>NC_136068.1:861401607-862856607 GCF_964261635.1 Lissotriton helveticus | reverse complement strand
GAATCGATAGATGAAGAAGGCCATCAACAGTAAAAACGGAAGAACTCGAAAATTTCGCTCTCAGGGAATACTTACTAATATAACAAGAACTTGGCACAAGACTCTGAAAATATGAAAAAGACATCTTTAATAAACACAATTAAGTGAGGCTACGTCACCCAATTGAATGAGGCAGTCTGCTGAATGGTCTCAGCACAGACCTTTTATACCATTTATTATGCCCTAGGCACACATTTTCTCTTTGAAGTACATTATTGTTGGTCACTCCCAGGACGTGCACACAAAGCACTGTATGATGACAAACCCACTTTTCAGTTTGTCCAGCCCAAAATTAATCATCAAACAAACCCATAATAAACATTCTTCTTTAGACAAGCTGGACAAGACCCATAATGAAAAGGCCCGCAGCCCACATCATAAATAGACCATAAAGAAGGAACAGAAACAGATAGGAGCAAGATAAAGGGGTGTGTGTGTGTACAATAAACATTGCAATGTCCTGCTCTTTGATCTCTATCTGACCAGCTGCCTAACAAGGAACTGGCTCAACGAGGTCAGCCTCGGGCAAGGGAGTCAGCTTTCGCCAGGTCATGCAGGAGTCAGCAGAAATCCATGCTAAGGTTATGTCCTTAAGTACTTGTTCTGCCACAGTGAGGGCCTACTGTAAGGGCAATCCACAAAATGGCTGCCGTTCACAAAATGGAAGCCAAGGGTTCAGTACGGAAATGACGATTTCGAAGTGAAATCGTTACTGGAATATGACGAAAATGCTTGTACATAGTGTACTAGCCATTCTCGGTATTTTGATATAAAAATCGTCATGCTACGACAAAGTTTATTACACGAGTCCAGAATTTTCAGTACCACAGACGCTCCTTTTGCCCTTACATAGGCAATGACCTATACTCACGCTAGTCTGAGTCCAGGCCTATATTTATCAAATCATCAAGATGTTGCTGAAGCATAATCCTATTACTTAGCGACTCTCTCGGGACAGGTCTCCTTACACACGCAGTAGCACAAAGGCCATATATGGCAGGACCAACAATTAGTGATGTTCACTACTAACTGGTGTCGATGCAGAAACTGTACAAAAGGAATTATCAGTAAACTCTGACCTCCTAACTAGTCCATGTTCAGGTAAAATCTGGAAGGAATGCAAAAAAGTAGAAGTAGGAAGAGACATAGGTTGGGAGGTGGGTACAGATGTGAATTGGGCAGCAAAAACAATCCCACCCATAAAAGACAATGCCATGTTTAAAAAACACTAGAGAACACGTCATTAAGAACATATAGACAAAGTAGTGACCGCTATTACAAATGAAATCATAATTTTTCAAACCCTAAGCAAAAAGTAAATCCTAAAATTATCTAGTAACATTGTAGGTCTTCCTATGCATTTTCTGTGATTTATTATATGTTCAAGTGAAACAATGGTGACCCTCATTAATGCTCTGAGGTGAAAAGGGGATACTCTTCCACAGGAAATGGACTTTATTCTGCTTTTACTAAACAGAATCTACTTAAAAATAATGCCAGTTGAACAATAAAATCATTCTCCTAACACTTAGTCATACAATCACACTGAAACCTCTTGTGAAACCAACTATGCCCAGAGTCTGTTCAAAAAGCCTCTCTGGCAGGCTTCTATTGTCCAATCAAGTCTGCTCCCGTTGTTGCATGGGCCTTTGGATTCAGGCCTCCCATGCTCTGATGCCCAGTATCTGTTGGAGTGCCCTCCTGGCAAACACTCATAGCTCATTCAAAAAGTCTCAATGTCTCAAGGCAGTGCACCGTATCTCTCCTCTGCGGCAGACACTACAGATATTGTGCTCTTCTTGTGCAGACCCGGGACCATTCTCAGACTCCAACACTCATCATTTAGTGTCAGAGGAAGCTCAGGCCGCTCTTTCATGGGCACCAGAATGGAGTGCCTTTTGACGCTCTTGGATCCTCCGGTGCACTGCACTTCCGTTGAAGCAAGGGAAAAAAAAGGGGTGCGTGGCCAAAACTCAGGCCAAGGGGCTCAAGGCACTGCGCACTGTCAGAGGTTAACCAGCACATAACAGGCGCTCTTTTGCACTGAAATCTCAAGGGACTGCACACTGTCAGAGGTTAACCAGCACATAACAGGCACTCTTTTGCACTGAAATCTCAAGGGACTGTGGCAAAACCAGCTCCTTCTTCTTTTCTGATGTTGAACGCCTTCTGATGAAGCAAGTGCAATGCTTTAAACAGTTCATTGTACAACAAGGGGACTGCAAACAGGTGGCCTGCGATCTTCAAAGGAGTGGCCACACGCCATGGGACAATTCTGTGTTGAAATACACTGTCATTCTCAAAGGCAATACAAAAACAAAGGCAATAGGCAAAACAGTGCCTCTAGACTCTTCAATTGGGTTTCCGTGTGAGAGCATATCTTTCATCATCATAGCGACATGGGAATTCTATCTGAATGGATGTCCTCACACATAGTGGCATGTCTCATGGAGCAAACACATGTTATCTCAATGATACACATAGGTGTTCCTAACTTCCTCATCTAGAACATCTCAAAAGCGGGATCACATACATGTTATCATAATAATTGTGCATCAGGTGGGACTATGCAATGCAAAAGCTAATGATCAAGATGTGGGAACAAAAGACAAGAACTAGAGAGTCCTGGTATTTCCATTATTTATAATACATCAGGTCCATCAAAAATTAAAGCAGTAAAAAAAAGACTAAAAAACAATTTTAGAATAGGCATTGAATTTGTCATATTAAAAAAAACGTAATGTGTCTCCTATTGAGGTGGAAAGCTTATCTTACTATAGTATTGAGTCAGTTAATCAGTCCTAACAGTCCTAACAGTCAGACTGGAAAAACATCAGAATAGGCCTAAAGAAAATACTTAGAAACCAGTCTAGTTATGCAACAGGGAATTATACATAAAATGGGGGTCCATGGTACATTACTGCAATCTGAAAGTGCGAACCTGAACAATACACTGATAATAATAAAAGCTGACTGGTGAAAGGAATACGGAAAAGAGAATAGGACACAGCTAAAAATCCCCAATAACTAGGCCTGATGTGCTTGGGTGATAGTCAGGCATGTGACAAAAAATGAAACCTGGTTTCTTTTACGGTCCAGAGCCATAGGAGGGCCACTTAGGAAGCAGAATAAAACTGACTAATGTGATATAGAAATTAGGTCACTATGTACAAGAGTCACAAATCTATAATTTATCCTTATGTCCAATCAGGATGTATAATTTTAGGGCTGCCTGTTCCTTACAGGAAAGGGCAGTATCGTGACTACAAATGACACAATTTGCTGTTTATTTTTCTTCAATACTTATAGCCAAATTTGACATACACTGGTGAAGTGTTGTCTGTCTGGTTCACAATATGAAAAAAGGAAAAATCATATCTGTGAATTTTAGTATCAGCGAAAATTTTACCCAACTGTTGACAGCGACACGTATCGTCATACATGTCACAACAACACGGGTGAATTTGTAATAATTTCTTAAGCAGCAACATACAACATAAAACATGCAAGAACGCACAAAACGGACGTCAAGCCATCAGATATACTCGCTGTAAAACGTAGCATATATAAATGAGCGGTGACGCATAATACCGTGTAAGGATACCCTCCTGTTTGACAGTAGATCACCAATAGTGGGTATCTGCTGTCAAATACAACTTTCGGACACACAGAACCAGTAAGAACAGTTCATGATAGAACAAAATACACAAACATGAAAGACGCATGGACATTTCTTTTCAAAGGAGTTGCGGAAAAAAAAAAATCTCATTTCAACCAACCAAACTCACGTGTCTTGGCATAAAATTCCCCAGAGCAATCCATGAATGATCTGTGAGCAGAAGCGAAAAGGAAAAAAAATACACAGCACACAAAAGAGAGACATTTCTTATAATAAAACAGACATCAATTGTAACATTTAAGCAGAAGACAAAACATAATACACATTAACAAACACAAAAATAAATTTCCATTACTTAACTGTTACCATCTTGTCAGTCACCTTGCAACATTTTTAACTTTTAGATGTAAAATCCTTTCCCTGACACCTAGAATTAGCCTTGTGCCACAATCTCCATTATAAAAAAAAACTTCTTAATTGGCAAATCGTTCTTACTTATTCATGTAGGCTTCAAAAATTTTAGTAAAAGGCTGCATCCTATTTTTTTTTTGTCTAAGACGTAATGCAACACTTCGTTTTCTGTACTAGCAGACATTATTTTTAGAGCAGAAATACAAATGTTATGATGTTGGGACTTTTAAAGAAACCTTTCAAGAAACCTCTATTTATATTTCCCTTTGGAATTAAGTCTTTAACTTTGAACCAGAAATTCCACCTTTCAGAGGCCTGTTTAGCAATGTTATTCTGCATTTCACAGAGACAAGGCTCGAATTTAAAAGGTCACAATGCCAACATGACAGAGACAGAAGGCCTACTACATTTACTGTGAAGGGTTCACACATACCAGTTTTTAGAATAAATGCTTGCTACCACCTTATACAATGGTACTCATTTTAACCACCTAACGTCTAAATGGGCCCCGCTAAAGTTAGAACCTTCAACCCTGATATTAAACACAAACCTCTGCACCGGGCACATTGGCTCACCGAGCTATGAAAAACAACCTCAATAACAACCCGCAAGTTTGTATTATACCCAAATGTATGCATTTACTGAAGCCAGAGACACTTTTTCACTATGTTAAATGACAAGAATCTGTGTTAAAACCCATTTACCTCAATTTCGACTTTTATCTTTGGGCACTTAAAAATAAATATCCTATAATTGTTTTACATATTAATCATCCTCAGGATGTTCTTTGCACGTTACAGATATTTGACATTAGTCATATCTCATGTAAATCCTTGGAAAAATGAGTTTTTTACGCCTGCACCAAGTGAAAACCAACATGCAAATTACCTAATTACACCCTAACACATAACTTAAATCAAATTTTAATACTAGGAAGTCATAGTATGAGTATTAAGCTTTATAAATATCAAAAAACGATTTTAAAAAGCATTTATTTTTTTCTCAAATAATTTTTCCATAATTAATAATTTTTCGTTCCATGAAACCAATTATCTGTTTTTATGATAACTCCACATATAAAGGTAAGCTGCATCCCTTGCCTATCATTTTTAGATGCATTCATTTATGCGCCTACGCACAAAAGGCCTAACTTAAAACATGACATTTTTCGCGCCATTTTTAAAGGACAATCAGTATTTAGCGACAGAACCAAATAATATACTTTGAAAAAAAATGCTTAAAGAGAAGAAAACCCCATTTGGAATGTCTTCCAGTGATACAAAGTGGTGAACCTTATTTTTGTAACCCTCTAAAACACTACTCTGAAATGAAAAAGGCCAACTGTGATTAACTAACGGCTAAGTCCTGGGCTAAATATCTGCTGCCTTAAGGCAGGAAAGGCTGAAACCTGAAAGAGTGCTGAAACCTGAGCACGCTTTCAGTTTTACTGAAAACAGACATTTCAAGTTTTAAAAATGCGCGTGCAAAAAGATGCATTTAAATCTAGCAAGAAAAAATTTACTTTAGCTGAAGTGTTTGCCTTTAAAAAAAACGCTACAAATTCGTTTTGCTACCAAAGGCACCATTATTTTTGAGTCCCTTCATATTCCTAGTGAATGTGAATTTTAACTTATCTATTTTAAGCATTTAACAGTTTGCACATATGCGTTTTTGCTTAGTCTGTAAATTAAATAGCAACACATAGCGATTTTTAGCATGTGACATAGAAAATTGCTGGAGTGTTATTTAATTTCTACTTATTAATTAATCTGACATTTTACTTAACAGACTGAAAACATCAAGAAACCTACAAACACATTGAGCTTATTGCAGACATAAAGAGAAAAGATTTAAACACTCAGGACACACAATACAGCGCTGTAAGCTATTACTGAAGTTACAGTAATGAGAAAAACCACATAGACATTGAAACACACATTGAACCCACAAATCGACACTCAGGACGAAAACAAAGCCATTTGTAAATACTAGCTGTGAGTCATATTTACAAGAAGCACGTCGCAATAGGGTTCCAAAAGACTGCAAAAACATAGCCCAACAGACTGCTGTATGTGCACGAAGCCACAATACACTTAATTCACTAGCTTTGCCTGGCAGAACACCAAAAATCGTTCTGCATATCTCCATTCAATAAAACTGCGCAGAACAAAGGATCCTTGTTTTGTATTATGTCATATTTTAATTCCCTGGGGATACAAAATCACCAAGGAAGAAATATGTTTTTTTTTTAAATCTAAACCTATTTAGATATCCCCTTTAGGGGAAGCCGGCTAATACAAACGTATACAAAGTTGGCCAACACAAATCTCCAAATTCGCTAAGATCAGGCATCTTATGGCTCACTAATCTAGCTTCAAACTTCAAGGGGCTATCTCTATCGATACACTTGTAAATATACAAGACCCTCGGTTTTCGAAAATTGCAATATTCAAATAAAAACTAAGGACAAATCAAACTAAGAACCAATCAAAATCAAAGAATCAAAGAACAAAGGACTGGGAGCGACCCACTTATACTTAACTCTTACTTTTACTAATCAAAATATTATCCAGATTCTAACTGTCAAGTTCTACATGACCTAATGGTCTTTTTAAGAATACTCACGCCAAAAAAGGTTATCAGTCAGGAGTGACATCATGTGGAGGATCAAAAATCAGAAGATCAGAAATATACTGGGCTGCAGAATCAAAGAATCTCCAGAATCCCCGTGCACAGAGTACCTTCTTAGTAGAATCTTGCTCTGTCCTCAGTTCATTTCAGTCTCCTGGCATGATCACTCCCACAGAAAGTCACTTCTCTGATGATTCCCGCGTTGGGGCGCCAACTGAAGAACTCGAAAATTTCGCTCTCAGGGAATACTTACTAATATAACAAGAACTTGGCACAAGACTCTGAAAATATGAAAAAGACATCTTTATTAAACACAATTAAGTGAGGCTACGTCACCCAACTGCCTTAGCAATTGAATGAGGCAGTCTGCTGAATGGTCTCAGCACAGACCTTTTATACCATTTATTATGCCCTAGGCACACATTTTCTCTTTGAAGTACATTATTGTTGGTCACTCCCAGGACGTGCACACAAAGCACTGTATGATGACAAACCCACTTTTCAGTTTGTCCAGCCCAAAATTAATCATCAAACAAACCCATAATAAACATTCTTCTTTAGACAACTGGACAAGACCCATAATGAAAAGGCCCGCAGCCCACATCATAAATAGACCATAAAGAAGAAACAGAAACAGATAGGAGCAAGATAAAGGGGTGTGTGCGTGTACAATAAACATTGCAATGTCCTGCTCTTTGATCTCTATCTGACCAGCTGCCTAACAAGGAACTGGCTCAATGAGGTCAGCCTCGGGCAAGGGAGTCAGCTTTCGCCAGGTCATGCAGGAGTCAGCACAAACCCATGCTAAGGTTATGTCCTTAAGTACTTGTTCTGCCATAGTGAGGGCCTACTGTAAGGGCAATCCACAAAATGGCTGCCGTTCACAAAATGGAAGCCAAGGGTTCAGTATGGAAATGACGATTTCGAGGTGACATCGTTACTGGAATATGACGAAAATGCTTGTACATAGTGTACTAGCCATTCTCGGTATTTTGATATAAAAATCGTCATGCTACGACAAAGTTTATTACACGAGTCCAGAATTTTCAGTACCACAATATGTATATCAGGGCAATGCATAACAAAATCTAATACAAGCTGTTCCGGAAAACTGTATGCTTCCATTAAGTATTTGGTTCAGTCATTAACTCTAATGAGAACATCATGAACCTAGTAACTTACACGCATGCCTGCCAGCATTGTGAATCTAGTGGTCAATTTATTTATGAGTTTGGTGACAAAATCATGACACTAGCGAGCACAATATAAGGTTTTCTGTAAACAATGGCATGGTGAGTGTAAAGCTCACTGTTGACATCTGCTGTTCTCTGTTGGGTATTGCTACTAGACATCTGTATAATGCATCTCTATCACTAAAGCAGTACTGTATTCTCTGTAGTCTTGTCCAAATAGTTGCCATCGGGTGGGAGAACGCCCTGTCCTAATTGGCTGCATGGAGGATATGCATTACTTGTCCATGACTGGTTACAAGCCACAGGTAGCATGTACTGATAGAAGTATGCATCAGTGAAATATGACTTCCAGAATTTTCGAGCGTGCATGTGTTTTTGAAAGCGAACTCTACTGAATTTTGAATCCAGGAAAACCCAATGTTGCCTACAAGTGTGGGTAAATTGAGTACCATTAAACTGTGTTTTAGTAAAGCCAGTTATTTGCAGTGCTCTGAAAACAGCAAAAGTATAGTATGAAGCGTTACAAAAAGTAAGCATTATTCTTTTTTTTAAAGTTACGTTCAATGATCAACCTGTATCTAGTTATCCCATTGTGACCTTTGGTGCAATAATCATGATCGTGGTGTTAAAAATCATGACTCGCGCAAAAATGCTGAAACATATGACAGGTCAATTACCTAATGATTGCACAATAGGTCTGAGATAAAACTATAGTGGAGACAACAAAGAGAGTTCTCTAACTGGTTTGCGTATACCAGATTTACGCACCAAAAGATAAAATTACGACACAGGCAATTTGATCCCCGTTTAAGACAGTCATAATATTGAGACAATAAAGAGCCTAGTCAAAATCTTTAATTAGAACATTTTGGATGGCAGTTGCAACAATGTTTTATCGTACTCAAAATGGAAACATTTAATATTTGGAAGCGGACGCAAATTCATATAATGTTAGAAAAAATAACTTTTCCAATTTTGGGATAGCTTTCTCAGAGCAATTACTATTAAACACTATAAACGCTTTCCTTTGAAAGTGGAAAATTAAGATTTTGCGCTATAAGGATCCTTCCAGGAGTAAAGCATGAAAGCTACAAAAGTGACAAAGGAGTACACTTGGTGTCAAGGTGGGGCTGGGACTCTGAGAGGATCGTCATGTCCTTAGGTTATAGCGCCTCTTGTCATGTTGAAAAGAAGTGGCCTGGGGTGATTTATACTTGGCATGATACTGTCCATACGATATCTTGAGGCTCAGCTGAGATCTTCCATCCAAGCTGCCATGTCAAAGCCAGCTCCGGAGCCATGAGGCACTCGGAAACGGGACCACGTCGGAACATTAAAGTCCGGCACAGCTGCGGGGTGGGCAAAGACGCCATCTTACGTGTGTCAAAAGTGTACGGTGCCCACCTAGTTTTAACCTGCAAATGTATCTTAGTTTGAAGGCGCTGTACAGTTGAACATGGCTTTGCGCTTTCACCGGTGTCAGCATAGAGTTGTAACTGTCCGAATTGTGGTTTCATTGGAATATCAGAGAGCAATTAAACATCAAACGCGGCCGCAAGTATACATTAGACGTGGCCACGAGTATTCTTCAAACGCTGCCGCGAGTATACGTCAGACGCGGCAGCGAATTAGTAAACAAAGACGTGGCCGCAAATATGCTTCAAACGCGGCCGCGAGCATTGGCCACAAAAGTCATCGGAATCACAATCGCTGTCAAAGCGAAAGTGATCGAGATGACGCACTAAAACACGCAAGAGATGTGCGCACGTCCTTGTGCACGTTCTAGCAAGCTGGTCGCACCTTCGGGAGTATTTCCCAAAGCAGCTTCTAAATGTCTCTCCGAGCAGCGCATGCGCGCTGACTCAGCGAGACCTAAAAACGCATCAAGTTCAAACTATGCTGTCGAGTCCACAAGACCCTTAATGGTCATGGGCCAAAATACCTTGCAAAAAAGCTGACTGACTACCGCCCGGCTAGAACCCTCTGCTCTACCAGTAAGCATCTCCTAACTGTTCCTAAAGTCCGAACAGTAATGAAGGGGAACCGAATTATCGGAAGTTCCGAAAAAAACTAAAAACCTGGCTTTTCTTGCTCTGCCTTGGCCACACCTCTGTATCCTCTGAGTATCTGCTGGCGCTGTGAGACCTACAGGTGATTTACGCGTCTAACAAATACCAAATACAAATACAAATGTGCTTATAGTGGTACTTCATGATTTATGTACTTCTGATGATATTTGGTGATTTATGTGTTGTACCTCTAACCTCGCTGCTGCATTGCATGCAGTGAAGTTATAATGGATGTCGCTTTGCCTTGCATTGTGAGGATAATGAGTATTATCTTAGGATGTATAATATACTCTATATATTTTTTTATTTAATTTTGTGTGGAGTAGTCTCTTTTTTGGTGTATGCATTGTGTTACTGTGTGTGTGTGTGTGTGTTGCACAAATGCTTTACACATTTCCTCTGATGATGAGCCTGTCTGCTCTGTGCCATCCTACTAGAGGGTGAGCATAGGTTGTCTTTCGTGTGTAACCTACTTGCCCTGACTACAGTGGTGGGTTCTGCCTGTCTTAGGTGCACAACCTAGCCAACCAGGAACCCCATTTCTAACACACGGTGTGCAAAATAACAATGGATTGGTATGTGGTCCCAAGTATTTACCAGTGTCCGAGATTAAATCAAGCATTCCATCCATCACTTTTTTGTATACTTGGGTGTGTTGTCATAAGTCAGTTGTGTATTCCTAGATGAGGGTCCAGTGCTCACTGTGTCACTGGAATCAAGCTATATCTGGCTGATGAGCCCTAATTGGGTGAAACCAGTCCTAGGTTGTTTGTGTTCCGGTTTAGAAAGGACCTAGCTTGGTATTTCGGGCTGGACTGTTCCCACTGGAGGATGGTTAAGTAAGATTTGCATATGGCTGCGTCCAAACTGAGATGGCATGATGTGCAAAATAACATATTTTTTGCCACAATGGACACAAAAATGCCTCTTTGTCTTACACTTCAAGGCACTTTTAGGAGGGGTGCTGCAATACACCAAGCATTCCGCTCATCTGAGCGCTAATCTTTTTCTCCAAAGATTTTGACAGAGTAAAAGAAGAGACTGAATCTTACTAGGGATAAAGAAAGAGAGTCAAGAATTAATACACAATTGTTAGACCTGGCATCTTTGGCGTGGTTTCACCCTATCTTTTTGCCTCTACCTCCTGTATTTTTTATGCTGTGCTGGATTTCGTTTTTGCTGGTTTAGATGCATTGGACACTCTGCCACTGCTGATCAGTGCCAGGGTGTAAGTGCTCTCTATGTAAATTGGTATTCTGATTGGATATACAGGTTTGGCATATTTGTATCACCATGAAGTCCCTAGTAAAGTGCACTGGGTGTGCCAGGGCTGGTGATGACAAATGCTACTAGTGGGCCTGCAGCACTGATTGTGCCACCCACAGGAGTAGCCCTAAAATGATGTCTCAGGCCTGACACTGCAGTGCCTGTGTGCACTTTAGAACTGCCATGTCCTCCTGGTCAGTGTCCCCACTGACCAGGCCTAACCCTTCCCTTTTTGTGCGCATCAGTCACCCCTATCGAAGGCCCAGGGTACCCCCTGGGCAGGGTGCAGTGTATGTAAAAGGTAGAGCATGTACTAGTGCAGGTGACATGCTCTGGTAGTGAATAGCAGCCATTTTCGTTTTTCACTATTGTAAGGCTATCTTGCTTCATAGATTAACATGGGGGATGCTGGCTACAGTGGTTAACAGCATTTATTCCCATAGGAACAAGATAGGACATAAGTATCTAGTATCCCTGAACTCAGAATTCAATAACACATCTTTTAGGAAAGGTTGTTTTTAAATCCTGTGTTTGAGAGCAGCACTTTTAGACACTTGCTGTTCTCTTGTCTGACCCTTCTGTGTGCCTGGGCCTGTTTGTGTATTGACTGTCTGATTTGAGAGTGACAGGGGCTGGGGATTACCCAGGAGGCTGGCTGAGTCAGCCCTAGGCTGAATGACTGCATTTGCAACTGGAGTGGTGGGAGGAGTTAGCACCTGGGCCTGAATAGGGCTGTGCCTGCCTGCCACATTGCTGGCTCCACCTCCTGCTGGGCGGCTGACGACCCTGCCCCTCACTCTGAAAGGAAGGAAGAAGCCAGCAAAACAAAGTACTCAGGAAACACCCAGAACTGGTTCAGACCGGGCTCAGGGCCCACATGCACAGAGAGAACAAAGACTTTAGGGGTATAAGTACAGGACCCCTGACAACAGAAACTTAGATCATCCTGGAATCAAGAAGGAACCTCTGCCAAGGAGAAAGCTGAAAATGAAGAAGGAAGACTGTCCTGCTGTTGCTTTGCTGCCAAGGAGAGGGGAAGGACTTTGCTAGTGTGCTGTGTCCCCTGTCTTGAAGGAATCTCCAAGGGCCTGAGAAGAGCTGGCTCCCTGTTTTGAAGTCCCAGGAACAGAAGGACTTCACCCCCGCTTCCCTAAACTCTGCTGAGAGAGTTCTGTCCTTCCTAGAGTGCTTGATCCAGTTGTGGGGCCTCTGGAAGTTGTACCTGTGCTGGGAAGCTTGAAACTAAGCTTGAGAGACTTTTGAAACTGAAAAGTGTTGCATCGCTCGCTTGCGGAGCGCATCCCCGACAGTGCGAGAAGTTTCCCGCCGCTACGAATGCCGAGATCATCGCAGCGCCTGACGCCGCTGCCAGAGCCGTCGCATCCTTCGTTTGCGGGACGCACCAGACCGGTGCGGGAAAATCGAACATCGCTGCGAGTTTCGTCGCAGAGCCTGTCGTCGTTGGGTGAGATCGCCACACCGCTTGCTTGCGGACCGCATCACGTCGCTGCGAGCATCGTCGCAGAACCATCGTATCGAGGAGCTGCGAGAGAGAGGATCACCGCTGGACCGCGCATCGTCGCCCCGGAGATCGTCGCAGCCCCTACGAGATCGTCGCATCGTGCCTTTGCGAGAACAAACTTCCTACGGAACCTACGCACCGGAATCCATACAAATGGCCTTCCTCCCCATACAGACCGGATTCGTCGCAACACGCCCGCTGCTGCAGCGGGGCTGTCGCAAACACATCCCCAGGGTCTCAGGAGCAACGCATCGCTTGTTTTCCACCGCACCAGCTTCTGCTTTTGGAACTTTGTTGCAACTAAAAGGTACTGTGAGTAAACGTGACGCAACTGTGAACTTTTCACGCATCTGTAGAGAATTCTATCGCAACGTAGAGAATTCTATCGCAACCTAAAGAATTTTAACGCAACCTTAAGAACTCTTTTGAAACCATATTCTTGAACTGTGTATGTTGGATTTTTGTCATTTTGGTCTTGTGTAGTTTAGATTAAATACCTTTATTTTTCTAAACTGGTGTGGAGTCAGTTTGTGGTGTTTTCACTGTGTTACTGTGAGTGTTGGTACAAATACTTTACGCATTGCCTCTGGTTAGCCTAGACTGCTCGTGCCAAGCTACCTAGAGGGTGAGCAGGGGTTATCTCAGAGGGTTATCTCCTTGCCCTGACTAGAAGCAAGGGTCCCTATTTGGACAGTGGTACCTACCTCTGCCAACTAGAGACCCCCAGATCTAACATTGGTGGTCAGGCGGTGGGATTTGAACTTGTATTTGTACTTGACCCACAGTAATTGGTGTACATCACTAGTGAGTGCAGACCACTACGCCACCGCATACTACTGGTTTTTGATTTTTTCTATTTTTGAGTAACTCTTCTAAAAGCATCATGTCTTTGAATGGGAAGGCACCTAGTAAGGAAGCAGAATTAGAGTTTCGCATTGAGGATCTGTATTCTTACAAAATTACACAGCTTCAGCGATTTTGCAACCAGTTTGAGTGTCCCATAAAGAGCGGCTACAGGAAGGATGAGCTGCAAAGAATCTTGAAGGCCCATTGGGAGGCACAAGAGGGAAATGATGCTGTGGATGTAGAAAATAGTTTTCAAGTCACAGATCTGCCAGTGGGCAAAGTAGGTGCAGGAGCTGGCAGCAACTATTCCAGCAGGGGCCTCTCCCCAGAAGAGTTACAAGAAAATCAGAGAGTAAGAGAGTATGTGTTCGAAGTCATGAAAATGAAAATGAAGCAATTGGAAGTAGAAAAGGCGGCGGAGGAGAGCAAAAATGCCCGTGACTTAGAAGAGAAGAAATTGCTTTTGGCTCATGAGTTGAGCATGAGAGAACTGGATCTTAAAGCCAAGGAGCCAGTTCTAATGGTGGCAGCGCGCAGCCAGTGCATGGGGGTAAAGTATATATTCCCAAAGACCTGGTACAGAATTACCGTAGGAGTGAGGATATTTATGCCTGGTTCACTTCGTATAAAATTGCATTGAAGATGAATGGTGTGCCTGATCAGCATTGGGGGGCGGGCCTATGGAAACATTTTGAGGCTTCTGGGAGGAGTGCTCTAGAGCCCTTAGAATTAGCAGGTGCCATGACCTACCCCATTATGAAGGAGGCCTTATGTCTCAGGTATGGCCTTACTCCAGAGCAGTATAGACTGCAGTTTAGAAACTCCAAGAAGAGAGAGTCTGAGACTTGGATGGAGTGTGTGAATTTGTACTCGCGTGCACTGGAAGGTTGGATGAAGGGCAGTAAAGTAACTGATTTTAAGGGGTTGTTGCATTTAATCAGTTGGGAGCACTTGAGTAGTCTTTGTGTTCCAGAGCTGCGCCAGCATCTTTTAGACAGCAAGCTGACAGACCCCATTGAGCTTGCTAAGGAGGCGGACCGCTGGACCAGTACCAGGGTCCACAGAGGAATTGTGGGTACCACAGCCAAAGGTGGGCAGGGTCCCCAGCAGACGAGTGGGGGGGATAAGGGTAACCAAAAGGAGTTCTCACAAGGGCCCCAAAATAGTTCCCAGGGAAAGGAATCCCAACCCCCAAACCTAGACAGCCATGGCCCCCTAAGTGCAGGCGAGACAATAGAGACTGAAGGGATAACCAAGGTCCCCCTACCTGCTATCACTGCAATGAGGTGGGCCACATTGCTCCAAGCTGTCCCAAGAAGAAGCTAGCACCCACTGGTGCCCCCGCCCCAGCGTTAGCTAGTGTAGCTTTGGGTGGGGATTTAGTTTCTAGTGATTGGGGGAGCTAGCAGTTATGACCCTTGTCTCTCTAGGAGACCAAGAGGTGGTCCAGGAAACCTTACTGCCCTCTAACACTAGGAAATATGGGCAGAAGGTGACCATCAATGGGAGGGAGATTGAGGCTCTGAGAGACACAGGAGCCAGCGTGACATCCGTGAGGTGTCAGTAGGTGTCTGAAGAGCAAATCATCCCTGATGTACTCCGCCCTGTAGTGGCAGCTGACAGCTCAGTGCGCCTCTGCAAGCTTGCGCGTGTTCCCTTTGCATGGGGGGGAGTCTCTGGTCTCTTGGAGGTAGTTGTCAGTGATGCCTTGCCTGTAGACTGTCTGTTAGGTAACGACCTGGAGAGTTCTCCATGGATGGATGTAGAACACAGAACTCACTTGGAGATGTTGGGTCTGCCTGCGTGGATCTGCGTGACCACGCGTGCTATGGCAGCCAGTATGGGTGATTCAGCAGAACTGGAGCCTGAAACAGTGGCCCAGAGACCTGCCAGGAGAGGAAGAGGCAGGGGACACGGGAAACCTGCCCCAGCAGTTCCCACGGTCCAGGAAGAAGCAGAACCTGAGGGGGATGCCCTGGAACCTACAGGGGAACAGGTGGCCGAACTGGGAAAGCTACCTGAGCTGACCCAGTGGCAACAGGAAGGTGGTCCCTCCAGGGAGGAATTCTGCAAGGCGCAGAAAGAATGCCCTTCCCTCATTGGCCTGCAGCAACAGGCTGTAGATCAGGCAGCAGGTGGAGCAGCCAGAGATCACTTTATCTACTGGGAAGATGACCATATATATTTATATATATATATATATATATATATATATATATATATATATATATATATATATATATATATGTACGCTCGCGTGTAAAGACACAGCCACACTCGCGGGGAGAAACTTGAACTCGCCTTTCTTGCCACAGCGTGCTTGAATAGCTGAGGAGCTCAAGAGAAAGTGATTCAATCCCATTTCGCCGTGGAATTCCTGACGCGTTTCGAAGGCTCCCGCCTTCTCTTCAGAGGATTTGGCGAACTGATGATGGGAATGCAGGTACCAGCCCTGATAATGACCATGGCACGCCCCTGGTGGGCAGTCCAAATGTCCCGGTGCCTGATGGGACTGGTAGTCCTGTTTAGTCTTGGCGCCCCATGTGTGGATCAAGGCGGACGAGTGGTCTCCCCTCGCCAACCAGGCGACCTCACGATAGCGGAGTAGCAGACGGATATATGCCCGTCAAACTAGCAAGCTGGATGCTTACCCCGGTCGGCTCCTACCCTGAGGCTGCTTGGCGGTGCTCAGCGTGTATGCAGGGTCACTGCTAGCTCGTTTCCATCATGGCGCTGCTGCACTCTTCTGGCGGGTGCGGTAAAAGGATGGTGATGGTTCCATTCACATATGTACGCTCGCGTGTAAAGACACAGCCACACTCGCGGGGAGAAACTTGAACTCGCCTTTCTTGCCACAGCGTGCTTGAATAGCTGAGGAGCTCAAGAGAAAGTGATTCAATCCCATTTCGCCGTGGAATTCCTGACGCGTTTCGAAGGCTCCCGCCTTCTCTTCAGAGGATTTGGCGAACTGATGATGGGAATGCAGGTACCAGCCCTGATAATGACCATGGCACGCCCCTGGTGGGCAGTCCAAATGTCCCAGTGCCTGATGGGACTGGTAGTCCTGTTTAGTCTTGGCGCCCCATGTGTGGATCAAGGCGGACGAGTGGTCTCCCCTCGCCAACCAGGCGACCTCACGATAGCGGAGTAGCAGACGGATATATGCCCGTCAAACTAGCAAGCTGGATGCTTACCCTGGTCGGCTCCTACCCTGAGGCTGCTTGGCGGTGATCAGCGTGTATGCAGGGTCACTGCTAGCTCGTTTCCATCATGGCGCTGCTGCACTCTTCTGGCGGGTGCGGTAAAAGGATGGTGATGGTTCCATCCACATATGTACGCTCGCGTGTAAAGACACAGCCACACTCGCGGGGAGAAACTTGAACTCGCCTTTCTTGCCACAGCGTGCTTGAATAGCTGAGGAGCTCAAGAGAAAGTGATTCAATCCCATTTCGCAGTGGAATTCCTGACGCGTTTCGAAGGCTCCCGCCTTCTCTTCAGAGGATTTGGCGAACTGATGATGGGAATGCAGGTACCAGACCTGATAATGACCATGGCACGCCCCTGGTGGGCAGTCCAAATGTCCCAGTGCCTGATGGGACTGGTAGTTCTGTTTAGTCTTGGCGCCCCATGTGTGGATCAAGGCGGACGAGTGGTCTCCCCTCGCCAACCAGGCGACCTCACGATAGCGGAGTAGCAGACGGATATATGCCCGTCAAACTAGCAAGCTGGATGCTTAACCTGGTCGGCTCCTACCCTGAGGCTGCTTGGCGGTGCTCAGCGTGTATGCAGGGTCACTGCTAGCTCGTTTCCATCATGGCGCTGCTGCACTCTTCTGGCGGGTGCGGTAAAAGGATGGTGATGGTTCCATCCACATATGTACGCTCGCGTGTAAAGACACAGCCACACTCGCGGGGAGAAACTTGAACTCGCCTTTCTTGCCACAGCGTGCTTGAATAGCTGAGGAGCTCAAGAGAAAGTGATTCAATCCCATTTCGCCGTGGAATTCCTGACGCGTTTCGAAGGCTCCCGCCTTCTCTTCAGAGGATTTGGCGAACTGATGATGGGAATGCAGGTACCAGCCCTGATAATGACCATGGCACGCCCCTGGTGGGCAGTCCAAATGTCCCAGTGCCTGATGGGACTGGTAGTCCTGTTTAGTCTTGGCGCCCCATGTGTGGATCAAGGCGGACGAGTGGTCTCCCCTCGCCAACCAGGCGACCTCAGGATAGCGGAGTAGCAGACGGATATATGCCCGTCAAACTAGCAAGCTGGATGCTTACCCTGGTCGGCTCCTACCCTGAGGCTGCTTGGCGGTGCTCAGCGTGTATGCAGGGTCACTGCTAGCTCGTTTTCATCATGGCGCTGCTGCACTCTTCTGGCGGGTGCGGTAAAAGGATGGTGATGGTTCCATCCACATATGTACGCTCGCGTGTAAAGACACAGCCACACTCGCGGGGAGAAACTTGAACTCGCCTTTCTTGCCACAGCGTGCTTGAATAGCTGAGGAGCTCAAGAGAAAGTGATTCAATCCCATTTCGCCGTGGAATTCCTGACGCGTTTCGAAGGCTCCCGCCTTCTCTTCAGAGGATTTGGCGAACTGATGATGGGAATGCAGGTACCAGCCCTGATAATGACCATGGCACGGCCCTGGTGGGCAGTCCAAATGTCCCAGTGCCGGATGGGACTGGTAGTCCTGTTTAGTCTTGGCGCCCCATGTGTGGATCAAGGCGGACGAGTGGTCTCCCCTCGCCAACCAGGCGACCTCACGATAGCGGAGTAGCAGACGGATATATGCCCGTCAAACTAGCAAGCTGGATGGTTACCCTGGTCGGCTCCTACCCTGAGGCTGCTTGGCGGTGCTCATCGTGTATGCAGGGTCACTGCTAGCTCGTTTCCATCATGGCGCTGCTGCACTCTTCTGGCGGGTGCGGTAAAAGGATGGTGATGGTTCCATCCACATATGTACGCTCGCATGTAAAGACACAACCACACTCGCGGGGAGAAACTTGAACTCGCCTTTCTTGCCACAGCGTGCTTGAATAGCTGAGGAGCTCAAGAGAAAGTGATTCAATCCCATTTCACCGTGGAATTCCTGACGCGTTTCGAAGGCTCCCGCCTTCTCTTCAGAGGATTTGGCGAACTGATGATGGGAATGCAGGTACCAGCCCTGATAATGACCATGGCACGCCCCTGGTGGGCAGTCCAAATGTCCCAGTGCCTGATGGGACTGGTAGTCCTGTTTAGTCTTGGCGCCCCATGTGTGAATCAAGGCGGACGAGTGGTCTCCCCTCGCCAACCAGGCGACCTCACGATAGCGGAGTAGCAGACGGATATATGCCCGTCAAACTAGAAAGCTGGATGCTTACCCTGGTCGGCTCCTACCCTCAGGCTGCTTGGCGGTGCTCAGTGTGTATGCAGGGTCACTGCTAGCTCGTTTCCATCATGGCGCTGCTGCACTCTTCTGGCAGGTGCGGTAAAAGGATGGTGATGGTTCCATCCACATATGTACGCTCGCGTGTAAAGACACAGCCACACTCGCGGGGAGAAACTTGAACTCGCCTTTCTTGCCACAGCGTGCTTGAATAGCTGAGGAGCTCAAGAGAAAGTGATTCAATCCCATTTCGCCGTGGAATTCCTGACGCGTTTCGAAGGCTCCCGCCTTCTCTTCAGAGGATTTGGCGAACTGATGATGGGAATGCAGGTACCAGCACATGGGGCGCCAAGACTAAACAGGACTACCAGCGTCAGCTATTCAAGCACGCTGTGGCAAGAAAGGCGAGTTCAAGTTTCTCCCCGCGAGTGTGGCTGTGTCTTTACACGCAAGCGTACATATGTGGATGGAACCATCACCATCCTTTTACCGCACCCGCCAGAAGAGTGCAGCAGCGCCATGATGGAAACGAGCTAGCAGTGACCCTATATATATATATATATATATATATATATATATATATATATATATATATATATAGCGAGCCTAAGTTTGCTGAGCACGGTGCAGCCCGTGTGCTGGTGGTACCCGAGTGCTTCAGAAACTTCCTAATGGGTCTGGCTCATGACGTGCCTCTTGCAGGACATCTGGGGCAAGACAAGACCCTGAACCGGCTTGTCACCCACTTCCACTTGCCCCAGATGAGAAAGCACGTTGGTTCCTTTTGCAGATCTTGCCAAACCTGTCAAGCCAGTGGCAAGACTGGAATGAAGTTGAAGGCACCCCTTCAGCCCTTCCCAGTGGTGAGCACCCCTTTCGAGCGGGTGGGCATAGACATTGCAGGGCCCCTGGACCCCAAGACAGCCTTAGACAACAGGTTCATCCTGGTCTTGGTGGACCACACCACCCGGTACCTGGAAGCAGTCCCTCTCCGGACAATCACAGCACCCGTGGTGGGCCGTGCATTGATGGGGATCTTTTCCCGTGTGGGGTTCCACAGAGAAGTGGTCTCCGACCGGGGTACCAACTTCATCTCTAAGTACATGAAGTCTCTGTGGGAGGAGTGTGGGGTAACTTATAGGTTCACCACTCCTTACCACCCTCAAGGAAATGGGTTGGTTGAAAGGTTCAACCGGACCCTGAAAGGTATGATTATGGGCCTAGCGGAGCCCATGAGACGGAAGTGGGACGTCTTGTTACCATGCCTGTTCTTTGCCTACAGGGAGGTGCCTCAGAAGTCCTTAGGGTTCAGTCCCTTTGAACTCCTGTATGGCCACCCTGTTAGAGGACCTCTCTCACTGGTGAAGGAGGGTTGGAAAAAGTCCAGTGGGAAAACCCCCCAGGATGTGTTCAGCTATGTGCTGGCCATCCGCAACCAGACACAACGCTTCAGGAAGCTCGATCAGGCGAACCTGGAAGCAAGCCAGGAAGAAATGAAAAGATGGTACGACCAGAATACCACTCTGGTCGAATTTCAACCTGGGCAGAAAGTGTGGGTGATGGCGCCAGTGGAGCCTTGTGCGCTCCAAGACAAGTGGACTGGGCCATATGAGGTGGTGGAAAGGAAGAGTGAGGTAACCTACCTGGTTAACCTGAGGACTCCCAGGCAGCCCCTGAGAGTCTTGCATGTGAACCGCCTCAAACCCCACTTTGAGAGGTCTGAAGTTACTATGCTCATGGCTACAGATGCAGGAATGGAAGAGGATAGTGATCCTCTCCCTGACCTCCTGGCAGTTAAGGAGCAAGATGGGTCAGTGCATGGTGTGGTCCTCTCGCCCCCCCTGACCCCAGAGCCGCAGAGTGACTGTCGCCAAGTGTTGGGTCAGTTCTCCTCCCTGTTCTCCCTGACCCCAGGAGTCACCAACTGGTGCGTCCATGATGTGGACACTGGAGACAGTCTGCCTGTGAAACAAAAATTTTACAGAGTAGCTGACAAGGTCAGGGCCAGCATCAAGGAATAGGTTTCTAAGATGTTGGCGCTAGGGGTGATTGAGCCCTCCAGCAGCCCCTGGGCTAGCCCAGTGGTCTTGGTGCCCAAGAAAGCTGCTACGCCCGGTGGCCCTCCAGAACTCCTGTTTTGCGTGGACTACCGTGGACTCAATGCGGTCACGAAGACTGACGCACACCCCATCCCCAGAGCTGATGAGCTCGTAAATCGGTTGGGAGCTGCCCAGTACCTCAGTACATTTGATTTGACTTCTGGGTACTGGCAGATTGCCTTAACTGATGGGGCCAAAGAGAGGTCAGCATTTTCAATGCCAGAGGGGCACTTCCAGTTCCGAGTCATGCCCTTTGGGTTGAAGAATGCCCTGCCACATTCCAGAGACTGGTTAACCAGGTACTGACCGGGCTGGAGTAATTCAGCGCCGCATACTTGGATGACATTGCTGTGTTCAGCTCCACGTGGGAAGAACACTTGCAACACCTCTGCGAAGTGTTGAAGGCTCTGCAAAGGGCAGGCCTCACTATCAAGGCCAGCAAGTGCCAGATAGGGCAGGGATCTGTGGTGTATTTGGGACACCATGTGGGGAACGGCCAGGTGGCGCCCCTACAGGCAAAGATTGATACCATTCTGGCTTGGGAGCCCCCCAAGACCCAGACAGAGGTGAGAGCCTTTTTAGGACTTACCAGGTATTACAGACGGTTTGTCAAGGGATATGGCACCATTGTCGCCCCCTTGACAGAACTCACTTCTAAGAAGTTGCCCAAAGAGTTGACTGGACTGACGCCTGCCAAACTGCTTTTGATGCCCTGAAAACTGCAATGTGCACAGCACCGGTGCTCAAGGCATCTGACTTTTCCAGTGAGTTCGTAGTACAGACAGACGCTTCAGAGCATGGTGTGGGAGCAGTACTATCACAAGTCACTGAGGAGAATGGAGACCAGCCGCTAGCTTTCATTAGTAGGAGGCTACTCCCCAGGGAACAGAGGTGGAGTGCGATTGAGAGAGAAGCATTTGCTGTGGTCTGGGCTCTGAAAAAGTTGAGGCCCTACCTGTTTGGGACTCACTTCCGTGTTCAGACCGACCACAGGCCCCTCAGATGGTTAATGCAAATGAGGGGTGAGAACCCAAAACTGTTGAGGTGGTCCATCTCCCTAAAGGGAATGGACTTCACGGTGGAACACCGCCCTGGCACAGAACACGCCAATGCTGATGGTCTGTCCAGGTTTTTCCGCCTTAGTGAAGAGAACTCCCAAGAGGGTGGGCAGTTCTCCCCACTTTCAGCTGGAGGGGACATGTGTTAGACCTGGCATCTTTGGCATGGTTTCCCCCTATCTTTTTGCCTCTACCTCCTGTATTTTTTATGCTGTGCTGGATTTCGTTTTTGCTGGTTTAGATGCTTTGGACACTCTGCCACTGCTGATCAGTGCCAGAGTGTAAGTGCTCCCTATGTAAATTGGTATTCTGATTGGATATACAGGTTTGGCATATTTGTATCACCATGAAGTCCCTAGTAAAGTGCACTGGGTGTGCCAGGGCTGGTGATGACAAATGCTACTAGTGGACCTGCAGCACTGATTGTGCCACCCACAGGAGTAGCCCTAAAATGATGTCTCAGGCCTGACACTGCAGTGCCTGTGTGCACTTTAGAACTGCCATGTCCTCCTGGTCAGTGTCCCCACTGACCAGGCCTAACCCTTCCCTTTTTGTGCGCATCAGTCACCCCTATGGAAGGCCCAAGGTACCCCCCTGGGCAGGGTGCAGTGTATGTAAAAGGTAGAGCATGTACTGGTGCAGGTGACATGCTCTGGTAGTGAATGGCAGCCATTTTCGTTTTTCACTATTGTAAGGCTATCTTGCTCCATAGATTAACATGGGGGATGCTGACTACAGTGGTTAACATCATTTCTTCCCATAGGAACAAGATAGGACATAAGTATCTAGTATCCCTGAACTCAGAATTTAATAACACATCTTTTAGGAAAGGTTGTTTTTAAATCCTGTGTTTGAGAACAGCACTTTTAGAAAGTTGCTGTTCTCTTGTCTGACCCTTCTGTGTGCCTGGGCCTGTTTGTGTATTGACTGTCTGGTTTGAGAGTGACAGGGGCTGGGGATTCCCCAGGAGGCTGGCTGAGTCAGCCCTAGGCTGAATGACTGCATTTGCAACTGGAGTGGTGGGAGGAGTTAGCACCTGGGCCTGAATATGGCTGTGCCTGCCTGCCACAATGCTGGCTCCACCTCCTGCTGGGCGGCTGACGACCCTGCCCCTCACTCTGAAAGGAAGGAAGAAGCCAGCAAAACAAAGTACTCACGAAACACCCAGAACTGGTTCAGACCGGGCTCAGGGCCCACAGGTACAGAGAGAACGAAGACTTTAGGGGTATAAGTACAGGACCCCTGACAACAGAAAATTAGATCATCCTGGAATCAAGAAGGAACCTCTGCCAAGGAGAAAGGTGAAACTAAAGAAGGAAGACTGTCCTGCTGTTGCTCTGCTGGACTGACCTGCTGTTGCTTTGCTGCCAAAGAGAGGGGAAGGACTTTGCTAGTGTGCTGTGTCCCCTGTCTTGAAGGAATCTCCAAGGGCCTGAGAAGAGCTGGCTCCCTGTTTTGAAGTCCCTGGAACAAAAGGACTTCAACCCCAGCTTCCCTGAACTCTGCTGAGAGAGTTATGTCCTTCCTAGAGTGCTTGATCCAGTTGTGGGGCCTCTGGAAGTTGTACCTGTGCTGGGAAGCTTGAAACTAAGCTTGAGAGACTTTTGAAACTGAAAAGTGTTGCATCGCTCGCTTGTGGAGCGCATCCCCGACAGTGTGAGAAGTTTCCCGCCACTACGAACGTCGAGATCGTCGCAGCGCCTGACGCCGCTGCCAGAGCCGTCTCATCCTTCGTTTGCGGGACGCACCAGACCGGTGCGGGAAAATCAAACATCGCTGCGAGTGTCGTCGCAGATCCTGTCGTCGCTGGGTGAGATCGCCGCACCGCTTGCTTGCGGACCGCATCACGTCGCTGCGAGCATCGTCGCAGAACCATCGCATCGAGGAGCTGCGAGAGAGGGGATCACTGCTGGACCGCGCATCTTCGCCCCGGAGATCGTCGCAGCCCCTACGAGATCGTCGCATCGTGCCTTTGCGACAACAAACTTCCTACGGAACCTACGCACCGGAATCCATACAAGTGGCCTTCCTCCCCATACTGACCGGATTCGTCGCAACGCGCCCGCTGCTGCAGCGGGGCTGTCGCAAGCGCCTCCCCAGGGTCTCAGGAGCAACGCATCGCTTGTTTTCCACTGCACCAGCTTCTGCTTTTGGAACTTTGTTGCAACTAAAAGGTACTGTGAGTAAACGTGACGCAACTGTGAACTTTTCACGCATCTGTAGAGAATTCTATCGCAACGTAGAGAATTCTATCACAACCTAAAGAATTTTAAGCCAACCTTAAGAACTCTTTTGAAACCATATTCTTGAACTGTGTATGTTGGATTTTTGTCGTTTTGGTCTTGTGTAGTTTAGATTAAATACCTTTATTTTTCTAAACTGTTGTGGAGTCAGTTTGTGGTGTTTTCACTGTGTTACTGTGAGTGTTGGTACAAATACTTTACGCATTGCCTCTGGTTATCCTAGCCTGCTCGTGCCAAGCTACCTAGAGGGTGAGCAGGGGTTATCTCAGAGGGTTATCTCCTTGCCCTGACTAGAAGCAAGGGTCCTTATTTGGACAGTGGTACCTACCTCTGCCAACTAGAGACCCCCAGATCTAACAACAATGCTTATCTTTTATACAGCCGACTATTTCATATAGTGACCATGAATGCTGGCAAGTAGTGAAAACATGTATCTCTAGTGAGGTATAACTGGTCATTATGAAGAACACGTAAAGCACAAGAAAACAAACCAAATGCCCAAAAGACAGCAGAGAATACTATCTCAATAAACAGAGGAAGGGACATGAAGAGAAATGGAAATTATTGCACAAAAGTAGGAACTGATAAGGAACCCCTAAATAAACAATGAATACAAAAAATGGTGTTGGTCACCTAACAGGTGACGGAAGACCAGAGACGCCAAGACTTACAACAATTTAAGTTTGCTTGGCGTCTAGTGCTTCTCCAGAAGAGATGAGTCCTTGGGGTTTACGTGATTTCAGCATGCCGAAACACAGCTTCCAAGTGCTGGTCCTTCACTGTCCCAACACAACTGCACTGCACTGAAGTAAAGAATCACCTGACAATTTGGAGTTTGGAGAAAAATTCTGATCCCTGCACAAACCTTAAGTTTGCACAGATATTTGCAAAATATATCCAGAATTCGCAGTGAACTTTCCACCTCTATAATTTCCACCTTGGGGTAATGGTATTTATTTGATGTGGCTCTTTCCACTCCTAATCAGGATCTTTAAGTACGTACAAGTTGATTCTGTTTACAATTAGGTATGGTCTTAACTGTTAATAACATAACTACTGTTAGTTGAACTAAATAAAATATCTGACTGGCATCCATAGAAGTCCAATTCAAAATGTTTGCAGGACTCCTGATGACCTATTTCAGTTGTTTCCTCTGGCATGTGCAAATCTCGATCCATACGGATCCCCATCAATATGTTTACAATGCAGATTCTTGTTTTTGCAAGCTAAAGACTAAATAGTTTAAAGATATTATCTAGGCGTTCTCACTTTTGACACTTGCAATGTGAGGCTCCCACCTTCCAAGGCGTATCGTTTTTATACTTTTCACTGCAACTCTAAGATCCCTTCATATTGATGCTGCTTCATGGAATAAAGTGTAAGTACACACACTCGTGCATAAACGTGTGGCTTATACATATATGTTTATTGTTGTTTCTGAATGAAGCATAGACAAAAATAATTCGGTAATAAATGTTTAGCATCTGATGCATAGTATAAGTGTCACAGCATACATATGCATTCTGTGGTCACCAGATGAATGATATGAACTGCTTGATCTCAGTTCAGGGCTTCTGTTCTCACTGCGTTTAGCCACGTCACCAGGCAAGCTCACATTGTTTCCCTTACGATTTGCAACTAAGCTCATTCCTTGTGACCTCAGTTTGTCTTCAGTATTGAAATTCCAATGTACCACGGATCATGAGATGAAAAGTTCTCAAAATATTATTTCAACTTACTTAGAGGGAGATGAAAGGACGTGTCTTATTATCATGTTTTCGAATTTGAACGCTAATAATTGAAACCAGAGCCCATTATTTTCCGTCAAGCCATCCATTGTAAACTCTCCGGAATGCAGTCCCTGTTTTCTAAGCTTTGCATAAGTTACAGAGAAAATAAATCAGACTAAACATTAAATATTAAAAAGGCAACTTTTGAGTTAAAGGGACAGAAAATAGTTGAGTTTGTTTATTCTGATGTACAATGAGCTGATTATTCATACCTGATGGGAAGAACACAGGAAGGGTGAAATACTGTATCAAAACTTCTTACTGCTGTCAAGAGAATAATATCTGCACACAGTTCCAGATCACACCCAGTTGCAAATGAATCTGAAATCGCATCGTTTTTGGAACTGCAGCTTTTTGCTTCATTTGAGTGTCATACCCAGTAATGGGACTTTTGGGAAACTTTGAGGCAGCTGTGAATGGTTAATAATTAGGCCCAACGTCACAAAAACGTGAACACGTTCGCCGTTTATACACTAGTAATCAAAGCCGGTGCACAGAGTTTTGGCGCCATAAAAGAAGTAAAATATTGACAATTCGCTCGTGATTTACCTGCTTGTCCCAATCAAAATGTGTTTAAGCTTTATACCTACATTCATTTCAAAGTTTAGAGAGGTTGTATTGTGAGAACACAATAAGGTTCTCCTGTCTTGCTTCAGCGCTTTTTAGATAATTCCTTCTATGCACTAATGTACTGCACTAGTTAATCAGGCGCGGCCGGCACAGGTAAGAGCTGTGAGTCGGTGGGGCGAGGTGGAGTCAACAGACGACGCAATAAGTAAAATAAATAATAAAATAAAATAAAACCACTTACTTGGCACTCGCCACATCGCTGGTATGTGGTTTATTAATTTTTAATTTAATTTTACCTATCTCGTCATCTGTCGACTTCCCCCGCATGCCTCACCGTTTCACCACTCTTACCTGTGCCAGCCGCACCTGTAGTTAACGTTTGGAATTTTTCATTAATAGATGAATGGCCATGAATAACTTCTACACCTGTAGTTAACATATAATTTTTCATAAATAAATTATTGGGCATGAATAACTTGCTGCAGAAGTTGTTTTCTTGTTGAGTTTTTTATACTAACATTTTATATTATGTGGTATAATGCAGCACATTTTTGATAGGATTACTTCCTTATTTTGTCATTTTTACAAATGGCAATACTTTCTTAGCAATGATTTCACCACATTATTTCCACTTTAATAACCAAATACATGAGCAACTGAAAGATAACCAGTTAACTTTTGTGAAGAGCCTTCCACTGGGCGCAAAGACATATAGCCACATTTTTAGTCACTTTTGATCTGTGTGAGCTAGAAACAAATTGACTTGTTAAATAAACTATGTAGATTCTGCAGCAGATGATGGATTGTGTGGCAAATGCGTCAAATACAATATTATGCAAAAAAAAGATGTGGCGGCAGAATCACATAGTTCTAGTGGCACTGGTCATAGTTCAGAAATCTTTTTATTATATCTCATGAAAATTAACTCAACCAGTAGTTGCCGTTACTGACTCGTCTCCCTTCCCTCTTGGTTGGTGCCACCCCACATTTTCTTCAGGGGCTGCAAATGAGAGGCCCAATCACAGTCAGGACCAGTGACAGCTTCTTTCTAGCTGAGTGCTCACACATGCACCCAGAAGGAAAGTGTGCTCAGTGGCCAGTCGCAATGCAAGTATCTGCATGTGGCATGGGCCCGTACACTCATTTGTACCCAAGTTTGTGTATACGGGTCAAATTATACGCTGTATATATTTGCATTTTTGCAGCAGGCTAGTTCGGGGCATGTGGAAATGTGTACAGTGCTTGTATTTCATGACTGGCTGAACTGTGCACTGCACACCTAAGCCTCTTTCGCGACAGCACAGCAGTTATCACTAGCCATGAAAGTTTGGCCATCTTCTTGTGTGCCAGAAGTCAGACAATTTTCTCAATAGGGCACTCATTACGAGTGGCCTCTTAATTCCTATGGGGACTGTAACAGAAGTTATAAGCCCCATAAGAATTATGGGATCAGTGGTGTTTCTGCAGATCTGTTTATTTTCACACAGAGATTTCAGCTGCTGAAAGTAACTGAAACCTCTGTGTGAAAATCCGAGGAATCACCAGGGATATTAGAACTGGCATTACCCAATCCCCTTGTAATTCCAGATTGATATATATATATTCACTGGGAAAAAAAACAAAGGTTAAAGTAACGTTATAGTTAGGTGAGAATTTCAGTGACAACATAATGTTTTAAACGATCAAAACAAAAAAAGTGTCATTCACCAGTTATAGTTATCTCTAGTAATGATAACTCATGCCCTAAGGTAACTATAACATGCACCCACCAGATACAATCTTGTCGTAAAAGATGTGATTTCAGATGTTGCAGTGATGTTATCAATGATGTCATACAACATGTCGTGAGAGATGTAATATGGGAGGTAATTGGCAGTGCATGTGGAGTCATAGTTAACTTAAAGCACAAGTTATAGTTATTATAGAAAACTATAATTGGTAAATTTCAGTGGTTTTTTAGTTTAAAATGTTAAGTTGGCACTGAAATATTCACCTAACTTTCATGTCACTTTAACCTTTGTTTTTTTCAGTGCAATGCAAGTTTTGTTTTAACATAAGTTAATAGTGTATTACCATACGCTCTTCATCCGTGTCCGGCGGGGGGCTGACCACAGGGCAGTCCATCATCCGGGCCTTTTCCACTCTAAGCGGATGGCCTGGTGCCGACTCAGGGCATCCAAAAACATAAAGATGGGTCCCTGTGGCTCCAGCTGGCTCCTGCATGGGCGTCGGCATTGCTCCCACCCGGGAGGAGCAGCAGTTTCTTCTTGCTTCCAACTGGAGAGAGCAATTAGCGTTTCCCTGTCTGCAAAAGGGTGGTGATGAAAACAGAAGTGTGCTACCACCCAGCGGGAGCATTTTCAGAGCTCCTGCTGGGTGGAAGCACACTTCTTTCCCTGTCTGCAGTCCTGTGGGCAGGGAAACGTTTTGTGTTCAAGGGTGGGCTCCCCAGGACACAGTTAAGAAGCCAGCCCTGGGGGATGGGGACCCAGGACCTCTCAAGGTTTGAAGGACCCTTTTTGATTAATTTGTTCCCCAGACCTATTTCAGGCTTGGGGAGGGGGGGGTCCATGCCTCCGCTACCAAATATTATAAACATTTAAATGCTAACAAGTATTTTTTTTATTAATTGCAATCCAAATCACATGTGAGTTCCACAGGATCTGGACTTTTTGTTACATTCTTTTAATTAACCACGGGGTTCTTCTGGGACTTGGGGTACAGGGTATTCCTACCCTGCATCTTTATATATTTATTTTTTCCTAACCTCAAGACAGGGGACTAAGTGCCCAAGTCCTGTAAAGGCTGCCTGCAACATTTTTCCTCATGTTTTCGGCAGCCAATCAGCACACAAAGGTAAAAAATTCCACTGGGCCAATCAGAAGGCTCTATTTTTTTTTAATTGGGTTCAAAGGACTCTTGTGAGAGTCCCTCAAACCCAACAGCCCAGATATAGAAATATATTTGGAGCTTAATATCTCCAAAACTACTAAATAGATTTACAACAAATCACAACAAGCATTTGCAATGCAATAGGTCTCGCATTAGGAAAGTTTGAGCTATTGGTATTGTAAATGACACATTTTTTATTTATGTTTTGTTTATGAAAATAGTGAAATTAATAGCTTTGTCATTTACAATGCCAATAGTTAAAACTTTCGCGAATGTGACACCTATAGCATTTGTAATGCAATATGTGTTGTATTTATGTGACTTACATGTATTAATATTACAAATAACAATGGCTTTTACATTTTTTTCAATAATTAATACTTAAATAAAAGTTATTGTAATTTATAATGGCAATAGCTTAAAGTTTTGTAAATAACTTTTGTGAAGATTATGTTGTGTATTTTATTGTGACGAAAATCCTAGAACAGAAGTGAAATATTAACATCTTTTTGTTACATTTGTAATGAAGCTTGAAACATTGAGAGAACATATTTGAACCAGGTGTTTTTGAATGGTTGCACAGATTGATGCTGTGGTGGCGCTGAGTGATGTTGTGATGGCGAACGAGTGATGCTGTGGCCTTCAGTGATGCTGTGGTAGGGCATAGTGATGTTGTGGTGCCCCAGAGTGATGCTGTGGTGGTGCGGAGTGATGCTGTATGCTATGCTATGTTTTGTTTTGCTATCCTATGTTTTGTTTTGTTATGCTATGCTATGTGTTGCTATCCTATGCTTTGATTTGTTATGCTACGCTATGCTGTGTTTTGTTATGCTATGCTATGTTTTGTTGTGTTTTGTTATGCTATGCTATGTTTTGCTATGCTTTGCAATGCTATGTTTTGTTATGTATGCTATGTTTTGTTGTGTTTTGTTATGCTATGCTATGGTTTGTTGTGTTTTGCTATGTTTTGTTATGCTATATTTTGTTATGCTATGCTTTGTTTTATGTTATGTTATGCTATGTTTTTTTATGTTCTGCTATGTTTTGTTCTGCTATGTTTTGTTGTGTTTTGTTATGCTATGCTGTTTTGTTATACTATGCTATATTTTGTTTTGCTATGCTTTGTTATGTTATGCTATGCTTCGTTTTGTTATGCTATCTTTTGTTATGCTATGCTATGTTTTGTTGTGTTTTGTTATGCTATGCTTTGTTATGTTTTGCTATGCTATGTTTTGTTTTGGTATGCTATGTTTTGTTTTGCTATCCTATGCTTTTTTTGTTATGCTATGCTATGTTTTGCTATCCTATGTTTTTTTTGTTATGCTATGCTGTGTTTTGTTATGCTATGCTATGTTTTGTTATGCTATGCTGGTGAGGGTGTGTGAGTGTGTGTGCGTGTGTGTGAGGGTGAGTGAGGGTGAGGGTGTGTGAGGGTGTGGGTGTGTGAGTGGGTGTGAGGGTGAGGGTGTGTGAGGGTGAGGGTGTGTGAGGGTGAGAGGGTGTGAGGGCAAGGGGGTGTGAGGGTGTGTGTGTGAGGGTGAAGGGGTGTGAGGGTGTGAGGGTGAGGGGGTGTGAGGGTGAGGGGCATGAGGGTGTGAGGATGAGGGTGTTTGAGGGTGTGTGAGGGTGAGGGTATGAGGGTGAGTGAGGGTGTGTGAGGGTGAGAGGGGTGAGGGGGTGTGAGTGTGTGTGAGGATGAGGGTGTGTGAGGGTGAGGGGTGTGAGGGTGAGGGGGTGTGAGGGTGAGTGAGAGTGTGCGAGGGTGAGTGGGTGAAGGGGGTGAGGGTGAGTGAGGGTGAGTGAGGAGGTGTGAGGGTGAGGGGGTGTGAGGGTGAGGGTGTGTGAGGGGGTGTGATGGTGAGGGGGTGTGAGGGTGAGGGCTGTGAGGGAGTGTGGGTGTGAGGGGGTGTGAGGGTGAGGGGGTGTGAGGGTGAGTGAAGGTGTGTGAGGGTGAGCAGGTGAAGGGGAATGAGGGTGAGTGAGGGTGAGTGAGGGTGTGCAAGGGTGAGTGAGGGTGTTTGAGGGTGTTTGAGGGTGAGGGGGTGTGATGGTGAGGGTGTGTGAGGGTGAGGGTGAGGGTGTGTGAGGGTGAGGGTGTGTGAGGGTGAGGGGGCGTGAGGGTGAGGGAGTGTGATGGTGAGGGGGTGTGAGGGTGAGGGGGTGTGAGGGGGTGTGGGTGTGAGGGTGAGGGTGTGTAAGGGTGAGGGGTGTGAGGGTGAGGGGGTGTGAGGGTGAGGGGTGCGAGAGTATGGGGGTGTGAGGGTGTGGGGTGTGAGCGTGAGGGGGTGTAAGGGTGTGTGAGGGGGAGGGTGTGGGGTTGTGAGGGTGAGACGGTGTGAGTGTGAGGGTGAGAGGGTGTGAGGGTGAGGGGGTGTGAGGGTGAGGGTGATGGGGGTGAGGGTGACAAGGGTGAGGGTGTGTGAGGTGAGGGTGTGTGAGGGTGAGGGGGTGTGAGGGTGGGGGTATGTGAGGGTGAGAGGGTGTGTGTGGGTGGGATGGTGTGTGAGGGTGAGAGGGTGTGAGAGGGTGTGTGAGGGTGAGGGGGTGTGAGGGTGAGGGGGTGTGAGGGTGAGAGGGTGTGTGAGGGTGAGAGGGTGTGTGAGGGTGAGAGGGTGTGTAAGGGTGTGAGGGAGTGTGAGGGTGAGAGGGTGTGTGAGGGTGAGAGGGTGTGTAAGGGTGAGAGGGTGAGTGAGGGTGAGGGTGTGTGAGGGTGGGTGAGTGTGAGGGTGAGTGAGAGTGAGGGTGTGTGAGGGTGTGTGTGAGGGTCTGAGGGTGAAGGGGTGTGAGGGTGTGTGGGGGTGTGAGGGGGTGAGTGTGAGGGTGTTTGAGGGTGAGGGTGTGTGAGGGTGAGAGGGTGTCTGAGGGTGAGAGGGTGAGGGTGGGTGAGGGTGGGTGAGAGGGTGTGTGAGGGTGATGGTGAGAGGGTGTGTGGAGGTGAAAGGGTGTGTGAGGGTGAGAGGGTGGAGGGTGAGGGTGAGAGGGTGGGTGAGAGGGTGAGTGAGGGTGAGGGTGTGTGTGAGGGTGAGGGGGTGTAAGGGTGAGGGGTGTGAGAGTGATTGTGTGAGGGAGGGTGAGGGGATGTGAGGGTGAGGGGATGTGAGGGTGAGGGTGTGTGAGGGTGGGAGGGTGTGAGAGGGTGAGAGGGTGAGTGAGGGTGACGGTGTGTGAGGGAGTGTGAGGGTGAGGATGAGGGTGTGTGAGCGTGAGGGGGTGTGAGAGTGAGGGGGTGTGAGGGTGAGGAGGTGTGTGAGGGTGAGGGGTTGAGGATGAGGGGGTGTGAGGGTTGGGGTGTGAGGGTGAGTGAGGGTAAGAGGGTTGTGAGGGTGAGGGGGATGAGGGTGTGAGGGTGAGGGTGTGTGAGGGTTAGGATGAGCAGGTGTGAGGGTGAGGGGTTGTGAGGGTGTGTGAGAGTGAGAGGATGTGAGGGTGAGGGTGGGGGGTGTGGGGGTGAGAGGGTGGGTGGGGGCGGGTGAGGGTGTGTGAGGGTGGGTGAGGGTGTGTGGGTGAGAGGGTATGTGAGGATGAGAGGATGTGTGAGGGTGAGTGAGGATGAGAGGGTGAGTGAGAGTGAGGGTGTGTGAGGGTGAGGGTGTGTGAGGGTGAGGGTGAGTGAGGGTGACAATGAGGGAGGGTGAGGGGTGTGAGGGTGAGGGGGTGTGAGAGTGAAGGGGTGTGAGGGTGTGTGTGAGGGTGAGGGGGGAGGGTGAGGGTGTGTGGGGATTTGAGGGTGTGTTGGGGGTGTGAGGGGGTGAGGGTGAGGGTGTGTGAGAGGGTGTGTGAGGGTGAGAGGGTAAGTGAGGGTGAGGGAGGGTGAAAGGGTGTGTGAGGGTGCAAGGGTGTGTGAGGGTGAAAGGGTGTGTGAGGATGAGAGGGTGGGTGAGGGTGAGAGAGTGGGTGAGAGTGGGTGAGAGGGTGAGTGAGGGTGAGGGGGTGTGTGAGAGTGAGGAGGTGTGAGGGTGAGGGGGTGTAAGGGTGAGGGTGAGGGTGTGTGAGGGTGTGAGGGAGGGTGACGGAATGTGAGGGTGAGAGGATGTGAGGGTGAGGGGATGTGAGGGTGAGGGGTGTGAGGGTGAGGGGTGTGAGGGTGAGAGGGGGTGTGTGAGTGAGAGGGGGTGTGAGGGTGAGAGGGTGTGTGAGGGTGAGAGGGTGAGTGAGGGTGAGGGTGTGTGATGGTGAGGGTGTGTGGGTGAGGTTGTGTGAGAATGAGGGGGTGTGAGGTTGAGGGGGTGTGAGAGTGAGGGGGTGTGAGGGTGAGGGGTTGTTGAGGTGTAAGGGTGAGGGTGTGTGAGGGTGAGGGTGTGTGGGGGTGTGAGGGGGTGAGGGTGAGTGAGGGTGAGAGGGTCGTGAGGGTGAGGGGGCTGAGGGTGTGAGGGTGAGGGTGTGAGGGTGAGTGAGGGTGTGTGAGGGTGGGTGAGGGTGTGAGGGTGAGTGAGGGTGTGTGAGGGTGGGTGAGGGTGTGAGGGTGAGAGGGTGTGTGAGGGTGAGAGGGTGTGTGAGGGTGTGTGAGGGTGAGGGTATGTGAGGGTGAGGATGAGGGGGTGTGAGGGTGAGGGGGTGTGAGAGTGAGGCGGTGTGAGGGTGAGGAGGTATGTGAAAGTGAGGGGGTGTGAGGGGGTGTGCAGGTGTGAGGGGGTGAGGGGGAGTGAGGGTGAGAGGGTTGTGAGGGTGAGGGTTTTGAGGGTGTGAGGGTGAGGGTGTGAGGGTGAGTGAGGGTGTGTGAGGGTGGGTGAGGGTGTGAGGGTGAGTGAGGGTGTGTGAGGGTTAGAGGGTATGAGGGTGTGTGAGGGTAAGGAAGTTTGAGGGTGAGGGTCCGAAGTAAATGGTGGCAGGGCAGACATCATAAGACAGAGAGAAGAGACTGTGTGGTGACTGCGTTGGTCAGTTTCAGAATCAAGAGGGGCAGAGTCAGAACAGTCTGCGACGGATCAACGTGTCTAGAGGCAAAGCATAGCGGATGTAGCATTGCAGCTAGCAGGTCGAGTGTTTTCAAGCTGTATCCCTAGAGAGATGGCAACACAGCAACAGCATTTGAGGAGCAAGGCTACGGTAAACAAGCACGGTAGACTTTCACTTTTGTCCAGAAAAAAAACGAGAAAGGTGCAGAGAACGCCGAACAAAACATGGCTTCCTCACGAAATGGATGCAAAAAAAACCAAGCTCTCGGCATTGCTGTGGCGGGGGTGGGAGCACATTCCTTTGAAGTCTGATGCCAAGGCTCAGACAAATGGCATTCCTTTCAAGTCTGATGCGGGGGTGGGGGAGCAAATGGTGAGCGCACTCCCAGTGCACATGCACTGGCCATAAACCGCATTCCAAAGCCCTCTGGCAGCATTTCCTGGAGCCTCTACATAAGTGTCGCCGGAGCAATGCGCAAGCGCATTGGCTCAGGCGAGACCTAAAAAGGACACTTTCTTGACCAAGATCTAGCTTCTTGCTAAATTTGGTATAATTACTTTCAGCAGTTTTTGCTGTAGCGTTGGTCTAAAAAGTATATGCAAAATGCATGGGATTTTGCACTGTGGGACCGCCCTTTTTTCTCACCCCCCCTTGACATATCACCCCAAAATGCTCCATGCACAAACAAGACAAAAAACTGTTTGAGAATGTTTTGTGAAGGTTCGTCGAACGACTTCAAAGGTATTAACAAAACAAAAAAGACATTTCTTATGGAAGAAAAACTAACTTAAGTATAACTCCCCACTGATAACCGCAAAGAGGTAAAATATGTATATAATGATGCCAACAATGTGCTGGCAACCGCAAGTGGGTAATAAACATATATATTGATGGCAACAGTGTGCATGGCAGGGGCACTATAAGATTTTATTACCATGCCAAACTATCCTAAACCCCACCACAGGTGTCCAATCCTCGCACTGCATGCGTGGTGTGCGGTTAAGCACAGGGCCTACTACAAAGCTCAATATCTAGTCGAGCCATCCACTTCCACTATGTAGTAAATGTTTACTCAAAGGGCGCATAGTTACGTGTGGTGGTATCATGATGTAATTTCAGACGTTTTGCATAACAAGCGTAACACAAAATTCTCTGAAATTATTCAAACTATGCCTTCAATATTTCAATTTTATGCAGGCCTAGTTATGTCATCATGGTAGTGGTACAATGGTATTTTAGCATAGTGTGTGCAGCTAGTGTCATAATTCTTCATTCATGATTGACTCAATAAGTCCAATCACTGTAATGCAGCAAGCAAATTAGAATCTCTGGTGAAATGTGAGACTACACATTGGTTTGATCTGCAGACCTTGACCTCTGGGCTGTGGTGCAGCTAAGAAACCAGGAAGGGGGCCATAGTGCATAACCCTAGTTGTATGCAACAACTACAGTGATCTGGCACACTACTTCTGTAAAATAAAATTCTGCAGCACTCCTCTATGACCACTTGATCAAGTTATCTATTGTGTGACTTGAGGACGTCAAAAGTATGCCCAGTGATGGCTTGAATGCCCATGTGGCCATGTTGTACCATTGTTGAGGTGAGGTGATTGGACATCAGAAGGCGGTGAATATAAGGGGAGATAAGCCTTCACTGGCATAACCTAGAAAAAGGATGTGGGATTTTTATACTTTATACAAAGTGAATGCCAGTTACATGCATGAAATTAATGTTATCATGGATGAAGGTAAGATGCTTGCTCTCTATATATTGCATTAAAACGTAGTACACTGTGCAAAGAGTCCAGTGAGTACCTATATTGGTGTACAGAGGCAAAAGTAGATAATGCTAAAGCTCTATTTGTGGTAGTGTGGGCAGGCAGTTAGGCGTATCAGAGGGTAGTGCTATGCAGTTGTTGAACTCACAGAGGCAATAAATATGACACACACTCAAGAATAAATCTGAGACCAATCTGCAAAATTTATATTGATTTTTAAGACCAAGAACTTTGTTCTACTGTAAGTAAATTTTTTAAGTTATGAATTTTTTGAGTTCGCAAAATTAATCACTTTTGTGCACAGTTACGCACCGTTGAAGTCAATAGTAAAAATGACAAAATGCATGTAAAATCGCACAGTTGAATTTCATGGTTCACCGCTTGGATTTCAGTAGTTAGCAAGGCTAGATCCAATGTTTCACAATTTGATTCTCTGGAGGGTCCTGGATTTTACTGAGGAGCAGGGTGCTGAGGTCGTTGGTAGCTGGTGCGCTATGAAGAAGGGGGCCACCTGGAAACACACTGCACAAGGGGACTTAACAGTAAGTCAGGGTGGTCCAGCTACAGGTCGCAGGTCACAAGGGCCTCAGGAGCACAGCTGGTTCATCGGTACCCTGGGCGGGCGGGTTGGTTGCAATGTAGATAGGTCAGCTGGGCAGCATGTGTAGAGGAGTCCTTGAGCTCAGGAGCAGTCAAGTTGTGGAGGTGATTCCGGGACAGCTGGGCCACTCACAAAGTGGGTATCAGGGGTCTCAATGTTCCCTGATGGGTGTCTGCTTCCTGGGCAGTTAGACTCCGGAGTGGACTTGTCATCTTGGTGAATCCTTCAGGGGGGTTCAGTACCCTGGGTATTAGTGCAGCACACCTCTGAAAGGTCCTGGTGTCCTTCAACTTGGTGGGGTGACAGGTCTGCCTCTTCGGAGTTGGTGCCTCACTTTAGGTCCAGGTGCTGATTTGTAGTCACCAGGGAGCAGGAAGTTGGTAAGACTTGATTCTGTGGTTTGATGCCTACTGTCACAAGGAAGCAGAATCTCTACTCCTAGAGAGTCTCTTTGGCAATTTGTTGAAGACTGGAAGGGCTCCAGGGCTCTTAGAGTCCCACAGTTTCAGAAACTGACAGCACACCACAATTGTTGAGTCCTTAAGGCGGCAGGCAGGGTTTGGCATTAATTTTCTTCAGCAGACCTTCAGTCCCCAGGTCAGCAGCTCTTCTTTATCTTTTTCTTTTTTGTTTCCATTGAATCTAAAGTTTAAGGTCCAGGGATGCTACCTAAATACTGCATTTATGGGTGATAAAGGGGGAGACAGGTAGTATCAAATGGGCTGCCTACCTTCAGGGTATCTACACCCTCTAAGTGACCACTTTCTGTGGCAAGGGGCACTACCCTAGCACTGATATGTAGTTTTCCTACCACCTCAAGATGGAGGATTTGCAAAAGTGGGGTCCACATCAAATGCCACACCTTAGAGGTGGTGCTGGCTGAATTTGGGCCCACCTCTTCATCTAACTAATGTTCCCACCTTTCCTCCCGCCAAAAGTGGATCCGGAAAGGGGTGTTGGCATCCACCACTATCTGGACATGCCTGGCTTGCATTTCAAAGGTGGTTTCGCCTTTGAATGTTCCCACCTCAGAAAGCTATCCTTTCCTGAGGTAAGTGTGTAACATCTCCGCCAAGAGCAGACTTTGTTCCTGGCATCTGAGAGTGCTAGCCCTCACCCCATGAGGTCAGTAACAAGTCTGATGGTGACAGGCTGGCTAAGATTTGTCAGAAACCAATCTAGAGCTTGGTGGGCTTTCAGGGGACCCTCTAAAGGGTCTCCAGTGTGCATTTATTAATAAATGTAACACTGGCATCAGTAAGGATTTATTAAGACAAGATGTTTGCTACCAAACATCCTAGGGTACAGTGAAGCCATCATGGTGCTAGGAAGCTCATGAGAACAGGTATCCAGCACACAAACTCTCTATGGCTTCCCTGTGCACTTACAACATCCACGATTGGACTTGATATCGTGAAGTCATATCTTCTCATGCAGATATGTTTGAATAGGATATTGTGCACCCTGCCTTAGGGCTGTAAGGTCTGTGGTAACTGTGATTTACCTATACCTCATGCAGTGTATGGGGGAATGGCACACAGGGTTGTTTATCATGTAAACTCTGCGGTTTTCTATGTGCCAATACACGCAGCTTGCAATGGCAGCTTGCTTAGTCTTGGTGAGGGGTCTCTGGGGTGGAACAATTAGTCCTGCAGCCCCAGTGAACCCTTCTCAGTCCAAATGTCCTAGGTACCAGGGGTACCATTTACTAGGGACTTACTGGGGTTGCTGAAGTGGTGCCAATCACTGTAGCTATATGAAGCCCAGTCAGTCTAAATCAATTATTTTCTGACTATGTTTTAAATTGCTTTTGTATTTGCATGTCCCTCCCTGTGCACCTCTCTATTTTGCCCTTTTCTACTCACACTTTATGGACAATTCACATTTTTATAGACACTCACCCTTACCACCCCCATATTTTAGTCTAAAAAATATTCTTCTTCTGCAGAGTTCTCAAAAATATAAAAACCAGGACAGGCATGGTTAGACCTTTCTGCATACGTTAGTGACATGCATTTCCAAGAACAGAAAGTAGCATAACATAAGTACTGCTTGATATACACAAAAAATGCATCTGTGAATAGGCCGAATTGTTTAAAACCTAAAAGTTACGCAATTGAAATCGCACTTAATAAAAGTGCTGCACAATCCATAACATAAGAATGCACAATTGAATTGATTCAAAATAGACTTAAGATTGCATCATATTATTGCATTGGATAGCATTGGCATTATAAAGCTGCAGCATTTTTGACTGAAGCTGGAAATTTCGAGATTTTTAGCTGACATTTCTTTTTTGTATCATGCCTTTTGAAATTGATTAACAGTCATCTGGCTTATGGTGATTAACATGCGTCATAACAGCCCCGTTTCAAGAGCTTCATTCATCAAATCTTAGCTACAGAAATTGCCATTTCTACAAAAGAAGGGAGGGTGCAATGTGGTGATGGACAAATAAAACTGCACACATTTGACAACCAATGGGTTTATATTATTTTTACGCTTAGATGGATAAGAATGTGAGCGGCAGAATATGATTGCGTCATAGCATTTTCTAATACTAGAGGACGCTTCAGCTATGAAAAATAGTAAGAAATGGCTAACAAACCATTTAGAATACATTTCAGCGAAATGTTTCATTCTTTAGTACCTACTTTGTCGGCTGTTGGATTGGTTCATCCTTGATTCATGTTCAAACCCCATTTTCACTATTGCAGTTGTGAGCCCTCCCGACGCCAGCGCTCGTACCCAAGCCACCACCGCCAGCACTAGCACACCGTTCTCGCAGAGCCTATAACTGACGAGGGTGACTTCCAGCCGCGGTCCGTGCAGGTAACAGCAGTGGGGTGGTAGGACCGGGAAAGGGGGGATTTCAAGGGACGATGAAAAAAAGCGAAAATTAAAACAATAATTAATTTTCCCTCTGCATCGTCCCTCAAAATCCCCCCTTACACAGCCCCACTGCCCCACCGCTGTTACTTGCACGGACCACGGCTGGTGACTTCACAAATCTTTGACTTTGCATCACCTCATTGGAACCTGTACCTCAACACCGATGCCGCCTAACTTCCCCTGTCCTGGATTCAATGCCTCGCCTCCTCATGGACTAGATGCCTCGCCTGCTCACAGACTTCATGCCTTGCTTCCCCTTTTGTACCGCTTTGACCGCCGTAAGTGTGGCAGGGTATGCTCAGACGTGAGTCCCTTGCTCTCTTTGCCACTGGATTCAAGCAAGCCGGGCTGAAGACGACTGTAATGCCAGAAACCGGTCCTCGGAAGCTTGTTTCCGGTCCAGGGAAGGCATGGCTTTCAGTTCGGGCTGGACTGTTCCCATGAGGCACAGGGTCAGACTGATTTGCATATAGCCATGTCTGAACTGGGGTGGCAGAGTGGGCTAAATAACGGTGATGGATCAAACCCAGATCTTTTGACTGGGTGTGAGTGTTTGATTGGTTCAGATGCTCCGTCCATCACCACCCCCTTTTGTACCGCTTTGGCCGCCATAAGTGTGGCAGGGTATGCTCAGATGAGAGTCCCTTGCTCCCTTTGCCATTGGATTCAAGAAAGCCGGGCTGAAGACGGCTGTAATGCCAGAAACCGGTCCTCGGAAGTTTGTTTTCGGTCCAGGGAAGGCATGGCTTGCCAGTTTGGGCTGGACTGTTCCCATGAGGCACAGGGTCAGACTGCTATGCATATAGCCATGTCTGAACTGGGGTGGCAGAGTGGGCTAAAGAACGGTAATGGATCAAACCCAGATCTTTTGACTGGGTGTGAGTGTTTGATTGGTTCAGATGCTCCGTCCATCACAACCCCTTTTGTACCGCTTTGGCCACCATAAGTGTGGCAGGGTATGCTCAGACGTGAGTCCCTTGCTCAATTTGCTACTGGATTCAAGCAAGCCGGTCTGAAGACGGCTGTAATGCCAGAAACCGGTCCTCGGAAGCTTGTTTCCGGTCCAGGGAAGGCATGGCTTGGCAGTTCGGGACGGACTGTTCCCATGAGGCACAGGGTCAGACTGATTTGCATATAGCCATGTCTGAACTGGGGTGGCAGAGTGGGCTAAAGAACGGTGATGGATCAAACCCAGATCTTTTGACTGGGTGTGAGTGTTTGATTGGTTCAGATGCTCCGTCCATCACCACCCCCTTTTGTACCGCTTTGGCCGCCATAAGTGTGGCAGGGTATGCTCAGACGTGAGTCCCTTGCTCACTTTGCCACTGGATTCAAGCAAGCCGGGCTGAAGACGGCTGTAATGCCAGAAACCGGTCCTCGGAAGCTTGTTTCCGGTCCAGGGAAGGCATGGCTTGGCAGTTCGGGCTGGACTGTTCCCATGAGGCACAGGGTCAGACTGATTTGCATATAGCCATGTCTGAACTGGGGTGGCAGAGTGGGCTAAAGAACGGTGATGGATCAAACCCAGATCTTTTGACTGGGTGTGAGTGTTTGATTGGTTCAGATGCCCCATCCATCACCACCCCCTTTTGTACCGCTTTGGCCGCCATAAGTGTGGCAGGGTATGCTCAGACGTGAGTCCCTTGCTCACTTTGCCACTGGATTCAAGCAAGCCGGCTGAAGACGGCTGTAATGCCAGAAACCTGTCCTCTGAAGCTTGTTTCCGGTCCAGGGAAGGCATGGCTTGGCAGTTCGGGCTGGACAGTTCCCATGAGGCACAAGGTCAGACTGATTTGCATATAGCCATGTTTGAGCTGGGGTGGCAGAGTGGGCTAAAGAACGGTGATGTATCAAACCCAGATCTTTTGACTGGGTGTGAGTGTTTGATTGGTTCAGATGCTCCGTCCATCACCACCCCCCTTTTGTACTGCTTTGGCCGCCATAAGTGTGGCAGGTTATGCTCAGACGTGAGTGCCTTCCTCACTTTGCCACTGCATTCAAGTAAGCCGGGCTGAAGACGGCTGTAATGCCAGAAACCGGTCCTCAGAAGCTAGTTTCCGGTCCAGGGAATGCATGGCTTGGCAGTTCGGGCTGGACTGTTCCCATGAGGCCCAGGGTCAGACTGATTTGCATATAGCCATGTCTGAACTGGGGTGGCAGAGTGGGCTAAAGAACGGTGATGGATCAAACCCAGATCTTTTGACTGGGTGTGAGTGTTTGATTGGTTCAGATGCTCCGTCCATCACAACCCCCTGTTGTACCGCTTTGGCCGCCATAAGTGTGGCAGGCTATGCTCAGACGTGAGTCCCTTGCTCACTTTGCCACTGGATTCAAGCAAGCCGGGCTAAAGACGGCTGTAATGCCAGAAACCGGTCCTCGGAAGCTTGTTTCCGGTCCAGGGAAGGCATGGCTTGGCAGTTCGGGCTGGACTGTTCCCATGAGGCACAGGGTCAGACTGATTTGCATATAGCCATGTTTGAACTGGGGTGGCAGAGTGGGCTAAAGAACAGTGATGGATCTAACCCAGATCTTTTGACTGGGTGTGAGTGTTTGATTGGTTCAGATGCTCCGTCCATCACAACCCCCTGTTGTACCGCTTTGGCCGCCATAAGTGTGGCAGGGTATGCTCAGACAAGAGTCCCTTGCTCACTTTGCCACTGGATTCAAGCAAGCCGGGCTGAAGACGGCTGTAATGCTAGAAACCGGTCCTCGGAAGCTTGTTTCCGGTCCAGGGAAGGCATGGCTTGGCAGTTCGGGCTCTACTGTTCCCATGAGGCACAGGGTCAGACTGATTTGCATATAGCCATGTCTGAACTGGGGTGGCAGAGTGGGCTAAAGAACGGTAATGGATCAAACGGAGATCTTTTGACTGGGTGTGAGTGTTTGATTGGTTCAGATGCTCCGTCCATCACCACCCCTTTTGTACCGCTTTGGCCACCATAAGTGTGGCAGGGTATGCTCAGACGTGAGTCCCTTGCTCAATTTGCTACTGGATTCAAGCAAGCCGGTCTGAAGACGGCTGTAATGCCAGAAACCGGTCCTCGGAAGCTTGTTTCCGGTCCAGGGAAGGCATGGCTTGGCAGTTCGGGACGGACTGTTCCCATGAGGCACAGGGTCAGACTGATTTGCATATAGCCATGTCTGAACTGGGGTGGCAGAGTGGGCTAAAGAACGGTGATGGATCAAACCCAGATCTTTTGACTGGGTGTGAGTGTTTGATTGGTTCAGATGCTCCGTCCATCACCACCCCCTTTTGTACCGCTTTGGCCGCCATAAGTGTGGCAGGGTATGCTCAGACGTGAGTCCCTTGCTCACTTTGCCACTGGATTCAAGCAAGCCGGGCTGAAGACGGCTGTAATGCCAGAAACCGGTCCTAGGAAGCTTGTTTCCGGTCCAGGGAAGGCATGGCTTGGCAGTTCGGGCTGGACTGTTCCCATGAGGCACAGGGTCAGACTGATTTGCATATAGCCATGTCTGAACTGGGGTGGCAGAGTGGGCTAAAGAACGGTGATGGATCAAACCCAGATCTTTTGACTGGGTGTGAGTGTTTGATTAGTTCAGATGCCCCGTCCATCACCACCCCCTTTTGTACCGCTTTGGCCGCCATAAGTGTGGCAGGGTATGCTCAGACGTGAGTCCCTTGCTCACTTTGCCACTGGATTGAAGCAAGCCGGGCTGAAGACGGCTGTAATGCCAGAAACCTGTCCTCTGAAGCTTGTTTCCGGTCCAGGGAAGGCATGGCTTGGCAGTTCGGGCTGGACAGTTCCCATGAGTCACACAAGGTCAGACTGATTTGCATATAGCCATGTTTGAACTGGGGTGGCAGAGTGGGCTAAAGAACGGTGATGGATCAAACCCAGATCTTTTGACTGGGTGTGAGTGTTTGATTGGTTCAGATGCCCCGTCCATCACCACCCCCTTTTGTACCGCTTTGGCCGCCATAAGTGTGGCAGGGTATGCTCAGACGTGAGTCCCTTGCTCACTTTGCCACTGGATTCAAGCAAGCCGGGCTGAAGACGGCTGTAATGCCAGAAACCTGTCCTCTGAAGCTTGTTTCCGGTCCAGGGAAGGCATGGCTTGGCAGTTCGGGCTGGACAGTTCCCATGAGGCACAAGGTCAGACTGATTTGCATATAGCCATGTTTGAACTGGGGTGGCAGAGTGGGCTAAAGAACGGTGATGGATCAAACCCAGATCTTTTGACTGGGTGTGAGTGTTTGATTGGTTCAGATGCTCCGTCCATCACCACCCCCTTTTGTACTGCTTTGGCCACCATAAGTGTGTCAGGATATGCTCAGACGTGAGTCCCTTCCTCACTTTGCCACTGCATTCAAGCAAGCCGGGCTGAAGACGGCTGTAATGCCAGAAACCGGTCCTCAGAAGCTAGTTTCCGGTCCAGGGAATGCATGGCTTGGCAGTTCGGGCTGGACTGTTCCCATGAGGCACAGGGTCAGACTGATTTGCATATAGCCATGTCTGAACTGGGGTGGCAGAGTGGGCTAAAGAACGGTGATGGATCAAACCCAGATCTTTTGACTGGGTGTGAGTGTTTGATTGGTTCAGATGGTCCGTCCATCACCACCCCCTTTTGTACCGCTTTGGCCGCCATAAGTGTGGCCGGGTATGCTCAGACGTGAGTCCCTTGCTCACTTTGCCACTGGATTCAAGCAAGCCGGGCTGAAGACGGCTGTAATGCCAGAAACCGGTCCTCGGAAGCTTGTTTCCGGTCCAGGGAAGGCATGGCTTGGCAGTTCGGGCTGGACTGTTCCCATGAGGCACAGGGTCAGACTGATTTGCATATAGCCATGTTTGAACTTGGGTGGCAGAGTGGGCTAAAGAACGGTGATGGATCAAACCCAGATCTTTTGACTGGGTGTGAGTGTTTGATTGGTTTAGATGCTCCGTCCATCACAACCCCCTGTTGTACCGCTTTGGCCGCCATAAGTGTGGCAGGCTATGCTCAGACGTGAGTCCCTTGCTCAGTTTGCCACTGGATTCAAGCAAGCCGGGCTGAAGATGGCTGTAATGCCAGAAACCGGTCCTCGGAAGCTTGTTTCCGGTCCAGGGAAGGCATGGCTTGGCAGTTCGGGCTGGACTGTTCCCATGAGGCACAGGGTCAGAATGATTTACATATAGCCATGTCTGAACTGGGGTGGCAGAGTGGGCTAAAGAACGGTAATGGATCAAACCCAGATCTTTTGACTGGGTGTGAGTGTTTGATTGGTTCAGATGCTCCGTCCATCACCACCCCCTTTTGTACCGCTTTGGCCACCATAAGTGTGGCAGGGTATGCTCAGACGTGAGTCCCTTGCTCACTTTGCTACTGGTTTCAAGCAAGCCGGTCTGAAGACTGTTATAATGCCTGAAACCAGTCCTCGGAAGCTTGTTTCCGGTCCAGGGAAGGCATGGCTTGGCAGTTCGGGCTGGACTGTTCCCATGAGGCACAGGGTCAGACTGATTTGCATATAGCCATGTTTCAACTGGGGTGGCAGAGTGGGCTAAAGAACGGTGATGGATCAAACCCAGATCTTTTGACTGGGTGTGAGTGTTTGATTGGTTCAGATGCTCCGTCCATCACCACCCCCTTTTGTACCGCTTTGGCCGCCATAAGTGTGGCAGGGTATGCTCAGACGTGAGTCCCTTGCTCACTTTGCCACTGGATTCAAGCAAGCCGGGCTGAAGACGGCTGTAATGCCAGAAACCGGTCCTCGGAAGCTTGTTTCCGGTCCAGGGAAGGCATGGCTTGGCAGTTCGGGCTGGACTGTTCCCATGAGGCACAGGGTCAGACTGATTTGCATATAGCCATGTCTGAACTGGGGTGGCAGAGTGGGCTAAAGAACGGTGATGGATCAAACCCAGATCTTTTGACTGGGTGTGAGTGTTTGATTGGTTTAGATGCTCCGTCCATCACCACCCCCTTTTGTACCGCTTTGGCCGCCATAAGTGTGGCAGGGTATGCTCGGACGTGAGTCCCTTGCTCACTTTGCCACTGGATTCAAGCATCCCGGGCTGAAGACGGCTGTAATGCCAGAAACCTGTCCTCGGAAGCTTGTTTCCGGTCCAGGGAAGGCATGGCTTGGCAGTTCGGGCCTGACTGTTCCCATGAGGCACAAGGTCAGACTGATTTGCATATAGCCATGTCTGAACTGGGGTGGCAGAGTGGGCTAAAGAACGGTGATGGATAAAACCCAGATCTTTTGACTGGGTGTGAGTGTTTGATTGGTTCAGATGCTCCGTCCATCACCACCCCCTTTTGTACCGCTTTGGCCACCATAAGTGTGGCAGGGTATGCTCAGACGTGAGTCCCTTGCTCACTTTGCCACTGGATTCAAGCAAGCCAGGCTGAAGACGGCTGTAATGCCAGAAACCGGTCCTCGGAAGCTTGTTTCCGGTCCAGGGAAGGCATGGCTTGGCAGTTCGGGCTGGACTGTTCCCATGAGGCACAGGGTCAGACTGATTTGCATATAGCCATGTTTCAACTGGGGGCAGAGTGGGCTAAAGAACGGTGATGGATCAAACCCAGATCTTTTGACTGGGTGTGAGTGTTTGATTGGTTCAGATGCTCCGTCCATCACCACCCCCTTTTGTACCGCTTTGGCCACCATAAGTGTGGCAGGGTATGCTCAGACGTGAGTCCCTTGCTCACTTTGCCACTGGATTCAAGCAAGCCGGGCTGAAGACGGCTGTAATGCCAGAAACCGGTCCTCGGAAGCTTGTTTCCTTTCCAGGGAAGGCATGGCTTGGCAGTTCGGGCTGGACTGTTCCCATGAGGCACAGGATCAGACTGATTTGCATATAGCCATGTTTCAACTGGGGGCAGAGTGGGCTAAAGAACGGTGATGGATCAAACCCAGATCTTTTGACTGGGTGTGAGTGTTTGATTGGTTCAGATGCTCCGTCCATCACCACCCCCTTTTCTACCGCTTTGGCCGCCATAAGTGTGGCAGGGTATGCTCAGACGTGAGTCCCTTGCTCACTTTGCCACTGGATTCAAGCAAGCCGGGCTGAAGACGGCTGTAATGCCAGAAACCGGTCCTCGGAAGCTTGTTTCCGGTCCAGGGAAGGCATGGCTTGGCAGTTCGGGCTGGACTGTTCCCATGAGGCACAGGGTCAGACTGATTTGCATATAGCCATGTTTCAACTGGGGTGGCAGAGTGGGCTAAAGAACGGTGATGGATCAAACCCAGATCTTTTGACTGGGTGTGATTGTTTGATTGGTTCAGATGCTCCGTCCATCACCACCCCCTTTTGTACCGCTTTGGCCGCCATAAGTGTGGCCGGGTATGCTCAGACGTCAGTCCCTTGCTCACTTTGCCACTGGATTCAAGCAAGCCGGGCTGAAGATGGCTGTAATGCCAGAAACCGGTCCTCGGAAGCTTGTTTCCGGTCCAGGGAAGGCATGGCTTGGCAGTTCGGGCTGGACTGTTCCCATGAGGCACAGGGTCAGACTGATTTGCATATAGCCATGTTTGAACTGGGGTGGCAGAGTGGGCTAAAGAACGGTGATGGATCAAACCCAGATCTTTTGACTGGGTGTGAGTGTTTGATTGGTTCAGATGCTCCGTCCATCAAAACCCCCTGTTGTACCGCTTTGGCCGCCATAAGTGTGGCAGGGTATGCTCAGACGTGAGTCCCTTGCTCACTTTGCCACTGGATTCAAGCAAGCCGGGCTGAAGACGGCTGTAATGCTAGAAACCGGTCCTCGGAAGCTTGTTTCCGGTCCAGGGAAGGCATGGCTTGGCAGTTCGGGCTCTACTGTTCCCATGAGGCACAGGGTCAGACTGATTTGCATATAGCCATGTCTGAACTGGGGTGGCAGAGTGGGCTAAAGAACGGTAATGGATCAAACCCAGATCTTTTGACTGGGTGTGAGTGTTTGATTGGTTCAGATGCTCCGTCCATCACCACCCCCTTTTGTACCGCTTTGGCCACCATAAGTATGGCAGGGTATGCTCAGACGTGAGTCCCTTGCTCAATTTGCTACTGGATTCAAGCAAGCCGGTCTGAAGACGGCTGTAATGCCAGAAACCGGTCCTCGGAAGCTTGTTTCCGGTCCAGGGAAGGCATGGCTTGGCAGTTCGGGACGGACTGTTCCCATGAGGCACAGGGTCAGACTGATTTGTATATAGCCATGTTTCAACTGGGGTGGCAGAGTGGGCTAAAGAACGGTGATGGATCAAACCCAGATCTTTTGACTGGGTGTGAGTGTTTGATTGGTTCAGATGCTCCGTCCATCACCACCCCCTTTTGTACCACTTTGGCCGCCATAAGTGTGGCAGGGTATGCTCAGACGTGAGTCCCTTGCTCACTTTGCCACTGGATTCAAGCAAGCCGGGCTGAAGACGGCTGTAATGCCAGAAACCGGTCCTCGGAAGCTTGTTTCCGGTCCAGGGAAGGCATGGCTTGGCAGTTCGGGCTGGACTGTTCCCATGAGGCACAGGGTCAGACTGATTTGCATATAGCCATGTCTGAACTGGGGTGGCAGAGTGGGCTAAAGAACGGTGATGGATCAAACCCAGATCTTTTGACTGGGTGTGAGTGTTTGATTGGTTCAGATGCTCCGTCCATCACCACCCCCTTTTGTACCGCTTTGGCCGCCATAAGTGTGGCAGGGTATGCTCAGACGTGAGTCCCTTGCTCACTTTGCCACTGGATTCAAGCAAGCCGGGCTGAAGACGGCTGTAATGCCAGAAACCGGTCCTTGGAAGCTTGTTTCCGGTCCAGGGAAGGCATGGCTTGGCAGTTCGGGCTGGACTGTTCCCATGAGGCACAGGGTCAGACTGATTTGCATATAGCCATGTCTGAACTGGGGTGGCAGAGTGGGCTAAAGAACGGTGATGGATCAAACCCAGATCATTTGACTGGGTGTGAGTGTTTGATTGGTTCAGATGCCCGTCCATCACCACCCCCTTTTGTACCGCTTTGGCCGCCATAAGTGTGGCAGGGTATGCTCAGACGTGAGTCCCTTGCTCACTTTGCCACTGGATTCAAGCAAGCCGGGCTGAAGACGGCTGTAATGCCAGAAACCTGTCCTCTGAAGCTTGTTTCCGGTCCAGGGAAGGCATTGCTTGGCAGTTCGGGCTGGACAGTTCCCATTAGGCACAAGGTCAGACTGATTTGCATATAGCCATGTTTGAACTGGGGTGGCAGAGTGGGCTAAAGAACGGTGATGGATCAAACCCAGATCTTTTGACTGGGTGTGAGTGTTTGATTGGTTCAGATGCTCCGTCCATCACCACCCCCCTTTTGTACTGCTTTGGCCGCCATAAGTGTGGCAGGTTATGCTCAGACGTGAGTCCCTTCCTCACTTTGCCACTGCATTCAAGCAAGCCGGGCTGAAGACGGCTGTAATGCCAGAAACCGGTCCTCAGAAGCTAGTTTCTGGTCCAGGGAATGCATGGCTTGGCAGTTCGGGCTGGACTGTTCCCATGAGGCACAGGGTCAGACTGATATGCATATAGCCATGTCTGAACTGGGGTGGCAGAGTGGGCTAAAGAACGGTGATGGATCAAACCCAGATCTTTTGACTGGGTGTGAGTGTTTGATTGGTTCAGATGGTCCGTCCATCACCACCCCCTTTTGTACCGCTTTGGCCGCCATAAGTGTGGCCGGGTATGCTCAGACGTGAGTCCCTTGCTCACTTTGCCACTGGATTCAAGCAAGCCGGGCTGAAGACGGCTGTAATGCCAGAAACCGGTCCTCGGATGCTTGTTTCCGGTCCAGGGAAGGCATGGCTTGGCAGTTCGGGCTGGACTGTTCCCATGAGGCACAGGGTCAGACTGATTTTCATATAGCCATGTTTGAACTTGGGTGGCAGAGTGGGCTAAAGAACGGTGATGGATCAAACCCAGATCTTTTGACTGGGTGTGAGTGTTTGATTGGTTCAGATGCTCCGTCCATCACAACCCCCTGTTGTACCGCTTTGGCCGCCATAAGTGTGGCAGGCTATGCTCAGACGTGAGTCCCTTGCTCACTTTGCCACTGGATTCAAGCAAGCCGGGCTGAAGACGGCTGTAATGCCAGAAACCGGTCCTCGGAAGCTTGTTTCCGGTCCAGGGAAGGCATGGCTTGGCAGTTCGGGCTGGACTGTTCCCATGAGGCACAGGGTCAGACTGATTTGCATATAGCCATGTCTGAACTGGGGTGGCAGAGTGGGCTAAAGAACGGTAATGGATCAAACCCAGATCTTTTGACTGGGTGTGAGTGTTTGATTGGTTCAGATGCTCCGTCCATCACCACCCCCTTTTGTACCGCTTTGGCAGCCATAAGTGTGGCAGGGTATGCTCAGACGTGAGTCCCTTGCTCACTTTGCCACTGGATTCAAGCAAGCCGGGCTGAAGACGGCTGTAATGCCAGAAACCGGTCCTCGGAAGCTTGTTTCCGGTCCAGGGAAGGCATGGCTTGGCAGTTCGGGCTGGACTGTTCCCATGAGGCACAGGGTCAGACTGATTTGCATATAGCCATGTCTGAACTGGGGTGGCAGAGTGGGCTAAAGAACGGTGATGGATCAAACCCAGATCTTTTGACTGGGTGTGAGTGTTTGATTGGTTTAGATGCTCCGTCCATCACCACCCCCTTTTGTACCGCTTTGGCCGCCATAAGTGTGGCAGGGTATGCTCAGACGTGAGTCTCTTGCTCACTTTGCCACTGGATTCAAGCAAGCCGGGCTGAAGACGGCTGTAATGCCAGAAACCTGTCCTCGGCAGCTTGTTTCCGGTCCAGGGAAGGCATGGCTTGGCAGTTCGGGCCTGACTGTTCCCATGAGGCACAAGGTCAGACTGATTTGCATATAGCCATGTCTGAACTGGGGTGGCAGAGTGGGCTAAACAACGGTGATAGATCAAACCCAGATCTTTTGACTGGGTGTGAGTGTTTGATCAGTTCAGATGCACCATCCATCACCACCCCGTTTTGTACCGCTTTGGCCGCCATAAGTGTGGCAGGGTATGCTCAGACGTGAGTCCCTTGCTCACTTTGCCACTGGATGCAAGCAAGCCGGGCTGAAGACGGCTGTAATGCCAGAAACTGGTCCTCGGATGCTTGTTTCCGGTCCATGGAAGGCATGGCTTGGCAGTTCGGGCTGGACTGTTCCCATGAGGCACAGGGTCAGACTGATTTGCATATAGCCATGTCTGAACTGGGGTGGCAGAGTGGGCTAAAGAACGGTGATGGATCAAACCCAGATCTTTTGACTGGGTGTGAGTGTTTGATTGGTTCAGATGCTCCGTCCATCACCACCCACTTTTGTACCGCTTTGGCCACCATAAGTGTGGCAGGGTATGCTCAGACGTGAGTCCCTTGTTCACTTTGCTACTGGATTCAAGCAAGCCGGTCTGAAGACGGCTGTAATGCCAGACACCAGTCCTCGGAAGCTTGTTTCCTTTCCAGGGAAGGCATGGCTTGGCAGTTCGGGCTGGACTGTTCCCATGAGGCACAGGGTCCGACTGATTTGCATATAGCCATGTTTCAACTGGGGGCAGAGTGGGCTAAAGAACGGTGATGGCTCAAACCCAGATCTTTTGACTGGGTGTGAGTGTTTGATTGGTTCAGATGCTCCGTCCATCACCACCCCCTTTTGTACCGCTTTGGCCGCCATAAGTGTGGCAGGGTATGCTCAGACGTGAGTCCCTTGCTCACTTTGCCACTGGATTCAAGCAAGCCGGGCTGAAGACGGCTGTAATGCCAGAAACCGGTCCTCGGAAGCTTGTTTCCGGTCCAGGGAAGGCATGGCTTGGCAGTTCGGGCTGGACTGTTCCCATGAGGCACAGGGTCAGACTGATTTGCATATAGCCATGTTTCAACTGGGGTGGCAGAGTGGGCTAAAGAACGGTGATGGATCAAACCCAGATCTTTTGACTGGGTGTGATTGGTTGATTGGTTCAGATGCTCCGTCCATCACCACCCCCTTTTGTACCGCTTTGGCCGCCATAAGTGTGGCCGGGTATGCTCAGACGTCAGTCCCTTGCTCACTTTGCCACTGGATTCAAGCAAGCCGGGCTGAAGATGGCTGTAATGCCAGAAACCGGTCCTCGGAAGCTTGTTTCCGGTCCAGGGAAGGCATGGCTTGGCAGTTCGGGCTGGACTGTTCCCATGAGGCACAGGGTCAGACTGATTTGCATATAGCCATGTCTGAACTGGGGTGGCAGAGTGGGCTAAAGAACGGTGATGGATCAAACCCAGATCTTTTGACTGGGTGTGAGTGTTTGATTGGTTCAGATGCTCCGTCCATCACCACCCCCTTTTGTACCGCTTTGGCCGCCATAAGTGTGGCAGGGTATGCTCAGACGTGAGTCCCTTGCACACTTTGCCACTGGATTCAAGCAAGCCGGGCTGAAGACGGCTGTAATGCCAGAAACCGGTCCTTGGAAGCTTGTTTCCGGTCCAGGGAAGGCATGGCTTGGCAGTTCGGGCTGGACTGTTCCCATGAGGCACAGGGTCAGACTGATTTGCATATAGCCATGTCTGAACTGGGGTGGCAGAGTGGGCTAAAGAACGGTGATGGATCAAACCCAGATCATTTGACTGGGTGTGAGTGTTTGATTGGTTCAGATGCCCGTCCATCACCACCCCCTTTTGTACCGCTTTGGCCGCCATAAGTGTGGCAGGGTATGCTCAGACGTGAGTCCCTTGCTCACTTTGCCACTGGATTCAAGCAAGCCGGGCTGAAGACGGCTGTAATGCCAGAAACCTGTCCTCTGAAGCTTGTTTCCGGTCCAGGGAAGGCATTGCTTGGCAGTTCGGGCTGGACAGTTCCCATGAGGCACAAGGTCAGACTGATTTGCATATAGCCATGTTTGAACTGGGGTGGCAGAGTGGGCTAAAGAACGGTGATGGATCAAACCCAGATCTTTTGACTGGGTGTGAGTGTTTGATTGGTTCAGATGCTCCGTCCATCACCACCCCCCTTTTGTACTGCTTTGGCCGCCATAAGTGTGGCAGGTTATGCTCAGACGTGAGTCCCTTCCTCACTTTGCCACTGCATTCAAGCAAGCCGGGCTGAAGACGGCTGTAATGCCAGAAACCGGTCCTCAGAAGCTAGTTTCTGGTCCAGGGAATGCATGGCTTGGCAGTTCGGGCTGGACTGTTCCCATGAGGCACAGGGTCAGACTGATTTGCATATAGCCATGTCTGAACTGGGGTGGCAGAGTGGGCTAAAGAACGGTGATGGATCAAACCCAGATCTTTTGACTGGGTGTGAGTGTTTGATTGGTTCAGATGGTCCGTCCATCACCACCCCCTTTTGTACCGCTTTGGCCGCCATAAGTGTGGCCGGGTATGCTCAGACGTGAGTCCCTTGCTCACTTTGCCACTGGATTCAAGCAAGCCGGGCTGAAGACGGCTGTAATGCCAGAAACCGGTCCTCGGAAGCTTGTTTCCGGTCCAGGGAAGGCATGGCTTGGCAGTTCGGGCTGGACTGTTCCCATGAGGCACAGGGTCAGACTGATTTGCATATAGCCATGTTTGAACTTGGGTGGCAGAGTGGGCTAAAGAACGGTGATGGATCAAACCCAGATCTTTTGACTGGGTGTGAGTGTTTGATTGGTTCAGATGCTCCGTCCATCACAACCCCCTGTTGTACCGCTTTGGCCGCCATAAGTGTGGCAGGCTATGCTCAGACGTGAGTCCCTTGCTCACTTTGCCACTGGATTCAAGCAAGCCGGGCTGAAGACGGCTGTAATGCCAGAAACCGGTCCTCGGAAGCTTGTTTCCGGTCCAGGGAAGGCATGGCTTGGCAGTTCGGGCTGGACTGTTCCCATGAGGCACAGGGTCAGACTGATTTGCATATAGCCATGTCTGAACTGGGGTGGCAGAGTGGGCTAAAGAACGGTAATGGATCAAACCCAGATCTTTTGACTGGGTGTGAGTGTTTGATTGGTTCAGATGCTCCGTCCATCACCACCCCCTTTTGTACCGCTTTGGCAGCCATAAGTGTGGCAGGGTATGCTCAGACATGAGTCCCTTGCTCACTTTGCCACTGGATTCAAGCAAGCCGGGCTGAAGACGGCTGTAATGCCAGAAACCGGTCCTCGGAAGCTTGTTTCCGGTCCAGGGAAGGCATGGCTTGGCAGTTCGGGCTGGACTGTTCCCATGAGGCACAGGGTCAGACTGATTTGCATATAGCCATGTCTGAACTGGGGTGGCAGAGTGGGCTAAAGAACGGTGATGGATCAAACCCAGATCTTTTGACTGGGTGTGAGTGTTTGATTGGTTTAGATGCTCCGTCCATCACCACCCCCTTTTGTACCGCTTTGGCCGCCATAAGTGTGGCAGGGTATGCTCAGACGTGAGTCTCTTGCTCACTTTGCCACTGGATTCAAGCAAGCCGGGCTGAAGACGGCTGTAATGCCAGAAACCTGTCCTCGGCAGCTTGTTTCCGGTCCAGGGAAGGCATGGCTTGGCAGTTCGGGCCTGACTGTTCCCATGAGGCACAAGGTCAGACTGATTTGCATATAGCCATGTCTGAACTGGGGTGGCAGAGTGGGCTAAACAACGGTGATAGATCAAACCCAGATCTTTTGACTGGGTGTGAGTGTTTGATCAGTTCAGATGCACCATCCATCACCACCCCGTTTTGTACCGCTTTGGCCGCCATAAGTGTGGCAGGGTATGCTCAGACGTGAGTCCCTTGCTCACTTTGCCACTGGATGCAAGCAAGCCGGGCTGAAGACGGCTGTAATGCCAGAAACTGGTCCTCGGATGCTTGTTTCCGGTCCATGGAAGGCATGGCTTGGCAGTTCGGGCTGGACTGTTCCCATGAGGCACAGGGTCAGACTGATTTGCATATAACCATGTCTGAACTGGGGTGGCAGAGTGGGCTAAAGAACGGTGATGGATCAAACCCAGATCTTTTGACTGGGTGTGAGTGTTTGATTGGTTCAGATGCTCCGTCCATCACCACCCACTTTTGTACCGCTTTGGCCACCATAAGTGTGGCAGGGTATGCTCAGACGTGAGTCCCTTGTTCACTTTGCTACTGGATTCAAGCAAGCCGGTCTGAAGACGGCTGTAATGCCAGACACCAGTCCTCGGAAGCTTGTTTCCTTTCCAGGGAAGGCATGGCTTGGCAGTTCGGGCTGGACTGTTCCCATGAGGCACAGGGTCCGACTGATTTGCATATAGCCATGTTTCAACTGGGGGCAGAGTGGGCTAAAGAACGGTGATGGCTCAAACCCAGATCTTTTGACTGGGTGTGAGTGTTTGATTGGTTCAGATGCTCCGTCCATCACCACCCCCTTTTGTACCGCTTTGGCCGCCATAAGTGTGGCAGGGTATACTCAGACGTGAGTCCCTTGCTCACTTTGCCACTGGATTCAAGCAAGCCGGCTGAAGACGGCTGTAATGCCAGAAACCGGTCCTCGGAAGCTTGTTTCCGGTCCAGGGAAGGCATGGCTTGGCAGTTCGGGCTGGACTGTTCCCATGAGGCACAGGGTCAGACTGATTTGCATATAGCCATGTTTCAACTGGGGTGGCAGAGTGGGCTAAAGAACGGTGATGGATCAAACCCAGATCTTTTGACTGGGTGTGATTGTTTGATTGGTTCAGATGCTCCGTCCATCACCACCCCCTTTTGTACCGCTTTGGCCGCCATAAGTGTGGCCGGGTATGCTCAGACGTCAGTCCCTTGCTCACTTTGCCACTGGATTCAAGCAAGCCGGGCTGAAGATGGCTGTAATGCCAGAAACCGGTCCTCGGAAGCTTGTTTCCGGTCCAGGGAAGGCATGGCTTGGCAGTTCGGTCTGGACTGTTCCCATGAGGCACAGGGTCAGACTGATTTGCATATAGCCATGTTTGAACTGGGGTGGCAGAGTGGGCTAAAGAACGGTGATGGATCAAACCCAGATCTTTTGACTGGGTGTGAGTGTTTGATTGGTTCAGATGCTCCGTCCATCAAAACCCCCTGTTGTACCGCTTTGGCCGCCATAAGTGTGACAGGGTATGCTCAGACGTGAGTCCCTTGCTCACTGTGCCACTGGATTCAAGCAAGCCGGGCTGAAGACGGCTGTAATGCCAGAAACCGGTCCTCGGAAGCTTGTTTCCGGTCCAGGGAAGGCATGGCTTGGCAGTTCGGGCTGGACTGTTCCCATGAGGCACAGGGTCAGACTGATTTGCATATAGCCATGTCTGAACTGGGGTGGCAGAGTGGGCTAAAGAACGGTGATGGATCAAACCCAGATCTTTTGACTGGGTGTGAGTGTTTGATTGGTTCAGATGCGCCGTCAATCACCAACCCCTTTTGTACCGCTTTGGCCGCCATAAGTGTGGCAGGGTATGCTCAGACGTGAGTCCCTTGCTCACTTTGCCACTGGATTCAAGCAAGCCGGGCTGAAGACGGCTGTAATGCCAGAAACCTGTCCTCTGAAGCTTGTTTCCGGTCCAGGGAAGGCATGGCTTGGCAGTTCGGGCTGGACTGTTCCGATGAGGCACAAGGTCAGACTGATTTGCATATAGCCATGTTTGAACTGGGGTGGCAGAGTGGGCTAAAGAACGGTGATGGATCAAACCCAGATCTTTTGACTGGGTGTGAGTGTTTGATTGGTTCAGATGCTCCGTCCATCACCACCCCCCTTTTGTACCGCTTTGGCCGCCATAAGTGTGGCAGGTTAGGCTCAGACGTGAGTCCCTTCCTCATTTTGCCACTGGATTCAAGCAAGCCGGGCTGAAGACGGCTGTAATGCCAGAAACCGGTCCTCAGAAGCTAGTTTCCGGTCCAGGGAATGCATGGCTTGGCAGTTCGGGCTGGACTGTTCCCATGAGGCACAGGGTCAGACTGATTTGCATATAGCCATGTCTGAACTGGGGTGGCAGAGTGGGCTAAAGAACGGTGATGGATCAAACCCTGATCTTTTGACTGGGTGTGAGTGTTTGATTGGTTCAGATGGTCCGTCCATCACCACCCCCTTTTGTACCGCTTTGGCCGCCATAAGTGTGGCTGGGTATGCTCAGACGTGAGTCCCTTGCTCACTTTGCCACTGGATTCAAGCAAGCCGGGCTGAAGACGGCTGTAATGCCAGAAACCGGTCCTTGGAAGCTTGTTTCCGGTCCAGGGAAGGCATGGCTTGGCAGTTCGGGCTGGACTGTTCCTATGAGGCACAGGGTCAGACTGATTTGCATATAGCCATGTTTGAACTTGGGTGGCAGAGTGGGCTAAAGAACGGTGATGGATCAAACCCAGATCTTTTGACTGGGTGTGAGTGTTTGATTGGTTCAGATGCTTCGTCCATCACAACCCCCTGTTGTACCGCTTTGGCCGCCATAAGTGTGGCAGGCTATGCTCAGACGTGAGTCCCTTGCTCACTTTGCCACTGGATTCAAGCAAGCCGGGCTGAAGACGGCTGTAATGCCAGAAACCTGTCCTCGGAAGCTTGTTTCCGGTCCAGGGAAGGCATGGCTTGGCAGTTCGGGCTGGACTGTTCCCATGAGGCACAAGGTCAGACTGATTTGCATATAGCCATGTCTGAACTGGGGTGGCAGAGTGGGCTAAACAACGGTGATAGATCAAACCCATATCTTTTGACTGGGTGTGAGTGTTTGATCGTTTCAGATGCACCGTCCATCACCACCCCGTTTTGTACCGCTTTGGCCGCCATAAGTGTGGCAGGGTATGCTCAGACGTGAGTCCCTTGCTCACTTTGCCACGGGATGCAAGCAAGCCGGGCTGAAGACGGCTGTAATGCCAGAAACTGGTCCTCGGATGCTTGTTTCCGGTCCATGGAAGGCATGGCTTGGCAGTTCGGGCTGGACTGTTCCCATGAGGCACAGGGTCAGACTGATTTGCATATAGCCATGTCTGAACTGGGGTGGCAGAGTGGGCTAAAGAACGGTGATGGATCAAACCCAGATCTTTTGACTGGGTGTGAGTGTTTGATTGGTTCAGATGCTCCGTCCATCACCACCCCCTTTTATACCGCTTTGGCCGCCATAAGTGTGGCAGGGTATGCTCAGACGTGAGTCCCTTGCTCACTTTGCAACTGGATTCAAGCAAGCCGGGCTGAAGACGGCTGTAATGCCAGAAACCTGTCTTTGGAGGCCTGTTTCCGGTCCAGGGAAGGCATGGCTTGGCAGTTCGGGCTGGACTGTTCCCATGAGGCACAAGGTCAGACTGATTTGCATATAGCCATGTTTGAACTGGGGTGGCAGAGTGGGCTAAAGAACGGTGATGGATCAAACCCAGATCTTTTGACTGGGTGTGAGTGTTTGATTGGTTCAGATGCTCCGTCCATCACCACCCCCTTTTGTACCGCTTTGGCCGCCATAAGTGTGGCAGGGTATGCTCAGACGTGAGTCCCTTGCTCACTTTGCCACTGGATTCAAGCAAGCCGGGCTGAAGACGGCTGTAATGCCAGAAACCGGTCCTCGGAAGCTTGTTTCCGGTCCAGGGAAGGCATGGCTTGGCAGTTCGGGCTGGACTGTTCCCATGAGGCACAGGGTCAGAATGATTTGCATATAGCCATGTTTTAACTGGGGTGGCAGAGTGGGCTAAAGAACGGTGATGGATCAAACCCAGATCTTTTGACTGGGTGTGAGTGTTTGATTGGTTCAGATGCTCCGTCCATCAAAACCCCCTGTTGTACCGCTTTGGCCGCCATAAGTGTGACAGGGTATGCTCAGACGTGAGTCCCTTGCTCACTTTGCCACTGGATTCAAGCAAGCCGGGCTGAAGACGGCTGTAATGCCAGAAACCGGTCCTCGGAAGCTTGTTTCCGGTCCAGGGAAGGCATGGCTTGGCAGTTCGGGCTGTACTGTTCCCATGAGGCACAGGGTCAGACTGATTTGCATATAGCCATGTCTGAACTAGGGTGGCAGAGTGGGCTAAAGAACGGTAATGGATCAAACCCAGATCTTTTGACTGGGTGTGAGTGTTTGATTGGTTCAGATGCTCCGTCCATCACCACCCCCTTTTGTACCGCTTTGGCCACCATAAGTGTGGCAGGGTATGCTCAGACGTGAGTCGCTTGCTCAATTTGCTACTGGATTCAAGCAAGCCGGTCTGAAGACGGCTGTAATGCCAGAAACCGGTCCTCGGAAGCTTGTTTCCGGTCCAGGGAAGGCATGGCTTGGCAGTTCGGGACCGACTGTTCCCATGAGGCACAGGGTCAGACTGATTTGCATATAGCCATGTTTCAACTGGGGTGGCAGAGTGGGCTAAAGAACGGTGATGGATCAAACCCAGATCTTTTGACTGGGTGTGAGTGTTTGATTGGTTCAGATGCTCCGTCCATCACCACCCCCTTTTGTACCGCTTTGGCCGCCATAAGTGTGGCAGGGTATGCTCAGACGTGAGTCCCTTGCTCACTTTGCCACTGGATTCAAGCAAGCCGGGCTGAAGACGGCTGTAATGCCAGAAACCGGTCCTCGGAAGCTTGTTTCCGGTCCAGGGAAGGCATGGCTTGGCAGTTCGGGCTGGACTGTTCCCATGAGGCACAGGGTCAGACTGATTTGCATATAGCCATGTCTGAACTGGGGTGGCAGAGTGGGTTAAAGAACGGTGATGGATCAAACCCAGATCTTTTGACTGGGTGTGAGTGTTTGATTGGTTCAGTTGCTCCGTCCATCACCACCCCCTTTTGTACCGCTTTGGCCGCCATAAGTGTGGCAGGGTATGCTCAGACGTGAGTCCCTTGCTCACTGTGCCACTGGATTCAAGCAAGCTGGGCTGAAGACGGGTGTAATGCCAGAAACCGGTCCTCGGAAGCTTGTTTCCGGTCCAGGGAAGGCATGGCTTGGCAGTTCGGGCTGGACTGTTCCCATGAGGCACAGGGTCAGACTGATTTGCATATAGCCATGTCTGAACTGGGGTGGCAGAGTGGGCTAAAGAACGGTGATGGATCAAACCCAGATCTTTTGACTGGGTGTGAGTGTTTGATTGGTTCAGATGCGCCGTCAATCACCAACCCCTTTTGTACCGCTTTGGCCGCCATAAGTGTGGCAGGGTATGCTCAGACGTGAGTCCCTTGCTCACTTTGCCACTGGATTCAAGCAAGCCGGGCTGAAGACGGCTGTAATGCCAGAAACCTGTCCTCTGAAGCTTGTTTCCGGTCCAGGGAAGGCATGGCTTGGCAGTTCGGGCTGGACTGTTCCCATGAGGCACAAGGTCAGACTGATTTGCATATAGCCATGTTTGAACTGGGGTGGCAGAATGGGCTAAAGAACGGTGATGGATCAAACCCAGATCTTTTGACTGGGTGTGAGTGTTTGATTGGTTCAGATGCTCCGTCCATCACCACCCCCCTTTTGTACCGCTTTGGCCGCCATAAGTGTGGCAGGTTAGGCTCAGACGTGAGTCCCTTCCTCATTTTGCCACTGGATTCAAGCAAGCCGGGCTGAAGACGGCTGTAATGCCAGAAACCGGTCCTCAGAAGCTAGTTTCAGGTCCAGGGAATGCATGGCTTGGCAGTTCGGGCTGGACTGTTCCCATGAGGCACAGGGTCAGACTGATTTGCATATAGCCATGTCTGAACTGGGGTGGCAGAGTGGGCTAAAGAACGGTGATGGATCAAACCCTGATCTTTTGACTGGGTGTGAGTGTTTGATTGGTTCAGATGGTCCGTCCATCACCACCCTCTTTTGTACCGCTTTGGCCACCATAAGTGTGGCAGGGTATGCTCAGACGTGAGTCGCTTGCTCAATTTGCTACTGGATTCAAGCAAGCCGGTCTGAAGACGGCTGTAATGCCAGAAACCGGTCCTCGGAAGCTTGTTTCCGGTCCAGGGAAGGCATGGCTTGGCAGTTCGGGCTGGACTGTTCCTATGAGGCACAGGGTCAGACTGATTTGCATATAGCCATGTTTCAACTGGGGTGGCAGAGTGGGCTAAAGAACGGTGATGGATCAAACCCAGATCTTTTGACTGGGTGTGAGTGTTTGATTGGTTCAGATGCTTCGTCCATCACAACCCCCTGTTGTACCGCTTTGGCCGCCATAAGTGTGGCAGGCTATGCTCAGACGTGAGTCCCTTGCTCACTTTGCCACTGGATTCAAGCAAGCCGGGCTGAAGACGGCTGTAATGCCAGAAACCGGTCCTCGGAAGCTTGTTTCCGGTCCAGGGAAGGCATGGCTTGGCAGTTCGGGCTGGACTGTTCCCATGAGGTACAGGGTCAGACTGATTTGCATATAGCCATGTCTGAACTGGGGTGGCAGAGTGGGCTAAAGAATGGTAATGGATCAAACCCAGATCTTTTGACTGGGTGTGAGTGTTTGATTGGTTCAGATGCTCCGTCCATCACCACCCCCTTTTGTACCGCTTTGGCCACCATAAGTGTGGCAGGGTATGCTCAGACGTGAGTCCCTTGCTCACTTTGCTACTGGATTCAAGCAAGCTGGTCTGAAGACGGCTGTAATGCCAGAAACCAGTCCTCGGAAGCTTGTTTCCGGTCCAGGGAAGGCATGGCTTGGCAGTTCGGGCTGGACTGTTCCCATGAGGCACAGGGTCAGACTGATTTGCATATAGCCATGTTTCAACTGGGGTGGCAGAGTGGGCTAAAGAACGGTGATGGATCAAACCCAGATCTTTTGACTGGGTGTGAGTGTTTGATTGGTTCAGATGCTCCGTCCATCACCACCCCCTTTTGTACCGCTTTGGCCGCCATAAGTGTGGCAGGGTATGCTCAGACGTGAGTCCCTTTCTCACTTTGCCACTGGATTCAAGCAAGCCGGGCTGAAGACGGCTGTAATGCCAGAAACCGGTCCTCGGAAGCTTGTTTCCGGTCCAGGGAAGGCATGGCTTGGCAGTTCGGGCTGGACTGTTCCCATGAGGCACAGGGTCAGACTGATTTGCATATAGCCATGTCTGAACTGGGGTGGCAGAGTGGGCTAAAGAACGGTGATGGATCAAACCCAGATCTTTTGACTGGGTGTGAGTGTTTGATTGGTTTAGATGCTCCGTCCATCACCACCCCCTTTTGTACCGCTTTGGCCGCCATAAGTGTGGCAGGGTATGCTCAGACGTGAGTCCCTTGCTCACTTTGCCACTGGATTCAAGCAAAGCCGGGCTGAAGACGGCTGTAATGCCAGAAACCTGTCCTCGGAAGCTTGTTTCCGGTCCAGGGAAGGCATGGCTTGGCAGTTCGGGCTGGACTGTTCCCATGAGGCACAAGGTCAGACTGATTTGCATATAGCCATGTCTGAACTGGGGTGGCAGAGTGGGCTAAACAACGGTGATAGATCAAACCCATATCTTTTGACTGGGTGTGAGTGTTTGATCGTTTCAGATGCACCGTCCATCACCACCCCGTTTTGTACCGCTTTGGCCGCCATAAGTGTGGCAGGGTATGCTCAGACGTGAGTCCCTTGCTCACTTTGCCACGGGATGCAAGCAAGCCGGGCTGAAGACGGCTGTAATGCCAGAAACTGGTCCTCGGATGCTTGTTTCCGGTCCATGGAAGGCATGGCTTGGCAGTTCGGGCTGGACTGTTCCCATGAGGCACAGGGTCAGACTGATTTGCATATAGCCATGTCTGAACTGGGGTGGCAGAGTGGGCTAAAGAACGGTGATGGATCAAACCCAGATCTTTTGACTGGGTGTGAGTGTTTGATTGGTTCAGATGCTCCGTCCATCACCACCCCCTTTTATACCGCTTTGGCCGCCATAAGTGTGGCAGGGTATGCTCAGACGTGAGTCCCTTGCTCACTTTGCAACTGGATTCAAGCAATCCGGGCTGAAGACGGCTGTAATGCCAGAAACCTGTCTTTGGAGGCCTGTTTCCGGTCCAGGGAAGGCATGGCTTGGCAGTTCGGGCTGGACTGTTCCCATGAGGCACAAGGTCAGACTGATTTGCATATAGCCATGTTTGAACTGGGGTGGCAGAGTGGGCTAAAGAACGGTGATGGATCAAACCCAGATCTTTTGACTGGGTGTGAGTGTTTGATTGGTTCAGATGCTCCGTCCATCACCACCCCCTTTTGTACCGCTTTGGCCGCCATAAGTGTGGCAGGGTATGCTCAGACGTGAGTCCCTTGCTCACTTTGCCACTGGATTCAAGCAAGCCGGGCTGAAGACGGCTGTAATGCCAGAAACCGGTCCTCGGAAGCTTGTTTCCGGTCCAGGGAAGGCATGGCTTGGCAGTTCGGGCTGGACTGTTCCCATGAGGCACAGGGTCAGACTGATTTGCATATAGCCATGTCTGAACTGGGGTGGCAGAGTGGGCTAAAGAACGGTGATGGATCAAACCCAGATATTTTGACTGTTTGTGAGTGTTTGATTGGTTCAGATGCTCCGTCCATCACCACCCCCTTTTGTACCGCTTTGGCCGCCATAAGTGTGGCAGGGTATGCTCAGACGTGAGTCCCTTGCTCACTTTGCCACTGGATTCAAGCAAGCCGGGCTGAAGACGGCTGTAATGCCAGAAACCGGTCCTCGGAAGCTTGTTTCCGGTCCAGGGAAGGCTTGGCTTGGCAGTTCGGGCTGGACTGTTCCCATGAGGCACAGGGTCAGACTTATTTGCATATAGCCATGTCTGAACTGGGGTGGCAGAGTGGACTAAAGAACGGTGATGGATCAAACCCAGATCTTTTGACTGGGTGTGAGTGTTTGATTGGTTTAGATGCTCCGTCCATCACCACCCCCTTTTGTACTGCTTTGGCCGCCATAAGTGTGGCAGGGTATGCTCAGACGTGAGTCCCTTGCTCACTTTGCCACTGGATTCAAGCAAGCCGGGCTGAAGACGGCTGTAATGCCAGAAACCTGTCCTCGGAAGCTTGTTTCCGGTCCAGTGAAGGCATGGCTTGGCAGTACGGGCTGGACTGTTCCCATGACGCACAAGGTCAGACTGATTTGCATATAGCCATGTCTGAACTCGGGTGGCAGAGTGGGCTAAACAACGGTGATAGATCAAACCCAGATCTTTTGACTGGGTGTGAGTGTTTGATCGGTTCAGATGCACCGTCCATCACCACCCCGTTTTGTACTGCTTTGGCCGCCATAAGTGTGGCAGGGTATGCTCAGACGTGAGTCCCTTGCTCACTTTGCCACTGGATGCAAGCAAGCCGGGCTGAAGACGGCTGTAATGCCAGAAACTGGTCCTCGGATGCTTTTTTCTGGTCCATGGAAGGCATGGCTTGGCAGTTCGGGCTGGACTGTTCCCATGAGGCACAGGGTCAGACTGATTTGCATATAGCCATGTCTGAACTGGGGTGGCAGAGTGGGCTAAAGAACGGTGATGGATCAAACCCAGTTCTTTTGATTGGGTGTGATTGTTTGATTGGTTCAGATGCTCCGTCCATCACCACCCCCTTTTATACCGCTTTGGCCGCCATAAGTGTGGCAGGGTATGCTCAGACGTGAGTCCCTTGCTCACTTTGCCACTGGATTCAAGCAAGCTGGGTGAAGACGACTGTAATGCCAGAAACCTGTCCTCGGAAGCCTGTTTCCGGTCCAGGGAAGGCATGGCTTGGCAGTTCGGGCTGGACTGTTCCCATGAGGCACAAGGTCAGACTGATTTGCATATAGCCATGTTTGAACTGGGGTGGCAGAGTGGGCTAAAGAACGGTGATGGATCAAACCCAGATCTTTTGACTGGGTGTGAGTGTTTGATTGGTTCAGATGCTCCGTCCATCACCACCCCCTTTTGTACCGCTTTGGCCGCCATAAGTGTGGCAGGGTATGCTCAGACGTGAGTCTCTTGCTCACTTTGCCACTGGATTCAAGCAAGCCGGGCTGAAGACGGCTGTAATGCCAGAAACCGGTCCTCGGAAGCTTGTTTCCGGTCCAGGGAAGGCATGGCTTGGCAGTTCGGGCTGGACTGTTCCCATGAGGCACAGGCTCAGACTGATTTGCATATAGCCATGTCTGAACTGGGGTGGCAGAGTGGGCTAAAGAACGGTGATGGATCAAACCCAGATCTTTTGACTGGGTGTGAGTGTTTGATTGGTTCAGATGCTCCGTCCATCACCACCCCCTTTTGTACCGCTTTGGCCGCCATAAGTGTGGCAGGGTATGCTCAGACGTGAGTCCCTTGCTCACTTTGCCACTGGATTCAAGCAAGCCGGGCTGGAGACGGCTGTAATGCCAGAAACCGGTCCTCGGAAGCTTGTTTCCGGTCCAGGGAAGGCATGGCTTGGCAGTTCGGGCTGGACTGTTCCCATGAGGCACAGGGTCCGACTGATTTGCATATAGCCATGTTTCAACTGGGGGCAGAGTGGGCTAAAGAACGGTGATGGCTCAAACCCAGATCTTTTGACTGGGTGTGAGTGTTTGATTGGTTCAGATGCTCCGTCCATCACCACCCCCTTTTGTACCGCTTTGGCCGCCATAAGTGTGGCAGGGTATGCTCAGACGTGAGTCCCTTGCTCACTTTGCCACTGGATTCAAGCAAGCCGGGCTGAAGACGGCTGTAATGCCAGAAACCGGTCCTCGGAAGCTTGTTTCCGGTCCAGGGAAGGCATGGCTTGGCAGTTCGGGCTGGACTGTTCCCATGAGGCACAGGGTCAGACTGATTTGCATATAGCCATGTTTCAACTGGGGTGGCAGAGTGGGCTAAAGAACGGTGATGGATCAAACCCAGATCTTTTGACTGGGTGTGATTGGTTGATTGGTTCAGATGCTCCGTCCATCACCACCCCCTTTTGTACCGCTTTGGCCGCCATAAGTGTGGCCGGGTATGCTCAGACGTCAGTCCCTTGCTCACTTTGCCACTGGATTCAAGCAAGCCGGGCTGAAGATGGCTGTAATGCCAGAAACCGGTCCTCGGAAGCTTGTTTCCGGTCCAGGGAAGGCATGGCTTGGCAGTTCGGGCTGGACTGTTCCCATGAGGCACAGGGTCAGACTGATTTGCATATAGCCATGTCTGAACTGGGGTGGCAGAGTGGGCTAAAGAACGGTGATGGATCAAACCCAGATCTTTTGACTGGGTGTGAGTGTTTGATTGGTTCAGATGCTCCGTCCATCACCACCCCCTTTTGTACCGCTTTGGCCGCCATAAGTGTGGCAGGGTATGCTCAGACGTGAGTCCCTTGCACACTTTGCCACTGGATTCAAGCAAGCCGGGCTGAAGACGGCTGTAATGCCAGAAACCGGTCCTTGGAAGCTTGTTTCCGGTCCAGGGAAGGCATGGCTTGGCAGTTCGGGCTGGACTGTTCCCATGAGGCACAGGGTCAGACTGATTTGCATATAGCCATGTCTGAACTGGGGTGGCAGAGTGGGCTAAAGAACGGTGATGGATCAAACCCAGATCATTTGACTGGGTGTGAGTGTTTGATTGGTTCAGATGCCCGTCCATCACCACCCCCTTTTGTACCGCTTTGGCCGCCATAAGTGTGGCAGGGTATGCTCAGACGTGAGTCCCTTGCTCACTTTGCCACTGGATTCAAGCAAGCCGGGCTGAAGACGGCTGTAATGCCAGAAACCTGTCCTCTGAAGCTTGTTTCCGGTCCAGGGAAGGCATTGCTTGGCAGTTCGGGCTGGACAGTTCCCATGAGGCACACGGTCAGACTGATTTGCATATAGCCATGTTTGAACTGGGGTGGCAGAGTGGGCTAAAGAACGGTGATGGATCAAACCCAGATCTTTTGACTGGGTGTGAGTGTTTGATTGGTTCAGATGCTCCGTCCATCACCACCCCCCTTTTGTACTGCTTTGGCCGCCATAAGTGTGGCAGGTTATGCTCAGACGTGAGTCCCTTCCTCACTTTGCCACTGCATTCAAGCAAGCCGGGCTGAAGACGGCTGTAATGCCAGAAACCGGTCCTCAGAAGCTAGTTTCTGGTCCAGGGAATGCATGGCTTGGCAGTTCGGGCTGGACTGTTCCCATGAGGCACAGGGTCAGACTGATTTGCATATAGCCATGTCTGAACTGGGGTGGCAGAGTGGGCTAAAGAACGGTGATGGATCAAACCCAGATCTTTTGACTGGGTGTGAGTGTTTGATTGGTTCAGATGGTCCGTCCATCACCACCCCCTTTTGTACCGCTTTGGCCGCCATAAGTGTGGCCGGGTATGCTCAGACGTGAGTCCCTTGCTCACTTTGCCACTGGATTCAAGCAAGCCGGGCTGAAGACGGCTGTAATGCCAGAAACCGGTCCTCGGAAGCTTGTTTCCGGTCCAGGGAAGGCATGGCTTGGCAGTTCGGGCTGGACTGTTCCCATGAGGCACAGGGTCAGACTGATTTGCATATAGCCATGTTTGAACTTGGGTGGCAGAGTGGGCTAAAGAACGGTGATGGATCAAACCCAGATCTTTTGACTGGGTGTGAGTGTTTGATTGGTTCAGATGCTCCGTCCATCACAACCCCCTGTTGTACCGCTTTGGCCGCCATAAGTGTGGCAGGCTATGCTCAGACGTGAGTCCCTTGCTCACTTTGCCACTGGATTCAAGCAAGCCGGGCTGAAGACGGCTGTAATGCCAGAAACCGGTCCTCGGAAGCTTGTTTCCGGTCCAGGGAAGGCATGGCTTGGCAGTTCGGGCTGGACTGTTCCCATGAGGCACAGGGTCAGACTGATTTGCATATAGCCATGTCTGAACTGGGGTGGCAGAGTGGGCTAAAGAACGGTAATGGATCAAACCCAGATCTTTTGACTGGGTGTGTGTGTTTGATTGGTTCAGATGCTCCGTCCATCACCACCCCCTTTTGTACCCCTTTGGCAGCCATAAGTGTGGCAGGGTATGCTCAGACATGAGTCCCTTGCTCACTTTGCCACTGGATTCAAGCAAGCCGGGCTGAAGACGGCTGTAATGCCAGAAACCGGTCCTCGGAAGCTTGTTTCCGGTCCAGGGAAGGCATGGCTTGGCAGTTCGGGCTGGACTGTTCCCATGAGGCACAGGGTCAGACTGATTTGCATATAGCCATGTCTGAACTGGGGTGGCAGAGTGGGCTAAAGAACGGTGATGGATCAAACCCAGATCTTTTGACTGGGTGTGAGTGTTTGATTGGTTTAGATGCTCCGTCCATCACCACCCCCTTTTGTACCGCTTTGGCCGCCATAAGTGTGGCAGGGTATGCTCAGACGTGAGTCTCTTGCTCACTTTGCCACTGGATTCCAGCAAGCCGGGCTGAAGACGGCTGTAATGCCAGAAACCTGTCCTCGGCAGCTTGTTTCCGGTCCAGGGAAGGCATGGCTTGGCAGTTCGGGCCTGACTGTTCCCATGAGGCACAAGGTCAGACTGATTTGCATATAGCCATGTCTGAACTGGGGTGGCAGAGTGGGCTAAACAACGGTGATAGATCAAACCCAGATCTTTTGACTGGGTGTGAGTGTTTGATCAGTTCAGATGCACCATCCATCACCACCCCGTTTTGTACCGCTTTGGCCGCCATAAGTGTGGCAGGGTATGCTCAGACGTGAGTCCCTTGCTCACTTTGCCACTGGATGCAAGCAAGCCGGGCTGAAGACGGCTGTAATGCCAGAAACTGGTCCTCGGATGCTTGTTTCCGGTCCATGGAAGGCATGGCTTGGCAGTTCGGGCTGGACTGTTCCCATGAGGCACAGGGTCAGACTGATTTGCATATAACCATGTCTGAACTGGGGTGGCAGAGTGGGCTAAAGAACGGTGATGGATCAAACCCAGATCTTTTGACTGGGTGTGAGTGTTTGATTGGTTCAGATGCTCCGTCCATCACCACCCACTTTTGTACCGCTTTGGCCACCATAAGTGTGGCAGGGTATGCTCAGACGTGAGTCCCTTGTTCACTTTGCTACTGGATTCAAGCAAGCCGGTCTGAAGACGGCTGTAATGCCAGACACCAGTCCTCGGAAGCTTGTTTCCGGTCCAGGGAAGGCATGGCTTGGCAGTTCGGGCTGGACTGTTCCCATGAGGCACAGGGTCAGACTGATTTGCATATAGCCATGTCTGAACTGGGGTGGCAGAGTGGGCTAAAGAACGGTGATGGATCAAACCCAGATCTTTTGACTGGGTGTGAGTGTTTGATTGGTTTAGATGCTCCGTCCATCACCACCCCCTTTTGTACCGCTTTGGCCGCCATAAGTGTGGCAGGGTATGCTCAGACGTGAGTCTCTTGCTCACTTTGCCACTGGATTCCAGCAAGCCGGGCTGAAGACGGCTGTAATGCCAGAAACCTGTCCTCGGCAGCTTGTTTCCGGTCCAGGGAAGGCATGGCTTGGCAGTTCGGGCCTGACTGTTCCCATGAGGCACAAGGTCAGACTGATTTGCATATAGCCATGTCTGAACTGGGGTGGCAGAGTGGGCTAAACAACGGTGATAGATCAAACCCAGATCTTTTGACTGGGTGTGAGTGTTTGATCAGTTCAGATGCACCATCCATCACCACCCCGTTTTGTACCGCTTTGGCCGCCATAAGTGTGGCAGGGTATGCTCAGACGTGAGTCCCTTGCTCACTTTGCCACTGGATGCAAGCAAGCCGGGCTGAAGACGGCTGTAATGCCAGAAACCGGTCCTCAGAAGCTAGTTTCTGGTCCAGGGAATGCATGGCTTGGCAGTTCGGGCTGGACTGTTCCCATGAGGCACAGGGTCAGACTGATTTGCATATAGCCATGTCTGAACTGGGGTGGCAGAGTGGGCTAAAGAACGGTGATGGATCAAACCCAGATCTTTTGACTGGGTGTGAGTGTTTGATTGGTTCAGATGGTCCGTCCATCACCACCCCCTTTTGTACCGCTTTGGCCGCCATAAGTGTGGCCGGGTATGCTCAGACGTGAGTCCCTTGCTCACTTTGCCACTGGATTCAAGCAAGCCGGGCTGAAGACGGCTGTAATGCCAGAAACCGGTCCTCGGAAGCTTGTTTCCGGTCCAGGGAAGGCATGGCTTGGCAGTTCGGGCTGGACTGTTCCCATGAGGCACAGGGTCAGACTGATTTGCATATAGCCATGTTTGAACTTGGGTGGCAGAGTGGGCTAAAGAACGGTGATGGATCAAACCCAGATCTTTTGACTGGGTGTGAGTGTTTGATTGGTTCAGATGCTCCGTCCATCACAACCCCCTGTTGTACCGCTTTGGCCGCCATAAGTGTGGCAGGCTATGCTCAGACGTGAGTCCCTTGCTCACTTTGCCACTGGATTCAAGCAAGCCGGGCTGAAGACGGCTGTAATGCCAGAAACCGGTCCTCGGAAGCTTGTTTCCGGTCCAGGGAAGGCATGGCTTGGCAGTTCGGGCTGGACTGTTCCCATGAGGCACAGGGTCAGACTGATTTGCATATAGCCATGTCTGAACTGGGGTGGCAGAGTGGGCTAAAGAACGGTAATGGATCAAACCCAGATCTTTTGACTGGGTGTGTGTGTTTGATTGGTTCAGATGCTCCGTCCATCACCACCCCCTTTTGTACCGCTTTGGCAGCCATAAGTGTGGCAGGGTATGCTCAGACATGAGTCCCTTGCTCACTTTGCCACTGGATTCAAGCAAGCCGGGCTGAAGACGGCTGTAATGCCAGAAACCGGTCCTCGGAAGCTTGTTTCCGGTCCAGGGAAGGCATGGCTTGGCAGTTCGGGCTGGACTGTTCCCATGAGGCACAGGGTCAGACTGATTTGCATATAGCCATGTCTGAACTGGGGTGGCAGAGTGGGCTAAAGAACGGTGATGGATCAAACCCAGATCTTTTGACTGGGTGTGAGTGTTTGATTGGTTTAGATGCTCCGTCCATCACCACCCCCTTTTGTACCGCTTTGGCCGCCATAAGTGTGGCAGGGTATGCTCAGACGTGAGTCTCTTGCTCACTTTGCCACTGGATTCCAGCAAGCCGGGCTGAAGACGGCTGTAATGCCAGAAACCTGTCCTCGGCAGCTTGTTTCCGGTCCAGGGAAGGCATGGCTTGGCAGTTCGGGCCTGACTGTTCCCATGAGGCACAAGGTCAGACTGATTTGCATATAGCCATGTCTGAACTGGGGTGGCAGAGTGGGCTAAACAACGGTGATAGATCAAACCCAGATCTTTTGACTGGGTGTGAGTGTTTGATCAGTTCAGATGCACCATCCATCACCACCCCGTTTTGTACCGCTTTGGCCGCCATAAGTGTGGCAGGGTATGCTCAGACGTGAGTCCCTTGCTCACTTTGCCACTGGATGCAAGCAAGCCGGGCTGAAGACGGCTGTAATGCCAGAAACTGGTCCTCGGATGCTTGTTTCCGGTCCATGGAAGGCATGGCTTGGCAGTTCGGGCTGGACTGTTCCCATGAGGCACAGGGTCAGACTGATTTGCATATAACCATGTCTGAACTGGGGTGGCAGAGTGGGCTAAAGAACGGTGATGGATCAAACCCAGATCTTTTGACTGGGTGTGAGTGTTTGATTGGTTCAGATGCTCCGTCCATCACCACCCACTTTTGTACCGCTTTGGCCACCATAAGTGTGGCAGGGTATGCTCAGACGTGAGTCCCTTGTTCACTTTGCTACTGGATTCAAGCAAGCCGGTCTGAAGACGGCTGTAATGCCAGACACCAGTCCTCGGAAGCTTGTTTCCTTTCCAGGGAAGGCATGGCTTGGCAGTTCGGGCTGGACTGTTCCCATGAGGCACAGGGTTCGACTGATTTGCATATAGCCATGTTTCAACTGGGGGCAGAGTGGGCTAAAGAACGGTGATGGCTCAAACCCAGATCTTTTGACTGGGTGTGAGTGTTTGATTGGTTCAGATGCTCCGTCCATCACCACCCCCTTTTGTACCGCTTTGGCCGCCATAAGTGTGGCAGGGTATACTCAGACGTGAGTCCCTTGCTCACTTTGCCACTGGATTCAAGCAAGCCGGCTGAAGACGGCTGTAATGCCAGAAACCGGTCCTCGGAAGCTTGTTTCCGGTCCAGGGAAGGCATGGCTTGGCAGTTCGGGCTGGACTGTTCCCATGAGGCACAGGGTCAGACTGATTTGCATATAGCCATGTTTCAACTGGGGTGGCAGAGTGGGCTAAAGAACGGTGATGGATCAAACCCAGATCTTTTGACTGGGTGTGATTGTTTGATTGGTTCAGATGCTCCGTCCATCACCACCCCCTTTTGTACCGCTTTGGCCGCCATAAGTGTGGCCGGGTATGCTCAGACGTCAGTCCCTTGCTCACTTTGCCACTGGATTCAAGCAAGCCGGGCTGAAGATGGCTGTAATGCCAGAAACCGGTCCTCGGAAGCTTGTTTCCGGTCCAGGGAAGGCATGGCTTGGCAGTTCGGTCTGGACTGTTCCCATGAGGCACAGGGTCAGACTGATTTGCATATAGCCATGTTTGAACTGGGGTGGCAGAGTGGGCTAAAGAACGGTGATGGATCAAACCCAGATCTTTTGACTGGGTGTGAGTGTTTGATTGGTTCAGATGCTCCGTCCATCAAAACCCCCTGTTGTACCCCTTTGGCCGCCATAAGTGTGACAGGGTATGCTCAGACGTGAGTCCCTTGCTCACTGTGCCACTGGATTCAAGCAAGCCGGGCTGAAGACGGCTGTAATGCCAGAAACCGGTCCTCGGAAGCTTGTTTCCGGTCCAGGGAAGGCATGGCTTGGCAGTTCGGGCTGGACTGTTCCCATGAGGCACAGGGTCAGACTGATTTGCATATAGCCATGTCTGAACTGGGGTGGCAGAGTGGGCTAAAGAACGGTGATGGATCAAACCCAGATCTTTTGACTGGGTGTGAGTGTTTGATTGGTTCAGATGCGCCGTCAATCACCAACCCCTTTTGTACCGCTTTGGCCGCCATAAGTGTGGCAGGGTATGCTCAGACGTGAGTCCCTTGCTCACTTTGCCACTGGATTCAAGCAAGCCGGGCTGAAGACGGCTGTAATGCCAGAAACCTGTCCTCTGAAGCTTGTTTCCGGTCCAGGGAAGGCATGGCTTGGCAGTTCGGGCTGGACTGTTCCCATGAGGCACAAGGTCAGACTGATTTGCATATAGCCATGTTTGAACTGGGGTGGCAGAGTGGGCTAAAGAACGGTGATGGATCAAACCCAGATCTTTTGACTGGGTGTGAGTGTTTGATTGGTTCAGATGCTCCGTCCATCACCACCCCCCTTTTGTACCGCTTTGGCCGCCATAAGTGTGGCAGGTTAGGCTCAGACGTGAGTCCCTTCCTCATTTTGCCACTGGATTCAAGCAAGCCGGGCTGAAGACGGCTGTAATGCCAGAAACCGGTCCTCAGAAGCTAGTTTCCGGTCCAGGGAATGCATGGCTTGGCAGTTCGGGCTGGACTGTTCCCATGAGGCACAGGGTCAGACTGATTTGCATATAGCCATGTCTGAACTGGGGTGGCAGAGTGGGCTAAAGAACGGTGATGGATCAAACCCTGATCTTTTGACTGGGTGTGAGTGTTTGATTGGTTCAGATGGTCCGTCCATCACCACCCCCTTTTGTACCGCTTTGGCCGCCATAAGTGTGGCTGGGTATGCTCAGACGTGAGTCCCTTGCTCACTTTGCCACTGGATTCAAGCAAGCCGGGCTGAAGACGGCTGTAATGCTAGAAACCGGTCCTTGGAAGCTTGTTTCCGGTCCAGGGAAGGCATGGCTTGGCAGTTCGGGCTGGACTGTTCCTATGAGGCACAGGGTCAGACTGATTTGCATATAGCCATGTTTGAACTTGGGTGGCAGAGTGGGCTAAAGAACGGTGATGGATCAAACCCAGATCTTTTGACTGGGTGTGAGTGTTTGATTGGTTCAGATGCTTCGTCCATCACAACCCCCTGTTGTACCGCTTTGGCCGCCATAAGTGTGGCAGGCTATGCTCAGACGTGAGTCCCTTGCTCACTTTGCCACTGGATTCAAGCAAGCCGGGCTGAAGACGGCTGTAATGCCAGAAACCTGTCCTCGGAAGCTTGTTTCCGGTCCAGGGAAGGCATGGCTTGGCAGTTCGGGCTGGACTGTTCCCATGAGGCACAAGGTCAGACTGATTTGCATATAGCCATGTCTGAACTGGGGTGGCAGAGTGGGCTAAACAACGGTGATAGATCAAACCCATATCTTTTGACTGGGTGTGAGTGTTTGATCGTTTCAGATGCACCGTCCATCACCACCCCGTTTTGTACCGCTTTGGCCGCCATAAGTGTGGCAGGGTATGCTCAGACGTGAGTCCCTTGCTCACTTTGCCACGGGATGCAAGCAAGCCGGGCTGAAGACGGCTGTAATGCCAGAAACTGGTCCTCGGATGCTTGTTTCCGGTCCATGGAAGGCATGGCTTGGCAGTTCGGGCTGGACTGTTCCCATGAGGCACAGGGTCAGACTGATTTGCATATAGCCATGTCTGAACTGGGGTGGCAGAGTGGGCTAAAGAACGGTGATGGATCAAACCCAGATCTTTTGACTGGGTGTGAGTGTTTGATTGGTTCAGATGCTCCGTCCATCACCACCCCCTTTTATACCGCTTTGGCCGCCATAAGTGTGGCAGGGTATGCTCAGACGTGAGTCCCTTGCTCACTTTGCAACTGGATTCAAGCAAGCCGGGCTGAAGACGGCTGTAATGCCAGAAACCTGTCTTTGGAGGCCTGTTTCCGGTCCAGGGAAGGCATGGCTTGGCAGTTCGGGCTGGACTGTTCCCATGAGGCACAAGGTCAGACTGATTTGCATATAGCCATGTTTGAACTGGGGTGGCAGAGTGGGCTAAAGAACGGTGATGGATCAAACCCAGATCTTTTGACTGGGTGTGAGTGTTTGATTGGTTCAGATGCTCCGTCCATCACCACCCCCTTTTGTACCGCTTTGGCCGCCATAAGTGTGGCAGGGTATGCTCAGACGTGAGTCCCTTGCTCACTTTGCCACTGGATTCAAGCAAGCCGGGCTGAAGACGGCTGTAATGCCAGAAACCGGTCCTCGGAAGCTTGTTTCCGGTCCAGGGAAGGCATGGCTTGGCAGTTCGGGCTGGACTGTTCCCATGAGGCACAGGGTCAGACTGATTTGCATATAGCCATGTTTGAACTGGGGTGGCAGAGTGGGCTAAAGAACGGTGATGGATCAAACCCAGATCTTTTGACTGGGTGTGAGTGTTTGATTGGTTCAGATGCTCCGTCCATCAAAACCCCCTGTTGTACCGCTTTGGCCGCCATAAGTGTGACAGGGTATGCTCAGACGTGAGTCCCTTGCTCACTTTGCCACTGGATTCAAGCAAGCCGGGCTGAAGACGGCTGTAATGCCAGAAACCGGTCCTCGGAAGCTTGTTTCCGGTCCAGGGAAGGCATGGCTTGGCAGTTCGGGCTGTACTGTTCCCATGAGGCACAGGGTCAGACTGATTTGCATATAGCCATGTCTGAACTAGGGTGGCAGAGTGGGCTAAAGAACGGTAATGGATCAAACCCAGATCTTTTGACTGGGTGTGAGTGTTTGATTGGTTCAGATGCTCCGTCCATCACCACCCCCTTTTGTACCGCTTTGGCCACCATAAGTGTGGCAGGGTATGCTCAGACGTGAGTCGCTTGCTCAATTTGCTACTGGATTCAAGCAAGCCGGTCTGAAGACGGCTGTAATGCCAGAAACCGGTCCTCGGAAGCTTGTTTCCGGTCCAGGGAAGGCATGGCTTGGCAGTTCGGGACCGACTGTTCCCATGAGGCACAGGGTCAGACTGATTTGCATATAGCCATGTTTCAACTGGGGTGGCAGAGTGGGCTAAAGAACGGTGATGGATCAAACCCAGATCTTTTGACTGGGTGTGAGTGTTTGATTGGTTCAGATGCTCCGTCCATCACCACCCCCTTTTGTACCGCTTTGGCCGCCATAAGTGTGGCAGGGTATGCTCAGACGTGAGTCCCTTGCTCACTTTGCCACTGGATTCAAGCAAGCCGGGCTGAAGACGGCTGTAATGCCAGAAACCGGTCCTCGGAAGCTTGTTTCCGGTCCAGGGAAGGCATGGCTTGGCAGTTCGGGCTGGACTGTTCCCATGAGGCACAGGGTCAGACTGATTTGCATATAGCCATGTCTGAACTGGGGTGGCAGAGTGGGTTAAAGAACGGTGATGGATCAAACCCAGATCTTTTGACTGGGTGTGAGTGTTTGATTGGTTCAGTTGCTCCGTCCATCACCACCCCCTTTTGTACCGCTTTGGCCGCCATAAGTGTGGCAGGGTATGCTCAGACGTGAGTCCCTTGCTCACTGTGCCACTGGATTCAAGCAAGCCGGGCTGAAGACGGCTGTAATGCCAGAAACCGGTCCTCGGAAGCTTGTTTCCGGTCCAGGGAAGGCATGGCTTGGCAGTTCGGGCTGGACTGTTCCCATGAGGCACAGGGTCAGACTGATTTGCATATAGCCATGTCTGAACTGGGGTGGCAGAGTGGGCTAAAGAACGGTGATGGATCAAACCCAGATCTTTTGACTGGGTGTGAGTGTTTGATTGGTTCAGATGCGCCGTCAATCACCAACCCCTTTTGTACCGCTTTGGCCGCCATAAGTGTGGCAGGGTATGCTCAGACGTGAGTCCCTTGCTCACTTTGCCACTGGATTCAAGCAAGCCGGGCTGAAGACGGCTGTAATGCCAGAAACCTGTCCTCTGAAGCTTGTTTCCGGTCCAGGGAAGGCATGGCTTGGCAGTTCGGGCTGGACTGTTCCCATGAGGCACAAGGTCAGACTGATTTGCATATAGCCATGTTTGAACTGGGGTGGCAGAATGGGCTAAAGAACGGTGATGGATCAAACCCAGATCTTTTGACTGGGTGTGAGTGTTTGATTGGTTCAGATGCTCCGTCCATCACCACCCCCCTTTTGTACCGCTTTGGCCGCCATAAGTGTGGCAGGTTAGGCTCAGACGTGAGTCCCTTCCTCATTTTGCCACTGGATTCAAGCAAGCCGGGCTGAAGACGGCTGTAATGCCAGAAACCGGTCCTCAGAAGCTAGTTTCAGGTCCAGGGAATGCATGGCTTGGCAGTTCGGGCTGGACTGTTCCCATGAGGCACAGGGTCAGACTGATTTGCATATAGCCATGTCTGAACTGGGGTGGCAGAGTGGGCTAAAGAACGGTGATGGATCAAACCCTGATCTTTTGACTGGGTGTGAGTGTTTGATTGGTTCAGATGGTCCGTCCATCACCACCCTCTTTTGTACCGCTTTGGCCACCATAAGTGTGGCAGGGTATGCTCAGACGTGAGTCGCTTGCTCAATTTGCTACTGGATTCAAGCAAGCCGGTCTGAAGACGGCTGTAATGCCAGAAACCGGTCCTCGGAAGCTTGTTTCCGGTCCAGGGAAGGCATGGCTTGGCAGTTCGGGCTGGACTGTTCCTATGAGGCACAGGGTCAGACTGATTTGCATATAGCCATGTTTCAACTGGGGTGGCAGAGTGGGCTAAAGAACGGTGATGGATCAAACCCAGATCTTTTGACTGGGTGTGAGTGTTTGATTGGTTCAGATGCTTCGTCCATCACAACCCCCTGTTGTACCGCTTTGGCCGCCATAAGTGTGGCAGGCTATGCTCAGACGTGAGTCCCTTGCTCACTTTGCCACTGGATTCAAGCAAGCCGGGCTGAAGACGGCTGTAATGCCAGAAACCGGTCCTCGGAAGCTTGTTTCCGGTCCAGGGAAGGCATGGCTTGGCAGTTCGGGCTGGACTGTTCCCATGAGGTACAGGGTCAGACTGATTTGCATATAGCCATGTCTGAACTGGGGTGGCAGAGTGGGCTAAAGAATGGTAATGGATCAAACCCAGATCTTTTGACTGGGTGTGAGTGTTTGATTGGTTCAGATGCTCCGTCCATCACCACCCCCTTTTGTACCGCTTTGGCCACCATAAGTGTGGCAGGGTATGCTCAGACGTGAGTCCCTTGCTCACTTTGCTACTGGATTCAAGCAAGCTGGTCTGAAGACGGCTGTAATGCCAGAAACCAGTCCTCGGAAGCTTGTTTCCGGTCAAGGGAAGGCATGGCTTGGCAGTTCGGGCTGGACTGTTCCCATGAGGCACAGGGTCAGACTGATTTGCATATAGCCATGTTTCAACTGGGGTGGCAGAGTGGGCTAAAGAACGGTGATGGATCAAACCCAGATCTTTTGACTGGGTGTGAGTGTTTGATTGGTTCAGATGCTCCGTCCATCACCACCCCCCTTTTGTACCGCTTTGGCCGCCATAAGTGTGGCAGGTTAGGCTCAGACGTGAGTCCCTTCCTCATTTTGCCACTGGATTCAAGCAAGCCGGGCTGAAGACGGCTGTAATGCCAGAAACCGGTCCTCAGAAGCTAGTTTCCGGTCCAGGGAATGCATGGCTTGGCAGTTCGGGCTGGACTGTTCCCATGAGGCACAGGGTCAGACTGATTTGCATATAGCCATGTCTGAACTGGGGTGGCAGAGTGGGCTAAAGAACGGTGATGGATCAAACCCTGATCTTTTGACTGGGTGTGAGTGTTTGATTGGTTCAGATGGTCCGTCCATCACCACCCCCTTTTGTACCGCTTTGGCCGCCATAAGTGTGGCTGGGTATGCTCAGACGTGAGTCCCTTGCTCACTTTGCCACTGGATTCAAGCAAGCCGGGCTGAAGACGGCTGTAATGCTAGAAACCGGTCCTTGGAAGCTTGTTTCCGGTCCAGGGAAGGCATGGCTTGGCAGTTCGGGCTGGACTGTTCCTATGAGGCACAGGGTCAGACTGATTTGCATATAGCCATGTTTGAACTTGGGTGGCAGAGTGGGCTAAAGAACGGTGATGGATCAAACCCAGATCTTTTGACTGGGTGTGAGTGTTTGATTGGTTCAGATGCTTCGTCCATCACAACCCCCTGTTGTACCGCTTTGGCCGCCATAAGTGTGGCAGGCTATGCTCAGACGTGAGTCCCTTGCTCACTTTGCCACTGGATTCAAGCAAGCCGGGCTGAAGACGGCTGTAATGCCAGAAACCTGTCCTCGGAAGCTTGTTTCCGGTCCAGGGAAGGCATGGCTTGGCAGTTCGGGCTGGACTGTTCCCATGAGGCACAAGGTCAGACTGATTTGCATATAGCCATGTCTGAACTGGGGTGGCAGAGTGGGCTAAACAACGGTGATAGATCAAACCCATATCTTTTGACTGGGTGTGAGTGTTTGATCGTTTCAGATGCACCGTCCATCACCACCCCGTTTTGTACCGCTTTGGCCGCCATAAGTGTGGCAGGGTATGCTCAGACGTGAGTCCCTTGCTCACTTTGCCACGGGATGCAAGCAAGCCGGGCTGAAGACGGCTGTAATGCCAGAAACTGGTCCTCGGATGCTTGTTTCCGGTCCATGGAAGGCATGGCTTGGCAGTTCGGGCTGGACTGTTCCCATGAGGCACAGGGTCAGACTGATTTGCATATAGCCATGTCTGAACTGGGGTGGCAGAGTGGGCTAAAGAACGGTGATGGATCAAACCCAGATCTTTTGACTGGGTGTGAGTGTTTGATTGGTTCAGATGCTCCGTCCATCACCACCCCCTTTTATACCGCTTTGGCCGCCATAAGTGTGGCAGGGTATGCTCAGACGTGAGTCCCTTGCTCACTTTGCAACTGGATTCAAGCAAGCCGGGCTGAAGACGGCTGTAATGCCAGAAACCTGTCTTTGGAGGCCTGTTTCCGGTCCAGGGAAGGCATGGCTTGGCAGTTCGGGCTGGACTGTTCCCATGAGGCACAAGGTCAGACTGATTTGCATATAGCCATGTTTGAACTGGGGTGGCAGAGTGGGCTAAAGAACGGTGATGGATCAAACCCAGATCTTTTGACTGGGTGTGAGTGTTTGATTGGTTCAGATGCTCCGTCCATCACCACCCCCTTTTGTACCGCTTTGGCCGCCATAAGTGTGGCAGGGTATGCTCAGACGTGAGTCCCTTGCTCACTTTGCCACTGGATTCAAGCAAGCCGGGCTGAAGACGGCTGTAATGCCAGAAACCGGTCCTCGGAAGCTTGTTTCCGGTCCAGGGAAGGCATGGCTTGGCAGTTCGGGCTGGACTGTTCCCATGAGGCACAGGGTCAGACTGATTTGCATATAGCCATGTTTGAACTGGGGTGGCAGAGTGGGCTAAAGAACGGTGATGGATCAAACCCAGATCTTTTGACTGGGTGTGAGTGTTTGATTGGTTCAGATGCTCCGTCCATCAAAACCCCCTGTTGTACCGCTTTGGCCGCCATAAGTGTGACAGGGTATGCTCAGACGTGAGTCCCTTGCTCACTTTGCCACTGGATTCAAGCAAGCCGGGCTGAAGACGGCTGTAATGCCAGAAACCGGTCCTCGGAAGCTTGTTTCCGGTCCAGGGAAGGCATGGCTTGGCAGTTCGGGCTGTACTGTTCCCATGAGGCACAGGGTCAGACTGATTTGCATATAGCCATGTCTGAACTAGGGTGGCAGAGTGGGCTAAAGAACGGTAATGGATCAAACCCAGATCTTTTGACTGGGTGTGAGTGTTTGATTGGTTCAGATGCTCCGTCCATCACCACCCCCTTTTGTACCGCTTTGGCCACCATAAGTGTGGCAGGGTATGCTCAGACGTGAGTCGCTTGCTCAATTTGCTACTGGATTCAAGCAAGCCGGTCTGAAGACGGCTGTAATGCCAGAAACCGGTCCTCGGAAGCTTGTTTCCGGTCCAGGGAAGGCATGGCTTGGCAGTTCGGGACCGACTGTTCCCATGAGGCACAGGGTCAGACTGATTTGCATATAGCCATGTTTCAACTGGGGTGGCAGAGTGGGCTAAAGAACGGTGATGGATCAAACCCAGATCTTTTGACTGGGTGTGAGTGTTTGATTGGTTCAGATGCTCCGTCCATCACCACCCCCTTTTGTACCGCTTTGGCCGCCATAAGTGTGGCAGGGTATGCTCAGACGTGAGTCCCTTGCTCACTTTGCCACTGGATTCAAGCAAGCCGGGCTGAAGACGGCTGTAATGCCAGAAACCGGTCCTCGGAAGCTTGTTTCCGGTCCAGGGAAGGCATGGCTTGGCAGTTCGGGCTGGACTGTTCCCATGAGGCACAGGGTCAGACTGATTTGCATATAGCCATGTCTGAACTGGGGTGGCAGAGTGGGTTAAAGAACGGTGATGGATCAAACCCAGATCTTTTGACTGGGTGTGAGTGTTTGATTGGTTCAGTTGCTCCGTCCATCACCACCCCCTTTTGTACCGCTTTGGCCGCCATAAGTGTGGCAGGGTATGCTCAGACGTGAGTCCCTTGCTCACTGTGCCACTGGATTCAAGCAAGCCGGGCTGAAGACGGCTGTAATGCCAGAAACCGGTCCTCGGAAGCTTGTTTCCGGTCCAGGGAAGGCATGGCTTGGCAGTTCGGGCTGGACTGTTCCCATGAGGCACAGGGTCAGACTGATTTGCATATAGCCATGTCTGAACTGGGGTGGCAGAGTGGGCTAAAGAACGGTGATGGATCAAACCCAGATCTTTTGACTGGGTGTGAGTGTTTGATTGGTTCAGATGCGCCGTCAATCACCAACCCCTTTTGTACCGCTTTGGCCGCCATAAGTGTGGCAGGGTATGCTCAGACGTGAGTCCCTTGCTCACTTTGCCACTGGATTCAAGCAAGCCGGGCTGAAGACGGCTGTAATGCCAGAAACCTGTCCTCTGAAGCTTGTTTCCGGTCCAGGGAAGGCATGGCTTGGCAGTTCGGGCTGGACTGTTCCCATGAGGCACAAGGTCAGACTGATTTGCATATAGCCATGTTTGAACTGGGGTGGCAGAATGGGCTAAAGAACGGTGATGGATCAAACCCAGATCTTTTGACTGGGTGTGAGTGTTTGATTGGTTCAGATGCTCCGTCCATCACCACCCCCCTTTTGTACCGCTTTGGCCGCCATAAGTGTGGCAGGTTAGGCTCAGACGTGAGTCCCTTCCTCATTTTGCCACTGGATTCAAGCAAGCCGGGCTGAAGACGGCTGTAATGCCAGAAACCGGTCCTCAGAAGCTAGTTTCAGGTCCAGGGAATGCATGGCTTGGCAGTTCGGGCTGGACTGTTCCCATGAGGCACAGGGTCAGACTGATTTGCATATAGCCATGTCTGAACTGGGGTGGCAGAGTGGGCTAAAGAACGGTGATGGATCAAACCCTGATCTTTTGACTGGGTGTGAGTGTTTGATTGGTTCAGATGGTCCGTCCATCACCACCCTCTTTTGTACCGCTTTGGCCACCATAAGTGTGGCAGGGTATGCTCAGACGTGAGTCGCTTGCTCAATTTGCTACTGGATTCAAGCAAGCCGGTCTGAAGACGGCTGTAATGCCAGAAACCGGTCCTCGGAAGCTTGTTTCCGGTCCAGGGAAGGCATGGCTTGGCAGTTCGGGCTGGACTGTTCCTATGAGGCACAGGGTCAGACTGATTTGCATATAGCCATGTTTCAACTGGGGTGGCAGAGTGGGCTAAAGAACGGTGATGGATCAAACCCAGATCTTTTGACTGGGTGTGAGTGTTTGATTGGTTCAGATGCTTCGTCCATCACAACCCCCTGTTGTACCGCTTTGGCCGCCATAAGTGTGGCAGGCTATGCTCAGACGTGAGTCCCTTGCTCACTTTGCCACTGGATTCAAGCAAGCCGGGCTGAAGACGGCTGTAATGCCAGAAACCGGTCCTCGGAAGCTTGTTTCCGGTCCAGGGAAGGCATGGCTTGGCAGTTCGGGCTGGACTGTTCCCATGAGGTACAGGGTCAGACTGATTTGCATATAGCCATGTCTGAACTGGGGTGGCAGAGTGGGCTAAAGAATGGTAATGGATCAAACCCAGATCTTTTGACTGGGTGTGAGTGTTTGATTGGTTCAGATGCTCCGTCCATCACCACCCCCTTTTGTACCGCTTTGGCCACCATAAGTGTGGCAGGGTATGCTCAGACGTGAGTCCCTTGCTCACTTTGCTACTGGATTCAAGCAAGCTGGTCTGAAGACGGCTGTAATGCCAGAAACCAGTCCTCGGAAGCTTGTTTCCGGTCAAGGGAAGGCATGGCTTGGCAGTTCGGGCTGGACTGTTCCCATGAGGCACAGGGTCAGACTGATTTGCATATAGCCATGTTTCAACTGGGGTGGCAGAGTGGGCTAAAGAACGGTGATGGATCAAACCCAGATCTTTTGACTGGGTGTGAGTGTTTGATTGGTTCAGATGCTCCGTCCATCACCACCCCCTTTTGTACCGCTTTGGCCGCCATAAGTGTGGCAGGGTATGCTCAGACGTGAGTCCCTTGCTCACTTTGCCACTGGATTCAAGCAAGCCGGGCTGAAGACGGCTGTAATGCCAGAAACCGGTCCTCGGAAGCTTGTTTCCGGTCCAGGGAAGGCATGGCTTGGCAGTTCGGGCTGGACTGTTCCCATGAGGCACAGGGTCAGACTGATTTGCATATAGCCATGTCTGAACTGGGGTGGCAGAGTGGGCTAAAGAACGGTGATGGATCAAACCCAGATCTTTTGACTGGGTGTGAGTGTTTGATTGGTTTAGATGCTCCGTCCATCACCACCCCCTTTTGTACCGCTTTGGCCGCCATAAGTGTGGCAGGGTATGCTCAGACGTGAGTCCCTTGCTCACTTTGCCACTGGATTCAAGCTAAGCCGGGCTGAAGACGGCTGTAATGCCAGAAACCTGTCCTCGGAAGCTTGTTTCCGGTCCAGGGAAGGCATGGCTTGGCAGTTCGGGCTGGACTGTTCCCATGAGGCACAAGGTCAGACTGATTTGCATATAGCCATGTCTGAACTGGGGTGGCAGAGTGGGCTAAACAACGGTGATAGATCAAACCCATATCTTTTGACTGGGTGTGAGTGTTTGATCGTTTCAGATGCACCGTCCATCACCACCCCGTTTTGTACCGCTTTGGCCGCCATAAGTGTGGCAGGGTATGCTCAGACGTGAGTCCCTTGCTCACTTTGCCACGGGATGCAAGCAAGCCGGGCTGAAGACGGCTGTAATGCCAGAAACTGGTCCTCGGATGCTTGTTTCCGGTCCATGGAAGGCATGGCTTGGCAGTTCGGGCTGGACTGTTCCCATGAGGCACAGGGTCAGACTGATTTGCATATAGCCATGTCTGAACTGGGGTGGCAGAGTGGGCTAAAGAACGGTGATGGATCAAACCCAGATCTTTTGACTGGGTGTGAGTGTTTGATTGGTTCAGATGCTCCGTCCATCACCACCCCCTTTTATACCGCTTTGGCCGCCATAAGTGTGGCAGGGTATGCTCAGACGTGAGTCCCTTGCTCACTTTGCAACTGGATTCAAGCAATCCGGGCTGAAGACGGCTGTAATGCCAGAAACCTGTCTTTGGAGGCCTGTTTCCGGTCCAGGGAAGGCATGGCTTGGCAGTTCGGGCTGGACTGTTCCCATGAGGCACAAGGTCAGACTGATTTGCATATAGCCATGTTTGAACTGGGGTGGCAGAGTGGGCTAAAGAACGGTGATGGATCAAACCCAGATCTTTTGACTGGGTGTGAGTGTTTGATTGGTTCAGATGCTCCGTCCATCACCACCCCCTTTTGTACCGCTTTGGCCGCCATAAGTGTGGCAGGGTATGCTCAGACGTGAGTCCCTTGCTCACTTTGCCACTGGATTCAAGCAAGCCGGGCTGAAGACGGCTGTAATGCCAGAAACCGGTCCTCGGAAGCTTGTTTCCGGTCCAGGGAAGGCATGGCTTGGCAGTTCGGGCTGGACTGTTCCCATGAGGCACAGGGTCAGACTGATTTGCATATAGCCATGTCTGAACTGGGGTGGCAGAGTGGGCTAAAGAACGGTGATGGATCAAACCCAGATATTTTGACTGTTTGTGAGTGTTTGATTGGTTCAGATGCTCCGTCCATCACCACCCCCTTTTGTACCGCTTTGGCCGCCATAAGTGTGGCAGGGTATGCTCAGACGTGAGTCCCTTGCTCACTTTGCCACTGGATTCAAGCAAGCCGGGCTGAAGACGGCTGTAATGCCAGAAACCGGTCCTCGGAAGCTTGTTTCCGGTCCAGGGAAGGCTTGGCTTGGCAGTTCGGGCTGGACTGTTCCCATGAGGCACAGGGTCAGACTTATTTGCATATAGCCATGTCTGAACTGGGGTGGCAGAGTGGGCTAAAGAACGGTGATGGATCAAACCCAGATCTTTTGACTGGGTGTGAGTGTTTGATTGGTTTAGATGCTCCGTCCATCACCACCCCCTTTTGTACTGCTTTGGCCGCCATAAGTGTGGCAGGGTATGCTCAGACGTGAGTCCCTTGCTCACTTTGCCACTGGATTCAAGCAAGCCGGGCTGAAGACGGCTGTAATGCCAGAAACCTGTCCTCGGAAGCTTGTTTCCGGTCCAGTGAAGGCATGGCTTGGCAGTACGGGCTGGACTGTTCCCATGACGCACAAGGTCAGACTGATTTGCATATAGCCATGTCTGAACTCGGGTGGCAGAGTGGGCTAAACAACGGTGATAGATCAAACCCAGATCTTTTGACTGGGTGTGAGTGTTTGATCGGTTCAGATGCACCGTCCATCACCACCCCGTTTTGTACTGCTTTGGCCGCCATAAGTGTGGCAGGGTATGCTCAGACGTGAGTCCCTTGCTCACTTTGCCACTGGATGCAAGCAAGCCGGGCTGAAGACGGCTGTAATGCCAGAAACTGGTCCTCGGATGCTTTTTTCTGGTCCATGGAAGGCATGGCTTGGCAGTTCGGGCTGGACTGTTCCCATGAGGCACAGGGTCAGACTGATTTGCATATAGCCATGTCTGAACTGGGGTGGCAGAGTGGGCTAAAGAACGGTGATGGATCAAACCCAGTTCTTTTGATTGGGTGTGATTGTTTGATTGGTTCAGATGCTCCGTCCATCACCACCCCCTTTTATACCGCTTTGGCCGCCATAAGTGTGGCAGGGTATGCTCAGACGTGAGTCCCTTGCTCACTTTGCCACTGGATTCAAGCAAGCCGGGTGAAGACGACTGTAATGCCAGAAACCTGTCCTCGGAAGCCTGTTTCCGGTCCAAGGAAGGCATGGCTTGGCAGTTCGGGCTGGACTGTTCCCATGAGGCACAAGGTCAGACTGATTTGCATATAGCCATGTTTGAACTGGGGTGGCAGAGTGGGCTAAAGAACGGTGATGGATCAAACCCAGATCTTTTGACTGGGTGTGAGTGTTTGATTGGTTCAGATGCTCCGTCCATCACCACCCCCTTTTGTACCGCTTTGGCCGCCATAAGTGTGGCAGGGTATGCTCAGACGTGAGTCTCTTGCTCACTTTGCCACTGGATTCAAGCAAGCCGGGCTGAAGACGGCTGTAATGCCAGAAACCGGTCCTCGGAAGCTTGTTTCCGGTCCAGGGAAGGCATGGCTTGGCAGTTCGGGCTGGACTGTTCCCATGAGGCACAGGCTCAGACTGATTTGCATATAGCCATGTCTGAACTGGGGTGGCAGAGTGGGCTAAAGAACGGTGATGGATCAAACCCAGATCTTTTGACTGGGTGTGAGTGTTTGATTGGTTCAGATGCTCCGTCCATCACCACCCCCTTTTGTACCGCTTTGGCCGCCATAAGTGTGGCAGGGTATGCTCAGACGTGAGTCCCTTGCTCACTTTGCCACTGGATTCAAGCAAGCCGGGCTGGAGACGGCTGTAATGCCAGAAACCGGTCCTCGGAAGCTTGTTTCCGGTCCAGGGAAGGCATGGCTTGGCAGTTCGGGCTGGACTGTTCCCATGAGGCACAGGGTCAGACTGATTTGCATATAGCCATGTCTGAACTGGGGTGGCAGAGTGGGCTAAAGAACGGTGATGGATCAAACCCAGATCTTTTGACTGGGTGTGAGCGTTTGATTGGTTTAGATGGTCCGTCCATCACCACCCCCTTTTGTACCGCTTTGGCCGCCATAAGTGTGGCAGGGTATGCTCAGACGTGAGTCCCTTGTTCACTTTGCCACTGGATTCAAGCAAGCCGGGCTGAAGACGGCTGTAATGCCAGAAACCAGTCCTCGGAAGCTTGTTTCCGGTCCAGGGAAGGCATGGCTGGGCAGTTCAGGCTGGACTGTTCCCATGAGGCACAGGGTCAGACTGATTTGCATATAGCCATGTCTGAACTGGGGTGGCAGAGTGGGCTAAAGAACGGTGATGGATCAAACCCAGATCTTTTGACTGGGTGTGAGTGTTTGATTGGTTCAGATGCTCCGTCCATCACCACCCCCTTTTGTACCGCTTTGGCCACCATAATGGTGGCAGGTTATGCTCAGACGTGAGTCCCTTGCAAACTTTGCTACTGGATTCAAGCAAGCCGGGCTGAAGACGGCTGTAATGCCAGAAACCGGTCCTCGGAAGCTTGTTTCCGGTCCAGGGAAGGCATGGCTTGGCAGTTCGGGCTGGACTGTTCCCATGAGGCACAGGGTCAGACTGATTTGCATATAGCCATGTCTGAACTGGGGTGGCAGAGTGGGCTAAAGAACGGTGATGGATCAAACCCAGATCTTTTGACTGGGTGTGAGTGTTTGATTGGTTCAGATGCTCGGTCCATCACCACCCCCTTTTGTACCGCTTTGGCCGCCATAAGTGTGGCAGGGTATGCTCAGACGTGAGTCCCTTGCTCACTTTGCCACTGGATTCAAGCAAGCTGGGCTGAAGACGGCTTTAATGCCAGAAACCTGTCCTCGGAAGCTTGTTTCCGGTCCAGGGAAGGCATGGCTTGGCAGTTCGGGCGGGACTGTTCCCATGAGGCACAAGGTCAGACTGATTTGCATATAGCCATGTCTGAACTGGGGTGGCAGAGTGGGCTAAAGAACGGTGATGAATCAAACCCAGATCTTTTGACTGGGTGTGAGTGTTTGATCGGTTCAGATGCACCGTCCATCACTACCCCCTTTTGTACCACTTTGGCCGCCATAAGTGTGGCAGGGTATGCTCAGACGTGAGTCCCTTGCTCACTTTGCCACTGGATTCAAGCAAGCCGGGCTGAAGACAGCTGTAATGCCAGAAACTGGTCCTCGGATGCTTGTTTCCGGTCCTTGGAAGGCATGGCTTGGCAGTTCGGGCTGGACTGTTCCCATGAGGCACAGGGTCAGACTGATTTGCATATAGCCATGTTTGAACTGGGGTGGCAGAGTGGGCTAAAGAACGGTGATGGATCAAACCCAGATCTTTTGACTGGGTGTGAGTGTTTGATTGGTTCAGATGCTCCGTCCATCATCACCCCCTTTTGTACCGCTTTGGCTGCCATAAGTGTGGCAGGGTATGCTCAGACGTGAGTCCCTTGTTCACTTTGCCACTGGATTCAAGCAAGCCGGGCTGAAGACGGCGGTAATGCCAGAAACCGGTCCTCGGAAGCTTGTTTCCGGTCCAGGGAAGGCATGGCTTGGCAGTTCAGGCTGGACTGTTCCCATCAGGCACAGGGTCAGACTGATTTGCATATAGCCATGTCTGAACTGGGGTGGCAGAGTGGGCTAAAGAACGGTGATAGATCAAACCCAGATCTTTTGACTGGGTGTGAGTGATTGATTGGTTCAGATTCTCCGTCCATTACCACCCCCTTTTGTACCGCTTTGGCCACCATAAGTGTGGCAGGTTATGCTCAGACGTGAGTCCCTTGCTCACTTTGCCACTGGATTCAAGCAAGCCGGGCTGAAGACAGCTGTAATGCCAGAAACCGGTCCTCGGAAGTTTGTTTCCGGTCCAGGGAAGGCATGGCTTGGCAGTTCGGGCTGGACTCTTCCCATGAGGCACAAGGTCAGACTGATTTGCATATAGCCATGTCTGAACTGGGGTGGCAGAGTGGGCTAAAGAACGGTGATGAATCAAACCCAGATCTTTTGACTGGGTGTGAGTGTTTGATTGGTTCAGATGCTCCGTCCATCACCACCCCCTTTTGTACCGCTTTGGCCACCATAAGTGTGGCAGGGTATGCTCAGACGTGAGTCCCTTGCTCACTTTGCTACTGGATTCAAGCAAGCCGGGCTGAAGACGGCTGTAATGCCAGAAACCAGTCCTCGGAAGCTTGTTTCCGGTCCAGGGAAGGCATGGCTTGGCAGTTCAGGCTGGACTGTTCCCATGAGGCACAGGGTCAGACTGATTTGCATATAGCCATGTCTGAACTGGGGTGGCAGAGTGGGCTAAAGAACGGTGATGGATCAAACCCAGATCTTTTGACTGGGTGTGAGTGTTTGATTGGTTCAGATGCTCCGTCCATCACCACCCCCTTTTGTACCGCTTTGGCCACCATAAGTGTGGCAGGTTATGCTCAGACGTGAGTCCCTTGCAAACTTTGCTACTGGATTCAAGCAAGCCGGGCTGAAGACGGCTGTAATGCCAGAAACCGGTCCTCGGAAGCTTGTTTCCGGTCCAGGGAAGGCATGGCTTGGCAGTTCGGGCTGGACTGTTCCCATGAGGCACAGGGTCAGACTGATTTGCATATAGCCATGTCTGAACTGGGGTGGCAGAGTGGGCTAAAGAACGGTGATGGATCAAACCCAGATCTTTTGACTGGGTGTGAGTGTTTGATTGGTTCAGATGCTCGGTCCATCACCACCCCCTTTTGTACCGCTTTGGCCGCCATAAGTGTGGCAGGGTATGCTCAGACGTGAGTCCCTTGCTCACTTTGCCACTGGATTCAAGCAAGCTGGGCTGAAGACGGCTTTAATGCCAGAAACCTGTCCTCGGAAGCTTGTTTCCGGTCCAGGGAAGGCATGGCTTGGCAGTTCGGGCTGGACTGTTCCCATGAGGCACAAGGTCAGACTGATTTGCATATAGCCATGTCTGAACTGGGGTGGCAGAGTGGGCTAAAGAACGGTGATGAATCAAACCCAGATCTTTTGACTGGGTGTGAGTGTTTGATCGGTTCAGATGCACCGTCCATCACCACCCCCTTTTGTACCGCTTTGGCCGCCATAAGTGTGGCAGGGTATGCTCAGACGTGAGTCCCTTGCTCACTTTGCCACTGGATTCAAGCAAGCCGGGCTGAAGACAGCTGTAATGCCAGAAACTGGTCCTCGGATGCTTGTTTCCGGTCCTTGGAAGGCATGGCTTGGCAGTTCGGGCTGGACTGTTCCCATGAGGCACAGGGTCAGACTGATTTGCATATAGCCATGTTTGAACTGGGGTGGCAGAGTGGGCTAAAGAACGGTGATGGATCAAACCCAGATCTTTTGACTGGGTGTGAGTGTTTGATTGGTTCAGATGCTCCGTCCATCATCACCCCCTTTTGTACCGCTTTGGCTGCCATAAGTGTGGCAGGGTATGCTCAGACGTGAGTCCCTTGTTCACTTTGCCACTGGATTCAAGCAAGCCGGCTGAAGACGGCTGTAATGCCAGACACCAGTCCTCGGAAGCTTGTTTCCTTTCCAGGGAAGGCATGGGTTGGCAGTTCGGGCTGGACTGTTCCCATGAGGCACAGGGTCCGACTGATTTGCATATAGCCATGTTTCAACTGGGGGCAGAGTGGGCTAAAGAACGGTGATGGCTCAAACCCAGATCTTTTGACTGGGTGTGAGTGTTTGATTGGTTCAGATGCTCCGTCCATCACCACCCCCTTTTGTACCGCTTTGGCCGCCATAAGTGTGGCAGGGTATACTCAGACGTGAGTCCCTTGCTCACTTTGCCACTGGATTCAAGCAAGCCGGCTGAAGACGGCTGTAATGCCAGAAACCGGTCCTCGGAAGCTTGTTTCCGGTCCAGGGAAGGCATGGCTTGGCAGTTCGGGCTGGACTGTTCCCATGAGGCACAGGGTCAGACTGATTTGCATATAGCCATGTTTCAACTGGGGTGGCAGAGTGGGCTAAAGAACGGTGATGGATCAAACCCAGATCTTTTGACTGGGTGTGATTGTTTGATTGGTTCAGATGCTCCGTCCATCACCACCCCCTTTTGTACCGCTTTGGCCGCCATAAGTGTGGCCGGGTATGCTCAGACGTCAGTCCCTTGCTCACTTTGCCACTGGATTCAAGCAAGCCGGGCTGAAGATGGCTGTAATGCCAGAAACCGGTCCTCGGAAGCTTGTTTCCGGTCCAGGGAAGGCATGGCTTGGCAGTTCGGTCTGGACTGTTCCCATGAGGCACAGGGTCAGACTGATTTGCATATAGCCATGTTTGAACTGGGGTGGCAGAGTGGGCTAAAGAACGGTGATGGATCAAACCCAGATCTTTTGACTGGGTGTGAGTGTTTGATTGGTTCAGATGCTCCGTCCATCAAAACCCCCTGTTGTACCGCTTTGGCCGCCATAAGTGTGACAGGGTATGCTCAGACGTGAGTCCCTTGCTCACTGTGCCACTGGATTCAAGCAAGCCGGGCTGAAGACGGCTGTAATGCCAGAAACCGGTCCTCGGAAGCTTGTTTCCGGTCCAGGGAAGGCATGGCTTGGCAGTTCGGGCTGGACTGTTCCCATGAGGCACAGGGTCAGACTGATTTGCATATAGCCATGTCTGAACTGGGGTGGCAGAGTGGGCTAAAGAACGGTGATGGATCAAACCCAGATCTTTTGACTGGGTGTGAGTGTTTGATTGGTTCAGATGCGCCGTCAATCACCAACCCCTTTTGTACCGCTTTGGCCGCCATAAGTGTGGCAGGGTATGCTCAGACGTGAGTCCCTTGCTCACTTTGCCACTGGATTCAAGCAAGCCGGGCTGAAGACGGCTGTAATGCCAGAAACCTGTCCTCTGAAGCTTGTTTCCGGTCCAGGGAAGGCATGGCTTGGCAGTTCGGGCTGGACTGTTCCCATGAGGCACAAGGTCAGACTGATTTGCATATAGCCATGTTTGAACTGGGGTGGCAGAGTGGGCTAAAGAACGGTGATGGATCAAACCCAGATCTTTTGACTGGGTGTGAGTGTTTGATTGGTTCAGATGCTCCGTCCATCACCACCCCCCTTTTGTACCGCTTTGGCCGCCATAAGTGTGGCAGGTTAGGCTCAGACGTGAGTCCCTTCCTCATTTTGCCACTGGATTCAAGCAAGCCGGGCTGAAGACGGCTGTAATGCCAGAAACCGGTCCTCAGAAGCTAGTTTCCGGTCCAGGGAATGCATGGCTTGGCAGTTCGGGCTGGACTGTTCCCATGAGGCACAGGGTCAGACTGATTTGCATATAGCCATGTCTGAACTGGGGTGGCAGAGTGGGCTAAAGAACGGTGATGGATCAAACCCTGATCTTTTGACTGGGTGTGAGTGTTTGATTGGTTCAGATGGTCCGTCCATCACCACCCCCTTTTGTACCGCTTTGGCCGCCATAAGTGTGGCTGGGTATGCTCAGACGTGAGTCCCTTGCTCACTTTGCCACTGGATTCAAGCAAGCCGGGCTGAAGACGGCTGTAATGCCAGAAACCGGTCCTTGGAAGCTTGTTTCCGGTCCAGGGAAGGCATGGCTTGGCAGTTCGGGCTGGACTGTTCCTATGAGGCACAGGGTCAGACTGATTTGCATATAGCCATGTTTGAACTTGGGTGGCAGAGTGGGCTAAAGAACGGTGATGGATCAAACCCAGATCTTTTGACTGGGTGTGAGTGTTTGATTGGTTCAGATGCTTCGTCCATCACAACCCCCTGTTGTACCGCTTTGGCCGCCATAAGTGTGGCAGGCTATGCTCAGACGTGAGTCCCTTGCTCACTTTGCCACTGGATTCAAGCAAGCCGGGCTGAAGACGGCTGTAATGCCAGAAACCTGTCCTCGGAAGCTTGTTTCCGGTCCAGGGAAGGCATGGCTTGGCAGTTCGGGCTGGACTGTTCCCATGAGGCACAAGGTCAGACTGATTTGCATATAGCCATGTCTGAACTGGGGTGGCAGAGTGGGCTAAACAACGGTGATAGATCAAACCCATATCTTTTGACTGGGTGTGAGTGTTTGATCGTTTCAGATGCACCGTCCATCACCACCCCGTTTTGTACCGCTTTGGCCGCCATAAGTGTGGCAGGGTATGCTCAGACGTGAGTCCCTTGCTCACTTTGCCACGGGATGCAAGCAAGCCGGGCTGAAGACGGCTGTAATGCCAGAAACTGGTCCTCGGATGCTTGTTTCCGGTCCATGGAAGGCATGGCTTGGCAGTTCGGGCTGGACTGTTCCCATGAGGCACAGGGTCAGACTGATTTGCATATAGCCATGTCTGAACTGGGGTGGCAGAGTGGGCTAAAGAACGGTGATGGATCAAACCCAGATCTTTTGACTGGGTGTGAGTGTTTGATTGGTTCAGATGCTCCGTCCATCACCACCCCCTTTTATACCGCTTTGGCCGCCATAAGTGTGGCAGGGTATGCTCAGACGTGAGTCCCTTGCTCACTTTGCAACTGGATTCAAGCAAGCCGGGCTGAAGACGGCTGTAATGCCAGAAACCTGTCTTTGGAGGCCTGTTTCCGGTCCAGGGAAGGCATGGCTTGGCAGTTCGGGCTGGACTGTTCCCATGAGGCACAAGGTCAGACTGATTTGCATATAGCCATGTTTGAACTGGGGTGGCAGAGTGGGCTAAAGAACGGTGATGGATCAAACCCAGATCTTTTGACTGGGTGTGAGTGTTTGATTGGTTCAGATGCTCCGTCCATCACCACCCCCTTTTGTACCGCTTTGGCCGCCATAAGTGTGGCAGGGTATGCTCAGACGTGAGTCCCTTGCTCACTTTGCCACTGGATTCAAGCAAGCCGGGCTGAAGACGGCTGTAATGCCAGAAACCGGTCCTCGGAAGCTTGTTTCCGGTCCAGGGAAGGCATGGCTTGGCAGTTCGGGCTGGACTGTTCCCATGAGGCACAGGGTCAGACTGATTTGCATATAGCCATGTTTGAACTGGGGTGGCAGAGTGGGCTAAAGAACGGTGATGGATCAAACCCAGATCTTTTGACTGGGTGTGAGTGTTTGATTGGTTCAGATGCTCCGTCCATCAAAACCCCCTGTTGTACCGCTTTGGCCGCCATAAGTGTGACAGGGTATGCTCAGACGTGAGTCCCTTGCTCACTTTGCCACTGGATTCAAGCAAGCCGGGCTGAAGACGGCTGTAATGCCAGAAACCGGTCCTCGGAAGCTTGTTTCCGGTCCAGGGAAGGCATGGCTTGGCAGTTCGGGCTGTACTGTTCCCATGAGGCACAGGGTCAGACTGATTTGCATATAGCCATGTCTGAACTAGGGTGGCAGAGTGGGCTAAAGAACGGTAATGGATCAAACCCAGATCTTTTGACTGGGTGTGAGTGTATGATTGGTTCAGATGCTCCGTCCATCACCACCCCCTTTTGTACCGCTTTGGCCACCATAAGTGTGGCAGGGTATGCTCAGACGTGAGTCGCTTGCTCAATTTGCTACTGGATTCAAGCAAGCCGGTCTGAAGACGGCTGTAATGCCAGAAACCGGTCCTCGGAAGCTTGTTTCCGGTCCAGGGAAGGCATGGCTTGGCAGTTCGGGACCGACTGTTCCCATGAGGCACAGGGTCAGACTGATTTGCATATAGCCATGTTTCAACTGGGGTGGCAGAGTGGGCTAAAGAACGGTGATGGATCAAACCCAGATCTTTTGACTGGGTGTGAGTGTTTGATTGGTTCAGATGCTCCGTCCATCACCACCCCCTTTTGTACCGCTTTGGCCGCCATAAGTGTGGCAGGGTATGCTCAGACGTGAGTCCCTTGCTCACTTTGCCACTGGATTCAAGCAAGCCGGGCTGAAGACGGCTGTAATGCCAGAAACCGGTCCTCGGAAGCTTGTTTCCGGTCCAGGGAAGGCATGGCTTGGCAGTTCGGGCTGGACTGTTCCCATGAGGCACAGGGTCAGACTGATTTGCATATAGCCATGTCTGAACTGGGGTGGCAGAGTGGGTTAAAGAACGGTGATGGATCAAACCCAGATCTTTTGACTGGGTGTGAGTGTTTGATTGGTTCAGTTGCTCCGTCCATCACCACCCCCTTTTGTGCCGCTTTGGCCGCCATAAGTGTGGCAGGGTATGCTCAGACGTGAGTCCCTTGCTCACTGTGCCACTGGATTCAAGCAAGCCGGGCTGAAGACGGCTGTAATGCCAGAAACCGGTCCTCGGAAGCTTGTTTCCGGTCCAGGGAAGGCATGGCTTGGCAGTTCGGGCTGGACTGTTCCCATGAGGCACAGGGTCAGACTGATTTGCATATAGCCATGTCTGAACTGGGGTGGCAGAGTGGGCTAAAGAACGGTGATGGATCAAACCCAGATCTTTTGACTGGGTGTGAGTGTTTGATTGGTTCAGATGCGCCGTCAATCACCAACCCCTTTTGTACCGCTTTGGCCGCCATAAGTGTGGCAGGGTATGCTCAGACGTGAGTCCCTTGCTCACTTTGCCACTGGATTCAAGCAAGCCGGGCTGAAGACGGCTGTAATGCCAGAAACCTGTCCTCTGAAGCTTGTTTCCGGTCCAGGGAAGGCATGGCTTGGCAGTTCGGGCTGGACTGTTCCCATGAGGCACAAGGTCAGACTGATTTGCATATAGCCATGTTTGAACTGGGGTGGCAGAATGGGCTAAAGAACGGTGATGGATCAAACCCAGATCTTTTGACTGGGTGTGAGTGTTTGATTGGTTCAGATGCTCCGTCCATCACCACCCCCCTTTTGTACCGCTTTGGCCGCCATAAGTGTGGCAGGTTAGGCTCAGACGTGAGTCCCTTCCTCATTTTGCCACTGGATTCAAGCAAGCCGGGCTGAAGACGGCTGTAATGCCAGAAACCGGTCCTCAGAAGCTAGTTTCAGGTCCAGGGAATGCATGGCTTGGCAGTTCGGGCTGGACTGTTCCCATGAGGCACAGGGTCAGACTGATTTGCATATAGCCATGTCTGAACTGGGGTGGCAGAGTGGGCTAAAGAACGGTGATGGATCAAACCCTGATCTTTTGACTGGGTGTGAGTGTTTGATTGGTTCAGATGGTCCGTCCATCACCACCCTCTTTTGTACCGCTTTGGCCACCATAAGTGTGGCAGGGTATGCTCAGACGTGAGTCGCTTGCTCAATTTGCTACTGGATTCAAGCAAGCCGGTCTGAAGACGGCTGTAATGCCAGAAACCGGTCCTCGGAAGCTTGTTTCCGGTCCAGGGAAGGCATGGCTTGGCAGTTCGGGCTGGACTGTTCCTATGAGGCACAGGGTCAGACTGATTTGCATATAGCCATGTTTCAACTGGGGTGGCAGAGTGGGCTAAAGAACGGTGATGGATCAAACCCAGATCTTTTGACTGGGTGTGAGTGTTTGATTGGTTCAGATGCTTCGTCCATCACAACCCCCTGTTGTACCGCTTTGGCCGCCATAAGTGTGGCAGGCTATGCTCAGACGTGAGTCCCTTGCTCACTTTGCCACTGGATTCAAGCAAGCCGGGCTGAAGACGGCTGTAATGCCAGAAACCGGTCCTCGGAAGCTTGTTTCCGGTCCAGGGAAGGCATGGCTTGGCAGTTCGGGCTGGACTGTTCCCATGAGGTACAGGGTCAGACTGATTTGCATATAGCCATGTCTGAACTGGGGTGGCAGAGTGGGCTAAAGAATGGTAATGGATCAAACCCAGATCTTTTGACTGGGTGTGAGTGTTTGATTGGTTCAGATGCTCCGTCCATCACCACCCCCTTTTGTACCGCTTTGGTCACCATAAGTGTGGCAGGGTATGCTCAGACGTGAGTCCCTTGCTCACTTTGCTACTGGATTCAAGCAAGCTGGTCTGAAGACGGCTGTAATGCCAGAAACCAGTCCTCGGAAGCTTGTTTCCGGTCCAGGGAAGGCATGGCTTGGCAGTTCGGGCTGGACTGTTCCCATGAGGCACAGGGTCAGACTGATTTGCATATAGCCATGTTTCAACTGGGGTGGCAGAGTGGGCTAAAGAACGGTGATGGATCAAACCCAGATCTTTTGACTGGGTGTGAGTGTTTGATTGGTTCAGATGCTCCGTCCATCACCACCCCCTTTTGTACCGCTTTGGCCGCCATAAGTGTGGCAGGGTATGCTCAGACGTGAGTCCCTTGCTCACTTTGCCACTGGATTCAAGCAAGCCGGGCTGAAGACGGCTGTAATGCCAGAAACCGGTCCTCGGAAGCTTGTTTCCGGTCCAGGGAAGGCATGGCTTGGCAGTTCGGGCTGGACTGTTCCCATGAGGCACAGGGTCAGACTGATTTGCATATAGCCATGTCTGAACTGGGGTGGCAGAGTGGGCTAAAGAACGGTGATGGATCAAACCCAGATCTTTTGACTGGGTGTGAGTGTTTGATTGGTTTAGATGCTCCGTCCATCACCACCCCCTTTTGTACCGCTTTGGCCGCCATAAGTGTGGCAGGGTATGCTCAGACGTGAGTCCCTTGCTCACTTTGCCACTGGATTCAAGCAAAGTCGGGCTGAAGACGGCTGTAATGCCAGAAACCTGTCCTCGGAAGCTTGTTTCCGGTCCAGGGAAGGCATGGCTTGGCAGTTCGGGCTGGACTGTTCCCATGAGGCACAAGGTCAGACTGATTTGCATATAGCCATGTCTGAACTGGGGTGGCAGAGTGGGCTAAACAACGGTGATAGATCAAACCCATATCTTTTGACTGGGTGTGAGTGTTTGATCGTTTCAGATGCACCGTCCATCACCACCCCGTTTTGTACCGCTTTGGCCGCCATAAGTGTGGCAGGGTATGCTCAGACGTGAGTCCCTTGCTCACTTTGCCACGGGATGCAAGCAAGCCGGGCTGAAGACGGCTGTAATGCCAGAAACTGGTCCTCGGATGCTTGTTTCCGGTCCATGGAAGGCATGGCTTGGCAGTTCGGGCTGGACTGTTCCCATGAGGCACAGGGTCAGACTGATTTGCATATAGCCATGTCTGAACTGGGGTGGCAGAGTGGGCTAAAGAACGGTGATGGATCAAACCCAGATCTTTTGACTGGGTGTGAGTGTTTGATTGGTTCAGATGCTCCGTCCATCACCACCCCCTTTTATACCGCTTTGGCCGCCATAAGTGTGGCAGGGTATGCTCAGACGTGAGTCCCTTGCTCACTTTGCAACTGGATTCAAGCAATCCGGGCTGAAGACGGCTGTAATGCCAGAAACCTGTCTTTGGAGGCCTGTTTCCGGTCCAGGGAAGGCATGGCTTGGCAGTTCGGGCTGGACTGTTCCCATGAGGCACAAGGTCAGACTGATTTGCATATAGCCATGTTTGAACTGGGGTGGCAGAGTGGGCTAAAGAACGGTGATGGATCAAACCCAGATCTTTTGACTGGGTGTGAGTGTTTGATTGGTTCAGATGCTCCGTCCATCACCACCCCCTTTTGTACCGCTTTGGCCGCCATAAGTGTGGCAGGGTATGCTCAGACGTGAGTCCCTTGCTCACTTTGCCACTGGATTCAAGCAAGCCGGGCTGAAGACGGCTGTAATGCCAGAAACCGGTCCTCGGAAGCTTGTTTCCGGTCCAGGGAAGGCATGGCTTGGCAGTTCGGGCTGGACTGTTCCCATGAGGCACAGGGTCAGACTGATTTGCATATAGCCATGTCTGAACTGGGGTGGCAGAGTGGGCTAAAGAACGGTGATGGATCAAACCCAGATATTTTGACTGTTTGTGAGTGTTTGATTGGTTCAGATGCTCCGTCCATCACCACCCCCTTTTGTACCGCTTTGGCCGCCATAAGTGTGGCAGGGTATGCTCAGACGTGAGTCCCTTGCTCACTTTGCCACTGGATTCAAGCAAGCCGGGCTGAAGACGGCTGTAATGCCAGAAACCGGTCCTCGGAAGCTTGTTTCCGGTCCAGGGAAGGCTTGGCTTGGCAGTTCGGGCTGGACTGTTCCCATGAGGCACAGGGTCAGACTTATTTGCATATAGCCATGTCTGAACTGGGGTGGCAGAGTGGGCTAAAGAATGGTGATGGATCAAACCCAGATCTTTTGACTGGGTGTGAGTGTTTGATTGGTTTAGATGCTCCGTCCATCACCACCCCCTTTTGTACTGCTTTGGCCGCCATAAGTGTGGCAGGGTATGCTCAGACGTGAGTCCCTTGCTCACTTTGCCACTGGATTCAAGCAAGCCGGGCTGAAGACGGCTGTAATGCCAGAAACCTGTCCTCGGAAGCTTGTTTCCGGTCCAGTGAAGGCATGGCTTGGCAGTACGGGCTGGACTGTTCCCATGACGCACAAGGTCAGACTGATTTGCATATAGCCATGTCTGAACTCGGGTGGCAGAGTGGGCTAAACAACGGTGATAGATCAAACCCAGATCTTTTGACTGGGTGTGAGTGTTTGATCGGTTCAGATGCACCGTCCATCACCACCCCGTTTTGTACTGCTTTGGCCGCCATAAGTGTGGCAGGGTATGCTCAGACGTGAGTCCCTTGCTCACTTTGCCACTGGATGCAAGCAAGCCGGGCTGAAGACGGCTGTAATGCCAGAAACTGGTCCTCGGATGCTTTTTTCTGGTCCATGGAAGGCATGGCTTGGCAGTTCAGGCTGGACTGTTCCCATGAGGCACAGGGTCAGACTGATTTGCATATAGCCATGTCTGAACTGGGGTGGCAGAGTGGGCTAAAGAACGGTGATGGATCAAACCCAGTTCTTTTGATTGGGTGTGATTGTTTGATTGGTTCAGATGCTCCGTCCATCACCACCCCCTTTTATACCGCTTTGGCCGCCATAAGTGTGGCAGGGTATGCTCAGACGTGAGTCCCTTGCTCACTTTGCCACTGGATTCAAGCAAGCCGGGTGAAGACGACTGTAATGCCAGAAACCTGTCCTCGGAAGCCTGTTTCCGGTCCAGGGAAGGCATGGCTTGGCAGTTCGGGCTGGACTGTTCCCATGAGGCACAAGGTCAGACTGATTTGCATATAGCCATGTTTGAACTGGGGTGGCAGAGTGGGCTAAAGAACGGTGATGGATCAAACCCAGATCTTTTGACTGGGTGTGAGTGTTTGATTGGTTCAGATGCTCCGTCCATCACCACCCCCTTTTGTACCGCTTTGGCCGCCATAAGTGTGGCAGGGTATGCTCAGACGTGAGTCTCTTGCTCACTTTGCCACTGGATTCAAGCAAGCCGGGCTGAAGACGGCTGTAATGCCAGAAACCGGTCCTCGGAAGCTTGTTTCCGGTCCAGGGAAGGCATGGCTTGGCAGTTCGGGCTGGACTGTTCCCATGAGGCACAGGCTCAGACTGATTTGCATATAGCCATGTCTGAACTGGGGTGGCAGAGTGGGCTAAAGAACGGTGATGGATCAAACCCAGATCTTTTGACTGGGTGTGAGTGTTTGATTGGTTCAGATGCTCCGTCCATCACCACCCCCTTTTGTACCGCTTTGGCCGCCATAAGTGTGGCAGGGTATGCTCAGACGTGAGTCCCTTGCTCACTTTGCCACTGGATTCAAGCAAGCCGGGCTGGAGACGGCTGTAATGCCAGAAACCGGTCCTCGGAAGCTTGTTTCCGGTCCAGGGAAGGCATGGCTTGGCAGTTCGGGCTGGACTGTTCCCATGAGGCACAGGGTCAGACTGATTTGCATATAGCCATGTCTGAACTGGGGTGGCAGAGTGGGCTAAAGAACGGTGATGGATCAAACCCAGATCTTTTGACTGGGTGTGAGCGTTTGATTGGTTTAGATGGTCCGTCCATCACCACCCCCTTTTGTACCGCTTTGGCCGCCATAAGTGTGGCAGGGTATGCTCAGACGTGAGTCCCTTGTTCACTTTGCCACTGGATTCAAGCAAGCCGGGCTGAAGACGGCTGTAATGCCAGAAACCAGTCCTCGGAAGCTTGTTTCCGGTCCAGGGAAGGCATGGCTGGGCAGTTCAGGCTGGACTGTTCCCATGAGGCACAGGGTCAGACTGATTTGCATATAGCCATGTCTGAACTGGGGTGGCAGAGTGGGCTAAAGAACGGTGATGGATCAAACCCAGATCTTTTGACTGGGTGTGAGTGTTTGATTGGTTCAGATGCTCCGTCCATCACCACCCCCTTTTGTACCGCTTTGGCCACCATAAGTGTGGCAGGTTATGCTCAGACGTGAGTCCCTTGCAAACTTTGCTACTGGATTCAAGCAAGCCGGGCTGAAGACGGCTGTAATGCCAGAAACCGGTCCTCGGAAGCTTGTTTCCGGTCCAGGGAAGGCATGGCTTGGCAGTTCGGGCTGGACTGTTCCCATGAGGCACAGGGTCAGACTGATTTGCATATAGCCATGTCTGAACTGGGGTGGCAGAGTGGGCTAAAGAACGGTGATGGATCAAACCCAGATCTTTTGACTGGGTGTGAGTGTTTGATTGGTTCAGATGCTCGGTCCATCACCACCCCCTTTTGTACCGCTTTGGCCGCCATAAGTGTGGCAGGGTATGCTCAGACGTGAGTCCCTTGCTCACTTTGCCACTGGATTCAAGCAAGCTGGGCTGAAGACGGCTTTAATGCCAGAAACCTGTCCTCGGAAGCTTGTTTCCGGTCCAGGGAAGGCATGGCTTGGCAGTTCGGGCTGGACTGTTCCCATGAGGCACAAGGTCAGACTGATTTGCATATAGCCATGTCTGAACTGGGGTGGCAGAGTGGGCTAAAGAACGGTGATGAATCAAACCCAGATCTTTTGACTGGGTGTGAGTGTTTGATCGGTTCAGATGCACCGTCCATCACCACCCCCTTTTGTACCGCTTTGGCCGCCATAAGTGTGGCAGGGTATGCTCAGACGTGAGTCCCTTGCTCACTTTGCCACTGGATTCAAGCAAGCCGGGCTGAAGACAGCTGTAATGCCAGAAACTGGTCCTCGGATGCTTGTTTCCGGTCCTTGGAAGGCATGGCTTGGCAGTTCGGGCTGGACTGTTCCCATGAGGCACAGGGTCAGACTGATTTGCATATAGCCATGTTTGAACTGGGGTGGCAGAGTGGGCTAAAGAACGGTGATGGATCAAACCCAGATCTTTTGACTGGGTGTGAGTGTTTGATTGGTTCAGATGCTCCGTCCATCATCACCCCCTTTTGTACCGCTTTGGCTGCCATAAGTGTGGCAGGGTATGCTCAGACGTGAGTCCCTTGTTCACTTTGCCACTGGATTCAAGCAAGCCGGGCTGAAGACGGCGGTAATGCCAGAAACCGGTCCTCGGAAGCTTGTTTCCGGTCCAGGGAAGGCATGGCTTGGCAGTTCAGGCTGGACTGTTCCCATCAGGCACAGGGTCAGACTGATTTGCATATAGCCATGTCTGAACTGGGGTGGCAGAGTGGGCTAAAGAACGGTGATAGATCAAACCCAGATCTTTTGACTGGGTGTGAGTGATTGATTGGTTCAGATTCTCCGTCCATTACCACCCCCTTTTGTACCGCTTTGGCCACCATAAGTGTGGCAGGTTATGCTCAGACGTGAATCCCTTGCTCACTTTGCCACTGGATTCAAGCAAGCCGGGCTGAAGACAGCTGTAATGCCAGAAACCGGTCCTCGGAAGTTTGTTTCCGGTCCAGGGAAGGCATGGCTTGGCAGTTCGGGCTGGACTCTTCCCATGAGGCACAAGGTCAGACTGATTTGCATATAGCCATGTCTGAACTGGGGTGGCAGAGTGGGCTAAAGAACGGTGATGAATCAAACCCAGATCTTTTGACTGGGTGTGAGTGTTTGATTGGTTCAGATGCTCCGTCCATCACCACCCCCTTTTGTACCGCTTTGGCCACCATAAGTGTGGCAGGGTATGCTCAGACGTGAGTCCCTTGCTCACTTTGCTACTGGATTCAAGCAAGCTGGTCTGAAGACGGCTGTAATGCCAGAAACCAGTCCTCGGAAGCTTGTTTCCGGTCCAGGGAAGGCATGGCTTGGCAGTTCGGGCTGGACTGTTCCCATGAGGTACAGGGTCAGACTGATTTGCATATAGCCATGTCTGAACTGGGGTGGCAGAGTGGGCTAAAGAACGGTAATGGATCAAACCCAGATCTTTTGACTGGGTGTGAGCGTTTGATTGGTTTAGATGGTCCGTCCATCACCACCCCCTTTTGTACCGCTTTGGCCGCCATAAGTGTGGCAGGGTATGCTCAGACGCGAGTCCCTTGTTCACTTTGCCACTGGATTCAAGCAAGCCGGGCTGAAGACGGCTGTAATGCCAGAAACCAGTCCTCGGAAGCTTGTTTCCGGTCCAGGGAAGGCATGGCTTGGCAGTTCAGGCTGGACTGTTCCCATGAGGCACAGGGTCAGACTGATTTGCATATAGCCATGTCTGAACTGGGGTGGCAGAGTGGGCTAAAGAACGGTGATGGATCAAACCCAGATCTTTTGACTGGGTGTGAGTGTTTGATTGGTTCAGATGCTCCGTCCATCACCACCCCCTTTTGTACCGCTTTGGCCACCATAAGTGTGGCAGGTTATGCTCAGACGTGAGTCCCTTGCAAACTTTGCTACTGGATTCAAGCAAGCCGGGCTGAAGACGGCTGTAATGCCAGAAACCGGTCCTCGGAAGCTTGTTTCCGGTCCAGGGAAGGCATGGCTTGGCAGTTCGGGCTGGACTGTTCCCATGAGGCCCAGGGTCAGACTGATTTGCATATAGCCATGTCTGAACTGGGGTGGCAGAGTGGGCTAAAGAACGGTGATGGATCAAACCCAGATCTTTTGACTGGGTGTGAGTGTTTGATTGGTTCAGATGCTCGGTCCATCACCACCCCCTTTTGTACCGCTTTGGCCGCCATAAGTGTGGCAGGGTATGCTCAGACGTGAGTCCCTTGCTCACTTTGCCACTGGATTCAAGCAAGCTGGGCTGAAGACGGCTTTAATGCCAGAAACCTGTCCTCGGAAGCTTGTTTCCGGTCCAGGGAAGGCATGGCTTGGCAGTTCGGGCTGGACTGTTCCCATGAGGCACAAGGTCAGACTGATTTGCATATAGCCATGTCTGAACTGGGGTGGCAGAGTGGGCTAAAGAACGGTGATGAATCAAACCCAGATCTTTTGACTGGGTGTGAGTGTTTGATCGGTTCAGATGCACCGTCCATCACCACCCCCTTTTGTACCGCTTTGGCCGCCATAAGTGTGGCAGGGTATGCTCAGACGTGAGTCCCTTGCTCACTTTGCCACTGGATTCAAGCAAGCCGGGCTGAAGACAGCTGTAATGCCAGAAACTGGTCCTCGGATGCTTGTTTCCGGTCCTTGGAAGGCATGGCTTGGCAGTTCGGGCTGGACTGTTCCCATGAGGCACAGGGTCAGACTGATTTGCATATAGCCATGTTTGAACTGGGGTGGCAGAGTGGGCTAAAGAACGGTGATGGATCAAACCCAGATCTTTTGACTGGGTGTGAGTGTTTGATTGGTTCAGATGCTCCGTCCATCACCACCCCCTTTTGTACCGCTTTGGCCGCCATAAGTGTGGCAGGGTATGCTCAGACGTGAGTCCCTTGCTCACTTTGCCACTGGATTCAAGCAAGCCGGGCTGAAGACGGCTGTAATGCCAGAAACCGGTCCTCGGAAGCTTGTTTCCGGTCCAGGGAAGGCATGGCTTGGCAGTTCGGGCTGGACTGTTCCCATGAGGCACAGGGTCAGACTGATTTGCATATAGCCATGTCTGAACTGGGGTGGCAGAGTGGGTTAAAGAACGGTGATGGATCAAACCCAGATCTTTTGACTGGGTGTGAGTGTTTGATTGGTTCAGTTGCTCCGTCCATCACCACCCCCTTTTGTGCCGCTTTGGCCGCCATAAGTGTGGCAGGGTATGCTCAGACGTGAGTCCCTTGCTCACTGTGCCACTGGATTCAAGCAAGCCGGGCTGAAGACGGCTGTAATGCCAGAAACCGGTCCTCGGAAGCTTGTTTCCGGTCCAGGGAAGGCATGGCTTGGCAGTTCGGGCTGGACTGTTCCCATGAGGCACAGGGTCAGACTGATTTGCATATAGCCATGTCTGAACTGGGGTGGCAGAGTGGGCTAAAGAACGGTGATGGATCAAACCCAGATCTTTTGACTGGGTGTGAGTGTTTGATTGGTTCAGATGCGCCGTCAATCACCAACCCCTTTTGTACCGCTTTGGCCGCCATAAGTGTGGCAGGGTATGCTCAGACGTGAGTCCCTTGCTCACTTTGCCACTGGATTCAAGCAAGCCGGGCTGAAGACGGCTGTAATGCCAGAAACCTGTCCTCTGAAGCTTGTTTCCGGTCCAGGGAAGGCATGGCTTGGCAGTTCGGGCTGGACTGTTCCCATGAGGCACAAGGTCAGACTGATTTGCATATAGCCATGTTTGAACTGGGGTGGCAGAATGGGCTAAAGAACGGTGATGGATCAAACCCAGATCTTTTGACTGGGTGTGAGTGTTTGATTGGTTCAGATGCTCCGTCCATCACCACCCCCCTTTTGTACCGCTTTGGCCGCCATAAGTGTGGCAGGTTAGGCTCAGACGTGAGTCCCTTCCTCATTTTGCCACTGGATTCAAGCAAGCCGGGCTGAAGACGGCTGTAATGCCAGAAACCGGTCCTCAGAAGCTAGTTTCAGGTCCAGGGAATGCATGGCTTGGCAGTTCGGGCTGGACTGTTCCCATGAGGCACAGGGTCAGACTGATTTGCATATAGCCATGTCTGAACTGGGGTGGCAGAGTGGGCTAAAGAACGGTGATGGATCAAACCCTGATCTTTTGACTGGGTGTGAGTGTTTGATTGGTTCAGATGGTCCGTCCATCACCACCCTCTTTTGTACCGCTTTGGCCACCATAAGTGTGGCAGGGTATGCTCAGACGTGAGTCGCTTGCTCAATTTGCTACTGGATTCAAGCAAGCCGGTCTGAAGACGGCTGTAATGCCAGAAACCGGTCCTCGGAAGCTTGTTTCCGGTCCAGGGAAGGCATGGCTTGGCAGTTCGGGCTGGACTGTTCCTATGAGGCACAGGGTCAGACTGATTTGCATATAGCCATGTTTCAACTGGGGTGGCAGAGTGGGCTAAAGAACGGTGATGGATCAAACCCAGATCTTTTGACTGGGTGTGAGTGTTTGATTGGTTCAGATGCTTCGTCCATCACAACCCCCTGTTGTACCGCTTTGGCCGCCATAAGTGTGGCAGGCTATGCTCAGACGTGAGTCCCTTGCTCACTTTGCCACTGGATTCAAGCAAGCCGGGCTGAAGACGGCTGTAATGCCAGAAACCGGTCCTCGGAAGCTTGTTTCCGGTCCAGGGAAGGCATGGCTTGGCAGTTCGGGCTGGACTGTTCCCATGAGGTACAGGGTCAGACTGATTTGCATATAGCCATGTCTGAACTGGGGTGGCAGAGTGGGCTAAAGAATGGTAATGGATCAAACCCAGATCTTTTGACTGGGTGTGAGTGTTTGATTGGTTCAGATGCTCCGTCCATCACCACCCCCTTTTGTACCGCTTTGGTCACCATAAGTGTGGCAGGGTATGCTCAGACGTGAGTCCCTTGCTCACTTTGCTACTGGATTCAAGCAAGCTGGTCTGAAGACGGCTGTAATGCCAGAAACCAGTCCTCGGAAGCTTGTTTCCGGTCCAGGGAAGGCATGGCTTGGCAGTTCGGGCTGGACTGTTCCCATGAGGCACAGGGTCAGACTGATTTGCATATAGCCATGTTTCAACTGGGGTGGCAGAGTGGGCTAAAGAACGGTGATGGATCAAACCCAGATCTTTTGACTGGGTGTGAGTGTTTGATTGGTTCAGATGCTCCGTCCATCACCACCCCCTTTTGTACCGCTTTGGCCGCCATAAGTGTGGCAGGGTATGCTCAGACGTGAGTCCCTTGCTCACTTTGCCACTGGATTCAAGCAAGCCGGGCTGAAGACGGCTGTAATGCCAGAAACCGGTCCTCGGAAGCTTGTTTCCGGTCCAGGGAAGGCATGGCTTGGCAGTTCGGGCTGGACTGTTCCCATGAGGCACAGGGTCAGACTGATTTGCATATAGCCATGTCTGAACTGGGGTGGCAGAGTGGGCTAAAGAACGGTGATGGATCAAACCCAGATCTTTTGACTGGGTGTGAGTGTTTGATTGGTTTAGATGCTCCGTCCATCACCACCCCCTTTTGTACCGCTTTGGCCGCCATAAGTGTGGCAGGGTATGCTCAGACGTGAGTCCCTTGCTCACTTTGCCACTGGATTCAAGCAAAGTCGGGCTGAAGACGGCTGTAATGCCAGAAACCTGTCCTCGGAAGCTTGTTTCCGGTCCAGGGAAGGCATGGCTTGGCAGTTCGGGCTGGACTGTTCCCATGAGGCACAAGGTCAGACTGATTTGCATATAGCCATGTCTGAACTGGGGTGGCAGAGTGGGCTAAACAACGGTGATAGATCAAACCCATATCTTTTGACTGGGTGTGAGTGTTTGATCGTTTCAGATGCACCGTCCATCACCACCCCGTTTTGTACCGCTTTGGCCGCCATAAGTGTGGCAGGGTATGCTCAGACGTGAGTCCCTTGCTCACTTTGCCACGGGATGCAAGCAAGCCGGGCTGAAGACGGCTGTAATGCCAGAAACTGGTCCTCGGATGCTTGTTTCCGGTCCATGGAAGGCATGGCTTGGCAGTTCGGGCTGGACTGTTCCCATGAGGCACAGGGTCAGACTGATTTGCATATAGCCATGTCTGAACTGGGGTGGCAGAGTGGGCTAAAGAACGGTGATGGATCAAACCCAGATCTTTTGACTGGGTGTGAGTGTTTGATTGGTTCAGATGCTCCGTCCATCACCACCCCCTTTTATACCGCTTTGGCCGCCATAAGTGTGGCAGGGTATGCTCAGACGTGAGTCCCTTGCTCACTTTGCAACTGGATTCAAGCAATCCGGGCTGAAGACGGCTGTAATGCCAGAAACCTGTCTTTGGAGGCCTGTTTCCGGTCCAGGGAAGGCATGGCTTGGCAGTTCGGGCTGGACTGTTCCCATGAGGCACAAGGTCAGACTGATTTGCATATAGCCATGTTTGAACTGGGGTGGCAGAGTGGGCTAAAGAACGGTGATGGATCAAACCCAGATCTTTTGACTGGGTGTGAGTGTTTGATTGGTTCAGATGCTCCGTCCATCACCACCCCCTTTTGTACCGCTTTGGCCGCCATAAGTGTGGCAGGGTATGCTCAGACGTGAGTCCCTTGCTCACTTTGCCACTGGATTCAAGCAAGCCGGGCTGAAGACGGCTGTAATGCCAGAAACCGGTCCTCGGAAGCTTGTTTCCGGTCCAGGGAAGGCATGGCTTGGCAGTTCGGGCTGGACTGTTCCCATGAGGCACAGGGTCAGACTGATTTGCATATAGCCATGTCTGAACTGGGGTGGCAGAGTGGGCTAAAGAACGGTGATGGATCAAACCCAGATATTTTGACTGTTTGTGAGTGTTTGATTGGTTCAGATGCTCCGTCCATCACCACCCCCTTTTGTACCGCTTTGGCCGCCATAAGTGTGGCAGGGTATGCTCAGACGTGAGTCCCTTGCTCACTTTGCCACTGGATTCAAGCAAGCCGGGCTGAAGACGGCTGTAATGCCAGAAACCGGTCCTCGGAAGCTTGTTTCCGGTCCAGGGAAGGCTTGGCTTGGCAGTTCGGGCTGGACTGTTCCCATGAGGCACAGGGTCAGACTTATTTGCATATAGCCATGTCTGAACTGGGGTGGCAGAGTGGGCTAAAGAATGGTGATGGATCAAACCCAGATCTTTTGACTGGGTGTGAGTGTTTGATTGGTTTAGATGCTCCGTCCATCACCACCCCCTTTTGTACTGCTTTGGCCGCCATAAGTGTGGCAGGGTATGCTCAGACGTGAGTCCCTTGCTCACTTTGCCACTGGATTCAAGCAAGCCGGGCTGAAGACGGCTGTAATGCCAGAAACCTGTCCTCGGAAGCTTGTTTCCGGTCCAGTGAAGGCATGGCTTGGCAGTACGGGCTGGACTGTTCCCATGACGCACAAGGTCAGACTGATTTGCATATAGCCATGTCTGAACTCGGGTGGCAGAGTGGGCTAAACAACGGTGATAGATCAAACCCAGATCTTTTGACTGGGTGTGAGTGTTTGATCGGTTCAGATGCACCGTCCATCACCACCCCGTTTTGTACTGCTTTGGCCGCCATAAGTGTGGCAGGGTATGCTCAGACGTGAGTCCCTTGCTCACTTTGCCACTGGATGCAAGCAAGCCGGGCTGAAGACGGCTGTAATGCCAGAAACTGGTCCTCGGATGCTTTTTTCTGGTCCATGGAAGGCATGGCTTGGCAGTTCGGGCTGGACTGTTCCCATGAGGCACAGGGTCAGACTGATTTGCATATAGCCATGTCTGAACTGGGGTGGCAGAGTGGGCTAAAGAACGGTGATGGATCAAACCCAGTTCTTTTGATTGGGTGTGATTGTTTGATTGGTTCAGATGCTCCGTCCATCACCACCCCCTTTTATACCGCTTTGGCCGCCATAAGTGTGGCAGGGTATGCTCAGACGTGAGTCCCTTGCTCACTTTGCCACTGGATTCAAGCAAGCCGGGTGAAGACGACTGTAATGCCAGAAACCTGTCCTCGGAAGCCTGTTTCCGGTCCAGGGAAGGCATGGCTTGGCAGTTCGGGCTGGACTGTTCCCATGAGGCACAAGGTCAGACTGATTTGCATATAGCCATGTTTGAACTGGGGTGGCAGAGTGGGCTAAAGAACGGTGATGGATCAAACCCAGATCTTTTGACTGGGTGTGAGTGTTTGATTGGTTCAGATGCTCCGTCCATCACCACCCCCTTTTGTACCGCTTTGGCCGCCATAAGTGTGGCAGGGTATGCTCAGACGTGAGTCTCTTGCTCACTTTGCCACTGGATTCAAGCAAGCCGGGCTGAAGACGGCTGTAATGCCAGAAACCGGTCCTCGGAAGCTTGTTTCCGGTCCAGGGAAGGCATGGCTTGGCAGTTCGGGCTGGACTGTTCCCATGAGGCACAGGCTCAGACTGATTTGCATATAGCCATGTCTGAACTGGGGTGGCAGAGTGGGCTAAAGAACGGTGATGGATCAAACCCAGATCTTTTGACTGGGTGTGAGTGTTTGATTGGTTCAGATGCTCCGTCCATCACCACCCCCTTTTGTACCGCTTTGGCCGCCATAAGTGTGGCAGGGTATGCTCAGACGTGAGTCCCTTGCTCACTTTGCCACTGGATTCAAGCAAGCCGGGCTGGAGACGGCTGTAATGCCAGAAACCGGTCCTCGGAAGCTTGTTTCCGGTCCAGGGAAGGCATGGCTTGGCAGTTCGGGCTGGACTGTTCCCATGAGGCACAGGGTCAGACTGATTTGCATATAGCCATGTCTGAACTGGGGTGGCAGAGTGGGCTAAAGAACGGTGATGGATCAAACCCAGATCTTTTGACTGGGTGTGAGCGTTTGATTGGTTTAGATGGTCCGTCCATCACCACCCCCTTTTGTACCGCTTTGGCCGCCATAAGTGTGGCAGGGTATGCTCAGACGTGAGTCCCTTGTTCACTTTGCCACTGGATTCAAGCAAGCCGGGCTGAAGACGGCTGTAATGCCAGAAACCAGTCCTCGGAAGCTTGTTTCCGGTCCAGGGAAGGCATGGCTGGGCAGTTCAGGCTGGACTGTTCCCATGAGGCACAGGGTCAGACTGATTTGCATATAGCCATGTCTGAACTGGGGTGGCAGAGTGGGCTAAAGAACGGTGATGGATCAAACCCAGATCTTTTGACTGGGTGTGAGTGTTTGATTGGTTCAGATGCTCCGTCCATCACCACCCCCTTTTGTACCGCTTTGGCCACCATAAGTGTGGCAGGTTATGCTCAGACGTGAGTCCCTTGCAAACTTTGCTACTGGATTCAAGCAAGCCGGGCTGAAGACGGCTGTAATGCCAGAAACCGGTCCTCGGAAGCTTGTTTCCGGTCCAGGGAAGGCATGGCTTGGCAGTTCGGGCTGGACTGTTCCCATGAGGCACAGGGTCAGACTGATTTGCATATAGCCATGTCTGAACTGGGGTGGCAGAGTGGGCTAAAGAACGGTGATGGATCAAACCCAGATCTTTTGACTGGGTGTGAGTGTTTGATTGGTTCAGATGCTCGGTCCATCACCACCCCCTTTTGTACCGCTTTGGCCGCCATAAGTGTGGCAGGGTATGCTCAGACGTGAGTCCCTTGCTCACTTTGCCACTGGATTCAAGCAAGCTGGGCTGAAGACGGCTTTAATGCCAGAAACCTGTCCTCGGAAGCTTGTTTCCGGTCCAGGGAAGGCATGGCTTGGCAGTTCGGGCTGGACTGTTCCCATGAGGCACAAGGTCAGACTGATTTGCATATAGCCATGTCTGAACTGGGGTGGCAGAGTGGGCTAAAGAACGGTGATGAATCAAACCCTGATCTTTTGACTGGGTGTGAGTGTTTGATCGGTTCAGATGCACCGTCCATCACCACCCCCTTTTGTACCGCTTTGGCCGCCATAAGTGTGGCAGGGTATGCTCAGACGTGAGTCCCTTGCTCACTTTGCCACTGGATTCAAGCAAGCCGGGCTGAAGACAGCTGTAATGCCAGAAACTGGTCCTCGGATGCTTGTTTCCGGTCCTTGGAAGGCATGGCTTGGCAGTTCGGGCTGGACTGTTCCCATGAGGCACAGGGTCAGACTGATTTGCATATAGCCATGTTTGAACTGGGGTGGCAGAGTGGGCTAAAGAACGGTGATGGATCAAACCCAGATCTTTTGACTGGGTGTGAGTGTTTGATTGGTTCAGATGCTCCGTCCATCATCACCCCCTTTTGTACCGCTTTGGCTGCCATAAGTGTGGCAGGGTATGCTCAGACGTGAGTCCCTTGTTCACTTTGCCACTGGATTCAAGCAAGCCGGGCTGAAGACGGCGGTAATGCCAGAAACCGGTCCTCGGAAGCTTGTTTCCGGTCCAGGGAAGGCATGGCTTGGCAGTTCAGGCTGGACTGTTCCCATCAGGCACAGGGTCAGACTGATTTGCATATAGCCATGTCTGAACTGGGGTGGCAGAGTGGGCTAAAGAACGGTGATAGATCAAACCCAGATCTTTTGACTGGGTGTGAGTGATTGATTGGTTCAGATTCTCCGTCCATTACCACCCCCTTTTGTACCGCTTTGGCCACCATAAGTGTGGCAGGTTATGCTCAGACGTGAATCCCTTGCTCACTTTGCCACTGGATTCAAGCAAGCCGGGCTGAAGACAGCTGTAATGCCAGAAACCGGTCCTCGGAAGTTTGTTTCCGGTCCAGGGAAGGCATGGCTTGGCAGTTCGGGCTGGACTCTTCCCATGAGGCACAAGGTCAGACTGATTTGCATATAGCCATGTCTGAACTGGGGTGGCAGAGTGGGCTAAAGAACGGTGATGAATCAAACCCAGATCTTTTGACTGGGTGTGAGTGTTTGATTGGTTCAGATGCTCCGTCCATCACCACCCCCTTTTGTACCGCTTTGGCCACCATAAGTGTGGCAGGGTATGCTCAGACGTGAGTCCCTTGCTCACTTTGCTACTGGATTCAAGCAAGCTGGTCTGAAGACGGCTGTAATGCCAGAAACCAGTCCTCGGAAGCTTGTTTCCGGTCCAGGGAAGGCATGGCTTGGCAGTTCGGGCTGGACTGTTCCCATGAGGTACAGGGTCAGACTGATTTGCATATAGCCATGTCTGAACTGGGGTGGCAGAGTGGGCTAAAGAACGGTAATGGATCAAACCCAGATCTTTTGACTGGGTGTGAGCGTTTGATTGGTTTAGATGGTCCGTCCATCACCACCCCCTTTTGTACCGCTTTGGCCGCCATAAGTGTGGCAGGGTATGCTCAGACGCGAGTCCCTTGTTCACTTTGCCACTGGATTCAAGCAAGCCGGGCTGAAGACGGCTGTAATGCCAGAAACCAGTCCTCGGAAGCTTGTTTCCGGTCCAGGGAAGGCATGGCTTGGCAGTTCAGGCTGGACTGTTCCCATGAGGCACAGGGTCAGACTGATTTGCATATAGCCATGTCTGAACTGGGGTGGCAGAGTGGGCTAAAGAACGGTGATGGATCAAACCCAGATCTTTTGACTGGGTGTGAGTGTTTGATTGGTTCAGATGCTCCGTCCATCACCACCCCCTTTTGTACCGCTTTGGCCACCATAAGTGTGGCAGGTTATGCTCAGACGTGAGTCCCTTGCAAACTTTGCTACTGGATTCAAGCAAGCCGGGCTGAAGACGGCTGTAATGCCAGAAACCGGTCCTCGGAAGCTTGTTTCCGGTCCAGGGAAGGCATGGCTTGGCAGTTCGGGCTGGACTGTTCCCATGAGGCCCAGGGTCAGACTGATTTGCATATAGCCATGTCTGAACTGGGGTGGCAGAGTGGGCTAAAGAACGGTGATGGATCAAACCCAGATCTTTTGACTGGGTGTGAGTGTTTGATTGGTTCAGATGCTCGGTCCATCACCACCCCCTTTTGTACCGCTTTGGCCGCCATAAGTGTGGCAGGGTATGCTCAGACGTGAGTCCCTTGCTCACTTTGCCACTGGATTCAAGCAAGCTGGGCTGAAGACGGCTTTAATGCCAGAAACCTGTCCTCGGAAGCTTGTTTCCGGTCCAGGGAAGGCATGGCTTGGCAGTTCGGGCTGGACTGTTCCCATGAGGCACAAGGTCAGACTGATTTGCATATAGCCATGTCTGAACTGGGGTGGCAGAGTGGGCTAAAGAACGGTGATGAATCAAACCCAGATCTTTTGACTGGGTGTGAGTGTTTGATCGGTTCAGATGCACCGTCCATCACCACCCCCTTTTGTACCGCTTTGGCCGCCATAAGTGTGGCAGGGTATGCTCAGACGTGAGTCCCTTGCTCACTTTGCCACTGGATTCAAGCAAGCCGGGCTGAAGACAGCTGTAATGCCAGAAACTGGTCCTCGGATGCTTGTTTCCGGTCCTTGGAAGGCATGGCTTGGCAGTTCGGGCTGGACTGTTCCCATGAGGCACAGGGTCAGACTGATTTGCATATAGCCATGTTTGAACTGGGGTGGCAGAGTGGGCTAAAGAACGGTGATGGATCAAACCCAGATCTTTTGACTGGGTGTGAGTGTTTGATTGGTTCAGATGCTCCGTCCATCATCACCCCCTTTTGTACCGCTTTGGCTGCCATAAGTGTGGCAGGGTATGCTCAGACGTGAGTCCCTTGTTTACTTTGCCACTGGATTCAAGCAAGCCGGGCTGAAGACGGCGGTAATGCCAGAAACCGGTCCTCGGAAGCTTGTTTCCGGTCCAGGGAAGGCATGGCTTGGCAGTTCAGGCTGGACTGTTCCCATCAGGCACAGGGTCAGACTGATTTGCATATAGCCATGTCTGAACTGGGGTGGCAGAGTGGGCTAAAGAACGGTGATAGATCAAACCCAGATCTTTTGACTGGGTGTGAGTGTTTGATTGGTTCAGATGCTCCGTCCATTACCACCCCCTTTTGTACCGCTTTGGCCGCCATAAGTGTGGCAGGTTATGCTCAGACGTGAGTCCCTTGCTCACTTTGCCACTGGATTCAAGCAAGCCGGGCTGAAGACGGCTGTAATGCCAGAAACCGGTCCTCGGAAGTTTGTTTCCGGTCCAGGGAAGGCATGGCTTGGCAGTTCGGGCTGGACTCTTCCCATGAGGCACAAGGTCAGACTGATTTGCATATAGCCATGTCTGAACTGGGGTGGCAGAGTGGGCTAAAGAACGGTGATGAATCAAACCCAGATCTTTTGACTGGGTGTGAGTGTTTGATTGGTTCAGATGCTCCGTCCATCACCACCCCCTTTTGTACCGCTTTGGCCACCATAAGTGTGGCAGGGTATGCTCAGACGTGAGTCCCTTGCTCACTTTGCTACTGGATTCAAGCAAGCTGGTCTGAAGACGGCTGTAATGCCAGAAACCAGTCCTCGGAAGCTTGTTTCCGGTCCAGGGAAGGCATGGCTTGGCAGTTCGGGCTGGACTGTTCCCATGAGGTACAGGGTCAGACTGATTTGCATATAGCCATGTCTGAACTGGGGTGGCAGAGTGGGCTAAAGAACGGTAATGGATCAAACCCAGATCTTTTGACTGGGTGTGAGTGTTTGATTGGTTCAGATGCTCCGTCCATCACCACCCCCTTTTGTACCGCTTTGGCCACCATAAGTGTGGCAGGGTATGCTCAGACGTGAGTCCCTTGCTCACTTTGCTACTGGATTCAAGCAAGCTGGTCTGAAGACGGCTGTAATGCCAGAAACCAGTCCTCGGAAGCTTGTTTCCGGTCCAGGGAAGGCATGGCTTGGCAGTTCGGGCTGGACTGTTCCCATGAGGCACAGGGTCAGACTGATTTGCATATAGCCATGTTTCAACTGGGGTGGCAGAGTGGGCTAAAGAACGGTGATGGATCAAACCCAGATCTTTTGACTGGGTGTGAGTGTTTGATTGGTTCAGATGCTCCGTCCATCACCACCCCCTTTTGTACCGCTTTGGCCGCCATAAGTGTGGCAGGGTATGCTCAGACGTGAGTCCCTTGCTCACTTTGCCACTGGATTCAAGCAAGCCGGGCTGAAGACGGCTGTAATGCCAGAAACCGGTCCTCGGAAGCTTGTTTCCGGTCCAGGGAAGGCATGGCTTGGCAGTTCGGGCTGGACTGTTCCCATGAGGCACAGGGTCAGACTGATTTGCATATAGCCATGTCTGAACTGGGGTGGCAGAGTGGGCTAAAGAATGGTGATGGATCAAACCCAGATCTTTTGACTGGGTGTGAGTGTTTGATTGGTTCAGATGCTCCGTCCATCACCACCCCCTTTTGTACCGCTTTGGCCGCCATAAGTGTGGCAGGGTATGCACAGACGTGAGTCCCTTGCTCACTTTGCCACTGGATTCAAGCAAGCCGGGCTGAAGACGGCTGTAATGCCAGAAACCGGTCCTCGGAAGCTTGTTTCCGGTCCAGGGAAGGCATGGCTTGGCAGTTCGGGCAGGACTGTTCCCATGAGGCACAGGGTCAGACTGATTTGCATATAGCCATGTCTGAACTGGGGTGGCAGAGTGGGCTAAAGAACGGTGATGGATCAAACCCAGATCTTTTGACTGGGTGTGAGTGTTTGATTGGTTTAGATGCTCCGTCCATCACCACCCCCTTTTGTACCGCTTTGGCCGCCATAAGTGTGGCAGGGTATGCTCAGACGTGAGTCCCTTGCTTACTTTGCCACTGGATTCAAGCAAAGCCGGGCTGAAGACGGCTGTAATGCCAGAAACCTGTCCTCGGAAGCTTGTTTCCGGTCCAGGGAAGGCATGGCTTGGCAGTTCGGGCTGGACTGTTCCCATGAGGTACAAGGTCAGACTGATTTGCATATAGCCATGTCTGAACTGGGGTGGCAGAGTGGGCTAAACAACGGTGATAGATCAAACCCATATCTTTTGACTGGGTGTGAGTGTTTGATCGTTTCAGATGCACCGTCCATCACCACCCCGTTTTGTACCGCTTTGGCCGCCATAAGTGTGGCAGGGTATGCTCAGACGTGAGTCCCTTGCTCACTTTGCCACGGGATGCAAGCAAGCCGGGCTGAAGACGGCTGTAATGCCAGAAACCGGTCCTCGGAAGCTTGTTTCCGGTCCAGGGAAGGCATGGCTTGGCAGTTCGGGCTGGACTGTTCCCATGAGGCACAGGCTCAGACTGATTTGCATATAGCCATGTCTGAACTGGGGTGGCAGAGTGGGCTAAAGAACGGTGATGAATCAAACCCAGATCTTTTGACTGGGTGTGAGTGTTTGATCGGTTCAGATGCACCGTCCATCACCACCCCCTTTTGTACCGCTTTGGCCGCCATAAGTGTGGCAGGGTATGCTCAGACGTGAGTCCCTTGCTCACTTTGCCACTGGATTCAAGCAAGCCGGGCTGAAGACAGCTGTAATGCCAGAAACTGGTCCTCGGATGCTTGTTTCCGGTCCTTGGAAGGCATGGCTTGGCAGTTCGGGCTGGACTGTTCCCATGAGGCACAGGGTCAGACTGATTTGCATATAGCCATGTTTGAACTGGGGTGGCAGAGTGGGCTAAAGAACGGTGATGGATCAAACCCAGATCTTTTGACTGGGTGTGAGTGTTTGATTGGTTCAGATGCTCCGTCCATCATCACCCCCTTTTGTACCGCTTTGGCTGCCATAAGTGTGGCAGGGTATGCTCAGACGTGAGTCCCTTGTTCACTTTGCCACTGGATTCAAGCAAGCCGGGCTGAAGACGGCGGTAATGCCAGAAACCGGTCCTCGGAAGCTTGTTTCCGGTCCAGGGAAGGCATGGCTTGGCAGTTCAGGCTGGACTGTTCCCATCAGGCACAGGGTCAGACTGATTTGCATATAGCCATGTCTGAACTGGGGTGGCAGAGTGGGCTAAAGAACGGTGATAGATCAAACCCAGATCTTTTGACTGGGTGTGAGTGATTGATTGGTTCAGATTCTCCGTCCATTACCACCCCCTTTTGTACCGCTTTGGCCACCATAAGTGTGGCAGGTTATGCTCAGACGTGAATCCCTTGCTCACTTTGCCACTGGATTCAAGCAAGCCGGGCTGAAGACAGCTGTAATGCCAGAAACCGGTCCTCGGAAGTTTGTTTCCGGTCCAGGGAAGGCATGGCTTGGCAGTTCGGGCTGGACTCTTCCCATGAGGCACAAGGTCAGACTGATTTGCATATAGCCATGTCTGAACTGGGGTGGCAGAGTGGGCTAAAGAACGGTGATGAATCAAACCCAGATCTTTTGACTGGGTGTGAGTGTTTGATTGGTTCAGATGCTCCGTCCATCACCACCCCCTTTTGTACCGCTTTGGCCACCATAAGTGTGGCAGGGTATGCTCAGACGTGAGTCCCTTGCTCACTTTGCTACTGGATTCAAGCAAGCTGGTCTGAAGACGGCTGTAATGCCAGAAACCAGTCCTCGGAAGCTTGTTTCCGGTCCAGGGAAGGCATGGCTTGGCAGTTCGGGCTGGACTGTTCCCATGAGGTACAGGGTCAGACTGATTTGCATATAGCCATGTCTGAACTGGGGTGGCAGAGTGGGCTAAAGAACGGTAATGGATCAAACCCAGATCTTTTGACTGGGTGTGAGCGTTTGATTGGTTTAGATGGTCCGTCCATCACCACCCCCTTTTGTACCGCTTTGGCCGCCATAAGTGTGGCAGGGTATGCTCAGACGCGAGTCCCTTGTTCACTTTGCCACTGGATTCAAGCAAGCCGGGCTGAAGACGGCTGTAATGCCAGAAACCAGTCCTCGGAAGCTTGTTTCCGGTCCAGGGAAGGCATGGCTTGGCAGTTCAGGCTGGACTGTTCCCATGAGGCACAGGGTCAGACTGATTTGCATATAGCCATGTCTGAACTGGGGTGGCAGAGTGGGCTAGAGAACGGTGATGGATCAAACCCAGATCTTTTGACTGGGTGTGAGTGTTTGATTGGTTCAGATGCTCCGTCCATCACCACCCCCTTTTGTACCGCTTTGGCCACCATAAGTGTGGCAGGTTATGCTCAGACGTGAGTCCCTTGCAAACTTTGCTACTGGATTCAAGCAAGCCGGGCTGAAGACGGCTGTAATGCCAGAAACCGGTCCTCGGAAGCTTGTTTCCGGTCCAGGGAAGGCATGGCTTGGCAGTTCGGGCTGGACTGTTCCCATGAGGCACAGGGTCAGACTGATTTGCATATAGCCATGTCTGAACTGGGGTGGCAGAGTGGGCTAAAGAACGGTGATGGATCAAACCCAGATCTTTTGACTGGGTGTGAGTGTTTGATTGGTTCAGATGCTCGGTCCATCACCACCCCCTTTTGTACCGCTTTGGCCGCCATAAGTGTGGCAGGGTATGCTCAGACGTGAGTCCCTTGCTCACTTTGCCACTGGATTCAAGCAAGCTGGGCTGAAGACGGCTTTAATGCCAGAAAACTGTCCTCTGAAGCTTGTTTCCGGTCCAGGGAAGGCATGGCTTGGCAGTTCGGGCTGGACTGTTCCCATGAGGCACAAGGTCAGACTGATTTGCATATAGCCATGTCTGAACTGGGGTGGCAGAGTGGGCTAAAGAACGGTGATGAATCAAACCCAGATCTTTTGACTGGGTGTGAGTGTTTGATCGGTTCAGATGCACCGTCCATCACCACCCCCTTTTGTACCGCTTTGGCCGCCATAAGTGTGGCAGGGTATGCTCAGACGTGAGTCCCTTGCTCACTTTGCCACTGGATTCAAGCAAGCCGGGCTGAAGACAGCTGTAATGCCAGAAACTGGTCCTCGGATGCTTGTTTCCGGTCCTTGGAAGGCATGGCTTGGCAGTTCGGGCTGGACTGTTCCCATGAGGCACAGGGTCAGACTGATTTGCATATAGCCATGTTTGAACTGGGGTGGCAGAGTGGGCTAAAGAACGGTGATGGATCAAACCCAGATCTTTTGACTGGGTGTGAGTGTTTGATTGGTTCAGATGCTCCGTCCATCATCACCCCCTTTTGTACCGCTTTGGCTGCCATAAGTGTGGCAGGGTATGCTCAGACGTGAGTCCCTTGTTCACTTTGCCACTGGATTCAAGCAAGCCGGGCTGAAGACGGCGGTAATGCCAGAAACCGGTCCTCGGAAGCTTGTTTCCGGTCCAGGGAAGGCATGGCTTGGCAGTTCAGGCTGGACTGTTCCCATCAGGCACAGGGTCAGACTGATTTGCATATAGCCATGTCTGAACTGGGGTGGCAGAGTGGGCTAAAGAACGGTGATAGATCAAACCCAGATCTTTTGACTGGGTGTGAGTGTTTGATTGGTTCAGATGCTCCGTCCATTACCACCCCCTTTTGTACCGCTTTGGCCGCCATAAGTGTGGCAGGTTATGCTCAGACGTGAGTCCCTTGCTCACTTTGCCACTGGATTCAAGCAAGCCGGGCTGAAGACGGCTGTAATGCCAGAAACCGGTCCTCGGAAGTTTGTTTCCGGTCCAGGGAAGGCATGGCTTGGCAGTTCGGGCTGGACTCTTCCCATGAGGCACAAGGTCAGACTGATTTGCATATAGCCATGTCTGAACTGGGGTGGCAGAGTGGGCTAAAGAACGGTGATGAATCAAACCCAGATCTTTTGACTGGGTGTGAGTGTTTGATTGGTTCAGATGCTCCGTCCATCACCACCCCCTTTTGTACCGCTTTGGCCACCATAAGTGTGGCAGGGTATGCTCAGACGTGAGTCCCTTGCTCACTTTGCTACTGGATTCAAGCAAGCTGGTCTGAAGACGGCTGTAATGCCAGAAACCAGTCCTCGGAAGCTTGTTTCCGGTCCAGGGAAGGCATGGCTTGGCAGTTCGGGCTGGACTGTTCCCATGAGGTACAGGGTCAGACTGATTTGCATATAGCCATGTCTGAACTGGGGTGGCAGAGTGGGCTAAAGAACGGTAATGGATCAAACCCAGATCTTTTGACTGGGTGTGAGTGTTTGATTGGTTCAGATGCTCCGTCCATCACCACCCCCTTTTGTACCGCTTTGGCCACCATAAGTGTGGCAGGGTATGCTCAGACGTGAGTCCCTTGCTCACTTTGCTACTGGATTCAAGCAAGCTGGTCTGAAGACGGCTGTAATGCCAGAAACCAGTCCTCGGAAGCTTGTTTCCGGTCCAGGGAAGGCATGGCTTGGCAGTTCGGGCTGGACTGTTCCCATGAGGCACAGGGTCAGACTGATTTGCATATAGCCATGTTTCAACTGGGGTGGCAGAGTGGGCTAAAGAACGGTGATGGATCAAACCCAGATCTTTTGACTGGGTGTGAGTGTTTGATTGGTTCAGATGCTCCGTCCATCACCACCCCCTTTTGTACCGCTTTGGCCGCCATAAGTGTGGCAGGGTATGCTCAGACGTGAGTCCCTTGCTCACTTTGCCACTGGATTCAAGCAAGCCGGGCTGAAGACGGCTGTAATGCCAGAAACCGGTCCTCGGAAGCTTGTTTCCGGTCCAGGGAAGGCATGGCTTGGCAGTTCGGGCTGGACTGTTCCCATGAGGCACAGGGTCAGACTGATTTGCATATAGCCATGTCTGAACTGGGGTGGCAGAGTGGGCTAAAGAATGGTGATGGATCAAACCCAGATCTTTTGACTGGGTGTGAGTGTTTGATTGGTTCAGATGCTCCGTCCATCACCACCCCCTTTTGTACCGCTTTGGCCGCCATAAGTGTGGCAGGGTATGCACAGACGTGAGTCCCTTGCTCACTTTGCCACTGGATTCAAGCAAGCCGGGCTGAAGACGGCTGTAATGCCAGAAACCGGTCCTCGGAAGCTTGTTTCCGGTCCAGGGAAGGCATGGCTTGGCAGTTCGGGCAGGACTGTTCCCATGAGGCACAGGGTCAGACTGATTTGCATATAGCCATGTCTGAACTGGGGTGGCAGAGTGGGCTAAAGAACGGTGATGGATCAAACCCAGATCTTTTGACTGGGTGTGAGTGTTTGATTGGTTTAGATGCTCCGTCCATCACCACCCCCTTTTGTACCGCTTTGGCCGCCATAAGTGTGGCAGGGTATGCTCAGACGTGAGTCCCTTGCTTACTTTGCCACTGGATTCAAGCAAAGCCGGGCTGAAGACGGCTGTAATGCCAGAAACCTGTCCTCGGAAGCTTGTTTCCGGTCCAGGGAAGGCATGGCTTGGCAGTTCGGGCTGGACTGTTCCCATGAGGTACAAGGTCAGACTGATTTGCATATAGCCATGTCTGAACTGGGGTGGCAGAGTGGGCTAAAGAACGGTGATGGATCAAACCCAGATCTTTTGACTGGGTGTGAGTGTTTGATTGGTTTAGATGCTCCGTCCATCACCACCCCCTTTTGTACTGCTTTGGCCGCCATAAGTGTGGCAGGGTATGCTCAGACGTGAGTCCCTTGCTCACTTTGCCACTGGATTCAAGCAAGCCGGGCTGAAGACGGCTGTAATGCCAGAAACCTGTCCTCGGAAGCTTGTGTCCGGTCCAGTGAAGGCATGGCTTGGCAGTACGGGCTGGACTGTTCCCATGACGCACAAGGTCAGACTGATTTGCATATAGCCATGTCTGAACTCGGGTGGCAGAGTGGGCTAAACAACGGTGATAGATCAAACCCAGATCTTTTGACTGGGTGTGAGTGTTTGATCGGTTCAGATGCACCGTCCATCACCACCCCGTTTTGTACTGCTTTGGCCGCCATAAGTGTGGCAGGGTATGCTCAGACGTGAGTCCCTTGCTCACTTTGCCACTGGATGCAAGCAAGCCGGGCTGAAGACGGCTGTAATGCCAGAAACTGGTCCTCGGATGCTTGTTTCTGGTCCATGGAAGGCATGGCTTGGCAGTTCGGGCTGGACTGTTCCCATGAGGCACAGGGTCAGACTGATTTGCATATAGCCATGTCTGAACTGGGGTGGCAGAGTGGGCTAAAGAACGGTGATGGATCAAACCCAGATCTTTTGACTGGGTGTGATTGTTTGATTGGTTCAGATGCTCCGTCCATCACCACCCCCTTTTATACCGCTTTGGCCGCCATAAGTGTGGCAGGGTATGCTCAGACGTGAGTCCCTTGCTCACTTTGCCACTGGATTCAAGCAAGCCGGGTGAAGACGGCTGTAATGCCAGAAACCTGTCCTCGGAAGCCTGTTTCCGGTCCAGGGAAGGCATGGCTTGGCAGTTCGGGCTGGACTGTTCCCATGAGGCACAAGGTCAGACTGATTTGCATATAGCCATGTTTGAACTGGGGTGGCAGAGTGGGCTAAAGAACGGTGATGGATCAAACCCAGATCTTTTGACTGGGTGTGAGTGTTTGATTGGTTCAGATGCTCCGTCCATCACCACCCCCTTTTGTACCGCTTTGGCCGCCATAAGTGTGGCAGGGTATGCTCAGACGTGAGTCTCTTGCTCACTTTGCCACTGGATTCAAGCAAGCCGGGCTGAAGACGGCTGTAATGCCAGAAACCGGTCCTCGGAAGCTTGTTTCCGGTCCAGGGAAGGCATGGCTTGGCAGTTCGGGCTGGACTGTTCCCATGAGGCACAGGGTCAGACTGATTTGCATATAGCCATGTCTGAACTGGGGTGGCAGAGTGGGCTAAAGAACGGTGATGGATCAAACCCAGATCTTTTGACTGGGTGTGAGTGTTTGATTGGTTCAGATGCTCCGTCCATCACCATCCCCTTTTGTACCGCTTTGGCCGCCATAAGTGTGGCAGGGTATGCTCAGACGTGAGTCCCTTGCTCACTTTGCCACTGGATTCAAGCAAGCCGGGCTGGAGACGGCTGTAATGCCAGAAACCGGTCCTCGGAAGCTTGTTTCCGGTCCAGGGAAGGCATGGCTTGGCAGTTCGGGCTGGACTGTTCCCATGAGGCACAGGGTCAGACTGATTTGCATATAGCCATGTCTGAACTGGGGTGGCAGAGTGGGCTAAAGAACGGTGATGGATCAAACCCAGATCTTTTGACTGGGTGTGAGCGTTTGATTGGTTTAGATGGTCCGTCCATCACCACCCCCTTTTGTACCGCTTTGGCCGCCATAAGTGTGGCAGGGTATGCTCAGACGTGAGTCCCTTGTTCACTTTGCCACTGGATTCAAGCAAGCCGGGCTGAAGACGGCTGTAATGCCAGAAACCAGTCCTCGGAAGCTTGTTTCCGGTCCAGGGAAGGCATGGCTGGGCAGTTCAGGCTGGACTGTTCCCATGAGGCACAGGGTCAGACTGATTTGCATATAGCCATGTCTGAACTGGGGTGGCAGAGTGGGCTAAAGAACGGTGATGGATCAAACCCAGATCTTTTGACTGGGTGTGAGTGTTTGATTGGTTCAGATGCTCCGTCCATCACCACCCCCTTTTGTACCGCTTTGGCCACCATAAGTGTGGCAGGATATGCTCAGACGTGAGTCCCTTGCAAACTTTGCTACTGGATTCAAGCAAGCCGGGCTGAAGACGGCTGTAATGCCAGAAACCGGTCCTCGGAAGCTTGTTTCCGGTCCAGGGAAGGCATGGCTTGGCAGTTCGGGCTGGACTGTTCCCATGAGGCACAGGGTCAGACTGATTTGCATATAGCCATGTCTGAACTGGGGTGGCAGAGTGGGCTAAAGAACGGTGATGGATCAAACCCTGATCTTTTGACTGGGTGTGAGTGTTTGATTGGTTCAGATGCTCGGTCCATCACCACCCCCTTTTGTACCGCTTTGGCCGCCATAAGTGTGGCAGGGTATGCTCAGACGTGCGTCCCTTGCTCACTTTGCCACTGGATTCAAGCAAGCTGGGTTGAAGACGGCTTTAATGCCAGAAACCTGTCCTCGGAAGCTTGTTTCCGGTCCAGGCAAGGCATGGCTTGGCAGTTCGGGCTGGACTGTTCCCATGAGGCACAAGGTCAGACTGATTTGCATATAGCCATGTCTGAACTGGGGTGGCAGAGTGGGCTAAAGAACGGTGATGAATCAAACCCAGATCTTTTGACTGGGTGTGAGTGTTTGATCGGTTCAGATGCACCGTCCATCACCACCCCCTTTTGTACCGCTTTGGCCGCCATAAGTGTGGCAGGGTATGCTCAGACGTGAGTCCCTTGCTCACTTTGCCACTGGATTCAAGCAAGCCGGGCTGAAGACAGCTGTAATGCCAGAAACTGGTCCTCGGATGCTTGTTTCCGGTCCTTGGAAGGCATGGCTTGGCAGTTCGGGCTGGACTGTTCCCATGAGGCAGAGGGTCAGACTGATTTGCATATAGCCATGTTTGAACTGGGGTGGCAGAGTGGGCTAAAGAACGGTGATGGATCAAACCCAGATCTTTTGACTGGGTGTGAGTGTTTGATTGGTTCAGATGCTCCGTCCATCATCACCCCCTTTTGTACCGCTTTGGCTGCCATAAGTGTGGCAGGGTATGCTCGGACGTGAGTCCCTTGTTCACTTTGCCACTGGATTCAAGCAAGCCGGGCTGAAGACGGCGGTAATGCCAGAAACCGGTCCTCGGAAGCTTGTTTCCGGTCCAGGGAAGGCATGGCTTGGCAGTTCAGGCTGGACTGTTCCCATCAGGCACAGGGTCAGACTGATTTGCATATAGCCATGTCTGAACTGGGGTGGCAGAGTGGGCTAAAGAACGGTGATAGATCAAACCCAGATCTTTTGACTGGGTGTGAGTGTTTGATTGGTTCAGATGCTCCGTCCATTACCACCCCCTTTTGTACCGCTTTGGCCGCCATAAGTGTGGCAGGTTATGCTCAGACGTGAGTCCCTTGCTCACTTTGCCACTGGATTCAAGCAAGCCGGGCTGAAGACGGCTGTAATGCCAGAAACCGGTCCTCGGAAGTTTGTTTCCGGTCCAGGGAAGGCATGGCTTGGCAGTTCGGGCTGGACTCTTCCCATGAGGCACAAGGTCAGACTGATTTGCATATAGCCATGTCTGAACTGGGGTGGCAGAGTGGGCTAAAGAACGGTGATGAATCAAACCCAGATCTTTTGACTTGGTGTGAGTGTTTGATCGGTTCAGATGCACCGTCCATCACCACCCCCTTTTGTACCGCTTTGGCCGCCATAAGTGTGGCAGGGTATGCTCAGACGTGAGTCCCTTGCTCACTTTGCCACTGCATTCAAGCAAGCCGGGCTGAAGACGGCTGTAATGCCAGAAACTGGTCCTCGGATGCTTGTTTCCGGTCAATGGAAGGCATGGCTTGGTAGTTCGGGCTGGACTGTTCCCATGAGGCACAGGGTCAGACTGATTTGCATATAGCCATGTCTGAACTGGGGTGGCAGAGTGGGCTAAAGAACGGTGATGGATCAAACCCAGATCTTTTGACTGGGTGTGAGCGTTTGATTGGTTCAGATGGTCCGTCCATCACCACCCCCTTTTGTACCGCTTTGGCCGCCATAAGTGTGGCAGGGTATGCTCAGACGTGAGTCCCTTGTTCACTTTGCCACTGGATTCAAGCAAGCCGGGCTGAAGACGGCTGTAATGCCAGAAACCAGTCCTCGGAAGCTTGTTTCCGGTCCAGGGAAGGCATGGCTTGGCAGTTCAGGCTGGACTGTTCCCATGAGGCACAGGGTCAGACTGATTTGCATATAGCCATGTCTGAACTGGGGTGGCAGAGTGGGCTAAAGAACGGTGATGGATCAAACCCAGATCTTTTGACTGGGTGTGAGTGTTTGATCGGTTCAGATGCACCGTCCATCACCACCCCCTTTTGTACCGCTTTGGCCGCCATAAGTGTGGCAGGGTATGCTCAGACGTGAGTCCCTTGCTCACTTTGCCACTGCATTCAAGCAAGCCGGGCTGAAGACGGCTGTAATGCCAGAAACTGGTCCTCGGATGCTTGTTTCCGGTCCATGGAAGGCATGGCTTGGTAGTTCGGGCTGGACTGTTCCCATGAGGCACAGGGTCAGACTGATTTGCATATAGCCATGTCTGAACTGGGGTGGCAGAGTGGGCTAAAGAACGGTGATGGATCAAACCCAGATCTTTTGACTGGGTGTGAGCGTTTGATTGGTTCAGATGGTCCGTCCATCACCACCCCCTTTTGTACCGCTTTGGCCGCCATAAGTGTGGCAGGGTATGCTCAGACGTGAGTCCCTTGTTCACTTTGCCACTGGATTCAAGCAAGCCGGGCTGAAGACGGCTGTAATGCCAGAAACCAGTCCTCGGAAGCTTGTTTCCGGTCCAGGGAAGGCATGGCTTGGCAGTTCAGACTGGACTGTTCCCATGAGGCACAGGGTCAGACTGATTTGCATATAGCCATGTCTGAACTGGGGTGGCAGAGTGGGCTAAAGAACGGTGATGGATCAAACCCAGATCTTTTGACTGGGTGTGAGTGTTTGAATGTTTCAGATGCTCCGTCCATCACCACCCCCTTTTGTACCGCTTTGGCCACCATAAGTGTGGCAGGTTATGCTCAGACGTGAGTCCCTTGCAAACTTTGCTACTGGATTCAAGCAAGCCGGGCTGAAGACGGCTGTAATGCCAGAAACCGGTCCTCAGAAGCTTGTTTCCGGTCCAGGGAAGGCATGGCTTGGCAGTTCAGGCTGGACTGTTCCCATGAGGCACAGGGTCAGACTGATTTGCATATAGCCATGTCTGAACTGGGGTGGCAGAGTGGGCTAAAGAACGGTGATGGATCAAACCCAGATCTTTTGACTGGGTGTGAGTGTTTGATTGGTTCAGATGCTCGGTCCATCACCACCCCCTTTTGTACCGCTTTGGCCGCCATAAGTGTGGCAGGGTATGCTCAGACGTGAGTCCCTTGCTCACTTTGCCACTGGATTCAAGCAAGCTGGGCTGAAGACGGCTTTAATGCCAGAAACCTGTCCTCGGAAGCTTGTTTCCGGTACAGGGAAGGCATGGTTGGCAGTTCGGGCTGGACTGTTCCCAAGAGGCACAAGGTCAGACTGATTTGCATATAGCCATGTCTGAACTGGGGTGGCAGAGTGGGCTAAAGAACGGTGATGAATCAAACCCAGATCTTTTGACTGGGTGTGAGTGTTTGATCGGTTCAGATGCACCGTCCATCACCACCCCCTTTTGTACCGCTTTGGCCGCCATAAGTGTGGCAGGGTATGCTCAGACGTGAGTCCCTTGCTCACTTTGCCACTGGATTCAAGCAAGCCGAGCTGAAGACAGCTGTAATGCCAGAAACTGGTCCTCGGATGCTTGTTTCCGGTCCTTGGAAGGCATGGCTTGGCAGTTCGGGCTGGACTGTTCCCATGAGGCACAGGGTCAGACTGATTTGCATATAGCCATGTTTGAACTGGGGTGGCAGAGTGGGCTAAAGAACGGTGATGGATCAAACCCAGATCTTTTGACTGGGTGTGAGTGTTTGATTGGTTCAGATGCTCCGTCCATCATCACCCCCTTTTGTACCGCTTTGGCTGCCATAAGTGTGGCAGGGTATGCTCAGACGTGAGTCCCTTGTTCACTTTGCCACTGGATTCAAGCAAGCCGGGCTGAAGACGGCGGTAATGCCAGAAACCGGTCCTCGGAAGCTTGTTTCTGGTCCAGGGAAGGCATGGCTTGGCAGTTCAGGCTGGACTGTTCCCATGAGGCACAGGGTCAGACTGATTTGCATATAGCCATATCTGAACTGGGGTGGCAGAGTGGGCTAAAGAACGGTGATGGATCAAACCCAGATCTTTTGACTGGGTGTGAGTGTTTGATCGGTTCAGATGCACCGTCCATCACCACCCCCTTTTGTACCGCTTTGGCCGCCATAAGTGTGGCAGGGTATGCTCAGACGTGAGTCCCTTGCTCACTTTGCCACTGCATTCAAGCAAGCCGGGCTGAAGACGGCTGTAATGCCAGAAACTGGTCCTCGGATGCTTGTTTCCGGTCCATGGAAGGCATGGCTTGGTAGTTCGGGCTGGACTGTTCCCATGAGGCACAGGGTCAGACTGATTTGCATATAGCCATGTCTGAACTGGGGTGGCAGAGTGGGCTAAAGAACGGTGATGGATCAAACCCAGATCTTTTGACTGGGTGTGAGCGTTTGATTGGTTCAGATGGTCCGTCCATCACCACCCCCTTTTGTACCGCTTTGGCCGCCATAAGTGTGGCAGGGTATGCTCAGACGTGAGTCCCTTGTTCACTTTGCCACTGGATTCAAGCAAGCCGGGCTGAAGACGGCTGTAATGCCAGAAACCAGTCCTCGGAAGCTTGTTTCCGGTCCAGGGAAGGCATGGCTTGGCAGTTCAGGCTGGACTGTTCCCATGAGGCACAGGGTCAGACTGATTTGCATATAGCCATGTCTGAACTGGGGTGGCAGAGTGGGCTAAAGAACGGTGATGGATCAAACCCAGATCTTTTGACTGGGTGTGAGTGTTTGATCGGTTCAGATGCACCGTCCATCACCACCCCCTTTTGTACCGCTTTGGCCGCCATAAGTGTGGCAGGGTATGCTCAGACGTGAGTCCCTTGCTCACTTTGCCACTGCATTCAAGCAAGCCGGGCTGAAGACGGCTGTAATGCCAGAAACTGGTCCTCGGATGCTTGTTTCCGGTCCATGGAAGGCATGGCTTGGTAGTTCGGGCTGGACTGTTCCCATGAGGCACAGGGTCAGACTGATTTGCATATAGCCATGTCTGAACTGGGGTGGCAGAGTGGGCTAAAGAACGGTGATGGATCAAACCCAGATCTTTTGACTGGGTGTGAGCGTTTGATTGGTTCAGATGGTCCGTCCATCACCACCCCCTTTTGTACCGCTTTGGCCGCCATAAGTGTGGCAGGGTATGCTCAGACGTGAGTCCCTTGTTCACTTTGCCACTGGATTCAAGCAAGCCGGGCTGAAGACGGCTGTAATGCCAGAAACCAGTCCTCGGAAGCTTGTTTCCGGTCCAGGGAAGGCATGGCTTGGCAGTTCAGACTGGACTGTTCCCATGAGGCACAGGGTCAGACTGATTTGCATATAGCCATGTCTGAACTGGGGTGGCAGAGTGGGCTAAAGAACGGTGATGGATCAAACCCAGATCTTTTGACTGGGTGTGAGTGTTTGAATGGTTCAGATGCTCCGTCCATCACCACCCCCTTTTGTACCGCTTTGGCCACCATAAGTGTGGCAGGTTATGCTCAGACGTGAGTCCCTTGCAAACTTTGCTACTGGATTCAAGCAAGCCGGGCTGAAGACGGCTGTAATGCCAGAAACCGGTCCTCAGAAGCTTGTTTCCGGTCCAGGGAAGGCATGGCTTGGCAGTTCAGGCTGGACTGTTCCCATGAGGCACAGGGTCAGACTGATTTGCATATAGCCATGTCTGAACTGGGGTGGCAGAGTGGGCTAAAGAACGGTGATGGATCAAACCCAGATCTTTTGACTGGGTGTGAGTGTTTGATTGGTTCAGATGCTCGGTCCATCACCACCCCCTTTTGTACCGCTTTGGCCGCCATAAGTGTGGCAGGGTATGCTCAGACGTGAGTCCCTTGCTCACTTTGCCACTGGATTCAAGCAAGCTGGGCTGAAGACGGCTTTAATGCCAGAAACCTGTCCTCGGAAGCTTGTTTCCGGTACAGGGAAGGCATGGCTTGGCAGTTCGGGCTGGACTGTTCCCAAGAGGCACAAGGTCAGACTGATTTGCATATAGCCATGTCTGAACTGGGGTGGCAGAGTGGGCTAAAGAACGGTGATGAATCAAACCCAGATCTTTTGACTGGGTGTGAGTGTTTGATCGGTTCAGATGCACCGTCCATCACCACCCCCTTTTGTACCGCTTTGGCCGCCATAAGTGTGGCAGGGTATGCTCAGACGTGAGTCCCTTGCTCACTTTGCCACTGGATTCAAGCAAGCCGAGCTGAAGACAGCTGTAATGCCAGAAACTGGTCCTCGGATGCTTGTTTCCGGTCCTTGGAAGGCATGGCTTGGCAGTTCGGGCTGGACTGTTCCCATGAGGCACAGGGTCAGACTGATTTGCATATAGCCATGTTTGAACTGGGGTGGCAGAGTGGGCTAAAGAACGGTGATGGATCAAACCCAGATCTTTTGACTGGGTGTGAGTGTTTGATTGGTTCAGATGCTCCGTCCATCATCACCCCCTTTTGTACCGCTTTGGCTGCCATAAGTGTGGCAGGGTATGCTCAGACGTGAGTCCCTTGTTCACTTTGCCACTGGATTCAAGCAAGCCGGGCTGAAGACGGCGGTAATGCCAGAAACCGGTCCTCGGAAGCTTGTTTCCGGTCCAGGGAAGGCATGGCTTGGCAGTTCAGGCTGGACTGTTCCCATGAGGCACAGGGTCAGACTGATTTGCATATAGCCATATCTGAACTGGGGTGGCAGAGTGGGCTAAAGAACGGTGATGGATCAAACCCAGATCTTTTGACTGGGTGTGAGTGTTTGATTGGTTCAGATGCTCCGTCCATTACCACTCCCTTTTGTACCGCTTTGGCCGCCATAGGTGTGGCAGGTTATGCTCAGACATGAGTCCCTTGCTCACTTTGCCACTGGATTCAAACAAGCCGGGCTAAAGACGGCTGTAATGCCAGAAACCGGTCCTCGGAAGCTTGTTTCCGGTCCAGGGAAGGCATGGCTTGGCAGTTCGGGCTGGACTGTTCCCATGAGGCACAAGGTCAGACTGATTTGCATATAGCCATGTCTGAACTGGGGTGGCAGAGTGGGCTAAAGAACGGTGATGAATCAAACCCAGATCTTTTGACTGGGTGTGAGTGTTTGATCGGTTCAGATGCACCGTCCATCACCACCCCCTTTTGTAACGCTTTGGCCGCCATAAGTGTGGCAGGGTATGCTCAGACGTGAGTCCCTTGCTCACTTTGCCACTGCATTCAAGCAAGCCGGGCTGAAGACGGCTGTAATGCCAGAAACTGGTCCTCGGATGCTTGTTTCCGGTCCATGGAAGGCATGGCTTGGTAGTTCGGGCTGGACTGTTCCCATGAGGCACAGGGTCAGACTGATTTGCATATAGCCATGTTTGAACTGGGGTGGCAGAGTGGGCTAAAGAACGGTGATGGATCAAACCCAGATCTTTTGACTGGGTGTGAGTGTTTGATTGGTTCAGATGCTCCGTCCATCATCACCCCCTTTTGTACCGCTTTGGCCACCATAAGTGTGGCAGGTTATGCTCAGACGTGAGTCCCTTCCTCACTTTGCCACTGGATTCAAGCAAGCCGGGCTGAAGACGGCTGTAATGCCAGAAACCGGTCCTCAGAAGCTAGTTTCCGGTCCAGGGAATGCATGGCTTGGCAGTTCGGGCTGGACTTTTCCCATGAGGCACAGGGTCAGACTGATTTGCATATAGCCATGTCTGAACTGGGGTGGCAGAGTGGGCTAAAGAACGGTGATGGATCAAACCCAGATCTTTTGACTGGGTGTGAGCGTTTGATTGGTTCAGATGGTCCGTCCATCACCACCCCCTTTTGTACCGCTTTGGCCGCCATAAGTGTGGCAGGGTATGCTCAGACGTGAGTCCCTTGTTCACTTTGCCACTGGATTCAAGCAAGCCGGGCTGAAGACGGCTGTAATGCCAGAAACCGGTCCTCAGAAGCTTGTTTCCGGTCCAGGGAAGGCATGGCTTGGCAGTTCGGGCTGCACTGTTCCCATGAGGCACAGGGTCAGACTGATTTGCATATAGCCATGTCTGAACTGGGGTGGCAGAGTGGGCTAAAGAACGGTGATGGATCAAACCCAGATCTTTTGACTGGGTGTGAGTGTTTGATTGGTTCAGATGCTCCGTCCATCACCACCCCCTTTTGTACCGCTTTGGCCGCCATAAGTGTGGCAGGTTATGCTCAGATGTGAGTCCCTTGCTCACTTTGCCACTGGATTCAAGCAAGCCGGGCTGAAGACGGCTGTAATGCCAGAAACCGGTCCTCGGAAGCTTGTTTCCGGTCCAGGGAAGGCATGGCTTGGCAGTTCGGGCTGGACTGTTCCCATGAGGCACAGGGTCAGACTGATTTGCATATAGCCATGTCTGAACTGGGGTGACAGAGTGGGCTAAAGAACGGTGATGGATCAAACCCAGATCTTTTGACTGGGTGTGAGTGTTTGATTGGTTCAGATGCTCCGTCCATCACCACCCCCTTTTGTACCGCTTTGGCCGCCATAAGTGTGGCAGGTAATGCGCAGATGTGAGTCCCTTCCTCACTTTGCCACTGGATTCAAGCAAGCCGGGCTGAAGACGGCTGTAATGCCAGAAACCGGTCCTCAGAAGCTTATTTCCGGTCCAGGGAAGGCATGGCTTGGAAGTTCGGGCTGGACTGTTCCCATGAGGCACAGGGTCAGACTGATTTGCATATAGCCATGTCTGAACTGGGGTGACAGAGTGGGCTAAAGAACGGTGATGGATCAAACCCAGATCTTTTGACTGGGTGTGAGTGTTTGATTGGTTCAGATGCTCCGTCCATCACCACCCCCTTTTGTACCGCTTTGGCCGCCATAAGTGTGGCAGGGTATGCTCAGACGTGAGTCCCTTGCTCACTTTGCCACTGGATTCAAGCAAGCCGGACTGAAGACGGCTGTAATGCCAGAAACCGGTCCTCGTAAGCTTGTGTCCGGTCCAGGGAAGGCATGGCTTGGCAGTTCGGGCTGGACTGTTCCCATGAGGCACAGGGTCAGACTGATTTGCATATAGCCATGTCTGAACTGGGGTGGCAGAGTGGGCTAAAGAACAGTGATGGATCAAACCCAGATCTTTTGACTGGGTGTGAGTGTTTGATTGGTTCAAATGCTCCGTCAATCACCACCCCCTTTTGTATTGCTTCCCCTGTGGCATCCAGGGAACCAGCTTCTCCTCTGCACCGACGCCTCACATCCATGAGACAGTGCATCGCCCATAGTATTTGGTTCCAAGGTACTGTTGATTGGGGGTCTGTGTGACTCCATGCCCACTGCCGTGCACCTCGCGATCAGCACCATACTTTGGACTTATGCCTGTCACAATGTCGTAATAGCCCCAGGTGGAGCTATTTGTTTCTATAAGTGCTATTTTCAAATTAAATGTTTTTAAAGTGATATCTTGTTACATGTATGTTGGATTTTGGTACTTTTGGTTGTGTTTGGTATAGATAAAGAATACTTTATTTTTTTATCTTAACTGGTGTGGTGTTCATTTGTGGTGATTTCACTGTTACTTTGTGTTTTGAGTACAAATACATTACACATTGCCATTCGGATAAGCCTGCCTGCTCATGTCATGCTACCAAGGGGGTGAGCAGGGACTATCTAAAGTGTGTTTCAACTTTACCATGGCCAGAAGCAAAGGTCCCTACTTGGACGAAGGTGCAAGCCTCTGCCAACTAGAGACCCTCATTTCAGACATCTACTTTTCAGAATAAATGTCTGTACAATGTTTCATTCTTTAGTAGCTACTTTTACGGTTGCTGGATAGTTTTATCATTGTTTCATGTTCAAAATGCAGTTTCACTATTTCTTATTGGAATGCTGTTTTTCTTCTGAAAGAATATTATTTCATTGTTTCATTTACACCAGATCCTTATTAGATAGATACCCTTTAAAAATGATCACATATCTCACTGAGGTTATTTTCCTAACCATATTTATTATTAACACCTATACAGGTCCTCATTTACAAGGCACCTGCACCACTGGAATGTCGCTTTTAGTGACACTCCCACGGCGCATAATGCAGTGAATATCTTCAAGGCCACGTAAAGCCACCCTACGTGGCTTTTCGTGGCCTTGTAGACATGGACTAAGGCAAAGCAGTGTAAGCGCTTGTGTTGCCTCACCCTGTGATAATGAGGCATACCATGGGTGTCACGGTGGGTGTTCCTACACAACACCCATGGAATTTGACACATTCACAGATTTATGAGATTTCGTAAACATAGGAATGTGTCAAAAGATTTTGCCTCTCCAGGGGTGGCGTAGGGGAGGTGCAACAAGGAGAAATAACATTATTTTTTCTAGTTGTTTTGTCTTTCCGTGTGTCCTGAAAGAGGAAAACGCCTCCCTTGATTGTTTTTGTGCAGTAAGGTGTCCCCTCCTGCACAAAAACAATCACCCTTAACATGCAGACACTCTTGCCCCAGGGTGCACGGGTGGCTGTGTTGGAGCATGGCAGGCAATTATGGGCCAGAGCAAGGGGAAAGGACAGGAATGTACCTTATCTGATAGATACGGTGCATTACTGCCCTTTTATTGTGAAGTATGGCAGTGCAGCAGGAAGGATTGCCGTGCTGCCCTATGTCTAAAGATTGTAAATGAGGCCCACAGTGTCATCTTCAACCATGCGTCATCGTGGTTTAGCGAGAATGAACAATGGGGCATATTTACAATGAAGTGGCAGAGGGGTGCACCGCAAGTCATTTTGCTGCACAGTCCTACGCCAATTCAAAACAGCAGAAATGCACTGTATTTGGAAGATAAAGAGCATTCCTGTCCTTTCAGCCAGTGCAAAATTTGCAGCCTTGCGCCAATGCAGGCACTGTGTCTGTGTGATTGACATGATTGTTTTTGTGCAGGAAGGGGCACCTTCCTGCACAAAAGCAACCACAAGTGACTTTTTTTTGTTTCTGTGTGGGCTGTAGAATGCAACACAAGTGGAAAGGGGATAAAACGAGGAGAAATGTAAACATTTCTCCTTGTTACACCTGCTTTGGGTAAGCATCCATTTTTGGCGCTGCCCCAGATTCACGCTATATTTTAAAACTGGGGCAGTGTCAAAAACCATGGGTGTTGCGTGGGAGCACTCAAAGCAACACCCATGACACTACTCCCTGCCACAATGTAAGGCAATGCAGCGATTTGCGCTATGTTGTCTTACACCTTAGGTACGTAGTCATGAAAAGCCATGCAGGGTGTCTTTGGATGGCCTTGTAGATATGTGGCTGCACTGTGCACCACCAGAGCATAAGAAAAGTGATGATCGAGTGGCGCAATGGGCTTGTAATTTTACCCCAATGTGTTTGCCACAACCACCATGTTCATAAATAAGCTGTTATATTGTGTCTTAGTCTTTCTTCACCCTTTAATTCTGTGTCAGGGCTGTAGTAGAATGTGGGGTTGATGACATACTGGGGTTCTACATCAGTTGGAGTTTGTGTAGACTGTTGGTGTCTGGTTCCTCAGGCACGGGGTTCCTATGCTCCAATAAAGGTGAAGACTTATAGTTTCTGAGTCAGCGTTGTTCTTGGATGTACGTGGCTACCTCTGTGTCAGGGCTGTAGTAGAATGTGGGGTTGATGACATACTGGGGTTCTACATCAGTTGGAGTTTGTGTAGACTGTTGGTGTCTGGTTCCTCAGGCACGGGGTTCCTATGCTCCAATAAAGGTGAAGACTTATAGTTTCTGAGTCAGCGTTGTTCTTGGATGTACGTGGCTACCACATTTTGGCAACAGGATGGGATGTGCCAGTCACCATTGGGCCAGTCATCTGTTCCTGTGTACTGCAGCCCGAGGAAAGGAACCATGTGCCCTGCCTTCGATTCCTTCACCGCTGTGACTGGTGCAGTAGGATTGTTTGTGCATATATTGCCGCTCTTAATTGTTTTGTGTGCTGCCCTGCTCATTCTCTGATTAGACTTTCTTTTGTGGTTGCCAGCGCTCAAACCAAGCGTCCTGCCTTGTGCGCATCCTACTCGCGCTATCTGCTCTTGTGCCACCCTTTCTGTGATCAGCATACTGTGGGCTCGCGCTTCACTAACTCGTGCGGCCCGTCTCACGCTGTCTGCCTTTCTCCGTGAGCGTGTCCTTTCGACTTTATCTCATCCGCTGTGTAAACCACTAACAGTAAAGCGGACAACAGTTCTTGCTTGTGTGCCTCCCGCGGTCACCAATACTATTAATAAAGCTTATATACAAAAAGGATCTGTGCACACGTTCTTGAGTTAATAGTCTTAATACTGTATGCAGTAAAGATTCACACAACACAAGCTCAAGCAAAATGAAACGATGAAAAGGTGTTGATTGAAGTATTTCTTCAGATTAAGGTTTATTCTTGGGGCCCAGCCAACACGTGTTTCGTCAGGGAGTTACCCTAGACTTCATCAGGGCTCTACAAAAATGCATAATGGTGGGAGGTTACATACATGTACTCACACCAGAAAAAAACGGTAAGCTTAAAACACACTGTGACTACAAGTGCAACCACAAGCCCAGGCATATGATCCCACTGTGATTCTTGAGGATACAGGTGTTAGAAAACATGCAATAGTTGTCCAAAACACATTCTTTTGTCGTAACCCTAAGTGCAGGATCTCAGTAATTGATAGCTGTGCATATAGGACCAACTGGTATATGTACCAAAAGTGATAACATCCCAAACATGGGTCCAAAAGCACACTCACTCGGAACAATAGACATGCTAAGAGTATCATCCTTTATATCAATCGTTGTGAGAAATACAGTGACCCAGTGTAGTAAACAACGGGGGTGTGCAACACCCCACCACCTGAATAGTGCTCAGCAAGAGAGAGAAAACAGAGGTGTAAACAAAGAGACACACTCTGATTGAGAGTAGGCAAAGCTAGTGCCTCTTACCGAATGGGCAGTTCTATGTCACGTAGACAGAAGCTTTACAAAATACAAAATAAAGTTGGGGAAACAGAGGAGAAAACTACCATAAGATATACGTGTTACCAAGGAGGTTGGGGTTTTCCTCCTTTCTGTGGCACCGTTGCCAATATTGTTCCTCAAGAAATTTCAAGTTGAATTCTGCCGGCGCCATCTCTTATCGCAACAAGAATTACCCTCCCTGTGTATTTATTAATAAAGCTTAATTTGCCTCTCCTCACCAGCTCTTTATTCTGCTGTCATAATTTTCTCCTGCTTCACTCGACAAAACCATAGAGCTTGAGTCTGGTGAGAAACAAACCCACTACAAACACTGCCCCCGTGTGGCCACCAGTTGTATGTACACATGACTTTTTAACAGACTAAGGATCCTTGACAAAATATTAGTGTGAGTGAGAAGCCTTAAGTTTGCTATCAACCAGTGAATCCAACGTTCTGCGTCTCTTTGCTCCCATACTTGAGACACTATTCACTATGAGTATCAATCAAGCTGTGTTGGCTCCCCAATCATTTATAATGCTACAGGCGATCCACCCATTGAATGGGAAGATTGGATAGAGACATTTGAAAAATATATTGTTGCACTAGGAGGGTCTAATTTATCGCCAATTAGGAAAAAAGCTTTGTTAATAGGATGTCTTGGCATGGAGGGTCAGCATATTTTTTAATATTTGCCTCAAGTATACGAAGATAACGAAGATGTGATGGAAGATATGTATATGGAGACCAAATTGCGAATTTACAAACGTTTTGCTAAAACTTTGAACATTGTTATACAACATCACAACTTCTATACTCAACTGCAGAGACAAGGTGAATCTATAGATGAGTTTGTTGCGAGATTAAGAGAATTAGCCCTGAAGTGTAAATTTGGTCCCATGACAAAGGAAATCATAAGAGACCAATTAATTGTCCGAATCAGTAACAAGAAAATTCAAGAGTGCCTGTGGGCAGCTGTTGATCGCACATTAAAGGAGGCCATAAAAATCGCCAAAGTTGTGAATCTGAGAAATGTATGAAAGAAATGCAAAAAATTAGCAACTGGGAGCCCATTGATGTAACGGAAGTCGATTGTGAGACGGATTTGACTAACTTTGTCAAGAGGAAAGCAACAATTTCAACTGCTTCTTGCACAAAAAAATCTAAATTCAAGAACCACAGTTTTCACGCAAGCTAGACCCAACACATGTCTATGCTATTGGTGTGGCAGCAACTTCCATGTAGCAGATTCAAAATTCAGTTTTCCTCTGGGTAAAGAGTGCTGTTCGTACGAAAAGAAGGGCCATTTTGCTTGGATGTGCAAAGCAAACAGGGTGTGTGCTGGCAAGGAATGGGATGAACTCATGGAACACAGAATTCTAATGGTGGATTCAGAACACTGTGGCCAAATGGAGCAAGATGATTTTGATGATTCCAAGAGATGTTCACATCCCAGAGCGGACGTTGTGGTGGATGGGAGAGTTGTAACACTGATGGTGGACTCTGGGTCCTTATACACCATTATTTCAAAAGAGTTGTTTGATACTGTGTGACCTGGTAAAATGTTGAATTCCACTAATGTGGTACTGAAAGGTTATCAAGGAGCCAACATTGATGTGATGACTTACTATGATGCTGAGATTGTTTTGTGAACGACACACGAAGGGGAAAGTATATGTTGCAACTGAGGGTCCACCTATTTTGGGTTGGTCTCATCAGCATGACCTACACATAGTTGTCAATCCAAGGGCCTAAGAACAGGTCATAGTTGTGAATGAGGGTGATGTGAACAAGATACTAGAACAATCTGCACCAGTGTTCAATAACAAGTTAGGGGTGGCCAAAGATTACACCCACAAGATAATCTTAAAGAAAGATGCCATTCCTGTGAGACAAAGCTCTAGAAAATACCCATCGCCACGAGAGAAGAGGTCAAAAAGATTATTGAAAAAATGGTTTGTGAAGGAGTCATTGAACCCTTTGAAGCGACACAATGGTTATCCCCTGAAGTTATCATGAAAAAAACTGACGGGTCCTTGAGATTTTGTGTTGACCTCCGTAGCTTGAACCAGAATGTGGTCATGGATCGTTTCCCTCTTCCCAACATCACAGAGGTAGTCTTTCTACTGCCTGGGGGAAAGGGTTTTTCCAAGTTAGATCTCAAAAGTGCTTACCTCCAGGTAATGCTACTTCCTGTTTGGAAGAATCTCACTGAGGTTGTCACAGCCCGAAGGTGTCTTTCAATTTAATAGATTGCTCTTCGGTTGATCATCCGCAGCTAGCATGTTTCAGAGACTTATTTCAAAAGTGTTGGCTGGTGTAAGAAATGCCATATTTTTTATGGATGACATTCTAATTTTTGGAGATAGCACTGACACTCACAATGACACATTACATATAATTCTCAGTAAATTGTTGGTGCTGGTCTCACATTGTGGAAAGAGAAGTGCAAGTTTCTGGTGAGTGAGGTTGAGTACCTTGGGTACTGCATTTCCAGTGAAAGAGTGAGACCGAAACTGAATCTTGTGAGTGCGATTGTCAATGCACAATTACCCAATGATAAAGACATGCTACGCTCATTTATGGCAATAGTACAATATTATGCCAAATTTGTGAGGGACTTTGCTACAAAATCTGAACCATTGAGGGTTGTACTTAGAAAAGGAAGAAAGTTTGAGTGGGGAACCGCTCAAGAGAAAGCTTGCTCTAGTTTTAAGGAAGAGATCTCCAATGCCAAGATTTTAGTCCCATTTCAGTGCAACTTGAAGACAGTGCTTACTGTAGACACACCCACAGTCAGATTGGGTGCCATTCTTTTGCAGCTACATGGTGGAATTGAGAGAATGGTAGATTTTGAGTCAGGCTCTCTGACGAACACTGAAAGGAATTATTCAGTCATTGAGCGTGGACAACTTCTAATTTTTGCACTTTTATGTGGAGATCTAGAGTGGTTCTCAGGACTGCTCACAAGCTTCTGCTAAAGGTGCTTGCACCCAATTAATTTATGAATTGTACAGCTCACCTGACCAGATTAGCTGTCAAATTTCAGGAATGTGATTTTACAGTGGAATATTTGCCTGGCTGGAAAAATAAAGTAGCTGCTTGTTTATCTAGGTTACCTGACAAAATGTATGAAGGAGGCGAAGTAGCTACTGAGGAGGTTGCGGCAAGTGTGGATGACGTCTTACCAAATTTGCACAGTGCATTTTCTAAACAGGAGTGGACAGAATCCTTAGACAAGGATCAAGAACTTAAAGCTGTAACAAGGATGATTTAAGAAGGGGTCAAAAGAGAGGGTACATATTCTGATGCCGTCAGACCATATTCCAAAGTAGTGGAAGAATTATCTGTAAATTAGGTCCGTATCATTGTCAGGGATGAGAGGCTTGTTCCTCCTGTAACACTGAGATCCAAACTAATCGCCTTGGCACACAAAGGCCACATGGGACAAACATTCACTCTTAAAAGGGTGTAAGAGAATTTTTGGTGGCCCAAAATGGATTCTGATGTTAAGAGGTGGGTTGAGAACTGTGCAGAATGTAAAAATTCTGAGAAGAGGTTGAAAGCAGGTGGGTGTGTCAATGAGTCACGGCTCGCATTACTCGCAGGTGGGGGTGCATGTGATCGGGTGCAGGGGGGAATTAAAAAAAAGACCTTACCGGGTCCAGCGCCGCCTCTGCTCATGGCCGGGTCCCACGCCCGCATTTTCCTGGTGCTTTGCTGCTCTCCTGTCTCCGTCAGGAACAGGAATCAGGCATCCTCCCTCCCATCCCCTAAGCTGATCACATCGCTGCAATGGCAGCATTGTGATTGGTGCGGGCGGCACCTGTAGGGAAGCCATTTTCTCTGTGTAGGCTGCATGCAGCCTACATAGAGAAAATGCAGAGTGCACATGACTGGTTTGGTTGGCCCCAGAGGGCCGACCAAACAGTCAGGGCCCACAGCATTGGGAAAGCCACTCCTCCCCGACCTGGCCACCCATCCATCCCCAACCAGGCATACCATTCTGCTTTCTTGTGAGAAGCAGAAACAGAAAATGGTATATAAAATACCATTTTATATTTCTGCTTCTTGCACTGCGTGAATGCAGTGGGGCAATGCTCCTCCGCCCTAATGGAGGAACCGCCCCTGGTGTCAAGGACACTCAGCCACATATGTCTGAGGCGTACTCTGTGTGGGAGAAGGTCAGTTTGGACTTTATTGGTCTTTTCACATTTTTGTCAGAACAAGAACGTTTTCCGGCGTCTTGGTATATGCCAAATCACAGTGATTTGAAGTAATATTTTTGAGGAGCATCAAAACCAAAACCACCATTGCCTTATTGGAGGACATCTTTAGGAGGGAAGAGGTGCCGATGAAACGTATCACTGATAATCGTACACAGCTCACTTTGTGTGAAATGGAAACCTTTTTGGCTCATGTGGGGGTGAAACACATGTGTACTTCCCTATATAACCCTCAGAGCAATGGTCAAGTGGAAAAAATCAACAGATTAGTGAAGGGTACCATGGAATTAGCTAGCAAAGCAGGGCAAAATGTTCAGAATACAATTAAATACATGTTGTGGGCATACCGCACCACACCTAATGCGGCAACAGGCAAACCACCATTTGACATGTTGAGGGGCAGGAATCCTGGCACTAAACTGTTTCCTTCCTGGATGTGGAGAAGTAGTGGTAACTCAGTAGCCAGGGCAAATCCAAACTACTCCAAGCAGGAGTTGATTCGGGTGGGTGACTGGGTCAAAGTCAAATCGGTTAGTGTTAAATCTGGTTTATCAACATTTCGTGGTCCTTACAAAGTCAAACAGGTGGGCCGCAATTGGTTGAAGTTAAACAATGAGCAAGTCTGGAACATGTGAAGAGTGGCTTTATTTCAAAGGGGTGGAGCTATTCCTGTGCAGGCAGGGTTGGATTCAGACCTGTCTTTGTCAAACTTGAATGAAGAAGAATCCCAAGTGATTCCACTGGGTGATGTTGGGAGAGAAAGTGTCAAGAAGGTGTTGTTCGCCAAACTGGAGAGAGGAAACAGGTGTGGGACGTCTCTGAGGTGGCTTGATGATTTTGTTTGTCGCTGATCTCATGTGTTTGGCATTCATTTATTGTGTTTTGTGGGTGGTGTCCTGTGTGGGGTTCATCTTGTGTTTGTTTTCGTGGTCCTGCTGTAGTTTTGAAATGAAAGAAAGGGGATGTGTTTTATTGTGTCTTAGTCATTCTTCATCCTTCACCTTCTGTTTCAGGTCTGAAGTGGAATGTGGGGTTGATGACATACTCGGGTTCTACATCCGTTGGAGTTTGTGTAGACTGTTGGTGTCTGGTTCCTCATGCACGGGGTTCCTATACTCCAATAAAGATGAAGACTTATAGTTCCTGATTCAGCGTTGTTCTTGGATGTACTTGGCTACCACATAAGCACTGATGAGATAGAACTTAATAAGGGAAAACACGTAGGTCAACATTTGCTAATGTAATGAAGCACGTGAGAAAGGTGGCACTAATGATTTACTCCCATGCATGTGCAGTTTTTAGCTTTTTTTAAAGATATTTATGTTTAGTTTCAACTCATGCATAAACTTTGTGTGTTATAACATTTCAAATTATTATTGAAATCTCATAAATGATTTGCGAGACAATAAATATCACTGCACAGTTTACTTTTTACTTGTATATCTTTTGATATTGATTACTCTTATGTTTATTATCACCCTCTTTTGGATGACTACAATTGTAAAATGTAACATGCACAAGTTTTGGCTATTTTCTGAACCTATGGCTACATACTGTATGCACTTGCCTTTATCTGTAATAGCCAAAATTACATCAATCACAGGAGGTAAGGCCAGTTTTGACCTAAGTCAAGACGAAACCCAAATTATTTGCTGTCCTATCTCTCTGCAAAGCTAGTCAGCTTGTCTACCACCACGTCCATAAAAATCTTGAAAGGCAAGGGCAGTGGCATTATAGGGAAGCAGTTACCCTGAAAACAGGGACTGTATGATGAGTCTTTAGGTCAGGGTTGGCACCATGGCTGTCAAATTGACCTTTTGTTTGCAATATTGGAGTGGACTTTGGGTTGGACCCCTTTGACAATTGGCTTTTTTTGAGCAGCCTCTTCCAGAGATTGGTCTGATGCTTTACAGTCACACCTTGGCTCAGTCCATTTACATCTTGGCTCAGCTTAGAGGAGTATTTCTCTCTCACCTCATGCTGTTGGATAATAGGATTTTCCTTCTGCCTTCAAGGCAGTGCTTGTTTTGTACTAAATGACAGACTATAACATTTCTGTTTGCTCCAGTTGGAACCTTCCTCGCCCTCAATTGTGTGTCACTTTTCATTCTCCTCATTCCCCAGTCTGACAACCCCTTTAATTTGTCCCACTAACTCCTACCTCTTTCTACATTATTCTCATTCTTTATCCTCCTAACATCCACCTACTATTATTATCTTCTTCCTTTCTTTCTCTGCCCTGTGCTCTCCTTAAACCCCCATACACTACCCTCTAATTTCTTTATCCTTTCTCTCATGCAGCCCCCCTCCCCTGATCCACCACGGGGAAACAACCTTTACACCGCAGTCATTACATCGCACTACCTTTACATAGCAGTTATTACATCGCAACATCCTTTACATAGCATGTCATTACAACACAGCCATTACATTGCATGTCACTACAACGCATGTCATTACAACGCGTGTCACTACAACACAGGCATTACATTGCAAGTCATTACAATGCATACCATTACAATGCATAGTATCCTTATCCTATCCGACACTTACCCTACTGTTGCACTCACTGGAGTTAGAATAGTCATTTTTACCCCTACATTATCCAACACTTACCCCACTGTTGCACTCAGTGGAGTTAGAATAGTAATTTTTACCCCTACACTATCCAACACTTACCTTAAATGTGACGTAATGGACTGCTTTGTAATATTATGCGTTGTAAAGGTATAATGCGATGTAATGGAATGCGTTGTAAAGGTAGTTTCTGAAAATGCGATGTAATGGCATGCAATGTAAAAGAATGCATTGTAAAGGATGTTGCGATGTAAAAATTGCGTTGTTAAGGCATGCATTGTAAATGTATGCATTGTAACCTCACACATTCCCACCACCTGCAACCATATTTTTATCCAACAGACAGTTTCTTTTCTGGCTGCTTCTCATAATTGCTAATAGAATTGGATATTTGATTTCATTTCATAGAAACAAAATGCAGTTTTTCGGAAGGCTCACTTGCCTTCAACAACTCCTCTTTTTTTAATCTATTTTAAAAGAAGGTCTGGTGGCAAGGGAGCCTTCTTTATAGCTCAACACTTAAAGTACATAGGTGTCGCTGCAAGAACTCTCTTGGATCATTTCTGGCACATCACAGGAAATCCTTAGATATTAGAAGAGGACACCTCACCTTCAATTCGTTGTGGCATGTTTCATTATCAGTGTCCTCTCCCGATCAAGGTAGGTAAAAACCTCATTGATGGACTCAACCAGTGCTGTGAGTTCCAGATACATTCTTCTTGCTATAAGCTGGGACCAGATATTTAAAAATATTTTTTAATGTTTTAGGGTATACCCAAAAGGTTACTTTTAGTCGTAGGGCCCCCTAGATGACTAACATTGAGTTGGGATGTTTGTTGTAAAAAAACTGTTTCGTACATCCAAAAGGTTTCAGCTACATGCTTCGGCCACCTCTTGTGTATGATTGGTCATTCACCTTCTTGAGGACTAAGGTGACCCCCACACAGTTTGCATTTATTGTCATACAAAACAAGAAGCTGAGGCGAAGGCTATCATACCTGTTTTTATGAAGATCTTGATAACTGTGATGTACAATGTAATGTAATGTAAGCATTAAATCTTTTGATGTCATAGAATCGCATCAGTACCCTTTGGTTGAACACTGTAAATGCATACAGATCTGGGATACCCGATTGTCAAAAGTATACACACCACACTTACTAGATACAGCAAATGTGATAGCATGTGTGTCACTCAGCTACAATCATGATGACTTACACGAACTTCGGGATATTTTTGCATCCTGGACATGAGAAGGGGGCACTCCACTGTAGTCACACACTTAAAAACTGAGAATATTGTTACGTTTGTATTAGCATTTTCACTGTTAATGCATGGATTCCATGCCTCTTAATACCTTAGACTCTTTAATGTGTTTAATGATAAGGACATACAACTCATAGGCACGCAAGACATATACATACACAGGTAATACGTTTCATGTTCAGGTTACATACCTTCCTTTGTTCGATTGGCAATCCACACTCTTGATACATATGATTCTTATAACTACACTTGCCTTGAATAAGAGCCATTCTACCTCAAGCAACACATAGGCACATGGCCATAGTATTGCTACTGGAATATTTTCACCACCGAGTATTCTCTGTTCATTGTTGAATATCTATCTTCAGAGATCATTAATAAAATGAATGTAATGAATTGGCTAGCAGGCAACTGTGAAGCAAACACCACTTACCGCTGAGCACTAATAATTATGAATAATTGATTAGCCGAATGGAATCTTTAACCAGAATATTTGATCATAAAATGGCCAGTAGAATGCATCTGATTCCGGTTTCCATATTGTGTCAGATGCTTTAAATACACATCGCTATTTATGAAATAGTATCATATTCCACATAACTGTAGCATTCTTCAAGTTAGTAATAATATTATACAAATATTCAGTTAAGGTAATATCGGATGCCATGTCGAATGTGAGCTATGAGGAGGAAACTCTCCTGCTGTAATGGCTCTACTTTGGACATAGGCCAACATGCTGCAGAGATACTCAGTAATACTCAGAACTATGCAGACCAGAAGCATATTTTTTAGAATGCCTTCCCACTCATGTTTTGACTTGGACAAGGCACTCTGAAGGCCAGAAGGAAGTTTTAAGCAACCCCGTTCCTCCTCAATGGAGAGTCCTAGTCTTCAGTCCATCATTCTGGATCTGTTTTGTTGGCCTTGTGCATGTATACATTCACTGCCACCTCCCAGTTGTACTAACACAGACACAAAGATTTTGAAGCAGTGTCAGCCCAATGCAGCATGATACAAAAAAATAAATATGAAACACATATTAATGTACAATAAAGGAATATACAAAAAACAGTGCTTAAAATCAAATTGCACACCTCCGCATTGTCATAGCTGACCAAAAAAATCCAACCTTTAGTCTGACCAGGTGAAAGAAAATACAGAGATGAAAATGAGAACATCAGTAGAAAAGTGTCTGACTGGCATTGCTGTATTTAGTAAAAAAAGACCTCACTGAACGAGCGTCGTATAATATATTTATTTAATGAGTCAAGACACAGTTTTGAGCGTTTTCTTGCTTTTACTTTGTGCAGTATTTAAAACCGCGGTGGGTTACCTAGCCGTCTTCATTTACAAGGAACTCATGGTGAATACTTGAAAAACTAAGGATGCAGTCTGGCCTAGTCATCAGTGCCGGACAGGCCTTTTATTCCATCAGGCATTTCCCCCGGTAGGCTGGAGCCATTAGCATCCAGTTTTAAACCAGGGCCAATTCTGGTCTCTGCCTCTTTCCCTGAGAATAATTGCAGGAAGCACAGCGGTCTTCAAGAGAGAGACAGACAGAGATGGTGATGAGACAGAGAGTTGGAGCGAGAGCGAGGGACCAGAGAGGGAGAAGCAGGGAGAGAATGGATGGATGGAAAGAAAGAAAGAGAGTTAAAGCGAGAAGAGGAGGGCGCGGGCCAGGGCTTCGATCTCCAGTCTGACCCTGTCGTACATATGATGAATTTGCATTTCGATGCGGGTCTGAGATCACACAAAGTCCTAGGCGAGAGGTCAGCCTGAAAGGAAATAGAATTTCCAACTCTCTGCCTGCTGGGAACTCTGGTCAGTGGATATGATTCATAAAAGATTCATTTTGGAAAAGTCAAACAGAGGCACACGCATAGAGCAGTAAGTGGTTTACACAAACAGAAGATTTTTGTACAGCGAATGATACGCAAGGGAGTTTCCTGTTTCAAAAAGTGCATCCCAACATCGTAGACAGGGAGGAACAAAACAAATTATTCTTATCTTGAAATTTCACTTTGCGTTATAGGAAAATTATTTTGTGCCGTTGATTATTTTTGTTATTAAACCGTTTTATAAGACTGCCGGCTCGATTATTTTCCTAGTACAAGTTTTTCATCAAAGCTATAACAATTTATTTCACGCAGCTAAAGGGCATGGCTGTATAAAGTGTACTGCAGGCTTTCTCCTCAGACAAATGAAAAGAGCTATGGCGGGCAGGACTTCAGAGTTCAAATTCCAAGCTTTTCGGCGCCAGTAAAACGAACGTTTTTGCTCAGAGTGCGTCAGAGGTCCAAAGTGGAAGGACGGATCATTTACTAGGCGTAGAGTGACATCTGCGGCTTTGTCTGGAAGTGACGTTGGCACAAAATACTCAGTGGCCTTAAAGGGGTGATATTAATCCATCTGCACTGACAATCGGGGGACAAACAGCGAAGTACTTATTTGTCTGTGGTGAACTTCGTTTCTGTATAGGAGTCAACAATTGCGCTGTTGTACTGACCTGCAACTCAACAGTTTGCAAATCTTTTCGAAAGCATAGGTCAGAGTTGTGCCTGAAAAAACGTTCTAATGTTTTCATGCATACATCATCAGCAAGCCACAAAGCTTCATACATAAGGAATATGTGTGAATATGTTTATGTGTGCATGTTTTGTACAATGTCTGCACCAGGGACATTGGAATTATGCAGCAACAGGGGACCAAATTGTGTGGGGCAGACATGATTAAATTATGAAGTAAAAAGAGCAGATTATTGCGCATAATAACGCACATTCTGTGGAAGCATTATTTCCCTATGGTCCCACCGACATCGTTATCGGCCCCTGAGTGTGATGTAACTCTACATTCAACAATGAGGGGAGCGCAAATTGTGGACTGCATGTACCATGATGCAAAGGAGCAAACTTTTCTGGGATGTGAAGCAGTGTCTGACCACACCCTTTCCCTGCAAAACTGATTTTCATGACCTCCTCTAACATTTATCTCACGTTCTCAATATTCCTTGCTTGTAAAAATTGGTTCCGGACCATTGATTACACTTCACCCAGCCCGAGCCGGAGAGTATGGCTTGAGCCGGAGAGTACAGCTTGAGCCGGAGATTCTGGGCCAACAGCAGACGTAAACATACAACTTGTGTACGACCTCTGTGAATACCAAAAGTCATAAAGTTAGAGTTTTATCTCAGATTGCCTTTGTGAATCGGGCCCTATGGTTTTTTCTTTATTCATCTTCTGATTGGCCCGCTTTGACATCCTGAGCCAAGCTGCTCCCTGAGTAGGCATGAAGAGGCCTGGGGCTGAATCAGTACAGTTATTTGAAGAGAGTAGATTTGCTTCCTGCATAAACCAGGCAGAGGGAGGAGGCTGGGGAGATACCCTGGACTTCGGAGACAGGAGAGCAGGTGTCACAGGAACCAGGCCAGTCCCCTCTTCCTTGATCCTCAGCCAGATGGGAGCTCCCCAAATTAGATTAGTAGAGGTGCTGGAAGGGGAGTGTAGTGAATTGTTAGCCACACCTGTGGGTTGGGTTAGCCAGAGACACACTCTAGGGAGAGAATTTCTCTATTTTGAATTTTGAAGAACAATGTATTTTGGGTCAAAAATATGCCAGGAAGCGGTCATAGAGGGAGGCAACTTTACCCCCATTGGTTAGGGTTCCCCCCTTGCCAGCCCAAAATGGGAATACATATGGGAGATCTGCAGGAACCCCTCAGATCCCTGTTTGAAACATATGGAGAAGAAAGAATGCCCTGCTGGGCACTTGGACTACACCACAGAAGGCTTTCACTCAGAAGGACTGCACCTGCTACACTCTCAAGGTGTCATGCACAACAATACTGGAGCCGATATTGAAGCCGATGCTGGACCTCCTATCCCTCTCGGCAATGCTAGATGAAGGGACCAAACTCCTTAAATAAAGCACTACCCAGGGTATAAGGGGGGTTGAGACAAAATAGGAAAGGAGAGACTTGCAGTACTGGATCTCCTCAGAAGCTGTGCAACACTACGTAACAGGATTTGGCACCCCCAAGACCATCGGTATTTGGTGGTTGATATGCACTGGGGCAGGCCCTCTGGTTTTGTGAAGATGCAATACACAGAAAATAACAAGAGGAGGCAGTTTTCATCAGTGAACTAACAAACCTCATTATACAATAACGAAACTTTGACTTCAGTAACATACACTTACAGGTTTCATTCAGAAACACAGCATAAGCGCAGGAAAACCAATTTTCCAGATTGGAGTTTCCAGCACTTCCTTGAATCAACTCAAAATACAGATTGGAGTTACTGGCACTCCCAAGGATCAACTTGAAATACAGATCTCAGTATTAAACTTAGAATATATCAATAATAATAATACAGTTATTTCTAAAGTGCCTGGATACATCAACCAAAGTGTCCCTGCTCTAAGATTTCACTTGCAGATACAGAACCCATGAAGCACGCTCAAGAATTAGCCTTTAAGTCTGTCTAAATAGCCAAGTTTTGAGTTTCATTCAGAAGGCTAATTCAGTGCTTTCCTTTCTAAGTGCCAGTGGCAGGGCATTCCACGTTTTGGAGGCTAACAAACTAAAGGAGCATCCACTCAGGCATACTCTTTTCACAGTAGGAATACAAATAAAGCGGCATCTGCAGACCTGAGATTACTGCCTGGTAGATGAGTTTTGATAAGAAAGTGCAGATAGCAAGGCTCTTTTCTAATTAGGATTATGGGGCAATAATACACAGATTTGAGGGACACTCTCTTACCCAGAAGCAGCCAGTGCAATGTGGTGAGAGCTGGACCCGTAGGCGATTGCCTCAGCAGGTTAAGCAGTAGACAGACTACTGCATTCTGCACCCTCTGGATTCTCAAAAATCTGAATTGTGAGACTTCCAGAGGCAGCAAACTGTAATACTTGCATCTGGACATTACTAGAGCCTGTACTACTGACTATCTAGTGGCTTCCGGTAGAAGTCCCAGGATCTTTTTGAGGATCCCCAAACATTTTCCATTTTCCTACTAGGCTTATGATCTGACTGTTGATCGAAAGTCTTGCATCAAACCAGACGAAGAGATTCCGAACTTTAGGCTTGGAGACTGGTAGTGGCACAAGAGAATCTGGCCACCAAGCAGAGGATCAGATTGATGGTTCCTTCTCTAGAATAAGAATCTCTGTTTTTCCTGTATTTAGTTTAATATACCTTTCAAGCGCTCTTTTGTGCTTTTTCTTGTTACAACTGTTCATAAGAAAATCAAGTGCATAGTATCTTTATCTGTGGTGCTATTACAGTTCAAGCGCCAAGTTTGCAAGAAGTGTCAGGAGCAAAAAACACATGAAGCACTGGAGAAAATCATGGGGATGTCCTGGAGATAATGTCTAAAGTCTTGAAGGTGCTATCATTCAGTCTTGCCTAACACTATTAGAAGGATTAGTGCGCACTAACCTGATATCAAGTACTTAGCCTTGTCTTCCAGTTTGTCAGACGTTCGAAGGAGAACTTGAGGTCTTGACACATGTAGCACAAAGGGAACAGGAGTCACGGCGCAGGAAGCAGAGATGATGGAGATGTAGATGGAGCTGGGACCACAGGAACCACCGGTTCAACTTATACTGAAGAAGAAGAAGACTAGAGTGCTGCTCGATTCCGGCTGATTCTGCAGGTGAATGAAACGGTGAAGCTTGTTCAAGCAGGGAAAAAGGCCAAGCCAAGATTCGGGTCTGGCATGGTTTATATACCATGTAAGAACTCCAAAGGATGCAGCTGGCTCATGGTGACATGTGGGGCACATAGTAAACTGGAAGGTTCTCAACGACCCCTAAAGTAAACACATGTTAGTGCAGTAGTTTGACCTTTATGGAAGGCCAGGTGCAACTTGACAATATGGAACCAATTAAACAGGACACAAATGTATCTCTTTCACTCAAATATGTACAATGGAAAACCACACCAAGGTCCTAGTAACAGCGAGTAAGAGGTACTCTATTGGTTCATGGGTTCTGGGGAAATGCTTGCCATAGTCTCAAGTGCATTGAAACCAAGGATTCTAGAGAATATCAATCATTGTATCGTAGCAAGCCATTAAACGCCACAACGGTAATGCCTCATGGGCCCTGCCCGCTAGGCCCACTTCACAGAGGGCACAGGAGGGGGTCTTGGCACAAGCCTCTAGAAATCAAGTACTGTGCCTGATTCAGGAAAAATGAGTGGACTCCCTAAACAGCACCAGCCAGAAGAGTGCTGGAAGAAGCCACCCTCAATATCCAAAGAGAGGACTACTCCAGCTGACAAGTTGCAACTGGATTTTCCTGGTCTGACCAGGTGTATTGTGGAAGATTAAGTCCCAGACCACCAGAGGCAACCCGGAGCTTCTGAACCCTTGGCTGATACTGCTGGACACTTTTCAACACAAATGAAATCACTCAGAAGAAGTTCTGAAAGTTTAGGAACCTTTTGTTAAGTTTTGCTAAAAAGCTCCAGAAGAAGACTAACTCGATGTCAAGAGTCAAGCCATTGTCATTGACTCAAGAATTGGTCTGACCACTCTGGTTTGTCCCGCTGAAAATTCCAGAGCTTCTTGCTGTTGATGCTGAGGACACTGGGACTAACCAGTCGAAAATGTGACTTAGTGCAAAGGTAAAATCTTGACCAGGACCTATCCAGCCCAAGCTCCATCACGGTTGGCCTAAAACATTGACTTTGTCCTGGTACAGCGCTACCAGATAGCCACGAGTGGCGCTGTAGGCTTTTTGGTGCTAGAATGCATATTTTTCATTTTAAATTGAAAAAATCATATCCCTGGTTCCCTACATTGGATTTTGGTAGTTTTTGTTTAATCTTAAAGATAAAGGTATTCTCGGTTTTTATAAATTGGTGTTGAATTTTTATTATGTTATTGTCTCTTAATACTTTCAAACTAGACAGAAGGAGCACCATAATTTAAATAGTAAGTCTGTGGGTATACATTGTCTACCCTAAAATTAAGACAAAATGCAAAGTCACACAAGACTATAATAATCAATTGCTTCAAAGGAAGGCATATCAAGAAACATCTTTTCTTAGTGTTCTTTCTCTATTTTTCATTTTCAAAAGGAACAAGGACACAGCCAACGTGTTTCGTCCCAAGCCATTGGTACTTCTTCAGGGCTGTTAAAATATATAGGGCATCGACCTACAAAAAAGCAGACAAATTAAACATCTAGCAAAAAATAAATTGCAATCCTTGCATGTACATATAAGCAGCAAAAACAATTTACATTTTTCAGAAACAACATGGAACAAATATCACAAAATCACATTACAACTACTCCTCCAAAGTTTGAGCATACTATGTATATATATATACATATATATACTAGCAGCCCATCCCGACGTTGTCCGGGAGCAATTAGGCTTCAGGGCCCCCGCCCGGCCCGACGTTGTCCGTGGGTCCCCCGGAGTCTTCCTCCATATATTGCAGTATTATACCTCTATGTATACTTTGAACGCTTTTGTAACCTGCACACGTCACTTTTTCCTCCTGTAATGCAGTATTATACCTCTGTTTACTTTGTACGCTTTTGTAACCTGCACACGTCACTTTTTCCTCCTGTAATGCACCGTTTGGCTCACTTTTGTAATGCATCGTTTGCTCCCTCTTGTATTTTGTTGGCTCACGATTGTCATTTTTGCTTGATTTAAAGTAACGTTTGCTTTCTTTGTACGCTTTTGTAACCTGCGCACGTCACTTTTTCCTCCTGTAATGCACCGTTTGGCTCAATTTTGTAATGCACTGTTTGCTTCCTCTTTTATTTTGTTGGCTCACGATTGTCATTTTTGCTTCATTTAATGTAACGTTTGCTTTTGTATTTTGCCGCCGCTCACCGCTCCTAAATAAATAAATAAATAACCGACCTCATCCGTCGCTCACCGCTCCTCCCCGCCTGTCTGCCGCTCCTCCCCGCCTGTCCGCCGCTCCTCACCGCCTGTCCGCCGCTCCTCACCACCTGTCCGCCACTCCTCACCGCCCGTCCGCCGCTCCTCACCGCCTGTCTGCCGCTCCTCACCGCCTGTCCACCGCTCCTCACCGCCTGTCCGCCGCTCCTCACCGTCTGTCCACCGCTCCTCACTGCCCCTCCCCGCGCTCATGTCCACCGGTCCTCTTCGCGCTCCTGTACGCCGCTCCTCCACGTGCTCCTAACGTCAGCACGCACGTCGCGGCCGGCGCTTCTTCCAAGGGACTACTTTTTTTTGTAAATTTTTGAAATTACGTATATTTATTAAGTTTATATAGCCTATGTCCATCTGCACACCCTGACGATTACAACGATGTATCGGGTGTGTGGATTGGCGCTGTGGTTTCCGAGTTTACCCGCCTCAAAGGTTCAAAGATCTTCCTTTATAATAGTAGTATAGATATATCACTACACACGAATGTACATACAGAATGTGTTGTAAAATAACAAACCTCTACGTAAATATTCACATACCAAATATATTTCCTGAAAGAAAAAAGAGTCACAATGTAACCATGTTTACCAGTGTTTACATTAAAAAGCAACAATGGACTAGATCCATTGATTATATTAGAAGTACATGCTTATCATAATAATGCTTTATAATGTAAGTCTAAGCAGATATAGCTGATGAACTCAAATTTGATTGAGAATAGAAAAGGAACATGATCACTCTATGTTGTGTGGCGTTTTAAGCTCCGAGTGAATTTTCCCGATTCATGCCCTTATATAGGTACAATTCACATTGCCCTAATATAGGCATAGAAATCAAGCCCTTATTTAGGCAGAGCCCATGCTACCCAAATACAGGCATGGCTACTTCCACCCGTACCAAAAGTCACAATGATTTCTTGGAAAACCAGCTTAAGCAGTTAAAAAACTTCCCCTTGCTTGAATATTGATTTGTCCGAGAACTTAGTTACTTTTCAAATAACAACTATTCCCTATTGCTTCTTTCCTGACGTTCATACGCCCGACTTTACGTCAAACTTTGACATTCCTAAACATCTTCAAGGTATAAATATATCTTTGCTTGCTCTAGCAAGATACGGTGGTTCGGAGCAGTTCGGAGACCTACTTGCCCTGCGCAGCTAGCTACAGCAAGTGCCGAAGGAAGCCGACTCATCAGCTGACGCACTGATCAATAGGCTGCCTTTCTCCTGTTGAGAATCCAGCTCCAGTGTTTCCGGCTCCCCTTACGGGGTGTTGGGAAATTGAGTCCTGAGACAGAGATCCCAGACCTCCTTCATTCTGACTAAGGTATGGAGCTGATAAGAACCTAGAGAAACCTTTGGTAGATTCTGAGCAAAAAAAACTAAACCTATGCTACATAATACTTACTAATTCCCTCGTACTAGACTTAGGTTAGGTACATTGGGGTAGGCGAATTTTAGAAGCACCAGTTAAGTATTTTAGTCAATGTTATTTATGTATGTATTTTTATATGGCTTAAAAACCATGCAATGCTCTTACAGTATTATTTTTTAATACTATTCTCGCTGTACGCGTTATGCTTTGCGGTCTGCATAGCGATTGTAGCAGTTTACCTCTCTTGCATGAGAAAGAAGACTGTTCAATAAATCCTTTTTATTGAAAATGCCTGTCTCTCTATTTCTCTGCAACTCTGTTGAAACGAAGCATGCACGATTGACTGAGTGAAATACTTATCTATTGTTTCCACGACTCTGAGAGATATATTCTTATTCTTGGAAACAAAGTTGTCATGTTTATGCGGTTGTCAGAAACAAATCCCTTCTTGTGTATTCGAGAAAGTTTCTAGTGTCCTCTGAGTTAGCTGGCACACACACAATTAAGTTTAGTATATTCGATAGAGACCTAATTGACCTCAGTCCTATGTCTAATCTATAGTGAACAAAATCACATACTGTAATCCTTACCATAAAAGAGGTTTGAAGCCCATAGAGTCTCTAGCTGTATTTACCCCATTAAACAAACTCATGTATCATGCATTTAGATGAATTGTATAAGTTACATATAATTATTCAATAGCGGATTATCCCAGCACAAGTGTCATATCTTTGCAATCACATTGCCTGACGCTAAGCTATAATACATAAGAACTGTACCGTGAACTTTATAATGCTACAAGGCAATTCTCTGAACCCAGTAGGCACTGTATTTAATGTGCTATAATCACTATACCACCGACATTGCCACAACTGCAATTATTAAAGGACACGACTGAATAACCAAGATTTCTGAGTAGTAAAAGGCCTAATAAAGGTAACTTGCCACTGTACATGTAGAGGTGGTACAATTTGTCGACTTGATTGACAGTGTAATATATATAGGATTTGCAAGTGTAAACTAGTACAAAATATAAACCAATTCAACATAACTATCCTCCTCATAACAAGAAGAAAAATATTAACTGAAAATAATGCCTAAAGTACAAGAGTTAGAGGGCATCTCGTAAATATGTGACACGAGAACCATTCGCTCCGATCTCCAGTGGATTGCCACCATGACCTATGTGCCTTGAAGGCATCACGTGCGCCACACCTTCAAATCGACCATTTATACCAAACAGTTCTTGTACTTTATCTATTATTTTCAGTTAATGTTTTTCTTCTTGTTGGGAGGAGGATAGTTATGTTATATTGCTTTTAGTTTTGACATCTGCATATTGAGGCACTAGAGGATCTGGTATTCTGTAAAACCTTTGCAAGGCAGTGAGGCACTACTTTGTGGATTATACGGCCACAGATGAATCGCTATTGTCTGATTGGGATGCTTTTAAAGCTGTAATCAGGGGGTGTTACCACGCATAAGTGGTTGAAATTCAGCGCACACTGGTGAGGGACTTTGAGGACCAGGAGAAGGCACTGAGGGATGCTGAGAAAGCTATACCAGGACACCTGACTCTACAGCAACACTGCAGGAGGCCATAGAGTTGCTAGCAGTACAGGTAGAGAAGCTCTCTTGCTTCGATCATAGAGAATATATGATATGAACCCACGCAAAGAGGGATAAGGCAGGAACCCTACCATGGTTCGCCAATCACACAAACAAGAACTCCATGTTTCTAGAAGTTGAGACCGAGGAGGGGGAGCACCTGTAGGGACAGGAAGACATCAATAAAAGATTTGGGGAGTACAATATGTATCTCTATACCCAATCGACAACTCAGTATTCCAATGAGAAAGATTTGTTTTAGACCCAGTGACCCTTCCAAACATCACTCAAAAGGAAGTTGAAGAGCTAGGTGGTACTATTACACTCCAGGAAGTGAAAGCTGCAATAAAGAATATGGCACAGGGTAAAGTACATGCTGCAGATGGGTTACCTGTGGCGTTTCATGTCACACATGGGGAAGTACTTGCACCTAAGCTAATAGAATGGTACACAACAACGCAGACATTAAGCCAATTACCAGCGTCCACTTGTGAGGCCCTAGTCGTTCCACTGCTTAAACCTGCTCACCCCCACCCATGACGTTAAAGCATATTGTCCATTGTTGATGCTCAATGTAGACTACAAGATACTTAGGGGCTTATTTACAAGGCCCTTGCACTACTTTTGCATCATCTTTAACATGGGAAAAGTGACACAAAAGTGGCACAAGGGGCTTGTAAATCTGCCCCTTAGTCGGGTACTGACCACTCGCCTCTTACCCTACATGACTTGACTGATTCACGTAGATCAAGCAGAGTTTATACTGGGGCGCAATACAGTACTCAACATCTGTAGGCTACTAGCAATAATAGATAATAACACAGTGGACAGATGAAGGGCAGTGGTCATGGCAATAGACATCGAAAAAGCTTTTGACGGTCTGAGATGGGAAATCCTCTATTGTGTGATGGCATAGATGAGATTAGGGCCCGGCTTCGTGCAGTGGACTAGGCTCTTTTACTCAAAATCCATGCCACGATTGAGGACTGACAACGTGATCACGGTAACGTATGAGGTGGGGCAAAGGACAAGGCAGTGATGCGGCTTTTCCCTTTGCTTTTTTGTGTTAGCAGTGGAACCCTTGGCCTGAAGTGCATGATCTGGCACCTATTATCAAGGCCTAGAGGTCCAGGGTACGTTACACCATACCGCCAAATATGCCAATGATATTCTATTATTCCTACAAGATGTAAATGTGGGCCTAGCAGAAGCTCTAGCATTACTGGGGCTATTTGGAGGAATCTCGGGCTTATTGGCAGAAATCTCACCTGTTCCCTCTCAGTAGAGATGTGCACCTGCCCCAGACTTGAGAGGACTGTGGTGGGAGGTGATTTGTCTGAAGCATTTTGGGGGTCAGAATATACCATGACCCAAAAGACCTTCTGGACAATAATGTTATGGCAGCTGTCTGAACATTACGCTTGAGTGTAGATTTTTGTAACTCACTACTGCTGTCCATGGCTGGTAGAGTGGTTGTGGCTAAGATGATATCACTTTCCCAACTCCTTTACTTTTTACTGACGTTACCAGTGCTTATTCCCCGGAGATTCTTCTGAGAGCTTGAGTCACTGATGATTGAGCTGGTAGCTGGGACTAGCAAGCGCAGGGTGGCGATATCTTAATTGCAGCACCCGGTGATGGAGGGAGGTCTGGCAGCACCAAACTTGGTATTTTATTATCTAGCTGTGAAACTACAGTAGTTTAACCAATGGATATATAACCAACCGAACTCTGTGGGATAGGTGGCCCATTCAGATGCTAAACCTCGGGAACTGTTTCAAGTCCTTTTAAACCCTCATTGGCATCTCATAGAAAGCCCTTAGAAAATACTGGTCATTCGTCTTTGTTGGCAGGGCTACCTACAGAATACCCATACTAGAGCACTGTACTCACCAGACTTGCCTCTGCAGGGACTGGGACCATTGTGGCATGGCGGGAACTTGCGGGACTCAGTGAGTATGCCATTTATCACCGATTTTATACTAGACTGCTAAAGTCACAAGGCTGGGCTCCCCCGCCTTTGAAAGTATTTTATATGTTAGTCCTAGGAACGCTATACTAGCCATGTTGGAAAACAATGCGCTGTCTGTAATAAGAATCATATCAGGTGCTATGTCTTGAGAAAATCAATAAAATATGTTATATATAAAAAAAGAGTATGCCATTTACTACCCCGGAGTACACAGGGTAGTAATATAAATGAATAGGAAACAGTGGAGGACTAGAATGTCTGAACCCCCACTCATAAGCGCTGTCAGCTGCTTTGTACTGCTACTGGCCGAGTTAGTGTTGTTATATGCCTCTATCGGGCTTTGGGAGCCCAATAGGGTCACCTGCTGGGAAGTGGAAGAGAGACTTCGAAATACTGATCCCAGACACAGACTGAAAGAGAATTCTAGAATGCAATCTCAAAATGTCTAGAAATGGCAAGTCTAAGTTGATGATTTTTTATTTTCTACACAGAGTTTAACTTACTCATGAGTGACAAGAAAAAATAGAGGGGAACGTGGAGCTGAGATGTTTCGCATGTATGGGATTGCCCTTCTCTTACCGGGTTTTAGGAGGAGGTAATTGAATGTGTTAATGGCGTTACTCATTGTTTGATTCGATGCTCACCGAATGCTGGCTTACTAGGGAGATTACTGCACCCGACCAAATGTAAAATTACCAATAGATTTACGGATTTTGCTCTGATCCCTGCGAAATGAGAAATCAGATTGCATGGAAGGCCAACAGGGGTCCCAGAATAGCTAAATGGAGAGAGGAACCGGTTAAATAGGCAGGATTTGAAAGTAATGTACTGCTCCGAGAGGTGAAAAGAGGGAGCAACTCGATTGACAAAGCAAATGCATGTAAGAACCTAGTGGTCTGTCTGAAAGACCTGGATCCGGACACACCAGAGGGATCCCCACAACATGGTGACCGATTAGAGAGAGGAGAGGATTAGACCAATACTGAACCCAGGCACTGTTGGGGTTGGGACAATGAGCACTTAACTGTGCAGAACGGAACTTTAGCAATGTACTGTATGCAGTGCTTTAAATGGAAAAAAATAAGTGCAGGTACTCACCAAAAAGAGCAGTGGGCGGAGTTAAGGGCGGTGCTAAGGTGGGACAAGGGGCGGGGTTAGCTTTTTGACTTTGCCAAGGTTGTATGCACAAAATCTGGATGCATTGTTAGAATGTCGGATGTATCTGTCCATTAGTTACCTCACTAATAACTATATATATGGCACTTAATTATAAGTGTTTATTACTACCCAAAGTAGGCTTTTTTAGCATCCTTGAAATAAGAAAAGATGGAGGAAATAACAGCGAGGTTCTAAATATATGCCTTCTTGTTTGCAGGCAGGTCGTTGCTGCAGGGTCATAACTCACTCAGCTATTTTACAAGGATCTTAACTTTTGACCTGCAGGTAACACAAGGCTCTATGCGACAAAAACTGTAATGTTTCGATTTGTTCTGGATTCCGTCCATCAATTGTGTTTCTTTTGCTCAGTTTGTGCAGCACACACTATACATGGTAGTTATTTATCAAGATAACCATAAAGGAAATGTGACTTCATCAAATGTTATGCTGTGAAGAAAGGCGCAGCAAGATACTGTAAGGTGACCAGTAGAAGCTCCATCGTTTCTTTTGTGAGTTTGTATGCGTTTGGTATGTGTTTAAATTGTGTGTGTGCATGTTGTATGTGTGTGCCTACCAATGGAATGTGTGTGCTGTGTGTCCGTGCTTGTGGTTTTCGCAAGTGTTTGCATGTGCATGCTTGGGCATGAATGTTTGGTGCATTTACATCAGCAGTATGTACTCATCTCTGTCCGTGTATTATCGTTTGTGTGCATGTATCCGCTACTGTGTTGTGTGCGCTAGTACTGTGTTTGCCTACGGTGCTTGTCTGTTTGTGGAATGTGTGTTTTATTTGTGCAACAGTGAAATCAAGCATTTCATGAACATTTGTTATAAAAAAAAAAAAAAATTGAAGGGTATCCGAAAAGTGTGTTCTTCCGAGTGAGCTGCGTTCATTCCTGTGACTCACTCTGAAGTACCAGCCAGAGTTCAGTGCCTTCCCCCAGCTTGTTTTCTCAACCACGTACACAAACACTTGCCACTTATCCAATATACAGAAACACGGTTCAAAACAAGATAGAGTTTTAGAAAATATAGATCAAGTTGTAATTTTCAGCCAGGGACGCACTCATTTAATAAGTGCTGAAGAACGGTGCCCCCCCCCCCCCTTGGATCATACACCCAGGGCAGACCGGGAGGGGTCCAAGGCCGAGAGGGGCAGGCCAGCTGGCGCCTGTCCCCAGGTGCGCTTAATGTGCCGCTGTTAGAGAACACATAACCCCACTTTTTGTATCTGTTCTGTTCACGGAATATTCAATCCTGTTCAGTGCATCCCGCCGCCACCCATTAGATTTTACAGCCCCATCTCGGCCCCACTGTGAAAGAACAATGGATCCGATAAGCACTCTGCAGACCCCCCTCCCTCCCCGCTCTGAAGACTTCCAAAGCACCTCACGCTGGTTCCTGGTGAGAAGCGCTCCTGTGTTTAAATCCGTGCAGACAGTGCTTGTTAGAGGAGCTGCAGTCTGCAGAGGTAGTGGAGGTGATAAAGGAAGCGCTGCCTGGGCGCGCTGCCTGGGCTGAAGTCCGGTCCCATGAGTACCGGTACTCTCTTCCTGCTAGGAAAAAGTGCCGGTACTCAAGGAGAGAAACGGAAAAAGTGCCGGTACTCAGTACTGGTGAGTACCGGCCCATTTAAAGCACTAACTGTATGAATGTTATTGGGTAGCACGGCACTAGTCACAGGGAAGGGCTTAGGGGGATATGTTCTTTATGAGAGGGATGACTGATACTAATGAAAGAAGTGCTCAACTAATAATGAAGTTTATTGCAACTACCTAGTCACTTTGCAATGCATGAACCAAGATGAATCTTAATATTATATTGTGTCTATGGGCCGCTTGGAGTTGATAATAAAACATTTAATACATTTTTTTTTTAAAACTAGTGCCATACATAATAATTAAATACAGAATGTGTTTATGAAGTTTAATTTTGTCATAAACAAACCCATCCTCTGAATGTCTATGTTCATATAATATTAAAATCATGTTGTTATTTTAGACAAGAGAAAACCAACCCATGTTTCCTTCCTATAGCCTGTAACAAAACAAAATCTCCTATTGAACCTTTAACCATAGCAGATCATTTTTAATTTCAAATTTGTGTTATTGGTTTTAAGAGCAAGAAAGACAGGCGATGCAAAACGGTAGGTGTGCAGTAGGCATATATAGCGAGCGAGACAGACAGGCACGTCTTCTCTATGAATCTTCAAGGAAGCAAATAAACCATGCCTACATGGAGATGCGTTGTCGACACTTTGGTGAAGGCGCCATGTAAGAAAGTCAATCGAACAGAACAGTAAGAAGAACCCAACCCCCCACCCTTTACCCAACATTACCACCCTCCCCCCACCCCGACCAGTATGCCGTTTGTCCGGAGCCTCTATCATAGCACATTCAGAGTGGTGTGTTTCAAGGTGTTCAAGTTCGTGGTGGATCTCGTGGTGGTTCCGTGAGCCGCAGAATGCGGAGATATTTCGGGCATGTGATTTCGTGAAATTCTCTGGATAAGAGGGACAGGAGCGGTTGCCAGACCTTCTGGAATGAGTTAGCCGTGTGTGTGAGCGTGGCCTGGATACGTTCCATGGCTAACGTGAACCACAGTTTATGCAGCCAGCCAGTGTGGCTGGGTATGGTGGTGGATCCCCAGAGTGACAGGATGTGTTTTGACGCTGCCTGTACGGCAATGCCCATCTGTTTGCCACGAGGAGACCTTAAGGGAAATGTGAGTGCGTTGGGCAGCCCTAGGATTGTGTATGCAGGAAAGCGCGGGATTTCAGTTTCAAATGTGGAATCGATATCATCTAAAACCGCTTTCCAGTACCCTTGCAGAGCGCGGCATTCCCACAGAAGGTGGGTCAGAGTGCCCTTTTCACCGCAGCCCCGCCAACACAGCGCGCTTCGAAGAGGATTGCTTTGATTGGGTCTTGCCGGGGTAAGATGCCAGTAGATGGCCAGTTTCACCGCCGATTCCCTGGCACTAGTATTACGAGTGGTGTGTGCAGCTCTGTAGTGTATAAACCCCCACTCCTTGGGTGATAATGTCCTTCCGAGTTCTGATCCCAGCGTTTCTGTCCCGCCGTCTTAACTGGGCCAGCCAGGGGGGATAACATCTTGTAAAGGTCTGAGATAAGGTGTCTATCCGAGTCTTTCGTCACCAGCCATTTCTCAAATGGCGTCATTTGCCGAGCAACTAGGGGAGCGCAGTCCGGGTTCAAGAGCCAGTGGCGGAGTTGGAAGTATTGGAACATGTGAGGTTTGGTTACTCCGTAGCCTCGCGTGACATCGACGAGTGGGAGAAAACCCTCCAAGTCGAAGAGATGGCCGGCCGAACGGCAGTCCGTACCACGCCATTGTAGAAAGGCACGAGGATCAGTGCCCGGCAGGAATTCTGGATTGTTGAAGAGCGGAGTGAGCGGGGAGGGGAAAGTCGTCAGGCCTCGCCTGACCGCCACCATGTCCCAGGTCTTCATGATGGTGCGTGTGATGGGGGAGCGGAGGAGGTATCGTGGTCTATGCTGGCGGGCAAGGAATGGGATCTTCCACAGTGATGTCTGAGCCATCGCCCTGTCTTGAAATAGCCATCTCTTTTCGGACTCAGGCCTGTACCACTCCACCAAGTAGCGGAGTTGTGAGGCTTGAAAATATTGCAGGAGATTAGGGATCCCGAGGCCCCCCTCATCAACACCTCTGTGCGCCACCTGTTTATGCAGCCTTGCGCGTTTCTTTTCCCAGATGAACTGATGGAGGGCATTTTGTAGATCAGCAAGCGCACCCGGCGGTGGTAGTACTGGGAGGGTCTGGAAGATATACAAGATTTTAGGTAAGGCTGACATCTTTACTGCTGCTATGCGGCCTAGCAAGGAGAGGGGTTGTTTCGACCATCGCGTGAGGTCGGCTCGGATTTGGGAAGTAAGTATTTTATAGTTAAGGGTCACCGTTGAGTCCATGGAGGAGGTAAGAGTGATCCCCAGGTATGGGAGCTGCGTGGAAGTTTGTAGGTCGCAACCAAAGTCAGGCGTTGGGGTGTGAGGGTGGGCATTGCAGCCCAGGGGTAAAATCAGGGATTTCCCCCGGTTGATTTTGAAGCCAGACACCGCTCCAAAGCTCTCCAGTTCTTCCAGGAAAGCAGGTATAGAGCTGGATGGTCGGTCTAGAGCAGCGATAATATCATCAGCATAAAGCCCCACTACGTGAGGTTCATGGCCGAAGGAGACTACGCTAATGCGAGGATTGTCTCGGATTTTCTGCGCCAGGGGTTCCACGTACAGGGCGAACAGAAAGGGCGAAAGAGGGCACCCTTGACGCGTGCCCCGTTGTATCTCGAAGGGGTCCGATTTAAGGCCGCCCAATCTGACCCGGGCCATAGGGTGGTGGTAGCAGCTTGCGATCCAGGCTTGAAATCGGTCGCCCAGCTGGTATCGCTGCAGGACCTTCTGCAAGTAGGTCCAATTGACTCGGTCAAATGCCTTCTCCGCATCGATAGCCAGTAGCACCGAGTCCGAGTTTTGAAAGTGAGTTTTATCCACGAGGTGCAGTAGCCGTTTAGTATTATCGCTGCATTGGCGGTTTGGGACAAAGCCCGATTGGTCCGGTTCGAGGATACCCGGCAGGCAAGGGCCCAAGCGGGCCTCTAATACCCCCGTGAATAGTTTCAAATCTAAGTTAAGTAGGGAGATGGGGCGGAACGCGGAACAATGTGACGGGGGTTTGCCCGGCTTGGGCAGTACCACTATGTCAGCCGCCAGCATGTCCGGTGGTATGGAGCTCAGACCCTCGAAAGAATTAAACAACCTCGCGAGTATTGGAGCTAGCACCTGGCCGAAGAGTTTGTAAAAGCCTGATGAAAAGCCATCAGGTCCTGGCGATTTGAGCGGGCGGAGGCGTGAGATGGCGGCTAGGACTTCTTCAGGGCGAATAGGAGCGTCTAAGTCCTCTGCGTTTGCTGGACACAGCGGTGTGATGTCCGCCGATTGCAAGTACGTGTCGACGGCGGCTGGCGATACTTTATCCGCGCTATACAGGGAGGCGTAAAAAGAGCGCAAGGCGGTAGCAACCTGTGCATCTTCGGTAAGGGTATCACCGGAGTTGTCCAGGAGAGTGGTGATTTTTGAGCGGAAGAGCGGCAAATTCCGCTCTGTCAGTGTCGAGGCTGGCCAGTTGAGCCCTGGCAGCTTTCAGCTGACGCCAAATTCTCGGGGCGCAGGTGCGACTATGAACCCTTTCTAGTTCAGCTACTTGTGCTGTGAGGTCAACCCTCTTGTCTTTGCGAATCTTGGCATCAGCAGCTGCAATAGCGATCAGTTCCCCCTGATTACGGCTTTTAAAGCTCCCCAAAGGGTCGACACCGAGACTGCGGAGGTATCTTTAGTGGCGAGGTAGTCCGAAATGCATTTATGAATTTGTTTAATAACGTCCGGTCTCTGCAAAATGGGTTCGTTGAGCCTCCATGAGCCAGGGGTGCGTGGTGACTTGGGCATACTGAGTGTCAGTTCCACCGCATCGTGGTCCGAGAGGGCCGCTGGGACAATGGAAACCTCGGTGACGAGAGGGACCAGTTCTGAAGAGCCCAAGAAGTGATCTAGGCGCGCGTATGTGTGGTGTACATGGGAATAGAAGGTGAAGCGCGCTGTGTTGGGGTGCGCCGTCCTCCAGAGATCTAGAAGACCCCTCTCCTGCAGCCAGGACCCGCCCGCCTCTGATAGCGCACCGGTATCTCCATAGCGGTGCCCAGACCTATCCTTATTCGTGTCCATGACTAAATTGAGGTCCCCCCAATGAGCAGCTGAGAATGAGGTGACTGTAGTGTTTCGGAGAGTGCAGTTTTCAGGAATGGTTCCTCACCTGTGTTGGGTGCGCAGATGGAGCCTATCGTTAGTGTTCTATTCCCTACAAGGAAGGTGTAGGCCAGGAGGCGTCCCTTAATTTCTCCTACTTTGGCCCCTACCCGGCCCCGGAAACGCCGGGACACGAGAACGGCCCCCCCTGCTTTCTTAGATGGAAGAGAAGAGAAGTATTGCTGAGGAAAAGCCCGGGAGCGAAATCTGTGCCAATCTTTAGTCAGGAGGTGGGATTCCTGCAATAAGCAGATGTCAGCCTCTTAGTGTTCTAGGTAGGAGATGACTGCCCTTCTCTTAATCGGATTGTTGAGGCCTTTTACATTGAGAGACAATATCTTGAGTGTGTCAGTCATCATGGGAGAATATGAAGATATCCGAGTTTAGCAGCGTAGGTCGCTGTTGCGCATTGTAAGCTATAGTTAACACCTTGAACCTGTAGAATTCCCTTGGCATACTGGTCCCCGCCCTCGTTCCCCACCCCGCCCTGCCTGCAACACTGTTCCCCCCGTCCCCCCTTCCCAACCATCCCCGATGAACCTCCCCAACCCCAACAGAGTGAACCTCCCCAGTCCCAACAGAGCCTCCCTCCACCCCCTCATTCACCCCCCCAACCTCCCCAGAACAAGCCCCAAAACTAGAACTATTCATAGTCTCTGGCCTATTCGTGTCTGACACAGGTCCGTAGAAAGTCAATGGAAAGGGTACCATGGTAGCGGCCGAATCGACCTGTTGCCCCAGGTGATTACAGTATGAAAGAAAACCCTCAGGATAACATTGCCTTACAGATCGGTTGCAGTGTTGTCCGCCACTTCTTGCACAGCTGCCTCTCGTTCTTGAGCGACTGTGGCCGGGTCCGGTTTCGGGATGGATCTCGGGGATCGCCTCCGTCGCACTGTCTGCCAGCCGTCCCCTGTTCGCCGTGAGGTGTCTCCTTGCGATCTGTGTGGGGATGTTTCTCTAGATCCGGGCACTTACGGCATTTCAATGTTCAGTAGAGCACAAGTGTCGCGGAGGGACTTGAGTTGATGAAGCGAGCCTTTCCATTTAATGATCAGGCGGAACGGGTGACCCCAGGAGTAGGGTATACCATTGTCTCTCAAGAAGTTCGTTGCTATCCGGAAGGATTTACGTTTCTGCAGAGTGATGGCGGAGAGGTCTTGGAAAAGAGCTACGGGTTCATCCCGGAAACGGATAGGCTGTGCCCTTCGGGCCTCTCGTAGAATGCGTTCCTTTAGGGTAAAGTCCGGGAGGAAGGCTAAGATGTCCGGTGGTGGAGCTGGCGCTCGGCGCGCCAGGTCAACTCTATGTGCTCTGTCGATTCGTATCACAAAGTCCTGAGGCTCACCCAAGATCTACCGAAACAGCTCTTGTAAATATTCAACCAGATTGTTCTTCTCAGTTTTCAACGGGACTCCACAGACCCGTATGCTGTTCCGCCGGGAGCGGTTCTCAAGGTCTTTGGAGTGCGATTGTAAGTCCACCTGTTGGTCGTGAAGCCGAAGAATCTCCTGCTGAAGCCTTTCCACCTCCATGCTGCGGGATTGGTCTGCCTCCTCCACCGACGCCACCCGCTCGCCCAGGCCGTCCAAGTCTCGATGTAGTTCCCGCTGCTCCCCTGCTAGTTCCTGTTTCAAGGTTTGAAAGTCCTCCCTCAGAGTGTTGAAGAGGGAGGCTAGGAAGGCCTTAGTGATGGGGCAGTTTCATCCTCTTGTCCCTGGGGGCTTGCCGGAGGCTTCGGGGACACCGCTGTCTGGGCCTTCTCCCCCTTCGGTGCGTTTTTGTGTAGAAGATCCACGATATTCCGAGTCCCTTTGCGACTGGAGTGAGCCATGTTGTCGAAGCAAGGGCCTCGTAGAGCCGGTCAGAGGGAGCAATAGGGACGTGGTTGGCGCTCCGTCGATATGAGGTGCAGAGTCTGTTAGGTCCGGTGGGCTCTCCAGTGCCGTCGTATGGAAAGCGCCGGGGGTGGGGTGCGGCTCTCCGTTAGCGGGATGTCCAGAGGTCTTCAGGCAGTAGGTCGAGGCCTGGTGTGATGTCCGTAGGGGAGTTCCTGTGGGGCACCCAGGGTGGGCGTACTTGATGAGACGTGCAGGCTTCCTCGGGTGTCAGGGCTGGGCCCCCGCCGCTAGTGTAGCAGGATCAAAGCGGGCAGCGCCAGTCCTCGGGTGGTGGGGCACCTATGACTGTCCGGAGGTAGGGGGCTCCGTCAGTGGGGGCGTTCAGAGCGATGCAGCACTCGCGGGCACCAAGGACGCCAGTCCCCTCCAGTTGCTTATAAGCAGGCCCAAAGCCGGGGAGTCGGGTAGCTGGCCGGCCCCTCACCGCGCGCCGTTCTCATGGGCACAGTCGGGCCATCCAAAGCCCCCGGGGGTAGGCACTCTTACCATGTGCGTCGTGGCTGGGCAGGGCAGCGCCGGGGCGCACGCAGGTGTATCCTCGTCGATCGGAGCCGGGGGGCGTCAATGGCAGACCAGGTTCTCATGAGGCTCGAATCCCAGCAGCAGGCCCGCGTGGCCCCGAGTCCGAAGCAAGCTGGAGGCTGTGGGCATGGAAGGTGGCATGGGAGGCCTCAGGTGTAAGCGCCGCCCAGGCGGGCCCGCCAGTGCATACAGGAGCCGCCTGGAGCTACCCGGTCCACCGCGACCCGCCGCCGCAGAGCCAGGCCCCGTACCGGGGCCGCAGGTATGGTGCCGTCCCAGCGGGAGAGCCGGCAGCGGCGGGTGGCGTTCCGGCCCTGGAGCAAATTCCTCCGTCGGTGCACGGCCTCAGGTGGAAGGGTCGGAGCCGTTTGCGGGCTGTGGGCTTCGAGAGGTGAGGTGTGGCAGCTCCAATCAGACCCGCCTCCGCAGGAAGGGGTCCCGTCCGCCCTCAGTATAGGCCCGGAGCCGGGGCCTAAAGTAGCGGGGACCCGCTGGAGCTACGCGCGATCCCCAGATGCACAGATCGCTCAGCGCCGATCGCGCCACCACAGCAGGGTTCCGACCGCCTCTCACCGCTTCCGGCGAGTCGGTGTCGCCAGTCCGCGGACTGCTCCTCCGTCGCAGGCTCCGCCGGGTAGCTTCAGCTCCGCGGCGCCATTGCGCTGATCCCTCAGGCGGTGGTCGCAGTGGGGTGTAGGTGTACGCCGCTGTGCTGAAACGTAGCCAGGAGCGTGTCGCAATGGGGTACAACCCAATGATGTAAGTTCGAGCAGGTTTTGGGGGAATTGCAGCAACTTACGCCGTGCTATGGGGCATAGGGCCGGGGAGCCACACGAAGCACGTCCGTACAGGCCGCCATCGTAGCCACGCCCCTAGCAGATCATTTTTGATCATTGATATGCATCTCTTGTGACAAACATATATCGACTTTCTATATAGCTAAGTATTCATAAAAAATATATTTTATTAAGATGCTGTAAACCTTTAACATTAAGAGAGGTAATTGTAACATTGCACATACTATCCATATGTGACAGAAAGGCCACTGAGTGGGAAATGTAGAAGCCAGAGTCACAAGATGTAAGTTTGAAAGCGTAAAAAGTCAAAACAAGGCAATAAACACAAAACAGCAATTAACAGTGGAAAACAAACACACAACGAAACAACAAGTGAGATGCACAGCAAGAGGCCAAAACAATCAACACTGCACAATGTGTGATGCAACCAATCATCAATTATGAAGCCTTCTAAGCCTTTAATCCTGATATTCTTAAAATCATCAGCATCTTGTGAGTCCATCAGAAGAGGGTCATTATGATTGAGATATTCAAAGAGTACCAAAGTAGTATTGAAGCCTTTTGAAATATATTTTGTCTATATTCTCAAAGTTGACTGATCAAACAGGCCATATTTTTAGCCAGCTTCTATCGACCCAAGACACAATGAGGAAATGTCTCTGGGAAACACAACAGATTCTTTGGCAAAATCCTAATGAATAAATATTGTATTCACTTTCTTCACCAAAGACAGTATTTCTCATAGTGCTGGAAATGTACATTTTTTTTGCATTTCAAGATCTTCAAAGATAACATTCCCTCCCCGAGACAAAGTCAGCCATGTTTTCCTGGTTAAGGATGATTTGAGAGTGACAAGGCTGGATAATGTGAGCAGTTACTACCAGGAAGGCACCAGGTTGATTAAACTTTGCGGCAGTGTCATGCCTCTTGTAGCCATATTTTCTAGTTACCTTGTTGTGCTCAATCAACCATATTGACACTGGGACACCTCCAATAGGGCCTGAGCAACCCTCTTTTTTTATTCATATTCAAAGGATCTGCAGAGTTCCCTGGAAGTCACTTATTTGTCTTCTGCTAACTACATATAACTTAATTGCCATGAGTACTAACTTTATGGAAGAGGTGTTTTTTTCAAGATTTGCTGTATACATCTTAGATTTAAGACCCTCATAAGCCTTCTAACATGCTAAATTGAAGAATTAGGACCATGCCATAAGTTCAGAGCCACCACCTCTGGCAAGGTAGACAGCTTTATAACCCTTCTTTTTCTGATCAATTTTGTTTTCAGTGTGGATAAGTGGCCAGTATTGATTTTAGGTTGTTTCTCAACAGAGATTTGTTTATTGAGTAAGGGTTTATTTAGGGCGACTCTATACATTCTGGTATGGTGCTTCCAGATAATGCCTTATTAATTCCCACAAATCTTATTAGCAGAGTTTAAACTAGGTCAATGTGGAACACTAAGTGAATGTTCATCTCATGAGGATTTACTAACAAAAATTCTATCAGGATTAGATTAGATCTTTCAAGATCCAGTTATCGTATAGGGAAATAACAAGTAAGGATTAGTAAATTTCTCCTTTGTACCACTCAAACGCACCAGTAAAAATTTCACTTTACCTCGCTATCAGTCAACTTAGAAAAAAGAGTAGAACTCCTGGGCAGAACTGTTGTTCGATTACGAGTTAATGTTTATTTGTGCGAATGAAAAAGAGACCTGGAAAGCCAAGTTAAAAGGAGGGCTTTAGACACAGTGACTGAGAAGTAACACTCAAACTTAATCCCCCTAAAATTCCAGAAAGACTTTTATCTCAGGGAAGTTTAAATCAGAGGATGTACATGAGAGAGAGCTAATTATGTCCCCTATAATCTTTCCTCGCACACTTGCACAAGCCTGGACTGAATATTCAAACTAGAGCTTCCACCATGTTAGTTACTAAGGGCCCCATTAGTATGTCGGGCGGATCGCCACCGCCTGCATGGCGGTGACGATCCGCCCGACATATTCCCCCGCCCGCATGCAAATTCCCCCGTCACATTACTATGGCGGGGGACCCCGGCGGATGTAAAGACCATCTGCCGGTTTTCCGCCTGGTCAATGAGTCGACCGGGTAGAAAAGCTGTTAATATGGTGGAGGTGTCTGGTAGACACTGCCATCCATATTAGCATACATGCGGGAACATGCATTGCTGCCACAGAAAGGCATGCAGACTTCAACATTTGGGACCCGTAGCGGGCCCCCAGGGATTTTGGGGGGTGGGGGGTGCACATGGGGGGTACCAATGGTACAGATACAAAAAATACATATTATAAACAATCCTATTTACACTTTGTTTTAAAACACACACTACTATACAGTACAGATGAATGCATCCGGTATCTTCTATACAAAGGTAAAGCTAGTTTTGACATATTCTTACCATATATATCATATATATATCATCAACCTAATTCACCTGTTAATGGATACATGATTTTATTACATGATTTTAATGTAGGTGAGGGTCATTTCCAAACAAACACTTTTATATTTGGGACGACTTTTCATTCATACTTATTTCTCGAGGGAATGTTAGTCCATGGAAGGAGAGAAACTCATGTTTAGGTTATGAGAAAAAGGGCTGATATAGAGCACTCATTGTCTAGGGCCATCAATAGTTCACTTACCAACAAAGTGGTGATTTAGATTGTGCTGGTTATTCCTCCAATCCTTTCTCACGATAAAAAAGTGTTCATTGGGGACAGCACCTTGGGGACAAGAGCAGATAGGCTTCTTAGCATTTTTTTTAGGTCTGGATATAAAACAGTATGGAGGTCCCACATACCTATTTCTCCTCTAACATCACTGAGTGACATTTGGGTAAGCATGTTTAAACAAAAGGAATATTTTGCGACCAGCCTCTTTCAGCCTTTGGCTTGAAACGTTTTCTATCTTGTCTTGCCTGTCATCAAGGGAGTATTTCTCTCTGAACAAATGTGATTGGCTGTTTGTGTGTACACTTCTGCTTCCAGTCAACTACTTGCATTCAACTATTTTTAATTTTAAAAGGCCACTCAGTGCATTACACTGCTTGTCACTTTGAATTTGCTTTGTCATACCTACATTTTAAACTGAAATCAATCCATTTTTAAAAATTACTTTTTAGTGCAGCAAACTATTTATATTGCTGTTGTCAGGGCAGTTGTTAGAGACTGATCCTGCCATGGCCACTCTGTTTATCTTGGTTTTGAGAAGTCTTAACCCAAAATGGGTTTTGCGACACTTTGGCACCATTTTATGTTCAACATCACCTTTCCTTCTTTGCTGTGATGCTTCTCCTCTAACTATTGTGTTTGCTCTAGGTTGCTGCCACTACCCCTTTCTCTCCTATGTTGCTTCTTAGTCAATCTTCCCACACTTCTTCCTTTTCCTTCCTCTTCTTCTTTCATGATTTGTTGTTCCTTATTCCTTCTGTCCTTACCTCCTTTTTTCTCCCATTAACCCCTCAATTTTACCCCTGCAAACCACCCCTCAAGTCTCCTGAATACCTTTCCATACTGTTGGCTTGCCACCAATGCCACCAAAATGAAAGCTGGTGTCTAATAGAGGCTCATAACACGAAGAGTACCTAGAGGTCAAAACATATCTGTCACTCAACTGTGGATACAGACCCCAACACCATTAATAGATTGGGGCATGTACCTAGTGTGGGTCATTAAACTCGCCCTGGGACCCTCCTATTAATTGGTTTGGTTTACGTCTAATAGAGGCTGCCGGGCCTTCATCACAGTCCTGCTTTTTTTTTCTATGTCAAATGAAGATTGGAAAGCCATGGAGCCTTACTTTGATTTTATAGTATGTCTTTCCCTCTGTCGTTTCTAACTAAATGTGAATATTTTAGTATTTGTATAGCAAAAGTCTCACATGAGATCAATGAGTACTCAAAGTAGGATTTTCTCCTAGGAATATACGATTATTGAAGGAAGGGCAAGGGTAGATTGTGCAGTCAGGGTTATGCTCCTTGAAGACGTGTCTTCAGATTTCTTTTGAGTTTATGCTTATCTGATGCTGACAGGGGCAATGTTTTGCGTCAATATGGTGATTTTAAGGCTTCTGGTCTAGATTACCCCTGGCTAGTGTTTTCTGCCCGTTAAGATAGGGTTGAGGGATCTATAGTGATGCAGCTCATTGCGAAGATGATCTGGGCTTGAAAGGGGAGCAAATGTAAGTCTTTTAAAGGGGGCAGGGTAATTTGGTTGACGTTCTTTGAGCCCTTCGTACATTGTCTCTTTGTGTAGGATACCTTTCAGAGGTGCTAGGGTGATATCGGGGGATGACTGTGCGCATGGTTTCCTCCATCCAGATTGTAGCGGTCTAAGGAATGCACACTGTTCTTAGGTCAACTTTCCTAAGAAATGGCTTTTCTTTCATCAAGAAGGAATGTGCGGAAAGATTTATGTGAGGAATTCCCAGAATTGTTTGCAGACAATTTGGGTAAGCTATAAATTACATACATAAAATCACACTTAAAGCTGGAGCCACACCTGTGGCGCATAAGACAAGATCAGCCCGTTACTGTGAGGGAACCATTGATTGTGATTGATCTGAGCGCCGTTATTCAGAGCTCAGCCAGGGACTGAGGGCCTGGGCATGTTCTCCAAGTAGGCTGTAATGCATTCTGCATTGAGAACATGCAAAGTGCGCATGTCTGTTTGGCCGGACCAAGAGAGTTGGCCAAAAAGTCATTGCACACTTAGGAAGGTGCTCCCACTCCTCCCCGGCAATACTATGTGAGCAGAGCAGCCCGCCCCCTCACCCAAATCTGCATCAGTAGGACAGGCTTTTTTGTTTGGCCTCAGCCACCACAGCATTTCAAAGGATTATGTAACACATACTGAAGGATTGTAAGAAAATCATGTGTGTTTCAGGACAATATCCTAATTTATGTTTCCATGGGAGATACCAACCTCGTTACCATTTGAAAAGATGAAATGAGGCAGCATAGGTTAAATACTTTATTGAGTATTCATGAAGCCGACATCTCCAGACTTGCCAGAGTCACAACATTTGACTGGAACCCAACATTCTATACCAGCTTTACATGAGGGTTCCATGGGAGTGACCACTCAGTGTAGATAAGGGAGGGGAAATACATGCGGCCTAGCATCTAGAGTACATTAAGATTATAACAGGAACCAAGTTGTCTTGATGTTCCTTTCAATTATTTGCTTGAGCAAGATGACTATGTCAAGGAAGAATCACAGAGACTTTGCATGGTTTGTCAGATAGGGGTTGAATCCTCAAAGGTTTAAGATAGAGAGTCCGGCTTGAATCTGTGGTTACTTGGTGCTGTTGCAAAACAGGAGGAGTTCTGTCTTTGTGGGGAGCTTCAGGAAGTTAGTTGAAATCTAAGATTGGATGAGTTTGAGGCAAGATTTGAGATTCTGTGTGTTATTGGGTAATTATATTTTTACTTTTAGTGAGTGCTACATGCATATTGATGGAACTTGATGGATGATGTTATCTGCAAGAATGGATCTGAGAGGCTCCATGTATGGGTGAAGATGATGGGATAAAGGATAGAGCCATGGTGTACTCTGTAGGATATGGGGTAAGTCCATGATCTTGTGCAACCTATTTGCACGAGATGGCACTGGTGAGTAGAATATGAAATATTTGAACATAGTACTTGAAAATCCAATGTGTGTTTTCAGGGCGTTGATCAGAGCTAAATGGTCAACAGTACTGAAGGTTAAAGAGATGTCAGGGGTAATTCCTATCATTGATATGGAGGGCATCATAGACGACTTGAACTGAGACTGTCTCAGTGCTGAAAAGTGGATGAAAGCCTCATTGGTTGTCTGGTAGAAGATTTCTTTTGCTGATGCGCTCTTGTAGCTGAGTGGTGACTGCTATCTCCATGATATTTCTTATCAAGTGGTGGTAAGTAATTGGTCAGAAGATGGTGAGGTCTGCTGGGGTCAAAAGCTATTCCTTAAACAAGAGAAGGATCTGACCTATGTTAAGGGAATCAGGCACATTTCCTTGGCTTAGGGAAACAATGACAATATGGAGAAGGGGTTTGAGAACTAGTGATTTGCTGATAGAAGAGAGAATTGTGTCATTTCTATAGAAGGTTTTCTTGAGAGAATTCAGAGTATAGGAGAGAGCTATGCGTGAGACTGGATTGAAGGAGATGAATTTGGTGGTGAGGTGATGGGGAATGCTGAAAACGAAGGCACCATGGACATGGTAATGATTTTGAATGTGAGTTTTTAAAACTTTTTTTGCCCTTTTGTGTTGCTTGTTTCCCCTACCTGTACATGCATCTGCTTCTCCCTTCTATCCCTCCTTCTTTCCTCTGTGTATCACTCTTCTTGCATGTCACTCCCTCCTGGCAACTGTACCACCAAAATGAAAGCCGGTATATAATGCTTCCAATACTCATAGTTAATCCTAATACTGTGATTATACTTGCTCTTCACAATCCTTTTGTCATGCGGTGTTTCTGGACTTTGGAGACATACACCCATAATCAACCTACAAGAAAACTTTAAGCTCCTCCCCTGAAGCATCTACCAAAAAAGTCCAGCAGACGGTCATCAAAACATAGCATACAGCATTGTGAGGGCTGGGACAAGTGAGTAGAATTGTAGTAATGGTATTACCAGTAAGTAACCTAAGCATTACCACCTTATGACTTTCTTGTTCCAGTCCTTATGCCATGAGGATTTACCATAACAGGCAGGACCACCATTAATCATTCACAAAGAAAGCTAGACAGAAAGGACATTGTCCAGACACAAAGGAGGAAGAACCAAACGTAGGTCAGCAAATCCCCAAGTGCTGTGCAAAAGCAAGCCAACAAGCACTTGAACATTTAAAGGGAGGGGGTCACAACCTGTGCACCCAGAGCAGAAGAGGCCCACAGTCAGCTATGCAGGGAAAGAACTAGGAGAGACCGAAAGACAACAGCATGAAGAAATCCAGCAAAGCAAGCAGTCAGTAGCTCAAGCAAAAACAAAAAGTCATGGAAGAAAATGTCACCACTACCGGAGAGAAGTACGAAAAATAATGGCAAATGAGAAAGTCCTGGTCCTAGACAGGAGACACCCAAAACAGAGCACAAGAACACATCAGCCTGAGCAATTTACCAATGGTAACCCAAAAGAGAAGTAAAGCCGGACCTAAAGGTATGAGCAGAAGGGGATCAACGTCCAACTCACAGAAAGCGTAGACCCAGTTCAATGGAACAGGCATGTCAGAGTTTAAAACAATCCCATGTTCTTTGTACACCATACATAAAGACCATGCCCCAGCATACCATATAAGGAGATAAGCCCTGGGGCCTAAATACATGAATCTCGGAGCACAGATAAATAAGGAAGCACAGGACCTCCAAATACAAGGTACATGAGAAGAGAAACACTGGAGAACCTGAACCGCGAACCACATAGCCAGAGCCAAGAGCAGATTCAACATAGCAGCCAACTAGGATCCGCAAGCAAAATGCATAACCAATACCAACAACAAGGCAAGCAAGAGTAGGCAAAGCAAGCCAGAGGAAGCTGAAGCTTACACCCCAACAAGGAGCACAGATGTAGAACTGTTAGAATCCAGAACTACCCGGCCCAAAATCAAGTGCACTGCAACCAAAAATAGAGAACTTCTACGGCAATCCGTGCCCAGAGCGCAAAGACTCAGAATTCAATCAGGAATGTAGAAGCTCAGAGGAGGAATTAGAGGCCAAAAAACAGGGACCCATCGTACTGAGCATACTGGAGAAGCAAAGAAAACTAGCACATACAGCAAAGACTAAGCAAGCACTGCAGACCTAGAAGTCAGGACCACCAAAGAAGGCATCAACCCCACAACCCCAGGATACTTCAGAAACTGAGAGCAGTCCACAGAGACCACACGTTCTTAGGAGGTTGCAAACACCTTTTGAAAGACATCCAACACACAAGGTGCAGAATTGTTGAAGAAGCAAAACAAAAAAAGTCAAAACAAAGCAACTTACAACATCCCATACATTCAGAGGCAAACAGCAAGGGGAGGAAAGGGAGGCCAGAAAGAATCAACAACTTGCTATGGTGCTCAAATGCTAATTGCCCAGAACTCCAAGACCAGCTGACAAGGACACAATACACAAGGAGAGCAAGCATCTAACAAACACGGGATACAACTACCTAATCCCAAATAGCAAGGAGACCCATCAGCAGACTGACAGAGAACACAAAGAGAGACCAGACATGCGTTTTACAGCTGAGATTCAATTATCAAGGAGAGAGAGAGGACTAGGTAGCTGGTCCATATCCCCAGGTATTATATGTTAATCAAAAAGAGGACTAGCCTATTTGTGAACAATACAGGACTCAGGACTGTATGACAAGAGGGAAACCATTAGGTTTCTTTATGAAGCCCTCACCGACCAACCTAGTTGGTGGCATGCTTCATCATCGGACCCACCCAGTGACACCGAGTGTGTCCCGGGTGTGCTACTACACCTGAATACAGCGGAACTGGTGTGTTGCTGAGTGTGCAGTGTGAGTGACGTGAAAGTGAAATTTTAAAAAGCTATACAGTGGTCCAAGTTCCTGAGGGGATAATTTAATTTTAATGTCTGGACCTCTGTTAGCAATAAAAACAAGGCAGGTGGATGTTGGTGGAGTGAATATTAGGAACTCCTACATCCAAGGTGTGGTCTACATGTTTCAGCCAGGCCTTTTGTATGAAACTGGCTTTCCTCAGGACCGTTAAATAAGTGACTGTGCAAACTATACTTTAAGTGAGTATGTGATCGAAAAATGTGAAGCACACGCTAAGGTGCTATACATGTAGGAGGGGGATTCCCTCTCCGGGTATTACTGGGCATACAACACGTATGATGGACAAATATACAGGGGAGAGTCTTAGCTTGGTTGCATGAATCACAAAGGAACATACTTGCCGTAAGTATAGTGCAATGTGAGCGGTAAAAATGCGACAAAAGGTGTAACCGTACTGGTGGATGTGGTTATGATGAAATTATCTAAATATGTGCTTGTACATGTGGTGGGCTAAGAAACGTAAGCACACGCGCAGGTTGAAAGCTGATACACTCAAGCGATATCCTCACGCTAGCGTTTTGCTGCGAATGCCCGAAAGGAGAAATCCGGCAGAGGTGTTGACCCTGAAAAGAGAGGAAGGGGCCGTGGCCGTTAGCGATCTGCAAGAGAAAGGTAGCTTACCTGGTTAAGGTAGGGTTCGTGCAGTACTCACGACACTGGCAGCCAAGACCTGCTGGAAACCTGTTGTTCCGTCACGGACCTCCGAAGGAAGTGTTCATGGTTCCCTCTGGTGTTTAAGTATGCTGCAAGTAATTGGTTTCTGCTTGGTCAGAGTAGCGTACCTGTGCAGGAGACATGGAAAAGAGACCATGGGCGCTGGCAGCTAGACGTGTAGTCAGGGTGTCCCTTGAGTCATTCTGTTATGGCGCATGGGAGATTAGCACATTACCATGGGGATGATGTAGACAGTGAAGTTCACGAGTACAATGGCATCGTGTGAGAGTGATCGAGCGCCTGTGGTGCAGACTCATGCCGCCATGCTAGGTCAATGAAATAATGAGATAAATTAAAGAATGTAAAGGAGAAGAAATTAAAAGTTAAGAATTAAAAAGTAAACATTAAAAGACAATTAGCCCGTGGTACACAAAGGGACCAGAAGGTGGAGATTGAGGCGGTTACGCAAAGGTGCATCTTGGGGCCTTGGTGTAAGCCTGGGAGACGAGGCTGAGTAAGGCTCAAAAAGGGAGACTACTAGGACCTCACAAGGAGTACAGGAGCACCAAGGGATGGAATCATTCAGGCCATGGTGCTGCGTGGATAATCGGTAAATCCACCGCTGTTCCTTTGTCAGGAGAATCTTTTCATAGTCACATTGGTTATGATCAAATTGTTCAATGACCGTCCATGCCATGTCATTGGGGGTGTGGTGATTTTGCAACAAGTGGTCAGTGAGTTTGCTGATGTTCTTTTTGCATCTGACGGTGCTACGGTGTTCCACCACTCTGGTTCCGACCTTTCGTGTCGTCATACCCAGGTAGCAAAGGCCGCATGGGCATGTGATGAGGTAAACTACGTTACTTGAGTTACAGTTTGTATGGTGTAGCTGTGTCCGGACTTTTCCTATATTCTGATTGAGTGTTTTGGAGTGTTCAGTCAGATGGCACACACTGCAGTTGTTGCATGGGTAGTGTCCTGTGATTTTGGGGAGACCCCATGTGTTCAGAATGGTGTTGGGTTTTGGTTTTCGCGTGGCCCTTGAGAGTGTAGACACCAGTTGGTCTTTTAGGTTGTTTGCCCGTTTGTATGCAAAATTAGGTTCTTCCCATTCTCTTGTGCCGGAATTGATGATGCGCCAGTGTTTGCGGACAATGCTGGAGACTTGGTTGGATGCCGAATTGTATGTGGTGTCGCATGTCATGGGTGATGGTTCAGGGTCTTTGATCACCGTTTCTAGAAGGGCCTCCCTGTTCTGGTTGCATGCCCTCTTGCTTGTTTTCTCAATGTTTTTCTTGGGGTAGCCACGTTCCTGTAATCTGGACACCAGGGCAGCCGATTGTTTTTTGTAATCAGTGCGCTGGGTATGACGACACGAAAGGTCAGAACCAGAGTGGTCGAACACCAGAGCACCGTCAGATGCAAAAACAACATCAGCAAACTCACTGACCACTTCTTGCAAAATAACCACACCCCCAATGACATGACATGGATGGTCATTGAACAATTCGATCATAACGAACGTGACAATGAAAAGATTCTCCTGACAAAGGAACAGCAGTGGATTTACCGCTTAGCCACACAGCACCATGGTCTGAATGATTCCATCCCTTGGTGCTCCCTGAAACCGTAAAAACCTGTGAACTCCATATTGTAAAGTGACCACTCCTGTACTCCTTGTGAGGTCCTAGTAGTCTCCCTTTTTTAGCCTTACTCAGCCTCGTCTCCCAGGCATACTCCAAGGCCCCAAGGTGCACCTCTGCGTAATCGCCTCAATCTCCACCTTCTGGCCCCTTAGTGTACCATGGGCTAATTGTCTTTTAATGTTTAATTTTTAATTCTTAACTTTTAATTTCTTCTCCTTTACATTATTTAATTTATCTCATTATTTCATTGACCCTGTGTGGCGGCATGAGTCTGCACCACAGGCGCTCGAGCACGCTCACACAATGCCATTGCACTCGTGAACTTCACCGTCCGTGTCATCCCCATGGTAACGCGTCATAACAGAATGACTCAGCGGACACCCTGACTACGCGCCTGCAGCCAGCGCGCCTAGTCTCTTTTCCATGTCTCCCGCACAGGGACGCTACTCCGAGCAAGCAGAAACCAATTACTTGCAGCATACTTAAACACCAGCGGGAACCATGAACACTTCCTTCAGAGGTCCGTGACGGAACAACAGGTCTCCAGCAGGTCTTGGCCACCAGAGTTGTGAGTACTGCACAAGCCCTTCTTTGACCGGGTAAGCTACCTTTCTGTTGCAGGTCGCTAACGGCCCATGGCCCCTTCCTCTCTTTTCAGGGTCAACACCTTTGCCGGATTTCTCCTCTGGGGCATTCGCAGCAAAACGCTAGCGCGAGGATACCTCTTGAGTGTATCCACTTTCAACCTGTGCGTGTGCTTGTGTTTCCTAGCCCACCACATGTACAAGTGCATATTTCGATAATTTCACCATAACCACACCACCAGTACGGTTACACCTTTTGCCGCATTTTTACCGCTCACATTGCACTATACTACCGGCAAATATGTTCCTTTGTGATACATGCAACCATGCTAAGACTCTCCCCTGTATGTCCGTCATACGTGCTGTATTGCCTGGAGAGCGAATCCCCCTCCTACATGTATAGCACCTTAGCGTGTGCTTCACATTTTTCGATCACATACTCACTTAAAGTATAGATTGAACAGTCACTTATTTAACGGTCCTGAGGAAAGTCAGTTTTATAGAAAAGGCCTGGCTGAAACATGTAGACCACACCTTGGATGTAGGAGTTCCTAATATTCACTCCACCAACATCTACCTGGCTTTTTTTTAATGTTAACAGAGGCCCAGACATTAAAATTAAATGATCCCCTCGGAAACTGGGACCACTGTACAGCTTTTTCAAATTTAACTTTCACGTCACTCACACAGCACACTCAGCAACACACCAGCTCCACTGTATTCAGGCGTAGTAGCACACCTGGGACACACTCTGTGTTACTGGGTGGGCCCGATGATGAAGTATGCCACCAACTAGGTTGGTGGGTAAGGGCTTCATAAAGAAACCTAATGGTTTCCCTCTTCTCATACAGTCCTGAGTCCTGTATTGTTCACAAATAGGCTAGTCCTCTTTTTGATTAACACATTTTACAGCTGAGACCCAGACAGTTGGGATCACACAAGAAGGCCAAAACACCCAAGCATGGGCATAAGAGTGCTGAGAGTAAAACACATTTGAAGGGGAACCCCGCACACAAGCGAACCTGGTGATCCCCTAAAAGTATTCCAACAAAGATATGGTTGTGGCCCAGCAAGAAGTTCCTACGGCAGCTCGCCACCAAACTACATGCCAAATAAAAAAGGATAGAGGTATATTTTTAAAATGAACTGAGTTCTCCTGAGAGAACCAAAGAGAGATCGGGGAGGCCCCAGTGCCCCAACACCCAGGATTGGAGAAAACAACTTGACACCCAGGCAGAGGGGAAGGAAGCAGCACAGAGGAACATATAGTCAGAAATCACACACTCCAAGATGGAGAAAGAGGAGCATACCAATAGCTGACCAAGAAGCAGAAGGAACCTAAGCAAAAGAGGACAGTTGTGCCAGCCTGGAATAAAAATACAAACTTCTTTAAAAGAGCCACATAGTGAGGGGGGAGACCACGTCCAAAACACCAAGTCCAAAATAGTATTGGAGTAGACCAAAGCCCAAGTAAGAAGGCAGAACTAAACTCCCAGCACTTAAAGCAAAAGTCAACCCTTTGCAGAACCAATACGGGAAATCAGAGAGCTACCCAAAAAACACCATGCCCAACATGGACCAAGTGGTGATCCTAACTAAAGTCCAATCAGTGCACCATGCTACAACAGGACACAGCCTCAGATTATAGCACAGGGAACAACCCAATTCAAACCACCACCTTGATAAAACAAAGGGGCAGAAGGGACAATGCTCAAGAAACAACTTCACACAGGGACAGGAATACTACTTGTAAAAACAGCCTTAAGGACAAATAAACAAATTGACAGAAGCAGTGTACATGCAGAGGATGTCCAACCCAAGCCAAGCACAGAACAAGGTACCTAGGCCAGCCCACCAACAATCCACACACCAAACAAAGACGGGTGGACTGTCAGGGCAGCAGGATGGAATACAGCGGCAAAGTCCTATTGCACAAGCACTAGACCAACCAACAATTCACACAGAGCATGTAAGACAATGCCTGGCAGAGGACAAGTGTCAGCTTCATGAGAAAAGCCAAACCTATAAACAAGAAAAAAGGAGGTCAGTAAGGAAGCTGGGCCCATGTAGATGAAGCTTGGGCATACTTCTCAGAAGACTCAAACCTAGCAGGTCCACAGGATAGAAGAACCAAGCCCAGCCCAATCCCAGTCTAGGAATAGAAACCTAGACCCAGAACACCACTATTATATACATTAACCATAATATATAAGAATGCCAGTGACCCACAAAGACCACCCACTCGATCTGGTTGCATTTCGGTTTCAAAACCCTTTGGCCGTTCTAATGAGTTATTTATAAAATACCTTTTTCCTCTGAGTGGGAGATATGCCAAAGAAAGCATGAAATTCATTAATATGATTGAGGGCCTTGATTTTGACCTTCCACAGGAACTTTGGTCACTCACGATATTGAATCTTTAGATACCAATATGCCACAGGATAAAGTTATTGAAGCTAAAGATTCCCCGCTTAATACCAGATCCACACTCACCTTCTTCTCCACTTTCTTCATAATCTCACTCCTTCACAATGACCGGAAACTTTTTCTGGTTTAATGGCAAATATTATTGTCAACATAAGGGCGCTTCCATGGTGGTAGTTTTCACTCCAGATTTTGTGACACGTTTTGTGGACACCCTTGAATCTGCACACCTTCTGCACAGGACTAACACCTTTACGGAGAAAATCAGGATGTGAAAAAGATATATTGACAACATCTTTATGATTTGGTCAGGGGGCATGAATCCTTTATCAGAATTGTTATCCTGACTAAATAACTCTCAGCCAGACTTGCATTGTACGCATGAATGGAACAGATCTAACATTGATTATTTACATTTTATTGTCAAGACTGCTGACAATAACCTTCAGACCACTATGTTCATAAAACCCCCATAAAGGAGCACACTAATATTATATTGTAGTTTCCTCCCAAGTGCTCTGAATGATGGCCATCCCTTTGGACAGCTTCTCAGATTGAACAGGAACTGCAAATATAAAACATACTTTTCTGGGAAATTAACATCCTCTCTCAAATTGTTAGAGAGTGGTTACCCTAAAACTTAGGTAAGACACTTTATTAAAACAGCTTGGTTCTCCTCCCTACCCCTAATTAAGATTACTTGAGTGACAATGCTTTTCCCTGAGCTACCAAGGTAATTAAGTTTTAAATGGCAAAGCTAGGTGTTTATGAGGTATCAGGCGCTCATACAATATTGACAAATATATACATTCAGCAAAGGTTTTTACCCGCGTGCATTCAATGGTGGCGGAGAAACACTATATTCCCCTAGTAAAATCCTAGGATTGGTTAATACAAGAAGTTTTGAAGCACACACTATTCAATTCAATTACAGTTGTATTGTGTGACAAACAAAATTAAAGATGAGCATAGGAGAATTCTTTTTTCTTTTTTCAATGTAGATTTATTTCTTCCAGATGACCTTCTTTTAGCTACACATGTTTCGTCATCAATTGGGAAACGACCCAACAAGTTCATCAGCGCTGGTCTATCGCAAATTGTCAGCGGTCAGACCTCCTGACTGTGTGTATCAGTTTAGGAGGTCGGACATTTTCTGAGACTTGAGTATATTGATGTCCAAAGTATACAAGAGCGCCACAAAATCAAGTTATATCCCTCAGAGATATTTCCTCTTAAATGGGGTATTGAAACCTCCAGTACGTATGGTGGTGACAGTGTAAACAGCAAAGTATTCCCTGAAATCGCGAATACGTTGCTTCTACTGCTGCCACATGGGATATAACTTGACTTTGTGGGATATAACTTGATATTGACTAACAAATGAACAATGTTTCTCTTGGAATTCCATGATGCCACCTCTTTAAATGAAGGACAAGGACATTAATCTGTGGTTCACTGAGCATTATTTTTTTCTCGCGCAACACAACATAACTTGAACGACATCTGCATACTGTTTGCGAGGGCCCGAACCATCAATCCATTATTTGAATAGTTCAAATGAGAATTAAAAGGGCCAATTTAATTGGCGTCGTTCCGCCCAATAGGCGGAGCAAGAAACAACAACATTCTGCTCACTAAACTTTCTAGCCATATCCAAAGACGTGTTCCCTGTTCTTCATTATAATTAATTCAGCTTATCTTATTTTTAGCTCGGGCATCTTGACGCTCCCATCTGCTGTTGTCTTCATGACAACTACTCCTTTTTGGCTCCTATACATACAGAGGCGAAAAGTGTAACAATTTAAACTTTATCATCTTTGTAAAGTGCTCTGACATCCCTCGGTCTATTCTTCACTGTTAAGACGGCTAAATAAATAGAATTATAGATGGATATTTCTGAATAAAAGAGATGGTGTTCATCAAGGGGTTCTGAGTGATGCCATATCATCCCAGTTATCCAAAGTTAACCCATTTGTAATTATACGTAGTATATGCTCCCCCATATCATCTGCCTCTACTTCCAACATATTTGCAGGGCCGGAGGAAAATGAGGCACAATATACAACATATGTTAAAACAAGGGAAGAGGCTAGCCTCCTGCCACCCACCCTCACCGCTCTAGATATACCCTCCCTCTACCCCAAAAAAATAAAATAAAAATACCTGGCCTCCTGCTAATCATCTCCACCTCGCACTGTACAACCTTCCCCCTGCCCAAACTGAAAGCAATTACCTGGTCTCCTGCCAGCCAACCCCAGCAACCTCTGAGCAATTGCACCCCTTCCTGCGGGCACCACACTGTGAGAGCCACTTTACAGTGCAGCTACAAATCACTTCTCAGCACAGGTCTGCAGAGACACCTCTGACGTGGCACAAGGCGGCTGGTGGATGCACATTACTGTCCATGTTCTCCCATCTGCATCTGGTCTGAGGAGACCCAGGAGAGGTGGGAGAAGGCAGGCGCGACCACATACCGCCTTTCTATCATGGCGCTCGGATCTCTGGAGTCCTGGGCATGGTGGCAGAATTGAGGGTATGTGAGTGCTTCTCCAAGTGACATCATAACAGTGGTTAACTTTTGTCTGATGTGACTCCAGTGAATAAATTGATTCCGAGCTGGTTGTTCACGTTAAACTCTTCATAGGGAGTTAATATACAACAATTAAGTAGGCCCCTCAAATACAAAAATCAAGTGAGATACCAGTGGAAGACCGGTTGAGAAGAACATGTCTTGCAGCGTTGGCACACATTAGTTTCACAGGTCCGGAAAAACCTTTTCGCCTACAGTTGTAATGGGAGCAAACCAAATATTGTGTAAAATAGACTAAACGCACAATCGGTAATCATAAAATGTAAAACTTTCACCCAAGCTTTGGGCAGATGTGAAATAATGAAAGTGTTTGCCTCAATCTTGAGTTGTCCCTCATGTGGCCTATTTGCCTTATGGTGAGGCTTTGTAAAATGCCTAGGGACATTGAAGGCAATTCATTAAAGGGAAATCTACATGTAGACATCTCCAGGCATATAGATTTACGCTTGTCCCGCAGTCCCTCAGGGTATATCTCCACCTAATAATCAGTGGCGGTGGCTTATACCGAGGATGGTAGGGCACAATTTTTTTTAAATTAAAATAGTCTTACCTTGGTGAGTTGCAGCACGACGTCCTCCTCCCTTGGGCATTTTCACAGGAGGCTCCAATGCAGGAAACTGCACCATCCTCAGGGCTCGAGTCGGGATACCACATGGTTGGACAGCGTCCCCCCACTTATTTTACCGGGAGCTCGATAACTGGATCAAATGGAGTCACACATTCACTCTTTGGCCTCTCTGATGCGAGATCGGAGCTCATTCAGAACTCTGCTCTCGCGCTGGCTTCTCTGATGCAATTGCATCTAAGGGGTGAGCGAGGGGAGGCAATGAGTCTGATGGTACAAGCCCCCTTTTGTGACGTCACTTCTTGTTGTGACGTCAGCGTCCCCCCACTTCTTTTTTTAGGACTTGTGCCCTGACTATCCTATCCTGGCTCTGCTTTCACAGCATGATAGCAGTGCCAGGATTGGATAGAGCAGGCTCTCGCAGCGCTCCTACGAGCACTGGAGGCCTGCGCGGTCTATAACCCAGCTGTCTAAGACAGTTAGGTAAGATAACTTTAAAATGCGCATGTCTGGCCAAAGAGACATGCACATTTTAAAGAGAATAGCTCTCTGCTGCTGTCACTTTGCAGCGCTTGCCCCGCCCTGTCCAGACACTTAGTTCAGGACGGGAGCCTGAAAAAGAAAACGGTAATAAATTACATTTATTACCGTTTTATTTTTCAGCTCTGGGGCTTGCGGGGTGACGCTCTTCCGCTCAAATGGAGGATTCCCCCCTGCTAATAATAATTCACAAAAAGCGGGCTATGCTATGTAGCACTACAAAGTGACAAAAATAGGGAATTAGGCATATAATGTGGAAGCACTTCAATGCTGACACCCTGGGATCTGCCCTTTTACCCTTGTGCTGCAAGATGTAGTGGAGCCAGAAATTAACTACAGTTGTATGTGTGGGTATTTTTTGAACATGTAATATGTTGTGTTTTATATTTGAGTGTGTGTAGAGGAATGATGAGCCACATATTTTTTGTAGTTCATTATTAATTTACATATTTGGAATTCTCGAAGAAGGTTCATGTTTTACGTTTACATTTTTACAATCTAAATCTTATGGATGTTGGCAATGTCTAGAGTTATCTGACCCATTTAATAATTGTTATGTTATTATTCCACATATTTTTAGTTGTAGATCTTTTTGCTGATAATGTTATCGCCTACCTTCTTTGGTCTAAGGGTGTTTCCCTTGCAGTACATGTGGCTATACGTAGTGAGTGACTTACACCAAAGCTTGGATGGTGCAGATTTGAGCCTGTTTGGGCAGTAGAACTAGTGGAGTAGATATGTTTGTAGTTTAGTAATTCACAAATAACTTACCTATTTTTTGATGCGTTATTCTATTTGCACGTTTCTTCCATTTCCACTCTTTTATTTTCCAGTTTCTCTTACTACTTTGTAGTATATATATTAACCATTTTGCAGCAATTCTCCCTTTCCAGTCTCACACTTATGCCTAAAACTTAGAGCTGTGTGTGTGTTACCTGCCTGTTCACTGCAGCATTAAAAAAAGCAATGTGAGTAGTGCATCGAAAGCCAGTTGAGGATCGGTCTGCATTAATTGAGAACAACATAGGGGTATATTATCAAAGCCAGGCGATAAACTTATCGCCGCTTTAGCGTCCGTTTTCAGGCGTAAAACGGCGATAACTTTATCGCTCAATCAGCAAGGACACGCTAGCCCGTGTTCTGCTGACTTAGCCCCCGTTTCCAGCATGCCTAACTTCACATCGCTAATGAGATGCAAAGTAAGCGTGGCTGTGAAACCAACCAGGGAAAATATTGTGATATTATCAAGGCAGGATATTGATTTTTGAAATCGTGTTAAGTATGCCTTAATGCAGGAATTTAACGTCTGTTAAATTCTTGACTAAGGCATACCTAACATGGGGGGTGGATTGTGTGGCTAAGACCACAGGCCCTATCACCAAGGATATCGCTGTTTCCCATGGAACATCACTGCAAAACCAGCGATGTTCCATGGAAAACCCTGCTATCGCTGGATTTCTTATCGCCTTTGAGATAAGTGTTGATAATACAACGCTATCTCTGCGATTTAATCCAGCGATAGCCGGTGATAAAAATACCAGCGCTAAGCATGCCTTGCAACATTTATCACAACTCCTTGGTAATATGCCCCAAAGTTTCACATTGCCCTCGAAATTGATCATTATATGATGTTTGGCCCTATATGGCAAGACAAGGAGTGCAGGACCTACACCATTTGTGCTATATTAATGGACACCAAACAAATTATAAATAGTTTAAGAAAGTGAAGACAAACCAATCAAAATCTTCCAAAAACAATTTAATATGTTAAAACATTGTGGTGTATTGGCTTATTTATTAGAAATAACGAAGGTTACAATACTGAGTTTTTTTAGTTTGGCTAAATATAATATTTAGGGGTGAATTGGTGGAATTTGGCAACTCAGCGTTACTCTTGTAACACGGAGTTCCAGCAATATTCTACCAATAGTCGCATGGCGGAATTTTTTCCTGCAAGGATCCAGAAATGTGAGCATGAGTGAAATATGGATCCCCTAGCGCCATTTTCTAAAGCATGTGGTCAGGGATAGTCGTGGTCAGAGGACTGCTTCTCCGGTAGATTTGCTGCTGCTCAAGTAGATTTTCTATTCCAGTGGCAGCAAAATTAGCTAAATGGCAGCACTCTCTTGCACACCGCATGGTCCTGTGTGCACTGATTTTTCAGCGCTGCTTGCACTACTGGTGCTAAATTACTCGGCAGAAATCCTTGGAATTTAGCAGAATAATTATGTAACTCTGCATGTTCCACCCATCTCTAATAGTAATAAAAGTCAATGCAGGTTTTATGTGATACAATATGGTAATTAGAAGGATGTCAATTTCACATAATCTACATTTGCATAGGCATGTGAAATTTCAGGAAAAGTTACACATAATTACATGATATGCACATTCGTTATTTAGTGCCATATTGTAGTGAGAAATGTATCCATGCATCAATTTTTTGTGCAAGGATGCATTTGGTCCTAAAAAAAAAGCATGAACACCACAATTACCTTGAACAACAGCCGCACATGTTGTGGATGTTCACATTTTTTCAGCTCTTACATACTGTAATTTTGATGCGAATGGTGGCCTAATTGTGCAGTGTGGTGTAATTGCGTACTTTTGTGAATTTTACATAATAAGCGTAATGTGAAATTCACAAAATTACATTGAATACACTAGCATAATTTAATTTCCGCCCAGGACTATTAGGAATTGTGAGATACAAACAAAGGGGATTATTCAGAAAAGAAATGTGGGGCGTTAAAGTTATTACTCCTGTAGTACTCTTTTACGTATTATTTTACATGCAAGTTGGCCCTTAAACCCATAAAATGGCATTAGAAGGGAATATTCAGTGACACATACAATTAGTACAGATAGAAAGGGTTGTTCCCTCTTTGTACTTTTCCAAATCCTTAATTGGACATTTTGGGCCAATTACCAAAGGCATGCAAGTATACATAAAAGGGTACTTCTGTTGTACTAGTTCCAGTAGACCAGATTCAGACACGAGGCTCACGATTTTTGAAGACAAAAATGGCTTACATTTGGTTGTCTCCCACCTAAAATTGCCTCTGCTTCAATAGGAATCAATGGGGAAAATACATTTCTCTAACTTCTTTTCAAAGACTCCCACCTCCCTGTTCTAAAATGTTGGCATGTATGCAGTAATGGAGCATCCTGCTGAGACATTTCTTCTTTTGTAAGCATGCGCCTTCAAGGAAATGCAATCCAAAGAAAACTTGCCCAGGCTTGTACCAGTTTGACTATATGAACTAATAAGTGCATGTATACCTGCTCGAAAGTAAATATTTCTGATACATAGATTCGGATAACAGAGACCACGAGCGCACACAAGTGAAGATTTGCCCCAATAAATAGGTGTGTGGACAAGAGCCATAGACAATGCATCACAAAGTATGCAAAGCAGCTGGGGACTAACTTTAGTTTTATGACTAACTCAATATTCCTGGCAACCATTCAGAAATATTGGAACTCTTTTAATTCACTGGCTTAATGAAAATCAGGAAAACAATTTATTAGACAGATATGTTTTCATTCTTGGAATGTTTGTATAGGATTAACTTAGCTTTATAAAATTCCTTTTTCCGTCTAGAATGTTGGAAAAATGTGATCTTGAATCAAGATTAGCAGGCGTCCGCGAGGCAATGCCATGAGCTGTTCACCTCAGACAGTTCACCCTGTGTCATAATTGTGAACAGGCTCACAAAGAGCGACAGACGTAAGTGACGAAACACATTCTAGACAGCTGGAGAGCCTTTCCTGATAGCTGCTTTCTGCTTGCAAACAGTCGTGGCTAGTTTCCTAGCAAAGAAAACGTTAATATAATCGTTCTGGATTATTTGAGGTACATGAACAAAATGATCTGAGTCAGACCACAGAAAAAAGGTGTGCCTTCCTTACTTTTTAAGTCGTATCCACAGTTTTTGAGGTTTTTGTGTGATTTTAGTATATAACAACTTGTTGTTAAAAGGAAAACGTGCTTTGGAGAGGAGATAGTGTCTGTAATGCTTCAATTACTTAGTGGTATTTGCATTATTTTGAGTCCTTCTTCTCTTTACTTTCTTACTAAATGAGACAGCCACACCTCTCCGGCACCACCACTCCAGTGCCAACATTGATTATAAAATCCCCTCCCTCCTTTTCGCCATCCTGTTTGTACCCAAGCCACAAGAAATTCAGTTGACCTGGACAAAACAGGGTCGGAGTTAAGTAATGAATTAAAGTAATCAGAGTAATGCAATTGCCGCAAAGTAATTAATTAAACAGCAGGACAGAAAGGCCAGTACTGATATTCTATTAGATGTCTTATTCTATCAACCAAAAGAAGTCACCTGATCAAAAATGGGAAATGCTCTTCAGTAGCTATTTTATTTTACAAAATGAATTTTGAAAGTACATTTATTTAAACTTTCAACATATACTGTCAAAAGAACAGAACATTTTATATTTAGAGCCAACCCGGGTTGTTTTGAGGCAAATAAATTAAAGCATTACTGTCCTATACCTGACTTTCATTGCTTACGAAATTAGATTTACGCCCCGAATTTAATAGATATGTTGAGGCCTTGCTATTGCTCCATAGATGAAAGAACCTTTGAACCAAAAACATGATTTAAGCCCATCTCTTGCATTGATCTATCATGTTTTACAAAGGTGGAAGGAGATGCCCAGTTCACATCTCTGCACACCTCTGCTATGGATGCTCCTTGAGTTTCTGCCTAAAATACTGACCTTCCCAAAAGTGGTGAGATATGGACAGGTGCCCTGAGGTTTTAGTTGGGACCTAGAGATATTATTATTTTGACTGTCACTAAATCTGGAGTAGATATTAAACACTTTGTCATGAAAGAAACAAGACAGATTGTCTGAAAATTATTGGGAGGTGGGAGTTGATTGTTTGCCTGATTTTAGATTCAGGAAGGAAGCTACAATTTTAAATATGGTCCAGGGAATCTGTTTGGTAAACATACAGGCTTTAACGTTTCTTACTTTATGTGTAAAGTGTTCAGTGCTGATTTGTAGATACATTTATCCTCAGAAAAACGGTGATGCCACTTCCTCTCAATTTTTTTGCTGTTGCAGTTTTCCTCTTCCGGTTCTGCAGAGAACCATGGAGCAGAGGGAGAAGCCCTTTTACTGCAATTTGTTTTCAGAGGCACAATTGGATCATAATTTGTTCTTGGATCTGACTCAAAAGCAGTCATGGCCCTTTCGATATCACCACACTGGTCAACCTTGACTTGAAAGAGATCGAATTCAGTACTGCATCCAAGTCCACATGCCAAGGGGCTCATTTTCTTTTAAAGCTGCTGTAAGGGAAGTTTTTCCAGGTTGGAAAGAATAACATCTAGGGTGTGACCATAGAGTGTGTGGGGCCAGCAACTTTTTGAATTCATTTGAAGTTGGCCATTGCTTCAATCAACTGTTTAGCATCTTTACATGAAGGATTATCAACATGAGTATTACAGTCACCTCGGACAGTAAAATTAGAATATTATAAAAAATAAAGTCATGATGGCAATGGCTAAGATCTCATTTTTTTATTTTTGTTATTTTATTTATTTTCAAAGGTTTTATAAAAGAGCAGTCAGTGTGTCTATAGTTGGCTGCGTTTTGACGTCTATAGATGTGAGGTCATCATCAGGTTAAGTTGTGTGAGCATCTAGTATCTAAAAAATTAGGAAACATTGTGGTCAGAGGCATTTTTAAACAAGGAAGGTCTGCATACTTAGCATAGTATGATGTAATGTTGTATAAATTTGCCTGGTAAGTGATTTAGGATAGTATTCCTTCACCTGAGGTCATCCCGATTGGGAGAATTCTGTAGCTGGGGCAATCAATAAGCCCTTCAAAGGAGAGGGAGAAGGGAATGGCTATTACCCATCCTATGTAGTCCCTGGAAAAGCAGGGTCTTTATTGTAATGAGTAATACAATACAACACAATTGCAAAAGAATATGCTGAAGCAGTTGAAAAATTTAAATGTCTAGATTAGTTACTTGGCACATACACATATGGAAAATGACAAGTCAAGATGCCTACTTTCCAAACCAATCCCCCAAGCCTCACTCATCACCCAGATAGTAGGGGACACAGGTGTAAATGTCAGGACCAGGTGAATGTCAATGCACCCTTTAGTGAATTTTTTATAAACACCTGTATAGAGCAGAGAAGATATCTGAACTACCTAATCTACAGAAATACCTAGACAAAGAGACATTACCAAAGAGGAGGCTGGGGCCTTGGTATCTTCCATTACTAACGCAAAAGTCAATCATACACAAGAACTACTGTCACTTGAAAACACTCCAGAGCACTGATGGATACAATTGGAATTAACATTATATGCCTTCTGCAAATATTAAACTATACATCAGTGTATAACTGTGCAAGAGTAGGCATTTCCTCCCTTAGTTGGGACTTCCTGCATGAGGTTCTTCCCCATATGGGAATGGGACACAATTGGATAAGATGGATCAGATTCAGTTATTCGAATTTGTTAGCTAGGGTATGGACATAAGTAGCGATATAATCATCATACACAATACATAGAGGAAAGAGGTTGTCTGTTGTCTTTCATGCTCTTTGCCCTGGCCACTGAGCCTTACACACACATCCTGCATAAAGGGAATAGAGGAAGAGAGATCACAAAGGGGTAAGAACCCAGGTGTATTACAATTATGCACAGATGAACTACACATATCCTTGAAAAACTAGCAAGAGGACTGTGGTCCCATAATAGGCTACTAGGAAGAATTTGGCAACCTACCTAGGCTTCAAGCTAATTGGACAAGACATACACCTTACTGATATTCTACAATGGTGAACTGGAACCAGATTCTCTGACTTCCTCGATGATTAGATGGGAACCACACACATTTCATTATCTTGGTCAATTTCTCTCCCTCTATGCGTTTAAACAGGCAGTGGTGGCCCTTGTGTTGTCCAGATTGGATTACTAAAATGCTCTTCATGTAGGGAATGCTGCTGCAAGGCTGGTGATGCGCCTTCCTAAATTCCACTCTGTTGCGGCAACCATTAGGAACCTTATGGGATCAGAAGGCATTAAAAAACAGTTTTGGAGATATGTCCCTGGTAAGCAGTTAAGATCTACCAGCAAGAATTTGGTGACTGTGCCTAGATTCAGGAAATCTAGATGGGTGGGTGGTAGGTCCTTTTCGCTGGCTGTGGCCAACTTGTGGAACTCCCTTCCTCTTTCAATTTCGAATCTAGAAAAACATTCCTCATTTCGTAAGGCCTTGAAGACCTGTCTCTTTACCAATATGAATCTGTCAGCCCTCTATCTATGGACACCCCTGACCAGGTTCTCTATCCGCTGCGCCTTGATGCCCCTGTTCTAAGTTTGCGCTTTATAAGGCCTATATTCATTCATTCATTGGTATATACCACACCTTAATTAAAATGTAGTCACTTCCGGGATTGCTCTATTACTTTGGCATAGATTCCTGGAAACAGGTTTAGACAATCAGAAAATATGTTGTGGGTTTTTGTATGGACAGGGGCAAACCCAGAGTAGCCCTGAAAATCCTTAAGAAGCCAATCCAGCTGGGGCTCTGTATTTTTGTAAGGGCAGGGAGCCAGGGGGTTGCGTAGAGGTTCGGATTCAGGGCTCAAGCTGGAACCTGTTTTTTTTAAGTGCAAGAGGGTTAAACCGGGGTCAAGTTGTAGGGCTCAGGGCTGGGGCCGGGAAGTTTTAAAGGACCGGGGGACGTTTCGCCAGGGTCAAAACTTTGGGCACAGGTCTGGGGCTGTGTCTTTTTGTAAGGGCAGGGAGCCATGGGGTTGCGCTAGAGGTCCGGTTTTAGGAATCAGGGCTGGGACCTGTTTTTTTTAAGGGCAAGAGGCTGGGGGGATTGAGCCGGGGTCAAGTCTTTAGGGCTCAGGACTGGGAAGTTTTTACAGAGCCAGGGGAGTTGCGTCGGGGTCCAGTTTTAGGACTCAGACAGGGTTTTTGGGGGGCTGAGGGCCAGGGGGTGGTGCCCAGGAATGAATTTAGGACTTAGGACTGGATCAGGTAAAAGCTTAACCACACATATGCCTTTAACATTCATCTTTTACAACAAAATTAGTTATAAAGGCATGAGGGGTAAAGGCATAATCATTGTTAATGCATGGTAAAGGTTATGCATGGTAAATGCATTTGTGCTGTAATGGCTGTGTTGTAATGGCATGTGTTGCAATGGAATGCATTGTTCTGTCATACTTTGGCCGTATCTATGAGATAGGGTGTATTCCTGTCCTCTTTCACTGTACTGGGTCACAAATGACTGCCTTGTGTCAATACAGGCACCCCTGCACCTCGGCTAGAGCGTCTGCGTTGTTGGAATAATTGTCTTTGTGCAGGAAGGGATACCTTCCTGCACAAAAACAATCTATGGAGGCGTTTTCCTCTTTCTATGCGTACTGCAGACCACACATGTGTGTGCAGAAAGCAGCACACACAGAAAGTGGAAATAAAGTTTTTTCTCTTTGTTTTGCCACCACTGGGAGGCACATGGTTTTGACGCATTACCAGATTTGTGCTATGTTATAAATCTGGGAATGTGTTAAAATCAATGAGTAGTGCGTGAGATATCCCACCTCAACCACCATGGCACGCTTCCCTGATGCAGTGTGAGGCAACGCAGTGAGTTGCTCTGCGTTGCCTTACATCATATCTACGAGGCCATGAGTGGCTATGCATGGCCTCGTAGATATGATTTGGAGACCTGACCCACCAAATTGTCATTTAAAGTGATGCTTCAGCAGCAAAGGCCTCTTGTAAATGAAGCCCAACAATTTATAGCATCTTTAATGCTCGTTCATCTTCATAACGCATCAAGTTTACTAGGGGGTGCTCTTAGCACACCTACTTCCAGCGCCTATGGCGACACCTGAAGTCACAACATCATCGCTGTTTAGTTACAATGTCATTGAAACTGTGGCATAGTAGTGTTTATATTTTACTTGTAGTACTGTGAAGAGCACACTGAGCTGGAACATACTTTGGTCTTGATTACTTGTTCCTGTCTACTCTATGTAAGACGGAAAGAAACTCATGGGCATTTTACCCTGAAACATAGACTCACTTTTTTTGCTGAGATTGTCTATTTTCATGGTAAAGCTTCGCTAGGCTTCAAGCTTTTGTGGAATAAACTGGGTAGTATTTTAACTGAATTTAGGGCTTGTATTTTAAACTAATGGAAAGTACCTTTGGTTTGGGGCTAGTTAATATGTACCCTTGTACCCTATCCTCATTCTTATGTATTTCTCTCTTGCTGAAAGTGCCTTGTTACAGTATATGGTCCCCAGCATACTGGTCTTGGCAGACAGGCTGTTCTCCTTTGGAAAGCGCAGTCTGGATTGTCAGGTGATCCATTAGGCCTCATGGGCCCTGGACTTTGAAATCTTTCCACCACTCCAGTTACTATTTGCAGTGCCAAACAGAGTCGATAGATCTTGGTGACATTAGGAATGAATAATAGTCTTTATTCACTGACAAAAAAAAGGCTACAAGGCGTTATAGTTAGGCTCAGATTGTACGCCAACAATACCATAGAAATTCAGCAGTTATAGTTACTTGAGTTAACTAGAACTTACATCCCTGCAATACAATGCATATGACCCATTACATTTCTCATGACATGGTCAGTGACATCACTGATGACATCTCAAATAACATCACTGATGACATCATTAACAGAACTACTCACAGAACCACTCACATCCCCATACACCTACTCATACACCCACACAACCACTCACATACCCGTTCCTGTACCCATACAGCTACTCACACACCCACTCACTCATCCATAAAGCCACTCACATACCCACTCACTCACTAATACAGCCACTCACACAACCACTCGCTCACTCACCCATACATCCACTCACACAGCCACACACTTACCCATTCAGATACTCACACACCTACTTATTCACCCACACAGCCACTCACACTCCCACTTCCTCACCCATACACCCTCTCAACATAGACATTCACACATCTATACAACCACTCACACACCTGCTCACTCACCCATACAGCCACTCACTCTTTAATACAGCCACTCACACACTAACCAACTTAATCAAACACCCACTCACTCACTGATACAGTCACTTACATACCTAGTCACTCACTCATACAGCCACTCATGCTGCCACTCGGTCACCCATACAGTTACTCACACACCCACTTTTAAACTCATACAGTCACTCACACACACACACCCATTCAGCCACTCACACGCACACTCACACACAGATATACACAGTCGCATAGCCACTTCCATAATAAATGGTACAAATAGTTTCACTCATTAATAGTCACACAAAGTATACTAATTTAACTTTTGTAGTAGTTTGTATATATATTTAACTCCATAAGCATTTAGAAAATGCTCACAGTAACTGCATGACCTCAACAGCGATGTCATTTGAGATGTCGTCAGTGATGTCATTAGTGATTTCAATGACCATGTCATGAGTGATGTGTAATATGTGAGGTCATAAGCAGTGCATTGTGAGGACATACGTTATAGTTAGATCAGGTAACTATAACTGCTAAATTTCTATGGTGTTTTGTGTGTGCAATCTGGGCCTAACTATAATGTACGTTCCTGTAACTTTTGTTTTTTTTGTGAATTTCTATGGTTTTTATATTTCTATTCTCTATCTATAACGTCCATGTAGCCTTTATTTTGTTTAGTGAATTTCTAAGGTGTTTCCAATGTTATTTCCAGTCTGTAACCTGTAACCTTTGAGAGTGGATGCATGGGTCTCTGAATGGGTGTGTGAGTACCTGCATAAGTCTGTGAGGGCCTGTGTGATTCTGTTGGTGGGTATGAGAGTGTATGTGTAGGTCTGTGATTGAGTGAATGGTTGTGTGGGTCTGTAAATTGGTGTGTGAGTGCATATATGGGTGTGTGAGTGGGTTGCTGAGTGCCTTTATGGGTCTGTGAATGCATGAGTGAGTACTTGCATAAGTCAGTGACTGGGTCTGTGAGTGCCTGTGTTGGTCTGTGAATGGATCTGTCAGTGCCTGCATAGGTCTGTGAGTGGCTGTGTTGGTGTGTGAGTGGCTGTGATATTCCCTGTGTGGGTCTGTGAGTGGGCATGTGAGTAGCTGTATGGGTCAGTGACTGGATGTGTGAGTGGCTGTATGGGTCTATGAATGGGTGTGTGAGTAGCTGTGTGTGGCTCTTTCTAGACCAACAGCTGCCTCTGCTAAATTTGGTGGAATTCCATCCAGTAGTTCAGGCTGTAGTCGTGTTCAAAATCCCTTAGGAAAATTGGATGGGAAGCGCACATTTTTTGGCCACCCCCTTTTTTCTCAGCCCCCGCTTCATGGATCACTCTGAAACTTTCCATGCAGAACTAGACAAAGTGGCTACATTTTAGAAAATTACTTGAAGATTCGTCAAACCGACCCAAAGTTTTAAGCATGTCAAAGAATACTTTTCTATGGAAACTAGGCAACCACCAGTAGGTAATTTGCTAAACAACTGGTATGGCCCTTTTTCAGGTGATCAAGTTCTTTGGCCAGAACTATTCATTCAGGGAGTAGAATTCTGAGATCAGTGTTTCTGATGTGGAATCTTTACTTGAGGACACATTTTTTCTTTAGATGTGAGTCAAATAAGATCCATTCTAACCTCTTAACTAGGGAGGTAGTGGTTAAAGACGTGCTAGAAAAGCAACAAGAAAAATAAGGTTACTCTTGTCCACATACCAATCCTGCACTTGCTTTGGGAGCTTATTTTCAAAGGTCACCGCACCACCCTGGATTTGCATTTATCTTACTGAAAGTAATAATAAAGCAGCTTGTTTTTTTATTGATAGATAGCTGGAAATAATTCACTCATTTTATTTTTTCCTAGTACTGTAAATATTTGGAATGACTAGGATTTCATTTTTTGGTACTGAGCTTCTTGACCTCAGAAACGTGACAGGCTGAGTTGGCCTTGCAGGTTTTAAACTCATGATCTACACTTCTCTCACTATGTCAAGTCACTGAGCCAACTGCAGAAGTAAGCCATGCACAATGGCAGGGTCAGGTGCCATGCACGATTACACAACGTACTTGCGTCTGGTTAGCAGGACATTGACAGTCAAGTTCCTGGATTAAAAGTTTGAGGTGGGGTAAAAAGTTATTGTATTTTTGTTATCTTTAGGCTCAGATTTACTATTATTTCAATGACAGCAGAGCAGCATTAAAAAATATGATGCACAGTATTGTGTCAAAGCGACATATCTACAAAGACTGACAGGAGCTGGGGTCATCCCCTGCACTGTTACACAAACAGACTGTCTTGTAAGAAGCTAAGCCTCGCACCATAGTGCAGAAGTGAATGTGCACTGCCGAGTATAGGATTTACCTAGAAGCCTACACTTCCAGTACAAATTCCTATTCATAGAGAAACACTGAAGGTTCAGACAATTTGCATGTTTACTGTGCACTGCAGCACACTTCCAGTGCACCAGTTTCTGGGAGAAATCAAGCCAGGCCTCCCTTGTTTGAGCCTGCTTCCAGTAGGTGCTCCTTTTTGATGCAAAGCCTGGTCCGGCTACTTGAGTAGATTGAGATTTTCTTCAAACCTTACAGGTGCTTCCACTAATCTTCCCCCATTAACCCCCTCGACGCAAAGCAGTCGTTTGTTGTGAAACAAATGCACATTTCCAGCGCAAAGTACCTTTAGCACAGGATGCTAAATGAAGCTGCTACTTTGCACCTCTGCATGTCGCTTTGTATCACGCTACTTTTTGCGCAAATCCTTAGTAAATCTGGCCCTTGGTGTGTTTTCCAACTACGGCACTTTTTTATCATGAGCGCATTACGAAAATAGTTCTTCAATTGCTATAAAGCCTGCAGTGTGGCTCACTGGTTAGAGGCAGCAGGCCTGAGAGCAGAAGTCAGCCTGGGACCAGGGTTCAATTCCCGACGCGGCAGGGTCGTGGACCTTGGTCAGCGGACTCGATAATTCTCGCTTCGGTGCTTACTATAATCAGGGGTTCCACTCGGCAACTCTGGGCATTAGCTTGCCTAATCTCCACAACGGCCCCACCAATTCCGGGGATGCCTGGGTCCACCTTGGGGACTCCCAGCAAGGGACCATCCCACAGGGAAAGCCAGGACGGGTTCCCCAGAGTTATACAGCGCCGGGACGCCCCGTTGCTGGGGCAGCTGTGCGCTTTACAAGTATACTACATTTACATTTATACTACATTTTTGTTTTCCTTTGGGCAGCTTAGGATGGAAGTGTAGGCCAAAGATGTAAAGTATTTTCTCTTAAATGTGCTCTCTCAATCTTTTTCTGCCAACGACTGTTTTGTTCGGAATCACTTCCATAGTGTTGGTTTGCAGTGGAGTGATTTTGAAAGACACTTATGTTTTTAAGTCGGTGTTGTTTTTGCTTTGAGATTATGACACAGGGCCCAGAGGGGCTGTTCAATCCCGAACCCTCCATTCAGTGCTCTAAGCCTTTCAGCTGTTTTCAATCTTTAACTTTCCTGTCACTTGTGATTCGGCATATGGCTCTCCTCAAAGGCAGCATGCTGCAAAAATTAAAAATATGTTTTTGTGGACAGGAAAATATGTTACAGCTAAAGGGTGTTTCGACAGAATGATTTGGTTTGGATAAACGTTCAACTGAGTGCAGCCATTTGGGTGTTACAAATACGTTTTTGTAAATATACATATACTGTACAGTCTCTTCAGATTCAAGATTAGAACGAAACCTCTGTGTTATACCTTCTTTTCACAATTACCAGAAAAGGATAACAAATTAAGGAAATGCCATGCCTTGTTTCTGGTTGCTAGTTTATTTGCTCATGTTAAATGTGTGCATTTGCTGCTGATTGGTTTAGCTGTATTGAATCTTAAAGGTGGTCGAAAATGTATTGTTTACAATTGGTTGAGAAACAAGTTGTGCTTGTTTGTGTTTTGAATCTGGTCCAAGTTTCACAGGCAGGAAATCCTTGTCACTCAGCAGTGCTTTTCATTTAAACTGTCAATAACTTGCCTTCATTTCGAGGAAGCACTCAGATTATGAGTGCTTCCACGCGCAGAGTAGCTTTTGTCATTATTCTTTCTTTGATAAATAGAGTAATGCACTAGATTTACTTACATTAGTGGTCAGATTGTGGTAGTCATTCGAGTACTAACATTAAATGTTTGTGACCCACAAATAACTTACCAGGAGTACTCTCAGAAATCAGTACCTGGTGTGCTTATTCTGCCGTATTTCAATGCCTACGGTTTATTCGAGCTGATTTTGAACTCCGTGGATAATACTGCATGCATAAATGTTTCACCAACTTGAATTCAGGCCCACTACTAAATTGATGCTTTTGTCAATGTTAGGAATAGGGTTTCTGGTTGGCTAAGGCATGCACCTAAGCAAGCCAGAACCCACCACTCTAGACAGGGCAAGGGAGTTATACGCTGAAGATAACCCCTGCTTCACCCCCTTGGTAGCTTGGCACGAGCAGTCAGGCTTATCCCAGAGGCAATGTGTAAAGCGTTTGCACAACACACTCACACAGCAGCGACACACTAGGCACACCACAAAAGAAACTCCACACAACGTTATATCAGAAATAGCCTTTGTATTATCCATAAAAATACATTAGAACATAATTATATATATTACACTGTGCCACTGGCACTCGTCATGACTTCACAGGGATTACATAAATCACTAGGCCAATCAGGCCACTGCCATGACATTACAGTTAGGCTGACTAGTAACCACGGGTATCATTGCACATAGCAGAACATATTATGCATAATCATCATTCATTAGCAGTGCGCTGCAGCAAACTACCTGTAGAGTGCACCCATTAGAATATCACCAGTATGTCCTATTTGGCTCACTGAAGCAACATAGGCACTGCAACCTCACAGCGTAATCAGGGCTGAGCATGCCTGCCCCAAATACCTTCCTGGGAGCCAAATTGTCCCCAAAAGTGAAAGACAGCTGCCCACAGACTCGCCGTGCAGCCGCCTTGATAACTGCGGCAGGGGCACGTCTCGGGCTCACCCAGCGATGGCGACAGGAACAAAGCAGGTGCCCAACGTTAGGGTACAAATGCAGCCGGTAGGTGGGGAGAATCCCCACGTACCCCTCTGGCGGCTGCTAACGAATGTCCCTGGTGCCCAGAGACACAAGCAATGGGGAAGGGGTGCATCTCACCTTGTCTCTATCAATGAGGAATGCCCCCGGTGCTAAGGATAAGAATGCAGCTGCCCACTACTACACGAGGCAGCTGCTCGACATGGTAAGTAGGGTGCGGCCGGCTTGGCTCCTCGCCTGGCCTCTGACAGGTCCCGCTGCCGCAAACAGGCTGCCCGCACTCCGAGTGAGTTGGGCTCGTCCTTGACTCCCACCGCCTCCCTAACTCCGAAGCGGCCTCTCAGACCAGGCCTAATCAGGTGCCAGTGGAAACCCCTTCTGTTACTCTAAATTCAGCCAAGGTTTATGCAGCCTAGCGCTAAGTCACCCAGGCAGGGTAGGACACACCTCAACCCCCCAGGGACTGGTTGGAGTGAAGGCACCTCCCCTCTCTCCTGTTAGTCAGAACCAGACGGTCAATGCACATCAGGCAGGCACAAAGACACATAGCACACATAAATGCCCACTTCTAAAGGTGGCATTTCTGAAATAATAATAATAAATCTGCTTCCACCAATAAGCAGGATTTATCATTACTATTTCAGACATACCAAACGTGATCATGCTACCCCTCTCAATTACCACTGAAGCACATCTCATGGAATGCCCAATGCATCCCTATGAGAAGGTAGCCTCACAACAGTGAGAACCCAAATAGGCTGTTTGTCACTATCAGGGCATGCCACATAGTTAAGGCACATGTCCTACCTTTTATCTACACCACACCCTGCCCATAGGGCTAGCTAGTGCCTACCTTATGGGGTGACTGACATGTAGTAAAAGGGGAGTCACAGACGTTGCAATCATTTTATGTGCCACGTCACAGTGGCAGTAAACTGTGCACGCAGGCCCTGCAGTGGCACAGGCCTGAGACAGGTTTGGAAGGCTACTTTGATGGGTGGTGCAAGCAGCAGCGCTGCAAGCTCCACTAGTAGCATTTAATTTACAGGCCCTGGGTATAGGGGATACCACTGTACAAGAGAGTTACAGGTACATGCACTTTAGCACTGAACAGCAGTGATGAAGTGCCCAGAGTCACAAAACCACCAACAACAGGTCAGAAAGAAATACAAGAGGAAGGCAAAAGGTTCTGGGATGACCCTGCAGACAGGGCCAAGTTCAAGTCAACTACTGCATCATGGCACCAGCACATATGGATATCCGGTCTGCATTATTATAAGTACATATTATTATTCTAAGTACATATTATCTGTCATGTTTGTGAGGGAGGAACCCATTTTCCGAACTCTAAATCAGGCCCTTAGACAAATAAGTGTGTCTAGATTGAAACTGATGGCCTGGCCTAAATCGTTTTTTTTTGCTAGAAATAAGCGCACGCTAAAACAACAAAACATTATTTGGACCTTGTTCTCCAAAAAGCCTTCAATCATGTTTCCCAGTGTCATCCCATTCAGGAACCCTCTGTTCAGAGCAACTTTGAATTTTATTACCTATCCTGCCAAGCCTGCATGATGCCCAACAATATTATGCTTAAACTTTCCCCCAAAAAAACTGATGAATTATGTTTTGTTCAGGGCACAAAAATCCTTAAAATCACACTGGGTAGAGAGAGAGGGTGGCAGAGGTAGAGGCAGGAAAAGAAGTGATGGAGGTTCTGACAGATATCAGTGAAAGTGAGGCAGAGTGAGAGAAAGGGAGAAATATGAAAATACCAAGGAGGGCCTTAGAAAGTGGGCTATTACCCACTTCGCCTATGCCTTAAAACATACGGGAGTTCTGTGTATTTCAACATATTGTTTCTCTACAGGGAAACAATGTTCCCAAATGTGAAACCACTTTTCATTAAATATGGGTGTATTCCCACGTCCTATGTAAAGTTCGCATTCGCGGGTATTCGTCTACTTTTATATGATGCACCACTCAGGAAAGGACAGAATTGTTCTCTTGAACCAAAAGCACAAGTACCATAATTCTACCTTACTGGTGGAATATCTGCATCCATAACAGCTATTACAAAAACAATATTTCACAAATACTGATGTTGCAAATCGGGATTTGGATTTTATGTTCCAAAGTGCTAATTGTGTACACTTCTGTACATCTTAGGAGAATAAAATACTTTGTTAGTACAGAACTATACTTCTACAGTGCACGGTTAACCAAAAGAGTTTCCTGATGCTGAGGGAGTATGTCCTACAAATACTGCTGAGTTAGTGTAATTGATGCATGATCAGAACACAAACATATTAAGTTGATGGTAGAACACGGGAGTGGAGTAACGCAAATGATGGGGCCACCTGCAGAATGTGAAGAGGGGCCCTTAAGTCTTCCATGTCTGGCAGATGTTCAAGGCCTAGTGCTGAATGGGGTTCTCTGAAGGGATAAGGGACCCCTGAAAGGTTGGGGGCCCTCTGCCCTGGAGTAGCTGCAGGGGAATGTGTAATGCCCCTTCTTAGGGCGACCAGGAATAGAATGCATGAAGAAGGACAGACCATTCCAAGGGTTCGGGGCTAGGTAAGATAAAGAGGGACCTCCCCATCAGTCTGAGAGATGCAAAAACTTTGAAGTTGGAAGGTGTTGCTGCAGCATAGCAGTTTGTGGAAAACATATAGTACAAGGCTTTGCTAAAGATAAGAAGTGGTAAGAAGGGCCTGTTTTGTATAGGGTTTGTTGACATATGCAGTGAGTTTTAAAGAGGATGCATTTAGGGCCTGATTCAGATCTTGGCGAATGACATACTCCATCACAAATGTAACAGATATCATGTCTGCTGTATTATATGTGCAATATGTCCTATGTTACTTGTAATACGGTGAACAGGTTTTCCGTCGCAAAGTCCCATTTGAAAAGATCTAAATCAGGCCCATAGCAATTGATAGCTAATGTAAGGTGTCCAACTGATTGCAGATGGAGGACCTGATAATAAGGTTGCAAATGAAATAGGCTGCCGAGGTCTTAACAATTGTAGATGTTTTAAAAGCGAAAAAGGGAAATGTAAGAAATTGAGCTATTAGTCCAGAGGGGTGGAATCCCCACTCAAATAATATTGAAACAATCCTTGTCAGTTTGAACTACACAAGTCCATAAATGAACTTGTGTTTAACCTTCTGGTAGCTTGGCTCAAAAGCAGTCAAGCTTAACTTACTACGTCAAATCTCTCTAGTTTAAACAAATTTTGCATTTCAAAAAGTTCAGTATGCATATTATATGTGTTTCAGGTACAATACACATTTGAATGTTATTTTCACACAACTCTCTATGTTAATGATGTTTTATTTTCCCAAAATCGCAAATAGGTTCATGTGTAGTTCTCATGGTATCTCTTCATTTTGTATACATCATTTTAAAACACTGTTCATGCTTTTACAATGCAGTATGTATTCTCACTTTTTTCCCGACTTAGCAGATTATTATGTCTTCTTTAAGAAATATTTGTCATAATAATCTATTACTGGTGAGAATTGATAAAAGTAGACATCAGACAATTTCTATGCTTCATCAATCCCCCCTTTGATGGCAAATCAAGCCATCACACAATCCTATCTTATCCTCATTTCATCACATTCAGATGTCTCTTTTAGAATGTAGTTGTCTTCATTCATTTCAACTTAGCCTGTTCCAAATTTTTCATGTCATCATAATATCCACATTATCTATTTTCTAATTCAATTTCTGCTCTATTTGTTTCCTTTCCTTAAGTTTTTTCTTCAACTTCTTTACATTTACAATAACGATATATGATTATTATGATTAGATTGGCAATAGCAATAGTTATTAGTGGTGTCAGTATTTTTCCCACTAGACTTCCTCCCAGTGCTGCAAACCAACTACCCACAGATGAGAATCCCTTCCCAATGGTTTCCCAAGCACCATCAGCTTTTAGCTCTGTTAGTTAATTCCCTAAGTTAGTAATGTTGCTGATATATCCCAACAAATTGTTGCTTTTGTCAGGGATGTAAGTACAACATTTTAGAACCTTTAACATGCAACAGACTCCACCTTCTTTTGTTAGAAGTACATGTAAAGCAAGCCACTTTTGTAAAACCATAGTTCGAATAGCAATCACCTCTGCATCCAAGACACGAAATCCATCAGCAGTATCAGTTGACAGCCAATCTACTACAGTTGAAAGTTTCAGAATTTTGCATAAATTTAGTATTACCCCACTGAGGGTATTATAGCTCCAAAAATATCACCAATTATTTTAGCAGCACTAATTCCCCTTCTTAAACGTGTGTTTCCTTTCTCATTGGTTCCACTGTTTTCATTTACATGATACTTTTTTGGAAAAACTATTTCCATATCACAACATTCATACCATTGTTTTGGTAACGTTTAATAAGCATTCCTCCCACAAATGTAAAGAATTCCTGGAAAAACAGGATCTGCCCCTGCTAAATATTTTCCCCAACCTCCTACAAGTATGAAGGTATGATCATATTCACTAGAACCAATAAATGTATTGTTATAGACTGTTTTGCGCCTCGATATGCATAATTTCACTCTATGTTGCCAATCCAGAGCAATTGCTGCATGTGTGTCCCCCTTTTTCAATTCACCCTCCCTGTGCACCCATGAGGGTATCTTTATTTGTAATTCAGATTTTCATTTTATCTCCCCTCATCGATCTTGTACTGAATTCATACAATCTTTTTCTACACTATGTAAATCACAAGTCAGATTATGTTGATGCACAAATACGGTATCTATGGTTATTGTAGGTTTGAAAAATTATCCGATTATCCCATTATTGCAGCATTCCGTGATCATAATTTGAATATTAATATTGAAATTGTCATTTACAATAGAATAAACTTGTTAGTACACTACAATAAATGCCATAACTTGAGACAATTGATGATAGGTCACTCATTCAGACACAGAAGAAGGTAATTGAATGCACACATAACAGTCTCTCACATCCTTAGTATCCACATACTCATAGACAAGTTTAGTAAACACGTTTAGTGAGAAATCATTAATAGACTGATCATGATGTAAATCCGTGTTTGTAAATTCCTTAATTACAACCACTTTTTCTTGTACTTTTATCGTTTTCATACTGGTAGTCACATGAGGGTTAGAATTAGAATGAACATGATGAGGTTGGTTTAGTATTATCAATAACATGACAAATATTATAACAAACGCAGTTAAAAAGCAAGCACATATACGTTTATGCCTTAAGGAAGGCAGCTTTGGATCTCTCAAATCTAGAGGTACTCATTTTTTTTCTCTATAGAATGCTTTCTATCTGGGTTGACAGGAGTGTTTCTTTCAGCGCCTGGTCCTGTACTTTTCTTCTTGTCCCTCTAATGTTCTTTTTGCCCTTTACTCCTCTAGCACCTTTACAACAGTTCCTTCAATGTGGTTTTTGTGAGTTACAATCTTTGAAGCATCCCAGTCATTTGCAGCTGCTAAACAAGTCCACTCTGGAGCTGCATATCGTTGACTTGGTATTCTCTCTCTTTTTGTTGTACGCACTGCAATTTTCTCTCCACTAGTGTCACTTTGCTCAGATGGACTCGAAACTTCAATTGCAGTTAAAGGTATTCTTCCTGCAGTCAGTTGTGCCTCAACTTTTCAGATTTTCTGGGGCAACGACCTCCCTTTTGCACTAATTTTTCTGATCTGATGCACTGTTCACATCGTCTTCACTTAGTTAAATCCCCTTCAATCTGACCCTCTTTACCAACCGGGATCAACTCTCCTTGACTCTTGTCTGAACCAGTGTTTCGAGACCCAGTAGCAGCCGCCCCCCCCCTCTACCTTTGATCAACCTGAATAGGTCATCTCTCTGTCACCACTGGTTTGTCCACTACAGGTCCCACACTTTCAAGAGGACATGGGACTCGACGAGTGTGGCAAGCATACACCCAGTTTGGCAGACCACCACATTTTACTGCAGTTGTGGTTACAAGTATCACTAGATAAGGCCCACGCAAACGAGGTTTCAGGCAGGATTTTTGCACGTGCTTCTTTACCAGTACCCAGTCACCTGGGCACAGGTTATGACACTGCTCCTGTTGTACTGTAGTTGCGACTTCTCCAACCTGGTGAGATAGAGAACATACCACATCAGCCAATCCTTTACAATAATCAGGTACCAAGTCATCAGTAATATTCACAAGCTGATTTGCTCTGACTGTAGACTGCCACATAGCCCTCCCCATCATTATTTCATGAGGGGACAGTCTAGTACTTCTCTTTGGGATGCTTCGCAAACTCATCAACACCAAAGGCAGAGCATCAGGCCATTTCAGGGATGTGGACGCACACACTTTTGCGAATCGGGACTTTGGAGTTCCATTCACCTGTCCAACCATGCCAGACACCTCAGGCCTATAGGCACAATGCAGTTTCTATTCAATTTGCAAAGCAGCACAAAGCATTCATATTACTTCATTATTAAAATGTGTACCTCTATCGGATTCTGAAAAGGTCAGAAATCCACATTGCAGGATCAATTCTCTAAGAAGTAGTTTAGCTACTGTTAGACTGTCATTGCGTCTTGTAGGGTAGGCTTCCACCCAACGAGAGAACAAACACACAATCACAAGGAAGGATATATTTTAATCCATTGCAAGGGAGTATAACAACAAATTCTATCTGCATACATGTAAAAGGACCTCCTGATTTAACCAAATGACAGGTACTGACCAATGTTTTTCTTATTGCATTTTGTTGTTGACATGTCACATATCTCTGATACAGACTTTCTGCAATGGCTGTGAATCAGGGATTATACCAGGTCTGTTGAAAGAAATGCAACATAGCGTCTCTTTCCACATGTGAAGGACCATGGCAACTCCTTGCCATAGGTGATAACTGACTATCTGGTAAAGCTGGCCTCCCATCTGTGTACACCTAAACTTCATCCTGTTCTTGATTAATGCATCCTGCTTTATTCCACCCGTCTCTTTCAATTTGGGGTACTGCATCTTGCAATTCTTTGAATGCGTACGAATTAAGAGCGCAATAGAGCACAATCTCATCGGCAAAGCAATTGCCAACCGACACATAATCGTGACCAGTTTGGTGGGCTGAACACTTCACCTCCGCAATCTGCACTGGCAGTTGTAGGGCCATCAGCAGGTTTTTCACACTCTCTCCGCTGTGTGTGGGTGAACCCGAAGTGATCATGTACCCACCTTCAGACCACAACTGCCCAAAATAATGGACAACTCCAAATCCATATTGACTGTCTGTAAATATGATTACTCTCATTTATTCAGTAATCCCGTAAGCCAATGGTAAGTGCAAATGATTCAGCCACTTGCGCTGAATACACTCCTTTCAACCCCGATGCTTCGACTACACCCACCAAAGTACAGATAGCATATGCAGCTAGCAAGGTACTTCCAGAGGCTCTCAAACAAGATCCATCCACAAACAGAACATGATCTGACTCAGGCAATGGAACATCGTGGATGTCAGTATGCGGGTTGGTACACAGTTCAGTCACATCCAAACAATCATGATTCGCTTAATCCATCACAACTTCATGACCTGGCAACTGCATCAAGGCGCGTTATAAATCTAAATTTAATTTCATTTTATTTCATTTGTAGCTGGATTCAAACTTGTACACAGTCGCATGTTCTGCTCCCAAAATCACTTGATCATATTTGGTTAGCAGACTATTTGGAAGATGTTATGCTCTAGTTCAAGTAAGCAGAATCTCGACAGAAGGTGGTACATACACTTTCAATGGATGACCCATCACAATGTTTTCACACTGCTCCAAACTCACACATGTTGCACCAACAGCTTTCAAGCATCCAGGCAATGCAGCAGCTACAGTAGATAAAAAGTATGCAACAGGTCTGCAAGCGTTCCCTGCATTTGCATTAGAAATGATAGTGCACAACCTTCGTGCTCACTGCAGAACAATGTTGTTAAAGTCAGACATTCCCAATGCTGGAGCTCGACGCAAATTGTCTCGCAGTTCATGAAAAGAGCACATGCTTTCCTCATCACATAGAATGGGATCAGGCACATCTTTATGTAAGTTTTTGAAGTGGCTTGGCTATCAGGGAAACATTTGGTATCCACTGCCTGCAATAACCAGCCATTCCCAGAAACATGCAATCCTCCTTTTGGATGCTCGGTAGATTAATCTGTAAAATAGCAATGATCTGAACCTGTGACACCTTCCTGACCCTTTCTTCAATATGGGGTCACAAATATAGAACATCCCTGTTGCAAAATTGCCTTTTAGCGAGTGACACCTAATGTCCACTTATTGCCAAATGATTTGATAAGGCTATAGTGCCAAAAGTGCAAGCCTCTTTAGTATTGGATGCGACCAACAAAGCATCTATGTATTGTGCCAGTACAGAGTGATTTGGCATTTCCATTGATTCCGAATTTCTCTTCAATATTTGGTTAAAAATCGAAGGACTCTCTGTATTCCCTTGTGGAATTCAACACCATGCCAAGACACAGTTTCCAAACTGTAACGCAAACAAATATTGACTATCCGGATGCAAAGGGACTGTTAACAATGAGGTAAGTCGATCACTAAGAACCATTCAGCCTCACAAGGAATCTGGTATAGAATCACAGCAGGATTTGGTACAATTGGACAAGATAGTATCACAATTTGATTTGTTTTCCTTAAATCCTGTACAAAAGTTTTTAATGCTTAAAGAAAATATGTGATAAATGAAATTACGAAAGTAATAAAATGTGTTTTTTTGGTTTGTTAAGCCTGTAGAATCAATGTGAGGTACTGGCTTGTTAGAACCTGTTTAGGTCATACTAAAAGTAAGTAGGTGGGAATAGAGATATTATATTAGTTTAACAAAACCTTTGAAACCTTTACAAATCTTTCCACTTGCTTGTACCATTTAACAGTCTTCTCCTGCAATTTTGGAAAGTCATTTGTAAAAGACAAAATATCCTGTCTATTCCAAGAGACATGAACATATCCTCCTCCTGGCACTTCTCTCATACTATATGCTGTTGCTTATGCCTCTTCCTTCTCTTGTTCTATCATTGAGTATAGAGGCAAAACCATTGCCACGTCTTCTTCCTTTTTGGCCCATCTGCCTTCCCATATTTCTACTTCTCCCCATCATTTCAAGGTAGTTAACAGTTCTATAATCTGTTACCTCTTTCCTGAAGGGTTTAGACTTTCTAGATCTTTGCAATTAAAATCCAATTGATATGTTTTTTGTAAGGCCTTAGATTTCTCTACATCTGCTCCATATTTTTGAGCTACATCAGCAAATCTCTCATGAGTATTTCTAGCTTTTCGTATTATATCCTTGCACATGAATAATAATTCTTTGTCACAGTAAGTTGCCAACCTTTCTGAACTGTATGCTCCCAATATCATTTCTTCCAATTCCACCTTTAGTCTGCTTAGATCTATATTAGTATGGGAATTATCCTCCACTAATTTTCTTTTTTGACCCACATTACCCTTTTCACTAGCTGTGGGAATAATGTCCCTAATACAGTTATCAAGTTCTTCTGGTGATTACCCTATTGATGTACCTGTCTGCTCTCTCTCAGACTCCCCACTAGTTTCTCCTGTTCTTCGTGTTACATGAGCGTTTAATTTGTGATTTCCTATCTGTAAAACCTTTCCCGTTATTACTTGTGGACCTCTGTTTAGTGTTTCAAATTTCTTCTCTGAAATGTTAATTAATGATTCTCATTCTTCTTCTTCTTCGGTGAAGTTCACTCCTTCCCTATTTCACTCGTCACTCCTTCGAATTATAGTTTTCTCTTGTGTAAATGATGTATTCTGATCCTGATTCACTACCATATTTATCTCTGGTGAGGAATGATCGTTTCCTACTGTCCCACTAGGTATCGTTATAGCATAAACTTGTGAAACTCCTCATCCTGTCTGGTATAATGAGACAATTGGTCCTATGGTAACTGGAACGGATAATGCATCTAGACTATTTGTTATAGCAGAATCTAGAAATCCTGTTCCTTTCAGAGTTTGTCCACCTGACAAAAAGATATTTCTATGAGCCGAATCTAAGGTTATGGGTGGTGCTTCTGGGGTCATACCCACAAACGGGTTAGTTTCTACATTACTCTGTTCTTCGTTATGAGGTGGAGGTCTATTCAACAATAACTCGTTCAACAATTTGTAATCTATTTCATTCAAATTCTCTTCTGTTAATGTGAGAAACTGTGTTTGTGGCTCCTCAATATGTTTCTTTTTCTGTTTAAATTTTTTCTCCTTCCTTATTCTCAGTTACCATTACAGGATACATTCGGGCATCGATGGCAATATCGTGCCTCCACATCTTTTTCTGTGAATCCCATTTAGCTTCTGCATATCTGTTTAAAGTATTCTTATATCTGCCTTGATTTTTTTCTTTCTCTTTCCGATGGGCTTCATGTTCCCATTCTTCAAGAGCTTCATATTGCATGGGTCTAGGTGTCGGTTTCATATCATTCATCTTTCTTCTCTAAAATCCATTCACTAATTGTTCCATATTGTGGGAAAGCTAAGGGACCATCTTTTGTAGTGTATTTCCCCCAATTCTCTAACCAGGTACAAATATGATATCCCTTCACTAAAGCCATATGCAAAGCTGGTGTACCCTCCAGAGCAACAGGAACTCCTTCTCTCATACAACTGAAGATTTTCATTCACTCAGTAAAATCTTGACCAGCGTGATTTCACCCTATAAGTAAAAATCCTTAGAATTCTTCCTGCTGCACTCTAGAAGAAACCGCAACAAGATTTTAACGGGATACACTTTCAAAAATTCCCTCACTGGCGGTATTGGTGACAACGTCTCACGCACAGTACCCTCTAAACTGCAGACAAACGTACTCAGTGTATGCCACACTGAGACCCCGGGATCTTAGGCCTCGACAGACCCATACACAACTTCGGTACAACACAAACACACAAATTTCACAATATGACATGACACTTCTATGATCACAATTCCACGCTAGTCTTATTAAGCCAATTTTTATCATTGATTGAAAACTCACTGAACCTCTAGGTTCGAAAGAAATCTATATTAACACGTCTCCTCATATCCCAATTTCAGTCAGTCAAACTAACCATCCGACACGCTACCAAAAAACTGATATGGCGAGACTTGCCAAATCTGTCTTCACCCTACAAACAACTTTATCTAAATAGGCCCATTTCATTAATAAACCCTCAGTCATACAATAGTCTCAATATTTCCTCAATAATTTCCTTGATTTCTACAAACCATGGTCCTCCAATGGATCTTTTTGTTGAGCTGATAGAGACTGGAATACTAAGTAACATTCACAATTATTCTATTAGGACCCATAATACAATGATTGTTACCTCAAACCTAATTAAAAAACATTTCTCAGCCACAAATACAAATGCCTTGAGACAAGATATATGACCAAAAGAAGGAGACAGAATCAATAAAGATAACTCATGAAAAACATTATCTAAAGCCTTAATGTGCATGGACAAGTCAAGTAAAAATGCATTTCAAATCAGATTTAATAACAAGATATTATAACAAGTATCTTCACAGCACTAAACAAAACATTATTAGACAGCTGGGAACTCCGCTGTGACGAGAGAAACAGGATAAATTTGAGGTTCAGTTGTCAATCATATAAACCAAAGCAAAGCTGATTGCTTCAAGTTCCTCCTCAGTTAGATCAGGCCAAGTTTGATCTGCAGCAACATATTCCACAGTCGGAGTCAGATAACATCTCAGCCGAAAGGTTATTTCCCTGCACACTTTACCAGCCGGCAAACTACAGGATTCGAGGTTGCAGTTAGATATAGTTCAGTTCATAAAAGTCTATTCCACCCAGAGTGGCAATAAGGATAAAAAATCTGTCTGACAGCATGCCAGGCAGGAAGGGAAAAATATAGCCAGCCCCCAACTCCTCCCCAATGGGGCAATTATACCTCCAATATTCCAGGTTTACACCCCATAACATTTCAATTCCAACAGTCCATGGGTTTCTTGTTGGTCACACAGAGTGGGCTGTTGTGGGGTGATCAGTGAATCACACAAATGCGAGAGAATTAAGTAATTCTTTTTGCAGATTTCATTAAATTCCATTAAGTTCATTTGGGTTCCCATTTCGTCATTTCCATAGAAGTAGGTGGAGCTTTACTTTGCTTACGTACCATTTCCAGGCGTCTTTCCCTGGGTTTGCGACAATACTGTTACATTTCTATTGAATATGCTTCTTAGCAAGAAGTGAGTCTTTTGTTAAAAAATACAGAAATGAAACTCCACAGAAAATTCTCAAAAGGCTTAGGTGACTGGCTTACATGTTTTTACATTAACGCAAAATAAGAGAAACAGTTGAGACCTACATGAAACTTTTATCAGAATGACTACCGCTTAATTCCATTATAAATCGCACATTTTCATAAATGCATTTCAATTCTCACCATTATAGCAGTTATAGTTTCTCTAAGGTACTGCATCTCAAAATTAGGTACTACTAAAAAAAATTCTAAAGCATTATTTATAATGTTATCTTTTATCAACTCATATTATTAATGTATCACTCTCAATACATGTGTTATGATATAGATGTTACAGAAGCTCAGATTTGCACTACGTAAAATCTCTCTAGTTTAAACAAATTTTGCATTTCAAAAACTTCATTATGCGCATTATATTTTTTCAGGTATGATGCACCTTTGAATGTTATTATGAATGAATGAATGAATGAATGAATTTGGATTTGTATAGCGCTAGCTACCCAGAGGCCTACTAGCACTTGCGGGGCGGAGGGACAGGAGTGCAAGTGATGCTTATGTGAGGTGGTGAAAAGACGAATTTTGAGACGTTTACGGAATGCTAGCAAGTTAGGTTCCACACAACTCTCTATGTTAATGATGTTTTATTTTCTCAAAACTCGTACATGGGTTCATTTGTAGTTCTCATGGTATCTCTTTATTGTGTTTACATTTTCTTATCACCATTTTAGAACACTCTTTATGCTTTTATGATACAGTATGTATTCTCACGTTTTTTCTCATAATGATCTTTTACAGGTGAGAATTAAGAAAGGTAGACATCAGACATTTTCTATGCTCCTTCACACCCCATGAAGAGGAGGAGAGTGTTGGTTTGAGGGCTGGAAAATTTGAAAAGGCATGGAAAAGAAACTCTGCTTGAAAACCTGAAGTATTCCACATGAGGGAGGTGGAAAGAGTGCGTGAGAGAGATGGATGACAGAGAGAGAGAGATAGAGGGACGAGTGGAAGGAGCATCCAGAGGGGGGAGGCTAGAGGTGGACCAGTTCTCAGCACGAGGAGGTAAGGGATTGTTTTTTAGGAAGCATCATTATATGTTTTGGAATTGAGTGGATATATGTTCAGTGTAAAATATTGTGTGAAATGTAAGTTAGAGTGTAATTATGTATAGTGGAATTATGAGGAGTTTAATTGTGTTGTGTGGAGTGTAATTATATATTTTTAAGTGGAATTATGTATCAGAGTAGCATTATATGAATTTGAATTTTGTGGCATCGAGCTGAGTTGAACTATATGTACTTTTTATATGGGTTTGTAATTATGTGGCATGGAGTGGACTGATGGTAGATTAACATGGAGTGGCATTGTGTAGCATGGATTGGCATGTAGAGTGGGGGAATTATGTGGCATGATGTTGAATTGTATTGTGTGGATTGCAATTATGTGGTGTGGAGGGGAATTATGTGGATAGCAGTGGACTTTTTTGTTGTGAATTGTGTGGTGTTAAGTGCAGTTATGTGTAGTGGAATTATGTGGCATGGTGTGCAGTGGAATTATGTAGAAATCTTTATGAGCAAACTTAAATCACAAATTGTTAATTAAATAAAAGCACTTAAGGAGAGCATATTCAATCAACAAATAAAAGGTTGGTGCTCTAGCAGCTTGGGTGATTTATGAAGTTTATGGTCTGCCAAGGCAACCTTGGCCGTAGCAAGCAAATATTGTGAATTAGAGAAAAATACAGCAGCCAGCCAGCAACAGAATGCCGCAGTTAATAAATGACACACATTTATAAAAAATAATTCCCATAAAAAGGCACCAATACAAGTGTGCCTCACTTGTGAGACACATGCACAGCAAACTGGTATTTATAAAAAGCGTCCCTCAAAATCACAACGGAGCTCAAGTGACTCTTTCAATGACAGCACTTTAAGTAAGAGTTGACACTATGGAAATCAAACAATACTATTAAGGATGCTTCATGGCAGTCAGCAGTCAGCGTGCTGCTGTAAATAAAGTAATTACAAAAAGGGGGTGGTGATGGACAGAGTATCTGAGTTAATCAGAACACTCCTACCCAGTCAACAGATCAGGGCTTGATCCATCACCGTTTTTTAGCTCACTGCACCATCCCAGTTCAGAACCTGGCTATATGCAAATTAGTCTGTCCCTGGCCCAGTGCATCATGGGAACAGGGCAGACCAAACTACCAAGCCAATTCTTCACTGGAAAGGAAACAAGCTTCCGGGGACCGGTTTCTGGCATTACAGCCGTCTTCGGCCCGGCTTGCTTGAAACCTGATGGTGCAATGAGCAAGGGACTCATGTCTGAGCATACCCTTCCACACTCATGGTGGCCAAAATAATTACAAGTAGCACAGAGGGTCAAGATGCCTGCTGCAAAAAATGCAAATTACAGATATGTATTTAATATAGCTTGGTCAGTGCGTTAATGCTTTTATCTCACAAATCTTTTGGTCAGTGATTTATCGGAGAAGGTCATGGGGGAGACATGGGTGCGCACTAAGGTTTTTGCACCCAGTGCCACCAATACTAAAGTGGGCCCTGTGCAGATTACAAAAGAGAACAGGACCAAAGATGCTTGTATTTCTCATCACCTTTTAATCCCTCACTCTCTCAGATCAGTGTCAGATAACACACGATAACGCAAATGGACAACCACTAAAACTGTTTTTATTGGGAAACAGCAAAGCAAGAGCTGGGCATGCAAAGGAAGGAATGTATCTACTACGGGTGACCAAACTCCATTATACAGCTGGCCCTAGGCCCCACACCATTGAAACTCAAAAGAGAATGTAATGCACAATTAATGTAATATATTTGCTGGCATTTAGTAAAATTACTCATTTTTAACAACGTTGGGCTTAAGATGGCCACATAATATTCAGCCACATATGTGTCTTCCTTCAAGCATTGTGTGGTTCAAGGAAAGAATGCCGCCCTCAATGAAGCTCAGGAAAATAAATGGGACCCTACTTGAAGAAACAGACTTCAAAGCAGAATGGGGTGTTGAATGCAACAGAGCATGGGGGGTCTGAAGAATTTCAGCTAGGGGGAAGCACACAAGCCGACAGAAAGGAGCTCAGGAGAGTGATGGGTTAAGTGGGAAAGCAGATGAGAGAGAGAGAGAGAGCACACAGCTTGTGTGGAAAAGTAAAGGACAGCAACACGGAACCTTGGGCACGGGGTATGTTGGGGGAAGCACAAAAGGACGAGAACTGTAAACATATGCAGTTGTGGAGTGCTACAGAAAATTAAAATAAGAAAGTTAATATGGGAGGGATGCGGAAGGTGCAACTACAAACAGGGGTCTAATCGTTTTAAGCAAGAGGTTGTTTAACAGAAAAGTCAGCCATTTATAGGAGAGTGGGAGAGAGAGGGAGTTAGAAGGTTTCCTCTTCATGAACAATATGTTTTTTCACCCTACTTTCTCAGTCACCACTGGTGAAATCCCTGCCAGCAACTGGTTATGAAATAGGGCAAGGAGGTCCTTGATGAGCTGAATGAGCCCTCAGCTGGAGACAAATGTATGCAAATGCACCCATACAAAGATGCTGGGATTGACACATATTTGCAATTCCAGCAAAATATTGCCTGCAGCGAGATGAGCAACTTGATGAATGGCAACAAAAGGTAACTTTTACCCACCTGTTTGTTTCACCATGACTCACTAATGAACACACCTAACTGCAATTAATTGACTACAAAGAATCTGAAGTAAATGCATGGACTGCTTTCCTTTAGAGCACACAATTAATACCAATCATGACTTACTAAATCCACTAACCTTGGCGTCCAGGCTTGAGTAGCATGTTATTCGCTGTAAGGTGCCTCAATGACTTGTGAGAGGGTAGCAAGCGCATTATAAATGCAATTACAAAACACAGGACAGGAAATTATAAGTCTCTCATTGACTATAAACTGTAGTTTAAAAGCAAGATCTGTTTAAAAAATGTGCACCTACGTTGGACCGTCCCTCCTCAATGTAATGTACCCAGAGACCACATTACACTCATAAACCTTTAATACTTGGGCTCTATCTTGGAGTCTCTCTATTGGCAACTGCTGTGATAGTATCATCTTATGGCTGCCATATGATATGCGGATAGGTGGGAAAGAACGAACAGGAAGCGAGACCCAGGCTAGCCCAGCAGCACCACCAACCATAGAAAGGAAAGAACGGTAAGACTATCAACGCAAAGAGGCAAACTTGTCAGCCACGTTTGAACGGCAACGAAGCAAATACAGACGGAGGAGAGGCTGTTTTCCCACATGATTTAAACAAGCATTGGCATTGCCAATAGGTCTCGCTTGTGGGACCTTATAAGTATTTAGTTTTGCAGCACAATATCCTTGTTGCATAATCGGATATTGTGCTGCAAAACTAAATACTTATAAGGTCCCACAAGCGAGACCTTTTGGCAATGCCTGGCTGAAATGGTATAGGTAATGCCAGGGACTTACTAAAAACTCCTAATAAATAAAGAAATATATTTCACTGAAGCTTGGGCAAATATTCCTTCAAGCAGAGTTGCATACAATTTACTTACCGAGGCCGGATAACTCGAAACTGGTCAGTCTATTCGTGAAATGCAATTAGTTCAAAACAAACGTGAAATGCAATTTAAAAGGGTGCTCATTAGTCAATCTAAAACCAGCACTTCTATTTATCAAACTGGTACACATAGATAACAAGCACTTGCACTTCTATAGTTGTAATTCAAGCAGCTTGTTTATCACATAAAAAAATAGCATTCAGGACAAAGCGCATGTATGACGTCACCATAAATTACAGTTTGCTGTGCATGTGGAGATAACTTCTTGTTAAGTGTGTGGCGCCACTGCTCTCTGTGGAGGAACTTATAAAGGGCAATTGGGGCGCACAGTGTATAGTCATAGCCTTACCTCCACTTTCTGGAAAGCCCCCTTCGTGTACGTTCCTCCTCCTTTGTAGGTGATGGCCGGGATCTCCTTGTTCAGCAGGGAGCACTTGAGCTGGTGGGACTGGCTCGCTGATATGTAATCCACGCGGGACTGCACGTTGTTCTTGGAAGAGAACGTCACTATGGCCACTCTGGTGGCAGATGGCACCACGGGGAAGTCTGACAGCAGCTTCTTCACGAATTTCAGCTTCTTCACGAAGTTGGCGTAGCCCACGCTGGAGGACTTGTCCACCAGTAAGGTCTTGTTGTGTTCCTTAGTTGTATGTAAAAAATTATTTTCCAGTGGGAGAATGGGTGGTGTTGGGATGCTGGCGATCACAGCCCTACTTAAACATGGCAGCTAACTGCACATATTCATGAGGGCGATGTCTACGTCTATTGATAAGCGTAGTTACATTAAGCTACATTAAGCACAAGGACCTGTACATGTAAACGATGTCAAATAGGTGATCGTGGAACAACAGTGATGATAGATGTTAGCAAACGCTACTATTGTAATACCATACAGATAAAATAAAGGATGCGCTGAAACATGAAGCTCGGCGCGTCTTGAGAAAATAAAAGGCACAGATTTCTATGCCATGCCGTCGAAGTTGTAGATTGATGACACAAGCCAGCTTAAATCAAACAAACAGCACGGACGGTATGGAGTGAGGAACAAAGGCGTGTGCGAGTAAGAGGCTGCACAGCTTTCTTTGATGAACACAGCGCACAGGGAGGAGAGCGAACAAATCGGGTGCTATTGAGCATAAATTTAAAAAAAAGCATAAGCATGTGTATGAATTACAAGTGTGGCGTCTGAAGTGCTTGGTTACATTGAGGCACTTACTAAAGTGGGACAGTGTCATGCAGCACGTAATGGGCTGGCTCACATGTATTTGGTGAAAAGCGCTCATATTGAAACAAGCAAAAGCAAATGGAAGCAAATGGTGGGGGCCTGAAGGAGGAGGGGGTGCGAGGGATGAGGGAACACGGCCTGGGGGAAGCTGGCTGGGGAGGGGGAGGAGAAATGCAAGGAAGGCTGTGTGCCGGCCGGCCATCCAAGAATAATTAGGGGAGGAGAAGCCGAGAAGCCGCAGAGCGCACGCTGGGTGAAGCCCTTTGATGTGCTATGCGGCAAATGCAATTAGGAGGGAGGGAGGCTGATGCGCGTTCGATCACGTGGTTCACGTGAACTTCATGAAAACCGCCAGCAAAAAGCTGGTGGTTTCACGAGGATTTTGGCCACTTGAATTCTCGCTCCGCTCGATGCGCATGCGTGCATCGATAGGTCGCGAGACCTAAAAATGAGGGAAAAGTGACCGTCATCTTATATTGGCAAAATAATACATGAGCTGTTTATGTACTTGAAGTCAGTAAAACAACCTATATGGGCATGAGTGCAGAAAATATGATTTCCAGAAATTTTGTGTACCATGAATGATACCGTTTTTTACGCATCGAGCATGCTTTATTTAAAACATCAAAGTTGCGTTCAAATCATTCCTCCCGTTATCAGTGGCAAAGCAAAACAAGCCCAAACCCACTTATAAGGAAGCCCAAAACCAAACCAATATCCTGCCACAAAAAGCCCTACAGCGTTTGAGTCTGACAAGAGGTTCAACATCCTGTGATTGGTGCAGGGGAGGAGGGAGGGAGAAGGTAGAATGGGGGAATGAAGAGCATATGGCATAATGGCCAGAGAAGCCACCTTTGACGCTCGGGTACTGCATTAGATCCTGCGCTCCGACCCCTTCTTAGTGCAGGACAAAAGTAAAAAACAAATGGAGTTGTCAAATACGCAAATGGGAAGGACAAAGGACAAATGCTGCATTAACGTGCAAGCACAGGCAAACAGTAACAGAGCAGAAAAACAAAACAAATTAAACAACCATAGCGCAATTATACCATGCTTAGTCCCTCCTCCGTGGGAGGAACGAAGATAACAAGCATTGGAAATGCAATAGGGCGCGCATTTTTTTTTTTGAGTTAGAGCTATTGGCATTGTAAATAGCAATGTCTGATTATGCGTTATAAAGTGTATGTATGTGGTGTGTAACTGAATTTTGTGGGTTGAATTGGATTAGTTAATTGTGGAATTGTGTGGCATAGAACTGTGTGGTGTGGAGTGGATTTGTGTACTGGAATTATGTGGCAAGATGTACTGTGGAATTCTGTGGATAGTAAACATATTGTATTGACTGTACTGGAATTATGTGGAGTGGGTTTGTGGGTGATGGAGTGTAAATATGTTGAATGGTATTTTGTGTTGTGGATTGGTATGTAGTGGAGGTTAATTATGTGGTTTGCTGCTGTATTTGCGCAGGAATTAACATACATAAATAAGAGAGTAAGACCACACGTAACGGGGCAGTCAGCTGGTAGGGTCCAAACACTAAAAGGTGGGACTAAATAAGCATATGCTCAAACAAATGCATGCATTTTGGATGGGCACTAACAGGAGCAAATAGAAAAGATGAACTGGCAGACCACAAAGCATAGCACTGCGAGTAAGGAGATCTTCAGCACAACCATGGTGCCTCCTTTGCAACAGAGTTAAACATAGTGCGTATTCTTTTTCATCTGCACTGGAAAGCAAAATTATTCCTGGCAAGAATGCTCAAAGCAGTGCCTTATTCCAGGAGGCTGCAACTTTAAAGTGGCTGAGCTGGCTTCATGGTTGGGTCATGGTCGCCTATTCAGCTATGACAACATCCTTCTAGTTTGCAGCCCCCTAGGGAAATTCTAGATTAGCTCGGGAGGCCAACCCAGCCTGCCAGCAGGCAATTCAGTGCAGGTGATGTCAGAGAAAAAGTGCAGACATATAGTGAAAATAATCATTGGACCCCAGTGGAGCTTAAAGTTGCTTGCTTGAGACAATGACATGCACTTTACTCCAATAAGTATTGTACTGCACGAAAATATGGCATAACTTAACATGTAGGCACCCTCACTGTGCGAGAGCAGCCTCATGATATGACTATTAGCGACAATAAAATGATAAGAAAACCTGTATTTATGCTAACATAATTGCAAATGCTGAATCGTGTTGCATATCGAGTGCTCCCATATCTATGATCATTTAATGCCAACCTATTGCCTGCCCTTGAGTAACTACTAAGAAAATGCCTGAATACCAGGGTCCACCCATTGAATGTTTGATTATTGTGCATGTGTGCTTTGCCTTTTTCTTCCAGCACACCCCTATTCTCATGGCCGGACAATTTCACAGTGGTCCGGGACTACCAGAGGGTCTGCACTGTCACCCAGGACCTTGCATCAAAGCGGCACAGGATAGTCCCATGTGTGGGAGTTATGCAAGGAGCTGAATAGTAATGTGTAACTCCAGGGGAGTGACAGTGGAAGGGAAGGAGAGGATGTGCAGTGGCAGTAGAAAAGCTGACCGGTGAGTAGACATCAACTTTAAGAGAGATGAGCAATGGACAGTGTGCAGAGAAAATCTTTAAACTTTTTCTGCTGTAAGCTTCATCAGGTCTTATGACGCGAAGCAATGAGAGTCTTGGCATGCTGTCACACACATATACATCTGACAGACAACATTTTTCTGACCATATACTGCTCCACCTAATAGTAGTAGGCATGGGACACATTTTTATGGGTCTCTATGCTGTGCAATTGGAGTACAGAAGGAAACAGAGAAGAGCAGGAAACTTGCCTTCAGGAATGCATTAGCCAAGTAATGGAGTAGTTAGACTGTGGCATGGCAGTCAAGCAATAAAATGGAGATCGTTAATAAGTTTTTTCTTATCTGTAGTGGTCAGAGAAAATCTCAAGAAGAGAATTTGAAATCAGAGTGCACCTTTTCCTTAAATTTAAAAGCTACAATAGTACTCAAGGAGATGTTTTCAAAGCAATGTGCCGGACCCCCGGCTAGACCCCGCGGTTCTCCCTTCTCCTTCCCGCACCATACGTGCAACTCGAATGTCCAGGCATAGAAGAAAAAACACACTGCCTCTTAAACACACCCCTTGCTGGCAGCGCCGCATGGTCTTGGACTGCCGGCCACCTCCCCCCTTGAACACCGACTGAATTACCCAATTCAACCAGTCAACACATGGGGGTCTTTGGAAGTCAAGGGGGGGGTACGGGGCCCCCCCCCCTGGCCGTATTTATTAAAATATAAAAACAAATCAAAAATTTTAATCAAATAAACATTTCTGACAATTATTAAAATGCACACTTTTCAGAATATTAGATTGACATCCGTTTCGACATGGTATGATGGGCTAACCTTAACAAATAGCTAATACAGCGTGTCTCCTAACGTAATCTAGTCATCCTGAAAATTAAACTGCATTCTAATAATTCCATTACTTTTTAATAACTTTTTATTAACTTTAATAAAGGCCTACGGCAAGGTCGCCAACCGGTGTCAGATCCTTTTACAGCTGCGCTCTCGCGTTGAAGATGCGCATGCGCAACCCAGGGCACGTTACACCCACGTGCGCTCCCCGAACTCCATTTAACCATAACAGGAGGGCCCAGACACTCGCGCACCTTAGTGACGTCATAGTGTTGTGAGGGGTGGCTACCAGCCTGAGGAAAGCGTAGACTCCCTCCCCCGCACCCTTTAAATTAATGGAGACCATCTCCTGCCCCTGAAGTTCTGAGAGAGACCAAATGGCCCCTCCCGCGGGCGGCCCCTTTCGTGAATGGGTCCGCCCCCCCCGTAAGGACCTTAAAATGCTGCTCACCGATTAATGACCTTACCGCCAGACACACATAATAAATACGACAATGCTATTCTAAAAGGAAAAAAGGCCTAAGGATAAAATTGTTAACACACAGCAAAGCATAAACATCTACATATATAGTTACTCCTGTAAGCGGGAAAAACGGCCCCACGGTGGGGCGAGGAGCGAGCCTAGGGAGCGCGGGCACAAAGAGGCCGCTTCCCGCGCTCCCCAGGCTCTTAACCCCTTCGCTGCCGCGACCCCGCCCCCTCGCCCCGGAAGCACACCAGTACCTCCGGGGCGAGGGGGGGCGGGGAACGCGGCCCCGAAGGGGACGGGTTATGGGAGGGACCGGGCCCCGCCATGCTTGCGTGGGGGCCTATTGGCCCCCCCTTGTATGTCAAGCCTCCCTGCATCGGTAGGCCGACAGAGTTAAACAAGGGGTGAACCAGCACGTAGCTGCAGCAAAGCTCACAGCCACCTTTAAATGGAACGCGTGAGTTAAACCTGAATGCTTCAGACGCGCTAAGCATGTAAAAGTAAAGCGGGCGCTGCGCTTAGTATTTAAAAGTTAAAGTGGGCACAGTCCATAATATTTCAAAGTTAAAGTGGGTGCCGGGCTGCGTATTTAAAAGCTAAAGCGTGTCCCACGCGGGTGTGGCATCAATATAGCGGGTGCTGCGTAAAGCCACGAAAAGAATGCTGCACTGTGCAACAAAACACAAAGTAGTGCACAAACACCAAAGGAAAAACACTCCCGAGAAAGGATACCTGTGATAGGCCAGTACGCTAGGGGAGGAGTAACACAGAGGAAGGTGGGACAAATGAAGTTAATAAACCATACAAAAGCAATCTTTTTGGAACAACGCTGATGTAAAGAATTCGGCCGAGAGAGGTGGTGTGGAACCTCACATATTGAACACAGCATACCTCACAGAGCAGGCGATGCACGCTACTAGGCTCAGCCTAAAAAGGAGGCACAAAAAGGCAGGACTTGTCCCTAACAAGCAAGGATTTTTAAAGGTACTGACATAGACAAATGAAAAGCAATGGCGAGAAATAGGCGGAGCTGACCTCCACTAAGCAGATCAACAGGTCGTTAAGAAACAGAGCAAGTGCTGCCTAGGCTCGACCTAAAAAAAGATGTAACGAACAATCACACGTAATGTTTTTCAAACTTATACAAGCGAGAATATTCTTATCCATACTGTAGGTGGGCCAGGCTACTAATCCTATTTTAGAAACAACTGACAGCCAGGGACTAGATCCAACACCCAATTAAGGACGCCACCTAGCGGCGGCATAACATTCCTTTTTTCAGTGCCTGTGCAGCGCTCCAGCTTCCCCTTCAGCACAGTGGTCTTGTCATAGCACATTTCCTTTATCTTTGGCCCATAACCATGCACTTTATGACAGAGAGCAACATCTGATGAAACCACACACAGAGTAGTTATGTGGCTTTGACAAAGAAGGCACACTAATTACACGATTCTTTGAAGATACCACACACTCATATAAGCAAAGTAAAAGCAGCTGGAAAATTAGAACAGCCATGGTTCTGAGACATTTCTTTCCTCATCAACAACAGTGTGTGCCACCCATTGATTTGCTATGCTATATGCCGCCTTGTTTGCACGTTTGTGGAAATAAGCCGCCAGAAATTGGCCTGTGGTTTTCCATCGTGGCAGTGTTTGTAAGTGGCACTAAACGCATTCCTGAACAAATGAGGGGCTAATCTACTCTCATTCCGTGACAAACATTTACGTGCGTATTTTAAAGAAGAAAAAAAGCGGCTGAACAGAAAAAGCTGGAATATTTGGCCAGAAGTTGCGGTGACGGCTGTGTGCGCTGACTGAATCCAGGTTCTGGGCAAGTGGCCCATTCCTTCAGAGATAAAAGTATTGTTTGAGCAGTGTCTGATAAATGTTAATGCATTTCATTTCACAATCTCAGAAGTCCTGCATTTTAACTCGCTATATCTTCTGTCCTGGTTCATTTATGAAGCGAGCAAACAACCAAATGGACTATTAATGGACTGCAGCATGACTTCAGTTTTCCTTTACATTGTCAAACCTGTCAGAGGTTTCGTTTTGAGTAGTGGGATGAGTGTTAGGAAAATTTCGCTCTTATATGGGGTTAATCAATTTAACTAGTACTCTGAGGTATAACGGTGCCCCCCTATTCCAGCAGTAGCGTAGCCAGTGTGCTATGGGCCCGAGAGCAGGGAAGGTAATTGGCCTCTTTACTGCTGTTTGAATTCTAAAAATACAGCAATAAGCAGGGTTCAGTAACCCTTCCGGCCTCTGTGCCCCAGTGCCATTAAACAGGAGCTGTACGGGAAGACTCATACCTGAATCACAAAAGCCATGGATCAGACGGTTTTAAAAACATTTATAGACCTGCCTACAAGGGCAAAAATTTACATATAAATTGAGGGAAAATATATGTAATTAAGAACATTGTAAAGGGTTTTATACACTTAAGTTCAATGTAGAAGTGGGAAAAAAACAGATGCTAAATCAAAGTCTCATTCCAGAACCGTGGACTTTTCCCCCCCTCACAAATAAAAGGAGGAGCGGGAGGGAAGATTGGAATTTTTGTGCCGAGGCCTTTTACCTGCCAGACAACCGCATCACGCCAAAATGTCACCTTCTCCGTGGCTCCTAGCTACCATAGCCACCAGGGAGAATTATGTCCAGAAGCCGAGCCAAGCATAGCTACAGCTGCAGGCACACGTCACGCATTTTTGCAATATCATCTTTCTGTGAACAAAAGGTCATAAACAAGAACGTGCCAGCATTGGCACCCTGGTGCTGCACAAAACAGCTCCCAAATGATTCACGTTCTGTTGCTACAGACTTAATGCATGTTGTCAGGTGCTGTTCAGGGGCAAGGGGCAGGCATGGGCTACTCTAAGAATAGTGGGGAAACGAGTCACTGGCATCTTTGGGAGGTAGTGTGGAGTGCTCGAGCTTAGCAATCAACATTAAATCATCAAACACAATAATTCCAATGTCCAGCCGAGCAGTGGTCTTAGAAAAATAAAGGACTATTAATCACACAGTTGCATTAAAACATGCACAATCTGATTACTTATACAAGATAGTGTCTACGGGGGAAATTCTTCTTCATCCTGTTATCCTCTTAAATCCCCTTACTAGTTCCCTCCGGTTGGCCATCTATCTGCTAAGTCACTCCTTTTGGTATTATTTAAAGCGTGAATCAAGCACAGAAGCAGCCTTTTTGTTCTCACACAGTCTAATGCACACTCAGTTCAAGACTTACAATTTCTGGTGAATTCGGTAAGCAATGTCTTAGTCTTTGTTCACTTCTTGTACCTCAGGCAGCACCTCTGCAAGTCTTGGCCCAGTGGCTGCAGTGAATGGGAATGCCATGGGAAGTCGGATGCGGCCGAGTCCTACTAGGTGCCCGCCCAGCTTTCGGAACTTAAGACAATGGCACTGGTGCAGAACTGGCTGTTGCAGTGATATAGACCTACCTGATCTGATGACAGTTGCAGCCCGCTCAGGCCAATGATAGTCACAGCAGCTGCAGTCCCGATTGGGTCAGAGACAGGAATAGCCCAGAATGAGCGTATGATGATCAGACAGATGCAGTCCTTGTCTGGGCCTGCAGTGAGCATGGGATTTACATCCCACATCTGGGCAGATGATGATCATGGCAGTTTCACCCCCCTGATATTGACTATAACAATCATGTAATTGCAGCCCCAGGCCAGACCTACAATGGGCCACTTGCAGGCCCCAATCCAGGCCCTTTACAATCATGCAGTTGCATTCGTAGTTGGGCCTACAATGATCATTCAGAGACTGTGGTTCCCAAGAGGAATTGGGAGAGAGACTAGGGGCATGCCTGTCACACCGGTATTTCTCAGCTTGTTGTGAGGCAGTCAGCCAGTGGCGGCTCGCAGAGGGAGTGCTGCAGGGTGCTGGGGTGGGGCGGGGAGGGGCAGGGTGGGGTAGTAGACTCGGACTTTGCATCGCCAACTCGGCAATGCAGCGCACGCAAGGTAAATAGTTTAATATATTTATATACGTACTTTACTCCGTTCCATCGTAAGTCCGAGTCCACTACCCCCCACCCTGCCCCTCCCCCGTCCACCACCCCGCAGCACTCCCTCTGCGAGCCGCCACTGCAGTCAGCACTCTCAGGATATCTCTTAGTGACTGAGGACATACTGGGTCATGCTCCTACTGAGCAGGCTCTCCTCTTACAGGTCCAGGCAGACTCCCCTCTCTCAGCTGGCAGGCAGGTTCAAGGTGTTTTAGGTAGCTACACCTCTCCCAGCAGAAACTGCAGACATCAGTTTGATGACCCCTCCCCTCTGGGAAACTGGCTTTCAGGAAGACACCAGCCTTGATTTCACTGTCATTTGAGTTCTCTGCTGAGCATTCCCTTCCCTGCTAACAAAGGATTTCAAACTGGAACCAAGTGGGTCGTTTGGGTCCCTCGTTTATGCACAATATCTAGGCATAGGATGCAGATCCTGTGTCTCAAATTGCAGAACCAGTTTGGAGTGACTCTTCTGTCAAGTGTCCTCCTCAGGTTGGTCTCCAGACACAGTGTTTGAGTAGAGTGATACTTCTCACAGAAGTTAGCACTGTAGCAGTCTCCAATCTGGAGCACCCAAAACACATCCATAAGGAAATGTCAGGTTTCTGCATTTGGCTTTCATCAGTCCTGTAATCACTCTTTGTCCTTCAGTGGGTTTGTCAACTGTACATACACATTTGGGAACCTTTAGATTTCAGTGGAGAGAGAGCTGTGCTATAAATTGGTGCTTCACCGGCCAATCACACGTTGGATTGCCTCAAGTCATTTGGAGGTAAGAAAACCAATGCCAGCCAAGACCCTGCCATTAGGAGCCCTTTATCCAATGGCCCTTAACCCAGTGACCACAGAAGCTTAGGTTACAGAGGGTTCAACATACGAGGATTGGTCTAAATGCAGAGGGAGAACACTCCCTATGCATCAGGGTCATTGTTATTATGTTTTTCTGCAGCAACCCACCCCCCCCATCCAGCCCGCACCTCAGCTTGGGAATCTGTAGCTGGACAGCTAAAAGGAATCCTGTTACACCCAAGGCATTCATCAATTATGAGTAGGCAGATGTACAGTTACCTATCACTAATCTGATGCCTTTGAACAGCATTGAGAGAGAGAGGAGTCAAGAGGCATTCACTAGTTGTCCTCTGGCTGGCCCACCACTTATGCCAAGTATCAAAAACATCCAATGATGAACGCTTTGTAGTTGAGGGACAAAAATAATATTTTGCAGCTATACCACTTAGAAATGAATGGGCAAGGATATCTTCCACCCAATCTAGGATGAGTGTTTCACTAATGTGCTTGTGTGGCGGAAACAATATACAAAAACAGAATGGATAGACACCTACATACAGGCCCAAAGTTTTTCTTTGTAGCCTGCAGCCAGGACTTCCGAATGCAGGGGTTACCAAACACCAACCAAGGCAGTCTTCATGTCCCTTTTTTTCTCCACTCTTTATACTTAACAGTCATCATCTTTTGCAGGTTGTTTTTCATCCCTGATTTTTCCCTTGTTGTTGTATTCCTATCTTTCTCATCCTCCTTCTTTCCCTTTCCCAGATTTCTCTCTCTTTCTCTGGCCGGCCGAAAGTATGATTATGAAAAAATAAGTGTCAGCTCCTATAACAGATTGCACCTGGACCCACTGGCACTCATAAATCACTGCACATCACTGGAGTTTCTTCCCTTTGCAGATACATCCCTGGTAACCTAGAAGAAAATGTGAATATGCAGATTTTCAGCTGCCGTATTGTCAGAAATCGAATACTCGCCAAATTGTTAGATAATTAGCGGTCACTTAAAACGCAAAATCTGGCTGTAATTGTTCAGCATGCAACTGCCACAACATGATTCACACTTGCTCTGACCTGCAGCTCACTTGTGTCAAACAGTGTGCATGTCATTTGATATAGAGCACTGCATGGTTCTCCAAAGAGTGAAACCTGTCAGGGAATGATACTAAAACATATAAAAAACCAAATCCAGAGGACAACCCCGAATTTCTTAATTGGAGTCAGGTTGAGTTTCTTTCTTTCAAGTAGGGCTGTTTTATGTTTTTACCCTCGAATTTTTGAAAATAAGGTTAAATACATTGGGCCCGATTCAAAAGTCATTTGTGAGTACATGAGCACTGCTTGACATACTTATAATTGTTATTTGTTATGCTATATAAATTATTTTAAGCTGACTTGAAGTCTGAGAGATAGGACCTTTTTCTTTACATCTTATAGTTGTTAGTGGTAGAAGTTGAAGACGACCTTGTATGTGGATCTTCTGGTGGTGTTTTTATTGACTCAACATTTTCTCTCAAGTTGTTTGGAATGGTGCTTAGACTCCCTGAGGTAGTTTGCGTACTAGCTGGGTCATTGGTTGGTTTTGTAGGTCTTGTTTCTGGTGGAAGCGGTTGGGGCAGGCGGCAAGCCATTTATTGAAGGGCTTGGTGTCAACATCAAAGTTCCAGGTGTGGTTGGGTGGGCATTCCTGTAGGGTCTTGCTCGAGGATATTTTGTCCTGGTATCATAATGGTACTTTGGATTTTCTGGTGGGGTGGCTTGGTGGGTGGGTATCTTGAAATGTATGATGTAGTGGTCAGACCATGTGAGCGGGGTCATGTATGTGGTGGTGATCCAGTTGGTGGAGGAGAAAATAGGGTTGAGAGTGTGACCTCTGTGTGGGTTGGAACTTGGTGAGTCCAAGGTTGCTGAGGCTTTTGAGGAGGGTCAAGGAGTTAGGGTTTGTGGTGACTTCCAGGTGGAAATTGAGGTCCCTGAGGAGGATGTAGTTAGCTGATCTGATAGAGAGGAAGTGATAAAGTCTGCAATGTGGTTGCATAATTCTGATCAGGGGCCCATGGAACGGTAGGCGAAGGTACCCTTAAGGGTTGCGTGGTTGTCTGTTTGCATTTTGAAGTGGAGGTGTTCCATGAGGTTGGTGTCCAAGCACATGGAAGTGGAATAGTCGATTGCACTTTTGTAGATGATCACAAATCCTCCGCCTGATTTGTGGGTTCAGTCCTGGCAAATGATGTTGTAGGCCAGCACGATGGTTATGGGGAAGTCTGGGTTGGAGACTGGTTGGAGCCAGGTTTTGATCAGGAAGAGAAGATCTGGTGTGTTGCTGTGTGCAGGAGAAAGGCCCTACTGTGGTGTTGGGGAATGTTGGTTTGTGTTGTTGAGGTCACAGAGGATGGCAGAAGAGTAGTGGCAGCGAATGTTGGCTCTGGTGGCAGCTGTGGTTGATGTTTTTAGTTTGAGGGTTGTGTGGTAAGGGTTCATGGTGCTTGGCATGGTCCAGGCGCTACAGCCTCCATTAAGTAGGTCATGGGGAAGCAGGGCTTCAGTTGGTGGGAAGAAAGGGTAGTGAGAAAAACCCCGGTGGGAAAACCCCGGGCAGTGGCAGTGTCACTTGGCCAAAAAGCAGCCGCTAGATCACGCTAGAACAAGCAGGAACTATAGGTCACTGGCAAGTGACAAGCTAAGTGTCCATGGTGCCTACTCTAAATGCCAATTTTAATCAGCCCTGAAATGTCAAATGCCACACTAGTAAAAGTTTTTAAAACATTGGGACTAATTTACATAGGCATCAAAGAGTATGCAAGGTAGTGGAATCATAAATGTCTTTTGTAGGTAGAGCACTCATAAATAGTCCTCAAAACTCCTAAAGTGGGATGAAAATGGGAATGTTTAGGCAATATTTATATATAGTTTGAACAAATACAAAGGATTGCGCACTCTTTGCACTTTTACTATTGACTATTTCGGGGCAATTTACATTAGCATTTAAGAGTTGTAAAGTTGTGCTGTAGGTGTTCTACCCCGCATACTCCTAAATACCATGTGAATTGATCCCAGTGTGCTAGTGATAATCTTTCTTTTAATTCTGTTGTGCTCATCCCTATAAATATTTGCACCCTTAGATAGAAAATGCTGCCCTGTTTGCAGTCAGTTATTGATGATACAGATTATTTTTATTTTAAGTTTAATCTATTTAATTGAATAATACAAATATATAAGATATAACAATGATGTAAATCCACAGAAAACAGTGTTGTTGAATATAAATAGCAAACAAAGGTGAATAGTAGTTTAATGCTTGTTAAGCTTCCAAAAATATTGAATATTGGAAAGGCAGCTAAACGAAGAACAAGTACTGAGAGGAAAGAAGAAGAAAAGAAAAGCAGAGAGAGAAATTAAGACAAGAAAAATCATCCAAATACAGTATCTACTCTTTTTCCAATTATGCATTGCTCCATAAACCAATAAATAAACACAATATGTAGTATTATGAGAGTAAATAAAACATAAAACTATTTCATGGAAGTCAAGGAAACAATCTTGATTACAACTTTAGAGAAATATCTTGTAAATGATGACCACAGTATATCTCGTTTTACTAACAAGTGAAAAGAATGCAAATTATATCTACACAGTCTGTCATTATGGCATACTAAATTCCACCATTTTTTAGTGGGAATACAGGTTGTAGGTTTTCAGTTGGATGTAATCACCTCTAAATCAATTGCAATTAAAAGATCCACTAGTTTACCAAGCATTCTATTATGTGACCATAAGAAATGTAAACCTCCAAGGAATACTTTGTATGGTGCAGAAACACTAGTAATAGCTACAATCTTGCCCCTCACTGAACCCTAAAATCAGGCTCCTTTGAGCATAGCTACAACATATGAATGTAGGTACCCGAGTGAGAGTTACAACGACAACAAATATCCTGTTTAAGGACCTTAAGTTTAAGCAGTACACTGGAGAGTAAATTAGTCTGTTAACAAATATAACGTTTTTATTAAGTTGGCCAGATGAGCAGTGGAATGGATCTTGTCCAAGATTGTATCCCAAAAGGAGAGAGACCATCACATTGTAAGTCAGATTTCCATAATTTTTCCTGTTTAGATTTATGTCTGTTGTTGCTGGTTTTAATGAGATGTATTCACCTTTAAAAGGTGTAGTAAATGAGGCACCGTCCTGACCCAAAGAAAGTCTGGATGATTAGAGTGCATCTTGAACAACATTTTGCAGTATCTTATAATGTTTGAGTAAAGTATAGGGTAGACAGTTAGAACAAGAAAGTGATTCAAAAGGAATAATTCAATTATTGTGCAGTAACTGTGAGATAGATGGCAAGCCAACTCTTCCACATTAACGTCTTAACATTTTTTAAGCCATCTCTTATACTAGTTTGAAAGACTTTGAAGAAACAGTCCATAAGAGGACATGTTGGAAATAAAATAGGACTGTAGTAAGGAACAAGAGTGAGCTACCACTGATGGTAACCACAACGGTGAACAGCCTTTACGACGGGGCTGTTACACCGCCGTGCCGCTACAACGCGGTCTTTTCAACACAAGTCGTTACCACGACTTGCGCTGGAGGGCACTGCAGGACAAGGAATTTTTTAATTTACTATCCAACACCTTCCCTACTGTACGTAGGCTGGTGTTGGAATAGTAAATTAAAACATTCCTAAGTCCGCACCCCCTCCAACGCCAGTCGTGGTAACGACTTGCATTCAAAAAACCGCGTTGTAAAAGTACGCGTCGTAATGCCGTACATCCAAAACCACAGTTGGGAATTGTTGTCATTGAATTCCAAAAAACAACCTAGTATTTGTTAATTCCAAATGCTTTGTGGAAGAGGAAAACGTGATTAAAATTAACACCACCTATATACATCAGGACTTTCAATCTATTTACTGAAATTCAAAACTCTTTCCCATTCCAGGGGAAAGAGATAATACTTTGTCCAAAGCAAAAAATACCATACCACCTGGGGATCTTTATAAGTCACATTATAAGAAAGAAATGTATAATAGGGAGGGTGGCTTGACCAGCGATGTGGTAGGACGTGCGGCGGAGAAGCTCCCGTCACCTGCCGCCTGTTTGAGCTATTAAAGCGGAGCTGAGGAGCCCCCTTTTGCCCTGCTGGGGGTGGATGCTGATTGCCCTTACCCGGGCTGTGTGCGGTGCTGCTAAAATCACCCCTGCAGTGCCTGGGAGAGCGGACGGCCGGAGGCAAGCAGAGAGTCCGCCACTGGAGCCGCCATCTTGTGACCCTCACGCCGGGACCCGCTCTGCCGCGAGAAGCTGCCGTCAACCTCAGGTGAGGTGAGGGGCTCCGGTGGTGGCGGTGGGGGCTGCGACGCAGAGGCTGGTGCGGAGAGTGGAATCACTGGCATTGAGGCACTGGTGACGCCAGCGAGGCCTATGAGGAAGAGGGAGACCCCTGTCGCCATCTTGCGTCTCCCGCGCTGGGTCCCGCACTGCTCTCCCTGTGGTGGGCCTGAGAGTGCCAGAGCGAGCGTCCTGCTGGGGGTGGATGCTGACCGCCCTTACCTGGGCTGTGTGCAGTGCTGGTCAACTTACCCCTGAAGTGCCGAAGTGAGAGGACGGCCGGAGGCGAGCGAAGTGCCCGTGGTTGAAGCTGCCATTTTGCGACCCTCGCGCTGAGGCCCGCGCTGCTGCCCCGCAGTGTGCAGGCCCGTGAGCAGTCACCGGCGATCAGAGGCAAGGTGAGGGGCTCTGGTGGCGGCGGTGGGGGCTGTGGAGCGGATGAGGGTGTGAGGAGCGGACCCACTGGCGCTCAGGCACTGGCGGAGCTGCTGAGGCCTACGAGGGGGAAGGAGATCCCTACAGCCATCTAGCGTCCCCCGCGCGGGGAACTGCACTGATTTCCCTGTGGTGGGTCGGCCCAGGAGGAGGTGCGGACGAGTAGGGGCGAGGTGAGAGACTCCAGCTGCGACGGTGGAAGCTGCGGCGCAAGTGGAGGCGCAGTGGTAGAGGAGCTCCTGTGGGCGACATTAAGGCCTACTCGGAAGAGGGCAGCTGGGAAGGTGTGCGCAGCCTGGTTTCGCCCCCATACTGGGGTGAGTGCACGACGGAGCAGGAGCAGTGCAGCGAGGGGTCTTGCTTATACCATGTGACTGGGGGGCCTGATACTACCTTGCAGAGAAGCGTTGGGCCTGGTCCGGCCTTGTGTGGTGATCGGCGGGGCCCTTACTGTGAGGCAGATCTTATCTCCTGCAGCTGTGACTGATATGGGCCCCTGAGGTGAGCGCTGTGACTTGCTGTGCGCTTTCCCGCCATTTTGGCTCCTGGTGCTGGGCGATTGGGGAGTGCTGATTCCCGAGTGTCCATGGCCCCTTGAGGTATTTCTTGGGCTTAGGACCCCCGCTCCTCTGTGTGCTGTAGCCTGGGGGGGCTTGAGGTGGCCCTCTGCTGAGGAGAGCCGGCCGGACTGCGGGGGAGGTGAGAAGCAAGCTACGGCTGCGTGGGGTGCGGCCTATGGGCCTTGTGTGAGTGCCGCCAACACCCTACTTTTGTGCCTCTGCTCTGGGGGTCTGAGGCCATCACCTTTGGGCATAGCTGCCCAGGGGACGACCTCGCTGCAGGGGGACCGCGGAGGTGAAAAAGGCCCGTTCCACCCATATTGGGGCCTGCCACCCATATTGGGGCCTGCCCCCCCCGGAGTGAACAGTGATCATCGCTCCCCTGAATTTGGTTTGAGACTGGGCACTGCCTTTGTTGTCCACCTGCCCCCCGCCCTGGAGTGCTGAGGCTCCCTGCCCCTTAATGTCTAGCAGCCGCGAAGGAAGCCTGAGGAGGGCCCATGAGGGGCCGATGCTGATGGGAGGGGACATTGGGCGGCGACATCATTGGCGACTTCCGCACGGCTCAGGGTTTTATTTTGGCCCCCTCGATGGTACGCACTTCACCCAAGCAGTTATAGGGTTGAACACATTTTTGGACTACTGCCTGGACGGCGTTGGAGGGGTGGTGAAGCGCTGACAGCCGGGGGTGTTTGAGAGGGGGCAGTGTGTTGTGGAGCTCTGCGTTGATGAGACTGTTTAACCTGTGCCCTATGTCTAAATGAGAGTGGCTTAGGCCTTGTATGTGGTGGGATACACTGGGCTGCGCCTTTTGGGGTTAATGTGCTGCGGGCGGGTGAGGATCTCCACCTAGTGCTGTGCTTTGGGCCTGGGACCTTGGATCCCCTTAACTTGACTGGTCATTGTGCTGCGGTGTGTGAGGTGGGGCTCATAAGGTTCATACGCTGGATTTGAGGTGGTGGTGGGCTGTGACCACCCACGGGTCCTTGCGAAGCTGGCGACAACCCTATCTCGGGGGGCAAGGCCGGTCCGGCTACAGCCCCCAGAGACAATACTGTTATGGCAATGTGGGGGAAAGTGAGCGCATCATCTACCACCGAGGGCTCGTCCCAGGCTCTCGGGGACTCCCCGCCGGTCACTCAGGCATTCATGTCCTCCTTCATGGCGGAGCTCAAGATGGAGATCGGCTCTCTAAGGTCTGAGGTCCATACATGTGTCAAGGAGCTTCGGAGGGAGGTGACAGACTTGGGGGATCGAGTGGACGGCCTGGAAAGGACGATGGATGCCCGCACTGAAGATCAAGAGCAGCTGTGGCAGCGCCTGGCAGTCCTAGAGGAACAAAATATAGAGCTCCAAGTGAAGCAGGAGGACCTGGAGAACAGAAGCCGACGGAACAACTTACGTATCCGGGGAGTTCCCATTGGAGAAGAAGGGAAGGACATTATGGCGTGTGTGGCGCAGCTTCTACATGAGGTGTGGGGCGACAAGAGTGCCTCCCCGCCGGCTTTGGACCTAGCTCACCGTGTTTCCGCACCCGCGGGGAGACCGGGCCTTCTCCCAGACATCCTGACACGGGTCCACTTTTTCACAGAGAAGGAGGCCATATGGAAAGCGGCACGTGACAAACCAGACCTTTGCTACAAGGGACACAAGATACAAATATTCCAGGACCTGCCCTAACACTTTGAAGAGGCGGCGAGCTTTCAAGCCTGTAACAGAAAAGTTACGAACTCTAGATATAACCTACCAATGGGGCCATCCGTTCGCCCTAATCTTCCAGTGGGAGTCTTAACTGAGAGTGCTGCTGTGATGTATTCCTATAGGTTCTGTATCGATTCCCCTATTCCCGGCCCTGTTCTGGTTAATACTTAACTAGCAGCCGACCCACGGTGCAAAAAAACGTTATCTGATTAAGCCACACCACGGCACAGAAACGTGTTATCTGATTAGGTAATAACGCTTGCCATCTAATTAGACAAGCACTATTCCTCCAGCCCCTGATAAGGCATACGGAGTTCTCAAAACAAATCAAACCTATGACAACCTGGGAAAATCCCTGCGGCCATTGTTTTGATTTCACCGAGAACTTCAGCAAAAGAATGTGCGAACAAGCCCGTTCGTATGACATCCTTATTGACGCATCCATGTCCATCCTTACGTCAATCTCGACACCTTACAGGTATAAATATTACCGACATTGCCTTAAGCAAACACACGCGGTGGTGACGAGATCGGAGCAGCGAGACGCGCTGAGGAGCCCAGCAGAGAGCGAAGCCCACACGCGCTGCCCCGCCTTCCTGACGCGCTGAGAACGAGAAGCTGTTTTTCTCCTGCCGAGAAATCCAGCTCCGGCGCTTCCAAGCAGCCCTCGCAGGCAGCTGGAATATCAAGACCAGAGACGAGAGATACCAGCCCTCAACCATTCTAGATCTCAGGTACAGAACTGAACAACCCCTTGCAGAGAATTCTTGAGTCAGTCACTTGGCAAAACAAACTTAACTTAAACTGCTACTTATCTACTCCCGCCCACGTATTAGGCTTAGGTCAGGTACACTGGGGTAGGCGTGGTTAGAAGCACCAGTTGAGAACGATTAGTCAAATGTATATATGTATGTATCTATTTTATCAATTTTAACTATCATAACGCTTAGAAACCATATCAATGCTTCTGCAGTATTATTTTATACTTCTGCTTTTATTGTATGCACTTTACTTAACCATAAGTATCGCAATAATATCGATTCATTTCTCTTGTACGAGAATAGAGACTGATCAATAAACAACATCTTTTATTGAACACGCCCGTCTCTTCCTTTTCTCTACAAACTGGTGAAACTAAGAATGCACGTACTGACTGAGTAAAATAAGTTGTCTTTTGTTTTCACACGACTCTAGAGATACACTCTTGATTGGGGGAGAGCAAAGTTGTCATGTTCTATGGTTGTCAGAAACTAAATCCCTTCTTATCTATCCAGGGAAGTTAAACTCCTCCTTGTCTATTCGAGAAAGTTTCTAGTGAACTCTGAGCTAGCTGGCAAAACCAAAAACTTTAAGTCTAATATCGTCAGTAGAAGACCTAGTTAACCTCTGCCCTAGATCTATACTATTGAAGATATTATTCCAATGCGCAGAGCCTATTGGGATAATAGGAACTACACTACATGGCGCCCAAACGTTTGGATAGGCGATAAAACTAACGCAAGACATTAGAGTAACTCAGTCGTGCTTTTTCACACAGAACCCCTTTTTCCCATAATACTCCAAAGACGTCTGGAGTGGGTAAAAGGTCATATCCGCCAAACCTCACAGGAGGAGACTCCTATGTATGGTTCTTGGTATATTCAACGTTGAAGGATACACTGTTCCAAAATATTGTGCATCTAATCTTTGTTTCCCTAGAAACCTGATCTGCAAACAAACAGGATAACCTTCCTGTCGGTAAAATGGTAGACAGTGATGATGAAAGGGAGACAGCTAGACTAGCAGCTGAACTCGTAGCAGCTGATAATACTCTGCTACAAAATGACCCGGATATAAAACTCATCCCGGTCAACATAAGAAAATCTATAACTTTAAAACGTATAGAAAATAGACTGACATCGAGAGGTGGTACAGTCATATTCGTAATTGAGGCACACGAATATCGGCAGACAGAGGTATTCTATTCATGGATAAACTTTCCAGCAGCAAACGCTGTAACAAAAGAGTTCCACTATTATAAGATAGAGGAACCACCGGATACTTACACTCCTTTCGAGGAGGTAGAAGTACCACTCAAATTCCAAGAGCACCTGCTCTTGTTTGATGGCGCCCTAAAACATAATAATCACATCACCAGGCTCGGTCCACTAGGTAGACCATGAGCAACGTGGCCGGTCCTAGCCGGATATACACCACATCCAGACATTGAAGAAATGTCTGCACCAGATCTTTTAGCACAGCTAAAACAACTAATCAAAATACATAGACAATTAGTCCAATATGTAATGCGGACTTCAACAATCCAACCAGCAAATAAAATTCCACAGCTGACCCCTCATCAGGGTAACACAAATAAAATTACACCACAGAACATACAGTCCTGTCTAGGTAAAGTACCCGCAAAACGGGACCAAATACCTTTCTGGCTAGCACAAAAAATCACTCAAATAGAGGCGGTGTTTCCAGACACCACCCCTGTAGATAAACACAGGATTCTGACTATCTGTCTTCCAATGGGAATCGCACCACACGTGGAGGACTGTGACACTTGGGGTACAGTCTTTGCTTCCATATACACAAAAACACATGGTGTACCATCCATGTCAATAATACCAGATGTGCTAAAACAAATTCAAGATGAATATGGTCCAGAACCCGCTTTAACTCTCGGTATGAAATTACTGAAGGACTTCAAGCAGGTCTCGGCTATATTATTAGCCAACATAAAGGGAGAAGCAGCAAACGTGGCGATCCGCTAAAGGTTAAAAGAGACAGATATAGCAGACCAACCAACTGAAATTGCCAGAATCATAGAGAAATCCTATGAAGAACTAGGAAGAGATAGTCTGGGTGGAATACCGGTAAAACCTCAACTGATTGAAAGTCCTGAAAAGATATTTATTACAAATAATTTAAACACTCAAAAAAAGAGCTGGGATGGAAACAAACAATCCAATCCTAAAGAAAAAAGATTCCAGTCCAGAGGAAGGTCTCCTCGGCGGAGAGAAAGATCTCCGAACCAAGGACGCAGGTCTCCCCAAAGTGAGCCCTCTGGAAAAAAATATAACCTTAGAAATAGGGATAATATAAAGAAACCTGATAGATATCAAGATAATGATACACGTCCCTCTCAATCTTTTCAGACTTCCTCGCAGAAATCGGAAAGAATTGGACGATCAGAACACAGGGAAGAGCACGTCAAGTCCAAAGACAAGGAACCTGCTCATCCGAATAAAAAGTTACAATTTCCAAAAAAGAAGATAGCCAGTATAAAAGTAATCAAAGATGCCGAGAATACTGAGGACACAGCTGAAAAACGGAGAATGGGCTCAGACAATGCTAGACAGCGCAGCAGAAGTGAGCATAGCTCGCAAAGTCCTTATGAATCATCTGGAGACAGTGGACACGAATGAATATATTCAAGTGGAAACTGCCGACACCAGAGTTAGAAAACCTCACAAAATGTATGAAATTACATTGCGTATAGAGGGGGATAAGACTAGAAAAATAAGGGGACTATTTTGGGATAATCTCTCCCAGGGCTATGACATCCTTCTAGCTGAAAAAGACTGGCCACCCGAGTTCGTCAGAGAGTGCCCTCATGGCGAAGAAATAATTATGCCTGCCTTCTCAAATCACATTCCAATTCATAAAAAATATACACTTGCTAGAAAGTGGGCAGTAGCTCAAGCTCCTGCTTTATATAAAAATCATGTAGGATGGGATGAGGACTCTCCTCCTCACAAAATCCAGTTAAAATCACAACCTACTGCACAGAGGCAGTACCCAATTAAGCAAGAAGCTAAAAAACAGGTAAAAGAGATCTTAGATCAACTTGAATACCAGGGGGTGATTGAAACTTGCACCTCACAAATGAACAATCCTTTGTTTCCTGTCTCCAAACCAGACAACTCATATCGTCTAGTTTTGGATTACAGACACCTTAACTCATGTTGCAAAACTTTTGCAGTGCAAAACTCACACAGTGCTGCACTAATGAATAACATAGTACGCAAAAAATACAAAACAACATTAGACATCTCTAATGGATTCTTTTGTCAAAATATAGCACCAGAGAGCAGATATTTGACTGGGTTCTCGGTAAATGGCTCGCAAAAAAGTTTCTGCCGTTTACCCCAGGGGCACAAGAATAGCCCAGGATTATTCTCAAAGAGAGTAACAGAATTACTACAAACATATGATGACGAGGCATTATCATATGTCGACGACATTTACCTAACAGATGATGACTTGGATACTCACTTGAAGAGAGTGAACACCATAATACTTGGGTTCGCAGCAGAGGGTTACAAATTTAACTTTAAAAAATCAAGAATTGCCCATCTAACAGTCCTGTTTTTAGGATATGAATTATCAAGTGAAGGCAAAAGCCTGGCTGACAATTTCCTAGAGAAATGTGCTGTACTCCAAGCTCCTAGAACACTAAAAAACTTACAATCAATTCTAGGCTTCCTAAATTTCGGAGGAACATACATTGCAAATTACGCAGAAAGGATCAAACCCCTTTATGATCTAATAAAACCAGATTTTAAAAGAATCAATTGGACTCAAAAACACACAGAAATTTTGAGATCTTTACAAACAGACATGCTAATTAAAACAAAATTAGAAAGACGTGATAACTCACGCAATCTTGTGATTCGAGTCATCCCAGGGAGATGCGGATTCACATACCTGACCTCTAATGAGGAAGAAAAGGTACCAATTGCATACAAATCACACTTGTACACAGAAGCTGAAAAGAAGTTCAGTATTAAAGACAACATTGTTCATGCAGTTCAAACTGCTATAGCAAGAGAAAAAGACAACGCTGACGGTAGACGTATCACAGTCAGAACAGCGGAGTCAGCCTTTGAGGCATTAACAACCCCATGTAATTTACCAACAACAACGCTGAATCCAGAATGGATACAATGGGTGAATTCAATTACAACGGACAAAGTAAAATACTACTTTGATCCAGAATTAAAGGAATTAAAATATCTAGAATATGAAATAATATACCCTCTGCCAATCGACATTCTGCCTTTACGACAGTACGCCTGTGTAATACATACAGACGGACATGCTCAACCCTCAGTTTGGGGAGAGCTGGCTTACAAGGCCACATGCGAAATTGTATAAGAAGTGTGGCGCGGAGGTAAATTAAGACCTCTACTTACAAAAACACACTCAGTGGAAAATAATTCAGAACAACAAACTGAAATAATAGCGTTAAAAATGGCGCTAGATAATGCCGATCGCGAATTCCCGACACTTATTGTGTGCGATTCGTATTACTGCGTCAAATCATACAATAACAATTTACAGAAATGGATTCAAAACGGTTACAAAGATGACACAGGTGCAACAATAAAGCAAAAAGTGCTTTGGGAACAAGTAGCTCTTTTACAGAAAGAACTACCAAAAACTCACGTGATACATTCAGTGAGTCATCAGCGTGATGGCGTTCACGTTGCAGGGAATTCATTGGCTGAGAAAGCCACAACGGCAGCAACTGAATCGGCTTCCGTAGTCAAGAAAAAGCGTACAGTAAAACACATTGACGGTGAAACTATGCTGGCGGTGAAAACGTCATCAAAAGGCGACTGCTCAGCACTACCGATCAACTATCCACTCAATTATACATACATAATCGATGCAAACTCCGTTCCTTTTGCTCGAATCCCTGGAGTGGGGGATAGAGTGATTCCAAACACGGACAGGAGAGGCTTGTTAATAGCAGACGCACATATGGGTGAGGGTCTCAGACACCTCAAACTAAAAGATTCCCTGGAAGAATTACAATCAGTGTACTGGTGGCCAGGTATGAGCCTGCATCATCACATCTTTGTAAAGAACTGCCCAGACTGCAATAGAGATCGCAGTGGCGAGAGAAACGGTATATTAGCATGGCGTTTCACTCCAGAATTGATCAACAATAAAAACTAATGCATCCAATTAACATATAAAGACTAGTTTCCACTTGTGATGTAGACCCCAGCACTCGGCTGACGTCTGGACTGTTATAAAAAGATTTGCGAGTCTATAATGGCATATATGCTAGAAGCATGCTACGTTTGGCTGAATGTTTTTTCTTCTTGCCCTAAAGCGTATGAAAAACATGGCCAAATGAGCATAGCATAGCGGGACTCTTCTCACTTCCTACCTGAGGGAACGGGATGGTGTAAAGAAAAAACCAAAGGCATAAAGCAATCTATAACAGCGAAGGTATTAGGTTCAGGAGCTGGGTGGGTCAAACATCTAATAAGTGTCCAACGTAGTCTAAATAACCTGCCAAGAAATTCTCTGAGGGGATTCAGTCCGTACGAACTATTGTTTGGAACTAGAATGATGGTCTTAGATCTTGACAGTCAGACTTCAGTGGTTAAAGAAAAAAGCTTTGATATCAAAGATCGTTTGGCTATTTTACAGGACTTAAACGAAACAAGGAAAGACCTGAGCAACATAAAGTTGAAACAACAGCCAACGACCACTGAAGAAAAACCACCTGTCCCAGCAAGACCTGTCTGGATTCCAAAAGTCGGGGATCTAGTCAGAGAAAAGATCGCGGTAAAGAAGGAATTTGGGCCTTCTTACAGAAAAGCAGTTCCTGTCTTGTCTATCAACGGGACAAGATCAGTGGTACTACCGCCCCTTGCTGGTAAAAAGGAGAACCGAGTTGTATCCATCGACCTGGTTAAACCACAATCATGTGGCCGATAACAAACAGTAGGCCAAGTGGACTCCCGATAAGTAGTAGAACACCAAGGTTTGCTACAAACACAGAGGTTCAATCTAAGAGGCTACTCACGTTTGAAATGCCAAAAGAACAACAACAAGGTCTATGCAACAATGCTATGGAACTTAAACCTCTAAAAACCCAAATAAAAACATTTAGCAGAGACACACCAATCTACAATGAAGTAATAAATGACTATGCTGCTGCAACAAAACACACGGATAAAGCAAATATCAATCCTGAAGCTATTGGAACAATAGACAGAACAGCATCCGGTTACTTCATCAACTTCAGCGATTCATCTGAAAACCTGAGTGAATCAAAGGAACAAACATCAACAAAAACCTTTAAAGACAAAGCTAAGGAACTTTTTCAACATCTGAAAGAAACCTATCTGATTTCTCCATGGATTGAATTCTGGGTGGCCTTAGGTGCACTTATCCTCATACTTTGGCTCATCATGATACTATGTTTGGGACACTTCATTGAGGGAAAATATGCTAAAATGGACACAGCAAGCCAGAAAATCAACTTGGTCCTCAAACCACACACGTCTTCACACATCGAGAAAAGGGAACTTTCTTCAGTCAACTTCACAGCCAATCCTATACCCGGTGGGGTAGCATGGGATAATACTGATTATGAAATCTATGGTCCGGTTGAAATCCTGAAATATCAACACCAAATCAAGATCTCATTGAGTGACTTTGTAAAACCAAGCTCAGTTGCTGATGATTGGGACGTTGAAAGCATTAATAATATGATGTCTGACCTAGTGATGTCTGCTAAATTTACAAAACATGATTATTTGCAGGGTTCGTCTAATTATGATAAAATGTTCTGCTATAATCACTGTAGTAATCATTATCTGAATAAATCTGCACAACCTAGAAATGTTTTAAATTATAATCAATGGGAACACTGTGCAACCCCTCCAAAAGGTAGCTCAAGAACTTTTTATGACAAATATTCATATTTTTCAGGGTTCAACACAAGTAATGCAGAAACATTTTATTTCAAATTATCAAACAAGACAGGTACAAAGACCATGCTTACAAACACTAAATTGATATATTCAGACTCATTTTTTGAGCAAATGAGTACATTTGGTTTTGAATACTGGGACAAAAATGTTGAAGTAAAAAGTGTTTGGGGTACAAAGGAATGGCAAGTACAAGGTATAGAATCATTGTTTAGAGCCTGCATGATCCCAGAACAAATGATATTTTTGAATGACACTATTCAACAAACTACCTGTCTTGGCCTAGCCAAAATCAAAGATTTAAACAAACCGTCTATTCCAAAGCCAACGATAAACAGTAATAGCTCGACAGATGAGGAGATAGACGTAAACCATATATTAAGCCAAAACAGAACACATCCAGATTGGAAAAAGTGGTTGATCTGGCCCACAGATACTAATAACTGTCAAGACAGATTCCTGAACAAAATCCAAGGGTTCAAATTGACCAGGCCAGACCCTAGGTATTCCCAAAGACAACACCCAGGGATAATTACCACGTACAGTGTGGGCAAGCTCTGCCTTCAATGGCTACAAACATCCACACTGGCAGAAATTAAGCAACACCTAACTTTACTTACTGATGGTGCTGACTTGCGTGATTTCATTATGGGACCACGCAAACAGCGTCAAAAACGCTTCATAGCAGCCTCTGTATATGCAGCTTATAACGAAGCCTGGAAAATAACTCAAATTGAAACATCAGAGAAAATACGGGAAATTGACCGTATTAATTTGGAAAAATCACTTTCTGTGGTGGACAATGGGTTAATGACTCTGTCCTCCAGAATATACTCCTTGGACAGCATTGTGTCTTCAGCAATCGACATAATATCGCAAGACTTACTGTTATTACAACACGGTCAGTCCCAATTGCGTTCTATTGTACAACTTGGCTGGACGTTACAAAATCTGCGTTCAGGCTATGTGCCTTGGCGTTTAATCAACACAATGTCACTGTTCGATATCTTTAACCTTACTGATAAACAAATCAGTATGGCACAGAAGGGTGCTGATTATACAATCCTGAGCATTGAGAAACTCGAGAGATTACCATTGACAATGTCAGAACGACCTGTCAGTGAGTGGATAATACATGGAATAATTAATATTCCAATATCTACTTTCAGGTTTCAATACTGCCAAAAATATATACAGGCTGGCATGTACGGAAAATTGGGTAAAGGGTACATTAAGTCAACATGGAACTTGCCCTATTCACACGCGTGTGTCAGTAATAAAGGCCGGAAAGTGTTTCTTAGTGGCAATAATTGTGCCATGTCACTAAGCGGTACACTTCTGTGTAATGGTATTAGTTTACACGGAGCCTGTGAAGGGTCCTCAAATAACCTTTCATGTCACCAGCTAGGCACACCTGCGACACAAATAGAACCATTCTTTAGGAGACTATCGAACGGGAGTTACATTATAATCGTAGACCGCAGATGTTGTAGCTTGGTGCCCGGAGTAGCTTATCTCATAACTACGACTGCGAAGGTCATGTGCTGTGAACGAGTATTGTTCCCCAGCGCAATGCCAGACAGGGAGGCAAGGTTATGGGCGAATTTGAAAATTTCTTCCATTAGAGTTGATACTTTAAGCAGAATGAAAACTGTGCTCCTTCAGACGCCAACCAGGCTCACGTCATCAAAAGAAACGTATGATCTCCAAGTTGCAAGGACAACGGCAGAGATTCATTCATTGTTAACAACTAATTCCCCCATACATTTCGCAGAAATCCTGAACGAAATCTTAAAATATTTCTGATACCAGTGGGGTCTCAAATGTATTTAAGACAGTGTTTTCAGGGGCTCTAACACCATTTAAAGCCATTCTGGGTATTTTTCCAGACTTTGTCCATTCCGTCTTTAGTGGACTTCCTCTCCTTCTGGGACTAGTGGCAGGAATCCTATTTTTGATCCTGCTATTTCGCTATGGCAAACCGTGTCACAGACAAGACACCTGCGACAAGGGAAGAAACAATCCTAGCCATTGGATACCGGGACCAGATATCTAGAATCCTTGGACTGTCCCGGCTTAGAGACCTGAACATGACTTGGTTTCTTTCGTTTAGACCTATGTGGCAAAGCTGTGTTTTACCTGTATTAAGGTGCTTGCTATGCGGAGAAGAATGCGTGTTAGACACCTGTCTGACGCTACAATCGGATGCGCCAATGGATGCAGAAACTTTGTTGGGTCCGGTCACGGCTCATGCATTGTGCTGTCCCCAGCGGCTACCAATCCTGATGACGGCATTCGTGGAGACTTCACCACTACGATTAAGGGGTAGTGAGGTTCAAGATGAAAGCAGCATCGATCAGGTACGACCTTCTGTCAGCTATGCTGATCCAAACATCAATGAAGGCAATCATGCTCACAAATGCATGGTAACATCTTTTTCCGAGTTAATGGAACTTTCACAGGAAGCTGTTGACAGCTTTTTCGAGAGTCTAAATGATATGATGTTCTCACCAGAGCAGAAATAATGACTTTTGAACAAGTTAGCACAAGGCGTTCCCAACACCCTGAATTTGGCCTTCAACTTTGATAATAAAGTATCATGAACAATTTTCTCCAGTTTACGGACAGCGGAACATTATTTTTCAGCGGCCCCAAAAATATTTTACAATTTTTCGTGACACTTATCTTCTGCTTAAAGTAGAAACTATTCTTAGAGAACTATATTTCTATTTTAGGAACTTTAGAGTCATTAGCTGCCCTCTGGCCTGTTCATAAATATTTTATTTTGTGATGAAATGGTCTCGCATTTTTTTTTTCTTCTGTATTAAGAGCCATTTCATGTGTTGATTTTCATATTTTATTAGTTATGATGTATGAATATGCGTGATATTTAGCATTAATATACTGCTTGAGTGCATATAATGTATATATATATATATCTTTTTGTATATTTCATGTTTCAAAATGCATATGGATGTATTTTGGGGTGGTACGGTATACACATGCTCTACTAGTATATTTGCTATGCCTAGATCTTGTAAATATGGACATAGTCAGCGTGGAGTGGGTGTGATGTATTCCTATAGGTTCTGTATCGATTCCCCTATTCCCGGCCCTGTTCTGGTTAATACTTAACTAGCAGCCGACCCACGGTGCAAAAAAACGTTATCTGATTAAGCCACACCACGGCACAGAAACGTGTTATCTGATTAGGTAATAACGCTTGCCATCTAATTAGACAAGCACTATTCCTCCAGCCCCTGATAAGGCATACGGAGTTCTCAAAACAAATCAAACCTATGACAACCTGGGAAAATCCCTGCGGCCATTGTTTTGATTTCACCGAGAACTTCAGCAAAAGAATGTGCGAACAAGCCCGTTCGTATGACATCCTTATTGACGCATCCATGTCCATCCTTACGTCAATCTCGACACCTTACAGGTATAAATATTACCGACATTGCCTTAAGCAAACACACGCGGTGGTGACGAGATCGGAGCAGCGAGACGCGCTGAGGAGCCCAGCAGAGAGCGAAGCCCACACGCGCTGCCCCGCCTTCCTGACGCGCTGAGAACGAGAAGCTGTTTTTCTCCTGCCGAGAAATCCAGCTCCGGCGCTTCCAAGCAGCCCTCGCAGGCAGCTGGAATATCAAGACCAGAGACGAGAGATACCAGCCCTCAACCATTCTAGATCTCAGGTAAAGAACTGAACAACCCCTTGCAGAGAATTCTTGAGTCAGTCACTTGGCAAAACAAACTTAACTTAAACTGCTACTTATCTACTCCCGCCCACGTATTAGGCTTAGGTCAGGTACACTGGGGTAGGCGTGGTTAGAAGCACCAGTTGAGTACGATTAGTCAAATGTATATATGTATGTATCTATTTTATCAATTTTAACTATCATATGGCTTAGAAACCATATCAATGCTTCTGCAGTATTATTTTATACTTCTGCTTTTATTGTATGCACTTTACTTAACCATAAGTATCGCAATAATATCGATTCATTTCTCTGATCAATAAATAACATCTTTTATTGAACACGCCCGTCTCTTCCTTTTCTCTACAAACTGGTGAAACTAAGAATGCACGTACTGACTGAGTAAAATAAGTTGTCTTTTGTTTTCACACGACTCTAGAGATACACTTTTGATTGGGGGAGAGCAAAGTTGTCATGTTCTATGGTTGTCAGAAACTAAATCCCTTCTTGTCTATCCAGGGAAGTTAAACTCCTCCTTGTCTATTCGAGAAAGTTTCTAGTGAACTCTGAGCTAGCTGGCAAAACCAAAAACTTTAAGTCTAATATCGTCAGTAGAAGACCTAGTTAACCTCTGCCCTAGATCTATACTATTGAAGATATTATTCCAATGCGCAGAGCCTATTGGGATAATAGGAACTACACTACACTGCGTTCCTTCACTGAAGCGGCACAGCTCCTCCACCTACCGACGTCGCCGCCAGCGAGTCCGTCCCGCCCTCGAAGGCAAGAGAGGGTACCAGCCAAGCAGTCATGGACCACAGTAAAGCGCCGCAGCCGCACGCCTCCCCTTGACGGGCAGTCGATCTCCCAGGCCAGGCAGGACATCATTGCGCACATCAGATCTCTGGAAGGGGAACGGGAGGAGCCAATCTCGCACCCCTCGACGCCATGACCTGGAGGGGGGCCATTGATTAGTCTGTGAACTGTGCGCCCTCTGCGCGCTTGCACTTCACCCCTGGCGGGGGGTACTTCACACAGTGCTACTGATTCCTCCCTGGTTCCGGATTGGAGAGTGGGGGGTGGTGGGAGCCCCCGACAATTAGACCTTTGAGATCTTGCCGACCCGCCCTACGGGAGTGACATCCCAGAGAGCGTCCAAACCCACAGGTGTAGGACGCCTTGTTCTAGGGACAGTGATTCACGGCCCTGTTGGCCGACGTTGTTGTTTAGAGATGTGTGGCCTGTCTGGCCGCTTTTTTCCTCTTTTCTACTCTTCTCGCTCTATTCCCTCTTTTCTAGCTTCCTACTGGTCTATTGCTCTTTCTTCCTCCCTCTCCCTAGGGGCTCTGGATGGAAGGTACTGGCTCAACGGCATCTAGCGGGGAGGGCCCTGGTGGGTGTTTCTTGCAGCTGTAGGACACTAATGGTGCATAGGGGGGGTGATGGGTGTCCCCCGTTTTGACCCTAACACACTGACAGGCTTGCCTAGCCCGCTAAAGGTCTTAACACTCAACGTACAGGGCCTTAACTCCCCTAACAAGTGAAGACAAGTGCGGCAATATCTCCTCCAACACAGTCCTGACATCATATATCTGCAAGAGACGCACCTACTGCAGGCGCACACTAAGCGCATGACACAGCCTAAGTACCCTCTCCAGTTCTGGGCATCCGCAGACTCCAAAACAGCGGGGGTGGCAATACTGTGCAGAGCTGGCATCAGGAGGGGGGGGGACCAGGCCCTTTCGGAGTGGGGATGGACGCTTCCTTCGAGCGAGTGTGGAAGTTGGACGGCGCTGTTTACGGACGACCTTATCCTTACGCTGACGAACCCTCGGGACTCCCTTCCGGAGCTGTACTCAGTGCTGTGCCACTTTGAACGGGCTTCGGGCTTGAAGATTAATCATAGTAAATCATGGGCCCTCAATCTCACCATTCCTACGGACGAAATACCCCCTCTAGAGAAGCTTGTCCCATACCGATGGTCGACCCAACATATACGATGTCTCGGCCTTCACTTAACTCCTTCACTGGACGGGTGGACGCAAGCCACCTGGTGAGACTGTAGGCGCTCGGTACTTGAAGATCTGCGGCGATGGAAGCAGGTTGTACCGTCGTGGCTGGGCAGACTTAACGCTATTAAGATGTCCATTCTCCCCAAAATTCTATACCTTTTTCAGTGTCTTCCCACGCCCATCCCGCTGCACTATATATGTGGCCTCCAGCGTGAACTCACCAAATTTATTTGGGGGGGCAAGAGGCCTCGATTCTCCCAGTCCCTACTGATGGCGCCTCGAGACAGGGGGGGCTTGGCGTGCCCCAACCTGGTGGATTATTACTGGGCAGCGCACCTCCGTTTTATTGTGGAGTGGGGGGTTACGGAGAGCGAGAAGGGGTGGCTACACGTGGACCGGGCAGTGACTGGACGTACCATCTGGGATCTCCCCTTGAACCATAGGGCGGCGCGCTCTCGGAGCGCTTATATGTCTATTCCAACAAAAACGGTTCTGGAAATATGGGACAAGATAGAGGTCCGCAGGGGCCTCACGACCTTCCCGTCGCCGCACACGCCTATTGAGGGGAACCCGTCCTTCCCTTTGGCTCACCTCACAAGTGCCCTCAGCAAGTGGTCACAAGGGATCTGTGGGGTGCTTACGGACCTGTTTGAGGGGGGCTCCATTAAGTCCTTTGCCCAGTGCAGAGAGGAGTTTTGAGTCAACCTCGAAGCGGGGATGCAATATGCCCGGCTGCGGCATTGGGTGGCTGAAGGCGAAACATACCAGGCGGCCACGCGCACCTTCACCCCATTCGAGCGACTGGCCCGTTCCTTCACTGACTTCGAAGGGTCTGGTCTCGCAGATATATCGAATTCTGCAACACCCAAAGACGCCTCCCGTTCAACCATACCAACAACGCTGGCAGACAATGTCAGGCACAGACATCATTCCGGCGCAGTGGCGTCGCCTGTGGCAAGATATCCCCAAAGTATACCGTAGCATCCTGCAGCAGGAGAATGCCTATAAGAGCATGACCCAGTGGTACCGTATGCCGCAGCGCCTATGCAAAATATCCCTACCTCCTCTCCAACATGCTGGCGGTGCAGGTCTGCGATCGGGGACTTTATCCATATCTGGTGGGCGTGTCCATTGCTGACCCTCTACTGGAAGGAGGTCCTAAGCCACATCAGGGGGGTCCTGGGGTTTCCTCTGCCTGAGGCCACGAGTACACTTTTTCTGGGTATAAAACCTGTGGGCACTTACCCAGAGCGTTTGGATTCTGGCGCTTCAAATGCTGGGAGCGGCCAGACAGCTGATAGCCTTGTACTGGAAAAAACCCGAGGCTCCTCCAATCGCCGCCTGGTTTGTGCGCCTATGGCATGTCATCACAATGGAACTCTTCACAGCTAGGTTGCAAGCCCGGGACACGCGCTTTAAGGCTGTTTGGCGACCTCTGGTTCGATACTTATGCAATGTAGAGCATGCGCGCCATATGCCTGCTAAGCTTCGAGCGCTGTGACTCTACGAGGACTCTGTGGCACCCCCTGATCCCGATAGGCTGCTATCATAGGCGCCCTACAGTGCTCAGCCCCGGCTTCCAGGAATGGTGCCCCCTGCCCTTCTTCGCCCCCCTCTTTCTTTCCCCTTTCTCACGCTTTACTTATTCCTTCTGTCTCTCTTGATCTACTAGCTTTGCTCCTCTGCTGATGTGAGTTTGAACCTGAACGGTCTGTGTGTTACTGTTCCAATGGTTTCCAGTTCATATTCGGCCCTAGGGGTCAGGCTATTACTTGAAAGAGCCTGAATGCTAGAACAAAGAACACGGCCGGCCCCAGTATGGGTTGTAGGCTTAACGCTGTGTAACATTATGACTTGACGTTTGAAAATAAAAAAAAAGACTTTGGAAAAAAAAAATGTATAATAGGAAGTAAGATCATCCTGATGGTATCCAAACAACCTCACCATTAAAGAAAAGGCGGTGGCCATCCTTGTGCAAGGTGGTTGATTTTTTAAACCAAACTCTCTTTATTGATCCTCAATGTGTCTTTGATGTGATTGCCATACCAAATTCCCAAATACTTAATCTTAGTATGATTCCAAGATAAAACTGCTTCAACAAAAAAGTTTTGTACAAAATGTATTTAATAGCATAACATTCGATATATTCTATATTGACCTTTTATCTAGACACCTCTGAGTGTAATTGTAAATCCTTGAAGAAAGTGGGAAGGAAAGATTCTGGTTTTGACAAAGATAGAACAATATACCCACATATATAGTATTTACTGTTTGGGTCTTTAATTTTAAAACCAGAAATGGTTTCTGAATTTTTTAATTGCTATTGAAAGGGGTGTAGCTCAAAAATAAATAACAAAGGAGATAGGGGCAATCTTCTCTGGTATCTCTATCATGAGGAAAATGAGGGCATTGGATTCCATTTATAATAAGTGAGAGACGTGATTAATAGAGTAAAGAAATTCGTTTTGAAAAATCAGCAGCCAAAACCATGCCATTGTAATGCCCTCAGGACTGCCAGTTAACTCCGTTGAAGGCTTTTTTTGCATCAAGGGTGATAACTGTAAGCTGATGTTTCAATTTTTGAGCTTTACTAAGAATATTTCCGAAGGTAACTGAATTGTGTGCTATATGGTTTAAGCCAATGAGATCAGGAATAAGGTAAATTAATCTAAGGGCTATAGCCCTAGCAAAGATTTTGCATTCAGTATTTATCAACAAGAGGCTTTCCCATTCCCCAGAAAGCAAGATACTATCATAACAAAATACTTCTAGGGGTTTTTAATTGGTAATACCACAATAAAGAAATCTGTAATAGGAAGTAAAGCCATATTTATGGTATCCAAACAACCCCATCTAGAAATAGAGGAGAACATCATTGTGTAAGGTGATTACATTTTGTAACCATAGTCTCCATATTGATCTTCAACATGAATCCAATTTTATTGCTGCGCCAAATCCCCAAACACTTAGTTTTAGTAGGATTACAAGATAAACCTGCTTCAACAAAAGGAGCTTTTGTACAACATTTAATTAATGGTACAACTTCTGATTTATCTATATTGAGTTTGTATCCTGACCCTCCAAGTATAATCGTAAGTGTGAAAGGAGAATCCTGGTTTTGGTGCAAAGAGAAGAATATCGTCAACACATTCAGGGCCTTTAATGTGTGTGTCTTTAGTATTAAAGCCAGAACATTTTTCAGAATTTTTCAATTGATACAAGGAGGACTCAAGCATAAGAATAAATAACAAGGGAGATAGGGGAGAAGAGAATATTGCCTGGTACCTCTTTTGAGAAGAAATTAAGGGGATTGGATTCCATTTACCATAACTCTTGAGTGAGGTGATTTATAAAATAAGGAAATTAGTCTGAAAAATCTGAGTCTAAAACAAAGCTATTGTAATCCTTTCATAAGATACCACAAGTTAACTCTGTCAAAAGCTTTTTCCGCGTCAAGGGTGAGCGCAGGACGAGGATATGATTTTATATTAATGAGTTGTACTAAGAATATTGAAGAATATATGTGAATTTTCCACTTTGTTTTTCATTTTGACAAAACTAGCTTATTCTAAATCAATGCAATGTGGAATAAGGTCAACTAATGTAAGGGCTATAGCCTTAGCAAAGATTTTGCAGTGAGTATTTATCAACAGTATAGGAATGGTAATTTTGACAAAGGGTCAAGTCTCGATCCTTTTTTGGTATGAGGCAAATCATAACTTCAGAAAATGAGCCAGTGAAATTATTTAAGGAAAGAAAATAATAGACCAATTTAAATAATTTGGGGAATAATAATAATAAAAAAAATAAATAAAAAAAAAATAAAAATATATATATATATATATATATATATCCATATCCATACTAATATTATAAAGAGAGAGCCCAAACCTTTGAGGCGGGTAATCTCAGTACCCACAGCACCAATTACAACACCCAATACAGTGTTGGAAAGGGCAGTTGCAGCAGAAGGACATAGGCTATGCAGACGGCCAACTTTTTTTTTCTTTTTTTGCAGAGTTTTATATATCGCGAACTTGACCCGAACTGAATCAGGTATCAGAGCGTTTTACATAGCACCAGTTACGTTACATGAGGACACACATTCATTTTTGTTAGGCATGGGGAGATTAAGTGATTTGCCCAGAATCACAGGATGTTTGGCGTCGTTACCAAGACTCGAACCCAGATCCCCAGGTCCGAGGTCGAGCACCTTAGCCGCTAGGCCAACCCCTCTATACATTTAAAAGGTAAAAGAACCGTGCCAGCAAAGTAGTCCCTTGTGGGCGTGTCTGCGTTGTGCTGTGGGCGTGGGCTGGGGGCATGACAAACGCTGGGGGCGTGACATACGCTGGGGTCGTGTGTCCGCCCTTCATGCCATGTGAGTCGTACATACAAGCGCCAATTACGTTGCTGCTCAGCATCAAGGGGCACGCTGGGGGCGTGAGAATCGCTGGAGGCGTGTGTACGGCCTTCATGCCATGTGAACGCAATTGTGCCGCATCAAGGGGCACGCTGGGGGCAGGAGAAACGCTGGGGGAGTGTGCTACATTCCGCCCTTCATGCCATGTGGGTCGTACATTAATAAGAAGATCGTCTGCTGTGGCCGTGTGCTGGGGGCATGACAAATGCGTTCACCTGGAGGCCTGGTAAGTAACGTTACTGCAGCCTCTCCTGCGCGCTGTTACTGAACTCTCTCATTCAACAAAATTACACGCGCCTGCTACCATCAACCAGGGCTCTAGCCGGGCTCAGGCGGCGGATCAGTACACTAATTACACGCGCCTGATAACATCAACCAGGGCTGCAGCTGGGCCTCAAGCGGGGGACACGCGCCTGCTAACATCAAACAGGCCTGCACCTGGGCCTCAAGCGGGGGAACACGTGAATGAGCGTGTCTGCGGGGACAATTACCCCAGCCTCTCCTACTCGCTGTCACTCAACTCTATCATTAAACGGATTTACCCGCGGCTGATAACTTTCATTCAATGACATTACAGGCGCCTGCTAACATCGACCAGGGCTGTAGCCGGGCTCTGGCGGCGGATCACTACACCAATTACACGCGCCTGCTAACATCAACCAGGGCTGCAGCTGGGCCTTCTCTGTCCCTATTCTAATGAAACAAAAAAATGTTGTCTACCGCAAGATTTTAAAATAAATTGCCCTTGCCAAATACACACATTACACTCATTCTATTTCATACCCGGACAACGTCGGGACAGGCTGCTAGTAGACAATAAAGTGGATAATCAAGTAGTGGAAATTTCATGTTCACTACAAACAATCCCTCTAGAAGTATCTCCAGAATTTCATTTATCAAAAAGACAGAGGAAAAAACAATGGAAAGCAGGAAACAAAGTCGAAGAAGGAACAAAAAAAGTAATTACCCCGGGAGTAGAAATAACAAATATAGGAAAGAAGCAAGAACAAGTATTAAACCAGAAACAAGATGATGAAGATATATCACCACCAAAACCGTTTTATCCTTTGTTCAATAAAAAACGGCCAGAAGAACAAACAGTTGTAAAAAACAAAATCATTAATGAGTCAATAGATTACACAAAACAGGTAGAGCAGGAAAAAAAAAAGGAAAAAACAGCTAACAGGTGCGTCGTGTGTTGAAGAAATCAAAGGGAATGTGAAAGGTAAACTAGGTCGAAAAGAGAGAATAATAGAGTAGCCCTTAAGAACACAGAATCGTCAAACAACCATAAGGAGAGTGAGACACCACAAGATCAGGAAGCTAATGGAATAAAATATAATACATTTTCTGTTCTAACTCTTGAGAATCAACAACTTAAACAACAAAAAAAGGAGTTATGTAAATGTATTAGCGAGCCACTAGAGCATGAACAATTTAAATCCCCAAAAACAAACTATGATAAAAAACCATGATCAAAAAGAGGGAGTAACAAAAGTAATTTTTATGCTGGGGTAAGAATGATATCCTGAATCGTGGATACATCTTAAAATTATGCAAAGCAGTACCTTCGCTGGAAAGAATTAAAAGCGCTGATATAGAATCAATTGAACGCATTGTAAGTAATAACAGCAATCAAAAATCAACATTGGTAACCTGGACAACACCCACCTATGCCGGCCTTATTATACAAGAACACAATCCTTTTTTGGACTGGGGAATAAAAGTAACAAGACCACACCAACCCTAGTACCCAAGCCCATTTATTTCACCAAAAATGCAAAATAAGCAGGGAAAGAGATCAGAAAATAATCAGATATACTCAATACTAAAAAATCTGATAGGTAATGCAAACTGGCAATCGCTGAGATCACTAGTTGATAACAAAAGTGGTCTAACTGAGGTTCTTAAGTGTGGCTGATTAGCTGCAGCCCTACATGATGTAAAGGAGGATTGACGAATACCAATTGTAGATCCTATGAGGGGGACAAAAAGCCCAACTGAAAAGATTAGAATATGCTCCTGGAATATAAATGGGGCACAATCAAAGATCCAAAACAAGCAACTATCTTCTACGTTGGACCATTTTCAAATCATCTGCCTACAAGAAACGTGGGCAACTGTATTTTCAGTCTAGAAGGTTATAAGGGCTACTACTCGTTGGCTGAGAAAACAAGTAAATATGGCAGATCGTGTGGGGGTTTGACTATTTTTATTTCGACAGAACTAAATATGGAGAGTGATAAGGAAGCTCAAAGTATGAAGGAATGTTTGATGGTCAAAATACGTTACGAAGAACAAAAGATAATTAAATCCCTCTTAATAATTAGATCAAAGGTTAACAGCTTGACATCTATGATATTGCAGCAATTGGAAAATGGCACCCAACTTGAGATCATCGTTACGGGTGATTTTAATATGAACATGTTGTGGCCTTACGTTAGAGATGCCAAAGTCCAACAGCAGAATTATTTATGGTCAATCACCGCCCTCCCACTGACGTCGAATATTTTGGGAGGAAAGAAAGGGAGAATTGGTAAGAATTTTTTAAAAGATTTAAAATCCATAGGTCTAAGGGTGCTAGACAGGCAATTTCTGCAAGATTCACCACCAGCTTGGACGTATCAAGCCTTGGGTAACAAGTCCCGAATAGATTATACAATAGCTTTGTTGGACGTATTTGATAAAATTGTGTCTTACCAGATTTGTGGTCCAAATGGGAGTGATCATAACCAACAAATAATAGAGTTAAATTTAAATGGCATAAGGCATGAAAAATATATGACACTTACGAGAGATCTAACAACAGCAAATTATAAGAAACTTTATTGGTCAGAAATTTCTGAAGAATTAATTATAGCTAAGGCGTAAGTAATGGTTGAGGTTTATTTTAATGGAGACTTCTCTAACGCTATTGAAACATTTTCCTTTTTTTTCCCCAAAAATTATCTCTGGTCAGTTTAAAAAAAGATGGAAATAAAGGGGATCAGAAAAGAAAATCATTGGTATTAGTTAAATTATCATCTGAATGTCATCTATTAAAAAAAGAGTGCAATAGAACTCTAAGATTGGTAAAGAAGCACCCGGGTAATCGAATTTACAGAGAAAAACTTAATAACATAAATGCAGAGGTAAGGAAACTGACCTGGAATGATAAAATGCAAGCAAAAGAAGCACTATGGGGAAAAGCTTTATATACCTGTAAAAAGAGTAACACAAGAGAATTCTGGGCATTAACTAATAATATGAACAGATCTAGCATGAATCTGAATGGGTTAAATTTTTACACTCGCATTTGAATCATAATACAGATATGGACATAAATCCCAGTGCTGAAAACATAAGTAGAATAGTGGACAATACGAATACTTATATTATGATAACGGAAAGTCAAGTATGCAAACCTATTAAGAAACAGAGATCCAATGGCCTGAACTGGATTCCAGCTGTCTTCTATAAGGAGAATGTGTTATTTTGGTCTTGTTACCTAACACCTGTATTCAATCAAGCATTACAGACATTCACCATTCCAGAGTCTTGGAAGGGTTCTAAAATTTCACCTATCTACAAAAGCGGGGAGTGGTCAATACCAGCGAACTATAAATTCATTACGCTGCAGGACATTGAAGCTAAACTTTTTGCATCAGTTCTACTCAAAGAATTAATGAACTGGGCAACGGAAAAGCACTTAATCCAGCAGAATCGATCTGATTTTGTACAAGGCCAAGGGACGGCAATAAATATTTTAATATTGGGAATATTGATAGAAAATATGAAGTGAAAATACAGCTGCTATCTTTTTTTGGGGATTTTAAATCAGCTTTTGACTGTGTGGATAGGCAACTTTTATGGAGGAAATTGGATCACTATGATATTAGTCCAGGTCTTTTAAAAGCAATTCAATTATTATATTCTGAGACCTGGACTAGGGTTCGACTAGATAATGGCTCAAGGCTCTCTGGAAAGGTTAATACATCCCAAGGCTTAAAGTAAGGTTGTGTTTTAGCCCTATATTTATTTAATTTATTTTTATCCGACCTTACGGAAGCATTGGACAATGAGTTGGCTGATTCATCGAAACTGGTTTATAAGCAAATTTCAAATTTATTATATGCCAACGGTATGGTTTTGATTAGTCAAACAAAGATAGGGCTACAGCGACTTATAAACAAAATATGAATATCAATGTATTCAATTAAGAATAAGATGGGAATAAATGAAACAAAAACTAAAGTAATGGAAATCAGCAAAATGGTATCTTCAAAATCGGCAGTTAGAAAAAGTGAAAAGCTATAAATACTTTGGCATACTGTTTGACGAGAACGTATCTTTTGGACATCATAAATCAGCAATGGAAAAAAGAGGCAACTGCCTACAAGGGGTTTTCGTTCACCACATCGCTCCTTGGGTGGTCCAACCTATCTACCATTTCTAAAAGCAATAAAAGCAAACTTGCTCCCTAGCCTTACCTATGGAAGTGAAGTACTTTGAGGCTCAGATTCTATACTATTGAATAAGGCTACAACAAAAACTCTCAAACATTTGTTTTGAATTCCGCCGAATGCAACGCCAGCTCAGATTCGGCTGGTATTTGGCTTCTGTAACCAGCAAATTGCAAGGATGGGTCAATATGTAAAGACATAGAAAAAAATAAAACCAATATAAACAATCCAATGTGCTGTCTTCTATGGCAAGAGATGCAACGGAATCACACTTCTATCTTTTATAAATATCTTCACATATCATTGAAAGAATTGTCAGCTCACGATATCTGGGAAATGTCTCTAACGCCACAGGCTTTTAAGAAAATAATTACCAAATCAATAAAACATTTATCCCATTTGAAAGACAAACAATTGTTTATTAAGCAAACGCACACCTGGATGATAGTGAACGAATATACAACTCTTAAAATTCAAGCATACTTATAAATACCTTGGCCAGTACAAACCAAAAACTTATTTATGAAAGTAAGATTTGGCAACCTGCCAGGCTTAATGCATGCAATGCCTTGGTTGAGACTAACTATGCCGCTTCCCTGTAGACTATGTTATCAGTGGGAAGAGAATATTATTCATCTGGTTTGCATAAGTGCATCAATGAAGGCTGAGAGAAAGAGATATTTGAAGAACTGTTTCATTGATAGAGGTGTTTGAACATGTAGACAAGCCGTGGTAGTTTGTTTTAAACCAATGGACATTATGATGAATGCTAATTTTACCAAATTTTTGATACTTGCAAAAAAGAAACTGGATGCTTGTGATTCAAGCCTCTTAAATTCGTCCGTTGTTAACAGCTAGGGATGAACTTTGAATGACTTTTGCAAACTTGCACATACATTATGAAATTATACCTGCCACCATTCTATATTGACTGACCTAATGTATATAATGTTCTTTGTGTGAATTGTCTGATTAAGATTATTATGAATTTTAGACTTATTGCTATGTCTTAATGGGTGTGTATTGAAGATTGTTGTAATTGTAAGATTTTAATTAATCATGCAATAAAAATTATTATTGTTATTATTATGAAGTCATATTATTAAGTTAGAAATTAAGAAGTAGCAGGTTGCTCTAGTTACTCATATGTTAGGGCCTCGAGGTATGTTATAACAGACAAGCAGATATCACTTTTTTTCCAGGGCACATACATAAATAAGTGTGTCCTGATAAAAGACATATTTGCCACTTTTAAAAAGGGGGGCCAAAAAGCGTTTCCTGAGGTCTTCATAAAAGCTGCAAAATAGAATAAAGTGCGTTATGCTTTGTCGTGATTTGCCTTCGCAGGGGCAATTTGGGAGGTTGTTAGTCCATGCCCCACTTTTTGGGAAGCCTAACTGCACATGAAGTATGTCTAAGCCCAACCTTTTGAGATAAAATCTTTGTTGGCTGTTTTTTAACGATTGTCAGATAGTTTGGCTGGCCCTCATGCACATAATGTTGCAGGTAACTAGCTACCGTGGATTTTTTACTTTCATTTAATTATCTCTCCTTTTCTCTTTGCCCCATAAGTATAGTCCTGATCTCTTTTTTGGAATAAATAGGATTTTTTGCTGTATCGATTATGCCTATGTCAGGATCCAATTTTCTGAGACAAACATCCAGATAGGACAGCCATTTAATTTTCTTCCAGGCATCTAGCTTGAGACAGTCTAGAATTAGTTCCTTCGTAAACTGTGTCCCTGTTTTACTCCATATATTGTGCCACTGGATGGTAGGCCTGATATGTAGGTCATCTTCTACAAAGGGGACAGCCAGTTCCTTATGTGATATGTACGATGAGCTAGAATGTTTTATTGCCAGTAAACGTGCCAAGAACAGATTTTCTAGTGTCTGGAGGTTTGCGTAGTTTGTATAATTCCCCCATAAGGGAGAACCATAACCAGCATTTGGTAAACATTTACTTTTGTACAGCAGCAACATTTCTCTAACCTAAAAATCGATTCTACCACCCTTAAAACTTTAATTCTTGATATATCTAATTGACTTTCCCAAGAGCCCGATCCAGTGAACTGAACACCCAAGTATGTAAAGGTTTGTGTCTCTCCTAGCCTCTCCCCCTTGATGTAATGTATCCTCTTCTCTGAATTTTCCAGCTACCATGGTGAAAGTTTTCTTTAAATTAACTTTCATATCTTTATCATCCATACATTTTCCGAATTTATCTATCAGCAGCTGCAGCCCATGTAAATGTAGTATACTTGTAAAGCGCACAGCTACCCCAGCAACGGGGCGTCCCGGCGCTGTATAACTCTGGGAAACCCGTCCTGGCTTTCCCTGTGGGATGGTCCCTTGCAGGGAGTCCCCAAGGTGGAGCCAGGCATCCCCGGAATTGGTGGGGCTGTTGTGGAGATTAGGCAAGCTAATGCCCAGAGTTGCCGAGTGGAACCCCTGATTAGAGTAAGCACCGAAGCGAGAATTATTGAGTCCGCTGACCAAGGTCCACGACCCTGCCGCGTCGGGAATTGAACCCTGGTCCCAGGCTGACTTCTGCTCTCAGGCCTGCTGCCTCTAACCAGTGAGCCACACTACTCCACTCCATTAGCTGTTCTTGAAAGAAGGACTGTATCATCTGCATATAGTAAGATGGAGACAGGGCGAGTGCCAACCATGGGGACATCAGCTTTAGTTTCTTTGAGACATGCATCAATCCCATTTATATGAAGTGAAAAGAGCAAGGGGGTGAGGACACAACCCTGTCTAATACCATGGGTAACCTTAAGGCTGTCTGTGAACTCCCCGTTTGGGCAGTATCGTACCTGTGCTGTAAGGTGGGAATACCATTGGGATAGGTAATTAATGATACCCCGTAGTGCTTCAAGTGTTTCCCAGAGTATGGTTTACTAGATCAAACGCACTGCTCAGATCGGCAAAACATAAGTGCGCTTGTCCTGTCCTGGTTACCGTATATATATTAATTAACAAGTGTAAATTGATACATTGTTCTATTGTTCCGATATCGGGTCTGAATCCATATTGTGTATCAGAAATTATATGTTTTCCCTCCGCCCATTGTTCTAACCTGCCCAGAAGGATTCTACCCATTAGTTTGGCACTGGAGTCCAGGAGAGTTATTGAGCGATAATATTTCGGTTCTCCTCGATTTCCTTTTTTTAAAATAGGGACTATTGTGCTTTCTGTCCACGACGTTGGGAGGAAACCATTTACTGTAGAATTACATACTTAGGTCAGCATCAGTGCCCATAAAGTGACATGTGCTTTAAAAATATTTATTGGGACTTCGTCGGGCCAGAGGCCTTTCCACTAGCTGCTTTGTTTAGCGCGTTAATGACCTCTTCTAAAGATATATCCGGAATGTTCGCTGGTTCAATTTGATAAAAATGTGCAAAAGACAAATTAAAAATGTTACCCTCTGGTTTAAAAATTGTGTTAAAATGTTCTATGCAGTCCCCCTGTTGTACAATTGTCTCTATCTTTGGGTCTTGTCTTTCAGGAATGGCTGATTTTCTATTTTCCAAAAAAGGGTGTTATCATTTTTATCAGCGGCCTCAAGCGGGTCTTCCCATATTTTTTCTTTCAACTCGCTTTTCCTTTTGTCAAGGACATTTTTTGTACATAGTTCTCAATCTGCTCATTTTTTCTTTATCTCTTGGTGAATCCCGTAAGGCTTTTCTTAATTTTCTGTTTATTACAGAGCATTCTGTGTCAAACCAACCCCTGTTTCTATTATTTTTCCCTCTGGGTGGGCCCATAAGTTTCTCTGTATTTTGAGCCATAATTTTACAGAAATCTTCCATATTAAGCATTGGGGTAAACATAAAATCTGTGGTGATATAAAAATCATTAAGAGAGTCTGCCATAATTTCCTGGGTTTTTGCTATACCATCTATATTTACCCATCTTAAGGTAAGGCCATTTTTATCCTGTATTCCAATTTGCTTCAGGCATTGTAAACTATTTGGCCTTGTAACGTTTATATTAAGAGCTAATGTCAGGGCAGAATGGTCGCAAGAGGCATTTGGGGTAGCAATAAGAGAATCTATTAGGCGTTCACCATTTTCTGTCACCAGTACATGATCTATAACATAGCGTATATCATTCCCATAATATGTAGGTACTTCCGTTTCACCTTCACCAATGCATTGTTCCATAAGAATCAAACTATACTCATAAATCATTTCATTTAAAACTTCTCCATAGGGGTTATGTAGAAAATGTGACATTCCGTCACCATTAGTTTTAATGTATCCTCAACTTTCAGGTCCTTGTTCATAGCATTTACTGATATTAAAATCGCCTACCCATAATGAAACATAATCATCCTTAATTTTGGCTAAAAAGAAATTAACTTTGCATAAATCATTATAACTGTCACTTTAGTTTTATCAAAAACTTTATTATTGAGGTAGATTATAAACAAATTAACCCTTTCTTCTGTGATTAAACGGATAAACTGGAAATAGGGGGAGGATAAATTGATCCTTAAGATTTTCATTGAGGAGGTTATTGATATTAAAACAGCCAGGCCTCCCTTAGCCGTCTCCCCTCTGAAGGAGTTGTGGGGGTAAAAATGACATGAATCCCTCCACAAAGAATTCATATAGTGACCATGTCTCTTGAAGCAAAGCTAGTGGAGCTTGGTTGATAATCTCTAGCCACTCTGGATTCGATCATTTATTTCTTATTCCGGCAATGTTTCAGATCTTTAATATGGTTTTCATGGTTTTCGTGTTTTGGCAATTTGAAGAACTCGGGTCATTACTCTTACTTTAACCTGTACAACAATAGGCAAGTTTGGAGGTTCGGGCGTTGGGCAGGGCGATAGACCCAGGTCTGAGTTCCTTAGGGCATATTCTTGCTGGTGTATCTCTGAGGTTATTCGTTGAGAGCCCAAATCCATAATACCTAATGCTGAGTTTGCAGCATGTACATCAATATGATTGTGGCCTTTTTCTCCAGGCCACTCTTTTTGTCAATCCTGGTCATCATAGTGCCAGAGGGGAAGGAACCGGTTCTAATATTCCGAGTAGTATTGCTATCATCAGGTTTGTTTGCAAGATCAGATAGAAGAGTTCTTACCCCAAAGGGGGTATGGAAGTTCACCACAATGCAATTGTCTGTACCAGATCTCCTTAAGGGTCCTATCCATCTAACTCTCCTCACCATTATGATTTCTTTTGCACGGCAGATAGTGCTCCAAGACTTTATAGTCAGCTAGTACATCACCTTATTCTTTAGCTCATGCCAACTTTCCGTTACATTGGGCCTTAAAGTGGGGACATTTCTTAGTATAATTACAAAAGGTGTTGATTCCGGCATAAAATGTAAAGTTGTCAAGGGGTTGTTATTTTCGAGTTGTTAATATTTGTCATTTGTGGATAGGGCGGCCGAGTTTTGCTTAGAGGTCTTTTCTGGAGCTTCAGGTGTCAATATGGGAACCACAGTGTTTCCTTGTGCGGCTTCTTTTATGGTGGACTTTCCAATGTGTGATTGTAGGAGGTCCAATATTTCGTTGAGAGTTACCTCAAGCGAACAGATCCCAGATTTTATGGCATCCGGCTCCTTCTTGAAGCATTTCTTTAGGATTGTAAGCCTATTATGCACATTTTTTAGAGAGCAGTCTGTTGTTTTAGCAGGCTTCGCCAATTTCTCTTTAGTGTTAGGTTTGGGTATCTTAATTTTAGGGTTATCTCCTTTATCTCTATTAGTTGTCTTCTTCTTTTTGAGATCTTTCGGGAATGTGTTTGCTAGCTGACAACATTTCTTTGCCGGGGGGAGAGCAATTCCCCCGGCGCGGGGTCCTCGCTAATTGTCAGGGAGCTATTAAACACGCATGGTGTCACAGATTTTACTACGGTTAGCAGGTTCTCTATCTCCGTCGAGCTATCTTTCTCTGTTAGCTTATCCATGGCATTATGCAAGGCAGACTTTATAGCGGCCAATCTTAGTTCCACATTAGTGATGTCACTGTTCAGTATACCCATGGCATTCATCAGATAGTTTGCTATTAAGTTAGTGGAGAGGGGCCCTTTTAAGAAACCTTTTCCCAGTAGCTGTGATAGTTTACGTTTGCCCATTTATAGTGTCTTTAATATTGGTTAGTGGTTACTAGATGAAAAGTTTGCACAGTAGGTTAAAGGCAGTAGAAAAAGGAGAATTAAGAAAAGTTTATGCACAGACCTGATATTATCTTCTCCCTCTTTTTGCTGACTTTAGTGTCCCACTTCAGACTTGGGCGTGTAAATCTGGGCCCCCACAGCAATAGGCAACAAGGCAGACAAACGTCTCCGTACACTGGTTCAAGAAGACAGAGGGGCGTCCCAGCCCAGCCTCCTCTGGGCTCTGACGGCACAGATGGGCCTGCCCTTGTCCTGGGCGTGGCCCAGGAACACCCGCGCTGTGGTGGCTCAGCCCCTTAGTTTATGCGCCTCATGACTCAGGCTGCAGAGAGATGGTGGTGGCGGCAGCCGCAGAAACTGCTGGGGCTTGTGGTCCTGCCCCTCCTGGTGCAATTTTCGGCTCCTGTGCTGTGGGGGCCCAGCCACTCAATTTATGCGCCACCTGAAGCAGGGTGCGGAGAGATGGTGGCGGCGGCGGATGCAGAGACTGCCGCAGCTACGGCCCGTGGAGGGAGTTTCGGTGGGGTGGAGAGGCGTGGCGGGGGAGGGGCAGGGTGGGGGTGCTAAACACCGGAGTATGGATAATTTAAGGTAAGTAAACAATTTAATAAATAAAACGAATTTCGTAGCGCACCCTGCATCACATTTTGCGATGCAGGGCGCGCTACGAAATTCTAACTTTAGGACTCTTAAATGCCTTCTGTGAATACCGAAAGTCTTCAAGTTAGGATTTTTCTCAGTTTAGGAGTAGTAAAGTTAGGACTGCAATAGGTCTCACATTAATTAAATTTGAGCTATTGGCATTGCTAAATATTGCAACACCAATTGCAACAAAAGTCTATAAATTGCAGGCCAAAAAAATATGTATTTATTTTTGTAGCAATGGTGGCATGCTGCACTTTAGATGAATATGTTTAAAAGTTAAGTGCGCCATACTGCAACAGGTGCGTCGTGTGTTGAAGAAATCAAAGGGAATGTGAAAGGTAAACTAGGTCGAAAAGAGAGAATAATAGAGTAGCCCTTAAGAACACAGAATCGTCAAACAACCATAAGGAGAGTGAGACACCACAAGATCAGGAAGCTAATGGAATAAAATATAATACATTTTCTGTTCTAACTCTTGAGAATCAACAACTTAAACAACAAAAAAAAGGAGTTATGTAAATGTATTAGCGAGCCACTAGAGCATGAACAATTTAAATCCCCAAAAACAAACTATGATAAAAAACCATGATCAAAAAGAGGGAGTAACAAAAAAAAAAACCAGTAATTTTTATGCTGGGGTAAGAATGATATCCTGAATCGTGGATACATCTTAAAATTATGCAAAGCAGTACCTTCGCTGGAAAGAATTAAAAGCGCTGATATAGAATCAATTGAACGCATTGTAAGTAATAACAGCAATCAAAAATCAACATTGGTAACCTGGACAACACCCACCTATGCCGGCCTTATTATACAAGAACACAATCCTTTTTTGGACTGGGAAATAAAAGTAACAAGACCACACCAACCCTAGTACCCAAGCCCATTTATTTCACCAAAAATGCAAAATAAGCAGGGAAAGAGATCAGAAAATAATCAGATATACTCAATACTAAAAAATCTGATAGGTAATGCAAACTGGCAATCGCTGAGATCACTAGTTGATAACAAAAGTGGTCTAACTGAGGTTCTTAAGTGTGGCTGATTAGCTGCAGCCCTACATGATGTAAAGGAGGATTGACGAATACCAATTGTAGATCCTATGAGGGGGACAAAAAGCCCAACTGAAAAGATTAGAATATGCTCCTGGAATATAAATGGGGCACAATCAAAGATCCAAAACAAGCAACTATCTTCTACGTTGGACCATTTTCAAATCATCTGCCTACAAGAAACGTGGGCAACTGTATTTTCAGTCTAGAAGGTTATAAGGGCTACTACTCGTTGGCTGAGAAAACAAGTAAATATGGCAGATCGTGTGGGGGTTTGACTATTTTTATTTCGACAGAACTAAATATGGAGAGTGATAAGGAAGCTCAAAGTATGAAGGAATGTTTGATGGTCAAAATACGTTACGAAGAACAAAAGATAATTAAATCCCTCTTAATAATTAGATCAAAGGTTAACAGCTTGACATCTATGATATTGCAGCAATTGGAAAATGGCACCCAACTTGAGATCATCGTTACGGGTGATTTTAATATGAACATGTTGTGGCCTTACGTTAGAGATGCCAAAGTCCAACAGCAGAATTATTTATGGTCAATCACCGCCCTCCCACTGACGTCGAATATTTTGGGAGGAAAGAAAGGGAGAATTGGTAAGAATTTTTTAAAAGATTTAAAATCCATAGGTCTAAGGGTGCTAGACAGGCAATTTCTGCAAGATTCACCACCAGCTTGGACGTATCAAGCCTTGGGTAACAAGTCCCGAATAGATTATACAATAGCTTTGTTGGACGTATTTGATAAAATTGTGTCTTACCAGATTTGTGGTCCAAATGGGAGTGATCATAACCAACAAATAATAGAGTTAAATTTAAATGGCATAAGGCATGAAAAATATATGACACTTACGAGAGATCTAACAACAGCAAATTATAAGAAACTTTATTGGTCAGAAATTTCTGAAGAATTAATTATAGCTAAGGCGTAAGTAATGGTTGAGGTTTATTTTAATGGAGACTTCTCTAACGCTATTGAAACATTTTCCTTTTTTTTCCCCAAAAATTATCTCTGGTCAGTTTAAAAAAAGATGGAAATAAAGGGGATCAGAAAAGAAAATCATTGGTATTAGTTAAATTATCATCTGAATGTCATCTATTAAAAAAAGAGTGCAATAGAACTCTAAGATTGGTAAAGAAGCACCCGGGTAATCGAATTTACAGAGAAAAACTTAATAACATAAATGCAGAGGTAAGGAAACTGACCTGGAATGATAAAATGCAAGCAAAAGAAGCACTATGGGGAAAAGCTTTATATACCTGTAAAAAGAGTAACACAAGAGAATTCTGGGCATTAACTAATAATATGAACAGATCTAGCATGAATCTGAATGGGTTAAATTTTTACACTCGCATTTGAATCATAATACAGATATGGACATAAATCCCATTGCTGAAAACATAAGTAGAATAGTGGACAATACGAATACTTAAATTATGATAACGGAAAGTCAAGTATGCAAACCTATTAAGAAACAGAGATCCAATGGCCTGAACTGGATTCCAGCTGTCTTCTATAAGGAGAATGTGTTATTTTGGTCTTGTTACCTAACACCTGTATTCAATCAAACATTACAGACATTCACCATTCCAGAGTCTTGGAAGGGTTCTAAAATTTCACCTATCTACAAAAGCGGGGAGTGGTCAATACCAGCGAACTATAAATTCATTACGCTGCAGGACATTGAAGCTAAACTTTTTGCATCAGTTCTACTCAAAGAATTAATGAACTGGGCAACGGAAAAGCACTTAATCCAGCAGAATCGATCTGATTTTGTACAAGGCCAAGGGACGGCAATAAATATTTTAATATTGGGAATATTGATAGAAAATATGAAGTGAAAATACAGCTGCTATCTTTTTTTGGGGATTTTAAATCAGCTTTTGACTGTGTGGATAGGCAACTTTTATGGAGGAAATTGGATCACTATGATATTAGTCCAGGTCTTTTAAAAGCAATTCAATTATTATATTCTGAGACCTGGACTAGGGTTCGACTAGATAATGGCTCAAGGCTCTCTGGAAAGGTTAATACATCCCAAGGCTTAAAGTAAGGTTGTGTTTTAGCCCTATATTTATTTAATTTATTTTTATCCGACCTTACGGAAGCATTGGACAATGAGTTGGCTGATTCATCGAAACTGGTTTATAAGCAAATTTCAAATTTATTATATGCCAACGGTATGGTTTTGATTAGTCAAACAAAGATAGGGCTACAGCGACTTATAAACAAAATATGAATATCAATGTATTCAATTAAGAATAAGATGGGAATAAATGAAACAAAAACTAAAGTAATGGAAATCAGCAAAATGGTATCTTCAAAATCGGCAGTTAGAAAAAGTGAAAAGCTATAAATACTTTGGCATACTGTTTGACGAGAACGTATCTTTTGGACATCATAAATCAGCAATGGAAAAAAGAGGCAACTGCCTACAAGGGGTTTTCGTTCACCACATCGCTCCTTGGGTGGTCCAACCTATCTACCATTTCTAAAAGCAATAAAAGCAAACTTGCTCCCTAGCCTTACCTATGGAAGTGAAGTACTTTGAGGCTCAGATTCTATACTATTGAATAAGGCTACAACAAAAACTCTCAAACATTTGTTTTGAATTCCGCCGAATGCAACGCCAGCTCAGATTCGGCTGGTATTTGGCTTCTGTAACCAGCAAATTGCAAGGATGGGTCAATATGTAAAGACATAGAAAAAAATAAAACCAATATAAACAATCCAATGTGCTGTCTTCTATGGCAAGAGATGCAACGGAATCACACTTCTATCTTTTATAAATATCTTCACATATCATTGAAAGAATTGTCAGCTCACGATATCTGGGAAATGTCTCTAACGCCACAGGCTTTTAAGAAAATAATTACCAAATCAATAAAACATTTATCCCATTTGAAAGACAAACAATTGTTTATTAAGCAAACGCACACCTGGATGATAGTGAACGAATATACAACTCTTAAAATTCAAGCATACTTATAAATACCTTGGCCAGTACAAACCAAAAACTTATTTATGAAAGTAAGATTTGGCAACCTGCCAGGCTTAATGCATGCAATGCCTTGGTTGAGACTAACTATGCCGCTTCCCTGTAGACTATGTTATCAGTGGGAAGAGAATATTATTCATCTGGTTTGCATAAGTGCATCAATGAAGGCTGAGAGAAAGAGATATTTGAAGAACTGTTTCATTGATAGAGGTGTTTGAACATGTAGACAAGCCGTGGTAGTTTGTTTTAAACCAATGGACATTATGATGAATGCTAATTTTACCAAATTTTTGATACTTGCAAAAAAGAAACTGGATGCTTGTGATTCAAGCCTCTTAAATTCGTCCGTTGTTAACAGCTAGGGATGAACTTTGAATGACTTTTGCAAACTTGCACATACATTATGAAATTATACCTGCCACCATTCTATATTGACTGACCTAATGTATATAATGTTCTTTGTGTGAATTGTCTGATTAAGATTATTATGAATTTTAGACTTATTGCTATGTCTTAATGGGTGTGTATTGAAGATTGTTGTAATTGTAAGATTTTAATTAATCATGCAATAAAAATTATTATTGTTATTATTATGAAGTCATATTATTAAGTTAGAAATTAAGAAGTAGCAGGTTGCTCTAGTTACTCATATGTTAGGGCCTCGAGGTATGTTATAACAGACAAGCAGATATCACTTTTTTTCCAGGGCACATACATAAATAAGTGTGTCCTGATAAAAGACATATTTGCCACTTTTAAAAAGGGGGGCCAAAAAGCGTTTCCTGAGGTCTTCATAAAAGCTGCAAAATAGAATAAAGTGCGTTATGCTTTGTCGTGATTTGCCTTCGCAGGGGCAATTTGGGAGGTTGTTAGTCCATGCCCCACTTTTTGGGAAGCCTAACTGCACATGAAGTATGTCTAAGCCCAACCTTTTGAGATAAAATCTTTGTTGGCTGTTTTTTAACGATTGTCAGATAGTTTGGCTGGCCCTCATGCACATAATGTTGCAGGTAACTAGCTACCGTGGATTTTTTACTTTCATTTAATTATCTCTCCTTTTCTCTTTGCCCCATAAGTATAGTCCTGATCTCTTTTTTGGAATAAATAGGATTTTTTGCTGTATCGATTATGCCTATGTCAGGATCCAATTTTCTGAGACAAACATCCAGATAGGACAGCCATTTAATTTTCTTCCAGGCATCTAGCTTGAGACAGTCTAGAATTAGTTCCTTCGTAAACTGTGTCCCTGTTTTACTCCATATATTGTGCCACTGGATGGTAGGCCTGATATGTAGGTCATCTTCTACAAAGGGGACAGCCAGTTCCTTATGTGATATGTACGATGAGCTAGAATGTTTTATTGCCAGTAAACGTGCCAAGAACAGATTTTCTAGTGTCTGGAGGTTTGCGTAGTTTGTATAATTCCCCCATAAGGGAGAACCATAACCAGCATTTGGTAAACATTTACTTTTGTACAGCAGCAACATTTCTCTAACCTAAAAATCGATTCTACCACCCTTAAAACTTTAATTCTTGATATATCTAATTGACTTTCCCAAGAGCCCGATCCAGTGAACTGAACACCCAAGTATGTAAAGGTTTGTGTCTCTCCTAGCCTCTCCCCCTTGATGTAATGTATCCTCTTCTCTGAGTTTTCCAGCTACCATGGTGAAAGTTTTCTTTAAATTAACTTTCATATCTTTATCATCCATACATTTTCCGAATTTATCTATCAGCAGCTGCAGCCCATGTAAATGTAGTATACTTGTAAAGCGCACAGCTGCCCCAGCAACGGGGCGTCCCGGCGCTGTATAACTCTGGGAAACCCGTCCTGGCTTTCCCTGTGGGATGGTCCCTTGCTGGGAGTCCCCAAGGTGGAGCCAGGCATCCCCGGAATTGGTGGGGCTGTTGTGGAGATTAGGCAAGCTAATGCCCAGAGTTGCCGAGTGGAACCCCTGATTAGAGTAAGCACCGAAGCGAGAATTATTGAGTCCGCTGACCAAGGTCCACGACCCTGCCGCGTCGGGAATTGAACCCTGGTCCCAGGCTGACTTCTGCTCTCAGGCCTGCTGCCTCTAACCAGTGAGCCACACTACTCCACTCCATTAGCTGTTCTTGAAAGAAGGACTGTATCATCTGCATATAGTAAGATGGAGACAGGGCGAGTGCCAACCATGGGGACATCAGCTTTAGTTTCTTTGAGACATGCATCAATCCCATTTATATGAAGTGAAAAGAGCAAGGGGGTGAGGACACAACCCTGTCTAATACCATGGGTAACCTTAAGGCTGTCTGTGAACTCCCCGTTTGGGCAGTATCGTACCTGTGCTGTAAGGTGGGAATACCATTGGGATAGGTAATTAATGATACCCCGTAGTGCTTCAAGTGTTTCCCAGAGTTTGTTATGGTTTACTAGATCAAACGCACTGCTCAGATCGGCAAAACATAAGTGCGCTTGTCCTGTCCTGGTTACCGTATATATATTAATTAACAAGTGTAAATTGATACATTGTTCTATTGTTCCGATATTGGGTCTGAATCCATATTGTGTATCAGAAATTATATGTTTTCCCTCCGCCCATTGTTCTAACCTGCCCAGAAGGATTCTACCCATTAGTTTGGCACTGGAGTCCAGGAGAGTTATTGAGCGATAATATTTCGGTTCTCCTCGATTTCCTTTTTTTAAAATAGGGACTATTGTGCTTTCTGTCCACGACGTTGGGAGGAAACCATTTACTGTAGAATTACATACTTAGGTCAGCATCAGTGCCCATAAAGTGACATGTGCTTTAAAAATATTTATTGGGACTTCGTCGGGCCAGAGGCCTTTCCACTAGCTGCTTTGTTTAGCGCGTTAATGACCTCTTCTAAAGATATATCCGGAATGTTCGCTGGTTCAATTTGATAAAAATGTGCAAAAGACAAATTAAAAATGTTACCCTCTGGTTTAAAAATTGTGTTAAAATGTTCTATGCAGTCCCCCTGTTGTACAATTGTCTCTATCTTTGGGTCTTCTCTTTCAGGAATGGCTGATTTTCTATTTTCCAAAAAAGGGTGTTATCATTTTTATCAGCGGCCTCAAGCGGGTCTTCCCATATTTTTTCTTTCAACTCGCTTTTCCTTTTGTCAAGGACATTTTTTGTACATAGTTCTCAATCTGCTCATTTTTTCTTTATCTCTTGGTGAATCCCGTAAGGCTTTCCTTAATTTTCTGTTTATTACAGAGCATTCTGTGTCAAACCAACCCCTGTTTCTATTATTTTTCCCTCTGGGTGGGCCCATACGTTTCTCTGTATTTTGAGCCATAATTTTACAGAAATCTTCCATATTAAGCATTGGGGTAAACATAAAATCTGTGGTGATATAAAAATCATTAAGAGAGTCTGCCATAATTTCCTGGGTTTTTGCTATACCATCTATATTTACCCATCTTAAGGTAAGGCCATTTTTATCCTGTATTCCAATTTGCTTCAGGCATTGTAAACTATTTGGCCTTGTAACGTTTATATTAAGAGCTAATGTCAGGGCAGAATGGTCGCAAGAGGCATTTGGGGTAGCAATAAGAGAATCTATTAGGCGTTCACCATTTTCTGTCACCAGTACATGATCTATAACATAGCGTATATCATTCCCATAATATGTAGGTACTTCCGTTTCACCTTCACCAATGCATTGTTCCATAAGAATCAAACTATACTCATAAATCATTTCATTTAAAACTTCTCCATAGGGGTTATGTAGAAAATGTGACATTCCGTCACCATTAGTTTTAATGTATCCACAACTTTCAGGTCCTTGTTCATAGCATTTACTGATATTAAAATCGCCTACCCATAATGAAACATAATCATCCTTAATTTTGGCTAAAAAGAAATTAACTTTGCATAAATCATTATAACTGTCACTTTAGTTTTATCAAAAACTTTATTATTGAGGTAGATTATAAACAAATTAACCCTTTCTTCTGTGATTAAACGGATAAACTGGAAATAGGGGGAGGATAAATTGATCCTTAAGATTTTCATTGAGGAGGTTATTGATATTAAAACAGCCAGGCCTCCCTTAGCCGTCTCCCCTCTGAAGGAGTTGTGGGGGTAAAAATGACATGAATCCCTCCACAAAGAATTCATATAGTGACCATGTCTCTTGAAGCAAAGCTAGTGGAGCTTGGTTGATAATCTCTAGCCACTCTGGATTCGATCATTTATTTCTTATTCCGGCAATGTTTCAGATCTTTAATATGGTTTTCATGGTTTTCGTGTTTTGGCAATTTGAAGAACTCGGGTCATTACTCTTACTTTAACCTGTACAACAATAGGCAAGTTTGGAGGTTCGGGCGTTGGGCAGGGCGATAGACCCAGGTCTGAGTTCCTTAGGGCATATTCTTGCTGGTGTATCTCTGAGGTTATTCGTTGAGAGCCCAAATCCATAATACCTAATGCTGAGTTTGCAGCATGTACATCAATATGATTGTGGCCTTTTTCTCCAGGCCACTCTTTTTGTCAATCCTGGTCATCATAGTGCCAGAGGGGAAGGAACCGGTTCTAATATTCCGAGTAGTATTGCTATCATCAGGTTTGTTTGCAAGATCAGATAGAAGAGTTCTTACCCCAAAGGGGGTATGGAAGTTCACCACAATGCAATTGTCTGTACCAGATCTCCTTAAGGGTCCTATCCATCTAACTCTCCTCACCATTATGATTTCTTTTGCACGGCAGATAGTGCTCCAAGACTTTATAGTCAGCTAGTACATCACCTTATTCTTTAGCTCATGCCAACTTTCCGTTACATTGGGCCTTAAAGTGGGGACATTTCTTAGTATAATTACAAAAGGTGTTGATTCCGGCATAAAATGTAAAGTTGTCAAGGGGTTGTTATTTTCGAGTTGTTAATATTTGTCATTTGTGGATAGGGCGGCCGAGTTTTGCTTAGAGGTCTTTTCTGGAGCTTCAGGTGTCAATATGGGAACCACAGTGTTTCCTTGTGCGGCTTCTTTTATGGTGGACTTTCCAATGTGTGATTGTAGGAGGTCCAATATTTCGTTGAGAGTTACCTCAAGCGAACAGATCCCAGATTTTATGGCATCCGGCTCCTTCTTGAAGCATTTCTTTAGGATTGTAAGCCTATTATGCACATTTTTTAGAGAGCAGTCTGTTGTTTTAGCAGGCTTCGCCAATTTCTCTTTAGTGTTAGGTTTGGGTATCTTAATTTTAGGGTTATCTCCTTTATCTCTATTAGTTGTCTTCTTCTTTTTGAGATCTTTCGGGAATGTGTTTGCTAGCTGACAACATTTCTTTGCCGGGGGGAGAGCAATTCCCCGGGCGCGGGGTCCTCGCTAATTGTCAGGGAGCTATTAAACACGCATGGTGTCACAGATTTTACTCCGGTTAGCAGGTTCTCTATCTCCGTCGAGCTATCTTTCTCTGTTAGCTTATCCATGGCATTATGCAAGGCAGACTTTATAGCGGCCAATCTTAGTTCCACATTAGTGATGTCACTGTTCAGTATACCCATGGCATTCATCAGATAGTTTGCTATTAAGTTAGTGGAGAGGGGCCCTTTTAAGAAACCTTTTCCCAGTAGCTGTGATAGTTTACGTTTGCCCATTTATAGTGTCTTTAATATTGGTTAGTGGTTACTAGATGAAAAGTTTGCACAGTAGGTTAAAGGCAGTAGAAAAAGGAGAATTAAGAAAAGTTTATGCACAGACCTGATATTATCTTCTCCCTCTTTTTGCTGACTTTAGTGTCCCACTTCAGACTTGGGCGTGTAAATCTGGGCCCCCACAGCAATAGGCAACAAGGCAGACAAACGTCTCCGTACACTGGTTCAAGAAGACAGAGGGGCGTCCCAGCCCAGCCTCCTCTGGGCTCTGACGGCACAGATGGGCCTGCCCTTGTCCTGGGCGTGGCCCAGGAACACCCGCGCTGTGGTGGCTCAGCCCCTTAGTTTATGCGCCTCATGACTCAGGCTGCAGAGAGATGGTGGTGGCGGCAGCCGCAGAAACTGCTGGGGCTTGTGGTCCTGCCCCTCCTGGTGCAATTTTCGGCTCCTGTGCTGTGGGGGCCCAGCCACCCAATTTATGCGCCACCTGAAGCAGGGTGCGGAGAGATGGTGGCGGCGGCGGATGCAGAGACTGCCGCAGCTACGGCCCGTGGAGGGAGTTTCGGTGGGGTGGAGAGGCGTGGCGGGGGAGGGGCAGGGTGGGGGTGCTAAACACCGGAGTATGGATAATTTAAGGTAAGTAAACAATTTAATAAATAAAACGAATTTCGTAGCGCACCCTGCATCACATTTTGCGATGCAGGGCGCGCTACGAAATTCTAACTTTAGGACTCTTAAATGCCTTCTGTGAATACCGAAAGTCTTCAAGTTAGGATTTTTCTCAGTTTAGGAGTAGTAAAGTTAGGACTGCAATAGGTCTCACATTAATTAAATTTGAGCTATTGGCATTGCTAAATATTGCAACACCAATTGCAACAAAAGTCTATAAATTGCAGGCCAAAAAAATATGTATTTATTTTTGTAGCAATGGTGGCATGCTGCACTTTAGATGAATATGTTTAAAAGTAAAGTGCGCCATACTGCAATTGCTACAATAGTTAATTGTGGATGCCTTAACAACTGATGTGTGCAGTGATGGCTGGTGGTGTGTGTGCCTGTAGAAATTAGGCACTGATGGCTGGTAGTGTGTGCCTGGTGGAAGTGTGCACTGCCGGCTGGTGGTGTGTGTGCCTGGTGAAAGCATTCACTGACGGCAGTGGTGTGTACCTGGTGAAAGCATGCACTGATGGCTGGTGGTGTGTGTGTGCCTGGTGAAAGCGTGCACTGACGTCTGGTGGTGTGTGCCTCGTGAAAGCGTGCACTGACAGCTGGTGGTGTTTGTGCCCGGTAAAAGCGTGCACTGATGGCTGGTGGTGTTTGTGCCCGGTGAAAGCGTGCATTGACGACTGATGGTTTCTGTGTCTGGTGAAAGTGTGCACTGACGGTGTGGTTGTGTGTGTGTGTGGTTGTGTGTGTGGTTGGGTGTGTGGTTGTATGTGTGGTTGTATGTGTGGTTGTGTGTGTGGTTGTGTGTGTGTGTGTGTGGTTGTGTGTGTGTGTGTGGTTGTGTGTGTGTGTGGTTGTGTGTGGTTTTGGTTGTGTGTGTGGTTGTGTGTGTGGCTGTGTGTGGTTGTGTGTGTGTGGTTGTGTGTGTGGTTGTGGTTGTGTGTGTGGTTGTGTGTGTGGTTGTGTGTGTGGTTGTGTGTATGGTTGTGTGTATGGTTGTGTGTGTGGTTGTGTGTGTGGTTCTGGTTGTGTGTGAGAAATTAAAGAAAGATGGCAAAGAAATGAAAAAATGAAAGAAAGAAAGAAAGAAAGAAAAAGCAAAAATGTAAAGAAGGGAAGAAATAAAGATGCAAGATTGGAAAAAAGGAAGGAAGACAAAAAAAGAAAAGGAAAAAATAAGGAAGGCAAAAAGAAAGGAAGAAGGAAAGAAAAAGGTAGGCTAAGCAACAGAAAAGGAAAAAGACTGAAGAAAGAAAGACAGAAAGAAAGAGGAAAGAAGGAATTAAGGAACGACGGAAAAAAGGTAAAAGGCAAAAAAAGAACAGAAAGAACAAAGGTAAACAGAAGCAAAGAAAAATAGAAGATGTCAGCAAAGAAAAATAGAAGATGTCAACAAAGAAAACATGAAAAGGCAAGAAAGAAAGAAGGAAGGAAAGAAGGAAAAAGGAAAACGCAAAAAAGACGACAAAAAGAAAGAAAGAAGACAGAAAGAAGGAAGGAAAGAGGTTTTAAAATATCAAATATATGATACTAAAACCCAAATTACACCCCACCTATGTTTAAACAAAACTTACAAGTGTGCTTCAAATTAAACACTGTAAAGTTGTTGTTTTTTTGGTAAAGTTTATCAAAAACCCATTGGTAAATGGTGAATCAGAGTCTAGGAACACAGTATGGTACACTGCTTTGTAAAATCAAAAGGTCTAGGCTAATGCAAAACTAAAATAGACTGGGCTTCCTTTCCCAAGAATAAGATCCTCTATTAGAGCGAAAGCTCCGTGTTTTCAGCTGTGTGAGTCCCTGTTACATCTCTACAGCTAAAGTGGTCTGACTGAGAGGCAGCGTTTCCAGCCAGTCGAGCTCCATTGGCAGTCAAGCTGCTGCCACTTCTCTTCCCGCGTTAGAGATCCTCCCGTGATGGTAAAGGAAAGATTACTTTTTTCATCACAACAGGATAATTACTAATACTAATTAGGCAAAATTACTTGTATTTGGTCTACTTATTACTCGGAATGGCAAGAGGAAGTGCCGTCTCGTTGATTTCCATGGTGCGCGTTTGCTTTAAATGCTAGAAGAGCGCGTGCCTGTAGCTCTGATGTAGTCGTCAGGGACGATGCTTTGAGCGGCACCGCCATTTGTGTTGTGGGGTTAGAGCTGACCACAGCCCTGTAGAATGGCTGGTGTGTGTCTGAATGTAAGCATGCTGGCCTCTGAAACCATAGCATGCACACACCTCTCTCTTCCACTATATAATGCCTTAGTTGGAGCCGGAAGTCGAGAAACTGTGTACGTCCCTGCTATGGACAGCTTATGGGGTTGGACTCTGGATCTCTACATTTGGAAAAGTCAAGTAAGCAGTGAGAAGGCCACCTCTAAAACGAGTCAAGGTTTTTTATCTAAAGGAGAGCATACTCCCAGCAGATGTGCTTCATTAACGTTGCATTATATGACTTAAAGGTCTGACTGGAGATTTTGACAGTTCAACTGCTTCCCACTCACTATAAAGCGGAAGATCAAGAAAGCAGTGTTTGGCAGTAACTGGTGGGCTGATGGGCACATCAGTCATTCTCTTCAGCCAAGATGACAACACATTCTTTTTATGTAATCATACCAGGGAATGAGATGAGTCTCCTCCAGCCTAATAATATGATTTAAAATTAATCTCGACAGAGTAGCAAGAGGGTTTGTCAAAACCACCAGCCACTGTTCATTGATGCCCTTCTGATTTTGCTCTCGGTGTACCTCCCTGCAACTAACTCCTGACGCACGAAAATGCAAACAGAGACAGGAATTCAAGAATGTATTATCTTCCATGTGTATATTAGCATACCCCAAATACCAGCACTATGTGTCACAGAAGAAACACATTCAGCATTGTTTATCATGAACACCACTATCCTTAAAACAAGCTCTCGGCATTGCTGTGGCGGGGACGGGGGAGCGCATTCCTTTGAAGTCTGATGCAGGGAGCGGGGGAGCGGATTCCTTTAAAGTCTGATGCCGAGGCTCAGACAAATGGTATGGTGTGCGATGTGGCTGGCCACATGCACGCGCCTGACTCACATGAACTGTACCAAATCAACAGTTTGGGTAGTCATTTGAAAGCCTTACTATAATCTTGCCAAACAAGCATTGCTAAAGCAATGCTGTAGGCCGAAGCCTAATAACTCAATAAAATTGTGTTTCAAAAATAAATTTCTGGAGAAGGATTGGCAGATTAAACTAGCTCCAAGTATCTAGTGGAAAGTTTTGGGCTACAATTGTGGTACTCGTTTAGCCACCAAATTTGCAAAATTATTATATGTGGCAATGGCAGTGGCTAGATCCTTATTACTGCAAAAGTGGTGGACACAGTTAATACCCACAATAGGGGAATGAATGCAAAAAATGAAGACTGTGAGAAATAAGGAGCGGCTGTAGGCAATGCGTACCAGGGGAATTAAGAAATTTGATAAACTATGGGGGCGGTTTATGGAAAAAGCTTTGAGGTAGATTAAAAGGCAAAATGTTTAAACTGGAAAGGAAGGAGTCCAGACCTGATCTTTGTACTTATGTTATTCAAGAGTTGTAGTGCTGTTTTGTTCCTGGATTCATTCTGTGATGACATATGTTTTGAATATGTATTTATTGCTGGTGTGTGAATATTAGGAATGTTATCACAATTTTTTTGATCAATAAAAAAAAGACTTAAAAAAATCTAATTTAAATTGCCAAACATGCAAATTCAGTCATCAGGTACCAAGTTAATCAGATCTTGCTTTCATTGCCTGCTGCTTTATGTGGAATTGAGTTAGAAGTAACAAAAGTTAAAGTAGACCAACAGGACAATCTGACAAAAAAGAAGCAGATGAGTTATCAAATGATAAGGTGGTGACAGAAAATTTAAAAAGCAACAGACCGACCACAATATCTAAAATGTAATTTTAAAGAATTGTATGGAAAAAGCACAGATAGAGTGTAATAAGTCAAGTAGGAGACATCAGTGACCTAATACATTATTTGTAGATATGTTTAAACAAGCTGAAGGTCACAGGTTCAAAATTCTGTGGATATACTCAGCCTTTCATGCTTCCATGGTTGATCAGGGTAATGACTACTACTGAGACCCCCATTCCGATTTTCCTGGAATTCGTGAATTGGCTGATAATGGAAGTCACCAGCTGAATCTGAACTTCAAAATTTGCAGTAAATGCGCATGTGGTATTATAAACACTTTAGTGTTTTTCCGTGACATATTTGCAAGTGCAAAGCTTCAGAAATGTCCCAGAAAATGGTCTGGAGCTAGAAACTTTCATGCAGATATAGGTGCTGAACACTATTGCTACTGTTGTTCCACATTTCTCAGTCATTTCTATGTGGATAACTGGAAAAGTAAGATGATGACTCACCTGGGACTTACCACATTCATCTTAGGGTGTATAAATTCAGAAGATATACATACTTTCCAGTATGTACTTAGTGATGCAATAGCAAACTTACAAACATCTCATTCTGGTAAGCAGCCATGCACATAAAAGCCATACATTACCAAGCAAGAAGCGGAGTGGTCACTATCACATTGCTGTCACACTGTGTGTATGCATGAGCAATGATAAGAAGGGAGCCACCCGAACACAGGTAAAGTGCATTGCTGTATTTATTGTATCATAGTGGTAGCCAGCATGTTTGGGCCGTATTGGATTAGCACAAAGCTATTGTTACATGATTCACCAGAAGAATCTTGCATGCATTAGTTCAACATTGATGTCTTAAGGTAATATGTTCACAAGCAAGTTAACAGAAGAGATACATTCTTTGAACTCAATTTTTTGCAATTAATGTTGATAAATCATTTATTTCATAACACATGACTATTGAAGCCAATAAAAGCATGCCAAGTCTAAATCTATGACGCTTATTAGATACATATTTTAAAATAACACATAACACATTAGTGGGCTACTTTCCTTAGCATAAGTAGATATTGAAGCAAGTCATCTTCAAATACAAAATCAGGCCCAAGCGGTAGTAATGCATTATGCCACTTATTATGAGTAGGCCGGAAATTGGTGTGGCATTTATCGCAGCTGATAAAATCTGACTCTATTGAGTGGGATTTTATTAGGTGTGATAAATACTAACCCGAGAATTTGGGGACTGATATGCGGATTTTGGAGCTTACTTCATCAAACTCTGCATTCTCTGGTACATGTTTTCACTCTATAAATATTGGCAGGTTGATTGACCAGATGTAAGGAAGGGTCAGACATACCTGCAGAAATCAGGCGAGTCCACCCCACCTCAGAACCCAACCCGACATATATGACGCACCCTCACTTACCTTTTCCTCTCCAGCCTGCAGAATCACTCCAATGGCCCGACTCCTGCAAACGAGAAGAGAAAGGAAGTAAGCAATCCGGAAGAGAAGCCCTACCAACGAGAACTGATGAACACATGGTCGGGCAGGATCAATCACCAGGAAGCACGGTCCGGTAGGGAGGAGCGCTCAGGTTGGAGGAGGAGGTAAAAGGGCGGAACCATGAAGAATCAGGAGGTGAAGGTGGAGCAGAGGTTCAGCGCAATGGAGGGAAGGAGGAAAAAGACGCAGATTCTGACAGCGGAGCCAGACAGCTGATTCCAGGAGCTGGGTAACAGAGAGCGGCATGTGAGGATGACAACACCTTTGAGATGTGGAGAGAGGAGTGGTGGTTGCCCAGGGAAATTTGAGCTCTCCGCCGCAACTCAGGAGTTGCGGCCATTCACGGTACGTGGACAGGGAGGGATAGGGAGTTTTTATTCAAAGTGCAAAAAAAAGAGGGAGGAGGGAACAGAACTGGTCAGGAAGAAGAATAAACTTCTAGGAGATCAAAATGAGCACTAAATGGGAATGCCTGAGGTTATTTGGTGAAGAGACGCAAAGGAATTACCAGCATATGCATCAGGGCTGAGGTTCTGTAAATTACGAATTCGTTCGTGCTCAGCCTCCATTTTATAATCGCCACCATTTTGTGTTGCCCTCACTCAGGCAGCGCGGCGAACGCAATGTTTTTGTCGCTTCTACATTCACGTGTCAGGTGTCTTCTTTGTCTATGTTTACTAACAAGTGTCAGGGTCTGGCCGAGTACACTAATTCCTGTCTGAGCTGATTAATCCCCGTCCGGACTATTTGTTGGTTCACACCATTCGTTCCTCCAGGTTATCTTATCTGCTGTCCTTCGCTACATGTCTCATGCATTTTCCTGTTTCACGATTGTCCTTCTACAACATGCAGTTGTGTTTTCCTTACTTGTAAATTGGATTGTGTGGATTCACTTTTAATTTACTCAAGTTGTCGAGTGACAAACATAACCGGGAAACTTGAGTTGCTTTAGATTTAAAGTATTGTTTATAACGTTTGTCTATGTCGCATGCTCTTGTATGATTGTATTTTGCATTGTGTTGTACCGTATATAAACCTGTGCGCCACGGAGTTAAGTGGCAGTCTCTTTTGAACCTCGTTCTACCAACGACTTCTAAGACCAATGTACTAGCTGCAGCTAATAAATACTATCTTCTACGCCAGACGAAGAGTCCGTGTCTCTGTATCTGACCAGGCAGGTGAATCCAGGGGATTTCAGGCGTACCCTGCGCCGCCGGGCCTTAAGGCTGCGGTTCTCCAACTGGCGCTCAAACGTGGGGCGACTGCAGTGGTAGCGGTTAAGCCCGAGGGTCGTGAGGAGCCCCGCAAGAAAATTCCAGAGGAAGCGCACCACGTGATCGACCCCTGTATGTCGAAAGTGGACCGACGGTCTTTTGACAGCGCGGCTACTCCTCTCCGACGGCTGCTGACGACTGCGGCCCTGACTGTCGCCCTGCCTTGGACCCTCTTGATGATGTTTGGTAAAGCGGGACGATAGACGGACCTTCGCTGGTGTAGGACGATCCTTAGTTAAGTATTTGGTGAGTCGCTCCCACAAACCTTTGTTTTGTTCTGTTCTTGGGTTTTTATTCGGGTATTGCAATAGCCGAAGCCAAGGGGTAAGTACGTTTGTACTGTTTCATTCATTTATACCCCTTGTTGTTTGTGAGCAGTCTAGAGAAGTAACGATGCCTGGACTGAGTAAGTTTAAAAGACTTTGTTTTCTAGGTTGTACGAGGGATTCCCAGTTGGAGGACTCATGCCCGATTCCTCCAGTTGGAACTCCCACTTATGAGCTCTATTCGAAACATGGTATTGATCCCATTACCTTTAACGAAACATGGGTCCGATACACGAAAAATAGTGGAGTTTTGAGATGGCCCCAAAATGGTAGTTTTGATTCGGCCATACTAGATAATCTGGAAACGATTCTGGTTAGTTGAAAAGCCCGGCCGGCAATGTTTGACTCTTTTCGCCTTTGGCGTAAGGAAGCCAAACAGAAAGAAATTAAACAAGCAAAAAAGGATAAGAAAGCGCAGAACATGTCAATTATAGAGGCTGCTCAGCAATTTAAAAATAATGAAGTAGACGTGCGAATGAGATACTAGAGAGACAACATCGCATGGCAATAGATAGATGCTATCCGATGCTGCCTACTTCCTCGTCAGATAAAAGTAAGGAATTGGAAGAGTATTCCCTAATGTCTGGTTTATTGAATTCGCCTCCGCCCTATGCCCAAAATCCTAATGTACCTCTATTACCCCCTCCTATTGCTCAACCAATGGTTGTTCAATTGCCGATTGTTCAGCAACCGGCACAGCCTATTAATGTTTCCTTGCCTACATCTGCTCCGCCCTTACAGCCTGTAATTCAACTCCCACCTCCTCAATCCCCTGCTCTTGTTCCTCAGTCAGCTACGTTCCAGTCCCCGTTGCCATCTATGTCTGTAGGGACTCCTGTTCTCTCAAGGGATTCCCCTACCTCGCACAGGAGACTAGCAGATGCTGTCTCGAATTTCTTTTCTACTCTTCTTGGATCTTTGAACTTGTCCCCAGCTTTCTCTAGACGACAATCTCGTTGTCAACTTTCTCTCACGGATGAGAAAGTAGTTTTGGGCTCCCTAGCTCGTAAATGGATTGAGAATGGACTAGAATATAGTACAGGGGACATTATGAGTTCTTTTCATCAATGGGTAGAGCACACACAAAAGATATGTTTTAAATGTCATGTGTCAGACTCTTAATATTAAAAAATATGGAGTTGGATACAATTCCTTCGGAATTACTAAAATTACAAGCTGATTTTGATAAAGGCTTTATCGTAGGACCACAAGTTGAAGAGGCGGTGAATAAACTAGTTGCGTTCCGAACTATGTTTCTGTCCTTATCTCTTTACGAGGTTGATCCTGCCAAAAACAAAGGCATCAAGAATTACCAGATGCGTAAAGTTCCTCCAGTATGCAGGGAAGCGGTGAATGGTCCGCCCCCTGTCCCTGCTCATTTCCAACGTATATGGGTTCACGAACCCTGGAAAAGGTCTGAAGTGTTGGCGCTTAAACAGTCTCTTCCGGACCCTCGTAAAAATCCGTCTGGATATTACAAGGAATTGTCTCAAACAGTTGAGGCCTGTATTATGAATTTGGCCGATATTGATATGTTATTTGGGAATGTTGTTCCACAAGCATTATGGGCACGGATTCGTAGGGAAAATCATGTTGGTGAATTAGATGGTGATTGGTGGATGCAAATCAAGTGGGTGGTGCGAAGCCTGAGGATCTGATTACGGCCCTACCAGGCAGAATAATCGAATTAATGAAGACTATGATGCCCGCGGTGCGAGTGAATTGGGATAAGCTGGCTGCATGCAAGCAAAAGAAAGACGAAAGCGTCTCAGATTTCTTCACTCGTTTTGAAGAGACGTTTATTGATCATAGTGGTCAGGATTTGAGTGTAGAGGGTGGCCAACGGTTGTTTGTGGATAAGTTTGTATATAATTTGCTTCCTGAATTATCAAATAAATTAAAGAGTTCTGAGAGTGCATGGGCTGTCTCTTCCCCTTCTAAAATACTGGCTACTGCACAGTATTATGAGAATAGCGATAAGGAAGAGAAGGAGAGACAAGAAAAGAAAAATAAAGATTTGAAAACGAAGGTTCTTTTACAGCAAGCTTATCCTCCATGTTCCGCACTGCCCCAGTTTTCTCAACACCCGCAGTTTCAGAAAGTGTTCCAGAAGCGTTGAGTATTTCGCACCGCGTCTTCCGTTGGGTCCTAATCAATGTGCGTATTGTAGGGAAGAGGGACATTTCAAAAATAGTTTTCAGATTTTATTACAGCGTAATAATGGGATGTCTGGCACACGGGGTCGTGGTAATTCTCAGTTAGGATCTAGAGGTAGAGGACGAGGCGTGTCCTCTCAGGAGCAGCGTCCTGTTTCTCAATCTACTGCGAATTACTTTGATCGTCAGACAGTTCGGTCTACGCAGTATTATAATGACAATTATTGTGAAGAAAGGGCTGACGATTTCCAGATCGAATAGGACAGCCATGGATGAAGTGAGGGAGTTGTGTCGATTCCAGTAGATCAAGAAGGGCCATATGTCACTATCACTACTATGGGTGTTTCAGAACCGTTTCTTTTGGATACTGGTGCGATGAGAAGTTCTATTATGCATACTAAACTCCCTGGGGCACCTTTGTCTGGCTTAATAAATACTTCTGTAGGATTTTCTGGTGCCCCAGTTCATAATCCGGTTTATTGTCCTTTGCCTGTTTCGATTGGTCCCTATGATTTGAATGTTCCACTTATTCTGACAACTGGTTGCGGTGAAAACTTGCTGGGTCTGGATTTGTTGAAAAGATTACATGCAACATTGTATTGTTCCCCTTCGGGTGTGCATCTTACGTTGGGAAAGAAACTGACGTCTTCTGTGTATTTGTCTCGAGATCAGTTCCCACCTGAATTACTCTCTCTTCCTGAAACTCTTTGGGCTACAGGCCCGAATGACGTGGGTTGTCTTGCAATCCCACCGTATGTCGTTACAGTTAAAGAGAATGTTCCTCAATACTGTATCTCTGCTGATGGAGAGAGAGCACTTTTGGCTTGTGTTGATGATTTTATTCAGAAGGGTGTGGTTGAAGAAACGAGAGGCAATGTTTATAACAGTCCCGTTCTTCCGATCCTTAAGAGAACTGATCTTTCACAGCCTCCTGTTTATCGATTTGTTATTGACCTTAGAGAGGTCAATAAAATTGTTGTGCCACAGTTTCCTGTTGTTCCGGACATTACAGCTTTGTTGACGATGATTCCTGCTTCGGTGGCTTGGTTTTCAGTCATAGACCTTAAGAACGCTTTCCTTAGTATTCCTATTGCTGAAGAAAGTAGGGACATCTTTGGTTTTTCTTTAAATGGCCGAAGTTTTAGATTTAAGAGAGCTCCTCAAGGCTATTGCGAAAGCCCCTCTATCTATAGCAAGGCTCTTAAGTCACAACTTGATGCTTTTTCTTTGTCTCTAGGTGCTACGCTTCTTCAGTATGTGGATGATTTGCTGGTGGCTGCTGATACGGAAGATGTGTGTAAGAAAGTGACTGTTGCGTTGTTGCATCATTTGTCTGCTCTACAACATAAGGTGTCTCCCTCTAAGCTGCAATATGCCCGACAAGAGGTTACCTATTTAGGTAATCTCTTGTCGAAGGAGGGAAGGCGATTGACTCCAGAACGTATTCATGCTATTTCACAGATGTCTGTACCCACCACGCAGAGAGAAGTGCGTGCCTTTTTGGGTATCACTTCCTACTGTAGACAATGGATTCCAAATTTTTCACTTTTGGCTAAACCACTGTTGGTACTAACGTTGAAAGATACGCCACATCCGCTCCCTTGGACGGAGGAATGTCAGAAAAGCTTTGTTGACCTACGTACTGCTTTGTGTTCTGCTCCGGTGTTGGGTACCCCAGCAAGTCCTTTACATTGTACGTTCACGAGAGAGAGGGTTGCGCATTGTCAGTCTTGACGCAGCAATTTGGAGATAAGCAGAGGCCATGTGCCTATTTCTCCGCTACATTAGACCCAGTAGCTAAAGCTTTGCCCAGTTGTCTCAGAGCTACGGCAGCTGCGGCAATTTCTATTAGACAGTCTGCCGGATTAGTGTTGGATAACACACTCATTGTTATGGTTCCACATGCAGTGGATACCTTGTTGAATAGGACAAGAACACAGCACCTTACGAGTGCTCGTTTGTCCGGATATGAGCTGACACTTTTAGCGAGTCATATTCATATCAAAAGATGTAACACGTTAAGCCCAGCTACACTGTTGCCACTCCCAGATGAGAAAGACGTTCAGGAAAAACATGATTGTTTTCTTCGAACAGAGGAAGAAAGAAAGGGTAGGATTGATTTGAAGGATTCTCCACTCAAGGACCCGGATGGGATCCTATGGGTGGACGGTTCTTGTTTCAAGCTTCCAAATGGGGAGACTACTTCTGCTTATGCTGTTACCACCTTATGCACAATTGTTGAGACAGCATGTATTGGACATAATTCAGCCCAAGCAGCTGAATTGATAGCCTTGACTAGAGCATGTGTGTTGTCAAAGGGAAAGACAGTGAATGTGTATACAGATAGTCAATATGCTTTTGGCGTTGCACATAGTTTTGGTAGGTTATGGAGGGAGAGAGGATTCTTTACCTCTCACGCGACAAAGATCCAGCATGGTCAGTTAGTGACTGATCTTCTTGAGTCACTTACCTTATCTGCACAAATAGCGATCATAAAGTGCAGCGCACATAAGTAAGTCACAGATGATGTGGGTCGTGGAAATGCCTTTGCAGATGAGGTAGCAAGAACTACAACTAGAGACACCACTAGCTGAATGTATGTAGCAGGTCCTGCAAACTGGGTTAGGGAAATTGGAATGTGTGAAGATACAATTGAGAGTGTGAAAACGATTCAGGGAGAAGCAACTGAGAAGGAATTGAAAACGTGGAAAGAAAGTACAGGAATGTTAGACTCGACGGGTTGTTGGACGGAATTGTCGGAACATCAGCGATGGTTACCGGACGCTTATGTGTTGCCGGTTGTGACTATGCCTCATGGTCCAGCTCACATTAGTGCGAAGGGCATTTGTAAGCTTTTGGCTCCCGTGTGGCAGAATGAAGGAATACCAAAATGTGCAGAGAATGTGGTTAAGCATTGTATTGTTTGTCTAATGCATAACCCAGGAAATGGTACCCCCAACTCCGGCAGGACATTTTTCTCCTCTGTCATATCCTTTTGAGGTGTTGCAGATCGATTACATTCATATGGATCGCTGCAACAACCTTAAGTACGTTCTGGTGGTAGTATGTGCCTTTTCCCCGCTGGATAGAGGCCTACCCCTTGAAAGATAACACTGCTCTGTCAACTGCTAAAGTGTTGCTTAAAGAGTTCTTCCCCAGATTTGGTTTACCGCGAATTGTCCGGAGTGACAATGGAAGTGAATTTGTGGGTCAAATTATGCAAAAAGTGTGTTCTGGTCTTGGTATCAGACAAAAGTTCCATGCGGCCAACCACCCACAGTCAGCAGGTTTGGTTGAGTGTTATAATGGTACACTCAAGCTTAAACTAGCCAAGATTCAAGCCAGTACGGGTCTTGCTTGGCCAGACGCCTTGCCCCTAGCTCTTTTGTCAACCAGAACTACTGTGCACTCTCGTATGGGACTTAGCCCATATGAAGTGGTATTCGGACGCCAAGCTAATGTTTGGGGTGTCCCTCGTCCCAAGAAATATTCTGACATACCATATCCTCTGTTAATTGATTATTTACATGTGTCAGATCTGAAATACTCTTTCTGTTTTAGTAGCACAGGAACAGAGATGCCCAGTCCCAAATCCACCCAGGCAATAATACGGAGCTCGAATGAGACGAGGCTCCAAACTATTACCTTGGAGGGAAGGGGGATATTGGATAAAATAACAAACAGAGAAGAGAAGAGAAGAGACTGTCCTGGTTGTCCTTTTCGTCAATCCGTCCTGCAGACCGTTGAATTGGCTACCTGTAACAAAACTGTTATTACGATCTCAGAATTCCTACCCTACTACTCTTACTTACTTTCTTTTCTAAAAACTCTCTATTACACCTACCTAAAGCTTCCAAGATTTAACCTCTCTTCTCTCTTGTTCATTAGACTTGTTTTCATCACTTGTAGCCTCTGTTACGTCTTCACAGTGGAACTGTGATGCTCTCTTGTCTTTCTAATGTTCTTCTCTCTTTTCTAAATTTTCAACTCTGTGTATTCAAAATGACATTTATTAATACTCCTTTTTTCTACTTCCTGACCTAATTATTCTCTGACCCCGTCTGTACTCACTTATATACTTTTCTTGATGTGTGTTTTTGCCTTCTTCCTAGTAACTTGCTTTCTTCTTGTTCGCCTGCTAGTCTGCACATATAATTAACAGTAAATATTATGCTGTTGACTTCTCTTGCCCCTTTTATATTCTCTTATTAATTCTTTTACTCACTCAATTATTTATCAGGCTGAACTGTATCTTTTCTCTTTCCTCTGAGTATGCTGCTCTTCCTTATTCCTTTATTTCTTTTGTCTAGTTCGTTTTACAATTGCTGATATCTTAACTACTCTTTTTCTTTCCTCTAGAATGAATCCGTAACTTCTATTCAACCTCTCCAAGAATGACTTTCTATGAGATTTATTTAATTGCATATAAGGTAAGTGACTCGTTTTATCTATTGTAAGTTATGCTACAGCATTCTTATTGATGCGTGACTTAGCTCAGGTGATGTCGTTATCTCTTCACAGATACCGACTGCCAGCTCCTCTGGATACGTCCTTCAGACGATGAACAACTTGGAAATAACCCGCTGGAAACTACTGTGTTAGCGAGACGGATACACTCGCCTAACGCGTACTAGAAATTATTTTCTGACTGAAAATTTGTCCGGAGTTCTACACTCGCTTCCTCCTCAGGCAAGAACCGCGGTGAAGTGCGCAGTTCGAATCCAGCGCGCGTCTCACCCAAACGCCGGTGACGATTCTCTTGGCAACTAGACCGCTGACCCGAGTTCGCAACCGGCGGCCATCTTTGAATGCCGGTTCCACGTTAACTCGGACCAAGAACCTCCTGCTGATCTGAATCTCTTACCATAGCGTCCACCAAGGAGAATTGAAGCTACCTGAGTACCGTGGATCCTGACAACATGACTTGACTACTAAATTAAGTATTATTCGTCAACAGGTGCAAAGTGCTTTGCCAGAGGCCTCCACAGACCCAGGTCACAACATCTTGCCCGGTGACTGGGTCTGCGTCAAGAATTTTCAACGGACTAAGAATCTGGAGCCTCGTTGGTCTACGCCTACGCAAGTTTTGCTCGTTACCAGCACAGCCGTGAAGGTGGCCGGCAAGCGAAACTGGGTGCATGGCGTGCACTGCAAAAAAGGGCCATTGACATTACCCTTCGACCAGTGAATTCGCAGTGGTGTAAGGGAATCGGATACTGCAGCGGTTACTTGTTTTGTGCCTGTCAGTGATGCTCAAATTTAAGGAACTCAGTCTGAGAAAGCAGATGATGATATTCTTCAAGCCGCTGTGCCTGCGCATCTTCGAATAGACACTACGAATCCAAAAACTCTGTTCAAGGACCAGACCGTGCCGAGCAAAACTCGCTACAACCTGAGGCCGAGAGTTGACCAGAGGAACTGAATATTTTGAACACTTTTTCTTTATTATTCAAAGACATTTTTTTTATATATTGATCTTTTGCCTTCTTGTTTTTGTGTGATATTTAGTATTAGAAGTGCCATCCGTCTCCGTCGCAGGGTCACGGTAGGAGACTCAGACTGTAACCTGGTTTTTGTTCTTTTTAGTAAGCGGCTAGTGCCTCAGGATATACAGAAGTGCATAGCTGAGTGATTGAAGAAGATTGCCGTGAGCGACATTTTTTTTAGATAAAGATGGATGGTACAACAACCATAGGTAGGGAAAATAGGAAACAGGAAATGAGATTGAAATATTGTAAATCATTGCGTAGTTGATTTGGCGTAACTTTGTGTATTTTTATGTTTTTGTGTATTTTATTAGCTTGCATAGGTTGGATTGTCCATATTCTTCATCCGAGAAATGTTGCTAACTCTACGACTTTCTTGCCTCGTCTTTCTGTCTTTTCACATAAAATGCATGCTCTACCCCCTCATGAACAGATAAGGAGAGCTGAATATATGAATAATACGTTTATCCAGTTGTTACACCAACACCAGTTGGCTATTAATATGACTGATTGTTGGGTGTGCGGTCTTATGCCACACAATACACGAAAGGGAATGCCATATTTGGTTCTTCCCTTCTCATATGAAGGCTCAGCTTGGGCCTATCTGACTATGTTTTCGGCCGCATACCACAACAGACTTAGAAACCCTGTAAAGACTTCTGGGAATGGATTGGATTTCAGCCATAGCTCTTTGATAAAAGGTATAGTGGTGATGGCTAAGATTGTAGAGAAAAGCAAGATTCCGTTAGATGAGAAGAGAGCTTATGAAGGATGGAATGTTACCCATTACGTTTCTAGCCTTGGTGACAAAACTAAGAAGGGTGAGTCTTCTCCAGTATGGACTGTACCCCATCAAGGTAATTTTTGTCTCCAAGTCAACAGTAAGACAGCTGACAGCAAGCAGAGTTGTTTGTATGCATACATTTTCTCGTCCCCTGATTTCCCTCCGCTGGTTCCGTCTCAAGGAACATATTTTGTTTGTAAAGATAGAGCTTACTCATGGCTTCCTTCCAACTTTTCTGGTACCTGTTATATAGCTTTCCTTCTGTCCCCTACATATTCGGCTCCGTCAGACCACCACAGAATTAGATATAGCCGAGGTATATTCGATGCCAAGGACACGGCAGCGCAAGAGGGAGGAGACTTCCTTAAAGGATTCCTTCCCTTTTGGGGCCCAATGGTTAACAGCAGAAACATCAGGAAATTAGTTTGTGTGGTTGAGACCACCATTAATGTTACTGCAGGTGCGATAGGTAACATTACAGCCGAGCTTCAGGCTGATCGTCTTATGACATTGCAAAATCGAATTGCGCTAGATGTGATCTTAGCAGACCGAGGAGGTGTCTGTAAATGGATCGGATCTAGTTGCTGCATATATATTCCAGACGATGCTCCGGCAGTATACCAAGCCATTTCCAAATTGCATACCATCTCCGAGTCAATTCATCAGGACGAAGGGGATTGGTCCTTTATGGGATGGCTTTGGAGAATATTGTCAACTTGGGGATGGAAGATTTTAACGTTCCTTGGAGCAATTGTGGCCATCATATTCTCTTGTTGTCTGTGTGTTCAATGTGGTCCTGCAGTGTGTGGCCTTCTGCCTACTCTATGCGTTCCACAACCTGCAACTCAGAAGACAGAGAATATTCGGATGATGGTGCAGCAACAGCTTGAAGATTTTATGAACATCGTTGCTGATTCCGACTCAGATTAGCATGAGTTGGTTTGTTTTTGCCTGAGTAATGGCAAAAGGAGGGTCTGAGGTTCTGTAAATTACGAATTCGTTCGTGCTCAGCCTCCATTCTGTAATCGCCACCATTTTGTGTTGTCCTCACTCAGGCAGCGCGGCGAACGCGATGTTTTTGTCGCTTCTGCATTCACGTGTCAGGTGTCTTCTTTGTCTATGTTTACTAACAAGTGTCAGGGTCTGGCCGAGTACACGAATTCCTGTCTGAACTGATTAATCCCCGTCCGGACTATTTGTTGGTTCACACCATTCTTTCCTCCAGGTTATCTTATCTGCTCTCCTTCGCTACATGTCTCATGCATTCTCCTGTTTCACGATTGTCCTTCTACAACATGCAGCTGTGTTTTCCTTACTTGTAAATTAGATTGTGTGGATTCACTTGTAATTTACTCAAGGGGTCGAGTGACAAACATAACCGGGAAACTTGAGTTGCTTTAGATTTAAAGTATTGTTTATAACGTTTGTCTATGTCGCATGCTCTTGTATGATTGTATTTTGCATTGTGTTGTACGGTACATAAACCTGTGCGCCACGGAGTTAAGTGGCAGTCTCTTTTGAATCTCGTTCTACCAACGACTTCTGAGACCACTGTACTAGATGCAGCTAATAAATACTATCTTCTACGCCAGACGAAGAGTCCATGTCTCTGTATCTGACAAGGCAGGTGATTCTAGAGGATTTCAGGCGTACCCTGCGCCGCCGGGCCTTAAGGCTGCGGTTCTCCAGGGCTGTGATGGAGCAAGAATTCCCATGTAACGCGACTTGCTTGTACTCAACCCTCTCAACATAACGGTAATAAATTAATCAACATGTTTGTTTTACTAATATTGCATTAAACTACATTTTGGGTATCTAGATGAAGCTTGCATATGTGCTTTTACTAACCGTAATCCGCTTGCACTACTATGGCTGCTGCTACGCAGGATTTTCTACTGCGCATTCGTCTGTCATACTCACGTGACATGACGTACTCTTTGCTTTGGAGGGAATCTTTCGCTTCTGCGCACTATAATTAAAATGGCTGCTAAGTGTTACAGCATGCATGAAGCTTGCACTGCTGCTTTTGCTAAGCTGTTCGTTCTGCTTAATCTTAACGCAATAGTTAAAAATAAATAAATGGGAATAGAGTAGAGATAAGTGGTATATAGTTCATTCATATATTCTGTGCTCTCAAACTGTTTCTTTTCTATTTTTACACATGAATGAATTTTGAACCTGACGCTTGTCGCTGAACTCCATATTGAAACCTTTGAACTTGCGCACAAGAAACTAAGGGACGCTTCAGAAATGACATTGAATGATTGCCAAAGAACAGTCTCATCCAAGATGTGCCTGGGAAGCCGACCTTTTACCCCTGTCGAAGGAAGCTCATTTGTACAATGTTAATGCAATGTATTTACTAAGAGAACATTCATTGTTGGGTGGAATAAAAATGTCATGTGAAAATAAATTGATGGGCGGGAAAATAATTTAAATATGACACGTAGAAAGTTTCATTTTGGTATGGTGTGAAGACCTCTCCTCATTCCTTGCCCAATCGAATTTGGGGATCCCTACACTTGCAACATTGGGGGGTGGTACATTCACCTGAAAAACAGTAGGTTTAGCTAGAGAAATTGCCCGACTTGTCCGAATAGCTGACCTGTCACTGACCCAACGCACTCAATAGGTGACCAAGAGCAGAGGGCTGCGTAGCACTCTGTCAGAAGATTCGATAACCCAATCGGGGTTCTGGGAGCTGAAGTGCTGGAGAAGCACTTTGTCGGGGAAATCGATAACCCAATCCGGGTTCTGGCTGCAGGCGTTGCAACTTAACTGCGGGTGCCAGTCTTAACCTTTGGTGGTCCTGTCCTGATCCAATTTGGCTTTACCTGTCCTGATACTGGTCTGCACCTGCTAGCCTACTGGCGACTGCAACCTTCGGGGTTCTGTCCTTCAAACTGACCTGTAGCCAGGGTTAGTTCTTCACACCATTCCTAGGTAAATATACATTTATGTGGGTTCGTCATTAACTTGTTTTCCTTTTCTTCCCCTCCCTAAATGTTACATATTTGATAATAGTGCTTGCATATTTGGTTCCTTCTCTTTACCCTTACTATTGATAAAGTTTGACATATGTTCCCTTTTTCCCCTCTCTTTTGACAAATGCTTAGACGTTTTGATCATATTTTTATGTTCCCTTTCTTTACCTTCCCTATTGCTAAATGATCGAAATTAGTTTAATACATTATCTGCATAGTTTCATTGTGATTCTGATTTTTATAATTGAAAGTCTTTTGGTGTTTAATCTTTGGATCATGACCATTTAAGAAACTTAGATAAAGAATTTAAAACTTCCAGAGTTTGTGGTTATTATATGAGTGCAAATGTTATTATTCCTATTATGCTAACACCCTTGATCCCTTAGGACTTTAGGTACCGGTGAGGTGGATTGGTAAGTCAAGGTATAGATAGGTCAAAGTCCTAAATGAATAAAATACACTGACAGTAGAGCGAAGGTTACCTGCAAATAATTTGTGAGATTTTATTTGATTATGGGCCCAGGCGAATATTGATAAAAGTCGGGTGACCTGCACGCTCTATCAGTATATTCTCTTGGTAGCAGCAGTATGGTTAGGGTTTAGATAGGTAGGTAGTTAGTTAGTTGGTTAAGAAAAATATTTTTGCATATTCAAAATGTATTATTGATTGTATTGATTTTATGTATTAACCAAAATTGTTCGTACCTGTTACATGTTTTGTCTGGAATCCCCGGGGACAGAATAGCGGGTGGTAAATGGAAGCCACACTGCAGTGAGGTCACTTACCTGTAGGAAATTAGTGCATGGTTAGGTAGAACCGGAAGCACTATTTAGGAATTTTTCTGTATGAAAGTATGAATAAATGATAGCAAAGAGTTCGCTGGCAAAACGTTTGGTGCGATATCACCTAGAAAGGGTCACACGGAAGGAGTAGCAGGTTCGTCTGAGCTTGAGTGATAGCATAGGGGTTCGCTGGTGAAACTTTGATCTTAGTATATTCCAGTAAGGGATAAGTCTAAAGTAGTAGCAGGTTCTCCAATGCTTGTGTGGAGGGTAGACGGAAGGGATCTACTCGTAGTATATGAAGAGTAAGCGGAAGGGATGTACTCGCAGTGAAATATATCTTTCCTTTTTAGTCACTCAGGTACAGTGGCGAATGTTTTTACATTGTTAATTAATAAAATTTGCACTTTAAAATAAAAAGAATTAGGCTTTTGTATTACCTTGCGAAGGAGGGAGTCAGTTGCGGAGCTGCGCTGATGTCACTCAGAGCCACGCTGGTAGTGGTTGAGACAGCGGGTGTGTAGCTGAGGTAATAATTGAAAAGGAGGGGTGAGTACAAGAATGTGAGAACTAGTCTCGCGAAGAGAAGCCGCGCAACTATTGGTTGGATTTATTTGAATTAAAAAATGTGATTGGTCACTGGAAAATAAAAGACACGCTGTTATTGGATGATTCAGAAAAGGGGGTGGTGATGAACAGAGTGTCTGAATTAAGCAGACCACTCTTACCCAGTCCAAAGATCAGGGCTTGATCCATCACCGTTATTTAGCTCACTGCCCCATCCCAGCTCAGAACCTGTCTATATGCAAATTAGTCTGTCCCTGGCCCAGTGCATCATGGGAACAGGGCAGACCAAACTACCAAGCCAATTCTTCACCAGAAAGGAGACAAGCTTCCGGGGACCGGTTTCTGCCATTTCAGGCGTCGTCGGCCCGGCTTGCTTGAATCCTGATGGAGCAGTGAGCAAGGGACTCATGTCTGAGTATACCCTTCCACGCTTATGGTGGACAAAATGATTCAGAAAAGGGGGTGGTGATGAACAGAGTGTCTGAATTAAGCAGACCACTCTTACCCAGTCCTAAGATCAGGGCTTGATCCATCACCACCCCCTTTTCTGGATCACGCTGTTATTGGAAGCATTTTTTTGTAAACAAAATCGAGTGGTATCGTACAAGTTTAAATTTCCAAAATATATATGCTATTTAAATGCAGGAATTACAGAAAACCGACCTAATAGAAGATACTTAGGTTTTGCTAGAGAACAGATGATAAGGGGCAGACGTTACATTATGTATGGAGGTGAAAGAAAAATGTAATTTGTTAAGAGATTTAAAAATTTCTTTAAGAAAGATAAACCAATTAAAACCAGAGAAGGAATTATTATTCCACCACCAAATACGCCCGCATCATACATGATGTTTGACAGGGGTTACCAAACTTGTGTATGGTTAGAAAATTGGGTGGAATATACTAAAGCTGACGGAGTTTTGGCATTTCCCGAATATGGTACCTTCAAGTCCTATTTAATTTAAGGACACATATGAATGACTTAAATCCCAGACCTAGACTTACGCAGTATGAGGCACTAGAAGAGGGGAAATTGAAGCTTTTGAACGAGATAGACCCAGAAGTGACAAAGGGTTGAGTACGTTCTACCCTAAGTTTCCACGAGAAACTAGAGACAAGCAAATGAAACAATGGAGACAGTCCATGATGGTGGAAGGATTGTATCCTGTATTTACACAAGAAAAACCGTCAGGAAGTAAAAAATACAGACAAGACAGGAAACCTAATGAGTAATGATAACCCAGAAGATGATTATTTGGAGGATTTGTTAATGAAAAATCCACCACCGTATAATGATGATCCAAGCACGAGTAATCCTAGTGCTCCGTTTCTGAAACCACCTCTGATTCCGCAAGTGGTACATGAGACTTTGTTAGAAAAAGTTCAGGAAGACAGGGAAAGAGAAGCATTAAATAAACAAAGAAGTGAGTTGATTCAGAAAATTTCCCAATTGATTACAAGTCTTGAAGCCCTAACAATTCCGGTAACTATTGGCCCAGTTGTTCCTTTGTACGGAGATAAGAAAGCTAGTCCTAAAACTCCTGTTATGACTACACCTGTAGTTCCGCCAAGAAAAGAACCATTAATAGTCGATGATCAGGCGAGTGAATGTGAGTCAGTGATTTCCCTGATGGACTTACCAATAAGGGAACCAGTGAGTGACTCGGCTAGGAAAACTACCCCTATAAATTCTAGAGAGGTACAAATTGAGACATCCTCGGGTACAAGAAGTGCCACAGTAGTAACTCCAGAAGAAATAGAGAGATGGTCACGAGAAATAGAGAAACCAAAGTCACAGCCAAAAGTATTATATATATATAAACTAAGAATCAAATTAGAGGAATTGATGGCTGGAAATGTGGGAGTGGACAGGTTAAACACACTCAGTGAAGATGAATTATTATTAATATGTAAGAGCATTACTAGAAATACCAGAGTGGTGCACGAAAAACTAACAGATATGGCTGCTAGTATGGGAATTGGCATGGGCAAGTCTATAGTGTTACAGAAACCATATCGAGTTGAATTCTCTGACAAAGATTTGGAAAATATGAATGTGTCAGGAAGAAAGGTACAAATTAGGGAACTGCTGACCTTATTGCAAAAATGGGGTGATACAGAAAAATGGAGAACTAGATGGGCAAAGAAAAAAGAAGAGGCTCGATCAAAAGTTGCATCTGAATATGTTTTAAAATAAACAGAAAAGGTGGAAAGGTTGTGTCCCATGAGAGAAGTACCAGGTGGAGGCTATGTACATGTCCCATGTTCCCGACAGGATATTTTGTCATTTAACAATGATTTCCCAAAACTTAGAGAAAAACCTGTAGAATGGTACAGGCAAGTCGAGAGATTTGTGAAGGTTTCAAAATGTCTATTGAAGGACTTAGATGGATTATTTGACATTGTTTTACCAGTAGATCTGTGGAAAGAATGCAAAATAGCTATTGATTGGCCTAGTGATGAATACCCTAGAGACCCAAAGACAGGGGCGCCATCTGATGAGGTTATGAAGAAGTATAACCAAGTTATACTCTTCCTCAAAGGGAAGGTGCCTGCTAAGGAAACTGACTGGACTAGAATAGATAGAACTACTCAGAATAAAGATGAATCCGTACATGCGTATTATAAACGTTTATTACAGGTTTTTAAACAGTACAGTGGATTGGACAACATTGATATGAAGGATATGAAGCATTTTATCTATCGGTCTGTGACGGGAGTAAGGCCAGAAATCTCACAATGGATAAAGGACCATAAGATTTGCTGGCAGGCGAAACCGATCGATGAAATCCTTAAATACGCAAAGTATTGTGAGGATGAACTTGACAATAAACGAAAAGAGCTTAAAGAAAAAGTGATGTGGACACAAGTGAAATTAGCAGAGCAACAAGAGCTTCAATTGAGTCAAATAAACAATAATCAGAATCAAAGTGATGGAAGTGGGGGTAAGCCCAGGGGAAAATTCAATAGAGAGGAAGCAAAAAAGAAGTTTCCTTGTCATGGGTGTGGCAAGTTGGGGCACTGGAAGAACGAGTGTAAGGCTGTGCAAAATGGTAATATGCAAACTAATGATTTGAATCCACAGACGCAGAATGAGGTACTACGGAAGCCACAGCAGCAGGTAATACAAAGCCAGTTACCCCTAGCACCTATGCCAAATTATAGGAGCAAAGCACAACAGAGTGTAGACACCACAAATTGGGAGGGAAGTGAAAAGAGAGACATAGCGACATCACAATTTCTCTTGAGTGACACGTTTTTCAGTGAGGACACCTACTGACGGTGCCTGAGAGGGGAGGACGAGGAGTGCGTACTCTGCACCTCCTTGCCGGTGGATCAGTCAGGTCCATACATTGAAGGAAAGGTTGAAGGAAATGATGTCACCTTTCTATTGTACACTGGTGCTACCCGTTTTACTGTGAGAACAGCAGACGTTCCAAACCTCCCCCTTTCGGGAGAAGAGATCCAAGTAGTGGGCGTTTCTAATAAAAAAATTAGTACCACAGTTACAGAACCAATGGAAGTTAGAATAGGCAATTTTAAAGAAATGCATAGATTTGTTGTATGTGATTCAAGTCCAGTAAATCTGTTAGGCCGAGACTTGTTGTGCAAAATGAATTGCACTATCTGTTGCTCACCAAGTGGTGTTGAAATTCAAACCCCAGACAAAGATGGAGTTTATAAACTAATGTTAGCGAAACAGGAAACTGAAAATAAAAAGTTAACTATAGAAGACTTACCAGAAGAATTATGACAGACTGTAGATCCTAAAGTGTGGAATTTTACTGGAAAAGATGTAATATTAATGGCAAATGTCGATCCAATAAAAGTGACAGGGAAAGAAGGTGCAGTTTACCCAAATACTTAACAGTACAAAATGAGCCCAGAAATAAAAGCAGGTGTTGCAGCAGAAATAAAACGTTTGGTTGAAACAAGCATTTTACAAGAAATAATGAGCAGTCCATGTAATTCGCCCATAATTGGAATAAAGAAACCGAGTGGCAAATACAGGGTCGTACAAGACCTCCGAAAGATTAATAAAATTGTTGTCCCATGCTGTCCAGTTGTGCCAAATCCTGCAGTGATTCTGTATCAGATACCGTGGTAGGCTGGTTGGTTCACTATAATTGACTTGTGTCACACATTTTTCTCGATTCCATTGCATCCAGATAGCAAATTTATTTTTTCTTTTGAATTCGACAGTCATGTGTATGTCTGGAATCAAGATCCTCAGGGGTATACAGTGAGTCCATCGATTTTTAATCAGATTCTGAAAAAGTGCCTTGAGTCTTTGGTGCTGTCAGGACAGTCAGTCCTAGTTCAGTATATAGACGACCTATTGGTGGCGTCTAAAACTCGAAATGACTGTGTTGTTGATACCATTTCTTTACTAAACCACTTAGGTGAAGGGGGGCATAAAGTATCACCTGAAAACTACAGTTTTGTACCACATCAGTAAAATATCTGGGGCACCAGATAGAAAGAGGATTCAGAAGGGTTACCTCAGGGAGAATCAGAATAATCAGAAACATGAATTTACCCCAAACTCAGCAAGAGATCAGAATGTTCCTTGGAGTAGTAGGTTACTGCAGGCAATGGATTGTGGGATTTGCAGTCCTAGCAAAACCATTGATAAAAATGACAAAGAAGCGAGCAAAGGACCCAGGAGAATGGGATGATGAAAGCATGACTGCATTTCTGAAATTACGAGAATGTCTGTGTACAACTCCAGCATTAGGGATGCCTGACTATTCGAAAGATTTTGCATTATTCTATGACACACAGGATAATTGTGCACTTTCAGTTCTGACCCAAACTCATGGTCTGATGAGACGTCCTGTGGCATATTTTTCTTCCACATTAGGCCCAGTAGCATCTGCATTACCAGGTTGCCTGAAAGCAGTAGCTGCTACTTGCATGAATCTTGAGCAAAGTGAGTCAATCATTATGGGACATCCTGTAACAGTGTATGTTCCACACGCAGTCGTGATTTTACTGACTAGAACAAAAAACCAGTACCTCACTCCTAGTCGGCTGACCAAGTATGAGCGTATTCTTGTAGGTGCAGGAAATGTAACCATTGCTGGGTGTAATATTATGAACCCAGCAACATTGCTACCTAATTCACATTTTGCAGAGGTAAAAGGAGAAATCAAACATGATTGTATCGATTTTACTGAATGCAGTACAAAACCACATCCTGACATAAGAGAAGAGCCACTAATTGATTCTGAATATGAGCTATTTGTAGATGGCTCCTGCATGAGACATGAGGAAGGAGGTTTAAGTGCTGCCTATGCGGTGTGCACGTTGGGGGGTCCAATTGAAGCATCCTATTTACCTGGAGTCAAGTCTGCTCAAATAGCCGAACTGATTGCATTGACAAAAGCTTGCAAATTTGGGACAAATTGGAAAGTAACCATATACACTGATAGCCAGTATAGTTACGGGGTTGTGCATGACTATGGATAATTATGGATGCAAAGAGAGTTTTTGACTTCTTCAGGTACTCCAATTAAAAATGGAAATTATGTAAATGATTTACACGAAGTAATACAACTGCCAAAAGAAGTGGCTGTGGTCAAGTGTGCTGCTCACAAATCTGGTAATGACAAAGTGATAGCTGGTAATCGATATGCTGACCAGTTAGCCCAACATTGTGCCAAATTTAAAATGGCTGTAAACAAGAGAATTGAAGCAGGTGAAAACAGCTGCCAACTTATGTTGCTTGAAGGTGTGAGAACGTGGGAAGAAGTGAGAGACTTGCAAAATGAAGCAAAACCAAAGGAAAAGGATGAGTGGAGAAAGATAGGTTGTCAGAGTAGTAGTGAAGATGGTGTCATTGTTTACCTTGATGGTAGGCCTGTGTTATCAGACTGTATGCTTGCTCCTAAGGCTAGGATGTTCCACGGAGATTCTCACTTGGGAAGAGATGCTATGATTAGGTTGTTCAGACAGAGTTGGTTCAATGCGAAATTCAGGAACATAGCAGACGCACTTTGGCAAAGATGTTTAATTTGCCAACAGATGAATCCTGGAAAGAAAACTGTAGTGCTACCAGGAAAGATTGGAAAGGCAGAGGGTCCCTTCATATGATTACAGATTGATTTCATTCAGTTACCCCCTTGTCGAGGACTAAAATACATTCTTGTCATTGTGTGCCTGTTTTCAAAATGGGTAGAAGCTTACCCTACACGTAGGAAAGATATCATCACTGTAGCCAAACTCTTACTCAGAGAACTGATACAACGTTTCGGTTTTCCTGTAACAATTGAATCAGACCGAGGCTGCCATTTTAATAATTAAATAATTGGCCTAAGCTGTGAAGCATTCAATGTTAAACAAAAACTCCACTCTGCATATCGCCAGAGGCTTCTGGAGTGGTAGAACAACTGAATGGCGCAATCAAATCAAGATTGGGAAAGATGTATGAGTCTACTCGACTAGAGTGGCCAGATGCTTTACCTCTTGTTCTGATGGGACTCAGAAGTATTCCAGATCAGAACACAGGCTTGAGCCCTCATGAAATACTAATTGGAAGAGCAATGAGGCAAGCATGGGTGCCAGGACACAAGTTGATAAACATATCTGATGATTTCGTACTGGAGTACTGCAAAGAACTGGCTGAGCAAGTGCGTTCTATCTCTCACCAGGTTGGAGAAGACGCTGTTGCCACACAAGCCGTTCCAGCACATGACCTGAACCCAGGTGATTGGGTAGTGCTAAAGAAACACACTCGAAAATCTTGCCTTGCACCGAGGTGGGGAAAACCACGTCAAGTAATTTTACTTACCACCACAGCTGTAAAGTGCGAAGGAGTTCCACACGGGATCCATGCCTGTCTCACAAAAAGAGTGACTGAACCACCTGAAGAAACTGAAGCTGAAGGTTGTGCAGCTGAGGGGTCTCAAGATGTCGATCCTGAAATAGCTGAAGAAGAACAATCAAGCACCAGTCAAGATGATTTGATTCCAGTAGTTGAGATACCTGCAGAATACGTGAGAACCAGAAGTCAAACTTATTTAGACAGCCAGAGTGATAGTGAGGACGAGAGAGGAATAGAAGAAGGTACTCAGGTCATAGAAATACAAGTCAAAAGTGTTTCTGTGGAGGATCAGATAGGGATAGATCAGAATATTCAGATAATTGACACCCCACCAAGAACTCCAGAGTCTGAAGAGGGAAAGAAAGGTACTAGGGTGAAAGCTTAGGTGGAAGAAAATCAAGAGTTCGAAGAACTCGAGCAGGACCAGACAGGTGTAGAAAAAGGTGTTCAGGAATAAGAAGGTGGATCAAAACAAAGTCAAAATCAAATTCAGAAAACACCTGAACAAAGCCAGATTAGTAACCAGGCAGAAGAAACGGTAATAAGACCTGGACCTAGTCAGATAGAGAGGGACACAGAAGACAGCATTGAAATAGATGTGCAACAACTGAATGAAAATAAAAGAGCATTGGAAGAAGGCCAGAGCACAGTGCCAACTAAGAGACTCAGAAAAGGAGACAAATGGCCTAGGTTTGTCAAAAGACTGAAATTCCGTTTAAAGACCATACATGAAGAACCTGAGCAAGTGAATGAGATAACAAGTCAGACTGAACAGTCTGTAATACAACCGAGAAGGAGAAGTCCACGACTGAAAAGGCTAAATAATAAATTCAGAGGCCCTGAATGGACATACGTTGTTCTTCAAGATTTTGAAAATCTAGAAATAAGTGATTTAAGTGATGACGAATTGATTGCTGATCAGACTGATGGAGAAGTGAGACCCACCTGAAATTTCACAGGGTAAAAGACTGTGTAAAAGCTACAAAGAGGGGTTAAATCTCCTTGGTCAGAAATGGCTGATCGTAATGTTAATGGAAGACCGAAAAGAAGCTGCTTAAAAACATGCTGTAGAATATGTGCATGTAGTGTAGCGATAGTACTCATAGTATGGTTAGGACTGACAATAGCTATTCCTTACATAATGAGTAGAGACGTAAAGAATGATACTAATGAGCTACAAATGATAGATACACCTAGAAAGATAGATACACAAGAGAAGGCACCTAGCATTAAACAGAAGTTAGATTTAGAAGCATCAGATGAGGAAGAACTACATTATACTGGGATTAGTTATATAACTCACTTAAATGTATTTGCAAACTTATTAGTACACTATGTAGAAGCTATGGAAATAGAAGATTGCTATGTTTGTATGAAGTTACCTACTTCAGTAGCCGAAGGTGTTACCTACCACCATTTACCACTAACATATGGGATTTCATGTAGTGTTTTAGCTAGTTTATTCTATAAGAAAGGACCTTTGCAGTATTACTATTTTAATTCAGATGTGATATTTTCTGAACTTCCTATACGTAGTAACCTGAATCCTGTACATACTAAAAGTGATGTAACATGTTATATGGGTAAATACTTTCTAACTATAGGTACAATAGATACAGCTGAAGCACACAAAAATAATTTAACATGCTTATTACAAGAAAAAGAGAAAATATTTCTGAATATGATAGAGAAAAGAAGAGAGAGTTTCCAAAGAAAAGCAAATAACAAGAATCATAAAATTCCTAAATGGGCTGAGAATATAGCGTCCACCCCAAATGGCAAAACTCATGCTGCTATGTTGCTGGATGTCGAAAAGAAAGGGAAACTCTGTCTCCACAGTGAAAGAGCTAGGTACTATAATAATATATTCATTGGTTCCGGTGAATGCGAACACAATTATAAGGTAATTGGGGGTTGGGGATTCAAAGATGGGACTGAACCTGTGTTTCCTGGAATTTATTTTATATGCGTAAACAAGGCTTATTACAAATTGCCATATCATTGGTATGGGAGCTGTTATTTTGGGATAGTCTTCCCAAAGATATATCATGTAAATAAAATCACTGGAAGCAATGAAGAAACTAATGAATTAATACGTAGCAAAAGAGCTAGTTTTGGAGAAATGGTAGGTGATATATTTAGTGCATTGATACCTACAGTGGGAGTGGCTCTGAATACACATAGAATTTGCAAATTGTCAACAGTAGTGGATCGGTTGTCAACTGACACTGCTGGAGGGTTTTTGATCATCAATGCCGAATTGGTTGCGATCAGATCAATGGTTTTACAAAATCGACTTGCTCTTGATACATTATTAGCAAAAGAGGGCGGAGTCTTTAGAATGTTGAAAGTGCAACATTTTTGCACTTACATACCTGACAAGAGTGTTGAAATTAAGGGGTATGTAAGAAATATTACACATTTGGGAAAAGAGCTCAAATCACTGGAGGATGATAGTGCATGGATGAGACTGACTGATGGTCTCTCCTCAATAGGTTGCTGGATTTCTAACGTAGGGAAAAGTTTTGTAGGTAGAATACTGATGCCAATGGTGGGAATAGGCCTACTGATTTTAGGATTAATAAATTGTTGCAAATGCCGTAAACATAAAAAGAGGTACACAGTAAATGAAAGAGGCAAGAAAAGAAACTGCAATGAAATAGAACTTGAAGAATTAAATGGTAAAATTTACAAAAAAATGAAAACCTTTCACCTAAATAATGAGAAAAATCCTAGAAGAAAGATTGAAGCAATTGAGATGGGTGAATTGTGAAAAGTTGGCATCTGTTTTAATAATTGGTGATGATATAAAATATCATCAAAGAGGGGATTGATGGAGCAAGGATTCGCATGTAACGCGACTTGCTTGTACTCAACCCTCTCAACATAACGGTAATAAATTAATCAACATGTTCGTATTACTAATATTGCATTAAACTACATTTTGGCTATCTAGATGAAGCTTGCATATGTGCTTTTACTAACCGTAATCCTCTTGCACTAATATGGCTGCTGCTATGCGGGATTTTCTACTGCGCATGCGTCTGTCATACTCATGTGACATGACGTACTCTTTGTTTTGGAGGGAATCTTTCGCTTCTGCGCACTAGAATTCAAAAGGCTGTTATGTGTTACAGCATGCATGAAGCTTGCACTGCTGCTTTTGCTAAGCTGTTCGTTCTGCTTAATCTTAACGCAATAGTTAAAAATAAATACATGGGAATAGAGTAGAGATAAGTGGTATACAGTGCATTCATATATTCTGTGCTCTCAAACTGTTTCTTTTCAATTTTTACATATGAATGAATTTTGGGCCTGACGCTTGTCGCTGAACTCCATATTGAAACCTTTGAACATGCGCTCAAGAAACTAAGGGACGCTTCAGAAATGACATTGAATGATTGCCAAAGAACAGTCTCATCCAAGATGTGCCTTGGAAGCTGATCTTTTACCCCTGTTGAAGGAAGCTCATTTGTACAATGTTAATACAATGTATTTACTAAGAGAACATTCATTGTTGGGTGGAATAAAGATGTCATGTGAAAATAAATTGATGGGCGGAAAAATAATTTTAATATGACACGTAGAAAGTTTCATTTTGGTATGGTGTGACGACCTCTCCTCATTCCTTGTCCAATCAAATTTGGGGATCCTTACACTTGCAACATTGGGGGGTGGTACACTGACCTAAAAAACAGTATAACTAGCATAGGTTTAGCTGGAGAAATTGTCCGACTTGTCCGAAAAGCTGACCTGTCACTGACCCAATGCACTCAATAGGTGACCAAGAGCAGAGGGCTGCGGATCACTCTGTCAGAAGATTTGATAACCCAATCGGGGTTCTGGGAGCTGAAGTGCTGGCGAAGCACTTTGTCGGGGAAATCGATAACCCAATCGGGGTTCTGGCTGTTAGCTGCAGAGAGGGAGTAGCGCAGGTGTTGCAACTTAACTGCGTGTGCCAGTGTTAACCTTTGGTGGTCCTGTCCTGATCCAATTTGGCTTTACCTGTCCTGATTCTGATCTGCACCTGCTAGCCTACTGGCGACTGCAACTTTCGGGGTTCTGCCGTTCAAACTGGCCTGTGGCCAGGGTTAGTTCTTCACACCATTCCTAGGTAAATATACATTTATGTGGGTTCATTATTAACTTGTTTTCCTTCTCTTCCCCTCCCTAAATGTTACATGTTTGATAATAGTGCTTGCATATTTGGTTCCTTCTCTTTACCCTTCCTATTGATAATGTTTGACAAAAGTTCCCTTTTTCCCCTCCCTTTTGATAAATGCTTAGACGTTTTTTATCATATTTTTATGTTCCTCTTCTTTACCTTCCCTATTGATAAATGATCGAAATTAGTTTAATACATTTTCTGCATAGTTACATTGTGATTCTGATTTTCATAATTGAAAGTCTTTTGGTGTTTAATCTTTGGATCATGACCATTTAAGAAACTTAGATAAAGAATTTAAAACTTCCAGAGTTTGTGGTTATTATATGAGTGCAAATGTTATTATTCCTATTATGCTAACACCCATGATCCCTTAGGACTTTAGGTACCGGTGACGTGGATTGGTAGGTCAAGGTATAGATAGGTCAAAGTCCTAAATGAATAAAATACACTGATAGTATAGCGAAGGTTACCTGCAAATAATTTGTGAGATTTTATTTGATTATGGGCCCAGGCGAATATTAATAAAAGACTAGTCGGGTGACCTGCGCGCTCTTTCAGCTGTATGATCCCAAAGAGTGGGAGTCTTAAAGGTGGTATAAAAGACAGTACCAAACAGGGGGAAACAAAAAGCAACTAAGTAAAATGATACACCACCCAAAACAAACGGCATGATATTTCTTTTTTTCTATTTATTATATTACACCTCCCACTTTTCCTTTCTTCTTTCTTCCTAAAAGTTGAAAGCTCCCCTACACCAAGAGATTCAAGCATATCTGTCCACTACCGTGTGTGGTGAGGGTCTCCATTACATACAACCAATAGACAGGCCAGGATACTTACCATGCTTTCCTTGTTTTCTTTCTTTTGATGACCTGGGGACGGGACGCCACTGGAAACAAAACCCAAAACCAAGAAGAAGAAAAGAAGGAGAGAAGAGTATCATTGGATAAGAAAAGACTGGACAGACAAAGAACCTAAAACCCAATTAACCGAAATAAAGAACAGTTACAATATTTTATTTTTTGGTGCACACTGTTTAATTTTGGATTAGTGTCTTCCCGCAATAAAAACAACAACATTGAGAGACATATACAGCCTCCCCACTTTATTTTCCGCCCATCCCTCACACCAATATTTATCAGAAATCTTCTTATTGCGATATGTGGTAACGGCAGTTACCACACATAGCACAATTAACTAGACCGCTCATAGTGAGGGCCAGTGTCCATATATGGATGTCACAAATATTCCAATGTTCACTGTTATCACTTTTCTTCATGTCTATTATGACCACTTTGAAGCGATGCATAAAGATTTTTTATTTATTAAAAAAACAAAAACAATATAAGAATAAAAAGCCACCAAAATGCAAGATAAGAAGTCACTATTATAAAATTATTGTTTTACAATTGTACAGATAATTCTTCATCCTCATTCGTCCATTTGGTTTGCACCCTTCTAGGTCTATGAGATACTTCTACTCATTTACAAGGTTTTGGCATAGGGCAGCACCACAAGGAATCTTGCTGTGCTGCCCTGTATAAAAGGAAAAGAGCAGGAATGCATCATATCTATGAGATACACCACATTACTGTCGTTCTCCCTAGCTGCTGGCGCGCAATGGGCTGTCACTCGTCAACACAGACAGCCTTGTGCCATGGTGCACGGGTGTCTGCATTGTAGGGGTGATTGTTTTTTTGCCGGAAGGGTCACATTCCTGCACAAAAACAGTCAGAAGAGGTGTTTTCCTATTTCTGTGTGTGCTGCAGGATGCAGCACACAGAAAGGGGAAAAAATGGAAAGAAATAAAAATATTTCTCCTCGTTGCGCCTCTGGGGTGCAGTTAGAATATGACGCATTCCCAGGTTTTGATTCCTCGTAAACCTGGGAATGCTTCAGATTCCATAAGTGTTGCATGGGAACATCCACATCAACACCCAATGGACGCTCTTTCATGCAGTGTTCTGCGTGTGAGGGGCACATATTTACAAGGCCATGAAAAGCCACGCAAAGAGGCTTTCTATGGCCTTGTAAATATGCTGCAGCACATTGTGTAACCGTAGCATCAGCAGTGGTAAAGTGCCCAGAGTCATAAAATAGTCAACAACAGGTCAGAAAAAATATAGGAGGGAGGCAAAAAGTTCAGGGATGACCCTGCAAAAAGGGCCAAGTCCAACACAACTCCCTTCCAGCCAAAACGCAGGGTAGACCAATCACTACCTTGATGGGCTTCCCTGCTTAGGGCGATAGAACATGGACCTGGCCCAAAACAGCAGGGGCATATTCCAGTTCTACGCCACTCTGAACCCATTTCAATTCCTCTATCCATACTCTCAGGGTCCACCAAGCTAATCCATGGGGAATCCTTTTTCTCACAGCAAGTCACAATGGCCACTGACAGTAGTCAGGGATGGGACCCAGGCCTTATGCCTCTCAGGGCTCTCAAACCTCTGTGGCGTCAGAGAGCAGGGGGCAGTAGCCCCAGGTGCGTGGCACCCTTTGTCCACTCTCCCTCCTGTCAGGTCAGGTATGACATCCTGGCACTGACCCACCTGCCCTAGGCCTGCACCCAGTGGCTGGACTGGAGACTGGGGTGGGCTCTCCCACACCCGGACCTCCTCCTTGGGGGCTCTGTACCCTCCCACCTGGAGCGGTACCCCCTTCCAGAAGGGAAACAACCTTTACAACACAACTTTTACAACGCACTACCATTACAACAAAACTTTTACAACGCAACATCCATTACAACGCATGCCATTACAACGCAACCATTACAACGCATGACACTACAACACACACCACTACAACGCATGTCTTTACAAAGCAGTCATTACAACGCATACCATTACAACGCATAACATTACCATCCAACACTTACCCTACTGTTGCACCCCCTGGAGTTAGAATAATAATTTTTACCCCTACACTATCCAACACTTACCCTACTGTTGCACCCCCTGGAGTTAGAATAGTAATTTTTACCCCTACACTATCCAACACTTACCCTACTGTTGCACCCCTTGGAGTTAGAATAGTAAATTTTACCCCTACACTATCTAATACTTACCAAAACATGCAATGTAATGTTATGCGTTGTAATGGTATGCGTTGTTAAAGTATTATGCGTTTTAATGAATGCGTTGTAAATGTAGTTTTTAAATTTTCGTTGTAATGGCATGCATTGTAATGGAATGCGTTGTAATGGATGTTGCGTTGTAAAAAATGCGTTGTAAAGGTATGCGTTGTAAAAGTGAGCGTTGTAGTGACATACATCCTTCCAGAATTGTCAGGTTGCCTGTAGCAGGTGTCCTGCACAATTCGCTCACCAGTTCAGGGGTTCTATCCTGCAACTGGGCTACCAGGTCAGGGGGGACATCCTGAACCTGGCCCTCCGACCTAGGGTCTGAACCCTCTAGTTGCACCAGTGTCAGAGGCGAGGACTCCCTCCCTCTGCACCCCCTTCCAGAGTGCTGAACCCTGTCACCTGGAGTGGTACACCTAGAAGCTACATTGGTCAGGACACTAATTACAGTTGCCCCTTCCTCCACATTAGACATCACCTGAACCTGGCTTCCCAACACAGGGACAAAACCCTGCGGTTGAACATTTGCCTGGCAAACCAGGACTTCCTGGGGAGTACATATGCTCCCCCCGAGGGTGACACATAACTCATGTGACGTGTGACAGTCTACCTGGCGCAGATCTCCCGACCCCTGTCCATCTGACAGTGTGCGGAGATTCCCCAGGGCAGAATTGGTGTCACCATGGTCATTCACTGGTGACACAGCCCTTCTGGCTGGCCCCTGACCCACTGGCTCCTCCACTGGGGACTCTTTCCCTCTCTCACCCCTCAGTCTGGACCTCTGTACCCTCCCAACTGGAGCGGCACTGCCAGACGCCCGAACTGATGGAGGCCTGATTACAGACACTCCCTGCTCACCAGATATTAGGGGATCCCCCTCAACGGTCAGCCCATCAGGACAGCTTAGGCTACCCACCTGGTGTTCTCTTACAGAACCATCCAGGCTCTGAGACTGGGTTTTGGGCACCTGGGGGGACACAGCCACACACTCACTCCTTCTCCACTGAGACAGGACGTGAGCCCCTACACACCTCCCACTACACTGGTACCTAGCTGGGATACACTAAATCACTTCCACCACTCTGGGTTGGAAGATACTTGAGCCAGTCCCCACAGGGTCACTCCCCCATACATTTCCAGACCCTCTGGAATCAACCAAAAGGTCTGCCTCCAATGTGAGTTCCCTGGGGTCAGAGAACTCACTCTCCAACAGGTGTTGGCATAGCTCTGGAAAACAGGGACTTACAATATGCTCTCCCACAATTTGATCACACAGCCCCCTACAGTGGTTAACCAAACTATCCTTCACCTCACCATCCAGTGCCTCGCACACGTACTCCACACCACTCTCCTGAGACTGGCAAGACAGTATCTGACTGTCCCTGTCACACAGCCCACACTCTTCTGGGCGGTCTCCACACTCACATAACAGGACTTTAACTTTGGGGGAACCTCTCTCCTTGCACCTCTCATCTTGAGTCAGTAGAGTGTCCCTCCCACCACTAGAACTATGAACCCCTACGCCAGTTACCCTATTCCCCTCAGAGACACTGCACACTACTGGAGCTACCTCATGCCCTTGAACCTCCTGGTGTATGTTAACTAAGGGTGGGCGTCCGAATCGGCTACGCCCTCGGAGTAGGCGTAGTGTTGCCTTCTACGCATTTTGCGTAGACAGCGTAGCCGGCAACACTACGCCCACTCCGTGAGCGTAGCCGAGTCGGCCGCCACCCGCCTCCCTCCCGCCCTCCACTAGATACTTTATTTAAACATTTACACGGGTTAAAACAAGTTAAAAGCACTTACCTTGTCCGGGGCTCGTCCGGGTCTTCATCTTTGAATAGCGTCCTTTGCCTGGATACCAATGCGCATGCGCGGGCGGCCGCGCATGCGCATTTCTCCCGAGAAATGCGCATGCGCGGCCGCCCGCGCATGCGCATTGGTATCCAGGCAAAGGACGCTATTCAAAGATGAAGACCCGGACGAGCCCCGGACAAGGTAAGTGCTTTTAACTTGTTTTAACCCGTGTAAATGCTTAAATAAAGTATGTAGGGGAGAGCGGGAGGGAGGTGCGTAGTGGGGCTACGCGGAGTGCGGGAGTGGGCGTAGCTTCTCGCCCTCTCCGCGTAGCTCCGCGGAGCCCCACTACGCCCCACTACGCCCAGGGTTAATGTTAACCCCCTCCAATTCAGGTGCCACATCTCTCGGTGTGTATACTACTCCTCCAGCACTAGATAACTGAATATTGCTGCCACCATCTGAGCTGGATTCCACCTCCAACTCAGCAAAGCTCACTTCCTGAGCTACCCAAATTTCTTGTTGCTGGGCTGAGACACTCACGGCCTCAAGCCTCTTGAGCTCCATATCAAGCTTCCTCATTATCAAGTCATGTTCCATTTGCATTCTCTTTTCTTCTAGGGCCAATTTCTTACTTTCTAACTCCAGTTACCCATTCAATTTGAGCTTGGCCATCTCCATTTCATGCATCCTGTTTTCTTTCCTGTCTGCCAACTCGTCTGAGGACAGACCTCAGGCAGAAACACTGCTACCCACTGGGGAGGGTGCACCCTCCATTCCAAGACCCAGTTATCCATCAAGCTTCTGCTCTGCATCCTCATATTCCATCAAATTTCCAGGGGCCTTGACCCAGGCCCTCAGCGCCTTTTGGAACTGCTCCTTCTTGGAGAGTCCGGTCATGGAAATTTTAAACGTTTTGCAGAAGCTCTTGAGCTGGTTGTTGGTGTAGCTTTCTAGTTTCTCTTCCTCCCAATCACAGTCAACAGATGCAATGGATGCTGCCTTTTCCATTCTGAATGAACCAGGCATCAGGGTCCAAATACTTATACCCAAAATCCTTTGTTCCCTGAGAGGAGAGGGGCCTATGCCCAGTTCAAGCCAGTTCTGAAGCACTCTGTTTACCAGACTTCTCCTTTCCTTTCACAGTGCAGGGCAGGAACATCATACGCCCCACGAGGGGTGGAGCCAGCATTGTGGATGGCAAATACAGCCCTGGAGCACTTTGTTGACAGTCTTCCTTCTCTTCTTTCAGTGCAGAGACATCAGACGCACCACAGGGGGTGGAGCCAGTACTGTGGGGGGGGCGGGCACAGTCCCATTCAGGTCCCAGGTGCAACTCCTCCCTCCCATCTAGATGCAGATCTCTCTATTCACCACTGGGCTGACTCATTCTGTCTCCTGGAATCCCCCAGCCCTGTCACTCAAACTCCAGTGAAAGGAATACACAACCTCGCAGAGGCAGGCTTGAAAGGTCAGGCAAGCAAATACCTACTTTCTAAAAGTGGTATTTGCAAACACAGAATATTAAAATGAACATCACTAAAAGAAGTATTTTATTATTCTGAGTCCAGGCATATTAAACTCGAATTTCTACCATTTTCTCTGAGTCTGCTAGGATTATAAACATGTAACAATCCAGCCGCCCATTCTGGCCTATGGAGAACAGGTAGCCTTGCAATAGTGAAAAACGAAAATGGCTGTAATTCACTATTAGGACATGCCACACACATCAGGGCTTGTCCTACCTTGTACTTACAATGCACCCTGCCCTTGGGCCTACCATAGGGGTGACTAATATGAAGAGAAGGGAAGGTTTAGGGACTGGCAAGTGGGTGCACTTGCCCAGTCAGCATGACAGTACCAGACTGCACGCAGGCTCTGCAATGGCAGACCTTGGACACATTTTTCAAGCCCGCTTCTGTGGGTGGCACAACCAGAGCTGTAAGCCCACTAGCAGCATTTGGATTTACACGCCCTGGGCACACTCAGTGCAGTGTACTAGGGTCTGACAAGTAAACCCAATTGTCAATCATGGAATCACCAATTAATACATACATTAATTTGCAATAGAGAGAGCATATGCCCTTAAGCACTGATCAGCAATGGTAAAGTGCCCAGAGTCATAAAATAGTCAACAACAGGTCCAAAACAATATAGGAGGGAGGCAAAAAGTTCAGGGATGACCCTGCAAAAGGGCCAAGTCCAACAGATAATAACATGATGCTATTATCATTTTTATTTGTTCCTGCTGCGGCAGCATAGTGGTGGGGCTGCTCTTCTCACAGAGCAGGGGAGCAGTGGTGGGCACACTAAAGTGCACATGACACTTTGCCCAGCCATCTTGAGCCGGCCAAACAATCATGCAAACTTAATATGTTGTCCACCCAGACTATATTTCAGCTTGGGTGCAGACCACACCCAGGCCCACAGTCAGAGTTTGAGCACCGAATCACAGCATTGCTGCATTGTGATTGACTTAGGAGAGCCATCACAATGCTGCATTGCAGCGTTGTGATTGGCCCAGGGGAGCCTGGCGTAAAAAATAATTTTAAAAAACAACACCAATAATCAGAGGCATATTTATAATATCAACACAAACATTCTACTTTTTTAGGCTGCTCATTGATAATGCTTAAAACGTACAATGATAAAACAATATCTCAGGCAAAAGATGACAAACATGTGACAAATGTCTTCACAACTTAAAATAAAGACACCAAAATATCAAAAGAAAACCATTGGTTGCATGTAGGCATCCGTTCAGTACTGCCTTAGTTGTTGTTTATTTTTTCATTTTGGCTTATGTGTTTCATAAAATAAGCGTTGGGATATTTACTTTAGCTAGGTATGTTATTAGCATAATCAATGTCGACTGTTTCAGATACAACACAGCTTTGTTTTAGGAAAATGAACAGGCTGGAATACTACATATGTAAGAGAACCCATACTTCAGACAATAACATTTATTTTAGTGTAATTGTTTGGTGTATTAGTGGGCATTCGTAGCCAGAACTGTCTATGTGTTTACAAGCTGCCTGAAATGTCAGAAAGTTGAAGTTATATGAAATAAAACGAGTCTGCCAATTCATGCTATTAAAATGGTTACACCATATGCTTTGTAAATCAGGGAAAGATAATTGAAAATTGTGATTTAATTTTCAGTTTCAGAGATGCAATAAAAAATGTGACATATTTTAGACATTATGCCAGATGTTCAATTAAAGAACTATTTAATTTAGAACATATACTGTATTGAAACACGGTGACTATGACCTCTCAGTTAATTATGGACCCATTTCCAGATCTGTAACTTGATAACTTGATTAAAACATTTATTGCATAATTTTCTGGCCCTTCGCGCATGCACTTTCAAATATGAAATTAGACCTAATCATAGAACAGTAGGTTTCAGAGGGAGTAATTAAAATACTTTGTTTGTATTAAAATCCAACCTATAATAAATTAAACAAAGAAAAAATATATATTAAGGCGTACCACAAATTTGAAATGTGAAAAATGTTTGCTTTGACATATAAATATATACACAATTATTTAATTTTGAAAATCAATACTTATAAAGAATATTTACAATCGTTGCTCAAGCAGGGTCCAAGAAGTAACAATGTAAAAAAACAACGCTGACCCTCAAAATTCACAAAATCCAATTTGTAGTACATTTGCTAGTTTTTAATGGGGATTGGCAAATCCACCTAACATCGCACACATTCTAGCCATAGTCCATTAAAACTGCTAATTTAGTTCAAAATGAACAAAGTCAGAAGCTAGGCGTCAGAGAGGATATACTGTCAACGTTTCGGTCTCAATTGGCTAAAGAGTCCAGCAGACCATCTTCAGGACTGAGTGACGAAAACAAAGCCAAACGGGCCGACCCCTGAGGAACCTGACAGAATACATAAATGTCAATGAATATTAATTATGAAAATTAAATAATCAGTACACCAAAAAGAAAATCACAGTGTAGATCAATCACCAAAACCGTGCTAGCCCAAATTTTTTTTTCTCTAAATGGGAAAAACATTCATATGGCATGATTCATGATGTACATCTGAATACTTACTAATCCTATGTATAATGTTGAATAGATCACATTATATCTTCAGGGACAATGCCTGCCATCTTAAAATGGCAATGGTATCCAAAAATCATAGTCCCAAGCCTATTGCTACAGACTTTAGGTGAATATCCAAACAAAACATCCAAAAAGCAGGACATACATGTTCATTACAAATCCTGAGTCCAATGGTGAAGATTACAAACCTTTATTTAAAATATACATAGAAATGGCCACCATCTTAAAGGTGGGAAGCTCATCAAAGCGCCTAGGACATTATCAGAATAATAATTCAGACACCACCCATGGAATGAGTAAATATATGAAATTAAATAAAGAACTTGTGTTACCTTGCCAGAACCATCTATTCTCCTTAAGTGTGAGCAACATATCCACATTATGTTTTCTCTTGTAGGCACCAATCACTACAAGTGCAAACCATGTAATTGCATTAGTGACATGTGCAAGCATTCTGTATTGGTCCACTAAAAGAGTATTTGGAAAATTACACCGATGTCTAAATTGGTGTTGTAGAATGTGAAGACGAATCTTCTGAGTTGTTTTGCCAATATATTTCAAGGTACCAGGACATTCAATACAATAAATGACATTGTTTAAACCTAATCATAGAACAGTAGGTTTCAGAGGGAGTAATTGAAATACTTTGACTTTAGTTTGTATTAAAATCCAACCTATAATGAATTACACAAAGAAAAAATATATATTAAGGCGTACCACAAAATTGAAATGTGAAAAATGTTTGCTTTGACATATAAATATATACACAATTATTTAGTATTGAAAATCAATACTTATAAAGAATATTTACAATCATTGCTCAAACAGGGTCCAAGAAGTAACAGTGTAAAAAAACAACGCTGACCCTCAAAATTCACAAAATCCAATTTGTAGTACATTTGCTAGTTATTAATGGGGATTGGCAAATCCACCTAACATCGCACACTTTCTAAACATAGTCCATTAAAACTGCTTATTTAGTTCAAAATGAACAAAGTCAGAAGCTAGGCGTCAGAGAGGATATACTGTTAACGTTTCGGTCTCAATTGGCTAAAGAGTCCAGCAGACCATCATCAGGACTGAGTGACGAAAACAAAGCCAAACGGGCCGACCCCTGAGGAACCTGACAGAATACATAAATGTCAATGAATATTTATTATGAAAATTAAATAATCAGTACGCCAAAAAGAAAATCACAGTGTAGATCAATCACCAAAACTGTGCTAGCCAAAACGTTTTTAGCTCTAAAATGGGAAAAACATTCATATGACATGATTCATGATGTACGTCTGAATTCTTACTAATCCTATGTATAATGTGGAATAGATCACATTATATCTTCAGGGACAATGCCTGCCATCTTAAAACGGCAATGGTATCCAAAAATCATAGTCTCAAGCCTATTGCTACAGACTTTAAGTGAATATCCAAACAAAACATCCAAAAAGCAGGACATACATGTTCATCAGAACTCCTGAGTCCAATGGTGAAGATTACAAACCTTTATTTAAAATATACATAGAAATGGCCACCATCTTAAAGGTGGGAAGCTCATCAAAGCGCCTAGGACATTATCAGAATAATAATTCAGACTCCACCCATGGAATGAGTAAATATATGAAATTAAATAAAAAACTAGTGTTACCTTGCCAGAACCATCTATTCTCCTTAAGTGTGAGCAACATATCAACATTATGTTTTCTCTTGTAGGCACCAATCACTACAAGTACAAACCATGTAATTTCATTAGTGGCATGTGCAAGCATTCTGTATTGGTCCACTAAAAGAGTATTTGGGCAATTACACCGATATCTAGATTGGTGTTGTAGAATGTGAAGACGAATCTCCTGAGTTGTTTTGCCAATATATTTCAAGGTACCAGGACATTCAATACAATAAATGACATTGTTTAAAGAATGAACGAATGAATTAATGAATATTAGTCTTCTAAAGCGCAAGCTATACCCGGAGGCGTCAAGGCGCTGTGGGAGGGACTATTGGACAGAAATAAAAGTAGGGCTCAGATTGGAGTACCTGTAAAAAGCCAGGTCTTCAGGGCCTTACGGAACAGAAAGTGAGACACTTGCTCAGCAATATCTGCAGCGAGGGAATTCCAGAGCCTAGGAGCAGTGATGGAAAAGGCTCTGCCTTCCCATTTAACTCTCCTGAACCTAGGCACTACCAGCACATTTTTACTGGCTGACCTAAGCTGTTTAGAGGAAACATAGCGCCGAAAAAGCCCTTTCATACCTTCTGAGCCTAGGGCATAAAAAGCCTTGTGACTAAGACAAAGAGCCTTGAGCAAAATTCTTCTATTTAAAGGGAGCCAGCGCAGCTTGCTGAGAGAAACCGAGACTGAGTGGTATTTAGGAAGATCCGTCACCAGCCTGGCTGCTGCATTCTGCACTAGCAGCCATCGACACACAAGGCCTTTATTAATGCCCAGATAAAGGGCATTACAATAGTCCAGTCTGGACAGGACTAAGGTAATAACTGCCTGCTTTCGGGAGGCGAAGGAAAGAAAATGGGAAAACTTTCAGAGAATCCTAATAATCCCAAAGCAAGTGGACACAGTTCTATTAATCTGAAGACTCAGGGAGAGAGAGTTGTCCACTATGACCCCTAGGTTCTTTCCATGTGATACCGGACAAGAACAAGAACCAAGCGTGTATGGCCACCAATCATTGGGCTAGACATTCAGTTGGTTCCCAAAGATCAGGACCTCTGTTTTGTCCGCGTTAAGGTGAAGATAGTTCTCCACCATGCAAGAGAATACAGCTATTGAAGTTGGTGGCAGATTTCCTGATGTTGTGGGTAATGGACACCATGATTTGCGTGTCATCAGCATAAGACAAAACCTCCAATCTAAAGGATCTGACAACCCTGGCCAGTGGGGCAACATAAATGTTGAAGAGGGTCTGGCTCAACGAGGAGCCCTGTCGGACTCCATATAACGGACTGTTTGGAGCTGAGTAGAAAGGACCCATTTTCACAGTTTGTGCCCGATCACTAAGGAAGGAGGTAAGTAGCATGAGGGCTGTACCCCCAACCCCTATCTCCCTGAGCCATTTCACCAGCCTCATGGGAGATAGAGTATCAAAGGCTGCGGTAAGGTCAAGAAGGATCAACAACATGGTGTGCCCTGCATCAACCTGAACACAGATATTATTGATTACTGAGGTTAGTGCTGTTTCCGTGATGTGATCACTTCTAAAACCATGCTGCAAATTATCAAGCACCTGGTGCTCTCCCAAGAACGAACTGAGATGAAAATTCAGATGTTTCGCAAGAATTTTGGCTGGAACTGGTAACAAGGAGATAGAATGATAGTTCTTTAATTCAGCTGGATCCAGCAAGGGCTTTATTAAAAGAGGCTTGATCACTGCTGTCTTCCAGGGGACGGGGTACTGTCCCACCGAAATAGCTATATTAAGTACTGAAGTGAGGTCGGGAACAATGGCCTCCCTTCCCATTTTCCAAATCTTCAAAGTTCATGCCTCCATCGTGGAGCCTGATGTAATTGCCCCTCGCAGGAGGTCCATACGCTCAAGTGACAGGGGGGAGGTAACTAATTTTGTTTAAGACACAATTACAAAAATGTCTAAGTTGCCTTGTCTTTCCATTCAAATCACATGTTTTAACAATGCTCGTAGTGTCACATGCTTTGTAATTTCCACATTGATGATGTCCAATGGTGGGTCCAAGTCCCTATAACTGGGTCAGTTTAGTTGTGTGGCAATCTATATATACTTTTACTAGTTTATCTTTCAGGTTCTTGGAACTCCTGATGGAGAACATGGTCTTGTCTAAAGTGAGGTTTTCCAAATGCAAAAGCTGCCAATTTATTTTAATGATGTTTGTTATCATATTAAAATGCCAGGCAGGAATCATTTGATCTTTCTTTTACTGTTAAAAGTGAATTCCTGTTGTAATATTGTGCTCTTTATAAGATGGTGGGAATATCCCCTAGCAATCCATTTTGATGATAACATTTTGGCTTCTTTGAAGTAATCTTCCTTTTTAGGGCAGGCATGCCGGGTGCTTAAAAATTGGCTAAACAGTAGGTTGTCCTTGAGGTTTCTGGGATGATGGCTATTATACTTTGTTACTTGCTCTCTGCATAGGATATAGACTTTTGTACATGATTGTTGAGTCATTTCTAATAGTGAGATCCAAAAAAGTGATCAGATTATTATTGAATTCTAAAGTAAATTATAAATTCCTGTTCTGATTGCTCAGCCATTTATGAAAGACCATTAACTTAGTTACAGACCTTTCCAAACAAGGAGAACATCATCAATATACCAAAGCGCCTTTCTGATGTAGTTTCTGTAAGGATCTGATATATTGTAAATGGTTCTTTCTTTAAAGGTAGAAACATAGAGATTAGCTATCTCTGGGGCAAATATTGCTCCCATTGCAACTCATTGGACTTGGACAAAACACTCTCCATTGAAAATTAAATAGTTACTTTCTAGTCTTATCCACTACTTTTTTAGGAAGAAGTGTGCAATCTTATTTGCGACCTCACTACTTTGTGTGTGCTCTTCTATTTAGATTGACATGGTATACATGAAAGAACATGGCTTAATCTTTGATGATTTTTTTGGTAAGTGTTGGTGTATCAGGTTTATTTATTTGCCCTTTGGGCCGTGTAGGTGTATTTCCGGTGTTCACTGTTTAGTTGCACTTATGATGTTTGGTGAAAAAACATTTGGGATAGCACACTTTTAGTGACTGATTCACATTGTGACTTTTGGCGTAACGATTATTTTATTCTCGTTATAGATATTTATTAACATTTATGTATTCTGTCAGGTTCCTCAGTAGTCCGTCCGTTTGACATTGTTTTCATCACTCAGTCCTGATGATGGTCGTCTGGACTCTTTAGCCAACTGAGACTGAAACTTCGACAGTGTATTCTCTTAGACACCTAGCTTTTGATGTTGATCATCTTGAACTAAGGACCTCAATACGATGTCAGATGGGCAAGTGTCCGACAGGCATTGTTGTCGTAAATGGACTGGCCAACAAGCAGTTGGCAGTCCTGACCGCCTAATTGGGATCTGACCACCGTGGAGGCATTTGAAACTTGCGTTTTGGCATTGAGGCTTGTGCCAAGGCCTGGAAAAGGACAACAGCACAAGTCCCAATTCCAAAAGGCATGTTTTAAAACATCCCTGCACCCAGTGCACATCCCTCCCCACGGCGCCATTTGCTCTCCATGGCCATTTTGAGCCCTTTGGTGAAGCTGCCTTCAGACCGGCCCGGAGCATGACGTACGGTAGTGGTGGCCGGCGACATGCTTGTGCCTGACTCCTCTCTTTGTGACCTTTGTACATTCAAATTCCAGGAGTTCAGCGCATTATCTGGTGCACCGCCTGGGACCGCTCCCGCCATTGCGTCAGACAAGCGGCGGCTCCCTAGACACCAGCGACGTGGTGGAGGGCTGGAGGGCTGGAGTGCTGGGCTCGAGTGGCGGTCTGCCAAAAGCACCTCTGGAATTGGAGTGCTGGCCTGATCCGACTGCTCGCTGCCTTTTTGTGTCCTGATCCTCTGGCGGCTACTAAGACCAGTGGTGAACACATTGCCTGTACCTTCAAAATGGCGGATGACATAGCGCTTTTCAGACAACTTTGCATCTTAAGCAAGAGATAAGCAAGACCTCCCAGCCTCAGTCCCTCACGCGTCAACAGATAGCCTCCCTGATATCCTACCACACACCACGTCCCTCTCGGCATAGCCTGAGGACTATCCTGGCTCTATACAACCTCATTCTGCCTGACCTTAACATGGCCGCTAATTACAAGGCTTGACTCAACTTCACAAGAAACCTAAACGGAATTTGCTCAGCTCACCTGATTGCACGTCTACCGTAGTATTTAAGCCTGGCCATCCCACACAAGGCTGCCACCGCTGAGCCTGAGGACCACCTTTACTCTATACCACTCACCCTGCCTGTCCCCTAGATGGACGCCACCTACCAGACTCCACTCACAAAAGAAATAGCCTAAGTTAATTAATTTAGCTCAACTTCTCTGGCCACATATCTTTCAGAAACAGTGACGTCTGCCTTACCACATACAGGACTGCCCCACGTAACTAGAGTACAGTCCAAACTCCATATTACCTCATCCTGGCTGACCCTAGATGACTGATACCGATGAGGCAGGACTCCTCAGAATTAGAAACCTATACCGATTTTGCTCAACTCGCCTGGCCAAAACAGTTACACCAGGTTTTACACACAGGGCTGACTCCACATGCTTCATCGCCTCTGAGACAACCTCCACTCAACTACTCCCATCTCGCCTCTGTGTCGCCCACAGTCCTGATCAACGTGATGTCCATATGTGATCTGCCATTGACTTACCATTCTTGCTCCAACCCAACCCTAGTTCTCCTACTCTTCTCTCCAGCATGGCAGGACCCTGCCTAACCTCTACGGGGGAAAACTCCTACACGGTGGTCTATCCTCCTAACCTTTCCATATCCGCCACTAAATCCTTCCAAAATTCCATCCTGAAAACTCCCTTTCTTAAATAAAACCTATGCTGGATCCTGCTTCCCTGACAACTATACCCTATATCCAACATCCCACTCTTAGCGAAAGTTTTTGAGAAATGCGCACAGCAGCAGCTGAGCCAACACATCACCAACTTCCACCTACTAGATGACTTCCAATCCGGTTTCAGACCTGGTCACAGCACTGAAGCCACAATCCTACACATCGTGGATGGTGCCTTAAAAGCCCTTAAACAAGGCAAAACATGTCTCCTAATCCTCCTTGACCTTCAACCTTTACCTTGAACCGCTCACAGAGGTGCTTCGTACTGCCAATATCACCTACCACATATATGCCAATGATACACAGATCTACATTAAAATCTCTTCTCCTGGGGACATTTTCTCCCTGAATGAGGCCTTGAAGCTGACTGTGCACTGGCTCACCTCTAACCAGCTCAAACGTGACACAAAAAAACAGAATTGCACCTCATCTCACCAAACAAAAACAACCCCGCCATTCAAGAATGGTTCAAGGTTATTACAGCATTAAACTGCACCCCTATAATTGTAAACTCTGCTAAATCCCTTGGAATAACCCTTGACGGCAGCTTGAATATGCGTGGTCATATGAATTCAATGGCCAAAATCTCCAGATTTCACCTGAGCTATCAAAGAAACTTGAAACCCTTCCTCCCTTCCTCGACATTCCCGACCTAAAAATGGCAATCCAAGCGCTAGTCATTTCCAGACTAGAATATGGATGCTCCACCCTCAAAGGTCTATCCAAGAGTTCGTTGGCCCCACTGAAGGCTTGCCTCAATGCCGCCACCAGACTCCTAACTGGTTCAAAGAAATTCGACCACATCTCTCCCCACTTGAAAGCTCTAAAATGGCTTCCTCTTAAGGCCAGGATCCAACTTAAGCTGGAATCACCCACAAGGCTCTATACTCCAATTCCCCCCACCCCCCAAAGTCCTTTGTTTACCTCCTATCTATCCTGTAAAGCGCTCTGATACTCTCATGGGTCTGGTTCGCGCTCTATAAAACTCTAAATAAATAAAAAATAAAATGGAGAATGGATGTTTGTGGGGGTACCAGTGGTGCCTCCATTAGCTTTTAGCAGAGGCTGCAGTGGGATGGAGCAGTACAAAAGGGGGTGGTGATGGACGGAGCATCTGAATCAATCAAACACTCATACCCAGTCAAAAGATCTGGGTTTAATCCATCACCGTTCTTTAGCCCACTCTGCCACCCCAGTTCAGACATGGCTATATGCAAATCAGTCTGACCCTGTGCCTCATGGGAACAGTCCAGCCCGAACTGCCAAGCCATGCCTTCCCTGGACCGGAAACAAGCTTCCGAGGACCGGTTTCTGGCATTCCAGCCGTCTTCAGCCCGGCTTGCTTGAATCCAGTGGCAAAGTGAGCAAGGGACTCACGTCTGAGCATACCCTGCCACACTCATGGTGGCCAAAAGCGGTACAAAAGGGGGTGGTGATGGACGGAGCATCTGAATCAATCAAACACTCACACCCAGTCAAAAGATCTGGGTTTAATCCATCACCGTTCTTTAGCCCACTCTGCCACCCCAGTTCAGACATGGCTATATGCAAATCAGTCTGACCCTGTGCCTCATGGGAACAGTCCAGCCTGAACTGCCAAGCCATGCCTTCCCTGGACCGGAAACAAGCTTCCGAGGACCGGTTTCTGGCATTCCAGTCGTCTTCAGCCCGGCTTGCTTGAATCCAGTGGCAAAGTGAGCAAGGGACTCACGTCTGAGCATACCCTGCCACACTTATGGTGGCCAAAAGCGGTACCAAAGGTGGTGGTGATGTTCGCCATAAGTGTGGCAGGGTATGCTCAGAAGTGAGTCCCTTGCTCACTTGGCTACTGGATTCAAGATAGCCTGGCTGATGAGGATTATGAATCCGAAACCGGTCCCAGGATGCTTGTTTCCGGTCCAGGGAAGACATGGCTTGGCAGTTCTGGCTGGACTGTTCCCATGAGGCTCAGGGTCAGACTGATTTGCATATAGCCATGTCTGAACTGGGGTGGCCGAGTGAGCTAAAGAATGGTGATGGATTAAACCCAGATCAGTTGACTGGGGGTGAGTGTTTGATTTGCTCAAACGCTCCGTCCATCATCCCCTTTTGTATCGCTTTGTTCACCCTAAGTGTGGCAGGGTATGCTCACACGTGAGTCCCTTGCTCACTTGGCCACTGGATTCAAGATAGCCTGGCTGATGAGGATTATGAATCCGAAACCGGTCCCAGGATGCTTGTTTCCGGTCCAGGGAAGACATGGCTTGGCAGTTCGGGCTGGACTGTTCCCATGAGGCTCAGGGTCAGACTGATTTGCATATAGCCATGTCTGAACTGGGGTGGCCGAGTGAGCTAAAGCATGGTGATGGATTAAACCCAGATCAGTTGACTGGGGGTGAGTGTTTGATTTGCTCAAACGCTCCGTCCATCATCCCCCTTTTGTATCGCAGTGGGATGGAGGCCCTGCTAGTGTCCCCCAAAGTGTGTTTCTGACAGTCTTTCAATAGCGGTCAGACAGCCAATAAAAGCGTCAGAAAAGGCCATTGTAATCCCTTTGGCAGTGCCTGAGAAGGCACCCGCCTCATTGTAGGGATTACATTCTGACCGCAGGGCTGACAGGCCTATTGAGCCTGTTGGAACAGCAGCGGTCAGTCCCTCACACATGTGGTTGGACCGCTGCTTCAGATGTTGGTGGGACCGACACCCACGCACCATCAGTGCCGGTCCCACTGACATCATAATGAGCCCCTAAATTACCAGAGTGAATGGACTATGGTTAGAAAGTCTGTGATGTATTAGGTGGATATACCGATCCCCAGTAATCACTAGCAAATATACTGCAAATTAGATTTAGTGATTTTTTTTTGGGTCGGCGTGCTTTTTTACATTCTTAAATTATGGACCCTGTTTGAACAAGGATTGTATATATTATTTATAAGTATTGATATGCATTGCTTAATGATTGTGTGTATATTTATGTATATATATGTATCAAGGCAATCATGCCAAAACACGTAAGGACTGAAGGAGTAAATTTACTGCCACTGGCAGGATGCATAAATAAATGGCATCATTTAAGTCGGAGTTGGGCCTCTGCATTTTCTTTCTGCATTTCATGCTATGACAGGACTCTCCATTCCTGATGGCAGGGGCCGCTCTGCAGGGTTGGTGGCCCCCGGTAAAATGGAGTTCTTTTGTGCATATTATAGAGGGGGCATGACCTGCTTGCTAGCAGACCAGACATTTGGACTTCCGTGGTATTTTGGTTCTGCGAGTGAGAAGGAGAGATGAGGAAGACGTTTCTCTCTCTGGAGACTCTGGATTTGGTGCAAGTACGTTGGGTGGCAGCAACAAACAAGCAATTGGCAAATGAAATAGCAGCCCGCACCATTAATAGAAATGTGTAATTCTGACTCAAAAACGAAATGTAGCACCACAGGACGAACTTGGATGAATGGTTATGGTACATTCTGGGATCTGGAGGAGGTTGCCTCAGGTCATGTGACCACTTGGTTTTAAAGACACTCATCTGTGATCAAGGCATTTATGACAAAACACGTAAGGACTAAAGAAGTGAAGTTGCTGCCACTGGCGCGATGCATAAATAAATGGCACAATTTAAGTCAGAGTTGAGCCTCTGCATTTTCTTTCTGCATTTCATGCTATGACAGGATTCTCTGTCCCTAATGGCAGAGGACGCTCTGCACGGTTGGTGGCCCCCGCTAAAATTGAGTTATTTTGTGCATATATATATATGAATGAAAGAGGGGGCAATCGAAAACTGCAATTAAGAAGATTGGAGTCACGTCTAATCATACGTTTTCAAACAAAAATGCCGAGAGGATTGAACATGGACGAAGAAATGTACGTACATCTCTGAAAGTTCATCGTAATTGGGAACTGAAACCTATATGAGATGCTTTAATTCCATGGAATATATAGACCTTGAATAGATCACATTTTGATAAGTTTGGGGCACTGAGCCCTTTATCATGTACTTTTAGGAATTGGACTATCTGTGATTGGAGTCGATTATGGCACTGAGCCCATACGTGAACAATAATACTATAGACATCATATCCAAACGACTTGGTTAATGATGCACTAACTGTCGGGATAAGCGGTACATAGGTTAGATGGAAATTTTTCCACATCAAAATCCGACTTTTGTAAACTCTTTGAAAGACTGTCCAAATTCTTTAAGTTAATCGGAAATTGATTTAACAGTGATCTATATAATTTACTGAATGGTAATCAATTTGAATGCAATGATGTAGTAACGTTTTTTTTATTTCCAAATGTTATGTAAAGCTACCTCTCCCAGAATGCTTCATTACAGGCTGATGAGAAGTAAGGTATATAAAGTAAAAATAGAGAATGGACTAGTGGCAACGCTGTGATCAAGATCTGCGGTCGAAACGCGTAGGTGAAGGGGGCTACTTGTGAGTCTCTTAAATAAAACCCAACCAAAGCAACTGGACGAGTGCGGACATTAATTCTTTTTTGGTGAACGATATATATATATATATATATATATATATATATATATATATATATATATATATATATATATATATATATATATATATATATATATATATATATATATATATATAAGCAAACCTTTTACACAATCGAATTTTGTGATGCGCCTTATATGTTTGATTTCTTTTCTTTACTCATTATAGGTTGGATTTTAATACCAGGTAAACTCAAAGTATATATAAATTACTCTTTTAGAAATCTATTGTTCGATGATTAAGTTTATACAAAGTTTCCTGGAGTAATATTGGGAAGCCCTAATATGTGTAGCCTTTGAAATATGAAAGCATTAAAAAACCCTAAGAGTTCAGTTCATCTTTTGATTATATTTGCTAACTCCCAAGGTCTACTTGTCTTTGGTACATCATATTAATAAAACATATACAGTAATTTAATACATCAACACATGGCACAGTTAATGTTGCGATGCATTGATGATAGTCACTGTTATGACTATGGCCTGCTAGAGACAAAGAATAAAGAAAGGGTGGTTGTGGTGGATATATGTTATAGGGCTTAGTGTTCTGTAGTTAGCAATAAAATACATCTGATGATAGCAATAACTCATGGATGTAAAGAGGAGGATGTGGAGAAGGATAGATGTACAACATCCAATGAAAAATGCTGCAGATCTCTATATGAAGAAAGGTGACAATTATCTATTTTCGTTTCCTAAACAAAACTGGACTATGTAACTGGTACACTAGTGCTCTCAGTTTGGCTTACCATCCACAGTATACAAATATAGGGGCCAGTCAAGGGATACATCCATATTGGAGCACGTTCATCTTCATGCCTCAATCCTCAAATGAGCTGCAATAATATTGTACTCCCCACAGCCAATCACATTCTGGGATATGGACTCTAAAGCATTCTGAGGTCAAACATATGGCCAAGGACGGGGCCAAATTTGTCACTTTAGCTTTTCCAAGCTCTATATGTTTTTTAATAATAGTGGGCAAAACAAATCGCTAAACAGTGAACAGGATGAAATCAGCCTATTTTAGTCCACCTGCAGGGGAGCATTTGTGTTGGAAGACCACCACAATTACCTGTCCAAAGATTGTTTTTTATTATAAGCCCAATCACAGAAAACCAGCTGTGTTTATGCTACCTACCCTGTCGTTTTTCAAAGTGACTTGCGGAATAATCTTATCACCCCATGACACAATTCCATTTGTGACCCACCATTCATCCTTTACCTTGTGGAAAGTACACAAATCTCCCATCAAGTTCTATTCTTCTGACCATCCTAAATTGCAATAGTCAATTACTTTTTGAAGACGTACATCAAAAGACATAATTTCTTCACAAACTTTCCTAGATGTCGTTTTAGACTTACAAAACATCAGTACACTCATATTCTCAAACTCTACCTTACATTCAGACTCATCCAGAGAAAACACATCCAGGTACCCTACAAGTATTCTTGACATGAAGTCTGCATGCGTGTTCCTAGATGCTGACACATATTTTATCTAACACTGGAATGCTTCTAATTTGCTTTCTATTCTAATAAATCCTTGCAGTTAATATTTTCCCACCACCAGGATATAAAATGTTCATGAGTGGTTTGTAATCTGTGATAATGGTGAAATTCATTCCCTATACATATATTCTGTGTTGTTACAAAGCCCTCATACAAGCTAGATATTCTGCTCAGTTACTGTGTATTTGCATCCGGCCTCCCTCAAGGCTCAAGACCCATAGGCAACGTCCCAATCTTCTTTCCATTATCCGGCATAAGAACTCCAACTATCCGTTCAGCACTTGCATCAATGCAGATTATACACAGTTTCCCTACTATGAAGGATTTTAAGAATGTGCATTATCTTTATCATTTTTTAAAAGGCAAAATGATTTTCTTGAACAATACACCAGTCACATTTCTCATTCTTCCTCAAAATCGTCCTCAAATACTCTGTTTTACAGGCTTAGTTTTCAACAAATTTCAAATGGATTTCTGTTAATCCTAAAAAAAGAGGCTAACTGTTCCATGATTTGAGGTTCTGGAAAATTGCAATTTGCTCTGATGTGGTCATCTGTAGGGGTAATTCCATCAGCAAATATTCAATAGCTAAGTACGCGACTTGGCTAGAAGCAAAGTGATACGTGTCCCTTCTAAGGGCCAAACCCTTCATGTGCAGTACCCCCAAAACTCTTCTTAAGTTCCTACTGTGATCTACTTGACTCCTCCCAAAGACATACATTTCATCTTGGAAGGTGATGTTGCCTTCAAATCCATAGAGTGACCCTTTAATGATTTTTTGTAAAACTCCGTCTGTGCTGGCCGAAAGGCATGTGTTTATACTGACATGGACATTTTTGATATAATGAAAGTGGTGAGATTCTTGCTATCCTTGTGAAGAAACTATCTGGTGATATGCGCTGACTAAGCTCAAGATCGTGACAACTGTAGCCCTTGCCAATGTGGAAACTAACTCATGGATGTTGGGTTATGGATATTGATATCGCTGTACTTACGCAGCAACGATCCACACACAAATGAAGCTCTCTAGGTACCTTTAAAGATATAACCACTGGAGAAACACATGGGGTGACTCCACAGCTTCAGGGGTGTTGCAGGATTTATGTCATGGTCATGGTCACATATATCCTGCAACAACCCTTTTAGTTTTGCTCTGTAGTTATTGGGAGCATTTCTTATTTTGGGTCATACAGAAATGGCATCTTCCTTAAGAATGAGCTCATGCTTTGATCCCTTAAGCTCTCCTAGCTTCTCTTCGCAAATCTCAGAAAATTCACTCACAAGATTCTTGACAGTGGCATTGCCCTTCCCCTGAAATTCTACAGAAAATAAAATTGGAATAGGAGGTGGATTTAATCTTATGCCAACCTCTTCTTGGTGGGGCCAGCCTAGGATCGGCTCCCCCTTATCAGCTTCAAATATCTTCCCCTTGGTAAGGCTCTTGAAACCTTTTAGTCCTTAACCATCTAAACAATGTTTGAATAATGCTAGTTTGCAAAAAGTAAAATTTTCTCCTTTCAAAACTTCAAACTAGGCCAAAAATATCTCAAACCGATCCTCCCAAGGCATCGAAAATTGTCCAAAACATTTAAAACATGCAGGGGATTAATTAATTGATGTCAATATTTAAGATTAATATTTAAGATTAAAAAAAAAGAAAAACAAGTATAATCAAAGTGGTCACTCTAGTCTGGAGTCGAAGAGTATAACATTGACGATGTAAGTGTTCCAAGGGGTTTTTATTGTGGCTGTCAGCAATGTGCAAGCTATAGGTCAGTATTAAATTTTACTTAACCAGGCTTATCTGCCATAACATTTCTAGGCAGTAATTCCTACGGGTAAGGTAAGGTAAGGTAATGTTTATTTATGCTTGATTAATTAAAATCTTTGCAAATGCATAACAAAAAGATTCCCATTGTACACAGATTATTAAACTTAAAAACAACATTAAAAGGATTGTCAGTAAAATATTCCCAGTTTATGCAATTGGTTGTTCTGTAAAACCATACACATAAATTCCTATACTTCAAATAATGCAAGCTGGCAATAAACTACAATTGATTTACATGCCGGAAAACGCAGCATACACAAGTCCATTGTTCATACTATTGGGCATTATTAAGTTAAAATGCTCGTGCAACTATAGGAAGGTATTAAGTTCATTTAACATATAAAAAGCGTTTTCTCAACCGTTAGGCAATAAATAGAAGTGCTGGTACAACTGTAAAGTGTTATTGCTCATTTTTGACTTTTTAGCAACTCCCTTTTGATGCCCGTGTGATCTTATTTTTTACATACTTCAGATAACGACACATTTTTCTGTCTCTTGGTTACCGTCTCGAAGAATTTTGTTAGCCGACAGTTAAGCTGAACATCCACAGGGTTGAAGCAAAGCTTCACTGCCTTCCTACAGGACCGGGTACCACAATACCTGAAAAAGGGATGTAGCAAGGTGCATCTTATAACCTTTAAGTTGGGACAGTTACAGATTACATGAATAACGTCCTCCGTCCCGCTTCCACATAGACGGCACGTAGGTGTACCTCCTCTCCTTTCCCATAGTGGGAGGTGGGGATTGATCGCAATTACCCCCAATCGCAGCTTTAGAACATTTTCCTTCATTCTTATTTTGACTCCTGCACTCAAGTAGGATTGGGGTTTGAGCCTTGAGTAATCACTGAGCACTATCCAGCCATGTGCCTTTTTAGTAAGAATTGCTTTGTTTTCTAAAACAGGTAGCATGGACGTTGTCTTTTTCACTGCTTTTTTGAAGGAAAGATGATCTGTTGGTACGGCCCAGAGTTCAGACAGACCCAGTAGCTCAATGGAGTCAAACAGGTAATCCCTGGCTGAGCATTTTCCTTGGCGAAGTAAGGCATTCCAGAGGTGGGAGTTTAGGGATCCTGCTTCTGCACTTCAGATTGTATTCCAAATTTTTACATAAGCACTCCTTCTTTCCACTGTTTGTCTTTGGACCCCAAATTCCAGCCGTTTTTGAGCAGGGTAGACATATTTTGGAAGATGGAAAATTGCTCTATAAAAATTGGCTACTACTACGTCTAGGGCTGCCGCATCTTTGCCTTTAATAGCCTCACTCCCATATGTTATTGTTGGTAGCAATTTAGCCGGCAAAATCTGTAGGAAGGGATCAAGCGTAAGGCCGGGAAGCCGTCTCTTCAATCACTTCAGTGCTAAAAAAGTTGTAGTTTCCTTTCACCGCATGGACTCAAGCTGAGGTTTAAAAGAGCTTTTATATTCTATTAGTATTCCCAGATATTTATAACTCGTTACCTGATCCAAATGTGGCCATCTAGGAACCATCTGTTATTCTTCTTTTTGTGATTGTTAACTGCCATGATTTTAATTTTCTTGAGATTTATTTGGAGGGGTTAAGAGGTTCCTGTCAGCAAGTAACAGCCCAGCAAGTAAACTCTGGCGTTCACGTGAGATAGTTCTGAATACCTCAACTCTGCACATGTAATGCAGTGTTCCCAGACTGGCGATGAGATAACGGTAAAAATGCCCATAATCTAACTATCATGTACACATTTTCTATGGCTAAGGGGGCATGAAACACAGTCTGCCCTAAAAGATGGCCGCTGAATAACAGCGTACACAATGCCCAGAGGGAGTAGAGCTTGAAATTCGTCCACCTGAGTGTCACACTGAAATTAGTAGAATTAATATGTTTCAATCCCAATCAATTGAAGATCAGCCCGCTAACTCCTCACCTCACAAGATACACAAAATGTTTGCCACAACACAAATCCCGCCAGGAACAATGGACTGCGGTACAATGTAATGGTACCCTTGTCATCGAGTGAGGTATTGTTATGCCGAATCAGAGCAAGATCAGTGAGAAAATGTAGAACACAAGGAAGTCAGAAAAGGAAGGTTATATTCACATAGCAAGTATCATTTCTTTGTGATGAATACAAGATTATCAATAAAAAAAGCACACGCATCCATTTGCAGTAGTCCACTCCAACCGACACTCCATACCAAAACAGCAGTCACTCGTTCTCACTCCCCTACCATTCTATCATGAAATACAAAAAATTCCATCACAACATCTCTTCACGAGTGGAAACCTTCCAACATAATACCACAATTAGTTACTGCCAATAGGGCTGACTCTGTTCTTTGAAGAAGGCTGAAACCTGACTGTGTGGGATCAAAAGAGAGTTATCTTAAAGGTACTTAAAGAGCAGGATATTGACAGCATTTCATAATTTTTTGTTGAGAGAGGGAGTAAATAAATTGGTCTATAGTTAGAAGAAAGAGATGGGTCATAAGAATAATGAAGTTAGTGAATCAAATACAAAAAGGAGCTACAAAGTCACAGATCGTAGTGTTAAAATCAGCTCTTGAGATGGCAGACGATAAATCAATAGAAAACTAAACAATTGCCAGTACTGTTAACAGTACTGGCAATTGTTTAGTTTTCTATTGGTCAGTGGCTTGGCCTTACTGTTGGGAGCCCAAACCCAGTGGTGTTAGTTGGACGATAATATCAAGGCACCAGAGTAACAAGTGGTAGCATTAATTTTAAAGGGTAATATCACGCCTTCTGAATAAGAGAACAATGTTATGAAGCATTTTAAGGAGGATCTAAATATCATAGCAATCTCACCCCCAATTTTTCTGATGCGGTCGAGTTAATGTTATAGTTGCGTCTGGAATATCGAGGATGAATGTATCAGACAGCCACGTTTATGTTGACAAATAAAAAAACATCTGAATTTCTGAGTTGCAGATCTTGGAAAAAGGAATGGTGCACTATGGGTGCTCGAAAATGGAAGGTTCACTACTTGCAGTAGTAAAACATTTCACAAATCAGAAATGTAAACACCCACTCACTTTGCACCCGACTTGTAATTCAGTTTCAGAGATCATTAGATTTTGTTTCAAAAACAGAATACGTTGACTCTGTGTAATCGGGGCCCAATTAGGTTTTTAGAATCGGCTATCCTAAATGTTCTATTGCTGGACAATATGGGCTCAATGGTTTATGGTTTGAAAGGCATCTGACGCAACACACTTATGTCCTTATAATGTCTACCTAAAACATGAAAAAAATCTCACTTAAATCCAACCTGAAACACGTCCATAAGACATGAAAATCGAATGAATCTTAAAACATAAAAAATGACGAGAAAATGAGCATCCCCATTACATGGGACGTCTATTGAAAAATCACTATTTTGGAATTCATGAAGCTTTGGTTAGGATATGCGGATAAATTAAATTAAATGAAACTTCATAAATAATATTCTTCACGTTGACTAAAAAAGGAAGTATTTTGCACACTGCTAGAAATGTTAAGGACAAGGCAAAAAAAAAACATTCGTGTTCCACGCTACTCAGGTGGTATTTTGGGTTAATATGTCCCAAGGTTCCTAGATGACCTTTAATGGTTATCCCAGGCCGCGGTGGCATCTTCAGTGAGAGCACCTTTGATTAAGTGCATGTTTCCAAGCTCTTTAATTTGACCAGGGAGCTGCTGATGCCTCTGACAGATGTTCTTCTTTTTATGAGCCAATAGTAGCCTCATGGAGCAGTTTATCATGTTACAGCAGGAACAAAATGACATCGCACTTGAGACATTACATTTCCCATCGCGAATGACATGTTGACCTGTCTGCCTGTATCTGGCAATGGACTGCAGCCGCTAAAACAGATTGTCGGCACCAGTTTATTTATGGAATACAAAAGTCTTCACACTAAAATATGCCTTAAGAAGCTGAGCCCTACACCGAAGGAGAATTCATGTCTGAGTGTAGCACCATTACTTTTCAATCCAAACGCATTTCGTTTTGAATAAATGAGGTTTAACTGAGCAAACCATTGACAATAAAACAAGGCCACAAAGCACGCAGTGTCTGCAACATGGAAACATGCTTTAAGAAATACAATTTCATAAAATAATTTCTGTTTGCTCTGAAATCAAATTAGAAACAGTTATCATCAAATCTGCATTATTCTATTCTGCATGTTTTAGATCGGGTTGCAAAATTGATTCCACGCAAGCGCCACAAAATATCACTCAATGTGTTTCAGACAAGTCAAGCAAGGGCAGTTTTATTCAGGAATTATTTCTGTGGCAATGCTGCTTGCTTACAACGTGGTCAGCATTCTAACTTAATGGCCAATGGTCTGTGGAAATATCCAATAAACAGTACAATATATCACAATATATTCAATGTCCCCATCTCTTCCTCATCAAGTCCTTACTTTATGAGATACTCACAGTCTCCAAAGGAAAAACAAAAGCTAACGGCAACCAAAATGGCCCTGGCCCTCTGGAGGATGGACTAAAATTAACAGATATCCCATCGTGCCTTATTTGAGCGAGTGGGGCCCACCTGCACTATTTTTTGCGACCGGCCCTAATTTTTCCTCATTAGACATTTACAGTGCTTAATTTGAGCCCGTGGTTTCCGGTGCTCAGCACCGGCACATAATCATTAGCAACAGCGCTTTTCATGAGCACCAGTTAAGGACACATTCATTTATGGTAGGCTAAGGGATATTAAGGGCCATATGTACGTAGCCAAATACCCGTCGGTAATGGAGAAATTTGGTAAATTTCACCGTTACCGACCGGTAAATAGGCATGCGCGATGTAGGGAACGATTTGGGAAAAAAGAATCGGTAAATACCGATTCCTCATCATCTAATCGGAATCTACAGATTCATAAATACCGAATCGGATAATATCGATTCGGAAAATAAGAAACAATAAAAACAATAAAAGAGGTGTAGGAAAACCTGTTAATTAAGAAATCCATGAAATTCGGAATTTAAGAGTCGGTAATTACCATGGATTGAAAGCAGGTGGTAACCAGGTGCAGGCCATAAAACAGCCCCCAAAATGCAACAGTGTGATCATAATGTCAGCTTTCTATGTCATAGCAAGGCTGTTACGGCTACAGGCAGCAGGAGTGAGGATCTGGAGATGGGAGGAGCAAGTCTACAGACAGCGGATCACACTCTTCCAACTTATTGAGGCAGAGATCCATGAAAGGTACAGGCTACACCCCCACACCATCCTGGACTTGATAAGGGACCTGCACGAATTCCTGGAGCACCCAACACCAAGGGTGCACACCATACCACCACATGTGCAGGTGCTCTTCAGTCTACACCTACTTGCTTCTGGCAGTTACCAGGGGGTAATAGCTGCGGTAGGTGGGGTGTACCAGAGCTGCCTGTCCCATTTCTTCAGGAAGTTCCTGGAGGCCATGATGCAGAGAATGCATCATTACATCACCTTCCCTGACACACATGCGGAACTGTTGAAGACCAAGACTGACTTTTACCAAATGGCACAGTTCCCACATGTCATCGGCTGTATTGATGGCACACACATCCCAATCTGCCCACCTGCAGCCACTGAGTACATCTAAAGGAACAGAAAGTCCACCCACTCCATAAATGTGCAGGTAATCTGTGATGCTGCCAACATAATTACAGACATCGTGGCCAAATTCCCTGGAAGCACCCACGACTCCTACATCTTCCAGAACAGTGGGATCTACACACGCCTGGCAGCGGGGGAATTCAAAGAAGGATACCTGCTAGGTAAAACACTGTGACACACCCTGATAGATACTCCAGATGTAGGTGTTGTTGTGCATGTGATTAATGGCTCTCTCTTTTCCACATAGGCGCTATCGCATATGCCGTCCGCTCATTCATCCTCACTTCCTACCTGAACCCATCAACCCCGAGTGAGAGACGATACAACAAGGCACACAAATCTACACGCAACGTTGTGGAGCGCACCTTTGGGCTGTTAAAAAGCTGGTTCCGCTGCCTCCACAAAAGCGGAGGCGCACGTCAGTGCTAACCCCTCATCTGCTGTAAAATCATTGCAACTTGCGCAATGCTGCACAACCTTGCCACTAGGAAAGGAACAGCAGTAGAATTAACAGATATTGAGGATGATGATGATGATGAATTTGCACACCCTGAGCCCAACACAGCAGGAGTGGCGTCAGCAAGAGATTAGAGACAAAGACGGGCAGAGATCACACACAACTATTTCTAAGTAAGTAAGGAGACACAGCCAGTTGTTGTATGTACACGACGTAGTTTTAATATCTTGGCACTACGCCAGTACACAAAAGCCCAAATGTGCCAGTTCAAGTGTTGCCATCCATAAGGGAAGTCCTGGGTTACTTCACCCATTCCAGTTCAGGGAGTGTGGGCAGCATCAGTGTCTGCGGGCACGCCCACCGGTGCTGGATGCCATTGGCTGGCTGTCCTCACTGGCTGTGTGGGCAGTGGCAGCCCCAAGCCGCCTGCTGCTCCTCTGGGTGTCAGTAGCGGGGGGGTCATGCTGCTACTACTGGTGGTCTCCTCGCTCTCCCCCACATCCAGAGCACCAGTATTTGCAGGCTGAGCAGTCAGCAGCACCTCAACTGCACTTGTCACCCTCACAAGGCCCCTTGAGACTTCACTCCTGCAGTGTGCCAGTCCCTCCTGCATGTTGATGCAGCGCCTGTCGAGCAGGGAAGAGGCAGTGGCTAGCCGGTTCACTGCCCTTGTGTGTTGTTCAGACCTCTGCCTCTCCCTGCACCTTGTTGCCCTGTCCTCGTCCAGCTTGCTGCACAGCAGCAGCACTGACTGGGACATGTCCCGGATGCCCACAGCCATCTCTCTCATTCCCTCCGCCATTGAGCTGATGCCCTTATCAATGTTTTTTACATTCTCACTTAGGTGCTTCATCTGTTATTGGACCGACTGGGTGGCCTTCCCCTGCATGCGCTGCACCTTTACCATACTTGCCTCCAGGCCGCAGAAGACACCAGGACCCTCGCCATGTTGGTTTGGACTGCTGTCCCTGGCCCTGCAGCGTCTGGCACCTGTGTGGGCCCCCACGGTGGTGGACTGCTGATGAGCATTGCTGTCCTCAACTGCCACGGTTGATGTGTCACCCCTCACCGTGTCCTCTGCGGAAGATTCCATTTCCCAGAGTGTGCCCACAACATGCCTCCTGGTTCTTTGCACTGCAGGTGCTGTTGCAGCCGGTGACGCTACAAGTTGAGGTGAGGACAGGAGTAGTGGTGAGGCCAGCAGCTGTGGGAGGCCAGCAGCTGTGGTGATGCTAGCAGGTGTGGGGAGGCCAGCAGCTGTGGTGACGCTGGCAGGTGTGGCGAAGCTGGCAGTGTTGGTGATGCCGCTGTTGCTTGTGTGGTGTGCCCTGCACTGGTACCCGCCTCCTGTGTGCCTTCCCTCCAGGGTGTACTACCTTCCTTGTCCTTAGGATGCCTGCAAGATGTCTCGCCTGTGGACAGAAAATCGTACATTAGCTCTGTGGTCCTGCAGCCCTGCTTATACAATTAAATTCTCATCTCTGAAACACTATCGCTATTGCCTCAGCTTGCTCCTCACTGATGTGTGTCGCATGCCTTGTTCATTAGTGTGTTGTCTGACATGGTAGGTGTTTCACTGACTACATCTTCCATAATGCATTGCTGGTGTATACTAAAACCTGTACTGGAGTGGGGTTCACACTACCACATTGTTGAAGGGGAAAGGGAAGGGGAAGGGGTGGGGGTGATTACTGTGCATGCTTCTTACCTTTTTTGGTGGCAGCTCGGGCTGAGCTGTCTGCATCCCCAATCCCACAGACGCTGTCTGGCTCTATGGTGGACTCCACCAGCTCCTCAAGCTCAGTCAGGGCAGGTGCCCTGTTCCTCCCTCCTCCTGTCTGCCTCGCTTGTTTCTGGAGCTCTCTTTGTCACGCTCTGAAGGTCATACCACCTCTTCTTGAGGTCGTCGATGTCCCGTGGGGTCACTCCAATGGCTTTCACCTTGGTTTGTATAGCCTGCCAAATCTTCCTTTTGGCGGATTCTACCACCTGCAGGGACTGCTTGCCAAACAACTTGTGGTGTTCCTTCACTATCTCCTCCACAAGAACCTGCAGCTCCATGGTGCTGAATTTCACCTTCCTCTTTCTCTCTGCTCCTTCCCTTTCAGTGTCCTTGCTTGTAATCGTGCTGTTTTCCTGGAGTAAGTATCCAAGTATCTCAAGGGCTCTGCTCTGCTCTCCCAGCCTCTCAAGCAGCTTCAGATTGAGTGCACCTGCATGGGTGTGGCCACTTCCTGGTTGGGAGGTGGGGTGGTTGCACAGGATTGGCTGATTCCTTAATTGTTTCTTTTTTTGAATTGCCGATTCGGTATTTACCGAATAGGTATTTACCGAATCGGATTTTACAGATTCGGATTTTACCGATTAGGTTTTTACCGATTGGTGTTGGAATTCGGTATTTCTTTACCGAATTTTACAATTCGGTAAATATTACCGCATTTTTTCCTAAATCCTAAATACCGAATTCTTATTACCGATTCGGTATAATTCGGTAATAATCGGTATTTAAGATTCGGTATTTGGGATTTACCTACATATGACCTTAAGTGTTTTGCCCAAATCACAGGATTTTGAGCTGACCCCCTGACTCATAACTGGTTCCCAGCTCCATAGACGGCAGCTCTGGCCATTACCCCACATCCTGTCACCACTTTCATGGTTAGTAATTGGTTCTGTTTTAGGCGATGCTAACAGGAGAAGTGGGCTGGTGCAAGCTGCCACCTAACAAGATCCTATGCACTTATATTTTTTACAAATTGACCACTGGACATTTTCAAAGAACAAAAGAGAGAAAAACATGCAAGGGGAAAAGAAGGAGGAAGAGTAAGATTAAAACACTGTCACAAAGGGAGAAAGCAGGGATCTGCAAGAGTGAGATAAAGGGGTAAGGAGTGTCTGGTAAAGGATTCAAGACACATGAGGTGGAATCAACTACGTTGATATTTAATAGCAACTCCTGTGGGCTTTTGAGAAGAGCTTCGGACACCAGCATTCATTCCTTCATAAATTAAGCACTGTATCCCATCATTCCATTGAAATTCTACATGAAATGCTATTGCCAGATGAATGCACGGTGGAATCACCGTAGAGCAACGATTCCACTTTCTTTCTTTCTAGGACCGCCCCTGCTGAGTGAACTTGGTGATTAGTGGGACTAATGAGGGTTCAGTCTCAAAGTCCATTAAATTTGAGACTACTTACAGGTAAAAGCAGACTTGCAAGATCCAGTAATATTTGAGTGTCAAATGGCGGAAGTCTCTCCTTCAAATGTAAGATGGATCATAGCACAAAAGTGTATAGTGCACAGTGCTGCCTGGTGAAGGGCAGAGCCTGCAGTAAAAGAGTGGCATGTCCCACACTGCTGTCTTAATGAGGAACCTTAAAGCTTTCAAGAGACAAAGAGAATATAAAATCAGCTGTAAACGTGGGAGATTAAGGCTGATGATTTGACTTAGAATGCCCTGATTTCATTTCTGACTTGGCTGTGGGGCAGCTTGTATTGAGAATGTTCAACCTCTATAGAACATGCTCCAAATAAAGGGCAGGTGTAGGTCATCCTCCTTTTTAGAGGACGCATCTCCTCGTCTCTCCTCTCCGTAGATCGATGAGGAAAAACATTGCTAAAAAAAAAGTGCAATTTGATGTATACAAAAACGAAAGGGGCAGCAATCTATTCTACATACTACAGCATGATACATGAACCTGTGCAGCAGATCTGGGAGTGGTTTTAGAAGAGACGTGAAAGTATACAGAGAGGGAATTTATGCTCTACTACAGTTCTTTCGATTCCTTTTAGGATCCTACATGGGAAGAGGAGAAGGAAATATCCTGGAATGAGAGCAGAAGAGCAAGTACATGTCTAAGGACATTCTAGTTCCCTTGCTTAAGAATACGGGAGAGAAAGTAGACCTTGCAAGGAAAATACACCTGGGACTGTATTACACATTATCATTGTTTACGATCTACGCCCCTTTCAAAAGGTGCACCGGGCGTAAACAATAATTATGCCCCCAATTATGGTGAATGCACTGCCCCCAGGGCAGCCACGAACTCTCGCTGCAATGGGGACAGCACATTCACGTTAAAACACGGAGTAACTGATCCGTGTTTTCACTGTGCAGGTGGCCCCCGCCTGCACTTTCAAAGGGGCTTAGAGATCCCCTTGCAGGCGGGTGCAGTCAGTGTCTGCACCCGTCTGCAAAGAGATGTCTGGGGGGTCCATGGGTCTCCCTTTACCCCCTGGAGAGGGCTGCTCTCAGGGGGCACACTGACAGTGCACCACCTTTTAAGTGGCGCACTGTCAGTGAGCCTCCTTCTGGCTTCTTGACTCTGCGCCCCTATCTGTAATATGGCACGGGCGCATAGTCTAAGGAATTCCCTCATTTGCATAGGGCACGCCCCTATGCAAATGAGGGAACACCCGTTGAAGGAAGCACTAGCAGGTTCAGTGCACCAGCGCTATCGGTATTATAGAAGGCGACGCACAAACGTCTGCGCCCCCTTCTATAATCCCAAAGAACTCCGGGGTGGGTGACCAAAGCGGGCGCAAGCACCCGTTGCTCTCGCAGGGCCCCTTCTTTGATACCGCTCCAGGTCCACTGATGTACCCATAGATAAGGCAATATCAGAAGCCTAAACAAGCAGGGTCCCTGTTGATTCTCGAGATGGGAATTGAGAGAATCAAAGGAACTTCATAACTTTGTCTATTAAGATTCATTGAGGAGGCTATGCCAGCTTTGTTGTACTAGGGTTTATTAACATAGTGAGTACAAGTGGACTCTTTGATGGCTTATCTCTTAGGTCTTTTTTCCATTGTATTAGAAGATCCAGAAATGAGGTATCACATTGGCAGAGTAGTAGATTCCTCAAGGCTGAGGGGTTATACAGATTCACATCAATTCGACAAGGTATTAAAGGAAAGGACTTGCACCAATGCAATGCAGGTAAATTCAATAGTTTAATCCTCAGTCACCTGACACGATTCCATTAGGCTACTGATAGCAGAGAAATGAGTCTAAAATTTTAATTTCTAGTACCAGTTCAACCTGTAACTTACGAGAATAGGCTCCAAATACGCACCAAATTCTTCTTTTTTTGTGACAGAACTTTGCCACGATTTTTTGAATGGAAACTAAATCAAATCATATCAATCAACATCATAATTTAACAGTTCTTAAATTCAGTCAATAATTAGAGATTTAGAGTAGTTTCAAAGACCTTTATTTTCATAAAGAGATTAGTAATCTTCTTTATCTTTTTATTTCAAATAGTTAGTTCGATAAATCCGTTTACAGAAATGTATCAGGTAAAATATGGTTAGAGTCAATAATAATGCAAAATGACAATCGTGCTCCATAAAGGAATTCATCCCTATTCTAGAATAAAGGTCCAAATTAATAGCTAATAGAACCCATAAAGTGTTCATGAAAAGAGTAAGATCAAAGGAGCATAAAGTTCAAAATCAAATTAAGTAGTGAAACTCCCCATAAAGAGTAGTTCGTAAAACTCAGCCTAATCTCAATATCCAAAAAGCGTCATCATACAGTTGCAGTAGCAATTCGTACAAATAAAGCCCCAACATGGAAATATAGGACAACAGAAGCAGCAGTAGCTACAACCGCGATGGGCAAGAGAGGTGGTTATAAGTCTCCAAGAGAGTTTAGGAGCATCTCCTCAGAAAGAAGCCTCTGCATCAGTTATCCAGTCCCTAGCTAGAAACACGCACTAACATAAAAGACAAGAACACATGTAAACAACATTGTTGCAGGATTCATTCTGGCCTGATACTCATTTAACAGAAATTAAACCTCAACAAGAAGCACTTACAGATATAAACAAAGCAGGTGCCCAAGTTGTAGCCCCATTTCTGTAAAGTACTAATCATCCTCACTTCGTGGGCATGGCCAGGGTAAAGCATGTGTGTTTTTTCTGCATTTCCACTGTGAAAAGTTATCTGCAATCCTTGATGGAGGTTTTTGCATCCTTGCTTTTCTCGAGCACAAAATCTCATATAGTGCTTGTGAAGAGGTTTTTTTTTTGACATCTGTTGCTGAGATCAGAGATCTTGTTCTAAACTTTTACAAAATAGAAGTATCTTAACTTGCCTACAAGCCTCGTCTGTTTGACCCGTCTCATATACATTAGCAGTATGCAAAGTCTTTCCTTCCTTTTTCCTGGATGATGGACAGCTTACTAAAAGAACCCCGCAGTGCGTTTCCTGCTCATTTTGGAGACTAGTTCCTCATGTGTAGGAATGCGATCACATCTCCCCCATACAAAGAAGCACTTACTTTTGCAAAGCACAAATCATCCAAGTATGTTTTCTTTACAGTTCCACTTTAAAAAGTAACCTGATGAAGATACTCAAGTAAAAATCACATTGGCAAAGTTACAGACACACAAGGTTACTGGAGACATTTTCTCTCGGTCCTTTACGCAGTTGGAGTGTAGGAAATAAACTATATATTTACCCGATGAGGTAGCACTTACTAATTAGCCAATACAAATTACTCCAGTTGGATAGAGGAGTTGCACAAAATCCTGGCCTTTTCTTGGATAAAACTAGAAGTATGTAAACTTACCTACAAGCCCTGCCCCATATACATTAGCAGTATGCAATGTATTTTCCCAGGATGATGGACAGCTAACTAAAAGGCCTCCCAGCATGTTTCCAACCAATTTCTGAGACTTTTTCTTCATGCCTAGGAATACAATCGCATCTCCACCAAATAAGCACCTACTTCTGTAAAGTGCAAATCATCCAAGTGACAGCACTCTATGGTCGTGGCCTGAACTGACTCAGTGAGAGGTTATCGGTAGAAATACTCGGCATCCAGGTTCCGCCCAGATGTATATTAATGATATAAAGCAATAGTGAGTTATGTATACATCCGTTTGAAATATGTGATTAATACGAGTATATTTCTCAAAGAATCTCGCACCAGCATTTTGACGCGCAAACAGCGACGGACAACAACAGGATGCACACTGCCTAAATAAAAGGTAGGACACAGTATGAAACTACCGATAACCTCTCACTAAATCAGTTCAGGCCGACCATTGACAGCTGTCTTTACCTTTAAACAGAAACTACATCAACTTGGCATTCGTACATCCTGTGGATGCAATAAACTGATGAGCAGCCACGGCCCGTGGAGGGAGTTTTGGTGGGGCGGAGAGGCGGGGCGGGGGAGGGGCAGGGTGGGGGGGTGCTAAAAACCAGAGTATGGCTAATTGAAGGTAAGTAAACAATTTAATAATTAAAACGAATTTCGTAGCGCACCTTGCATCACATTTTGCGATGAAGGGCGCGCTACGAAATTCGTTTTATTAATTAAATTGTTTACTTACCTTCAATTATCCATACTCCGGTTTTTAGCACCCCCCACTTTGCCCCTCCCCCACCCCGCCTCTCCGTCCCACCGAAACTCCCTCCACGGGCCGTGGCTGCTGATGAGGAGAATATTACTCTTCAGGTATAACCGACTATGTAAAGAATTACTGATAAAATATACTTGTGAAATGGATGAGAGCAGTACGGAGCTTTATAAATAACCCACAACTTGTTGTTTTGTACATCCACTACAGAAAATACCATTGCATTTAAATTCAAGAGCCCTGACGAGAGTCCCTGTACTCATTGCCTGGGATTCGAAACACAGAGGAATGACAAATTGAATTCCAGTCTGTAAATTGAGGAAACTTTCCCTGTCATAGACATTAAAATGTCCCCTTTGTGATTTTTGATACCTGATTTAGACATCTCAGAAAGTCTAGGATCAGCATTTTTAGTACACCACTTAAGTTGGTGTGTGAGCACTTATCAGCAATTATGTATTGAATGTTTTCTTGTGATTTTCTTTGTGTAGTAATGCTTTATTATTTATGTGCTTCTTTAGTGTTTTGTAATGATTGTCTCATGAATGTATAGAATTTGGATATGATTAGACTCTTGGCTTTTTCATGTTTGAATAAATAAGCAAATAATCAAACTTTTCAAAATAACAGGTATAAATAAAATACAGGATCAAACAAAAAGCAATATGTTTGACCATAAAGTGAATTTAATAACGTTCACAAATAACCTAAGGTTCAGGCTCACCTCCCTTGTTGAATATACTTTTAGAAAGAAGGCATGTACTTGTTTAACCATTCTGTATGCCTCTGCTGCTTGTTTATTGACTGTCTGGTGTTGGAGTGACAGGAGCTGGGGATGTGCAATCACTGTGGACAGCCACCAGGGGGTTTGAGGTGTGTCCTGCCTTTCCTGGGTGACTCATAGCTGAGCGGAATAGTCCTCGGCTGCATTTAAAGGTGTTGGAGGAGTTTCACTTGCACTTGAATAGGCAGTGTCTCCTCTGCATAATGCTGTTTCCACCTCCTGTAGTGAAGCTGGGCCAGAGAGGGCAGAACTGATTTGGACTGGGCTCAGAGCACCCTTGCCACAAAGAAAACAAAGAGGAAATGGGGTATAAGCAATGGACCTTAAACCCTAGAGAATTAGATCACTTCTGGATTCCAGAGGAATCTTTGCCAAGGAGAAGAGCTGGAGGGCTGTAAGGAGGAGTACTGCCCCTTTGCTGCGTGCTTTGCTGGGTTGGCCTGCAGTTGCTGCTTCTGCCAAGGAGAGAGGACAAAGACTGGAACCTGCTTGAAGAAGAATCTCTAAGGGCTTGTGTGTACTGGTCTCCTGTTCTGAAGTCACAGAGAAACAAAGACTTCACCACCATCTCCCCTGAACCCCACAGCTGGAAGTTCTGTCCTGCCAGGAGGTGCCTATCCAGTTTTAGGCTTCTGGAGGCTGTTTGTGCTGTTGGGAGCTACAAGAACATAAATGAAAGCAGGGAAAACAACTTTGATGCCGTCTGCAACGCCATCCATTAATATAAATGGGGTGACCCAGAAAGTGTCAAAGGACCTGGGTATCAATTGGTACAGAAAACAATAGGTCCTAGACAGTGGTATTACATTTTAGAAACAATTTTGATAAGTTTATCTTTCAATAAATGGGATGGTTAGTGACAGCACTGATGACATCTCAAATGACGTCACTGATGACATCATCCACAGAACCACTTGCACACCTACTTACACCCCATACATCACATACACGCACTCCCACATAACCATAGGCATACCCATTCACAGCCCCATACAAAAACATTCACACTCCTATACAGCCACTCATGCACCTACTCACTGCACAATACAGCCACTCACGCATCCAGTCATACAGACATACAGACACTTACTCACCCACTCATAAACCCATTCAGCCACTCACACACTGAATCAGTCACCCATACATCTACTCACATACCTACTCACTCACCCGTACAGTCACTCACACAGCCACTCACTCACACACCTCACTTACTCATTCATATATTCACACATGTACTCACTGCCCTATACAGTCACTGACAAATACTCTCACATACATCCTCTCTCATGATACCTTATCCATACAGCTACTCACACACCCATTCACCCACCTATACAGCCACTCATAAACACTATCACTCACCCATACACCTACTCACTCACCCATACACCCACTTACACACTCATTCATGCACCCATATAGCCACTCATGTACCCTGTCACTCATGCAAATAGACACTTATGTGCCTGCTCAGTCACATATTCAGCCACTCATGCACCCTCTCATTCATAATTTACAGCCACGGACATACCCAAACACTCACCCATACAGATGCTTACACAGACACTCAATTACTCATCATCATCATAACTTTATTCGGTCATTTGTACAAAACACCATCAAAGTATACAAAGATAAAACATAAATAAATATACAATTAAAAAAGTATTACCCCATTACAAGCATAGGTACAAATGTCACCCAGATCAAATTTAAAACAAGCTTATGAAGATACATTAATTCATTCGGCATAGTCGAGTTAAAAGGGATGCTATGCAGTCTCCAGACATTTGGGGTACTATACCATAAATAATGGCTTGGTATTTTAAGATACATAAGTATCATATAGGAAGAAAAAGTAAAAAACGTACTTCACTGCTATACTAGGAATTTTTGCGAATCAGCCAGAAGGAAAATAAAAAGAGACTAAGGGCAAAAACTATAGTCCCTTAGTTATCTGCTTTTAAAATTCTAAACACAGTACGGTACTGCCAAGCACCCAGATTTAGGCATAAGGGTCGAATCCATCTCCTCCGCAGCTGCCGGTACTTAGTGCAAAAAAACAAGATGTGTTCTTCGGTTTCATTGACTTCGCGGCAAGCCTGGCAGAGTTCTATAGCAAGGCCATTCGCCTCTTTCCCCAGAAATTTCAATAGCAGATTGCTGTATCTAAACCTAACATACAAACTCTTAGCAAAAGGGGGGAAAATCAGGTCAAGAAAGGGTTCAAACAAAGAGCTAGATTTGATATTTAAAAATGTGGATGATAACTGTCCACTTCTTTGGTTATTAATATAATTTTCCTCTACTGCACTCCAGTACATGGCCTTAAGGGTCAAAATATCAAGTTTGGTGGCCCTTTCTGGGTGCTCCCACAAGACCCTCAGGTTCAATAATTTGCACCACTTGGCGATATGTCTGAACCAGTGTAGTTGTTTTGCCCCATTAAGCACTAGGACCTCCCGTAATGAATTCCGATAATCTGTTAATTGGGTAGTGGTCCATAGGTGCAGACAGTAAATTAGTGGTCTCAGGGCTGCTAAGTCGCCTATTCTTTTTATCCCAAGATCATAGAAAAGTGGGGTGAGCGGAGTAGTAACAGGTAGCGAAATAAGAGCCCTTGCAAAATTATTTTTGCAAATTGTTTGTTTATTTACAGAGATAAATCCCAAAATCTCTGATCCGTAGAGGGCTCCAATTTGGGCTTTTGCATGGTAAATTTCAAGGGCCGGTGAGAGGGGTTGGATATATGATTGTTTTAAAAATCTTAATACTGATTTAGACCTTTGGCATAGTATTAGAGAGCTCTTCCTCAACTAATAATCCCAACGAAGCATCTCGTTCAAACCTATGCCTAAATAATCAAAACAATTTACCCGCTCCAAAGGTTTGTGTAGAATCTTAATCTCTCGTATACCGCCCGTACTTTTCCGAACACCATAAATTTTGTTTAGAGGTGTTCAGTCTCCTCTCTTTGTAATAGCACAAGAATTTATCCAGTAGTGCCTGTAAACCCATGGGAGTTGTAGATATCAATAAAGAGTCATCAGCAAAGAGCAAGATGGGAACTTTAGTGTCATTCATCGAGGGGGCAATTCTATGTTAACAACAAGGACCCCCTGATACGGATAATTATCCTGGGACAGGGTAAACAATATATGTAGAGTAACACTCCCAGGCATATATTAGAGCAATAACCAATAGATTAAACAAAACAAACTAGTACAGTTTTAGAAAATATACATTTTTAATTTGATTAAAAAAGATACAATAAAAATCAGTGCATTGATCGAATTTGATAAAAGATTGTATAGTGATACATGTGTATTCACAAGAAAATTTGATTTAAAAGGAGGTTAGGTGGCATCCGGTCAATTCGATCAATGCACTGATTTTTATTGTATCTTTTTTAATCAAATTAAAAATGTATATTTTCTAAAACTGTACTAGTTTGTTTTGTTTAATCTATTGGTTATTGCTCTAATATATGCCTGGGAGTGTTACTCTACATATATTCATCGAGGGGGCATAATTCTTACAAACCTTTAAATAACTAACCAAATCAATAATGTACAGGGAAAACAATGTGGGGCGAGAACACACCCTTGGCGCACCCCACGTTGAATCTGAATCCTTTCTGTCAGTTCCCCACTTTTCCCCCACCGGATCTGGGCATAATTATCCTTGTGCAATCTAGCAATCATAGACACCAAGTTTTCCGGGGCGCCTTGGTCAAGCATGGTCTTCCACAGCAAATTACGCGGAACCAAATCAAATGCGCCCGCAAGCCCACAAATGCTACATAGAGCCGCTGTTTCCTAAGTAGCACGTACTTCCAAGTCAGCAGAGAGAACCTAAAGGCTTGGTCGCACATGCTAATTTTTGCACAGAAGTCCGCTTGAGCAGGGGACAATACCATGTTAACAGCCATCCAATCGCGGAGTTTGTCTTAAAAACTTGCCTGGCAAAAAATCTTCTGAAGATTATCGATTAGACTGATAGGTCTATAATTGGAGGAGGTAGCAGGATCACCCTTTTTGAAAATAGTTATTACCTCTGCCCCCTCCAAGTTTCAGGAATGTCCCCACCAGCCAGTATACAGTTAGACAAAAGGTTTATGTATGGTCCCCATATCAATGGTTCTGATTTGTACAAATCCCCCGGTATCAGATCGGGTACTGGGGCTTTACTCATATACCCACAGACACACCCACTCATTCACCTGTACAAAAACTTACACACCTAGACACACCTGTATACAGTCTCTCACATCACCAATCGCTCTTCTATACACCTCTTACATACTACCTCACTCACCCCAAACAGACACTCCCACAGCCAGTTACCTTAGTATATATGTTTAACATGCAGCAACTTTTAGAAAACACTCACAATCAGTGGATGTAGTCATAAGTGATGTTATCAGAGATGTCATTTGAGATGTCTTCATTGATGTCATGTGAGATGTCATTAGTGATGTCATTTGAGATGCCATTAGCGATGTTATCAGTGATGTCACTGACCATGTCACAAGTGTTAATATGTGAGTTCATAAGCAGTGCATTGCAGGGGTGTAAGTTATATTTAGCTGAGCAAACTGCTGAATTTCATTACAAGACCGGAGGCTACATTATGCATTAACCTTTTAATGCAGTCACAAGCAGCCGCACTACATCACAAACAAAACAATTCTAGAATGGAATGAACATAGGCTACAACAGGCATGAGCAACAAACAGACTGCCTCTTTTAAATGCGGCTCACAAGCAGATAAGTTGTCTTTAATATCCTTACTTTCTTCTTGTTTGCCATAATGTAATGTTTTATATATATTGCTTTTTGATAAGATGTCCTCTTAATCATCATTTCACTTAGTAGCCTTTTGGCCCTACCCCATTTGTTCTTGGATTCACTCCGATTAGAAATGGGGATCGTTTTTTACCCCCCTTCGCCCCCTCCTCCCTCTGATGTCTAATATATGGCCATCACTCTACCCGCCCCCTCCTCTCCCCCCTCGAGGGTTTACTCCCAATGTTAAGGTCGGGCAGGTCAACATTTCCTCTTATCGTTCTACCCACTTCTGACCTTGTTACTCATATTAGCACTACATCACCCATCCTCATTCCCTTTCCCAAAGCGGTCCGGGCGCTCTTAGATTTGTTACCATCGCTCCTGTCTCGAGCGTCGACATCGCTCGCTTCCTCATTAGAGGAGTGCCCCTTGGCAACGACGACGCTATGCGGTCGCGTTTCCATGGTGCATTCCTCTAACTAGACACAGCGTCAGCTGCACGAGCTCTCGAGTCAGTTACTCGGCTTTGGCTGACGCTGTGATTTTTCCCGATCTCTTCATTTTGCCCACATTAGTTGTTTCTTAGGAAATTAGCCTTAAAAAAAGGGGGAGATCATTTAATTCATTTATATTTTCCTCTTTGTCACTATAAAAAAAGGAGAATTATATTTTAATACCTATTATATAACAGCCCTCTTTTAGACTTGGCACATTCTTTATCAGCCTAATCTCCATATTTTCAGCCCTTCAAATTATTTATTACTCTTCTGGCCATAATATTACTCTCCTTTTCAGCAGTCATGTCAGATTTTGATTCTGATGGTGCTGCTCAAAGCTCCCCCAATAGTTCTAAAGAATCTTTTAAAAATGTTATTCAGACGGAGATGAGGTCTGTTATGATGGACACTTTTAAAGAGGTTATGTCTTCTAAAAGACCCCTCTCCTCAGATCAGTGCGATGTTAATGACAAGCCCACTACACATAATATTTCCTACGGAAAAAGAGTCCAAAAATCGAACCACTCTGAGTCCTAAAGGAGCACTATCGGAGGTCCTAGCACCTCAACTGCATTGGGAGGTTCTTACACCTGAAATGTTCATGGAGGTCCTCGCACCTCGATATCTACGGGTGTCCCTTGCAGCACAATTTATAAAGGTGTCCCACACAGCACAAATACTACGGCTGCCCTTCGTGGTGCAAATAAGATGGGTGCCCCAAGCGGCACAAATTTGGAAAGTGCTCTTTATACTCCAGAGACTAATTCTGAAGATTAAATGAATTTTCCTAACCCTAATGATGAATTTGTCCTCGATTTGGATGATGAGGATCTTGATTTTGACACTTAACCTGATGAACAACTTGCTTGCTCCTCAAAAGATATTATCCTCAACCCCCTGGGTGAAGAGATGTTCTCCCACCTCAATATTTCCCACCCCAGAAGCTCTCAATGGTTTCCACAGGAACATGTGACCAGGTTTATTCAGAGATGGCTCAGAAGTTCTCTAGAAAAGGACACTCATAGTACCCTTAGGTCCGAGTGCCCTAGACCGGCAATTCAGGATAAAGTCTTCCAAACCCCTAACCTAGACCCTGATTTGATGAAGTTTCTGTTTAAATTGGGCAGAGGCCCAAGAAAAGGTTTGGAAAGAGCTTTTAAAGGCTGCCAGGATCGGCTTCTGGATGTCCTGGGTCCCTTGAGCAGAATCTTAGACTCATCCAAAGAATGCCATATCAATGAAACTCCCCTTTACGTTGAGCTTATCAGAGGCTGGAGTCAAAGAGCCTTAGTACTTTTGGGTAATGCTAATTCTAGCCTCAATATTGAAAGATGTAGAGCCCTACTTACAAAAGTTAATCCAACATTAGGTGACATGTCCGAGAGAGAACCATCCATTAACCCTAAAGGGCTTCTTTTCGGCAAAGATATGATCAAATGTATTGGCAAATATGTTTCTACGTTCACTACCCTTGATATGGCTCAAAAAATTATACGAAGAGAGTTTTCAACCCAAGCCTTTTTGGACGGGCCGGAAGAAGGGGCCTTTCTTTCGGCCGAAGCAATCAGAGGCCCTACTCAAGATACAGAGGTTCTGGAAGAGGCTTCTTCACCTCCAATCAATTTTACTCTCAAAGAGGAAGAAATTCGTGTTATAGAGGTTGTAGATCACGCGGATTCTCAAACAACTCCACCACCAATACTCAAAGTAATTACTCCTCTTCCTTTTCCTTCTTCCCCTCCAAAGGTAGGGGGCATACTTCAGTTATTCTATCACATATGAGAATCTCTAACTCAAGACCCTTGGGTTTTGGAAACCGTTTTTGGTTTCAAGATAGATTTTATCAATGTTCCAATACAATCTTCCCTTCGGAAAGCTCTTCCTCTTTCAGAAGATCAGCAAAAAATTGTAGAGGAAGCGATTTCCTCCATGCTGCAGAAGGGCGCAATCTTAGAAGTTCCATGGAGTTTAAGAAGGTTTGTAAGCACACTATTTCTTGTTCAAATAAAGGAAAAATACCTAGTCTACAGACATTTCAAAATGGAGGGAATCCACCTCCTGAGAGACCTTCTTCTAGAAGGAGACTGGTTGGTGAAATTAGATCTGAAAGACGCCTACTTCACCATTCCAATGGCCAAAGAACATCAACCTTTCCTCCAGTTCACTTGGAAGAATCGTCTTTTTCAATTTCAGTTTCCTCTGCCCGTTGGTGTTTCACCAAGATTATGAGGACTATTGCCTCTCTTCTGAGAGAAAGAGGTATTCGCCTAATCGAATATCTCAACTACATCCTCATTATGTCTCAACACCATTCACAACTCTTGCCGGATCTGAAGATATCAATGGACCTCATAGAAATCCTAGACTTTATTATAAATCGCGAGAAATCTATCCTTACCCCCTCCAGATCTCTGGAATTTCTTGGCTTTACCGAAGACACCTCAAAATGTCTTCTTTTACTTCTCCTGAAGAAAATTTCAAAAATTCGGAAGGAGATAAGATTTGTCTTAAAAGAAAATTCTCTTTCCCTGAAAGAGTTAGCCAGAATCTTAGGCCTACTCTCTTCCTCTATTCAAGCTATTTTCCCTGGTCCTCTCAATTACCAAGCTTTTCAGAGGATAGAAGGGAAAGCTCTCAGATCTGGCCTTTGGTACGGAGATTTCGTAACTTTAGATCAGGAAGCGAGGTCAGAGCTATCCTGGTGGCTGGAAAATTTGGACGCCTGGAATGGGAGAGCAATCTTTGGCTCTACTCCAGAATTCGTTCCGGAATCGGATGCGAGTCTTCATGGTTGGGCCGCACGTTTTCTCAGCCAGAACACTGGTGGCGTGTGGTCTCTCTCAGAGACTTCTCATCATATAAACTATCTAAAACTGACAGCAGGCCTTTACGCTCTAATGAGCTTCAGACACTCTCTTCAAAGGAGATCTGTTATCCTCAAGATGGACAACATCTCTGCTGTCTCTTACATCAATCGCCTTGCAGTACAAAATCAACAGACCTCTCCAATTTAGTCAAAAAGCTTTGAATGTTTAGCCTAGAACACAAGATCTCCCTGAAAGCGGAGTATCTTCCGGGAAAGTCAAATATTTCCGCAGATGGAACTCAAGATTCCTTCTAGATTTCAGCGATTGGAAACTTGATCCTCTTGTCTTCAACACCCTAAATTTCCTTTGGGGTCCTCTAGATGTGGATCTTTTTGCCAGCAGATTAACCTTCCAGTTAGAGACATACTTCAGCTGGATGCCGGATCCGGGCTCTCTTGCAGTGAACGCCTTCCTCCAATCCTGGTCAAGTCTACGGGGTTATGCCTTTCCCCCCTTCGCAATGATCCAGAGAGTTCTTCAGAAAGTCAGACAAGACCAATCCTCACTGGTTCTAATAACTCCCTTTTGGACTTCCCAAGCCTGGTTCCCAACAGCTCTGAAACTGGCCTGCCAAATTCCCTTCTTAATTCCTGCGGTCCAAGGTCTGGTTACAAACACAGATGGGGAAGATCACCATCTAATTCTTTCAGGGAATTTGAACCTTCTTGCTTGGAAAGTGTCAGGAGATCCAATGAATTGTCTGACCTTTCGTCATCAGCTGCAACTCTCCTCAGAGAATCTTGGGCTCCAGGAACACATTATAGGTACAACAACATTTGGAGAAAATGACTTTGTTGGTGTCTGGAGAGGGACTTGGATCCCGTGGAGGCTCCTGTCGTACATATAGTTAATTTTCTTGTTGAACAATTTGATAATGGTCTTTCTTATAGATCTATTAATTGTTATAGATCAGCTTTCTCTGCCGGTCACTCCCTTGTCAACGGTAAAACGGTAGGTAAACTTTTTATTATTTGTAGAGTCATGAAAAGCATTAGACTTAAGAGACCACCTAGGCCTAAATACCAGTCCTTATGGGATGTTAAATCTATTCTTGATCTTTTTATTTCCTGGCCGGATAATTCCCTTCTTAATAGGAAATGCCTTTGTATTAAATTAGCTTCTCACTTGTGCCTTATTTCTTGTCGTAGAGTTTCTGATATCAAATGCCTTGATATTTCTTATAGGTCTTATGATATGTTTGGTGTTAAATTAGAAATTGTTAGAAGAACCAAGACTATGCCAGATTTTATTTTCTACCCTCGCTTTGATTTGTGTAAAAAGCTTTGTGTTTTGAACTTTATGCAAGAATATGATAATAGAATGAAAGACCTTCGCCCTCCTGGCGCTAACCAACTCCTTATTTCTTTTGTTAAACCTTTCAAGCCCATTTCTTCTTCTTCTATTGCAAGATGGGTTAAGTGTGCTATGAATATAGCTGGGGTTGACTTATCAAAATTTCAAGCACACTCTATTAGAGGCGCTATGGCCAGTAAATCCTTCTGGTCTGGTGCTAATTTGAACGATATTCTCAAAGCTGCAGATTGGTCCAACGCATCCACATTTGCTCGACATTACTGTAAACCTATCGAGCACATGTCTGATGTTGTCCTTCACGGCTACCAACATGCATAATGTAGCCTCCGGTCTTGTAATGAAATTGCAATTCTCCTATTAACATGACCAGAGAATATGGATTTCATTAAAAGACATGGAGGCTAACATTATCCCTCCCGTCCCTCCCTTGGAGGATTTTTTCTATGCATAGTATTGATTGTGATTTCATTATTCTGGTTGTTGTTTTTTTCTGCTACGCCTTGTTATTATATTTAATATTACTATGCCTTGTTATTATTTTTTTAAGTACTTCTTATTTTCACTTCCTTTTTTGCCATTCGTTTCGGATAATTCATCTTAATGGACTCCTCCACTTTGGAACCTTATGGATTCTTCTTTTAAGAACATGTTCAGTGTTTTACGTTATGGATCTTCATGATCTTCTTTATCCAGAACTTTGCAATCTTGCTTATTTTTCAGCATTTAAAAGAGGCGGTCTGTTTGTTGCTCAGGCCTCTTGTAGCATATGTTCATTCCATTCTAGAATTGTATTGTTTGTGATGTGGTGCGGCTGCTTGTGACTGCATTAAAAGATTAATGCATAATGTTAGCCTCCGTGTCTTTAATGAAATCCAGATTCTCTGGTCATGTTAATAGGAGAATCGCAATTTCTATGCTTTTGTACTAACAAAATGTGAACCTAACTATAGCATCCCTGTACCCGTTGGTTTGTTTCAATTAATATATATATATATATATATTATATATATCGTCCAGTGGCATAGAGTGTATCATAGTGTTGTAGAGTGGAGTGGCATAGAGTGGAGTTCAGAGGATTAGAGTGTTGTATAGTTCAGTGTTGCCAAGTGTATTGTCATGCAGTAGAGTGGCAGAGAGTCTTGTATAGTGTAGTGTTGTACAGTGGAGTATCATTTGGGAGAGCACAAACCCCTTTCTACCTCTTACTACCCCCATCCTTAATAGAGGTGGACGGAACTCATGGAGTTTAACTCCGCAGAATTTCGCAGAGCTATAGAAAAACTGCGAGATGACGCAGAAATCCACCTACAGGCAGAAAATACACGGTCCACACTTCAATTAAGAACTGCTAGCATGCGCAGGCATGAAAATCAGTGTGAACGGCACCATGCATTGTGATGAGCGCATGTCTATTTGAATTGATTTTGCTACAGCTCTAGTAGAAAATCGATCGAGTGGCAGCAAATCTACCGCTTACGTTAGAAAATCATGTTGGGGGACTTCGAATCGCGCTTGAATTTGGCAGCTTGCATATTCTGGAGCCTTATGAGAGGAAAATTCCACTGCGTGGCGATTGGTGGAATTTGGCCAGAACTATGCATTAAAGACTATTGCGGAGTGGACAAAATTCTATCAATTCTTAGGGTGGAATGGGATATTCTGCCCATCTCTAATCTTTACTCATCCCTGAAACCTACAAACCAGTACAAGCCCTTGCTCTTACCTATATCTGAACCCTAGAACCTCCTTACTTCCCCTTACAAATTAACCCTTAAACCCCTCATACCCTTTACACCTCTTTAGCTCCCTCAATAACACACTTACTTATGGGGTAAATTCCCAAGATGTAAAGTGACAGAAAATGGCATGCGCTATACTTAGATGCATGATAATTGCAGTATTTTAAAAGTAACATGTGGTAATATCTGAATTGTATAAACTGCATACCTTCACAGAGTTCTTGATAGACCCTGTACTGAGGTGACAGGGCAGACAGGAGCTACTGGTCCTCAACAGTGGTGGTTTCGGTTGTTTACCAGTGGTATCTTGGGGCCCATCCAACTATACCCCTGTACACCCTTTTTGCAGTTGCTCTCCTGGTAGTGAGGGCAAGCCGACCATGGCATTTCAGGCAGGTAGAAAGTAGGATAGGGACTCAACACTTCAACAATCACACAATAGATGCAATGAGGTAATTTACATCCCAACGATTGCCGTTTTAGAAAAATATAACTATTTTAATCATAGCAGAACTTAATATGGTACACACAAAGTAATCAACTCTACAGGAATGCACTACGGGGTCTACCAGGTTCTCGACAGAAAGAAAACATGAAAGTAATCACTATGAAGCATTCAGGTGGATGCACTGAATAATGCTGCTGGGAGGTTTCCTAGTGTTCGGTGATTTGTAGGTCATTCCAAAACAAATAACTGTTCCATTCCTTAACAGGGTTAGCAAAGTTTTATCCATTTTCACACCTAAAAAGCAACACAATCGATGTCTGTCTGCAGTTTGAAATTACCTGACGTGGTGCACATTCAGATTACCAAGTGGCGGTGTGCCAGTGTACAGGGCATGGGGTCTACTGGGTCTCTTAAAAATGAAAAAATTAAAGTAATTACTATGAACGCTCAGGTCGAGACTCCCTATGTTACTGAGGACCAGCTTCCTAGTGGTCTGTGACCTCTAAGTCATTCCATATCAAATGACTATTCAGTTTCTGCCAGGGGTTAGAAATGTTTGATAAATGTTGCCACCTAAAAATGTTCAATTTCAGTGTTGCTGAAGAGTATGAAATTATCTGATGTGGGGCACAGTTGTAATTACCATGTGTAGATGTGTTGCTCAACAGGGCATGCGGTGAGTTGTCATGCTCTCTTTGGGGCTCGTCCAGGCAACTCATTCCAGGACACTGGGGTAATTTCTCTACTGCAACAAAGCATAGGAAGCGTGTGTCTTTCTCTCTGACAGTCTCAAAATCAGCCAGTCTTTCCTTTGTGACTGGTACTGGCAAGTTGGACATGAGCTCTCCGCAGTAGGACTTGAATTAGCAGTTTGGCAGGGAGGCTGGGGGATCATTGGCACTTAACAGACCTTCTTGTTTCTTCCTCATGTTTCCTCTGCTCCCTTTGGACTGCTCCTCATACTGGGCTAGTCAACAGGATACTCCTCCAAGGGCAGGCAGATCCTGCAGGACAAAGCCTTCTTCTCTCTGCAGGTGGTTGACAGAGTCAGAAGCAGATCCACAGCTTCTTCCAGGAATGTTTGCAGAAAACAGATGATGTGTCCTCACCTTTGGGAGACTGTCTATCAGGAATACCAGTCCTGGAACATAGTGCCTGTTTTCTTCAGGCAGTGAAGCAGTTCAAGTTGGAACAAAGTGGGGATATTTAGGAGCCAGCTATATTTGGTATTTTCAGACAGGCGATGTGGATCCACTGTCTAGGTGTAGAAACCCTTTTAGTCTGTTTTGTTTTCATATATTATGTTTTCTCTGCAGTGTAGACATGTTCTTTATGCAAGGCGATAGCTCTTCACAGGAGATAGTGGCAATGTTGGCTCCAAGCAGGAGTACTCCCACCATGATCTAATTGACTGTGAAGCTGCACAACTGGCTCTCATCAATATTCCAGGATGGGCTACTCAGAGGAAAATGAAGGACCAAGGTCTCACCAGAAACTCCTCTAGAAATAAAAAAAAGTCTCTTCTGACTCACCCTCATTCTTACACCATTTACTTAATGATAGCACTTAAAGTGTTCAGGAAAGACTAATAAGCACCTGATGCACAGGTGATTTTGGAGGTGAATGTTGCTGTGACAAACCCACCTGGATTTCACCATAAACCAGACCACACATGAGCTGAGAAGGCAAGCATGACAGAGGAAATACCCTGACACGACACAGACAGCCATACAGCATACAGGCAAAAGTAGGGGGACTAGGCAGGATGTAAGGCAACTGGAAGTAAAGATAACAAATGAGTGTGATGCAGTAAAAGGTGCAAACCAGTTAAGCATGGCAAGCTAGAACAACTAATGACATATTGCCAGGTGCCATCATCTGTTTAATTAGTCCCGTAAATATTAGTGCTACCCTCTCTGACTAAAGTGTGTAAAGACCAGGAAATGGACAAAATCTGTAAGCCAACACCAGGATATCGGTCTATAGTTCGAGTATGCACAAGTTCCGTTGCCTTGTTTATGGAAGTCTCCAATCCCACATCAACCTCTTTTTGATCCCATGTCTCTGATGAAACGGATCCCTGACAGATCCCTCTCCTCAATAAAATGCTTGATTTTATTTAATGTTTATTCAGCTGCCCTTTGTGCTTGGCCTTCCTACATCAGCACTAAACAGAACTGTATATCGACTAAATGGTTCTTAAAATTTACCCCATTACAAAACAGAAGTCTCAAGATCCCTATGTCCACTTACACCCTTCACAGTCTTCTCCCTTCTCCATCATAATAGAATACCCTATCTTAAAACGTAAAACTGCTCTACAAATTCCCGGGACACAGCCAAATAAAGAGCTTCAAATCTTCCTTTTAAAATACTTTTCACTCTAAATCTTTTTAAAAGGATCACAATGAAGGCATGTCCAGATTAATGATTTAATTATTCCTGTGACCCCACCAGCTCTACAATGTTGAAATACCTAACAAAGCAGACTCCCTTCTGCAAGGTTCACCAGAAGTGGATTTTAGCACAGAATGCACCCCCCTCCCCCAAACACTGGCTGAGATGAGAAGCTCACACATATCCCCCTAAATAAAAATACAGAAAGTGAACATTATACAGAATGAATAACAACTAAAGAACAATTTGCACATAATTTTCCACAGAATGGTAACACAACAGTACATGCACCAAACCCTTGTGAATGAAAAACACATATGTGCAATGAATATCCTCGTCCACTAAATGCATGGAAATTGGTGTGAAAAAAATGAATTAGGTGAATATGATGGCTGTATGACCAAGACAGCTGACCTACTTCATCGTGTACTATTTGAAACAGCTTGGCAGTGAGATCACCCTGGTTCATCTATGCCCAACCTTTGTAGTAGAATCATGGACTTACAGCATGGAACGTTGAGATTCTTTCCTTGATTGACACACTTCCATCATCCAAAACTCCCATGCTTTCTCCCACTTGTTTCACCCTTATAGGTGAAGAAAATTGAGACCACCACTTAAACATAGGTACTGTTTTTTCAAAATATACCCAATCACCTTTTGTGGCCAACAACCTTCTTTGACAGGACCCAGACATTTTGATGCCCAAATGAATGACTCTTATAACATCCAACATATCTGAGAACACCCAGATGTGTTGGATGCAACTTAGGACACTATGTTAAACACGCAAAAGGTAAAAAGAGGAATGCTTACAATAAGTCTAACAAGACGTGGGTCCGGTGCTCATTCTACCACTGGAACCAAGCTACACCCAACTGGTGAACCCCAATAAGTCAGAAAACGGTCTTGGGTTGCTTGTGTTCTGGTTCAGGGAGGACCTGGCATGGCAGTTTGGGCTGTATTTTTCCTATTGGAACACTTTCAAGACTGATTTGCATAATGCTGGTATCAAACTTAGGTGGCAAGGTGGGCAAAGCAATATTGGTTTGGAATGCTACCCTGTGGAATTGCCAGTGGTTAGACTTAAACAAAAGATTCTTTTCATCAACTTTTGTGTGTAGGATTACCAGGAGACTGTATTACAGAAATTATCCAGGGGAGCAATGGGCATGAGCACCTGTTTTGTGCGTCCTCAGGCAATTTTGAATTACAGACGGGTCCGCAATACTGATAGCACAGGCACACATGTACCACCAATGCTATCACAAGAGAGTGTTCCCTCATTTGCATGGGGGGCCTGGCCCTATGCAAATGAGGGAATCTCTTTGTCTCTGCACCCATGATGTAAAATGGACAGGGGCAGGAGGCGCACTGAAAGAGCACCACAAAAAGGTAGCACACTGTCAGTGCATCCCCTGAGTGCATCCCTCTAGAGGGAGGGAAATGGGTCCCATGGACCCTCCCCATATATCCCCTTGCAGGCGAGTGTAGACACTCACTGCACCCACCTGCAAGGGGACCGCTCTCCCCTCCTCAAAGTGCAGGCCGAAACAAGGAACAGATGTGAAGCAGTCGCTCCGTATTTCACTTGAATGCACTGCCTCCAGGGCAGCACGAGTTTGCGCCTGCCCTAAGGGCAGTGTATTCTCTGCAATAGGGTGCACTTTCCCTGTTTTTCATGACGCACATATTTAAAGGTGGATCATGGTGCAAACAGAAACACTTTTTCCAATCAGTAATAAGAACCCAGTTTCCCCCACGTCTCAAAAACTCCTTGTCAGTCAATTCATCTGCCACATGATTGAAAGGGGTCAAATCATCCTTCATCAATGGGCAATCCTTAACAATGTATTCTTTAACCAGATGCAATACAGTGTATCCTTCATACTCTCTCCATTCATCCTCATTCAATTCTCCATTTAACATAGAAACTAGCTGGATTACCACACATATCATTTCCACATCATCCTCATGATTGACATCTTTGTACAACTTATTATTTAGTAGCAACCTAGATAAGCAATCTACTGCACAATTTGTAAGCCAGACATATATACCAAACATGTACTGAAGGTCCTGCCGGTGATATTATGCAAAAAACAGAAGAGGGGCCCTGATAACTACGCAAGCTATGAGGGGAACAACCCGCCAGGGTGAGATAAATGACAAAAGAACATGAAAGGGGGGTTCCCAATGGTAAGGAGGAGGTATTCAAAACTCTCTAAATAAAGAAAAAGAGCCAGAAGCCCACAAAAGACCTAAAGTATATATCAGAATGTTTCTTTTTATTAGCATAGAAAAATAAATCAGTTATTGAAATTTAATATACAGTACATTTCTTTGTCTTAATTTTGTATGAGATCATCATAAAAAGTACAAACAAGATATATAGACACAGCCTTAGGACAACAAGGAGAAATAAAAATTGGCACACAGCTCACTCACTCTTACAGTCAACCCAAAAACATACCCATACCAGAACTCACACTCACATTCAAACAAGAATCATCCAAGAAAAGCGCCTGCCGGTGATATTGCCACTTGGCAATGCTTAGGGTAGTACTTCTTACACCAAGGATACGGAATACATCAACAAGAGGCTCGCTCCTTTGAAAGCGAATTTAGCACCCCACATGTAATTTCTAAAATAGTGTATGCATCATCATAGCGCTAGTGCTTCCTTCTCAAATGCATTACTTGTAATGGGGTAACCCAGTAACCCTCAGAACCTGGGTAGGCAATGGTAAACAAAAAATTGGTTCTGTCGGAAAGTGAACAATTTCTTAGTTACACAACATATATTCCAATAACTTTTCTCACTTAGTTATACTTGGAAGTATTTGAATAGGGAAATCACACACCACACATTTTTTATCAAAAATAGAAAGGTTGTTATTCATCAATCCCTTTACAGAAATTAATTTTCAACACTTAAAAATTGGTTGTCCATACAATAGATTTTCAAAACAAAGTGCACAAGTGAATAAATTGTGATCAAGTGATTTGAGTGTATAATACAGTGAAACAATTTTTACAGCTAAAATTAAAAGAAGTACAGGTCCAACAATGGTATCAATTTCCACAAACAGTACAATTATTTATATTTTTCTGCTGGGATATAGCAAGGACCAATTGGAGAGTTAACGTCGACGTTTCGACCCTGGGGTACGGTGCTGTCTTATTAGCAACCAGTTCGGGTCTTCATCAGGACGATAGAGAAGAAGGGACAACCTACAATTAAAAAGGCGTGCCTGTTTTAGTACGGGGTGTGTGAAATAGACAAGTCGGTGATAACAACCTTTATTCATTTGCTCACCTGAAATTTCGTATTTTAGGGAGGGGGGGTGGTTTAGGCGTCCTATTTCTGCCTCTACACACGTTGTTCTTGTGTTCTAGTGTTGGTTCTGTAAATTATAATATCATTAAGTGTCCCATATATTAAGCTTTAGCTTATACTTAAATTTAAGGGTTCCATTGGACACATACCTCAAAAATTTGTCACCATCCGGTGTACAAATAGGAGCAGGGTGCTGCAGATCGGTTAATGTCTTTTGGAGATTTTCAGGGCGTTGGATCTGTAATTTATTTAAGCAACGTTCAGTGCACTATTCTTATTAAATAATTAATCAGTGACACGCACGTTCATGTGGACACGTACCTTATTGTATGAAACGCTACCTCCCGGTTAAAGTTTCAAGTCTGTAGTGCCGCTGCCGCGATCACCTAGACAGGTAATTATTTCCGCGTTAGTGAGTTCACTCTATTTATTTAATTATTAAAGGTACTCAGGCAGTCCTAAGCAAAAATATCAAATCGCCTGTGCTAGGCTCTTTACACTTACTTAAGGAGCAGTAACAGCAACCGTCTGTTTGTAACACGCGAGTCAATCCTTTCTGTCGACTCGCGTCTATCTCCGTTTCACTAATGGATTACGTCAGGTTTGCGTGCATTCCAGCACGTCTGTAGCCTCGTGACGCTAGTCATAGAGAGCGTTTTGGACCGAGGTCCAATGAAGGTCTGACACGCACCACGTCAGGGTTTCGTGACCCGCACCACGTCAAAGTGTTGTGCGTAGCCTCCTTACAACCTATTCGTGTAACTGAATTGTCGTCATGACTGACGCATAAGTGGCTGCGGTGCACCTTGGTCATTGTGTCCGCATTTAACTGAAGGTAGCAGTAGCGGTCGGACTGGCCGCGGGTTCTAGCCTTAATTCCCCTAAATCTATTCAGTTACTAATCAACGTGGGGAGATAGTATATCCCATTACATGCATACATGGCCCAAGGTTCATATTTTAAAGGATGTTTTGTGAACGGCCTCATCAGAAGAAATTTTGTTATAAAGATCCTCATATCCAAGAATGTTAAAAGCATCCACCGGCATATATACTAAACATTTTCAATGAAGTTACAATTGCTATGGACAAATTTAGTTAGAGACACATTATAAACATTCAATTATGAGCAATATAACTACATGTAATATTCACGCATTAATGTTGACAACTCGACCCTTATTTACAGCAATGCAGAATAACTGGTACATGAAACAGAATTACAGTCTACTCATTTGCATACACGTTTCTTCCTGACTATTCAATCCATTCGCCACAGAGTCTAAAATATGGATCCAGAGACACTCTTTATAATTCAATTTGGAGGCCATATCACCTCCTCTCTGGTGTAGCTCGATCTTTTCTAGAACCCACCACTCTAACTGTTCATGTGTATGGCTAGACTTGTTGTAATGTTCAACGAGGGGGGCACCCTGGACCTGGCATCTAATTCTACTCTGATGTTGTAAGATCCTGTTTTTGATTCGTTGAGTAGTTTGGCCCACGTACATCATCTGGCAGGGACATCTAATGGCATAGATCAAGTTTTGACTATTGCAGTTTGTGAAGTTTTTTACTGTGTAAGTCTTATTGCCATTAGTGAAAGAATTGCCTGTTTTGGTATATTTACATGCTTTGCAGCTCCCACATCTATGGTGTCCAGTGATGGGGGGCAATGATAGTTGACTCCTGATATCAGTGTTGGTCGGGGTATCCAGAAATGAAGAGACTACCATGTCCTTTATGTTTTTGGCCCTCTTGTATGCACACATAGGAGTTTCTTTTATTCCAATCTCAGGTCCTACCAAGTTCCAGTACTTTTTAATTATTTTGTTGATATCATGACTCCTCGTATTGAAGGTGGTTACACATATCAATCTTTCCTGTGCCTGAGGTTTCTCCACTGGTTCAAGTAACGTTTCCCTCGGTCTATACCACGCCCTTTTGCGCGCTCTGTTCAATAGACCCTTAGGATAACCTCTGTCACGTAATTTCACAATCAGAATGTCTGTTTCTTTAAAGTAATCCCCTCGCTTGGTACAATTTCTACGTATACGTAGAAATTGACCGTACGGTAGATTATCGCATAGATTTCTTGGATGGTGGGAGTTATATCGCAATAATGTATTGCGATCAGTAGGTTTTTTATACAAATTCATTGTTACCTTGTCGTCTTCTCTCTCAAATGTTAGATCCAAAAATGGCAATGCTTCTCGATTCCATGCCATATTAAATTGGATGTCTGTCGAGCGGTCATTCAGCCAGGCCAGGAAAGTATTTAGATGTTCTTCACTTCCATTCCAGATCATGATGATATCATCTATATACCTGTTCCACTTTGTAATGCAGTTGGAATATGGATTGGTCTCAGGATAGATGTATTTCCATTCAAAGTCATTCATATATAGGTTCGCCAGACTAGGAGCATAGCCGGCGCCCATCGCCACTCCCTTGCATTGGACGTAGAACTGATTTTGAAACATGAAGTAGTTCCTTGTCATCGCTATTTGTAACAGCTCTATTAAAAAGTCTGTAGGTACCCAGTGTGGAGCCTCCCTGGTGTTGAGCGTCTTTCTTATTACCTCTATAGCCTCATGCTGTGGTATACTTGTATACAGGGAACAGACGTCTAACGTTACGAACAGTTGTTCCTGATTGAGTGGAAGGTTCTCGAATATTTGAATTGTATGAGTAGTATCTCTGAGATATGCAGTAGTTTCCAGGACAAATGGTTGGAGAATTTTGTCTAAATATTGGTTTATGGGCTCCAAAATTGATCCACATGCAGATACAATAGGCCTTCCAGGCGGATTGATTAAGTCTTTATGAATCTTTGGAATTGTATATATGGTTGGGAGTCTTGGATGTTGGTAATTCAAGAATCGAAATTCAGGATCTGTTAGGAAGCCATTTTCCATGCCTTGAGTGGTTAGATCCTTTATTAATTTGCTGATCTCTTTAGTTGGATCTCCTGGAATTTTGGTATAGCTATCCTCACAGTTTAATTGGCGCAGAATTTCAGATATGTAATTCTCTCTGTTTTGTATGACAACAGCACCCCCTTTATCCGCTGTTTTTATTACAATTGATTGGTTGTTCTTAAGATTCGTAAGGGCTTGTCTTTCTTCCTTCGTGATGTTATGTTTGATATATTTCGGTTCCTTTAATGTACTCAGGACCTCAGACATCACTATTTTTTCATATGCTAGAATTCGTTCATTCACCAGGTGGTTAGCCGGATTGAAAGTGGATGCCGGACGGAAATCCGTGGCCGCTGGTTTTCTGATATATTCTTCCTTTTTCTGATAGAAGAAGTATTTTAATCGAATTTTTCGAAAAAATTGTTGCAATTCCAACTTCACATTGAAGGTATTGGGGGGAATAGTAGGAACGAATGACAGACCCTTTGACAAGATCTCATGTTCCGGTGAGGTCAGGGTATAATTCGAGATGTTAATAATAGGGTCTTTTATGTTGGAGTGTGAATTTGTATCTGGTATTGCCAAAGTAAGTGCGGTCTCTCCTGGTGCTTGTATAGTGGTCATCATACATCTTTCGATGGGAGAGATGTTAAGAATATCTTCTACCACCTGTACGTTTTCTGCCTCGTACTGATCTCTCCGTGGTTCTGAGGAGGTTGTTGGTTTAACCGTACTCGTGCATTCCCCCTGCGGTTGTTCGATCCTTTGCGCCAGTTCGGATCCCTGGAGTTCCAGGAGTACCAGGAGAGACCGCACTTACTTTGGCAATACCAGATACAAATTCACACTCCAACATAAAAGACCCTATTATTAACATCTCGAATTATACCCTGACCTCACCGGAACATGAGATCTTGTCAAAGGGTCTGTCATTCGTCCCTACTATTCCCCCCAATACCTTCAATGTGAAGTTGGAATTGCAACAATTTTTTCGAAAAATTCGATTAAAATACTTCTTCTATCAGAAAAAGGAAGAATATATCAGAAAACCAGCGGCCACGGATTTCCGTCCGGCATCCACTTTCAATCCGGCTAACCACCTGGTGAATGAACGAATTCTAGCATATGAAAAAATAGTGATGTCTGAGGTCCTGAGTACATTAAAGGAACCGAAATATATCAAACATAACATCACGAAGGAAGAAAGACAAGCCCTTACGAATCTTAAGAACAACCAATCAATTGTAATAAAAACAGCGGATAAAGGGGGTGCTGTTGTCATACAAAACAGAGAGAATTACATATCTGAAATTCTGCGCCAATTAAACTGTGAGGACAGCTATACCAAAATTCCAGGAGATACAACTAAGGAGATCAGCAAATTAATAAAGGATCTAACCACTCAAGGCATGGAAAATGGCTTCCTAACAGATCCTGAATTTCGATTCTTGAATAACCAACATCCAAGACTCCCAACCATATATACAATTCCAAAGATTCATAAAGACTTAATCAATCCGCCTGGAAGGCCTATTGTATCTGCATGTGGATCAATTTTGGAGCCCATAAACCAATATTTAGACAAATTTCTCCAACCATTTGTCCTGGAAACTACTGCATATCTCAGAGATACTACTCATACAATTCAAATATTCGAGAACCTTCCACTCAATCAGGAACAACTGTTCGTAACGTTAGACGTCTGTTCCCTGTATACAAGTATACAACAGCATGAGGCTATAGAGGTAATAAGAAAGACGCTCAACACCAGGGAGGCTCCACACTGGGTACCTACAGACTTTTTAATAGAGCTGTTACAAATAGCGATGACAAGGAACTACTTCATGTTTCAAAATCAGTTCTACGTCCAATGCAAGGGAGTGGCGATGGGCGCCGGCTATGCTCCTAGTCTGGCGAACCTATATATGAATGACTTTGAATGGAAATACATCTATCCTGAGACCAATCCATATTCCAACTGCATTACAAAGTGGAACAGGTATATAGATGATATCATCATGATCTGGAATGGAAGTGAAGAACATCTAAATACTTTCCTGGCCTGGCTGAATGACCGCTCGACAGACATCCAATTTACAATGGCATGGAATCGAGAAGCATTGCCATTTTTGGATCTAATATTTGAGAGAGAAGACGACAAGGTAACAATGAATTTGTATAAAAAACCTACTGATCGCAATACATTATTGCGATATAACTCCCACCATCCAAGAAATCTACGCGATAATCTACCGTACGGTCAATTTCTACGTATACGTAGAAATTGTACCAAGCGAGGGGATTACTTTAAAGAAACAGACATTCTGATTGTGAAATTACGTGACAGAGGTTATCCTAAGGGTCTATTGAACAGAGCGCGCAAAAGGGCGTGGTATAGACCGAGGGAAACGTTACTTGAACCAGTGGAGAAACCTCAGGCACAGGAAAGATTGATATGTGTAACCACCTTCAATACGAGGAGTCATGATATCAACAAAATAATTAAAAAGTACTGGAACTTGGTAGGACCTGAGATTGGAATAAAAGAAACTCCTATGTGTGCATACAAGAGGGCCAAAAACATAAAGGACATGGTAGTCTCTTCATTTCTGGATACCCCGACCAACACTGATATCAGGAGTCAACTATCATTGCCCCCCATCACTGGACACCATAGATGTGGGAGCTGCAAAGCATGTAAATATACCAAAACAGGCAATTCTTTCACTAATGGCAATAAGACTTACACAGTAAAAAACTTCACAAACTGCAATAGTCAAAACTTGATCTATGCCATTAGATGTCCCTGCCAGATGATGTACGTGGGCCAAACTACTCAACGAATCAAAAACAGGATCTTACAACATCAGAGTAGAATTAGATGCCAGGTCCAGGGTGCCCCCCTCGTTGAACATTACAACAAGTCTAGCCATACACATGAACAGTTAGAGTGGTGGGTTCTAGAAAAGATCGAGCTACACCAGAGAGGAGGTGATATGGCCTCCAAATTGAATTATAAAGAGTGTCTCTGGATCCATATTTTAGACTCTGTGGCGAATGGAATGAATAGTCAGGAAGAAACGTGTATGCAAATGAGTAGACTGTAATTCTGTTTCATGTACCAGTTATTCTGCATTGCTGTAAATAAGGGTCGAGTTGTCAACATTAATGCGTGAATATTACATGTAGTTATATTGCTCATAATTGAATGTTTATAATGTGTCTCTAACTAAATTTGTCCATAGCAATTGTAACTTCATTGAAAATGTTTAGTATATATGCCGGTGGATGCTTTTAACATTCTTGGATATGAGGATCTTTATAACAAAATTTCTTCTGATGAGGCCGTTCACAAAACATCCTTTAAAATATGAACCTTGGGCCATGTATGCATGTAATGGGATATACTATCTCCCCACGTTGATTAGTAACTGAATAGATTTAGGGGAATTAAGGCTAGAACCCGCGGCCAGTCCGACCGCTACTGCTACCTTCAGTTAAATGCGGACACAATGACCAAGGTGCACCGCAGCCACTTACGCGTCAGTCATGACGACAATTCAGTTACACGAATAGGTTGTAAGGAGGCTACGCACAACACTTTGACGTGGTGCGGGTCACGAAACCCTGACGTGGTGCGTGTCAGACCTTCATTGGACCTCGGTCCAAAACGCTCTGTATGACTAGCGTCACGAGGCTACAGACGTGCTGGAATGCACGCAAACCTGACGTAATCCATTAGTGAAACGGAGATAGACGCGAGTCGACAGAAAGGATTGACTCGCGTGTTACAAACAGACGGTTGCTGTTACTGCTCCTTAAGTAAGTGTAAAGAGCCTAGCACAGGCGATTTGATATTTTTGCTTAGGACTGCCTGAGTACCTTTAATAATTAAATAAATAGAGTGAACTCACTAACGTGGAAATAATTACCTGTCTAGGTGATCGCGGCAGCGGCACTACAGACTTGAAACTTTAACCGGGAGGTAGCGTTTCATACAATAAGGTACGTGTCCACATGAACGTGCGTGTCACTGATTAATTATTTAATAAGAATAGTGCACTGAACGTTGATTAAATAAATTACAGATCCAACGCCCTGAAAATCTCCAAAAGACATTAACCGATCTGCAGCACCCTGCTCCTATTTGTACACCGGATGGTGACAAATTTTTGAGGTATGTGTCCAATGGAACCCTTAAATTTAAGTATAAGCTAAAGCTTAAAATATGGGACACTTAATGATATTATAATTTACAGAACCAACGCTAGAACACAAGAACAACGTGTGTAGAGGCAGAAATAGGACGCCTAAACCACCCCCCCTCCCTAAAATACGAAATTTCAGGTGAGCAAATGAATAAAGGTTGTTATCACCGACTTGTCTATTTCACACACCCCATACTAAAACAGGCACGCCTTTTTAATTGTAGGTTGTCCCTTCTTCTCTTTCGTCCTGATGAAGACCCGAACTGGTTGCTAATAAGACAGCACCGTACCCCAGGGTCGAAACGTCGACGTTAACTCTCCAATTGGTCCTTGCTATATCCCAGCAGAAAAATATAAATAATTGTACTGTTTGTGGAAATTGATACCATTGTTGGACCTGTACTTCTTTTAATTTTAGCTGTAAAAATTGTTTCACTGTATTATACACTCAAATCACTTGATCACAATTTATTCACTTGTGCACTTTGTTTTGAAAATCTATTGTATGGACAACCAATTTTTAAGTGTTGAAAATTAATTTCTGTAAAGGGATTGATGAATAACAACCTTTCTCTTTTTGATAAAAAATGTGTGGTGTGTGATTTCCCTATTCAAATACTTCCAAGTATAACTAAGTGAGAAAAGTTATTGGAATATATGTTGTGTAACTAAGAAATTGTTCACTTTCCGACAGAACCAATTTTTTGTTTTCTCCTTCTCAAATGCAGCATCCATGGGATTGTCCAACATCGAAGCCCTTGAAGCTAACGCAGTGATCTCCTCTTTCACATTGCTTTTTTCTGCATTAAACAGACCCCAGACTGTTGTTGCGCACATCCATCAAGCTAATGCTATTGTCATTTGTGTTAAATGGCTTGATTGGCTAGGTAATTGAAAATATCTGTCTTCATTTTGGCAAAAAAAAACAGCATTGCATGCATCAGACAACACACTGACTTTCTCTCAACAAATCCTGCAACACCATGGTTCTACAGGCTATATTTATGACATAAATAGCATAATATTCAACGGTTCCTAGAAAGGTGCTCAATTGACCTTTTTTCGTGATAGCGGACTCACTTTAAATTGCATTTGAAAATCTTTACCTTTGGCTTAAAACCCTTGCTTGACATATGGTAACTACCATAGTTCAACCTATCTTGATTATACTTACATTGTCCCTTTCTGTCAAAAGGATTTCCAATACAACTCTCAATCTCTTCTGTAAACAAGGATGTCATGTTGGAAGCAAGCTACTCTCACAACTGCTCTGAACAGCACATTGAGCACGCTGTGAAATATGAAGGGGGCAGACGACAAATCAAATAGCATATAAAAGTAACAAAATGTCCCCACCAGAGTCCCAAAAGATTTAAGATGTCTAGACTCCTCCAACAACTTGATACGATGACACCCTGATGATATATCAAGCGTGGTGAATGCAGCGACATCCTTCAAAGTGGACAATATCTTTTTGATATTGGTTAAGTTCAGCGGTTGACCCATATATCATGATTTGGATTATGTAGATCCACACACAACCTCAATGACCTGTCTGTCTTGCCTCCCAACTCAACTGGTGCCAATTTTGGAAGTCTGTGTGGACGCAAACACCCCAAGGGTGCATATTTCCCAGGCTTAAAAATAGTTCATGCATTGTGGGTATCATTCCCAACTTCAACACTATGTGGTGTTGCAATCCCTTCCTAATATCCTGATACATAGCTTATTCCCCACCATTCATTCATTCTTTGGTTTGGTTTGGTTCAAGGTTTTGTACGACTCTATAGAGATACCTTTGGTAGCACTATCCAACACTATGACCTGATCAACCTTAACAAAAAAATGGATAAATCATGACGTCCATGTTGAATTTTAAGTGCAAATGCGTACAAGATTAATCAATTGGAGAAGATGCAAAAGCCAAGGAGCACCAAATGTGTGCCCTAACTACCAGTGGTAGCTCACTAATAGGGACATTTCCACCTTCATGAATATGTAAAATAAAACAATTTCCATTTATATGGAAAATGGTAAGCAAGGAATAAGCATCAACAGGGAATATTCATAATGACTTTCTCCTCTATTTAATGCTTACTTAGGAAGAGGTAATATCTAGGGATATAACTAATGCAGACGACCTACTTAGTTTAATAAAGGTTTCAAAGTAGAAGCAACAACAAGAGGAAGAAATAAATTAAAAATTAGATTAGACTTTTGAGCAACATAATCCATTCAGGATAAAATATTAGGAACCAGTGCAGTGAAAATCTACCAAACGAGTGTTTGGGGGAAAAAGTGTAAATGGCCACAAATTAAATATTCCTGATGTTATGGTTACCATGGATTAGATACTCAATACCTACTATCTACAGAGCATATATCTGTGTAGGCCAAAGGGTTAAATCTTATCAGGGTGCATTCACATCTTCATACTTCCCAGATCAATATAATTTATAACTGTACCAGTGATTCTGATAACACATTATTCCTAAGGGAGAACAAATTCATAAAGAAATATATCTTAGGTAAATAACTGTTTTAATGGTTGTCATCGAAAATTGAAGATGAACAAAACACAACCGACCAATACTATGTGGTCAGGATTTCTGGTGCATATAAAACGCAGGCAAACCATTTCCAAGATATATAGGCTGCAGCAGAGAAATTACAACTGACTTGGGTAGGTATGCATGTATCATGGGAGTTGAAAGGAGGCACATATCCTGCTGAATTATTATGATGGAATAAAGAGCACATTAATAACCATTCCATATTTTTTCTCAGAAGATGGTATGTACTAACTTTTTTCCTTTGATGATGGTAACTAAATGTTCCAAGGAATTCGGTAAATACCAGAATATTCTCAAATAAATGGCAAGAATTTGTTGTGCCTGTTTTTCTGAGTCTTTATCAATTGTATTAAAGATGAAAGCTGAACTTGGCAAATGCTGGATGTAGTGTTTGAGGTTTGACTCCCACTGAGGCTTATCATTGAGAGTGGGTAGGTGTGATCACACCCAGGAAGTGGGGAGGAGTGGAGCAGGCCAGGGTGACATATGAAATGTTAATATAAAGTCGGAGTTCTGAGGTTCAGGCACCCTGGTGTGTTGCAGGCCAAGTAACCATTTTTGCGTAGGTTTAGCTCCTCCCTTAAATCACACATATTGATGCTGTTTTTGATAATCCAATAACATTTATGCAGGACTGGGGGCGATGTTAGCCTCAAGAATAGATGGAATAATGTGCACTCAACAAAGTTAGGTGAGACAGTGAAATAGACAGTAATTAATTAATCAAATAAGGGTTCTTGAGACAGGGTACAATTTAGAAACCATAAAGGTTTATTAAAGATCCAAATTCATTGCAAAATATAGGAAATTATCAAAAGGCTTAGACAAATGCAGCACAAAACATCACAAAATATTCCAAGTCCTATGGAAGTGATAGACTTACACAGATCTGGTCTCTAATGGTCGGGGCCAACCAGAAAAAACAAGACACGGCCAGTGTTGGAAAAGAAGGGCTCTTCCACGCAGGTGACGATTTATGTACACTTATCTATTTGAAGATAAGATCCTCACCAAGAAAAGTATTATGGGGGAGTGGCTTGCCATCATGGCCCCGTAGAAGTGCTCTACGAGAGCTCGGGCGGTGGCCCGATTTAGAGCATAATTCTGAATAATCCTGGCTCATTCCTGCTTTGTAAATGGTCTCCTGGGAACCGTGAGATTCCATACCACCATACGAGCAATCACAGCCATCTGGGACCCCTCGATCGATGATCCCAGTCTCGGAGGGGAGTCAGCGCCATCTTATCTCCCGGACGTGCGACTCGGCCGGGTCGATTGGACTCAAGACATGTGCAGGCCTCGTCGAGGCGGCACTAATATACTGTGACCCGCTGCGGAGGACAGGCTTTGGCTGGGTGCAGGCTGGAGGGCGAGCGGGGACCGGCACGTGTAGTACAACACGGCGTTCTGCCCAGTGGAGTTGCACAACCCTGAGACGCTGGAGCTGCTGCCGGGGAATTGGGGGGACAGGGCCGCCCGTGAGAAGTAATCGGCATCGGAGGTGACCTGAGGCGCCAGAAGAGGAAAGGCCGGTGACTACTTCCTCCCCCAATCATCGGGGAGGGCCAACTTTATCATTGGTCCCCCGAGATAATAATGCAGTTGTGGTGTGACTAGATTGCTAGTGCTGCTTGCTATGGATCCGCCTGAGTTGCTGAGTGGCCACCGCCATGCGGACTGACAGCAACTTTAAGGGACCGTGAGGCTATGTGAACTGGGGAAGAGCCGTCAGACCCCTCAGAGGGGGAACCCCTGGGAACCAGGTCAGGAGACTGCGGTGGTACCGGACTGAGCTGTCTGCACAGGGGAGATGAAGACCCAAATTGAGGGATTTGACTGCTCCCCACAGGCTGAGAGAGGAGAGTGGGGCTGAGGGACACTGGCATGAGGCCATTCCAACAGAGGTAAAAAAGACACAGGGACCTGTGAGGAACCCTCCAGTGTGACACCAGTGGTGGAGCGTGGCCCTAGGTCTGCTGTGCAATACCATGGCGCGGCGCCCTGTTACGCTTTGTTCAGGGACCCTGGGGAGCCGGTCCCCTTGTGGGGACCTTCGGAGGTTGACCACATTAAAGAACTGAGGGTATAGCAGTTTGATCTGCGCTCGGTAGCACTGAACATTTGAGGGGTTACTAGGTACAGAACACCCAGGGGATTTCCCTGTCTAGGAGTGTCCCACAGGATACCGGTCGACACATCACACCGGTTACCATGGGGAAGGACAAAGTAGAGAAGGCGCAAAGCAACAAAATGTCGAACTATGCACAGCCCATATTCCATGGCCCTGATGCCAAAGAAGAGGACCCAAGGCCAGGGAAGGGGACTGCTGAGGGAGTTGTCGAGGACCCTTCCACATTAATGGAGGTCATCCAAGGTATCCAGTCAATCAGGGACTACATGGTCTGAAAAATAACGCTGTGGCCAACGATGTTAACTTATTGAGGTGCGATCTTCGAAAGCCGCAGACAGAGTGACTGTCACTGAGAAAGACACAGACGCTTTAAATTTGGAAGTGAAAAATCATAGTGCCACATTGGTGGAACTGAAATGACAGGTTATAAAGCTGGACGACAGGGCAGAAGACTCAGAAGGAAGGCCAAGGAGAGGGAACGTGAAATTTATTGGATTCCCTAAGAAAGCGGGGGCCCCTCTGTGGGATTGTTCCTTGAGGACTGAATCACACACAAAATGGCACTAAACCAGTTGTCAAAGTTCTTCAGTATTGAAAAAGCACACAGAGCACTGGTGCCCCCCTAGACCTGAGCGCCTCCTCGAGCTATCATTGCAAAGCTATTCAATTTCAGGGACAGAGATCTCCTCCTCCAGCTTTCATGCAGTGGATGGTGATTTTTCTTTGAGGGACATTCAATATCGGTGTACCCTGATTACACCCAAAGAGTCCAGGAACAAAGAAAGACCTTTGTTGCAGTCAAATGGAGAGATCTAAACCAAAAATACAGCCTTATGTTCCCAGCTAATCTACAGGTGAAGAGTAAAGGCAGCGCACAGTTTTTTTTCTCGGCGGAGGACAAAAACATCATTGAGGGGCCGCAGACAATCTACACACCAGGCACAACCCAAGCAGACGGCGAGCTCGGGTCACATCACAGTTTTTCAAGATGGCTCACTAAAAGCTTCAGACACGGAGATTGTGCCGGACTCAGTGGAAATGACACCGGACATAGAGGCTGGAACCGGAGATCAAGGCAGCGGCCAAGAATGAACACTGAATGCTGAGTACCTGAGAGACTGGTATGCAGATATCCTGACAGGGTCCCTAGGAGACTTGTGATTTGGGATCACATGAGTGGACTTCTTGGATTCTTTTTTCTTTCTTTTAAATCTCAGTTAGAATGTATTTGTGGAAGCCATATTTATCGTTATCTATAATACGGGCATGGGCAGCCGCTGGAGTAGCGATGCCCCCCACCAGAGTCCAGGCCTGCTTGGGAAGCTTGAGAGCAATCTCTCAACCAGGTGTAGCCAGTTCTCTTGCACAGCGCCCAATGGATATTAACAATTGTTTGCGACTCAAGGCTGGACTGGGTCTCGGCGCTGGGACAATTAAGCCAATGTTGAAATGTTTTCTGGGAGGGGGTTGTGGTATGGGGCGGTATGTGTTGCTTTTTCTATGGTTCACAATATACACATTGGAATTCACACAACTGCCTTTGAGGGGGAAATGGGATGGATTTGTTCACTTTCCGAAGTTTTTTGGTTATTGTTTGTTGGGGAACTTTTGGGGTCGCACTAGATTACACTATGCCATACTGTCTACTGGGTTGAAAGGTCAGACTCACCGGGCAGCGGGTGGCAGAATTTGGATGCATACAAGCAAACCATCATGTCAGTGCAAACATTGCAGGTACTTAATTGGAATGTACGGGGTATGGCCGGCCTTGACAAACGCCGCAGAGGGCACACATTTCTAAAGAGGTACAGAATAGCAATTGCAGGGCTCCTAGAAACGCACATATGGGGGAATACTATATCGAACATAAGGAAAAGATGGCGGGGTCAGCTGTATGCTACCTCGTACTCCGGCTTTGGCAAAGGGTCACTGGTGTGGGTGTCACCGGGGGTCCCATTTCAACACCTCCATCATGTCCTGGACCCTGAAGGGCGATATCTCATTTTATTCGGGAGATGGGATGGCAGACAAATTTGCATTGTTAATGTTTATGTGCCTAATTCCGACTGTCCCGACTTTTTCCCATCAGTCCTGAAGGCAGCGACACCATATATGGGTGTGGATGTGGAACTTATTCTCTTCGGAGATTTTAATTGCATCTTCGATACCGGCATTGGACAGAGAACCCCCTAAAGAGAACACCAAACCTCGCACGTCGAGATCACTTTATACCATTCTGCAGGGCATGCTATTGAGGGATGAGTGGAGGGCAAGTAACCCAACCAAGAGAGAGTTTTCCTGTTACACTCCCGCCACTAATACATTCACTCAAATAGACCACTGCTGCCTCTCATCTGGCCTTTCCGCCACCATGGAGGGCATTTCCTATTTAACTCGCTAGCTTTATGACCATGCACCATTGTTACTAACCCTGAAAAGCGGGCTGGGACAACCAGCCATTCCACTATGGCGACTCAGGGCTGAGGCACTCACAGACCCCCCCATACGCACAGATAGTGGTGGAGGCTTTGCAACATTATTTTGGGGAGAATTGGGGATCAACAGCTAAGAGATCCACAGAGTGGGAGGCCAGGAAGGTGGTCATAAGGGGGTTTGCATGCGGACAACCTACAGGGTCCAACACCAGCTCAGTAACAATATCTCATCTTTAGAAACACTGCTAAAGACCCTTGACAATGCTCTTTACAGGGCACCTGCCAGTGTGGCCGAATGGACGCAAGTCCGTGGAGAGTTATTAGAGTACTGGTCCAGACTAGAGAAACACTAGTATACTACCTATAGACTGTGGTTGCATATGGAGGGGAACAGGACAGGAGCGCTCCTAGCACGATTGATCAGGACGGAGACAGAACATGCACCTATTCTACATCTTTGAAACAGTGAAGGGAACGTGGTTTACACGCAAGACACAATTCTAAATGAATTTGTAACCCACTTACGACACACATGCACAACTGTCATCCAGGTTAAGCCACCCACACTACAAGACTTTCTTGATGGGTTAACGTTTCCCACTCTGGGGAAGGAAGAAGACGAAGCCCTAGGGGCACCAATTTCCAGGGAGGAAGTACTAGCATTGATTAAGAAGTTGAAATCAGGGAAGTGCCCCAGGAGCGATGGGCTCCCGGTGGAATTTTATTAAACATTTGCCCCACGGCTGGCCAACCTCCTTCTAGAGGTGTTTAACGAAGCCCTGGCCCATGGGGAACTTAGTAACACCATGATGTAAGGACTGGTATCCGTGATTCTCAAGCCAGATAGAGACCCCCTCTCCCCTGGTTCTTATAGGTGCATCTCTCTCCTGAATAGCGATGAAAAAATACTAAGCGGCGTGCTGGCGGCACGTCTCTTGCCATATGTGGCCCGACTGGTCCACCCTAGACCAGGCCCGATTTATTCCCGGTCGAAACACTATACACAATCTGCGTAGACTCACGTATATCTGGCATGCGCCACATTTACGGGAAGACAGCTGGGCCCGATGCCTCCTGGATATCCAACAGGCCTGGGGCTATATGTGGATGGCGCTTACCAAGATGGGGCTAGGGGAAAAATATATAGGATGGATGAAACTGCTATACACTAGACGTACGGCTAGGGTGTGCCTACGAAATCAGGTGTAGGATAGAGTTGAGCTACCCAACAGGGTTGCCCCTTAACACCATTTCTATTTGCTCTCACGGTGGAGCCCCTGGCGATCACCCTTAGAATTAGGATGGAGCAATGGGGGATGCAGTTGGGAGATGCTACCCACGTGGTGTCAATGTACGCAGATGGTACGCTTGTCTATCTTCAGTGTCCTGAAGAGTCAATACTTGTGCTTCTCAGGGAGCTGACCGGCTTTGGGGAGGTATCAGGACTATGCCTCAATCCAGGGAAGTCTAAGCTCTTCCCATGGGATGCCTGGTTGAGATGGAAGGAAAGCGAATTACCCCTGGTGGGAATGTGTGGGGTCGGAGATGAAGTACGCTATCTGGGGATCAGACTGGCGCACACGCAGGCTGTCTATTTGAAACAAAACATGGGGAGGTGTGTGGTGGGCATCCAAAAAATCAATTGCGGTCTGGCGAAAACTTCCGCTATCTTTGATGAGTAAGGTTGTGTTGCCAAAAAAGGTGATCATACTACATTGTCTGACGTCATGCAAAATTCACTTCACCAAATACCACAGGCGTACTTCCAACATCTGGACCGCCAACTGGTGGAACTGCTGTGTGGATCCAAAAGTAAAGGGTAAAACTAGACACACTACAGAGGACATGGGAGCAGAGGGAGCTCGAGGCCCCTCGGCTGGGCCTCTATTATATGATGGCACAGCTCCCACATGAGGTACACTAGTTGGACGAACACGACAACTGGGAGAAGCGGCCGCTGGCGGGTACAAATCGGGGGATCCCTCTCCCTGACCTTCTCATGTTGGGGTTGAGGGTGCCTGACAGGCTCCCATACTTTGTCCGACATGTGGCCACAACTTGGGGAGTTGCAATCAAAACCATGGGGATAGGGGCATCTTATTCCCCGGATGCCGTGTTAACATTTAAATGGATAGGTCACACCATGTCAATTACTAAATGGACAGAGGGGGGCTGCCACGTGATGCCCGATTTATACTCTGCCTAATAATTCCTTAATAGGGAGGAGGCTGAATCCATATTTGAGCTGGGCAGGGGACAATACCTTCAATACGCAAAAATCTTGGCATGGCCCGTGAACTGTAGCCAATGTTCCCACAAGAGCTGCCTATTTTGGCTACCCTACAGACTATTTCAACCTTGGCGGAAGGACGTAGATTGGTTTCTCACATTTACAGGGTGATTAGGGGGGACATTCCTGCTGACCCCCTCCATCTTGATTCTAAATGGGATGCAATAGTAAATGAACCCTTAACAAAAAGGAGGAGGACTGGAGGAGAGTGCCTGAGGGGGTCAAGAAAATTAACTCCAACACCAGATTAAAACTCACACAATATAACATTGTACATCAAACCTATCTGACTCCAAGAGTGCTACACAAAATATAACCGGAACGCCCTGCCCCCTGCCCCAAATTTGGTCATAGTGATGCCCATTTCCTACAGATGACTAGGGACTGTCCGGAATTGGTATCTTATTGGGGGTTGGTAATAGTCAGCTTACAAAAGGTTACAGGATGGACGATACCCCACACCGTTAAGGAGATATACTGGGACCCCTCCCTAGACCTAAAGGGAAAAACCTACAAGGAAATTTCTACGGCTAGGGTTAATATTAGCCAAATGAAGAATAGCAATCAGGTGGATGAGCTCAACGCCCCTCACGACGGAGAGTTGGGCCGAGGATTTACGGGAATGGGCAACAGCCGAGCTCATCCGAATGAAAAGATTTAGGAGATATGAAAAGCAGGAAGACGATGCGAGGGCTTGGAACACCATGATAAGAGACATCCCCATGAGAGGGGCCTCCCCCTGCAATAGACAGAGGGGTCACAGGCAGGCCATGCTGGTTCAGGGTTAGCAACGACAGACGGGAGCCACTCGGTGCCCAGAAATACAGTAGACACATAACACTCGTGAGAAGTAGTCCGACTCATGGGGCCAAATGTAGGTAATTTTATTTTACCACTTCTTAAATACCGAATCGGTATGATTCGGTATTTAAGAAGTGGTAAAATAGAGGGGGGGAGATGTAGGTATTTCAGATTCGGTAAATACCGAATCGTTAAGATTCGGTATTTACCGATTCTGTAAATACCGATTCGGTATTGCCCATTGATTCCTATGGGCCTTGCAGCCCATAGGAATCAATGGGCAATACCGATTCTGTAATTACAGAATCGGTAATTACCGATTTTAGCAAGGGTGCAGGGGGTGTCACTTTGACACCCTCTGGCACCCCAAAAATAGGCATGTCCGCCATGTGGCACACAGACATGCCCTAAGGGCATGTCTGTGTGTCACATGGCACAGGTGTGCATGCACACATGTGCATGCACACCTGGATTCGGTATTTTACCACCCAATTGGATTGGGTGGTAAAATACCAAAACTTAAAGCCCTGTGGCACTCTGACATGTGCCAGCTACATCTGCATTTACAGAATCGGTATTTTACCGAGTCTGTATTTACCGATTCGGTAATTTTACCAAATCGGTAAATACAGAATCGGTAAAATACAGATTCTGTAAATGCATGCCCTACATCTCAAAATCCAATTACCGGTCGGCCCATGGTACCTGGTATGGAGGGGGTATTCCTTATGTGACCCTGGGGGGTAGCATGGGGGAGACTTGTTCAATGTTATGATCTATACTTTTCGGATAACGCTCTTTATGTCCGGATTCAGTAATGTGCTCCATTAATGCAAGAGTGATATTGAGAATGTGTCCTATTTTTGTACAGATTGTACAGGTATTATTGTCATAATCCCCTGTGATGTATAACTGCTGTCATGATTTTACTGTGATTCTGGAAGATTAAGAAATGCAATAAAAATTTCTTTAAAAAGAAAAAAATATCCTCACAAGGTGTGATGTCAGTGCGTGGCATGTGGAATCACAGAGCCCTCAGCCACACACCGCGCTTGAAAAGATACTACTCGTAAATCTTGATGCAAATAACAAATGGAGCAGCACAATTTAGACTCCGCCCTTACACGTCCCAAAAACTGAATTATATATGTGCACCTGACATTAATCTCATTGTGTGTCTTAACTTTATTAACGTGAGTGAAGTATTTAAACGTATTACGGAATTGTAGTCACTGTAGAAACTAGAGACTTATATACTTGTGCACTAATGTTCAGTTTAAACAAGAATCATATATTTCTTTATTCATGTTTTACACTTACACTTCGTCATATTTGCATACATAAACATGTATTATTTTGCTCACATTTTGCAGTTCTTTTAAAAGTTACACTTGTGCATGTATAGCTATGTATTTGAAGTGCACATTAACGCCCACATGCATCAACGTTTTTTGCATTCGCAAACGGTGCGATTCGGAAAAATCGGCCGTTTGCGAATGCAAAATCTTTTTTTGGGATGCATCAAACTTTTGTGCATAATTCGCATTTTTTAGCATTTCTAAAAAATGCGAATGCATTTAAGGAATCGCATTTGTGCGATTCCTTAAATGGAATGCATCATTTTTTTTTAAATTGCGAAAATGGAAATTGGAAGTGCAAATTAACACGAGGTTGACCCTCGTGTTAATTTGCGAAAATGTTTAAAAAAACAAAAAAATGCATTTTTTTAACTTGCATGTTACAGACACACATGTCCTTAGGACATGTGTGTGTGAAACATCCACTTAAAAATACATTTCAGGGGTGTAGGGGGGGGGTCCTTTGGACCCCCCCCTGCACCCATGGAATGCATCAACATTTTGCGAATCCTAATTTGCAAATTCGCAATTCCCATTGATTCCTATGGGCCTTTTGGCCCATAGGAATCAATGGGAAATGCGAATTAGCAAATTAGAATTCGCATAATATTAGCGAATCGGTAAAAAATGCGAATTTTACCGAATCGCTAATATTATTAGAATAAATTCATGCATCCCGTTTTGCGAATTCCAAATTGCGATTCGCTATTTTTCGCAATTTGGAATTCGCAAATGGCCGGGATGATGCATGTGGCCGCTAATGCTCATTTAAGTTAACCTGACTATGGGCCTCAGTTGAAATATATTTTCTTGTTAGCGTGCTTTTCTTTTCTCACAGGTTTATTATTTAATTAGTTAGAGAAAGGCTGATTGTCTGTATTGGATCCCCCATAGAGAGCCCTGAGAGAGAAAGAAGCTTTCTATTTATTGTGTACCAGGTTGCCAAGATGCTCAAGGATGAGAGCCGCAGTCCAGTTTGATGCATTGGGAATTCAGAGCTATGTTGCAGATACACTCGACTGGTGTTCTGCTTGGTTTCTGGTGGTTTGAGGGAGATAAGACGTTTTTGAATCTCCTGTTACTTTTGGTGCTCCTATAGTTTTTAGTTAGGGAAGATTCCCTTTAGACTTAGAGGGGTACAGACCACTCTGCTTACACTATTCTTGCAAGTGTGAGGCTTTAAGGTAAACGCTTATTTCCTTTTCCTTTAGAATTCTAATGGAGTCTGATCATTCTGTCACTTTGTTTTTCGGTGTTCCCGAATTAGAGACCTTCAATTAATGAATCCCTAATTGACTCATGTTTAGAATAGAGAAGGGAAGTCTCTTTATGGAACAGCTGTTCAGTTTTATCTCTTATTGTGTAATTGTGACTGTCACAATTCTGTATCTCATTCTGTTGCATCTCGACCAACTGAGATATTTCACCACGCCTATTGTACTAAAGTAGTTATTGAATTTGTATTTGGCTTGTATGTTTATTGGATTGATTGGTAATCCAAATAGAACTCTTTAATCATATTCAGTGATTATTGGTCCTCCTTGTGGAGTCACGTGGGTGTCGCAAGTTAAAATTGTATGGCTGATGTTTTTTTCCCTTTCAATGCTTTACATCAGCTGTCAAAGATTCACATGACCAATGAGGAAAAACTTTGACAACTTGACTATGATATAATGTTGCAAGGCCCAGGATGCTCCAGCACAATCTATTGCAAATGCACCGAAAATTGTAGGTTTACCTTTTGTGAATCAGACCCAAAATGTTTATGATACTGGGCATAAATATATTAATCAAAAAATTATCCCCCCCCCCACACACACACACATGCCAGTGGAGACCTAAATGTTACTGGCTAATCCATAAAGGAAAAAGGAACACTTTAAAGTTCACAGAATGATGCAATAAATGTGGAACTTCCATGAACATGTTCAGTAGCCAAAAACCCATTTCAAGATAGGTAGGTTCTTCAAAATGTCTCTGAATAGACAACGAGCATTGTCTGGTAGCTCCCTCACTATTAAATGCTGCTGTTGGATAACATGATCAACTTCTAAAGTTTAATGTATATAAACATTCATTTTGCTGGTCTAATATTTTACTTTCCCAATATTTAGTGGCTTGCCCACAAGACAAAATCCTCTGACAGAATGTTTGTAAACTATTCTCAGGATTTACGTTCTTGATTTTGCTGTCATTTTCACCTCTTCGTTCTTTGACATAAAGCAGAAAATATGAATAAAGGAATGTTTAGTTTTGAGGTTCACATAAACTTTCAAAGGGAACTGTTCAATAAGAGTTCTTTTTAAGAATACGGCTTCGTCCTTTCTCTCATTATACCATTCAATGCTGAAAATAAACCATGAAATAAATGTTCCTTTACCGTACAGTCCGGAAACTGCAGCTATAATTTAAGTTGAATTGCCTTGACTGAGCTTTCCAAAGTGAGTCATGAGCGCACTGTTTTGATTAGGGTGTGCGGGCCCTTTATGGTCTTGCTTTCTCTATCTACCCGCAGGTCACAACTGTGCAGACGTCCAGCCAATTTACTTTAAAAACATTTTGCAAATAGTGCCAATGTCTGCTGATAGAACAGTAGATAAGTTGATTTAAATATACTTTTTGGAAATGTCACATGTTTGGATCAAACAAGCTGATTATAATACGTCCTCTGAGATAACCTTTTAAAAAGTAAATCAACGTCTACAATTACTAGAAATGTTACACAATGCATTCAAGAACCTGTCTCTGAGCTTTCATGGACTTAAAATATTGTGCATGATTCAGACATTGACAAAGATAAATGTTCAGGTGTCTATCTACCGATGCGATCAAAAATGACATTCCATGTTCTCTCCTTACAGAAAGTGGTTCTAATTTCACATTGAGTATGAAATAACAAGTAGCAAATCACTTTCATGTTTTCCAATATTTTGCATGGCTTTTTGGTTAAAAAAAAGTCCAAAATAGAAGTATGGGGTAAACTACAATTCATTGGATACTTTGTCATCATACCTACAAATGGCAGGATGTTCCATAGTTATATTTTGGAGCCTTGCCTTTTAGTGAAGGAAATGTGTTACCTCCTAGATAATAGTAAGTAAGTAATCTTTATTGCTCAGTGAATTGAAACCATTGCAAATTTTAACATATAATACATTAGTGAAATACTGTTTTTATAAAAAATATAAAATGAGAATGACTTTGTATAGAAAAGAAATATTAGTTAATGCAGAGATTTATGCTTCTCTCAGGCTGAGCATGGAATTAAAATAGAGTATGTCACTTGTTTTGCCTGGACTGGCTGTGTCAAAAGACTTGCATCTGGGTTTAGACCGAACTGTAATATATGATTCGAACGTGAAAAGCTTGTTTTCACCAGTCTTATTAGTCCGTAGCGATCCCCTACTGTTTTATTGTGTGCTGATTAGCATTCGGGAGTCTGTTCATTGCCCATATTGAATGTTGATTCCTGTTCGTAGCCCCTTTCAGTTTTGCCTCTTGGGTTAGAATCATCCAGTATCTGCCCTCTGTCGTTCTTGTTGCTTTTCTGCTTCCTCCAGGAATTTGACAATATGGCTTGCTAGTTGAGTATTTTTTCCATCAAAGCAAGCATTGACCGCCTGCCAGCAAGTTCTTATGCCCAGCCGATTAAGGGGCAATTTTAGGTGAGATCTGCGCTCTGTGTCCAGACCTTTACAGGTGCATATTAGGTGCTGGATATCTTCTTTTGCGTTCCCACATATTCGGCAATTGGTTGTTGCTTGGGGCCTTTTCCATGGGGGAAGATGGTTTTGTGCTGGAAGTTGGCCCAGCCCTAAGCGTAGGAACTTCTCCTTTGTGCGCCTGGTGAACCCGACTCCTAAATAGCTTTGGCAGAGACTGCTTGTGTAGCTTTGGATGACTATCCAGCCATGGGCCCGGTTAGCTAGGCTTGCTTTATCCTCAATTAGCGAGATAGATCTTACTGATTTGTTGACTAGCTGTTTAAAGGTGTTGTGAGACCCGCTGAGCTTCCAGGCTTCTTGTAGGCACAAGGAGTTTATTGAGTGCTTAAGATATTTTGTGGCCGCACTATTGCTCTTACTTTCTATCTCTTTCCATAGATAGTAAATCAAATCAAATCATCTTTATTCGGTTTCCATTTGTGAAAAACCATAAAAGTACAAAATACAGTAAACATTAAAAAAAAACAACAACAAAAAACGTTGAATTCATTCAATACTAAAATCATACTTAAAAAGAAACATTTTACTGACAGAATACTTTTTAAGTGAGATAATCGTTATTATTTTGTAAATTCAAGCGATGTCTAAGACATAGTTTTAGGTACTGTGCCACTGATTTTGTCTTTAAGTTATTTTCCAGAAATTGTAGTGCCAAGTAGGCAGGGCGGCATCTGCGAATTTTCATAACTTTCAATACAGGCAATACCCACCTCCTGCGTAATGGGACATAGAATTTGCAAAAGAAAAGAACGTGAATTGTGGACTGCGAAGATGTTAAATCACAGGGACATACTGATGCAGTTTGTGTCCAAACATTCTGGGTGGGGAATAAAACCATGTAGTGATAAAGGTTAAACCTAAAACGAGTAAGGAGTAATTTTTCAAATTGTGACAGATCGTATTGCAAGTAAGGTTGAATGGTTGGGACCAACTGTATTAATAGGCAATGTTGGACTGTTGGCTTTCCTATTTCATTCAGCATCCGAAGTCGGGAAAGATGCGACAGACAGAGAGTTTTTAGTTCTTTTTTTGTCATATCTATTACTGACAGTGGTTCATCAAAAAATCTTTGGAGACCAATATCTGAGAGAAAGGATTTTACATGTCCCAGCCATCTTATCTTTATCATGTTCTCTAGTTTCATGCAGTCCTGGATTATTGCTCTTGTGAGCTGACACTCGTCCGTAACCCATATTCTGCGCCATAACATGATAGGCTGGATCTTGATGATATCAGAGATATGGTCCACCCCGAGTTCCAGATAGCATCCAAATGTTGTAGTACTCTTTGGAACTGCCAATAGGAATTTTAGAAAAGAGTTTTCAACTATCTGTAGTTGGTCGACGTTTGTTATTCCCCAGACTCCTGCACCGAAGGTGGCTGTGCTAATGCATTTTGCATTGTAGATTTTTATCATCTCCGTGGGAGGTTTTTTGCCCAGTCGAAGAGAAAAAGCTTTTAGAGCGCCAACTGTTCTTATCAGAGATAACTTTCGGGATGTGAGTGCTTCTTTCCAGTTAAACGCCTCGTCGATGGTGATACCTAAATAGGGGTACGTTTTAGTTCTTTCAAGGGGCAGGCTGTCCACATAAATTTTCTTCGCTTTACTCCCCTTGATGCCAGCATGCATCACAAAGGTATTCTTTATATTCACTTTTAAGTTTAGATTAGTCATGAAGGTACAGTAGTTGTTTAATGCCCGTTGAAGCTGGACCGGAGTTCGTGCGAGAATTACCGCGTCGTCGGCATATAGTAGTGCTGGAATCTGCCGACGGCCCGCTTCTGGGAGATCTTTTACGCCCTGTAACATTGCAACTTCAAGACCGTTGGTATAAAGCGTGAATAAAAAAGGGGCCAGCACGCACCCTTGTCTGACCCCCTTCTGTATTGGAAAGCTGTTTGTTAGTTGACCAGCTGTCCCAAATCGTACCTTTCCCTTGGCTCCAGTGTATAGTTCACGCAGAAAGTCGATTATTGGTGTATCGATCCCCATTTGCAGCATTATTGCCCAAAGTTTCGAATGTTCCACACAGTCGAATGCTGCAGTAAGGTCGACATAAACCATATGTAGACAAGATTTTTTTACTGTTACATATTTGCCAGCCAATAAAGTTAAATTTAGAACTTGATCCACGGTGCTCAGACCTTCCCCAAACCCGTATTGTAGGTCTGAGAGTACTCCGTGTTCCTTTGACCACTCCTGGAGTCGGTCAAGCAGTATCCTCCCTGCCATCTTTCCGACTGAGTCCAGGAGGGAGATGGGACGGTAACAAGACGGGTTATCTCTACTGCCCTTTTTAAAAATGGGCACTAGGATCGATGTTGACCAGGAATTAGGAAGTTCGGTATCCTTTGCTGCGTTTAGTACTTTTGTTAAGAGGGGAAACCATAGGTCTGGTAAAATTTTGTAAAGGTCCATAGGTACCGAATCGGGTCCAGGTGCTTTACCATTTTTTGCGATCTTTATTGCTTTCTCTGTTTCATTAATAGTAAACTGTATTTCTATTGGGTATTTCACCGGTGGAAGAGGGACAGGCGAAATTAAATCCCCGGATTTGTCCTCTCCGAAGACCCCTGATAAGTGTTGCACCCAGTCCTCCGCGTTTATGGCTACGTCCAAGGAAGGACCGTCGTTATTTTCTGTTAGAAAAGGACTCTTGACTATTTTCCAAAAGGCTGTGCTATCTTTTAAGGTGCTGCTGTTTAACAGTTGGGTCTAGAGGTTTGCTCGTAACTCCATTTTTCTTTGTTTGATTGCCAGCGTATAAAATTTTCTTAGTTTAATTACCTCTTCTCTGTTTCTTTCTTTTTTTGCTAGGGCTTTCTTGAGTTCAGAGTAAGCCTTTGTGCAGTTAGTGTTGAACCATCCTTTTCTTGGTACGTTGTTTCGTTTGCTGGATTTAGTTAGTTCGTTACTTATGGCTTTCACTATTACCTGATAACTTTTCATGATCTCTGTGGGAGTTGACAAAGAGTCCAGGCATTTATCAATTTCATTCCTACATTTTTTAATTATTCTTGTAGTGGTTGATTCGTGGTCTACATTGCCCCACTTGAGAGTGTAGCCGTTTAGTCTATCTAATGTTAAAGCTTCCTGTTGAAGCAGGCCGGGGTAGGCCTTAGCTGTGTCGTTTCGATGGTCGGGTTTTAGGTACGTCAATCTCAGTGGAAAGTGGTCGCTAAGTGCGTTACCGTCCACTTCAAAGGACTTTATACCTGTGGCTTTGTTGTTGAAGACTAAAATATAGTCTTTTAACGTTTCAGCACCTCTTCCGTGAAAGGTTGAAATAAATTGGGTTATAGGCGTCTTTATCAGGTTCGCGAACCCTATGTCTAACTCAAACATAACAGCCTGCATGTTGGTACCTTCCACCGTATGGACGAAATGAGTTAGTGGGTTCTCTTGTTCATCTGTGATCCAGCAGGTAGAGGTATTGCTTCTATTGCATATATGAAGGTTAAAGTCTCCTCCCCAGATTAATGAGTGTGAGACTTTAGCGTATTTTATTTTCAGGTCATTTACTGCCTCAGAGATTTCGCTTAAAACTTTGATCAGTTCCGTCGGCGTCAAGTTATTGTAGAAATTGATGATGGTGTAGACCTCTTGATTTATTCCTTTAATAATAATGATCTGACAATTCTGATGGAGTAATGCAGGCGTTATTTCACGGCACGGCCAAAGATTAGAAATGTATGTAGTTAGACCGCCTTTGCTTCTCCCTGAGTTTGTTTTTATTGCTTGGGAGAAGTATGTTCTAAATCCCACGAGGTGGATAGAGTCGTTGAGCCATGTTTCTTGAAGACAGATTAGGTCGTTTGTATTGACCAATTCTAAGAAACTTTTTTCAAGATGTTTAGTTGCTAGTCCCGCCACGTTCCAGAATAACATATTCCTGTCGCGGGTTTTACTTGTGTTGACAGGTGACGTGGACTGGACAATGGTTACTTCTTCCGATGGTATGAGAAAAAGGTCGAGGTTCAAGGGTGGGGTATTTATTTGCTTATTTGGGGCAGGTTGTGCCGAGATCGAAGATCTAGTAAGTTCCTCAAGTCGGCGTTGAGACTCTTGTTCCTGTTTTGCCGTGATTTGGGTTTTTGTTTTTTCTATGAGATCGTGTGGACTATGTTTTGACTTGCTAGAAGATAGTAATTTAGGCTTACGGCTTCTTCTCTCTGGATCTTATGCCATCTTTTGACGTAGGCATCCATTCGCTCCATCGATTGGTTTATCAGGCCGAATTCCAGCCTTATTTGTGCCTGAGAGGTGTAGTTGGGCAGGCTGAAAATCATTCTCGTGGCCTTCGCTATTGTACTGTTCAATAGCTGAGCGTCCCTCCCTCGGAGGCATTCGCTTCCGTAAGTTACTGCCGATGTTAATTTTGCCCGAAGCACTTGAAGCAGGGGGGGGATACTTCGGCCGACTGCTTTCGCTCTGAGGCTCCTTAGTGCAATCGCTATGCTGATGCCCCTCCGTTTTATTGCTTCCTTTTGCTGTTGGAATGAGCCCTTACTGTCAAGGATTACCCCCAGGTACCTGTACTCCTCCACTATTTCCAGTGTGACCCCTCCCATGTGCCAGCGGAATCCTGCTGGTATTGTTTTTGCGTTTATCCTCATTATTTAGGTTTTTAGGAGGTTAATACATAAACTGTTCTCTGTTGAGTACTTAAACGTTGTGCTGATCAGATGTTGTAGACCTATCGGTGTTTTGCTAATTAGCACAATATCATCAGCATACATTAAGTTGGAGAGAGTAAGACCGCCTATGCTTGGAGCGTGAGAGTTGCTTTCATCCAGCTGCTGTGCAAGGTCAGACAAAAAGTTGTTGAATAATGTTGGCGCTTGCACACAAGCTTGTTTTAGGCCTTTTGTGGTCATTATTTTTCTTGACAGGAGGTCTCCTGACCCTAGCTTGACTTGGACCCATGTGTCCGTGTGTAGTAAAATCAGCTGTGTGAGTAGCCCTGATGGAATGTTCCTTTCTTCCAGCTTTGACCATAGTAAGTTTCTGTTGATGGTGTCAAACGCTGAGGTAAAATCGATAAAGCATACATACAGGGGTAGATTGGCTGCCTTTGTGGCATCGATGAGGAGCGAGAGAGCCATCATGTTTGACGTTGTACCCATTTGTTTACGGAATCCTGTCTGGGTGATGGGGATCACTGCATTTTCTTCTGACCATTCCAAGAGCTCCTCTAAAAAGAGACCAGCATAGTATTTGGCTTCGTTATCGATTAAGGCTACTAATCTGTAATTTTTTGGATCCTTTACTTTGCCCTTCTTGTGTATTGGCGCTATTATAGAGTCTTTCCATGATGCTGGGATTGTTGCAGTGTCTGTTATCCATTTGAAAAGTGGCACTAAGGCCACTGCCCAGTATTCCGGGTTTTGTTTGTACAGTAGTGGGGGGATCCCGTTGGGGCCTGCACCCCCTCCGCCTTCCCCTTCGCGATCCTACTTATAATTTGTTTTTCGGTTGGGTCGAATGCAGTACTGACCAATTGTGAAGTCCAAGCTAGACTTTTTTTAGCCTTATCTGGTCGGCTAATCGTTACAGACTGTGGCACTGTGTTGAAGTGTTCCTGAAGATAGTTGGTCCAAGCTTCCTCGGTCAGGTAAGAAATGATGGTGGGACTTCTAGAACTCTGGAGTGTATTGACTGTCTTCCAGAATCTTACGCTTGTGTTGGCGTCATGGAGAAGTCTTGCCCATAGCTCATCCTCTGCTTCCCTTTTTCCATTCCAGATTATTCTCGTTTTGCTCTGTTTTAAGTTTTGTAGTTCTGTTTGAATCGCAATGTCAGGTCCGTCACGGTGTAATTTCTGCAGTAATTTGTTAATATTTCTTTTGAGGAGCTTTATCTTGATGTTTTGGTTTAAGGCCTTGTCGCAGTTGCCAGCTGAATCAATTCTCTTTTTTTGGTTTTTGGAGCTTTGATGATCCAACTTTGAGTGGATCTTAGCTTTCCTAGTGTGTGCCGGTCCCAGGCTGCTCGTGAATTGCTCCCAGGCGTTTATATGATCAGGCTGGTTTATGATGCTCTTTTCCCACCGATTTTTTGCATCAATTTTAAAGCCTTCTAAGTTTAATGTGATACATTTTATTCATTTCTGTGCCACCGACAGTGAACATCCCAAGTTTGTCCCCGGCCTAGATAGCACGGCCCCCTGATGGTCGCTGGCTGACATTGTACCTATTCGGAAGTCCGTGACTTTCCCAAAGAGTTGAAGAGATACGAATGTAAAGTCTAAGGTAGAGGTAGCGGTTGAATTGTGAGAAGTAGCTGACGGGGGGGGGGGGCTGTCATTTATAAAGCGGCCGTTTAAGGTTGCCAGATTAAGGTGTTCTAGATCCTTTATACTTGACCTTGTCAGCTGATTTTGTTTGCCCCATTTGCTTGTTGCTTGTTGTGGTATGTCCCATGCCAGGAACTGCTCTTCCAGCGATGTGTCCCTTATTTGAGGCCCTCCCAGGAACATATTAAATTCTCCTGTTACTATAAGGTTGGGAGTTGCTGTTTCTGCCAATATTTTTGAAATTTCTTCCATCAAGAGGTTCATTCCTGTTTTTTTTACCCGGGGATGTAGGCATACATTCATCAGTCTTAGTCTTTGTTTTAGGTCTTTTCCCCTCACTTCCAGTTCTATTGTGAGAGTGCAATTGTTGCCTATCTGTTTCATATTTGTATACTTAGAATCGTTGAAACTCTTTATGGCAGTATATATTGTTAGGCCACCTTTTAGGTGGCTGTATTTGGCATTTCTTATCGCTGGGAGATGGTATGAGTTGAAGCCCTGGATTTGATGTGGTTGTTCTAGCCAAGTCTCCTGAAGGGCTATTACATCGAATTGCTGGAGGTAAGAGAATAGCTGAATATTGTCTCTTTTGTTTCCCAGGCCATTTATGTTCCAGGAACATATTCTTAGTTGTTGCTGTGTTGCGGTATTTTGTTCAATATTTTGTCAGAGCTTTGGGGCCCTTGTGTTGATTGTCCTCGCTATCCAATTCCAGTCGTCTTGTCCAAGTGGCCCTTGCACTTGCCTATTGGTCTGAGATGTCAACCTAGACACTGAAAGGCTTCTGGCCCCCTTTAAGACACTTTCAGTTTTTGCTGGCAATTGTTTGATTATTGATTATTGAGTTTTGGGCTTGTCTCTCATTGTATGCCTGGCGTAGTGCTTCCGGGTACCCAGTTTTTTCCATTCTTTTTAAGCGTATCCCCCAGGATAGAAAGTGTGGTTCGAGTTCCATTATTCTTGTCGCTGTATCATTCCTTGCCTATGTTGTTTTTGTGACCTCCAGATCTGACAGGTGTTTACTGTGGATAAATTCCACTGCCGCTAGGTCTTTAGTGCTGATATCAGTCAGACTGCTGAAGGTTGATAGTAGGTGTAAGATATTACCTCGAATGAGGGTATCCCCTCTGCCTCTTGACTTATATTCAGGAATGAACAGAATTATGCCACTGTTGGCTTCCGCCTGACCTATCACCTATTTTTTGCGATCTTCTGTGCCCGTTTGAGACTGTGGGCTATCGTGTCTCTTGTCATGTTTTGGGTCCTCCCCCTGCCCATCCTGGTTTATCATGTTGAGCATTGCTCTGGAATCTTGTTTCGAGAGGGAGTCCTTGCTTCCGTCTGCCGATGGACCCTCCTTGATATTGAATGGGTGAGGTTTTCCCTTTGTGACGACTTTTTGATCTTCCTAGCCGGAGATGTTTTTTTGGTCGTAAATGGGCTTTCTATCTCTTCTGCTGCTTTTTCTTCTGGGGCTTCTACTGCTTCCTCTTCTGGGGACATAGCTGTCCTTTTAAAGAATGTTTTTATGTTGGCCATCTTCTTTCTTTCTTCCTTTTTTGTTTTCGAGGTCTTTTGTTTTCTGCCCTGCATTCTTCCTTGCTCGCATTCCCAGTGATTTCATTGTGGGGACTTGTTGCGCGGTGTCTAGTTCTAGCCCTTGCGTGTGTCCGGGTTGTATGTTTGTTTGTGCCGGGGCTTCACTCCTTTGATTAGCGGGAAGCTGCCTTAAGGATTTCCCTGTGGCCCCGCGTAGGTGTCATTAACCGGTTTATTGACTTCTGGGCCAATTGGGCTGTTTGGCTCGGATTCTCCACTTTGTCTATTCGGCTCAATTAATGGGTTCTGTGAATTTGCAATAAGTAAGTGTTCTCTGGGGTATATGAGGTGTTGATTTAGGCCCTCTTTCCCAATATCTCGGTTACTTATGATTGTATTTTCCATTGTCTGTTTTAGATCCGCCAAGATGCCTCCCAAGAGTTGAGGGATTGTGGTAAGTTTATCCACTATTGAACAGCATGCGCAACTCGGCTGCTCTATTTTTGTTTCTGCTTGCACCCTCTTTATCCTAAAATTCATGTGTGCCAACTTGTTGTTGATTTTGGCTACATGTGTGGCCAAGAAGTTTAAGAGGGATAGTTGAATGTCCATTTTTTCCGAATGGTACTGCATGGCCTTTATTGATAATTGAAGCGTGTTTAGCAAAGATGACTATAGAACTTCAGCGCTTTTTGGGTGATCTTCAGTTGGTGGAGTCTTCTCTGAGTCTTGTTTACTCTCTGATTTTAGGCCGTCGGGCTGTGTGATAGCTGGTGAGTATGATGCTACCAGCCTCTCCCACTCTTCTGTTGTTAGCTGGGAGTTATCTTCAGTGTTCAAGGATACTGGTTGGATATGTGCCTGGCTTGCGTCAGTTATTCTAGTTTTTTCTGTAAATTCAATTGCTTCTGTTAACTCCCTTTCCTGTGTTTTTTCTGACTCGCTGCCCCACCCCATGTGGACTGGGTCAGGTATTCCGCTTTTTTCTGTGAATTTGGTTGCTTCACTTAGCTCTCTTTCCGGCATAGTTTCTGACTTTGTTTCCCACCCCATGTGGGCATGTTCTTGGCCTGACTGAATCCCCAGATTGATGTCCTGGTCCCGATCTGTGGCCTGAGCCACGCTTGTGCTAGTGTTACCGCCTGAACTGGGTTTTATTTTGTTTGTTTGTTCCAGCACCTTTGGGGGGTCCAAATCTGACTGAGTTGGAGTTTTTGGCTCACTGGTTTCTGGTGGATCTATTTTACTCTCGATATTGAACTCATCACTGCTGTTCTCGGCCACTGTTGATTCGGCTTGAGGCTGCGGGATTGTCTGTATTACAATTTTTGGCTCAAGGGGGAAACCCCTTTTGTTGCTAATATCTGCAATCGTGTCTTTATCCACCCTGCTGTCACCATTAATTAAGCTTTCTTGTTGTGCGCTGCAATCCTTGGGTGTGTGGAAATTCCACATTTTTTCACATTTCTTGTCTTCCGTGCCTTCAATGTAATTACTTTGCAAGCACCCTTCCGGTTCCATTGGCGAGGGCAATCCCTTGAGTTGGCTATTAGTGGTGCTTAGGTAAGAGCCAGGTTCTTTCAGAAATGAACAAATAGAGTAAATTTTTGGTTGAGAACTCTTTCTTTCTGTTTTGCTGATGTTTAACAGCAAAAGAACAGCAGTTGAGAAACTACTGGTAGTGAGCACTGTTCCTATCGGGAACCTAAACTGTTTCCCAAACTATCATAAAACCACTAACTCAAAATTAAACTGAACTTTTTATCAGTATATTCATGTATTTACTTTTAGTATGAAACATACATGCAATGCTTTGAAATGTTGACAATCAATCAATTTCTTGCAAATTGATAATACACATAACCAACATGTATCATTGTCACAATTAATTGGTAAATAATACTAGTACAAATATATTCTAACTAATTGTATTCACTGTACAGCATGTGTGAACAAATTACTAGCCAAACGTCCATTATTGAGTGAACATATCTTCCAAATTGTATTTACACTCCTGCTGTTCTTTTGCTGTTTTCACATTGTGTAGCCAACACAACATTGTAGTGTAGCACCCTTTGAGTAATTGATTTATAGTGTCATTTATTGTCTGAATGCACCCCTGATTCCCTTTACAGTTGCTGATGTTTAAGCCATTTCTTTCAGTCATTTCGGGCGTCGGGACTAGTAACAGGGGCTCTTCTTGTTCTGTCATCATGGCGTCCGTATCAGTAATGAGTTTGCGTTTGTTGGCCCTGCGCCGTTTGGCTGGAACTCCGTCTTTTGCTTTCCTGATTTTACCTGACCTCATAATGTGCTTGACTCCGTTGTTATGGGTATTTGGGTTTTCTGAATTGCAACCCGCGGGATTGTGATTGCTTAATTTGTGGTTGATTTGCGTTTATGATTTTGCAATGCCTTATCGCAGATCCTCTATCTAACTTGGACTCTTTGTTTTGTTAGTATTCCCAATAGCGCACCTCTTAAATGGCCAATTGCGTTGAGTTGCCGTAAGATGCTTGCGTTTTTTTTTGGTTTTTTTTATCAAGTGTGTTTTACTACAAGATTCCTTGGTTTTTCCTTGGTTATGCCTCAGTTGTTTGTTTTGTTTTATTTGTTTAGTTTAATTTATTGGTTTTCCTGTTTTCCTGATTAATGCTAAATGTTGAAATATTTTGATTAATGGCTGCTTAACGTTACTCTTTATTCCTGTGTAGTTGTAGAATTTTTGACCAGGTCGTTTGGTTAGCTGCTGGCGAGTTGTTTGGCTGCTTTTTTTTCCTTCCTCGAGTCCAAGACCCCCTCAGTCCTGCCTAGCTCTAGCTCTGCCTAGCTCACCAGCTCTCTCCCGCCCCTGTCTACTGATTTTCCGTGGGGAGGGGGGAGTGGGGTTAGGGGCCACGGAAGAGGGGAGGCGGGGTGGTTAATTTTATATAACTAGTTTTAATTGTTTAGTTCCACAATAATGCTTTGATTTGATTGTCCTTGGGAGTGGTATCTTCTGGGCGGCAGACAAGTGGCAGGGAGGGACAGGCACAGAAGGGAAGGAGTTCACAAGCAAGAACAAGCTCCCTCCTGCTTATCCGGCTTTTTCCCAGCTGACCGGTCCGGTCCAAAGCAGTGGAAGCGAAGGGAAGGATGAAGATCGGAGGGCGCGGGTGGGGCTGGAGACCACGAGCAGACTCACCCACCCACGTTCACCGCTCACCTCACTCCGGTCCACTGCCACTCCTCTCACTCTCACAAGGCCCCCCCAAGACACCACAAGTGTTTAGCGTCGAGCTGGGGCCGGGGCAGGGCACCGGACGCCATGAAATATGGCAAAGTGGGGAGTACGGGGGCCACGGCCGCAGACAGGGAACGACGAACAAACTCACCTGCCCGCGCTCACTGCTCGTTGTTCGCCTCCCACCTCTCCTCTTGATGATTCCCGCTGTGCCGATCCCTTGATGCCAGGAGCCAGGTGCCGGATTCCGCTCGGGTTGGAGCTCGGCACAGGCTCAGGTTTGGGATGGAGTTGAGGCTTCCTTGAGGGCTTCCTTGACTTGTCCCGGCTCCTCTCGGCCTCCTCGGAGCCTCGCCTCAGCTGTGCACCTTGCTCCTTGCTCCCCCGCTCAAACTGCTCGCCGCTCAGTTCGCCACAGCTCAATAGCGCCCTGCTCGACTTTTAAAACCAGTCCATTCCCATCTCCTTTCTTCCTAGATAAAGTTACGAAGTTTCCATTTTTTCACCAGAGAGTACAGAAGGATTTACTGTCAAACATTCTTTATTGTTTAAGGTTTCTTTCCTTATGGGTAAGTCATCTATTGTTTGTTCATTGTGTGCTAGCTAGTAGCCTGGGAAAGGGTTGAATTTTGTTTATTATGTCATCAGGCATTGTGGCACAGAAAGGTATCTCCACTGATATGGACACAATAAGTAATTGTTTAGCAATAGACTGTATGGGGCCTATTTATCAAAAGTCACACAGTGCAGCACAACAAGTCACCTTGCAGCGCTACGTGCGAGAGAAAGGAAAAAGACAGAAATGTGCTGTATTTAACACAATACGCACATTCCTGCCTTTTGCCAGCGCTGGCGCAAAATGTGCTACCTAGCGCCAATCCAGGAACTCTTTCACCAGCCATCACTTTACTACGGTCTAACACTAACATTACAGTTTTATAGAGTCCTTCAGGTGCCAAAAGGGTTCTATCGTTGCTATCTCACAAGATACTACATCTCGCCTTCTATTAAATAAAAAAGAAAAAATATTTGCAAGTATATACACAATTATAGCTCTTCAATGAGTCTTTCTGGCACTCTGATCAGCAGCCTGATCGTGTCTTTGTAAACTGAGGACAGATAGTAGAAGTGTCTGTGAACTGCAATCTGATGTAGGAACAACAGCAGTCATGGGGTTTTCGTTTGTCCTTTCAGACCCAGTCTCTGCGTGGACACCAGTGCCTGACGAGCGATGAGTCACATGTTGGAAAAGTGACGAATCTCATGTTATGTACTTGAGACAGAATGTCCAGTTGGAAATGTTGACTTACACAAATATTGAGTTGGAAATATTGTGATTCAGAAATATCGACAGCAAGATTATCGTGGTCAAGAATATCGAATTTCAGATAAGAAATATTGTTTTTAAAAATATAGAAGTCATTAATATTGTTTGCAAAAATATAGTTGTTTAAAATGTCGATTTTGTAATTAGTGTTATGTATTTTAGCTGTGTTAAATTTGTTTGTAATTATCAATTTTATTTCAATTACTTCTTGTGTTTTTTAGTTCCGTAGCAGGTTGTGGGTTTATAACGGAATAGGGTGGGAAGTAAATTATTATAATAAATTACTGATTATTTTTTATTTATTTAATTTAGATTTTATAGTGTTAATTGTGGGAAGTAATTTATTTGTAATGAATTAATAATTGATTGTTAATTAATATTACTTCATTGATTGATAATTCATTGCGGTAATTGTGTGTTGTTTTTAGGTGAGAGTTGTGAGGAGTATGAGGGTGAAGGGTGGGAAGTAATTTATTTTTGACTAATTAATAATTAGTTGTTAATTTATATTAATTAATTGATTGAAAATTAATTATGGAAATTGTGTAAGTAATTTTAGGTGTGGGTGGTGGGGTTTATAAGGGTAAATGGTGGGAAGTAATTTACGTTTAATTAAAAATGAGTTGTTAATTTATATTAATTAATTAAATGATAATTTATTATGGCAATTGTCTGATTTTTTAGGTGTGGGTTGTGGGGTTTATGGGGTAAAGGGTGGGAAGCAATTTATTTTTAATTAAATAATAATTAGTTCTTAATTATTATTATTTTAAAAATGAAATATGGAATTTGTGTAAGTAATTTTAGGTGTGGGTTACGGGGTTCATAGGGGTAAAGTGTGAGAAGTAATTTATGTTTAAAAGATTAATAATTGGTTGATAATTAATGTTAATGAATACATTGATATTTAATTAGGGTAGTTTATATTTTGTGTTTGTGGGTTTTACTTTCATTGGGGTAAAGGGTGGGGAGTAAGTTTATTTTACTTACTTTATAATTAGTTTTTACAATTAGTTTTTTAATTGAAAAAAGTTTAAATTGTGTAATTCATTTTATTACAGTTTAATTTTACCAGTGGTTTGTGGGGGTTTTAGGAGTAAAATGTGGGAAGTTTACCAATATTTATGAGTTTTAATTTGTTTTTTCATTATTAATATTTCTTTAATTGGTAATTAATGACGTAAGTACATTGTTTTAATAAAATTTAGATGTGGGTTGTGAATTGTGTTGTGTTATATGGTAGAAAATAAAGATGTTTTTTATTCTAAATAATTTCTAATTAAAATATATATTTGTTTGAAAATAGTTTTTTATTTCATTTAATATATTTGTAGGTATTTGTCAGATGCTTTTAACATTCTAATATGTTTTAAAAAAAATGTAATATTAAATATATTTGTATTTTAATTTGTAATATATTTATAATTTTAAAAAAATCTATTTTTGTTGTTAATATTTTGTTTGTTTTTACTTTTGAACTGACTGGAGTGGTAATATTAATTGTTACCCGTTGGCAATCCAACATTTTCCCTACTGTTGCACTGATTGGAGTAGGAAGAGTAACTGTCTGGAGCCTTTAGGCGTTGGTGCCAGCAGTCAGCCACAATACGTTCAAGGTTCAATCCACGGTTTGAGGAAAGAGGCGGCACACCAATCCACAATCGAATACTTTATTCGCCAATAACAACGCGTTGCAGCTGAAAACGGCCTTTGACAAATGCCCTTTTCGGCTGAAACGCGCGGTTGTTAGCAAATATAGTATTCAATTGTGGATTGGTGTGCCGTCTCTTTCCTCAAACCGCGAGAGGTTGACCAGATTCATTGTTTCTGTTGTTGTTTGTCCCTTGTCAGCATTCCCACGGGCATAACTTCTGCATTTTTTCCTCCTTGTTTTGGCTTGTTTGCTTCTCGAGTTCTTCCTCTGTTTCCGCGTCCAACTGCGATTTGGCACTTTCTTAAGACACGTTCTATTTCATTACTCTTCCATTATGAGATGATTTTGGGTATGATTTTGTTTAGTTTGACAAATAATTATTTTCATTTTTTATGATATTATTTTCAAGCAGTCACAGGGCACAGCGATGGGCACCTGCCTCGCCCCCAGCTAAGCAAATTTGGTCATGGGCTGGTGGGAGGAGCAGGTGGCTGCATAGCTAGATGAGTTTGAAAGCTGTGTGTTCCTGTGGCTGCATTTTATTGATGATATATTTTTTATTTGGAAGGGTGATGTGAATTCTGTCAATAATAACAGCTATAATCTGTCCTTTACTGAACAGATGAGCAAATCCGAGATAGAATTCTTAGATGTACAGGTGATGGTTAAAAATGATTGGATGAAGACTAAGATTTTTCGCAAAAAGACAGCAGGAAACAGCTTATTACAAGCTACAAGTGCCCATCCGCCCAAACTAATATACAGCATTCCCTACGGAGAACTGTTGCATGCCAAGCGCAATTGTAGCACCACAACAGATTTCGAGCAGGAAAAAGGTGTAATGTGCCAAAGATTCTTAGAACGTGGCTATAGCAAAAAAGTATTTGATCAGGCTGTCAAGAGTAGAGAATGTAACAAGAACTGAATTACTTCATCAGGTGAAAGAGACCCAAGAGGCAGAAACAACACGCTTTATAACAACGTTCTCTCATCGAGCACCAGATGTACGAAGAATTTTGAATAAGCATTTGCATATTCTAATGACAGCTGATGATTTGAGTAAACATCTGAATTGTAATCCCCAGATAACTATTAAAAAAGCAAATCTTTAAGGGATGTCCTGTGCGTGAATTTAGTAACAACTAAAGATAAATCCCAAAGTGTAAGTTGGGTGGGATTTCGACATTGTGCGAAATGCAAAGCGTGCAGTAACAGTTCTGACTGCAAGGAATTTCAAATTCCAAGCTCTAAAAGTCAGTTTGTGATCCCTAAAGCCGTAAATTGCAACACCGCTTATTGTGTGTATGCTTTGATGTGCCGATGTCAGAAAATGTATATAGGCAGCTCAATTCATCCGGCCAAAAAGAAGGTCCTTGAACATGTACGTGCCATCCACCATAATAACAAACAATATCCGGTGGCACGTCACTTTTTTGATTGTCATTTTTAAAATGAGAATTTGTTAAAAAATGATGGTAATTGATGCTGTGGATGTGGACACGAGAGGAGGAAATAAAAAACTTACTCTGAGAAAACTGAAATCTAAGTATATGATTGATTTTGAGACCATGATACCGAAGGGACTCAATTCTAATGAAGGATTAGCAATCCACTTGAGCAATTAGAATGAGCTGTATTTTTATATTGTAAATCCTTCCGTATGGTTTTTAATGGTAACGGTTTATTTATGTATTTTTCACACAGACACCAGCACTTTTCATCAAGATTAAGCAGAAAAAAATGTCGGAATAACCATCTGATTATGTCATGGTTTATCATCCACATCAAACGTTGAAATATTGTGAAAGTCCTATTGACATTGGAAAAATGCAAATATAGTATTGCTGTAAGATTATAGCTAGTAATCATCAATTAGCCCACAAGGGCATAATTTAGTGAGCCCACTGGGGCGAGACTTCATAATCAAAGGAACACGATATGTATCACATGCAATACTATTGTTTTATGAAATTGTTTAATTGCCCACAGGGGCACGATTAGATGCACATGAGTTTGCGAGGGATATCCATTTACCAACAGTCGCAAATTTTTGACGAGCTTCACTAATATTGTGATAACTTTATTCAAGATAAATAATTGCAAAACATTGAAATGTTAAATAAATGGGCAATGCACTCTGGGCAATGTCTTAGAGGACTTTTAATATTATTTAAAATGACTAGGCAATCATGGCCGAAATGTTAACACAGGCTGAAGATGGCCGACGACTTTTGCATTACAATCACGTGGTGTAAAATTAGTCACCTCCTCACTTTCTATTTGTGTATGTTTAAATGCAGTTGTACTTTTGTAAAACTTTATTACCATGAGCAAGGCGTAAAGCTGGAACGCGCCGGTACTGTCATTAAACTGAAGAATTTAGAATTCCACGAGTGTCCGGACTTCTTTCTTGTATCAAGGGAGTGTTTGGCGCAATATTACGGGGGTGCCCGGTAACCCTGTCCGGACCACCCATATTGACAGCCACGAGAGAGAACCGGGAATGGACCAGAAAATATATATATATATTATATATATATATATGAATATATATATTCACTGAAAAAACCATAGGTTTCACACCAGTTATAGTTAGCTGAACATTTTACTCATTCAAAACCATTGAAATTTCCCACGTTATAGTTAGTTGGACTCACTATAACTCGCGTGCCCGCAATCCACTGCTGATGATGTCACATATTACATCATTCATGACATGGTCAGTGACATCACTGATGACATCACTGATGACATCATCCAGTGAATGTGTGTTTCTGAAAAGTAAAAATTTGTTTTATATATTGAAGAATGAGTGAATGTATAAGTGTCTGGATGAAGGATTTAGTTGGTGCGTGACTGACTGTATGAGTGAGTGATTAAATGTGTCTTACTGAATGCATGGGTTAGTGACTAAACTGTCTGAATGTGTGCATCAGTATGTCTGTTGGTATGTAAGCTGCTGCATGTGTTGATCAGTAGCTGTATGAGTGGCTATATGGGTTATTGATTGGTTGTCCAAGTATTTGTATGTGAGGGTGAGTGGGTGTGTGGGTGGCTGGGAGGTGTGTGACTCTGTGCATAGATGTGTGAGCAGTTGATTCACTAGGTGTATGAGTTCAAAAGTGCATGTGGAAAGAGCTGTATGGGGGTTGACTGTCTGCATGGATGTGTTGGTGAGTGAATGGTTATCTCAGTGCTCCATGTCCAAGTAAGTACATATGTAAAACACAGTGCATGTGAGAGTTGGCATATATAAATGACTATACATGAGCGCCTGTGATTGCGTAAGTGACTGTATAGATCAATGTGTACTTCTATCAGTGATTGTAAAAGAGAGTAAGTATGTGTGACTATATGTTTGAATAAGTAAGGTTTAGTGTGTATAACTGTGTAGTTGAGGAAATGGGAGTGTGATTGATTTTTTGCATTACTGACTAGGTGTTTGAGTAACTCTGTGGATGAGTGACAGTGTGTAAGGGTCTGTATAGGTGTATGACTGGATATGATAGTCTTCTATTGATGAGTGACCATATGTATGAGTGATTGTATGGGTGAATGAGTGGATGTGTCTGTAGACCTAGAAATCAGTGAGTGCGTATGTAGTTACTCGTGTTGGTGTGTTAATAATTTCAGGAATGGTAGTTTGTATTTAACACTGGGTGTATCAAAGGTTAGATTAGAGTGTGAGGAGGTGCATCGTATTATCACATGGATGATGTCATCAGTGATGTCATTTGAGATGACATCAGTGATGTCATCAGTGATGTCATTTGAGATGTCATCAGTGATGTCATTTGAGATGTCATCAGTGATGTCATCAGTTATTTCACTGACCATGTCATGAATGATGTAATATGTGACATCATCAGCAGTGGATTGCGGGCGCGCGAGTTATAGTAAGTCCAACTAACTGTAAAGTGGGAATTTCAATGGTTTGTATGAGTAAAATGTTCAGCTAACTATAACTGGTGTGAAACCTATGGTTTTTCAGTGAATTTGAAAGGTTTTTTAAATGCTAATTCCTAACTATAACGAGTGTGAAACCTATGGTTTTTTCAGTGAATTTCAAAGGTTTTTTAAATGCTAATTCCTAACTATAACGATTGTGAAACCTATTGTTTTTTCAGTGAATTTCAAAGGTTTTTTAAAAGCTAATTCCTAACTATAACGTTTGTGAAACCTATGGTTTTTTCTGTGAATTTCATAGTTTTTTAAAAAGCTAATTCCTTTGTATATTGACTTTGTAACCTACTATTTTTTTTTTATTAGCTGTTTTTTATAACTATTAATTATATATTTTTTTAAAATAAAATTATTTGTTCAATGTATATTTTTTTAAATAATTTTTTCCTGATACGCTCAGGGTGCGCGCACCGGTAAGCTTTACCCGTATCATTTTGTCTTGGAGCGCTCAGGGTGCGCACACTTGTAAGCTTTCCCGAGAGCGCAGCGAGAGCGCTATTTCTGCGTTCGTAAAAAAAAAATACGTATGAAAAGTAAATAATAATGCAAGACATTCAGTACTATACTTATAAACGCAGTATTTTTGATTTACGAAATGAAAATGATTTTGCATTTCCGTAAAGCTACCAAAACGTCACTCAGGCGCGCCGCGTAAGTGCCTCCGGAAGCGCCTACGTTCGCGCCGCGTAAGCGCCCCCGGAAGCGCTCCGGTGCGCGTAGCGTAAGCGCGTCAAGTCATGTCAATTATGGGCCCTGATGACAAGCCTAGGGGTGGACCAGGGGCTAGTTGACATACTAAAAGCCCTACATTGGAATACCACAGCCTCAGTGAGATACACGCAAGAAGGATTGAAAACAGAGCCATTCTCCTGTACTAGTGGGGTTCGCCAGGGCTGTATACTAGCCCCATTTCTATTTTCACTATACATCAACAATTTGGATAAAGAACTAGTGAAGCTGAGCGTGGACTCCCCCAAATAGGTCAGCGCCCGGTGCCTGTCCTCTTATACGCGGACGACGCCGTACTGTTCGCCCGCACCGCACTGGGACTTCAAAAGCTGATTGATGGTTTTGTTAACTTCATGAACTCGCTTGACCTTGGAGCAAATTTGGAAAAATCATATGTTATGTCAATAGGCACAAGTACCAAAAGGGACTTTGTCCACAAGATAGGGTCCCACAGGCTGGGAAGGGTGAAGTCCTTTTCCTTCCTAGGAGTCCTTTTTGACGAGAAATTGGAATTCAAAGGTCTCATTGAAAAACATGCAGCTAAACTGTTGGCATCAACGGGTGCCATAATGGCCTCTGGGAGGAGACTTGGTAGATGGTCGCCGGAGCAGATACTTAACCTGTATCGATCAATTGTCTGTTCCAAAGTATCCTACGGGGCTGAAGTGTGGGGCTTTAAGACCAACCATGTGGGCCAGATCCAAACAGAGGAAAATAAGTTCTTCAAAAGGTTATTAAAGGTTCCCCAGAGCACCCCCTCGTATATCACACACAATGAACTGGGGTAATCATACATCGAAGATAGAATAAGGATTAGACCGCTTCTGGCTTGGATCAAAATTTGGATCAACCCAGAGGCTATTTTTAGCCGACAAATCATTAAGGATTGTATGAGCCGGGATAGAGGGGGACAGATCCCGTGGTTAAAGTTTGTAAAAGACTCCTTGGAAATAATCAGTTGTAAGAACTCCTTCTCGCACCCTGAATCCATGACTGGTCAGAATAGGACTCAGGTGAAAAAACTCTTTTTTGCATGGATGTCTTCGAAAAGGGCCCCTAAGGAAAAGGGGAAATCGTCTGTCATGGTGCATTGCCTGTTGAAAAAATCATGCAGAATGGAACCATACCTGGAGGTGATGCATAATGCGCAGGAAAGATTCTACATGACTCGTTTCAGGTTAAATCTCCTACACCATCTACTTGCCGTCCCCGCTGGTTTCACAAAATCAGTGGAGTTGAAGGGTACCTGCGGCTGCGACACTAGGTCTCCGCAGGATACCCTTCATTTTATTTTATTATGCCCCTTTTATTCAGTCCCTAGGCGTAAGTTTTTAGTAGGGATCCTGAAAAAAATGAAGCTGAGACAGGCGAAAGCAGCCTTACTTTTTTTGCAAGAAGCTCCAGATCCCCACACTTTAATATGTATAATAAGCTTCATCAAGATGGCAATGAGACTCAGGAACACACGAGAAGCAGTGGACTCTAACAACTTGTAAACCTAGTCCGGACTCCAGTAAAACCCCACTAACGAATGTGTTGCCCCATTTTTTAGGACATTTTATATTCCCTTTTTAACTTGTCTTTTTTAAAATCAATGTTTTTAAAAAAAAAATGTATGTTTATCTTTTATGCTCTTTTATGGTATCTTCTGAAGTGCCGAATAAAGGTATTTGACTTGACTTGACTCATCAGTGATGTCATCAGTGATGTCATTTGAGATGTCATCAGTGATGTCATCAGTTATGTCACTGACCATGTCATGAATGATGTAATATGTGACATCATCAGCAGTGGATTGCGGGCGCGCGAGTTATAGTGAGTCCAACTAACTGTAAAGTGGGAATTTCAATGGTTTTGTATGAGTAAAATGTTCAGCTAACTATAACTGGTGTGAAACCTATGGTTTTTCAGTGAATTTGAAAGGTTTTTTAAATGCTAATTCCTAACTATAAAGAGTGTGAAACCTATGGTTTTTTCAGTGAATTTCAAAGGTTTTTTAAATGCTAATTCCTAACTATAACGATTGTGAAACCTATTGTTTTTTTAGTGAATTTCAAAGGTTTTTTAAAAGCTAATTCCTAACTATAACGTTTGTGAAACCTATGGTTTTTTCAGTGAATTTCATAGTTTTTTTAAAAGCTAATTCCTTTGTATATCGACTTTGTAACCTACTATTTTTTTTTTTATTAGCTGTTTTTTATAACTATTAATTATATATATTTTTTAAATAAAGTTATTTGTTCAATGTATATTTTTTTTAATCATTTTTTCCTGATACGCTCAGGGTGCGCGCAATGGGTAAGCTTACCCGTATCATTTTGTCTTGGAGCGCTCAGGGTGCGCGCACTTGTAAGCTTTCCCGAGAGCGCAGCGAGAGCGCTATTTCTGCGTTCATAAAAAAAAATATGTATGAAAAGTAAATAATAATGCAAGACATTCAGTACTATACTTATAAACGCAGTATTTTTGATTTATGAAATGAAAATGATTTTGCATTTCCGTAAAGCTACCAAAACGTCACTCAGGCGCGCCGCGTAAGTGCCTCCGGAAGCGCCTACGTTCGTGCCGCGTAAGCGCCCCCGGAAGCGCTCCGGTGCGCGTAGCGTAAGCGCGTCAAGTCATGTGACCTTAAAATAACACTTTTTATTGGTTGCTAACAGTTTTTTTTACAAAGAATGAAATCCCCACCCATTTCCTTCACTTCTTCTTTCACTTTTGTGACTGCAAGACCTGTCTTTTTGCTGCTTAATCTTTGTTGGATTACCATGGCTGCCAGACCATCCAGCAGCAGTGATGACACAGATGGCTTTATAGATGAAGAGGTTCCTCAGCCTAGAGTTAAAGAGCATTTTATCTGGACATTTTTTGACATACCTGAGGGACGTAACAAAGTAAATGCTCCAAAGGTGGAATGTAAGATCTGCCATACTGTACTTTCCAGAGGAGACCCCACAAGGAAGTACAGTTTTGGTAATTCTACCATGATTCGCCACGTGCAGAGAAGGCATCTCCAGAACTATGCCCGGGAGAGTGTCAGGGCTCTGGCAAGAGAGGCTCCCAGGGATGGTGCCTCTACTTCAACCGGAGGACCAACTACATCGGTGAGGGGGGACCAGAAGAGCTGATCCCTAATATTTAGCCTGCTTTTAATGAAGCCGTAATTAAATGCAGACAATGTGATCAGCTACTTTGTTATGGGGAACAAAGTGTTCTGCTCATGGTTTGAGCATTAGACAACCACCGCTGCCATCCCCAGCCCTAATTTTGTATTTATTTTTTGCTCCTGTTGAGCAGTTTCCCATTCCCTGTTTTTGTTTTTGTTAAAAAAAAAAGGAAAAAAGAAGAAAAAAAAAGTTCTTTGTAGAACTACCTCCAATTCTCATCAAAGAGCTGTATTCTTAAAACAAAAAGAGTAAGTGAAGTGGAGTGCAGTGAGAGAGGAGAGGAAAATGAGTGAGAAAGCAAAGAAAGGGACGAGAGGGGAAGGGAAGTGAAGTAGAGGGACGGAAAGAAGGTGAGTGTGGGGAAGGAGAGTGAGGAGAAGGAGAGTGAACATGGGGAATGTGGATAAGTGAAGAAAATTTAGTAAAGGAACGGGGGTGTGGAAGGGTAAGAAAAGAGCAGTGATGTTTAGGAAAGAGTGGAGATACAGACTGGATAAAGACAAGTGAGTGTGAGACCAGGTAAGTAAGGCAGTGAAGAAACAGAGAAAGTGAAAGAAAAAGTAAGAGTAGAAGACTGAAGGCCTCATTTATGAGGCCATGCGTCACTTTTACGCCGCCGGTGCGTCACTTTTTGTGACGCACCAGTGCTGTAAAAATGCATCTTGTTGAGTCATATTTACAAAGTGACGCATCTAGGTAGATGCATCACTTTGTAAACCCCTGCGCCACATTATACCTGCGCCAGGTGTAATGTATGCAAAGGGGGCGCATTGACGCAAGAAAGGGTCGTAGAAGTGACGCAGTGAAATCTATGAGATTTCACTGCATCACTTTTAGGACACCGTTGCGTCAAAATCTTGCACCTGCCTCACAGCAGGCGTAAGACTGATACGGGCCCTTTCACATGGGGCTGGCCCCATGTTAAAAGATGCATTGCTGGAGTTGCGTCACTTTTGTGACACACTCCAGCAATGCATCACTTTTGCGCTTACAGATACGTCAGAAATACTGACGTATTTGCAACTCCTTGCGACATAATACGTCATACATTAAATATGACGCATGAGTAGAAGACTGAAGGCCTCATTTATGAGGCCATGCGTCACTTTTATTCTTGTCTGGGTGCATATTTTATTATTCTGCATGCATTTTCGGCTTGCACCCATGTCAAAAATTGCGCAAGAGTCTTGTAAATATGCCCCTCTTTATCTTATATTCCATCTCATTTGATACCATTACTGAAATACTTTATGCATCTCCCCTCCATTTCATATGGTTTTCTATCTGCTATTGCTATCCCTCTCCATACATTCACTGCTTCCACCCATGCTAAAGGTTGCACAAGGCGCTTCAAAAAAAGGAGCATATTTACAAGTCCAATGAAACCATTACACAATTTCTAAACCAGCATTGAATCCAAGCATAAACAACAATTTATAAAGAAGTCTACCTTATAAACACACAGCTAACATTATGGAAAAAGGTAAAAATATAATTCCTTAATTCACAGAGACACACACTATGATACTTGTCAAAAATCTTTAAGCTCTCTATCTTTTTTAAAAGAATCATTACTCACCTTTAAAAATGCTTTGGAAGATGTCAAACAGTGTCAGTCACAGTCAACAGATATTCTTAAGCAGAATCTCTGAACAATGCTTCCTTCGCTGGAGCCTTTCAATAATGGCACAGATTCTTTCTCATTTTAGAGCCATATACTTGTACATAGCCAATAAAAATTGTTCCCACACAAATTCAAAACGAAACTGCACATTTTAATTGGTTGTAGATTTCAAGACTTTGAAACTCACATAACATTCACCCATCCCCCCAGTGCTCATTCACCAAGTAACCATGGTAACTCCCTCTTAAACCAGCACACAGTTCACAAGTTCATTATACTATGTTGCACAAAAATCCATCAAGGCTGTTTGACCTCTCAATCTACTAGCTAATGAAATGCAATGTTTCTTTAAATGACGTTTTCTCAACCATTGAAATGACTTCTTACAAAAAAAAAAGCATGCACCCTAATTTTCAGTGGAGAATCTTAACAAAGCTCCAATCATTTCTAGTTATTCATCTGCACTGATTCTCAAACTTTTTTTCATAATCAAACTGCCATTTCATTTCCACAACTCATCTGACTAGAAGCACATCTACCTTCAAAATGACAAAAGTCTGGTTTGTGGGTCATAGCTATGTCCACTGGGGTCAAAAATACGCAGCTAACAGAGGTATTTACAATCTTGATTTACCAAATGTGGACATTGTATGGATTGGACAGAGAGGATTGAGGAGTCACCAATTGATACCATTGGTAAAATCCTTTATGCATTTACCACACCCCGACCATATAATTGTGCACTGTGGTGGAAATGACTTAGGCACTTTGACTGGGGTAGGTCTGGAAATGCTTTTAAAGGACATCTTTGGGCAATGGGGAACAACCTTTACAACGCAACTTTTACAACGCACTACCATTACAACGAAACTCTTACAACGCAACATCCATTACAATGCATGCATTTACAACGCAGTCATTACAACGCATGACACTACAACGCACACCACTACAATGCATACCATTACAACGCTGTCATTACAACGCATACCATTACAACGCATAGCATTACAACACATAGTACCCTTACACTATCCAACACTTACCCTACTGTTGCACCCCCTGGAGTTAGAATAGTAATTTTTACCCCTACACTATCCAACACTTACCCTACTGCTGCACCCCCTGGAGTTAGAATAGTAATTTTTACCCCTACACTATCCAACACTTACCTTACATGCAATGTAATTTAATGCGTTGTAATGGTATGCGTTGTAAATGTAGTATGCGTCGTAGTGGAATGCGTTGTTAAGGTAGTTTCAAAGAATTCATTGTAATGGCATACGTTGTAATGGTGTGCGTTGTAATGGATGTTACGGTGTAAAAAATGAGTTGTAAAGGTAGGCATTGTAAAAGTAAGCGTTGCAACGTCATACATCCTTGGGCAATTGATGTCACTTTTTCCAAAAACTGCCTTGGTATTTTCTAATATATGCCAAACGCAAAAATGAAAGTGGTCCAACCAATTTTGTCCACAGATTGAGAAAGCAAGGAAACATGTAAATAAATATGTTTCTGCTTTCCTCAGAGACTATGCTATGGGTTCCATTTACCACAACAACTTGCGTTACAACATGCAAGACATCTATAGGAGAGATGGTGTGCATTTTACAGATGAGGGGAATAGAGTTTTCCTCTTGAATATAATACTCTGCATTGGTACCTACTTGTAGGTACAAAAAACACCCACATAACACAACAGCTCTTTTCAGAGCTAACTTACCTCTAAACACTCTACATTATTTTTTTACTCTATTTTTTACACAGTTTTTCCCCGTGGTGCGCTCAGGGTGCGCGTACCGGAGCACGCACCTGGGAGCGCATCCAGTGCTTACCCCGCGGAAATTTAAAAAAAAAAAAAACATTTTTTTGCCCTTCAGGGTCCTTCTAGGCCCATCTCAGAAAACCTAGGGGGCCAGGGGGTGTCTACTCTGCCCCCTTTTAATTATATCTCCCTTTCTTTTTTCACCTCTTGTGTCTCGATTCTACCGAAACACAAGATGGCGGACTCTCCGGACTGTTTAGAATGTTGACAGACACCCGATAGCCAATCAGCTTTCCGCTCGCGCACTCCTGTAGCGCGCCAGGTGCGCTCCCCGGTACGTGTACCGGAGAATGGACGGAGCGCGCCTATAGATATATATGTGTTTTTGAAGTAAATTTTCAAAAAAAACACTGGAGCAATTTTCAGTAAATCGTAACGGACCGGTCTCCATGGCCCGGGGGCCTATTTGGGCATTTTATCAAACTTTTACTGTCACTGCAGCACGGAACCCACTTGGGGAATACAAGCGCCAATTATCATAACTACAAGCTCCAGCATGCACAGCACTCTCTCCACCTGGATGCAATTATTTCAGTGCATGCAAATAGGCGCTTGGGGCAGCATTTCCTGTGATGCCGTGATTTGTCCTCTGAAGAAGGAGACGCCCTGTCTCTGAAACGCGTCAGGAAGGACTGAAATAAATAACTCTGGACCAAGCAGATTGGTTCGAAATAATTTGTGCTGTTACAGCTACCCTGCTGTAGGCTGGTTCCCACATCAGGGCAATGTGTTTTGGACATATATATATATATACATATACACATATACATATATATATATATATACATACATATACATGTGATCACAAATAATCTACTATGGCATTTCTCAAAAAGTTAGGAACACATGTGTGTTTTAAGATCCATTTTTGTTCACGCTCATTATCATCATGTATTTGCACAGATATTAATTCAATTCATATATGAAGTATTTATAATTTAGGAAACTATAGCATTTTTGCACCTTATGTATAAAGGCATAATTTGCTTTGACCATATGTGTTCACCATTAGTATTTGTACTTTATAATATGGTTTACAGCAATTGATGAATCATACATATCATGTATAAAGACAATAATTCATTAATCTATTTTTGAATGTATAGCGATTGGTATCCATATACACATACAATCTATATTTGTAATGTTATATTTGGGATAGGTTTCACCATTCCAAAATGGCCCCCACAGATGGTGTTTATATTGTATGGAGTTGTGACTTAAGTCCTTCATCTATGTTGATGTACCTAATTTTGCATTGGGCGCGCTTTTTCAAATTCACTATGTGCTATTTAAGTGTGTACGAGTCCATTCCCCCGCTAACAGTGAGCAAGGGCGTTCATGCCCGAAACGCGTCTGTTCGACGATTTTTGCACCCCTGCACTTTATGTGTGATTAATAAAGAATCATAACTTGAAGACTGGCTTTGGACGTTCTCTTCGTTGTCTGCGTACTGGTGAGCGTGCATGAGGTTTTGTTGCACAGTGACCAGTTGGAGTTACATTTAACACAGGACGAGGTCGGTTCCTGTTCACGCAGACCCTTTTCCTGACAAGTCGGCTGACGATCAAAACGGACCAATCGGGATTGTTTGCTGGGAAGCAAAGTGCGTCAGCCCCCTGGTTTCGAGGTCTTACACGGGACGAGGTTCCGGCAACCGGAGATTTTTTTGCTGAAGCAACCGTCGGAGGACGGAGTTATCCAGCGGGGAACCCAGAATTGCCGGGCAAAGGCGCATGTGTATCCCGAGGCAGGTTGGAAAGGTGTCCTACAAGCCAGCGGTAAGGAGAGGCATCTGTTATTGTGCCGTTCCCTTGAACTTTATATATCAACAGTGCATATCAAATAGGGGCCAAAATGTCGGAAGAGCGGGACCGGGAGGAGGCGTTCGACCAACTGTTTCTAAATTTGCCAACAGTACGACAGAGTGGCAATGGCAACAAAAATAAAAATACTGCAGTGGATAAAGACAGTGATGTAAAAAAATTACTCAGAGAACTGGAAAAACACATGCGCAGCGAACTCACAAAGTGGTGGGAAATTCGCTCATTGGAAAAATACCACGAAGTGGGTCGGGTCCCAAGAGGCTTAAGGATTATGTTGGTGCCATGTTTCGAAAATCCGAACCCCCTACTATTGAAGGAATGGGCTGAGAGCAACCTGGAGGCATCTATGAGGTTGCTATGTCTTCTAGTTAAGTATGCCAAAATTGACCGCGACAAGGACCTCATCGAAATATTTCGCATTAATGAGGAACTTAGCAAAGAACTTTTCTCCAAAGACAAAGATTTGATCGCGCAAACACGCAAAGACATAAAAGAACGTCTAAGCAAGCATGAAAACACGATCAAAACGAGAAAAGTTTACAAATTTGCTCGAGATGAACAGGATTACAAATCGGGGCAAATTTACACGTTTGCACGAAAATACGACCACCTACGAAAACAACGGATAACTGGAAGCAACATGCCCAAACAAGTACCAATTCGACCACAAGCCCAGTCCACATCAGGTGGTCTATGTGACTCCATCGCCTCAAGCTCCAATGAGAGCCTAGTGCCGAGCAGTGAAGAATCAGACGGTGGGGCTGTGGAAAAGTAAATTTTGCCATGTTCTGTGTCCCTACTCATCCATCATATGTTATGTGTGCATGACCAATATGCATATGTTATTCCCCATGTCCGATTAATGACGCAATTACAGTTGTGTCCACCTCTAGTATGTTAGTTTCCAGTCCTCGTGAATACTACGAATATCAGGCCTATGTAAAGCTACGTTGCCACGTTTCCCAGTGTGCACGTTATTCCATTATAAAGTCCCCGTTTCCAGGCCTCAACAGGGCCCGGACATCAGATTCAGCTCCTGTCTCCTGAAAAGCCTCGCTAAGGAGCGATACAGCCCCCACCTGTATCCTCGACCTTTCACTTACTTCCTGCCTCGCAGTGCCCGGTGCAGCTTGGCTCTGTCTCTGAGTCTGCCAAAAGTATGTTATAGTTCCAGCTATCAGTTCAGTCCTCCTCTTCTGCATTCCTAAGCTACTGAACTGCATCAATAGTTTCCGTCATTGTCTAGCCTTCTCGTCTCCACGTTAGAGAAATACTGTATTTAATGGTCATTTAGTATTCTTCATCACGCACTACATGTAGAATAATGCATGGTCCAGTCTTAGAGTCAAGTTAGCTTTTCCCCTCATGACTTCTAGTTTATATCAACATGTTCCCTAAACATCAGATACCAGATAGGGTTTAGGTACATGTCGCTCCGACCCTCCAGACTTTAGTCTCTGCTCCTAGCACAGAGTTCGTAGCCCCCAGTTTCTCCTAGTAACACGTCATTGCCAGTTTACGCGCACCATCAGGTTAGAGGTCCCGGCTCCTTAGGTAGCCCCCTCCTATGTTTCCGCCCATTCATGACATATTCTGTTACGTTTGCATCACATGTCTATGTATACTCCCAGTTACACCTCTTTTTACTGTTATCTTTCGCGACTGCTATGCGTCACGCCTTCTGCTCCACCCACTGTTACGCCTACTGCAATGTAATGCTATGTGTTTGCGCTATGTATATAAGTCAATGTATTGTTATTAAAAGTTAGCGCGCTCATCCCAGATCAAGCCCCGGCAGCTGCTGGGCCCCGGTTGTCCTGCCGGGCCCTGTTACCCCCGTTCTATGCAGGTTGTCCTGATCCTGTCCTTATGCTGTAATAAACCTGCAGAAACTCCTACTACTTCGAATCTTGACTCTTATTTTATTGAGCTATCTGTTATTTATTCATTCATTCAAAAATAGATCCGGTATTATTTATTTATATACCACATAATGGCGCCCGAACAGGGACTTGCCCTTTCCCCACGAGTCGGTGAAGCCACGCCGACCCCCTGACCCTCTGCAGTCGTGACGGAACCATACCGTGCACTGGCAGATATTTCTGCTCCAAGTATCCCTCAGGCCCACGGAGGAGACGGAGGAGGCGGTCCAGCATCCAAACGAGACGGTGGAGGAACGCGGCGAGTCCCGACCAGAGCCCAAGCCGAGAGTCCAAGGTCCGAGGTATCCGGAGGCCCACCTGTAACTGAAGTCGTTCGTCGTCCGTCGTCCAGTCCCGTCCGAGGCCTTCCGTTCCGTGCTGCCCGGTGAGTACCATTGCTGGGGTAGTATCTAGACAGGACCAATCTAAATTGACTCCTGGTCCGTGGGTTGGTGGTGCCCAGACTCACAAACGAAGTGTTCACCTAGGTGGATACGGGTCTTGATGCGTCCCTTTATGGGACCGGTATGTTCCGTACTGTTACAGCAGTGCATCCAGTAATTCTAGTCTGTTCCGTTCTCGAGAAATTCTGTTCTGTTTCTGTTCTCAGTATTTCAGGTAATATTCTGTTCGAACTGTTATTTATAATGTTCTTTATGTATTTTACTGTTGTGGTATGAGTGCGACGTGATTTTGTGTTTTCATTGTGTATTGTATTGTGTCCAGATTACAGTTCAGTCATGCCGCTCTTTTCCAAGTTACGTCAGTTAAAAACTAGAAAGGGTTTATTAGAAGAAGCAGTTCCTGTCCCGCCCAGGGACAGTCCAGGTCATTTTATGTATCAGAAACATGGCATAAGTGCCATAATGTATCTAGATTTATGGGTAGAGTATACCAAACAGTTAGACGAAAAGTATAGATGGCCCGTATCGGGTACATGGGATGCCGAATGTATCATGAGAGTAGAAGAAGCATTATGGAAAAAGAAAGCCAGACAGTCACAGAAAGATGCCATCGAGTTATGGCGTAAAGAAGCTCATAAAAGAACCGAAAAGGAAGTCAGAAAGTCGGAGTTAAGTAGAGAATCCCAGGAACGAGCCCAAGAAAGAGAATTAATCGAGATAGGTGAACAAGTCAAAGCCGAACAGTCAGACAGACAGAGGCATGCCCTTATTAAGGGTATGTATCCTCTTCTTGCCGAAGGTTTGCCAAAAGCGACCCCAGAGGCATCCAGTAATTTCCCGCCACCATTAGTTCCAACCAAGCTACGTCACAAACCGACCGCAGCTGATATTTTTATTTCGTCCTACTTGGACGACACAGTCCCAGAATATGCAAATCCTGTTCGCGCTCCGCCTGTTCCTGTAAATCAGGCACTTCCTGCTCCTTCAGACACCGGGGTGCCCTTAACAGCTCCCCCGGTCCAGTCCGCCATACAAGTCCAGCCCACGTTACAATTACCGACCTTGCCAGCACGAAAGGCATCAGTCGACGATTCCGGTTTAGGGGCCACAGGAGGAGGTCTTCCTCAAACCCCGCCGCCACACAAGCGTTTAACATTACTCGAATTACATGCTCAAGCGTTACAGCGCACGCCCAAACATCAGTCTGTTACAGAAATCAGGCAAACCCTTACCGAATGTGTCTATGATCCAGTTCCAGGCGAATATAATATGGTTTTATATTCCTTACGTGTAAGGAGAGTGACCGAGTATCTAGTCACCTTGCCGAATATGAAAGAAGATCTAGACAGAATATATCGTTTCATCCGTACAGGGGATGATCCAGAAAGTATTGGCGAGATTATGTCTCAAAGGAAAGCCGAGATTCAGCTCATGATATTAAAGTTCCTGATCAATTGTCTAATAAGAGAACAAGATTACCCGTCTAAAGATTCCGCCGAGATGAAAATCCTGACAAGGTGGAGTGATAATATAGCCGAGGGTAAGCACAAGACCGTCGGTGCCATGGAGAGTATGTACAAGAAAATTCGTAAAGAAATAATAAGGTTACACGACCAGCGTAAAGCAGCACAAGTAAGCGAGAAAGAAAGTATCTCTGATCCTGAAGAGGAAGACGAGAATTCCGCCAGAATAGCGTATGTAGGAAAATCTAGATTTCCAGATCGCCATTTACGTCTAGAACACAAGTCTATTTTTCATCATCCAGCACCAGAACAAGGTTCTCTAGAACAAGTATTTCAAGCTACCGATCACATTCTGAAATCACGAATCGGTTACAGTGAGTTAAGTACCATGCATGAACAAGAACTAGCCCGATCAGCAGTCTGATGGATTACTGATTCTACCACTTTTCCAGACGAAATAGTGGCACAAATGTTTCTGAAATTGCCCCCAGCCGAGCAACGACTGGTGGGTATGTATATGATCCAGTACCTCATTACTCTGTATGAGGGTCAACACTCTGATCCAGGCCCGTTACACGATATCCTGAACGAGTTACTCCAGTATAAATGGAGAGGTCTAGGTACCGATTTAATTAGTGTCATTCTAGAACAGCGCCACAAATATAGAACGTTCCTGAACCCGCATTTTGTTCATGTCTCACCCCCAGAAAGTAAATCATTCTACATAGACAGACAGAATCCGTTACGAGAAGTCCACCCAGTCCAAGGGGCGGGTGGCGTAATGCAACGAGTGTTTGTATACACTCCAATATCAAAGATGGAACTTCTTGAAATGAAGAAATTAATTCCCTGTCATGACAAAGATCCAGCAGGGTTCCATAGAGAATTAAAAGACATGCTCCGTATGGGAAAATACACTTACCCAGATATCATTAAAATGTTAAAGGTCCTGTTACCCGCAGGGGTGTATGAAAAGTTAAAGGAAAAAGAATGGGAGGTGGGAGAGAAAAAGATCGATTGGACAGCTCTAGAAGCTGAAGACAAGGCACGAGTACCAGGTACCGGTCTTGGAGATAAATGTAAAGAATTACCAGAATTACTGATTCAAGTTTTACCCAGATTATTGACAACTAGGAAGGAAGACTGGGATGCAATCTCAGCCTGTAAACAGAAACAAGATGAAGATATTAGTGATTTTTATTCTAGATTTGAAAAATGTTTTAGTATTAACAGTGGTCTCAAGACAAGTAGTGAGTCATACCCTCATCTTTTTGTTACCAAAGTAGTCGAGAATTCAAGTCCACAAATTAAAAATCGAGTTTTGAAAGTCGAAAGCACCTGGCAAGCAAATACTCCGTCCCAGATGCTCCAGATGCTCCAGTACCACCAGAATAGAATTAGGGAAGAGCAAGAACACGAAAGAAAACGTATGAAAGATACGAAAATGAAAGTGCTGGTTGCACAATCTGTTCCTCAAGACAGTCAGAAGAGGGGTCCGAATCAAGCCAGTTATCCTACAGCTCCCGTTAAAGGGAACTGCAATTATTGTAAACAGCCAGGTCATTTTATAAACGAGTGTGCAGTTCTGAAACATAACATAGCTACTGGTAAGACTAAAGAAAGACCACGTCCGCCTAGACAAGAACAAGTTTCACAGATTCCTCAGTCACAGAATGCACAACAGACAGTTCCCGCACCGCAGCCCATTGCTGCAACACAGCACGTTACATCGCAGATGTACCAATATGCACAGTCTGAGTATCCAGAGTACCAGCAGTATTCATGAAACAGCCTAGAGAGGGAGGTAGGCTTGCCTCTCATCGAGATACCTGTAGATCAAGAAGGTCCCTATGTTCACAGTCAAGTATTAGGGAAAGACAGAAAGTTTTTGATCGATACAGGGGCAAGTAGGACCACAATTAGTCATGCCGAAGTTCCAGGGGCTCCGCTCTCAGGCTCAAGAAATGTTTCCCTTGGATTTTCAGGAAAGCCAATAGTTAATGAGATATCAAAGCCAGTCACTCTAGAAGTAGGTCCATTGTCCCGCACTACTGATCTGTTACTTACTAAGTCATGTCCAGAAAATCTGTTAGGCATTAAGACACTGAAAGAGTTAGGTGCAGTTATTTGCTGTTCCCCAGAGGGAATACGTCTGTTCCTACGTGACTTCAAGGGTCACTATGTATTACGAGATTTTGATTCGAGATTGTCTAATGTTCCACAGCACTTATGGGCGCAAGGTCCAACTGATGTAGGTTACATGCAAATCACACCCCATCGTGTGACTCTCAAGCCAGGTGTAGTGTTACCCCGAATCAGACAGTACAGATTGCCATCTGAGGCTGTATCAGCCTTATCCAAAATTATTGACGAGCTCATTGTTCATGGAGTAGTTGTAGAAACTGACTCCAATGTATGCAATTCTCCGATCATTCCAGTCATGAAACGTACTGATCCAAATGCACCCCCAGTATATCGATTAGTGATTGATTTACGAGAGCTTAATAAATGTATTATTCCTCAGTACCCAGTTGTTCCAGACATCTCTTCCCTATTAACAGCCATTGATTCCGAAGCCACGTTCTTCACTGTCATAGACCTCAAGAATGCATTTTTTAGTGTTCCTATTCATCCAGACAGCCAGTTTCTTTTCGGATTCTGTTTAAATGGAAGGAGCTATATGTTTACACGCGCTCCTCAAGGTTTCACAGAAAGCCCTAGTATTTACAGTCAAGCACTTAAGAGACAACTAGACAACATTCACATGCCAACTGACACTGCCCTGCTCCAGTATGTCGATGATCTCCTGATCACAGCCCGTTCTGAACGTGACTGCGAACGAGCGTCACTTACAGTTTTGTATTTCCTTGCCGAGATGGGGCACAAGGTGTCACCTTCGAAGCTTCAATTCTGTGTCCAGCAAGTGGTATACTTAGGACACTTGCTGTCCAAGAGGGGTAGGCAGTTGACACCCGACCGTATCCAGTTAATAGCGAGTCTTCCCCAGCCCAGAACCCAGAAGGAGGTACGTGCCTTTATCGGCCTTACTTCTTATTGTAGACAATGGATTCCTCAGTATGCATTTCTAGCCAAGCCACTGATACAGTTAACGACACAGGAGGCAGCCGTATCGACTGTCCTCCCTTGGACATCTGACCATACACTTAGTTTCAATGAGTTAAAGAAAGCCCTATGTCAAGCTCCAGTTCTAGCTACACCGAACTACAGTAAGCCTTTTACGCTTTTCGTTACTGAACGTGAAGGTACAGCATTTTCTGTTCTTACACAAGATCAAGCAGGACAATACAAGCCCTGTGCTTATTTTTCGAGCACATTAGATCCAGTCGCCCATGCGTTGCCTGCGTGCCTCAAGTCAGTTGCAGCCACAGCTCTAGCTATCAGACAAAGTGATTCCATAGTTTTAGGACACTCCCTGACAGTACAAGTCCCACATTCAGTAGAAGTTCTTTTAAACCGAACACAGACTCAACACTTGACAATTGCACGTTTAACAGGTTATGAATTGACACTGTTCCAGCCACACATAGAAATTAGACGCTGCAACGTCCTGAATCCTGCTACACTGTTACCATCAGTTAATCCAAAACCAGACCCACATGATTGTGTGGAAGTAGTTAACATTACGACAAAGCCAAGACAAGACCTGACAGATATTCCGTTACCAGATCCCGACCTGACACTTTATGTGGATGGTTCATGTATGAGAACTAGTACAGGAGAACTAGTCGCCGCGTATGCAGTGACTACTGACACTGAAGTTATTGAAACACACCGTATTGATACCCTGTCCGCTCAAGCAGCAGAGCTAGTCGCTCTGACACAAGCCTGTATACACGCCAAGAACCTGAAAGTTAATGTTTACACAGATTCACGTTACGCATTCGGAGTTGTACACGACTTCGGAGTGCTCTGGCAGGAGAGAGGCTTCATGACTTCTCATGGAACCAAGATTCAGCATGGTCTCCTTATTCAAGCCCTGTTAGATGCCATACATTTACCGACATCTATTGCTATCATGAAGTGCAAAGCACATACGAAAGTTACTGACATTATTTCTCAAGGTAATGATCTAGCAGATCGCACAGCCAAGCTTACAGCACAGACTCCAGACATTCCAGTTAACATGACACATACTCCAGATCCGACTACATGCATGACAGTTAAGGACCCTACACAAGACGTCATAGATATACAGTTACACGCTACTCCCGATGAAATCAAGAAATGGTCTGAACAAGGAGGGGTCCAGACAGATCAAGGATGGTTAACGAAGGGTAGAGCCACATGGTTTCTTCACGATTCTATGGTTCAAGTCATTATCAATACCACACATAGTCCAGCACATTTAGGAGAAAAAGCTATGTTAGACAGTATCCAGAACATTTGGTTCAACAAGCATTTACGAGCTGCAGCCAAGCAGAAAGTCCGTACCTGTATGATATGTTGTCAGTTTAATCCAGGTAAAAGTGTCCCGGTGGAACAAGGTGGTTTCCAGCCCCCTGACCACCCTTTTGAGGTCCTCCAGATGGATTATATTCAGATGGAGCGATGTCGAGGTTTCAAGTATGTCCTTGTAGTTGTATGCGCTTTGTCCAGGTGGACAGAAGCATATCCAGTCCCAGATTACACAGCCGCGACCACTGCCAAGCAGTTGGTTCGTGAATTTTTCCCTAGATACGGACTCCCTAGAGTCGTATATTCTGATAACGGTCAGCCATTCTCCTCAGAGTTAATGAAGCACGTTTCCCTTTTGTTAGGGTACCAGTGGAAGTTCCATTGTGTACGCCATCCTGAAGCAGCCGGTCTAGTCGAGAGACATAATCAGACCCTGAAAATCCGTATTGCCAAAGTTTGTAAAGAAAAAGGTGTGGACTGGCTAGTAGCTCTGCCAGTCGCTTTGTTTTATATGCGTATGGTCGCACATTCCAGATCAGGTCTGTCCCCGTATGAGGTCGTATTCGGCCGCCCCCCTAACATGTGGGGTACTCCTAGACCCCGAAGTATTACCGATGTTTCATGTAATATGCTGACAGATTACCTAGCTTCCTTGATGTCTGCCCTCAACTCATGTCGTTCACAGGTTGCCGCCGCATTTCCAGACAATACCGAGGTGGCACCGCACGAGATCGTTCCAGGCTCCTTGGTGATGATCAGAAATTTTGACAGATCAAGTCCGCTGGAACCACGTTGGAAGGAGCCACGTCAGGTCCTCTTGACCACCCGTACTGCCGTCAAGTTGGAAGGCAGGAAGGGGTGGGTCCATCTTTCTCATGTAAAACTTTTCAATGGATTGAAACCCGTCTCCAAGAACATTTCCCAGGATTCCCAGGATTTTAAAAACTGTCAAGACATTGTTTTAAAGGACTGTCCCGCACAAGACATTACTACAACCCCTCCCTGGTTAGAGAAAACTCCGCAACAGGAGTATAAGTTAAAGCTCAGGTCTAGTAAAATAAGTCAGTCAGTTTGATTGTATAAGTCCTCCCCTAGGTGAAACGGTTAGACTGTTTCTGACATGTATAAAATAGACCCCCATAGTGAGAGAGTCAGTCGAAGTTCAATTCAATGTATCGTTTTTCTGAGTTTCATATTATTCATCAGCATAATGATTTCCTGCACCAGCTATGCGTTCTATCTGTATTTTCCAGTTCCTCATGTAAATATGTCTGCTAATGCTACAGTAGAGCACACGTTTAGTGATCTGCCTCCTCACGAATATTCATACCGCCTCGCTATGCGCAACAACACATTTATCCGTATGTTACATTACTCACACCAGACCAGCAATGCCACTAATTGTTGGGTGTGTGGTCGACTCCCCCCTTTCCAGACACCGAAGGGAGTTCTGCCACTCTTTCCTTATCCATTCTCACACAATGGTTCGTGTGGAGCATGGTCCACGTTAACGTCATCCTCAACGGATATGTCTTTTCTTAACAGTACATGTTTCCCAGACAAGCAAGGTCTCCCCCACAGAACAGGTTTAGATCTAGAAAATGAAGTATATAATTTAGGTAATTATTCGTCGAATTTCATGGTCCTGAATGTTCAGTCTGATACTACTCCAGACTTACCTGCTATTTCAGTATTACCTGTCAAAGGCGAATTATGTGTCCGTAGTTATGGTTCCATACATGTAGGTCATAGTGAATGTACTGCTGTTATCCAGTATAGTGACAGTGGGAAATCTGTTTTCAAAGCTTCACGTCATTCTTATTTTATTTGTGGTCAAACTGCATATGTTCGTCTGCCCCTCGATTGGGAGGGAACCTGTTACATTGCTTTCCTACTGCCACCTGTTTTCCTAGCCCCATCTGATTATCACAGAAACACACATCTAGTACACATTAGACATAGAAGGGAGTCCCCAATTGTCGATTATACTGAAACTACTCTAGAACAGTATACAGATTTCAATAAAGGTTTCTTCTTCTTTGTAGGACCTGTCCAGAATAGTAAACTGATCCGTAGGTTAACAAGAACCCTTGAAGCTGTAGTAAATGAGACTGCCTCTGCTCTAGGTAACTTAACCGAAGAACAATCTGCTATGAGATTTGTCGTTTTGCAAAATCGTCTCGTCCTTGACGTCATACTGGCCGATAGGGGCGGGGCCTGTAGAGTCATCGGATCTAGTTGCTGCATTTTCATTCCAAATAACGCGCCGTCTGTTTATTCAGCTATAACCAGACTCCATAAAATTGCCCATCTGTTACACCAAGATCCAGGCACCTGGACATGGTCCGGTTGGTTCTGGAATATAATTTCCGCATGGGGATGGAAAGTCCTGTCCTTTCTAGGTATTGCAGTAGCGATCATATTTAGCTGCTGCCTCTGTATACAATGTGGCCCTGCGATTTGCAGCATGTGTGCTACCTCTTGTACTCCTAGTCCCAAGCCCCGTTCTAAATCCCGTTCCAAGACAATTCGAGACGAGCAAATGGTACTGTATGAAATGATAGACGGTATCATGAATATTGATGTTTCCTGATGGAAACGTAGTGACAAGGAGGGAATGTGGAAAAGTAAATTTTGCCATGTTCTGTGTCCCTACTCATCCATCATATGTTATGTGTGCATGACCAATATGCATATGTTATTCCCCATGTCCGATTAATGACGCAATTACAGTTGTGTCCACCTCTAGTATGTTAGTTTCCAGTCCTCGTGAATACTACGAATATCAGGCCTATGTAAAGCTACGTTGCCACGTTTCCCAGTGTGCACGTTATTCCATTATAAAGTCCCCGTTTCCAGGCCTCAACAGGGCCCGGACATCAGATTCAGCTCCTGTCTCCTGAAAAGCCTCGCTAAGGAGCGATACAGCCCCCACCTGTATCCTCGACCTTTCACTTACTTCCTGCCTCGCAGTGCCCGGTGCAGCTTGGCTCTGTCTCTGAGTCTGCCAAAAGTATGTTATAGTTCCAGCTATCAGTTCAGTCCTCCTCTTCTGCATTCCTAAGCTACTGAACTGCATCAATAGTTTCCGTCATTGTCTAGCCTTCTCGTCTCCACGTTAGAGAAATACTGTATTTAATGGTCATTTAGTATTCTTCATCACGCACTACATGTAGAATAATGCATGGTCCAGTCTTAGAGTCAAGTTAGCTTTTCCCCTCATGACTTCTAGTTTATATCAACATGTTCCCTAAACATCAGATACCAGATAGGGTTTAGGTACATGTCGCTCCGACCCTCCAGACTTTAGTCTCTGCTCCTAGCACAGAGTTCGTAGCCCCCAGTTTCTCCTAGTAACACGTCATTGCCAGTTTACGCGCACCATCAGGTTAGAGGTCCCGGCTCCTTAGGTAGCCCCCTCCTATGTTTCCGCCCATTCATGACATATTCTGTTACGTTTGCATCACATGTCTATGTATACTCCCAGTTACACCTCTTTTTACTGTTATCTTTCGCGACTGCTATGCGTCACGCCTTCTGCTCCACCCACTGTTACGCCTACTGCAATGTAATGCTATGTGTTTGCGCTATGTATATAAGTCAATGTATTGTTATTAAAAGTTAGCGCGCTCATCCCAGATCAAGCCCCGGCAGCTGCTGGGCCCCGGTTGTCCTGCCGGGCCCTGTTACCCCCGTTCTATGCAGGTTGTCCTGATCCTGTCCTTATGCTGTAATAAACCTGCAGAAACTCCTACTACCTCGAATCTTGACTCTTATTTTATTGAGCTATCTGTTATTTATTCATTCATTCAAAAATAGATCCGGTATTATTTATTTATATACCACAGGGCCCTAGGTGCAGAGGAAGGGGATATGGGCCAACTGACTCTACGAGAAGAATTAGAATTTATGAGACTACAAAGGAAGAGCACTCTACGCTCCAGAAACGTGCAAATAAACAACGCAGGAATGCAAGGCGGAGGTAACGCAGGAAATGCGCCAAGAGGAAGGGGGCGACAACAGAAAAAGAAGAATTGGGGGAACAAAAAATAGTCAGCGACAACACCATTGTTAACCTTACTGACATTGAACTAGATCAGGCTGAAAAACAACTGCTCGCTTTGGGACTTTCCTACTGCCCGGAAAGTAATTTCAACTTTGGCAACACCAGAGTAGATGTGTTCAAATTTATCAGAAAGTTAAAACTGCGAAAATATTATGCCATTAAGGGTGGCCTAGCAACAACGAATAAATCTACAATCACTGACCACACTCCAAAGAGGAGTGGGTTACAGGCTAAGGACATACCTTTAATGAAAACGTTGCATTCATTACGTAATGTGAACACATCCAGCTCGAGTACCCAAGATGTTGCCCATGAGGATGATATCGACATAGGGCAAACCACGGTAAGCTCTTTTAAATTACCATCAACTTTTATGCCATCAATGCCCAAGGACGCCATAGACACATATGCAGAACTTTTAACCAATGGCTTAAAGAAACTGCACACCCAAGTCAGAAAACAACAAGGCTTTACTAATACCAGCATGCGGCCTTACAACGTTTTGATGAAAAAGCTAAACACTAACCAAACAATAATCATCAATCAATCTGACAAGGGGGGGAATGTGGTGCTTTGGGGCAAGGTACAATACATGGAAGAAGCTTTCAGACATTTACAGTGGAGTGGTGTGGCTCACTGGTTAGAGGCGGGAGACCCGGAAGCAGAGGTTGGCCCGGGACCAGGGTTTGATTCCCGAGGCGGCAGGGTCTTGGGCCAAGGTCAGCGGACTCGATAATTCTCACCTCGGTGCCTACTCTAACCATGGGTCCCACTCAGCAACTCTGGGCAATAGCTTGCTTAATCTCCACTAACGGCCCCATCAGCGCCGGGGATGCTTGTCTTCACCTTGGAGATGCCCAGGAGGGACCATCTCACAGGGAAAGCCAGGATGGGTTCCCCAGCGGTATACAGCGCCGGGACGCCCCTTTGCTGGGGCAGCTGTGCGCTTTACAAGTATACAACATTTAACATTTGAATGACACTGTCTGCTATGCCCAGATAGATTTAAGAACTGTCAAATCCATCCAACAAGCGTATTATAGAGAACTGAATGGGTGGAAACGAGAAGGCCTTCTGTCTAGGGATGAGATGAAGTTTCTGTACAAAGACCATCCCGTGCTGCCCAACATATATTTCATCCCTAAGGTCCATAAAGGTGTTACACCCATTCCGGGCAGACCGATAGTCTCGGCAATCAACAGTCTGTTCGAAAATACCTCCAAATACATTGATCATCATTTACAAGACTTTGTCACCACCCTCCCTGCCTACATTAAAGACACAACGGAATTTCTGAGAAACATCAACCAGTGTGTGTGGTCAGCCGATTGTCTGTTAATCACCATGGACATTGCTAGATTGTATACTAGTATTTCACATGCAGATGGCCTCAAAGCTATCAAGTTCTACTTAGACAAAAGACCGGTAGAACTTTACAAGCATAATTCCATGCTAATTACTATGGTGGAACGTTGTCTGAACAATAATGTTTTTTTGTTTGATAACAAGGTCTACAGGCAACTAAGGGGTGTGGCCATGGGGGCATGTTTCTCCCCCAGCTACGCGGGGCTCCACGTGGGCTGGTGGGAGGAACATGTCCTCAGGGTTCAACACGCGGAGGCTTGGAACAACAATATTGTGAAATATATGAGATATATTGACGATATATTTATCATTTGGAAAGGGAATCTGACAGATGCACAACATTTTGTGGAAGCTATCAATGTTAATGAATCTAACCTGATATTTAGTGCTGAAATAAGTAACAAGAAGATCAGCTTCTTGGATGTGCAGGTAGAAATAGTGAATGACACACTCACCACGAGCCTGTTTAGAAAGAGCACGGCAGGAAATTCCATCCTGCATGCGCGAAGCTTTCACCCTGAGCACACCATCAGATCAATCCCTTACGGGGAATTCCTTAGAATTCATAGGACTTGTAGCACGGTGGAACTTAGGGATCAACACCAAAATGAAGCAACAAAATGGTTAGAAGCCAGAGGCTACAAACTCAGTGCACTCAATAAAGCAAGGCTAAGAGCCAACAAGTTAGATCGACACAGTCTATTGAATGCCCCCATCTCAGATTCCCAGGTGAACAACTCGAATGAAAATAGCAACACCATAAGATTGATCACAAGTTACAGCCGGCAAGCACGTCAAATCTCTAATTTGGTCAGAGGTTAGTGGCCTGTCATCCTAACAGACCCTGTACTTAAAGACATTTTGCCCAACAAGCCCACTGTGACCTATAGGAGGGCATTTAGCATGCGCAATGAGCTAGTCTCTAGCTCTCCGGAGGTACCTAAAAATGATGACTGGTTATCACCCCGAAAAGGTTTTTTCCGATGTATTTCATGCCGCGCCTGTAAATTTGGCGTGAATACCAAATCCTATCTGACCCCTTTTGACTCTAAGCCTGTTACCATCAAGGCCCACTACACTTGCAAAACAGAACTAGCAGTATATGTACTCACCTGCACCTGTAATATGCATTACGTTGGAAGCACTAAACTTCCGGTGCACCAACGCATTCTTCAGCACCTTAGGGCCATAGTGAACTGCGACCAGAGTTACCCAGTAGCTCGGCACTTTGACCAACATCACAATAGAAATTTGGCCCATCTGAATTACTTTGTGATCGATGCCGTGAGAACGACCAAAAAGGGTGGCGATTATGAAAAGCAGTTAAGACAATTAGAGTCACTGTATATTGTACGATTAAATAGCAAAACCCCGGGAGGTTTAAACATGGGAGAGGATTTGAGCAACTTTCTGTAATATGTCTCCCTTCTTTTGTGAGCAATAGGTCATTAATCATTATTCATTCTTTGTGAGCAGAACAACCAGTTAATTTTGTGATTTTTGTAGACAACAGGACCCTTCGTCACATTTCCAACTTTTACCTTATCCCGCAGATAATTAAGTAACACAAAATGTGTATAGGCCGGTGACAGCGGCCATTCGTTATCAAGTTCAGCAAATGTCTATTCCACTTTGTCAGACACTGCTGCAAATTAAGATGTGAAGTAACATCTTAAGACCAAGATTTTAATGTCAGTATTGTTATTCAATGTAAATTTTAATTTTACCTTTTGGTCATTTTTATCACATTCACTCCTTCACTATCTATTTAATTTCTTTATGATTTTCATAAACAATGGACTATACATTAGCACGATATGTATGTAAAAGAACGTTTTTTTGATATATTTTGATTTGTATATCATGCGCATTTACCATATCTAGGTTGGCCATGTTACACTCTATTAATATTGGGGCTGTTTTTTCTTAAAATTTGTATTTGGATACATGTGATCACAAATAATCTACTATGGCATTTCTCAAAAAGTTAGGAACACATGTGTGTTTTAAGATCCATTTTTGTTCACGCTCATTATCATCATGTATTTGCACAGATATTAATTCAATTCATATATGAAGTATTTATAATTTAGGAAACTATAGCATTTTTGCACCTTATGTATAAAGGCATAATTTGCTTTGACCATATGTGTTCACCATTAGTATTTGTACTTTATAATATGGTTTACAGCAATTGATGAATCATACATATCATGTATAAAGACAATAATTCATCAATCTATTTTTGAATGTATAGCGATTGGTATCCATATACACATACAATCTATATTTGTAATGTTATATTTGGGATAGGTTTCACCATTCCAAAATGGCCCCCACAGATAGTGTTTATATTGTATGGAGTTGTGACTTAAGTCCTTCATCTATGTTGATGTACCTAATTTTGCATTGGGCGCGCTTTTTCAAATTCACTATGTGCTATTTAAGTGTGTACGAGTCCATTCCCCCGCTAACAGTGAGCAAGGGCGTTCACGCCCGAAACGCGTCTGTTCGACGATTTTTGCACCCCTCCACTTTATGTGTGATTAATAAAGAATCATAACTTGAAGACTGGCTTTGGACGTTCTCTTCGTTGTCTGCGTACTGGTGAGCGTGCATGAGGTTTTGTTGCACAGTGACCAGTTGGAGTTACATATATATATATATATATATATATATACAGCCAAGAACTCTCCGAACCTCCACAGCAGCGCAACAGCAGCAGCAAACTGGCAAACAGAGGGAAACAGACCCCAATAGCGATGGCAGGTAGAAATGTATTTCCTTACTTCGTAACGCGTTTCGGGCACAGCCGTGCCCTTTTTCACTCACATATATATGTGGGTATATTTTTATATAATTTTAAAATTATATAATAAATAAAAATTAATAGTTTAATTGTTTTAAACTAAATATGTGTGTGTATATATATATATATTTATTATTATTTATGTGTTTACATTTTTTTAAACTAAGTTTATTTGTTAAAATGTATATTAAATCCACTTTATTTTCCCTAAATAAATGTAATGTATTTTATATAATTAGTAATATATTTTATATATATATATATAAATCGATATTTTGTACAGCTATAAATTTTTTTTGTTTAATAAATTTTTATTGAACATTTTCGCAAGTAAAACAGAGTACATGCCATAAAAACGGAAATATATGAACCAGAATAGGGATATAGAATCAGGCATACTATTATATTACAGCTATATTTTTAACATCAATATTTTTTTTCTTTGATATTTTTGTACTTACCTGTTTAAGTATATGGAGTTGATATTTTTTACTTCTATATTTTTTACATCAATATTCTGTCAGTGAACCATGACAGACAAGCTCTCAATCTCCTCTAGTGAAAATAACATCTTTTGCATGTCGGCACTTGTCTGTTTTAGGCCTTCATTTTTCTTTTATGATCTTAGTCTTTTATACAGTTTTCTTCCTCAGTATTCAATCTTCTGTTGGTCCATTAAGGTAACTTGGTTGTCATGGCTCTCCCAAACATTAAGTTTGCAGTGCTTTCACATTTTGGTTGAGTTAGGGTTCGAACTGTAAGCCCAAGAGTAGATTTCAACAGAGTTGTATGGTTGAGCTTTTCCAATACTGCACGCTGAACAGCTTTTTAAGAGTACTCATGCAATGTTCGACAAGGCCATTAGCCTGTGGCCAAATGGAAGTGCTCTTCTGATGCTTCACATTAAGATGACTGAGAAAGTTTCTGAATTCTCGACTGTAGAAAGGTGGACCTTTGTCAGATTTTAGGATTGCAGGAATACCCCATGTCATGGGGTATTACTGGATAGCAGACCTCGGGGTATTGCTGAATAGCAAAGGCTCTTATAAATCTCAACTAGAGGCCCTACGTCAAAAGGGCACTACAAGCTATCTTGCAATGAAGTCCCTGAAGAAAGTTCTACCTGACCGAACACTAGACCCTCTATTGCAAGTAATTATAGAGCACAACTGCAACCAATGCTCACATATGGGAGCGAACCAATGCAAGGGAAAGATGTGCTGGTCCTAGATAAAATAATTAGTAGCATATATAGAGAAATCTTTCAGCTACCTAAATATGTGTCTCTTGCCCAAATATGCCTCGAATTTGGACTTCAGAAGCAAGCAGTGGAAAGAAGGGGTGCTTATATAAAAAGTTGGCATAAGATCAGAGCGCAGCGCAAGGATCTCTAAATGCCTACCTCTGGACCGAGCTGTCGCATCGGGAGAAATCACTGGCAAGGGAGTATCTGTTGGAATCACTTGAAAGCCTTGAACTGACCAACCTCTGGGAATCATCCACAGATCATAAGAGCTTTAAAAAGGTTGTAACCAAAGTAACAAAAATGATATCCATAACAGAAGACAAGGAAACTCTGGCCAAGAGGGCTCACGGATGGATTGTGCTGTATGACTATAAAGCTCTAATGCCACAAGCTTTCTTGAAAGAGGGAGCTAAACAGAAGGGAAAAGAACATTTTTTAAAGTTATGTTTTGGCATTTTACCAAATTCTCCCTCACCTGGCACCTTGGAAAAGGAGACAAGAATAACAGTCCTCTTTGTGGCACAGGAAATGAGAATGTAATATGCGCCTTACTTAGAGCAATATGGAGTCAGAAGGGCATCAGGACCTGCAGGCAGGCTGTAAAACTGTGTTTTAACCCAGAAGAGATACAGCTAAACTGTCGACTTCTGAAGTACTTTGATATAGTGGCTGGAAGATTAAAGTACTAACAAGAGGCGAAAGCAGAATTGCAAGATGCTAGTATACTTGTATTGTGCTGTCAACAGCCAACCTACAAGCAGGCCTGATTTGCCAAACTCATGTTTTGCACTTTGAAGCACAAACACTTTATTATGTTTTGAGTCATTTTAAAGTGGTTTGAAAAAGCAACCTGAAGCCCAAAGCACCTTGTCCATGCTTTTATATACTTGAAAGGATTGTATAGATAAGGAAACTGAGGCTGATATGACTCTTGTCCATAGCACAACATCAATAAGCTTACATGAAAGAGTGAATCTTAAATGTTAAAGTATAAAGAGAGACAAGGTTGATATATGTATTTTTAATGTCCGAAATGTTTTATATTGTGAGTTTTAATTAACTGTACAATACAAATTACTTACTTACCATGTAATGAAGATGCTGTCTAATCTCTAAATGACTCTTTCTTGAGTGACAGATCTTCTATCAATGGAAAACGAGAGTATTCATCAACAATGACCATCAGTTGATGTCCATTGTAAAGAGGACCTAAGAAGTCAATGCAATTCTTTCCCATACATGTTTTGGAAACTCTGACATGTTCAAGGTGTGCTGAGGGGTTTTCAATTAGAAGGCAGTTATAGAGATGACTGGCCTTCAATTTTCTTTCACTTCTATCATCCATATGAGGAAACCAGACTCAGTCAAGGAGAGCTTGTTTTGTGGCAACAGTTCCACGATGTCCTTCATGGGCCACTTCAATTATCTGTTGCTGCGGACTCTTCGGAAAAACAATTCTAGAATCTCTTAAGATAATGTTTTCTTGAGAAACAGACATTTCATCTTTGACATTTTTAATCTTTTGGTACTTACAGTCACTGGTAAGAGGTCGAGTGTGCTTTTTCCAAGACTGATCTGTAATAATGTCTTTTAGTTTTAACATGTCACTATCTTGACTTGTCGCAGTGACAATCTGTTCCACCAAAATGGCAGCTGGTGTGTTTGATTTCACAATGAAGTTTACGTAGGCTTTAGGCCTCTTGAAAGGAGTACGATTGCATTGTAGAGGCACTTGTGAGAAGTAGCTGGCAGGGTTTTGATCTTCCCCTGGACGGTGCATGATGTTGTGTAGTAGCATTCTTGTAATCATAGGCCCCAACATTTAACAAGAGGAGGCATTTTTGCCTTTGGATTGCCAAAGATGGTCAACAATGCTTATTGATCTGTCGCAAGCGTTATAGGCTTTTCATACAACAATACAAGGGAATGTCCACAAGCCCACACCACTGCTAACATTTCTTTCTCAGGTTGTGAATAAGCATGATCAGTTTGGTGCAAATATCTGCTTGCATATGCCACAATATGTCTATTAGCATTCGGGTGTACGCTGTGCTGTGCAAGTATTGTGCCTAACCTGATGGGGCAAGCATCAACAGCAACCGTGGTATGAATTTTTGGATCAAAATATGCCATTTCAGTAGAGTTCTCAATAGCTTATTTAATTTTCCGGAAGGTTTGCTCACATTCATGTGACCAATGAAATGAAACATTCTATTTCTTTATGTCTCTTAACAGAGTAGCTACAGTGGCAAAGTCTTGTATATATATCTAGAACTGTAGCTGGCCAAGCCAAGGAATGAACGTAACATGGAAACATCTTGTGAGGGACTGCTAGTTGACAATGCCTGCAGATTAGCTGGATCAGATGTCATACCCCCATGAAAAAAGATACGGCCAAATAATTCTAGCTTTCTCTCATGGAACTCACATTTCTCAGCATTTAAAGTTAAACCTGCATAGTGAGAAAACAACACACGTTTGTGAGAGCTTTATCATGCTACTTCTGGGTATCTCTGAAAAACAATATGTCATCATTCATATACGACTGTGTGATACATTGAATGACATCTCGAAAAAGGTGTCCTGAAGATGATACACTGAAACTTAGACTATTATAATGGAACGGACCAATATGTGTAGATAAGTTTGTAATGTACCTGCAATTCTACTCGCGTTCCAACTGACGATATCCTTTATTCAAATCAAGGCGAGAGAAAACCTTCACACCGTTCAATTGCGTTATCATGTCGGCAATGTGCGACCTGGATGTCGATGTTGTTAAATTGCCTTGTTCGCTTGATGCATATCCACTCAGATGTATACACCTCCTTCACTGTCCTTTTTGGGTGCCTCCACTGTGGGAGAAACTCATAGGGTTGGACCAGTAGAACTCTCAATGATATCGTGTTTGTGTAATGATTCAAGTGCTTTTTCAAGGGCTTCCTGTAAATGAAATGCAATTTGTCCAAGTTGTTGAGCAATAGGATGGATGTCCTCATTAAAGTGTAATTGCACTTTAATAGTCTTGAGTTTTCTCAACCCGTGAAATAACAAAGGGAAATTACTTATTATTTCGTGATGAGCATTCATTTTATAGTTCACTGATATCAGCAGCTGTGCTGTAAGCTGAGTAAACAGGCACTTGATACCATACCTTGAAGTACATGAATAGGTGCTTGTACTTTTGTTTTCTTGTGTTTCATCATTGCAACAAAGGAACCTTGATTTTTTTAATTGCATTAAGGCAGCCCATGGATACACTTTGGTTTTTGATGGCTTAAGTCATGGCAATGGAGATAGTTCACGGTATTTCTCCTCAGGCATAATGTTTATAAATGCATCACTGTCGATAATAAAAGGTACTGAACAACTATCTATTTTTAGTGCCATGTCCGGACAATGTTTGAATCAATTTGGTGCTTTATCATTTCGACTTTTCTTTGACCTGTATTTTTCTGCACATGCGGCCAGTCCAACATGTGCACAGTTTTCTAAGGTAAAATTTGACTTTGCACAACCATATTCACTTTCACTTGACATTGATACTGGAGAACATATTGACAAGGATTTAGATGATGGTTGACTTTATTCGATGTTGACTTGTCTCAACTGGTGTGGTCGCTTGGTCTTGTGGACGAGCGCCGAACATCGATTCTGGGAACGTTCAGGTGGGTATTTTGTCTTTGAGCTGTGATGTAGTTAGCCTTTCCTTTGCCTTTCAAACTATTACAAAATTGTTCTCCTTCCCACAACTTTTGCAGATCAGTCCAATATCGGGACATTTATCTTTGTGTGGAAATAAAAATCAACACCTGAAGCACAACTTCTTTTTCTATTGAGATATCACTCTGTGTCCTTCTGCCTTGTACTTTTGCTTACTCTTGCTTACTTTTCATGATCATGACTGACTCACTCTGAGCACCTTCATCCTGCATGTCAGGAGCTTGTTATTCAACTGTGGCAGCCATGAGTTTTCACTTGAGGCTAAGAGTTTCTCTCAGCATTCATCATCATAATGAATCTTACAGGCATCTATCAATAACTCAGAGACGTATAGCTGCCTCATCATTACATTCATTGAACTTACAGTGTTTTATTAGCTTATCTAGTCTCTCAACAGATATATCAATGGTTTCATCAAATTTCTATCCATATTGACTGAAAATGTTCTTTTCGTAATCTACATTTGGCATTTTGGATTGAGCTTGAAATTCAAGGCTGCTTCGATTTGACAGTATGTAATTTTGTCAACTCGCTGCATTTTCTTTATGATTTCTTTTACACCTTCACCAGTAAGATTCTTAAGGCATTTTGATAATCTTCTTGTTACGTCTTCTAGCGCACTAATGAAATCATCAAATATCTTTATTAAGCAGTCCATCTGCCACCAATATTCTGCAATGAAGTCCTGAAGAAAGTTCTACCTGACCGAACACTAGACCCTCTATTGCAAGTAATTTTAGAGCACAACTGCAACCAATGCTCACATATGGGAGCGAACCAATGCAAGGGAAAGATGTGCTGGTCCTAGATAAAATAATTAGTAGCATATATAAAGTAATCTTTCAGCTACCTAAATATGTGTCTCTTGCCCAAATATGCCTCGAATTTGGTCTTCAGAAGCAAGCAGTGGAAAGAAGGGGTGCTTATATAACAAGTTGGCATAAGATCAGAGCGCAGCGCAAGGATCTCTAAATGCCTACCTCTGGACCGAGCTGTCGCATCGGGAGAAATCACTGGCAAGGGAGTATCTGTTGGAATCACTTGAAAGCCTTGAACTGACCAACCTCTGGGAATCATCCACAGATCATAAGAGCTTTAAAAAGGTTGTAACCAAAGTAACAAAAATGATATCCATAACAGAAGACAAGGAAACTCTGGTCAAGAGGGCTCACGGATGGATTGTGCTGAATGACTATAAAGCTCTAATGCCACAAGCTTTCTTGAAAGAGGGAGCTAAACAGAAGGGAAAAGAACATTTTTTAAAGTAATGTTTTGGCATTTTACCAAATTCTCCCTCACCTGGCACCTTGGAAAAGGAGACAAGAAGAAGAGTCCTCTTTGTGGCACAGGAAATGAGAATGTAATACGCGCCTTACTTAGAGCAATATGGAGTCAGAAGGGCATCAGGACCTGCAGGCAGGCTGTAAAACTGTGTTTTAAGCCAGAAGAGATACAGCTAAACTGCCGACTTCTGAAGTACTTTGATATAGTGGCTGGAAGATTAAAGTACTAACAAGAGGCGAAAGCAGAATTGCAAGAAGCTAGCATACTTTTATTGTGCTGTCAACAGCCAACCTACAAGCAGGCCTGATTTGTCAAACTCATGTTTTGCACTTTGAAGCACAAACACTTTATTATGTTTTGAGTCATTTTAAAGTGGTTTGAAAAAGCAACCTGAAGCCCAAAGCACCTTGTCCATGCTTTTATATAATTGAAAGGATTGTATAGATAAGGAAACTTAGGCTAATATGACTCTTGTCCATAGCACAACATCAATAAGCTTACATGAAAGAGTGAATCTTAAATGTTAAAGTATAAAGAGAGACAAGGTTGATATATGTATTTTTAATGTCCGAAATGTTTTATATTGTGAGTTTTAATTAACTGTACAATAAAAATTACTTACTTACCATGTCATGAAGATGCTGTCTAATCTCTAAATGACTCTTTCTTGAGTGACAGATCTTCTATCAATGGAAAACGGGAGTATTCATCAACAATGACCATCAGTTGATGTCCATTGTAAAGAGGACCTAAGAAGTCAATGCAATTCTTTCCCATACATGTTTTGGAAACTCTGACATGTTCAAGGTGTGCTGAGGTGTTTTCAATTAGAAGGCAGTTATAGAGATGACTGGCCTTCAATTTTCTTTCACTTCTATCATCCATATGAGGAAACCAGACTCAGTCAAGGAGAGCTTGTTTTGTGGCAACAGTTCCACGATGTCCTTCATGGGCCACTTCAATTATCTGTTGCTGCGGACTCTTCAGAAAAACAATTCTAGAATCTCTTAAGATAATGTTTTCTTGAGAAACAGACATTTCATCTTTGACATTTTTAATCTTTTGGTACTTACAGTCACTGGTAAGAGGTCGAGTGTGTTTTTTCCAAGACTGATCTGTAATAATGTCTTTTAGTTTTAACATGTCACTATCTTGACTTGTGGCAGTGACAATCTGTTCCACCAAAATGGCAGCTGGTGTGTTTGATTTCACAATGAAGGTTATGTAGGCTTTAGGCCTCTTGAAAGGAGTACGATGGCATTGTAGAGGCACTTGTGAGAAGTAGCTGGCAGGATTTTGATCTTCCCCTGGACGGTGCATGATGTTGTGTAGTAGCATTCTTGTAATCATAGGCCCCAACATTTAACAAGAGGAGGCATTTTTGCCTTTGGATTGCCAAAGATGGTCAACAATGCATATTGATCTGTCGCAAGAGTTATAGGCTTTTCATACAACAATACGAGGAAATGTCCACAAGCCCACATCACTGCTAAAATTTATTTCTCAGGTTGTGAATAAGCATGATCAGTTTGGTGCAAATATCTGCTTGCATATGCCACAATATGTCTATTAGCATTCGGGTGTACGCTGTGCTGTGCAAGTATTGTGCCTAACCTGATGGGGCAAGCATCAACAGCAACCGTGGTATGAATATTTGGATCAAAATATGCCATTTCAGTAGCATTCTCAATAGCTTATTTAATTTTCCGGAAGGTTTGCTCACATTCATGTGACCAATGAAATGAAACATTCTATTTCTTTATGTCTCTTAAAAGAGTAGCTACAGTGGCAAAGTCTAGTATATATATATAGAACTGTAGCTGGCCAAGCCAAGGAATGAACGTAACATGGAAACATCTTGTGAGGGACTGCCAGTTGACAATGCCTGCAGTTTAGCTGGATCAGGTGTCATAACCCCATGAAAAAAGATACGGCCAAATAATTTTAGCTTTCTCTCATGGAACTCACATTTCTCAGCATTTAAAGTTAAACCTGCATAGTGAGAAAACGACACACTTTTGTGAGAGCTTTATCATGCTACTTCTGGGTATCTCTGAAAACCAATATGTCATCATTCATGTACGACTGTGTGATACATTGAATGACATCTCGAAAAAGGTGTGCCAATGATGATACACTGAAACTTAGACTTTTATAATGGAACGGACCAATATGTGTAGAAAAGTTTGTAATGTACCTGCAATTCTACTCGAATTCCAACTGACGATATCCTTTATTCAAATCAAGGCGAGAGAAAACCTTCACACCGTTCAATTGCGTTATCATGTCGGCAATGTGCGACCTGGATGTCGATGTTGTTAAATTGTCTTGTTCGCTTGATGCATATCAACTCAGATGTATACACCTCCTTCACTGTCCTTTTTGGGTGCCTCCACTGTGGGAGAAACTCATAGGGTTGGACCAGTAGAACTCTCGATGATATCGTGTTTGTGTAATGATTCAAGTGCTTTTTCAAGGGCTTCCTGTAAATGAAATGCAATTTGTCCAAGTTGTTGAGCAATAGGATGGATGTCCTCATTAAAGTGTAATTGCACTTTAATAGTCTTGAGTTTTCTCAACCCGTGAAATAACAAAGGGAAATTACTTACTATTTCGTGATGAGCATTCATTTTATAGTTCACTGATATCAGCAGCTGTGCTGTAAGCTGAGTAAACAGGCACTTGATACCATACCTTGAAGTACATGAATATGTGCTTGTACTTTTGTTTTCTTGTGTTTCATCATTGCTACAAAGGAACCTTGATTTTTTTAATTGCATTAAGGCAGCCCATGTATACACTTTGGTTTTTGATGGCTTAAGTCATGGCAATGGAGATAGTTCACGGTATTTCTCCTCAGGCATAATGTTTATAAATGCATCACTGTCGATAATAAAAGGTACTGAACAACTGTCTATTTTTAGTGCCATGTCCGGACAATGTTTGAATCACTTTGGTGCTTTATCATTTTGACTTTTCTTTGACCTGTATTTTTCTGCACATGCGGCCATCCAACATGTGCACAGTTTTCTAAGGTAAAATTTGACTTTGCATAACCATATTCACTTTCACTTGACATTGATACTGGAGAACATATTGACAAGGATTTAGATGATGGTTGACTTTATTCGATGTTGACTTGTCTCAACTGGTGTGGTCGCTTGGTCTTGTGGACAAGCGCCGAACATCGATTCTGGGACGTTCAGGTGGGTATTTTGTCTTTGAGCTGTGATGTAGTTAGCCTTTCCTTTGCCTTTCAAACTATTACAAAATTGTTCTCCTTCCCACAACTTTTGCAGATCAGTCCAATATCGGGACATTTACCTTTGTCTGGAAATAAAAATCAACACCTGAAGCACAACTTCTTTTTCTATTGAGATATCACTCTGTGTCCTTCTGCCTTGTACTTTTGCTTACTCTTGCTTACTTTTCATGATCATGACTGACTCGCTCTAAGCACCTTCATCCTGCATGTCAGGAGCTTGTTATTCAACTGTGGCAGCCATGAGTTTTCACTTGAGGCTAAGAGTTTCTCTCAGCATTCATCATCATAATGAATCTTACAGGCATCTATCAATAACTCAGAGAAGTATAGCTGCCTCATCATTACATTCATTGAACTTACAGTGTTTTATTAGCTTATCTAGTCTCTCAACAGATATATCAATGGTTTCATCAAATTTCTATCCATATTGACTGAAAATGTTCTTTTCGTAATCTACATTTGGCATTTTGGATTGAGCTTGAGATTCAAGGCTGCTTCGATTTGACAGTATGTAATTTTGTCAACTCGCTGCATTTTCTTTATGATTTCTTTTACACCTTCACCAGTAAGATTCTTAAGGTATTTTGATAATCTTCTTGTTGCTTCTTCTAGCGCACTAATGAAATCATCAAATATCTTTATTAAGCAGTCCATCTGCCACCAATATTTTGCAATGAAGTCCCTGAAGAAAGTTCTACCTGACCGAACACTAGACCCTCTATTGCAAGTAATTTTAGAGCACAACTGCAACCAATGCTCACATATGGGAGCGAACCAATGCAAGGGAAAGATGTGCTGGTCCTAGATAAAATAATTAGTAGCATATATAAAGTAATCTTTCAACTACCTAAATATGTGTCTCTTGCCCAAATATGCCTCGAATTTGGTCTTCAGAAGCAAGCAGTGGAAAGAAGTGGTGCTTATATAAAAAGTTGGCATAAGATCAGAGCGCAGCGCAAGGATCTCTAAATGCCTACCTCTGGACCGAGCTGTCGCATCGGGAGAAATCACTGGCAAGGGAGTATCTGTTGGAATCACTTGAAAGCCTTGAACTGACCAACCTCTGGGAATCATCCACAGATCATAAGAGCTTTAAAAAGTTGTAACCAAAGTAACAAAAATGATATCCATAACAGAAGACAAGGAAACTCTGGCCAAGAGGGCTCACGGATGGATTGTGCTGAATGACTATAAAGCTCTAATGCCACAAGCTTTCTTGAAAGAGGGAGCTAAACAGAAGGGAAAAGAACATTTTTAAAGTAATGTTTTGGCATTTTACCAAATTCTCCCTCACCTGGCACCTTGGAAAATGAGACAAGAAGAAGAGTCCTCTTTGTGGCACAGGAAATGAGAATGTAATACGCGCCTTACTTAGAGCAATATGGAGTCAGAAGGGCATCAGGACCTGCAGGCAGGCTGTAAAACTGTGTTTTAAGCCAGAAGAGATACAGCTAAACTGCCGACTTCTGAAGTACTTTGATATAGGGGCTGGAAGATTAAAGTACTAACAAGAGGCGAAAGCAGAATTGCAAGAAGCTAGCATACTTTTATTGTGCTGTCAACAGCCAACCTACAAGCAGGCCTGATTTGTCAAACTCATGTTTTGCACTTTGAAGCACAAACACTTTATTATGTTTTGAGTCATTTTAAAGTGGTTTGAAAAAGCAACCTGAAGCCCAAAGCACCTTGTCCATGCTTTTATATACTTGAAAGGATTGTATAGATAAGGAAACTGAGGCTGATATGACTCTTGTCCATAGCACAACATCAATAAGCTTACATGAAAGAGTGAATCTTAAATGTTAAAGTATAAAGAGAGAAAAGGTTGATATATGTATTTTTAATGTCCGAAATGTTTTATTTTATGAGTTTTAATTAACTGTACAATAAAAATTACTTACTTACCATGTCATGAAGATGCTGTCTAATCTCTAAATGACTCTTTCTTGAGTGACAGATCTTCTATCAATGGAAAACGAGAGTATTCATCAACAATGACCATCAGTTGATGTCCATTGTAAAGAGGACCTAAGAAGTCAATGCAATTCTTTCCCATACATGTTTTGGAAACTCTGACATGTTCAAGGTGTGCTGAGGGGCATTCAATTAGAAGGCAGTTATAAAGATGGCTGGCCTTCAATTTTCTTTCACTTCTATCATCCATATGAGGAAACCAGACTCAGTCAAGGAGAGCTTGTTTTGTGGCAACAGTTCCACGATGTCCTCCATGGGCCACTTCAATTATCTGTTGCTGCGGAGTCTTCAGAAAAACAATTCTAGAATCTCTTAAGATAATGTTTTCTAGAGAAACAGACATTTCATCTTTGACATTTTTAATCTTTTGGTACTTACAGTCACTGGTAAGAGGTCGAGTGTGCTTTTTCCAAGACTGATCTGTAATAATGTCTTTTAGTTTTAACATGTCACTATCTTGACTTGTGGCAGTGACAATCTGTTCCACCAAAATGGCAGCTGGTGTGTTTGATTTCACAATGAATTTTATGTAGGCTTTAGGCCTCTTGAAAGGAGTACAATGGCATTGTAGAGGCACTTGTGAGAAGCAGCTGGCAGGGTGTTGATCTTCCCCTGGACGGTGCATAATGTTATGTAGTAGCATTCTTGTAATCATAGGCCCCAACATTTAACAAGAGGAGGCATTTTTGCCTTTGGATTGCCAAAGATGGTCAACAATGCATATTGATCTGTCGCAAGCGTTATAGGCTTTTCATACAACAATACAAGGAAATGTCCAGAAGCCCACACCACTGCTAAAATTTCTTTATCAGGTTGTGAATAAGCATGATCAGTTTGGTGCAAATATCTGCTTGCATATGCCACAATATGTCTATTAGCATTCGGGTGTACGCTGTGCTGTGCAAGTATTGTGCCTAACCTGATGGGGCAAGCATCAACAGCAACCGTAGTATGAATTTTTGGATCAAAATATGCCATTTCAGTAGCGTTCTCAATAGCTTATTTAATTTTCCGGAAGGTTTGCTCACATTCATGTGACCAATGAAATGAAACATTCTATTTCTTTATGTCTCTTAACAGAGTAGCTACAGTGGCAAAGTCTTGTATATATATCCAGAACTGTAGATGGCCAAGCCAAGGAATGAACGTAACATGGAAACGTCTTGTGAGGGACTGCCAGTTGACAATGCCTGCAGTTTAGCTGGATCAGATGTCATACCCCCATGAAAAAAGATACGGTCAAATAATTTTAGCTTTCTCTCATGGAACTCACATTTCTCAGCATTTAAAGTTAAACCTGCATAGTGAGAAAACAACACACTTTTGTGAGAGCTTTATCATGCTACTTCTGGGTATCTCTGAAAACCAATATGTCATCATTCATATACGACTGTGTGATACATTGAATGACATCTCTAAAAAGGTGTGCCGAAGATGATACACTAAAACTTAGACTTTTATAATGGAACGGACCAATATGTGTAGAAAAGTTTGTAATGTACCTGCAATTCTACTCGAGTTCCAACTGACGATATCCTTTATTCAAATCAAGGCGAGAGAAAACCTTCACACCGTTCAATTGCATTATCATGTCGGCAATGTGCGACCTGGATGTCGATGTTGTTAAATTGCCTTGTTCGCTTGATGCATATCCACTCAGATGTATACACCTCCTTCACTGTCCTTTTTGGGTGCCTCCACTGTGGGAGAAACTCATAGGGTTGGACCAGTAGAACTCTTAATGATATCGTGTTTGTATAATGATTCAAGTGCTTTTTCAAGGGCTTCCTGTAAATGAAATGCAATTTGTCCAAGTTGTTGAGCAATAGGATGGATGTCCTCATTAAAGTGTAATTGCACTTTAATAGTCTTGAGTTTTCTCAACCCGTGAAATAACAAAGGGAAATTACTTATTATTTCATGATGAGCATTCATTTTATAGTTCACTGATATCAGCAGCTGTGCTGTAAGCTGAGTAAACAGGCACTTGATACCATACCTTGAAGTACATGAATAGGTGCTTGTACTTTTGTTTTCTTGTGTTTCATCATTGCTACAAAGGAACCTTGATTTTTTTAATTGCGTTAAGGCAGCCCATGTATACACTTTGGTTTTTGATGGCTTAAGTCATGGCAATGGAGATAGTTCACGTTATTTCTCCTCAGGCATAATGTTTATAAATGCATCACTGTCGATATTAAAAGGTACTGAACAACTGTCTATTTTTAGTGCCATGTCCGGACAATGTTTGAATCACTTTGGTGCTTTATCATTTCGACTTTTCTTTGACCTGTATTTTTCTGCACATGCAGCCAGTCCAACATGTGCACAGTTTTCTAAGGTAAAATTTGACTTTGCATAACCATATTCACTTTCACTTGACATTGATACTGGAGAACATATTGACAAGGATTTAGATGATGGTTGACTTTATTCGATGTTGACTTGTCTCAACTGGTGTGGTCGCTTGGTCTTGTGGACAAGCGCCGAACCTCGATTCTGGGACGTTCAAGTAGGTATTTTGTCTTTGAGCTGTGATGTAGTTAGCCTTTCCTTTGCCTTTCAAACTTTTACAAAATTGTTCTCCTTCCCACAACTTTTGCAGATCAGTCCAATATCGGGAAATTTACCTTTGTCTGGAAATAAAAATCAACACCTGAAGCACAACTTCTTTTTCTATTGAGATATCACTCTGTGTCCTTCTGCCTTGTACTTTTGCTTACTCTTGCTTACTTTTCATGATCATGACTGACTCGCTCTGAGCACCTTCATCCTGCATGTCAGGAGCTTGTTATTCAACTGTGGCAGCCATGAGTTTTCACTTGAGGCCAAGAGTTTCTCTCAGCATTCATCATCATAATGAATCTTACAGGCATCTATCAATAACTCAGAGACGTATAGCTGCCTCATCATTACATTCATTGAACTTACGGTGTTTTATTAGCTTATCTAGTCTCTCAACAGATATATCAATGGTTTCATCAAATTTCTATCCATATTGACTGAAAATGTTCTTTTCGTAATCTACATTTGGCATTTTGGATTGAGCTTGAGATTCAAGGCTGCTTCGATTTGACAGTATGTAATTTTGTCAACTCGCTGCATTTTCTTTATGATTTCTTTTACACCTTCACCAGTAAGATTCTTAAGGTATTTTGATAATCTTCTTGTTACGTCTTCTAGCGCACTAATGAAATCATCAAATATCTTTATTAAGCAGTCCATCTGCCACCAATATTTTGCAATGAAGTCCCTGAAGAAAGTTCTACCTGACCGAACACTAGACCCTCTATTGCAAGTAATTTTAGAGCACAACTGCAACCAATGCTCACATATGGGAGCGAACCAATGCAAGGGAAAGATGTGCTGGTCCTAGATAAAATAATTAGTAGCATATATAAAGTAATCTTTCAGCTACCTAAATATGTGTCTCTTGCCCAAATATGCCTCGAATTTGGTCTTCAGAAGCAAGCAGTGGAAAGAAGGGGTGCTTATATAAAAAGTTGGCATAAGATCAGAGCGCAGCGCAAGGATCTCTAAATGCCTACCTCTGAACCGAGCTGTCGCATCGGGAGAAATCACTGGCAAGGGAGTATCTGTTGGAATCACTTGAAAGCCTTGAACTGACCAACCTCTGGGAATCATCCACAGATCATAAGAGCTTTAAAAAGGTTGTAACCAAAGTAACAAAAATGATATCCATAACAGAAGACAAGGAAACTCTGGCCAAGAGGGCTCACGGATGGATTGTGCTGAATGACTATAAAGCTCTAATGCCACAAGCTTTCTTGAAAGAGGGAGCTAAACAGAAGGGAAAAGAACATTTTTTAAGTAATGTTTTGGCATTTTACCAAATTCTCCCTCACCTGGCACCTTGGAAAATGAGACAAGAAGAAGAGTCCTCTTTGTGGCACAGGAAATGAGAATGTAATACGCGCCTTACTTAGAGCAATATGGAGTCAGAAGGGCATCAGGACCTGCAGGCAGGCTGTAAAACTGTGTTTTAAGCCAGAAGAGATACAGCTAAACTGCCGACTTCTGAAGTACTTTGATATAGTGGCTGGAAGATTAAAGTACTAACAAAAGGCGAAAGCAGAAATTGCAACAAGCTAGCATACTTTTATTGTGCTGTCAACAGCCAACCTACAAGCAGACCTGATTTGTCAAACTCATGTTTTGCACTTTGAAGCACAAACACTTTATTATGTTTTGAGTCATTTTAAAGTGGTTTGAAAAAGCAACCTGAAGCCCAAAGCACCTTGTCCATGCTTTTATATACTTGAAAGGATTGTATAGATAAGGAAACTGAGGCTGATATGACTCTTGTCCATAGCACAACATCATTAAGCTTACATGAAAGAGTGAATCTTAAATGTTAAAGTATAAAGAGAGAAAAGGTTGATATATGTATTTTTAATGTCCGAAATGTTTTATATTGTGAGTTTTAATTAACTGTACAATACAAATTACTTACTTACCATGTCATAAAGATGCTGTCTAATCTCTAAATGACTCTTTCTTGAGTGACAGATCTTCTATCAATGTAAAACGGGAGTATTCATCAACAATGACCACCAGTTGATGTCCATTGTAAAGAGGACCTAAGAAATCAATGCAATTCTTTCCCATACATGTTTTGGAAACTCTGACATGTTCAAGGTGTGCTGAGGGGTTTTCAATTAGAAGGCAGTTATAGAGATGACTGGCCTTCAATTTTCTTTCACTTCTATCATCCATATGAGGAAACCAGACTCAGTCAAGGAGAGCTTGTTTTGTGGCAACAGTTCCACGATGTCCTTCATGGGCCACTTCAATTATCTGTTGCTGCGGACTCTTCAGAAAAACAATTCTAGAATCTCTTAAGATAATGTTTTCTTGAGAAACAGACATTTCATCTTTGACATTTTTAATCTTTTGGTACTTACAGTCACTGGTAAGAGGTCGAGTGTGCTTTTTCCAAGACTGATCTGTAATAATGTCTTTTAGTTTTAACATGTCACTATCTTGACTTGTGGCAATGACAATCTGTTCCACCAAAATGGCAGCTGGTGTGTTTTATTTCACAATGAAGTTTACGTAGGCTTTAGGCCTCTTGAAAGGAGTACGATGGCATTGTAGAGGCACTTGTGAGAAGTAGCTGGCAGGGTTTTGATCTTCCCCTGGACGGTGCATGATGTTGTGTAGTAGCAGTCTTGTAATCATAGGCCCCAACATTTAACAAGAGGAGGCATTTTTGCCTTGGGATTGCCAAAGATGGTCAACAATGCTTATTGATCTGTCGCAAGCGTTATAGGCTTTTCATACAACAATACAAGGAAATGTCCAGAAGCCCACACCACTGCTAACATTTCTTTCTCAGGTTGTGAATAAGCATGATCAGTTTGGTGCAAATATCTGCTTGCATATGCCACAATATGTCTATTAGCATTCGGGTGAACGCTGTGCTGTGCAAGTATTGTGCCTAACCTGATGGGGCAAGCATCAACAGCAACCGTGGTATGAATTTTTGGATCAAAATATGCCATTTCAGTAGCGTTCTCAATAGGTTATTTAATTTTCCGGAAGGTTTGCTCACATTCATGTGACCAATGAAATCAAACATTCTATTACTTTATGTCTCTTAACAGAGTAGCTACAGTGGCAAAGTCTTGTATATATATCTAGAACTGTAGCTGGCCAGGCCAAGGAATGAACGTAACATGGAAACATCTTGTGAGGGACTGCCAGTTGACAATGCCTGCAGTTTAGCTGGATCAGGTGTCATACCCCCATGAAAAAAGATACGGCCAAATTATTTTACCTTTCTCTCATGGAACTCACATTTCTCAGCATTTAAAGTTAAACCTGCATAGTGAGAAAACGACACACTTTTGTGAGAGCTTTATCATGCTACTTCTGGGTATCTCTGAAAACCAATATGTCATCATTCATATACGACTGTGTGATACATTGAATGACATCTCGAAAAAGGTGTGCCAAAGATGATACCCTGAAACTTAGACTTTTATAATGGAACGGACCAATATGTGTAGAAAAGTTTGTAATGTACCTGCAATTCTACTCGAGTTCCAACTGACGATATCCTTTATTCAAATCAAGGTGAGAGAAAACCTTCACACCGTTCAATTGCGTTATCATGTCGGCAATGTGCGACCTGGATGTCGATGTTGTTAAATTGCCTTGTTCGCTTGATGCATATCCACTCAGATGTATACACCTCCTTCACTGTCCTTTTTGGGTGCCTCCACTGTGGGAGAAACTCATAGGGTTGGACCAGTAGAACTCTCAATGATATCGTGTTTGTGTAATGATTCAAGTGCTTTTTTAAGGGCTTCCTGTAAATGAAATGCACTTTGTCCATGTTGTTGAGCAATAGGATGGATGTCCTCATTAAAGTGTAATTGCACTTTAATAGTCTTGAGTTTTCTCAACCCGTGAAATAACAAAGGGAAATTACTTTCTATTTTGTGATGAGCATTCATTTTATAGTTCACTGATATCAGCAGCTGTGCTGTAAGCTGAGTAAACAGGCACTTGATACCATACCTTGAAGTACATGAATAGGTGCTTGTACTTTTGTTTTCTTGTGTTTCATCATTGCTACAAAGGAACCTTGATTTTTTTAATTGCATTAAGGCAGCCCATGTATAAACTTTGGTTTTTGATGGCTTAAGTCATGGCAATGGAGATAGTTCACGGTATTTCTCCTCAGGCATAATGTTTATAAATGCATCTCTGTCGATAATAAAAGGTACTGAACAACTGTCTATTTTTAGTGCCATGTCCGGACAATGTTTGAATCACTTTGGTGCTTTATCATTTCGACTTTTCTTTGACCTGTATTTTTCTGCACATGCGGCCAGTCCAACATGTGCACAGTTTTCTAAGGTAAAATTTGACTTTGCACAACCATATTCACTTTCACTTGACATTGATACTGGAGAACATATTGACAAGGATTTCGATGATGGTTGACTTTATTCGATGTTGACTTGTCTCAACTGGTGTGGTCGCTTGGTCTTGTGGACGAGCGCCGAACATCGATTCTGGGACGTTCAGGTGGATATTTTGTCTTTGAGCTGTGATGTAGTTAGCCTTTCCTTTGCCTTTCAAAGTATTACAAACTTGTTCTCCTTCCCACAACTTTTGCAGATCAGTCCAATATTGGGACATTTACCTTTGTGTGGAAATAAAAATCAACACCTGAAGCAAAACTTCTTTTTCTATTGAGATATCACTCTGTGTCCTTCTGCCTTCTACTTTTGCTTACTCTTGCTTACTTTTCATGATCATGACTGAATCGCTCTGAGCACCTTCATCCTGCATGTCAAGAGCTTGTTATTCAACTGTGGCAGCCACGAGTTTTCACTTGAGGCTAGGAGTTTCTCTCAGCATTCATCATCATAATGAATTTTACAGGCATCTATCAATAACTCAGAGACGTATAGCTGCCTCATCATTACATTCATTGAACTTACAGTGTTTTATTAGCTTATCTAGTCTCTCAACAGATATATCAATGGTTTCATCAAATTTCCATCCATATTGACTGAAAATGTTCTTTTCGTAATCTACATTTGGCATTTTGGATTGAGCTTGAGATTCAAGGCTGCTTCAATTTGACAGTATGTAATTTTGTCAACTCGCTGCATTTTCTTTATGATTTCTTTCACACCTTCACCAGTAAGATTCTTAAGGCATTTTGATAATCTTCTTGTTACGTCTTCTAGCGCACTAATCAAATCATCAAATATCTTTATTAAGCAGTCCATCTGCCACCAATATTTTGCTTTTTTGGGAATATCGAATGGGGTGGGCAGTCAAAATATTGAATTAAAAATATCGACCTACATTAATATTGAGTTTTTAATATCGTAGGGACAGAATATCGAAGTCAAGAATATCGACTTCAAGGTAAGTAATATTGATTTTTTAAATATCGAAGTAAGTAATATCATAAGCAAAAATATAATTGGTTTAAAAAAAAAAAATTAAACACACTTTATTGATGACCGCATTGTCACATACTTATTCAATACATTGTCATTTAGATACAATATTTTCCGTTTTTCTCTCATCTTAACAATCTATATCTTCGTGTACATAGTAGTTCAGTTTCCGCCCTCCTTCATGATAAAGGAGATTTAAAAAAGGGTGTAGTTTCAAAGTGAAAATGTTTCTAGGCCATTAAGAGACATGCAGTATTGCATTCCCATTCCATTTTATAATCAACAAATGTAACCCTCTTATCTATCCCGCCTCCCATCCTCCCTTCCCACCCTATCCCCCTCCTGGTCAGTCATCTCGTAGCATCCATGATAATTACAGGGAAGCAACATATAGGCACCCTCCCAGAGGATACCATGCGCATGGCAGGGTCATTACTGCTCTGGTCAAAGGGTCAAGTAACAGATAATTGCTAAACACTCTGCGCATTACTATGATGTGACATTTTGTGGGGGGATAAATCCAGTGCTTCCAGCTCATTCAACATGGCCTCCCAATCTAATGAGATGTACCATCCTCAGTCCCCTCTCTTCCTCCCTCCTGAGGACTGCACTCTCTGCCCTTCCCCATTGCAACACATCAGTCTGCCAGACTGTAACCACTGGGCATCTGGGATATTTCCCTCTCATAGTGAGCACCCTAATTGCCAAAATGAGGGAAAAATCCACAAACTTTAGCTGTACCTTCTGAACCTTGGAGTGCCTACGAAGACCCATCAGGCAGGTTAGGGCATCATCTGGAACTGGGAGGTGCGTCACTGTGGCCAAGGACTGACGCACCTCACTCCAATACCCCGTATCCTAGGACAAGACCACATCATGTGGATAAAGTCTGCCTCATTTCCCTTACATCAGGGGCAATAGTGGGGGGAGTCCAGAAACATACGGTATATCTGTTTCGGTGTGAGGTATGATCTGTGTAGTACCATCGTCAGTATAAATTTGATCCGTGCATTACGCAATACTTTCTTAGGATGTTCTAATATATGTTTCCATGCGTGGTCTGTAATTTCCCCATCGAAGTCCGCCGCCAAATGTGCCCTGAGGGAAGTAAGCGTGAGCGCTGTATGGTCCCGTATTCCAGTATATAACTAATGCACCAAATGACCTCCAGGTCCCATATAATACAGAAGATGCACTAGATTGTGTTGTGGGGGTTTAGTCCTCTGCGGGGCCCAGGTGGCCCTAATGTAGTGTGTTACAGTGGCATGTAATAAGTACAGATGTGGCGGTGCCCCGATGGCCCTCAGAAAGGAGTCATGGTCTAGCAGAGTGCCATCCGCGAAAAGGCTCCCACCTCATCTATCCCGTTGTCCGTCCTGTCTTGAGTGCTAATCCATGTGAGTCTGCCCTGTGGTGTAGGTATGCCTAGTACAGGTATTTTTGCGGCATATGGAGGCTCGTCTCCAGCAGAGCAGGGCTGTTTGCAGCAGAGGAGGGCAGTCGTGGGGAATCCGGACCTTTGGCAGTAACAAGGTGTGTAGTTCCTCTCTATCCAGCTTCTGCTGTGTGAACCCAATCTCGTGTAAATTCCTCCCCGCAGTCCAGCAGGATAGCCACTGGAGCTGGCTAGCATAATAGTAGCTTCGGAAGTCAGGGACTCCCAGACCGCCAATCTGTGTCGCTAGCTGTAGCTTCTGAAGGCATATCCGCTCCGGCCCGCACCCCATATGAGATTAGTCAGTATAGTGTTTAGTGTATTAAAAATGGACTGTGGGGGGACCACGGGCAGATTCACAAAGTAATATATTAAACGAGGCAACTTCACCATCTTTGAGAATGATGGCTATTTGCCCCATTACTGATAGTGGTAGAGAAGACCAAAACCCCACACTGGCACGGAGTCCCCTTATTGCTCACTGGATATTGCCCTCTATCTGGTCTTCTTGTGTTCTGTACACATAAATACTGAGGTATTTAAAGGTGGTGGGGGCCACCGGCAAGGAGTAATTGCCAAATTGTAAGTGGGTAATGTGTGGTGTTTCTTGGAAAAAATAACTGGTCAATTTTTCGGGATTTATGGTCAGTCCCGACAAACGCACAAAAATGGGAAATACGTACAGGAGGGTGGAAAATATCATTGTTAATAATATCAAAAAAATTTAGTGTTATGTATTTGAGTATGTATTTCATAGGTATGTTAAACATTTTTTTAATATATTTTTATACATTTTTAAATACATTTTTAGAAATTAGTAATTTTGTCAAAGTAAATTTTGCGTTTTAGTATCAGAGCGGGTTGTGGGTTTATAGGGGAATAGGGTGAGACGCAGTTTAATTATAATTAATTAATTAATATGTTTTTATTAATTGGTGTTGATGATTAATTAATTGTTAATTATTAATTGGAAATTAATTTGCATTACTTAGTTAATTATATTAATTAGAATTAATTTATGAACAATTGTTATTTATTGTTATTGCTAATTAATTTATTGTTAATTAATAATTAATTGGTGATTAATTTTAATTAAGTGATTAATTGATCATTAAATTAATTTTGTTATTTTTTATGTGTGGTGGGTTGTGGGTTTATAGGGGACTAGGGTAGGAAATTAAATTAAATTAATTATTGAAGATGTTTTTATTTATGGCTATGTATTATTAATTAATTGTTAATTACTTATTAATTGGTAATTATTTTCTATTCATGTGTTAATTATATTAATTATAATTAATTGATTAATAATCATTATTTACTGTTATTGCTAAATAATTTATTGTCAATTAATTATTAAACTGTGATTAATTATTAATTGGTAATTACTAGTATCAATAAGATAATTTATAATTATATTAATATATTATTAATTGTTATTAATTGATTAATTAATTGTGTTTTTGTATGTGTAGTGTGTTAAAGGGGGAATAGTGTGGGATGTAATTTAATGTTATTTAAAAAAATATGAATTATAATTTATTGGTATTTAGTAATAAAAAAAATTAAATTAATTATTATGGTTTCTTTTTAAATAAAAAAAATATGTAATTGATAAGTATGTTATTTTAACCCTTATGCTACCCAGGGCTTTCCCTGCTGCTGCACTCTCTGGAGTGAGAATAGTAATTTTTACCCCTACGCTATCCAGCGCTTTCCCTACTGTTGCACTCACTGGAGTGGGAATAGTAATTGTTACCCCTACGCTATTCAGCGCTTTCCCTACTGTTGCACTCTCTGGAGTGGAAATAGTAATTTTTACCCCTACGCTATCCAGCGCTTTCCCTACTGTTGCACTCACTGGAGTGGGAATAGTAATTTTTACCCCTACGCTATCCAGCACTTTCCCTACTGCTGCACTCTCTGGAGTCGGAATAGTAATTTTTACCCCTATGCTATCCAACACTTTCCCTACTGTTGCACTCACTGTAGTGGGAATAGTAATTTTTACCCCTCGCTATACAGACCTTTCCCTACTGTTGCACTCTCTGGAGTTGGGTTAGTAATTTTTACCCCTACGCTATCCAACGCTTTCCCTACTGTTGCACTCACTGGAGTGGGAATAGTCATTTTTACCACTACGCTATCCAGCGCTTTCCCTATTTTTGCACTCACTGGACTGGGAAAAGTAATTTTGACCCCTATGCTATTCCGGCGCTTTCCCTTCTGTTGCTCTCTCTGGAGTTGGAATAGTAATTTTTACCCCTATGCTATCCAGCATTTTCCCGACTGTTGCACTCACTGGAGTGTGAATAGTAATTTTTACCCCTACGCTATCCAATGCTTTCCTTACTGTTGCAATATATGGAATAAGTATATATATTAATTTTTATGGAAATGTTTAATCATTTTAAAATTATATTTATTAGTAAATATATATTTTTAAGTGTTTTAATGTTTATATCTATATTTTTGTACATTATATTAATGTTTTACTTATTTTTACATTATTATTAAAACATTTTAAAAACGATATTTTTAACATTGATATTTTTTACAACAATATTTTTTTTCGATATTTTTGTACTTACATTTATGTAGATAGGAGTTCGATATTTTTGATGTCGATATTTTTGTAGGTCGATTTTCTGTCTTTCGATATTTTGTCATACAATCATCGAATGGTGGTTTCAGGAAGGCTGCTGCATTATAACCATTTATAAGATTGGCTGACACTTAGGGTCATTAGGAAGGCGGGCAGACTTTGTCCGCCCGTCACCCTATCGGGAAATGGAACCGCCTGCCTTAAGGGCAGGGGTCCCGTGGGGGCAATTAGGATGCGCCCACCACAGTGGTGGGCGCATCCTGCATTCCATTCCAGGAAGGCATGTTGGGCACTCCCATGCACAACATGGCAGGCACCGTGCGGTGCCTACCATGTTGTGCATGGAACTGCTGGGGGGTACCATAGGTACCCCCCATGTGCACCCCACAGAGCCCCTGGGGGCCCGCAACGGGCCCTTAATGCCAAACACCGCATGCCGTTGCCGCCACGGAAAGGCATGTCCCCGCCTGCATAGTAATATGGATGGCAGTGTCTAACAGATACCGCCAACATATTTAACCCTTTTCCGCCCGATCAACTTGTTGACCAGGTGGAAAAGCGGCGGACGGTCTTTCAGTCCACCGCGGTCCACCCCGCCATAGTAATATGGTGGGTGGGAATTGGGTGGCGGGCGGGGTCTGATCACGGGCGGATCAACACCGCCATGCGGGCGATGGTGATCCGCCCCTGATCCTAATGGGCCCCTTAGGGTGGAGTTCTCTCCAACACTGTCTGCTGTCCACTAAGATCTGCTTCATCCATACCATTTCTAAGGCCCTGTGCTGTGCTGGCATCTAGGTGCTGCAGAATACAGCATACATAGAAAGAGAAAACAATGAGGAGAAAGAAAGATATTTCTCGTTGTTAGGCCTCACCTGGGGAACGTAGCACTTTTGACTCATTCCCTGGTCTACCCCTTTGAAAAATATGGGAATGCATCAAAATCCATGAGTGTTGCATGGTAACATGATCCCCCCCATGGAACGCCTCCCTGGGGCAGAGTAACGCAATGCAGCGATTTGCGCTGTGCTGCGTGACTCTGGATTTATCAAGCCAATCAGGGCCACACAAGGTGGCTTTGCGCGGCTTGATACATCACAATTTACGGTTGTAATGCGCATGCCCCCCATTTCGTGGTGTGAAGTCAAACCTGTAATAAATATGGCAATATATGTCTTTGTAGAGTGCACCCTCAACATCTGAGGCACCTTAATGTTATTAAGAAATGTTTATTGTTACCAAGAGCTATTTGTTTAGTCCTTTTTGGGAGGCAAAAAGCGGAGGGCAACCAGGGTTGGAGTGGGGCTACAAGTAGGCCAGGGCAGCGCAAAAAAAGTGGCCCATATTCGAGAGTAATAAAAAAAGGGGGACATAGACATTATTATGCTGTACTATTCTTGAAATCAACACATGATCCATAACCTATGATTAGGGACTCTTTTTAGTTGTTGCCATATTCGAGAGTCACAACCTTTCATAACAAATTGCTTGGTATGTAGCAGAGGGTTAAGTTTGGGAAAAATGTGTGGTTAATTAGGCATTGTAAAGTTTGTACGGTCAGCAACATTGCTCAAAATTCTAAAGGCTTCCGCTCTAAAAATGAAACAATTACTTACAGTCACAACACTTTGAACAAATTAGTGAGATACCCACTCTCAATTCACTATGAATATCACATAAATCAGAAATCTAGTACTAAGCCAAGGGGGCAGTGGGATCAGTTGAGATCGAAAGAATAAAACCTGTCATTTTGAGTGGCCACTCATCCTTTTTTCTGCTACCTTGTTTTATAACACCAGTGGGGAATGATAGTCTTTTATTTAACAGTGGTACATTTAAAAAATGGCCACTGTCACTTCAGTCTGAGGCAGTAAATACATCTGATGGATGACACAGGCACAGAATGGCATCTGCTTCAATCATCAGAGAGACTGGCAATGGTTGGTGAAGTCCCTGCCTTGGACTTGTAGTCCTGCCGTGCCTCAGGGACTCCTCCTTAGTGATGCACTGTAGCACTACTTCTATATGTAGCCCTGGGTGTTTTTGCCTTTATCCCTGCAGCGCCTCTGGCAACCCGTCAAATAAGCTGTCACCTCATTCTCTCCAACCTTATCACAGCTGAGATGGTGTGGGGGAGCATGAGGAGTCTCAATGCAGCACAGGCCCCCCAGTTAGGGCTGAGAAGCATCGCCTTCCTGCGGCCAGTGCAGCAAAGGGCTGAGAAGCATCGCCTTCCTGCGGCCAGTGCAGCAAAGGTGGAAAATAAAACTATAATTAAATTAATTACAATTTTATTTTTCACAGCTCCCAGCCCAAGCAGTGTTTGAGGGTGGGGCCATTGCTGCTAACTGGCATCAGGGGAGGAATGGTGCTCACTCAGTTTAAAGTGTGCATGTCACTTTGGCCAGCTGGCTTGCGACAGCCAGCCTGACATGAGCACTATAAACCTCTCCACATAGTTGTGTTAGACACCTTGGTGGAGAGAACAGGCGCAGGCCCCAAGTGCCTGATAGAGCATCAATGCAGTCTGTACAAACAATCCTGACACTTCTCTCATGCTGCTAACATTATCAGCAAAAAGAACTATTGATGGACAGAATGCAGAACAATGTCGTACATTCACCCAAGTACAGAGATCTGGGCCTAAATCCATCGTTTTTTTGCTCACCCTGCCATTCCAGTATAGAAGCAGCCATGTGGAAATCAGTCTTGACCCTGCACCCAATAGGAACAGTCCAGCCCGAACTGCGAGGCCAGCTCCTCCCTGGACTGGAAACAAGCATCCTAGGACCGGTTTCTGGGTTTCACCCCTCTTCAGTGAGGATAGGTTGATTCCAGTGGCATGGAGAGCACGGGACTCACGTCTGAGCATACCCGTCCCATGCAGGGTGACAAATGCAAAAAGAACTATTGATGGACAGAATGCAGAACAATGTTGTTCATTTACCCCAGTACAGAGATCTGGGTCTAGATCCATCGTTTTTTTGTTCACCATGCCATTCCAGTTTAGACCCAGCCAGATGCAAATCAGTCTTGACCCTGCGCCCAATGGGAACAGTCCAGCCCGAACTGCCAGGCCAGGTCCTCCCTGGACTAGAAACAAGCATCCTAGGACCGGTTTCGGGGTTTCACCCCTCTTAAGCCAGGATAGCTTGATTCCAGTGGCATTGAGAGCACGGGACTCACGTCTGAGCATACCCATCCCATTCAGGGTGACAAATGCAAAAAGAACTATTGATGGACAGAATGCAGAACAATGTTGTACATTCACCCCAGTACGGAGATCTGTGCTTAACGCCATTGTTTTTTTGCTCACCATGCCGTTCCAGTTTAGACCCAGCCATATGCAAATCAGTCTTGACCCTGCGCTCAATGGGAACAGTCCAGCCCGAACTGCCAGGCCAGGTCCTCCCTGGACCGGAAACAAGCATCCTAGGACCGGTTTTGGGGTTTCACCCCTCTTCAGCCAGGATAGCTTTATTCCAGTGGCATGGAGAGCACGGGACTCACGTCTGAGCATACCCGTCCCACTCAGGGTGACTAATGCAAAAAGAACTATTGATTGGCAGAATGCAGAACAATATCATACATTCACCCCAGTACAGTGATCTGGGCCTAAATCCATCGTATTTTTGCTCACCAAGCCATTCGAGTTTAGACCCAGCCATATGCAAATCAGTCTTGACCCTGCGCTCAATGGGAACAGTCCAGCCCGAACTGCCAGGCCAGGTCCTCCCTGGACTGGAAACAAGCATCTTAGGACCGGTTTCGGGGTTTCACCCCTCTTCAGCAAGGATAGCTTGATTCCAGTGGCATGGAGAGCACGGGACTCACGTCTGAGCATACCCATCTCACTCAGGGTGACAAATGCAAAAAGAACTTTGGTTTTGCTTTGTTCACCCTAAGTTGGCAGGGTATGCCCAGACATGGGTCCCTTGCTCACTTTGCCACTGGATTCAAGCTAGCCTGGCTGATGACGGCTGATTAGTCAGAAACCGGTTCCAGGATGCTTGTTTCCGGTCCAGGGAAGACATAGCTTGGCAGTGCGGGCTGGACTGTCCCATGAGGCACAGGGTCAGACTGATTTGCATATGGCCATGTCTGAACTGGTGTGACAGAGTGAGCTAAAGAATGATGATGGATTAAACCCAGATCAGTTGACTGGGGGTGAGTGCTTGCATTGTTCAACACTCTTTCCCTCATCCCCTTTGGTTTTGCTTTGTTCGCCCTAAGTTGGCAAGGTATGCCCAGACATGGGTCCCATGCTCACTTTGCCACTGGATTCTAGCTAGCCTGGCTGATGTCGGCTGATTAGCCGGAAACTGTCCCAGGAGGTTTGTTTTCGGTCCAGGGAAGACATGGCTTGGCAGTTCGGGCTGGACTGTTCCCATGATGCACAGACTGATTTGCATATGGCCATGTCTAAACTGGGGTGGCGGGGTGAGCTAAAGAATGATGATGGATTAAAACCAGATCAGTTGACTTGGGGTGAGTGCTTGCATTGTTCAACACTCTGTCCATCATCCCCTTTGGTTTTGCTTTGTTGGCCCTACGTTGGCAGGGTATGCCCAGACGTGGGACCCTTGCTCACTTTGCCACTGGGGGTGAGTGCTTGCATTGTTCAACACTCTGTCCATCATCCCCTTTGGTTTTGCTTTGTTCGCCCTAAGTTGGCAAGGTATGCCCAGACATGGGTCCCTTGCTCACTTTGCCACTGGATTCTAGCTAGCCTGGCTGATGTCGGCTGATTAGCCGGAAACTGGTCCCAGGAGGTTTGTTTTCGGTCCAGGGAAGACATGGCTTGGCAGTTCGGGCTGGACTGTTCCCATGATGCACAGACTGATTTGCATATGGCCATGTCTGAACTGGGGTGGCGGGGTGAGCTAAAGAATGATGATGGATTAAAACCAGATCAGTTGACTTGGGGTGAGTGCTTGCATTGTTCAACACTCTGTCCGTCATCCCCTTTGGTTTTGCTTTGTTGGCCCTACGTTGGCAGGGTATGCGCAGACGTGGGACCCTTGCTCACTTTGCCACTGGATTCAAGCTAGCCCTGCTGATGATGGCTGATTAGCCAGAAACCGGTCCCAGGATGCTTGTTTCCGGTCCAGGGAAGACATGGCTTGGCAGTTAGGGCTGGACTGTTCCCATGAGCCACAGGGTCAGACTGATTTGCATATGGCCATGTCTGAACTGGGACGCCGGAGTGAGCTAAAGAATGATGATGGATTAAACCCAGGTCAGCTGACTGGGGGTGAGTGCTTGCATTGTTCAACACTCCGTCCATCATCCTCTTTGGTTTTGCTTTGTTCGCCCTAAGTTGGCAAGGTATGCCCAGACGTGGGTCCTTTGCTCACTTTGCCACTGGATTCTAGCTAGCCTGGCTGATGTCAGCTGATTAGCCAGAAACCGGTCCCAGGATGTTTGTTTTCGGTCCAGGGAAGATATGGCTTGGCAGTTCGGGCTGGACTGTTCCCATGATGCACAGTGTCAGACTGATTTGCATATGGCCATGTCTGAACTGGGGTGGCGGAGTGAGCTAAAGAATGATGATGGATTAAACCCAGATCAGTTGACTGGGGGTGAGTGCTTGCATTGTTCAACACTCTGTCCATCATCCCCTTTGGTTTTGCTTTGTTGGCCCTATGTTGGCAGGGTATGCCCAGATGTGGGTCCCTTGCTCACTTTGCCACTGGATTCAAGCTAGCCTGGCTGCTGACGGCTGCTTAGCCAGAAACCGGTCACGGGATGCTTGTTTCCAGTCCAGGGAAGACATGGCTCGGCAGTTCGGGCTGGACTGTTCCCAAGAGGCACAGGGTTAGACTGATTTGCATATGGCCATGTCTGAACTGGGACGCCGGAGTGAGTTAAAGAATGATGATGGGTTAAACCCAGATCAGCTGACTGGGGATGAGTGCTTGCATTGTTCAACACTCCGTCCTTCATCCTCTTTGGTTTTGCTAACATTATCAGCAGCAAGAGAGAGTCATCCGGATTCATAGTGGGGAGTTTGCTGAGTCTCCAAGAGGACTCGCGCTGACTGTATTCAAGAAGACAACATGGAGGAAAAGGACGCGTGGGTGTTAAAAATTGGGTTTCTGGTTGGCAAATGTATTCACCCTGTCCAAGCAGGAACCACAGTCCTAGTCAGGGTAAGCCAGATACACACTAACAGATAACCTGTGCTCACCCTATGGTAGTTTGACACAGAGCAGGCAGGCATATCTAAAGGGGCAATGTATAAAGTATTTGTACAACATAATACACAGTGACACAATGTAAATTCCACAACAGACTCCACACTGGTTTAGACAATCAGTCAATAATTTTATATTAAAATCAAGATAAAAATGATAAAAATCCAATAAGTAGAAGTTGTGATATGAATTCTTAAAGAATACAAAGACTTACAATAAGTGCCATTGGGGGTTATGTGATTGTGCTGGACTGGAGCAAAGTCAACAGTTCAGGCTGACTGCGATGGAGAGCAGGTCGGGAACAAGAGCCATGCAGGCTGAGTGAGCAGAGTGCCTTGATCCTGGATGCAACAGCAAGATGAGGGGAGCAGATGAGCGATGCGCCATTGTCGAGCCTGCATTCATGGTGATGAATCAATTTTCTCCATGCAGTGGTGATGAGGCATTGGTTCAGAAGATGAAGCACCATGCAGAGATGAGTTGGATCTGAAGTGTGATGAGCTGGATTCCTCGGAGATGCATCAATCTCTCCACACTGCTTCGGCAGCGATGCACGATTTCGATGCATTTGGCCCTCAAGGCAATGCATTTGTTCTGAGAGAGATGCGCCACTCCTAATCCCACAACACAATCGATGCACCGGTTGTGCTACACTCAGACTGGAGATGTGTTGATTTCTCTGGTGAAAGTATCTGGGTCCACTTCCAGTTAACCAGGCACAGGAGCAAGTGTAGAGACTTTGATAGCCCTGAGTCTCAAGCAAAAGGAGGCTAGCTACAAGCCCTTGGAGATCACTTTGGTTGCAAGGCAGAGTCCAGCTGTCCAGCAGCAGGCTCATAGAGCAGCAGGCAACAGGGCAGCACAGCACAGCACAGCACAAAACCTCAGCAGTCCAGCCAGGTGTCAGTCGTTGATGCAGCACAGTAGTTCTTCTGACAGAGTTGATTCATGGGTCCAGACGTGTTTCATTTCGTGGGGTCAGAGCACCAGTTGTACCTTTGAATGGGGGTGACTTTAACCCCTTGCATTCTGCCACGATTCTGCTCCTGTGCTGGACATTCCAAGCGCAGGTGTGGTCATGACGTCCCCCAGCCGTCATCAGCACACGAGCACTGTAGTGCATGACGGCTGGAAACCGTCATCAGCATGCAAGGTGTTAAAGAAGGTTCTTTGAAGTTTGCAGACACCCTTTCTTCTCAGCCCTGGCCCCAGGTTACCTGTTGGGGTTAATCAGCTCCTTGTGTGGGGACAAGGCACTGCCAATTTAGGTATAAGTGTCAGCCTCTCCTTCGTTCTTGCCCAGGAAGAGCCATAAGAATGCAGATTTGTACTCAGACACACCTAACCTTTTTGTGTTTGTGGCTGTCTAGATGGAATGCACAAAGTGTGACTGTCACCCAGCCCAAACATGTATTGGAGACAGGGCACAGGCACACAGAGCTGTAAGAGCAGAGACACGTTCACTTTCTAAAAGTGGCATTTCTACAATAGAAATGTTAAATACAACTGACCAGGAAAGAGGATATATCATTACCATTCCAAAGTTATCATACATGATACAGCTTCTCCTTTCTAATCAGAAATGACAGCTTAAAAGTATATTAAGGACTTCCCAATGTTAACCTATGAGAGGAGTATGCCTTACAGTAGTGAAAAACTAATTTAGGTCTTTTTTACAACCAAGACATGCAAAACTCAAAAGTATATGTTCTACTTTTTACCTATACTGCACCCTACACAATGGGCTGCCTAGGGTCTACCTTAAGGTTGACTTATGTATAATAAAAGGGTTGTGTAAGTGTTGGCAAAGGGCTTGAAATGGCAAGTCGAAGGCTTGTTAACACGATTTGTTCATAACGGGCCATGACTAAGAGCTCTGGATTTGAGGCTGAAGGCAATGAGAGATTCTCACAGTGGCTGTCAGTGGGCCAAAAATATAACAATAAAATTAAGAAATGTACCTACCCACTGTTAGACCTATCAGCCTTAGAGTGGTCTTCCCCCAAACGTTGTGCCTTCTTATCTGCTTGTTTTGCTGAATCTTTTTGTTGGCCTTAGGACTCAGAGCACTTAAACACTGCTGACCAGTGCTAAAGTGCATGTGTTTCTCCCCTAAACATGATAACATTGGTGCATACACTATTAGCATATTTAATTTACTGGTAAGTCCTTTGTAAAGTGGCATATCATATACCCAGGGTCTATAAATTAAATGCTACTAGGGGGCCTTCCGGATGCCTAAGACACACGCTGAAGGCAGGACAAAAAGATCACAATGGAACATAGTGGTCCACAAGGAACCACAGAATGAAATTCAGGTGCCACCGAGCCCAGAACATGAAGAACAACGAGGCCGTCCGATTGCCCAGCACCTCATCCATCGGAGTCAGAGCCAGTTGCAACTACCATGTAGTTACTGAAGAAACCATGAGATGACAAAAGAGCCATCAGGGACACCAGAAAACAGGGCAGGGGAAGACCCTCAGATTCCAAGGACTCACACAGGGGATACGAAGAGCCCTAAACAATTTCTGCAAATCTAACACGGACACATCTCCAGAGGGACAAGAAAGAGAATGGCAAACCCCTCTCAAGGGGATCAGAAGCCATTATGGCCCACCCTGGAGGCATCCCAGCATGGCAGGCAGAGAAACTGAAAACACAGTTACAAGCATCCACTCACACCAAACCGAATGACTTCCAATGCAGAGCATCAGAAGACCTGGGATACAAACTCCGGTATGCCTGCACCAAGTATGAGACAGAGATTGAGAGACCCTGTAACGACAAGCCACCCCACGCAATCACCAAGCCCCCAACTTGTGACATGCCAGAGAGGGCATCTGGAGACACAGTAAAACCTCAGTAGCAATGGAACAAAAGGAAACTATCACATCAGACCCACCATCATGTCAATCAACAGAGGAAACCAGAATCACCCATAATAAAGGCCTATAACCTGACTGGACAAGCACAAGTCAACATGTATACAGTAACCAGGATCTGAACAGCTGACAAGATACTGACACCAGCATTGGCATCACCAGGCCAAAACTAAAACACAATAATGCCACACTGCGTAATGAACCAGGCAGAGGGTTGTAGAGACACCTAGGCCTGAACCAGTGTCTCCATCATGAGAGCCTAAATTCAAACCATCTCGCCAAAGTGAGTCCATCGGAAGCCCAACACAACCGACAAACCAGCTGACATACTGCTGAAGCAACATATGGTGCAATGTACAGTGAATAAAATACAGCCCAAGGGGATTGGCTTGCTGATAATGAGTACCAGACCACACATAAACACAAGGCTGAACCCATGTTCCGCAAGTCCAGGGAAAGTAATGAGGTGCCCAGAAGCAGAGCAGATGCCAGGACCTGAACCATCAAGTCCGGGAACAAAGCTGACAGCTTTGACCAACAGGCCATATCAAAGGTCTAAAGAGAATTCAGGAGTCCCAAATGACCCACAAGGGGACAGACAGGAAGGAATCCTCGCAATAGTGATGATGACAATACCAGAGCCTTAAGACCAAGCCCCAGACCTATAGCTCCAGGAGAACAGCAAGGAAGCATGACAACCAAAATCAACTTACTCCAACCAGAAAACAGCACTGTAGAACTTTGGTTGGGTGAAGACAATCTGTCATACCCCTCCACCCACTCAGGTGCAACACATAGAACCACACAGGTTGAATAGTTGGGTACCGAGTGCCATACGCGAGAGAACCGTACCCCGACTTGACGTGCGTGTGTGCGCCTCGTTGCACTATTGTCATCGTGCCATACGAGAGTGAACCGTACCCCAACCTGACGTGTGTTTGTGCACCTCGTTTCACTATTGTCATTGTGCCATACACAAGCGAACCGTACCCTGACCTGACATGCATGTGTGCGCCTCGTTTCACTATTGTCATCATGCCATACGCGAGCGATCTGTACCCGGACCTGACGTGCGTGTGTGCGCCTCATTTCACTATTGTCATCGTGCCATACGCGAGAGAACCGTACCCAGACTTGACGTGCGTGTGTGCGCCTCATTTCACTATTGTCATATTGCCATACACGAGCGAACCGTACCCCGACCTGACGTGCGTGTGTGTTCCTCGTTTCACTATTGTCATCGTGCCATACGCAAGCGAACCGTACCCCAACCTGACATGTGTGTGTGCGCCTCGTTTCACTATTGTCATCGTTCCATACGTGAGCGAACCGTACCCTAACCTGACGTGCGTGTGTGCCCCTTGTTTCAGTACTACAATGGTGCCATACGTGAGCGAACCGTACCCCGAACTGACGTACGTGTGTGCGCCTCGTTTTACTATTGTCATCGTGCCTTACGCGAGCGAACGTACCCCGACCTGAAGTGCGTGTGTGCACCTCGTTTCACTACTACAATGGTGCCATACACGAGCAAACCGTACCCCAACCTGACGTGCGTGTGTGCAGCTCATTTCACTATTGTCATCATGCCATACGCGAGAGAACTGTACCCTGACCTGACGTGCGTGTGTGTACCTCGTTTCACTATTGCCATCGTGCCATATGTGAGCAAACCATACCCCAACCTAACGTGCGTGTGTGCGCCTCGTTTCACTACTACAATGGTGCCATATGAGAGCGAACTGTACCCCGACCTGACGTGCGTGTGTGCGCCTCATTTCACTATTGTCATCGTGCCATACGCGAGCAAACCGTATCCTGACCTGATGTGCGTGTGTGCTCCTCGTTTCACTACTATAATGGTGCCATACGCGAGTGAACCGTACCCCGACCTGACGCACGTGTGTGTGCCTCGTTTCACTATTGTCACCGTGCCATATGCGAGCGAACCGTACCCTGACCTGACGTGCATGTCTGTGCCTCGTTTCACTATTGTCATTGTGCCATATGCGAGAGAACCATACCCCGACCTGACGTGCCTGTGTGCGCCTCGTTTCACTACTACAATGGTGCCATATGCGAGCGAACCGTACCCCGACCTGCCGTGCGTGTGTGTGCCTCGTTTCACTATTGTCATCGTGCCATACGCGAGCGAACCGTACCCCGACCTGATGTGCATGTGTGCACCTCGTTTCACTACTACAATGGTGCCATACGTGAGCGAACCGTACCCCGACCTGACATGCGTGTGTTGCCTCGTTTCACTATTGTCATCGTGCCATACACGAGCGAACCGTACCCCGAACTGACGTGCGTGTGTGCACCTCGTTTCACTATTGTCATCGTGCCATACGCTAGCGTATCGTACCCCGGCCTGATGTGCGTGTGTGCTCCTCGTTTCACTACTACAATGGTGCCATACACGAGCAAACCGTACCCAGACCTGACGTGCGTGTGTGCGCCTCATTTCACTATTGTCATTGTGCCATACGAGAGAGAACCGTACCCTGACTTGACGTGCGTGTGTGTGCCTCATTTCACTATTGTCATTGTGCCATATACCAGCAAACCGTACCCCGACCTGACGTGCGTGTGTGCGCCTCGTTTCACTATTGTCATCGTGCCATACGCAAGCGAACCGTACCCCGACATGACTTGTGTGTGCGCCTCGTTTCACTATTGTCATTGTTCCATACGTGAGCGAACCGTACCCCAACCTGACGTGCGTGTGTGCCCCTCGTTTCACTACTACAATGGTGCCATACTCGAGTGAACCGTACCCCGACCTGACGTGCGTGTGTGCACCTCGTTTCACTATTGTCATCGTGCCTTACGCGAGCGAACCGTACCCCGACCTGACGTGCGTGTGTGCGCCTCGTTTCACTACTACAATGGTGCCATACGCGAGCAAACCGTACCCCGAAATGACGTGCGTGTGTGCGCCTTGTTTTACTACTACAATGGTGCCATACGAAAGCGAACCATACCCCGACCTGACGTGCGTGTGTGCGCCTCATTTCACTATTGTCATCGTGCCATACGCATGGGAACTGTACCCCGACCTGACATGCGTGTGTGCACATCGTTTCACTATTGTCATCGTGCCATACGTGAGCAAACCGTACCCCAACCTGACGTGCGTGTGTGCGCCTCGTTTCACTACTACAATGGTGCCATATGCGAGCAAACCGTACCCCGACCTGACGTGAGTGTGTGTGCCTCGTTTCACTATTGTCATCGTGCCATACACGAGCGAACCTTACCCTGACCTGATGTGCATGTGTGCGCCTCGTTTCACTATTGTCATCGTGCCATATGCGAGCAAACCATACCCCGACCTGACGTGCCTGTGTGTGCCTTGTTTCACTACTACAATGGTACCATACGCGAGCGAACCGTACCCCGACCTGACGTGCGTGTGTGTGCCTCGTTTCACTATTGTCATCGTGCCATATGCGAGCGAACCGTACCCCGACCTGACGTGCATGTGTGTGCCTCGTTTCACTATTGTCATCGTGCCATACGCGAACGAACCGTACCCCGACCTGACGTGCGTGTGTGCGCCTCGTTTCACTATTGTCATTGTGCCATATGCGAGCATACCATACCCCGACCTGACATGCATGTGTGCGCCTCCTTTCACTACTACAATGGTTCCATACACGAGCGAACCGTACCCAGACCTGACGTGCGTGTGTGCGCCTCGTTTCACTACTAGAATGGTGCCATACGCGAGCCAACTGTACCCAGACCTGACATGCCTGTGTGTGCCTCGTTTCACTACTACAATGGTGCCATACGCGACGTGGAAAGCACTGTAGACGTGTGTTGATCTCAGAAACTAGCTAGGGTACACCTGTGGGGCGAATAATGGGCCCTGAATGCAGCCTGGTTGTCAATGGATACTGAGATTTGAGTGTGTTCTACAGGTGTCCTGCAAAAGTCAGCTGGACAGAAATATACAATGTTGCAATTAGTATTTGGAGCTGAAGCACAAATTTTAAAGCATGCAAATGTAAGTCAGGGCCTTATGTTTGAAGGGATTGGATGAAACATAGGATGCAAAGTATTCTGGCCTATCACACTGTACTCCAGTAACAGAAAGCCACTCAGCAGCACAGATTTAAGGCTGCATGTGTCTGTGAGTGAGCACTTGCCTGCACAACATTGGAGTGGATCACACTGCTGCTCTCTCTGCATTCCCGGGACTCTGAATTTGCTGGCCATGGAGAGGGCACCTGCATTCAGTGAGGAGGAGAACCAGGCACTGCTGGATGCCCTCCTACCAAACTACATCAAGCTGTATGGAAGACCATGGGAGCAGGTGAGTGATGACTGCACTTGCTTTGACTGTGCACCTGTTGTGTGAGTGGCACTACGGCCATTGTGTATTTGTGGAACAGACATGCAATGTGGTTTGGCAGTGAGTGCCGGGTGTGTACATTGTTGTAGTTAAAGTGTGTTTCCTCCTTACTTGCATTATGCTAACTGTGACATTCAATGCATACTGATTTACACATTCTGCTGTGCCACACCTTGCAGGCTTTTTCCCCATAATTTACTGAGCTGTAATAGTGTTCACCCCAGAGTGATAGCTGAATGTACTCACTGATGTTTATGTTTTTTGTGGACCTGTGGTGATGTTGTACAAATGCTGTCCTTGAACTCATGGACATTGAAGAGTGTCAATGTTCCTTGTCACCTGGCTGAGTGTGTATATGATGTTTTGCACCACAGCTGCATGGCTTATGCATCAGCTGTAGCCATCTGATGTGACAAGTATGTTATGTTGTGTGCCTGACTTGCACAGTTAGCACAACACCTGTGGCTCCTCTTTGTCAAGTGGGACATGTGCACAATGAAGGTGTTATACACTGTTGACACTGACAGGCGAGTGATCTGTGCCAGGGTGTGTCTGTCTGGTCTGCTCAGGGTTCTTAAGTGGAGTAGGATATGTGACAGGTTGTCACGTGCTGTCACACAACCTGCATTTGCATGTGTTGTACAGTGTGTGCCATTATCAGTGAGTGTGTTACACCCCTTATGCCATATGTTGACTTTCAAAGGCATGTGGTGTGTTTGGGTTTGCCCATATGCTTAATTCACATGGACAATAATGCAAGTCCTGTCAGCAACCTATGCCCTATTCACATTATCAATGGTGTGCAAGTGTGCATCTCTGGGACATGGAGCAGGTGTACTGATGTTGATTCACTTGTTCTTAAAAACCTGCAAAACGTTTCCCCACAAAAGACCTTAAATAACTCATATGAAGCCTACAGTGCACCACACGAATTAAATTATAAAAGAAATGAATGAGGTAGCCAAAGCAAACTAGGAGCAATGTGGTGAGGAGGTGGGGGCAACATCTAAAAACAACTTCTAGCAATGTAGATTTACTTCACTCTCTGGGATCAATCAATCAATCAATCAATCAGGGGATTTGTAAAGCGCACTACTTACCCGTGAGGGTCTCAAGGCGCTACTATTCGAAGAGCCAGGTCTTGAGGAGTTTTCTGAACGCGAGTAGGTCTTCGATCTGACGTAGGTGGGTAGGAAGGGTGTTCCAGGTCTTGACGGCGAGGTAGGAGAAGGATCTGCTGCCAGAGGTAGTTCGTTGGATCCGGGGGACGGTGGCGAGGGCGCGGCTGGTGGAGCGGAGCTGGCGGGTGGGGGTGTGTAAGTTGAGTCGGCTATTCAGGTAGGCTGGTCTGGCGTTGTGGAGTGCTTTGTGTGCGTGGGTGAGGAGTTTGAAGGTAATCCTCTTGTCGACGGGGAGCCAGTGTAGGTTCCTCAGGTGGGGGTGATGTGGCAGCGGCAGGGTGCGTTGACGATCAGTCTGGCGGAGGCATTTTGGATGCGCTGGAGTCATCGTAGTTGTTTGGCTGGGATTCCGGCGTAGAGTGCGTTGCAATAGTCCAGCCTGCTGCTGACGAGGGCCTGTGTCACCGTTTTTCTTGTTTCGGCTGGGATCCATTTGTAGATCCTGCGAAGGGTGCGGAGGGGGATAAAGTGTTCTCTTGTACAAAAAACAAAAAAGTATATTTTTACTGTAACAAATTAACGAAAGAGTGGGCAGATGAAGAATGGAGAGCTGGGGCTATAGGGAGAACAAATGCATAATAAAGGTGATAGAGTGTCATGTTATTCTGAGAATTGTAGGGGTGCATTATAATCACCAGTAGCCAGCACCTGCATATTTTGAGGACCATGTTAATGTCTGACTTTTGAGGTTTATTACTAGGCTCGGATCAGTGCAATAAGTAGATGTGCACTCATATTATATGGAGACTAATGTAGTGCTTTAACCGAGAAATGCCTTAAGTAATGCAGAGATTAATGCTTCGTGTGTAGGATGTTGCATTAGGATTAACGTGCCATATTAAAGTTGCACATGTAGGTTGGCTACTAATGAATAAAATAATGCTTTAACATGAGAAAGAATAATGTTTTAGAAATGCAATGATAATGCTTTAGGATGACTTTTAAATGTAATGCTTATGTTGTAGTATTAGAAATGCATTTAAAAGTGTAAAGGCCGGATACGTGAAAAGCCAGTAGAGGCCTAACTGCAATTTCTTAGCTTAGCTAAACATTGCAGACCTGAAACGTATTTCACCTTGGGAAGGCTCCGTCTTCAGTAAGGTTTCAATTGTATTGTGTGTGTAAAAGTGCTTTCTCATACGCTTTCTGTTGCAGGTGCAAGGACACAAAGCTCGTTAAGTAGAATAATCCTTTGTTTAGGAGTTAGACTGGTAAGAGCTAGTACAGAGGGAGTGCATCCGAATGCACAACTGTTACATTTGGTAGAGAATGTGCCTGGGACCCAAGGACACAGCAACGGTTTTTGGACGAAGATGGAGTTTGGTGGAAAAATCCAGGAAGAAGCACCTGCCCAAAGGGGTGTGTTCAGGGCATGTTTACTGTTTTGGGGATTTTGTATTAGGGACAGCAACCCGAGGGAGAATAGCAGATTTTAGAGCAGATCCTGAGGCAGAGAGCAGAATGAAGACTTGAAGCAGGACAGGCAGGAGAGGGGATAGGAAGGAGCCTCTTAGAACGAGCTCTGTAGCTTAGGCTACTTACCTATGGAAAGTGAGTGCACTTCTTAGGAAGTTTCACTGCTGACACCTTGTCTCTTGCCTGGAAGGGATGCTAAGTAGGGATGCCACCTTAGAGTTAGAGTAGGGACAGACTAACCTTTTCTTTCCTTTTGAATAAATGCAGTCGAGGCTTCAGGCAGGAAATGTAATTGTTTGCCTGATGCTTCTTGAACTGACCCTGATTTTCATCTTGAGTCGCCTGAGACTCTTGTGGAGGATCATGTTTGTATTAGTGCCAGTTTATGTCTTGAACCTCTTGCTGAGATGTTTGAATGTCCAATTGTTTTTGGCTTTGTAATAAATCTCTTAAATGTTATCCAGTGGTCGGTGGTCCTTTAGAAATTGGATTGATTTGGTTGTTTATGAAATTGTCATAGGTTATGACTTTGGAAATCTTCCCTTTACACTTCTTAGCAGACAACAAAGATTCAGTCGACGAGGATTCTAAAGATTGATAAGATAAAATAGAGAAAAGAACTGTGCCGTAGCAAAGGCAAATTTTCATTTTTAAATAAATAATCATTTACTAGTAGGAGCGGTGCAATGGCATTGTATTTATTGCCGGACCTATGGGAAGTCTATTTACTAAGAACATATACTATCTTCTCTTGCATGGTAGACATAGTTCAACGTGTTATCCATAGTACCACACTATAGTAAAGAGCCAGCCTACCACGTCTCACCATACCTGTAAAGCAGCTGTTTAATCTAGTCTTATCTCATATATATATATATATATATATATATATATTCACGGAAAAAACATAGGTTTCAGGCACGTTATAGTTAGAAATTAGCACTTAAAAGACCATAGAAATTCACTGAAAAAACCATAGGTTTCATTGACGTTATAGTTAGTTGGACATTTCACTCGTACAAAACCAGAGAAATTCCGCCGTTATAGTTAGTTCAGCTAACTATAACTCTCGTCCCCGCAATGCACTGCTGATAACATCACATATTACATCATTTTTAACATGGTCAGTAACATCACTGACGACATCACTGATGACATCACAAAGGAGATCACTGTCAATGAAGCAAAGCAGTGTTTGCTATGCTCCCGCCCTGCTGTAGCAAACAGCAGTGTCTCTTGGGGGGCACCCCGGGACACTGCAGGAGCCGGCCTTGGGGGCTGGTGGTCCCCAGGGTCATAAAGGGCTCCAGGAGGGGAGCCGCGCGACCCCCTCCCAATGAGTGAAAAACCCCGGAGAGGTGGTGGTACTCGGGGCTTTGGGGGTCCATAACAGACCTCTGTATTTGCATACTAATTGCCCATGGGATGGTGGTGGTCCCCGGTGCGTGTGGGGGGGGGGGGCTCAACCCCCCCACACACAGGATCTTTTACAAAAAAAAATGACAGCCCCGGGAGGTTGCGGTCCCCGGGGCTACGGGGGTGCTGCGTGCCCCCTCCTGCAAAAGTAAAATAAAGCCCCAGGGAGGTGGCGGTCCCTGGGGCATGTGGGGGGCTTGACCCCCCCCACAGGTATAAAAAAGGTTTAAAAAAGGTTTAAAAAACGAGAGCCCCATGGAGGTGGTGGTCCCCAGGGCTGCAGGGGGGACTGAGTGCCCCCACAAAACATAAATAAAGCCACGGGGAAGTGGTGGTCCACGGGGCTGCGGGGGCCACTGAGGGCACCCACTATTTGTTTGGCGCATGCCCACCCGTGGGCTCAATAAGAACAAAGCGCGCTTCGTTTTTTTAAATTTGATCGGCAGGATTCCCCCACCCAGTGCGAATTCGGTTGTTAAAAAAAAATGCTTTTATGGGCCGTGGGCGTCCTTGTGGGACTCCTGAGCAGGCCTAGGGGGTCAGGGTGTTTCCACTCTGCCCCCTTTTCTTGTTTTTAAACATTTTTTCTCTCTTTTCTTGTGACTCGGTTCTACCGAGTCACAAGATGGCTGCCAACACTGGTTTGGAGTGTTGGCAGCCAATCAATGTGAAGCTCATGCTTGGGATTGTTCGCGAACGCACCACTGCCCTAGATATCAAACCTTTTCTTTTTCAAATTTCTCAGGAACTTCTGAATGGATCTACACCATTTTACAAAATGGGCTCTCTGAACTAAGACCTAGCGTTTTGCCAAATTTGGTGTAATTCCGTTCAGCAGTTCAGGCTGTAGCTTTGTCTAATGTTTCCTATGGAAAATAAAATGGGGAAAACGCATTTTGGGACCCCTCTTTTTTCTCTACCTTCACTTGACGAATCACACCCGAAACTTTCAAGACAGGAGATGACCGGAACGGGCCACTAGTTAAAAAAATGTCATGAAGATTCTTCAACCGGCACCAAAGTTATTGGGAAAACTAAAAACACTTGGAAACTAGGTCCGAACTATAACTACCTACTGGTGACCGCCAGTAGGTAATATAAATATATATAATTAGAGCAAAATACGGTGTCAGGGGTTGCTTTTACTCATTTCAGGTTGGCTTGAGTTGGTATTTTACCAATTCAAAGCTGTAATACTGTGCCTGGAGTGATAAATGGCTTTTGTCATTTTACAGCTCGGTAAGGACAGCACTGTGCTAGTCCTATGCTTAAAGACTTTGCTGTAGAAATGGCAAAAGACTTTGGGCCTTATTTATGAAGGCCTTGCGCCACCAGTGCATCACTTTTAACATGGGAAAAAGTGACGCATTGGTGGCGCAAGGCTTTCATAAATGACGCCTTTTGCCCTTTTCTATCTCGGCGTGGATAGCACTGTGCTAATCCTATGCTTAAAGACTTTTTTTTTTGGGTTATAAACTTTTATTGACATTCAAGCGTTCATACACAGCAGTACAAGGCCGGCAGCGATACACATATATTGACTTATTTGGAGTTACATGAGGTACGAACATAGAGAGGGTAATCATGATCAGCCATCAAAGATGCAACATAATAGCAGTCCTTTTATATCAGATCTTAGCAATAGGGGAGCAGCATAGGAGTGATTGTCGACGGCAAGACAGTTCATGGCATAGTGCAAGTTAAAGGACAAAGCAGCAGAATAGGAATCAGGGGAGTAAAGCTATTATACACCACTTGACCAAGGAGGATCTCCTGCTGGGGGAGAGATTACAAACAAATTATACTTTAGGGTGGTTAAGGTGTATGGCAAGGCATCATGGTTCTGGATAGAACTTATTAGGCATGGACCTAGGCATTCAGCACATCTTCAGAGGTGTATGGTCATTTAGACGATACGCAGTTACCAGAAATCAATCTTCACATCTGACAAACCAATAACAGTACGAATACCCAGCAGTCCATCCCCTCCATCACAGATCGATAAATGGTAGACGAGATCAAGCCAGTTAAGCTGTCTGTGGTGTTTCGCCAGTGTCAGTGTCCCCCTCCCCCTGCGATGCTGAGGTGAGAAGGTAATTCTGTAGAGGACCCCAGATGTCAGCCGGTCTCGAGTTAAGAGGCAACAGTTCCGAGAATATTCCATACTGTTCCTGACAGTATAACATGTCACGCAACCAATCTTTAAATTTAGGAGCTCGGCCTCGACCCCACCTACATGCCAGGTGTCTCCTTGCCAGTAACAGCGCCACATTAGTATACTTCCTAACCGTCCGCGCTATCTGCGCAGTATAGCCCAGTAGGAACAACATTGGATCTAAGGTCAGCGTAGCACCTATCATGTGGGAGATACCCTCGCAAACCTGCGACCAGTATTCCTGTACTTGCGAGCAGGTCCATGCTAAATGGAAGAAGTCAGCCCCTTCCTGTCCACATCGCTCACACCTGTCCGAGTCGGCAAGTCCGAACCGAAACTTCCGAGCAGGTGTGAAGTACAACCTATGGAGGAACTTGTAATGTATGATTTTGAGGCGACAGCTAGACATTACCGCTCCCGACAAGTCACAACAGTACTCCCATTGTGCCTCTGTGATTTCACTGCCAAAATCCGATGTCCAATGCGCCCTAGCCGTACTCTCCACTACTGGTAGTTCCTCCCGTAGGCACTGATATATTTTGGATACTAGATGTGCCCCATCAGAGCTGTTCAGCACTATTGTAAGCGGGGCTACACTAGGGGGTTCATGAGGATAATCGGGTAATAAGGCTCTCAGGCCTTCTCTGAGCCGTAGGTAATAGAATAATTCTAGAGGGTTATGTGCGCATTCTCCAAAGAAATCATCTCGAGATCGGAACTTCCCATCGCGGAATAGATCCCTCCACACCCATATTCTTAACCGTCTACACATTCGTTGAAATCCTACCTCTTGAAGGAGCGCCATCTGTGGATGATAAGATAATGGCATACGAGCTGTATATAATAACGGGGTTTGTAGTCGTCTCCCTATTTTATGCCATGCTTCTATCGTACAGGACACTGTATTAGAGTGCATTTCCAGTTCGGCTGCGGGGGCATGCACCACTCCAACCAGTGGCAGCGGATGAGCTATCCAGTCCTCCGCCGCCACCTGCGGCATGAAAGCAGTAGGTTGCATCCAATTATATAGGTAGTGCGCCTGAGCACTCAAATAGTATACCTCGAAGTCGGGGACGTCGAAGCCTCCCACCCGGTAGGGCTGTGTCATGACCGCCCAGCGGAGTCGAGCCTGCCTTCCCCCCCACACCAGTCGAATAAGTTCAGAGCGTAAGGTTTTAAAGAAGAATGCGCCTGGGTGATAAGGAATATTGAGGAACAGATATAGGAAGCGCGGCAAGACCACCATTTTTATGAGGGAAATTCTCGCCGCCATCGACAGGGGTAGTTTGATCCAACGAGTCACTGAGTCCGTCAGCTTGGTGATAGCCACCCCGTAGTTCATCCGTAACGTATCTCCCTTGTCTCTTGATATTTGTATCCCCAGGTAGCGCAGTTCTGAGGTACACCACTCAAGAGGGTACTCTAGTGGGAATTCTGAGACGGCCGGTGTCAGAGGGAAGAGCTGGGATTTGCCCCAGTTAATAGAGATGCCGGAAAGACCTCCGAAAGCAACGAATTCCCGGAATAGCGCATTTAAGTTAGAGTGGGGATCCTTAACGTACAGAGTGACATCGTCGGCATATAACGAGATTGAAAGTTGGCGTTGAAAGCAATTGAAGGCACTGGGTTTGTGAAGTTGTCGAATTCGACAGGCCAGCAGCTCTATCGCCACAGCGAAAAGTAATGGCGAGAGGGGGCACCCCTGACGGGTACCCCTCGTTATTGCGAAAGCAGCAGTCAGCTGGCCATTCGCAAGCACTCTTGCCGTTGGAGACGTGTAGAGCAACCGTACCCAATCTACAAAGATAGGGGGGAACCCCATCCTCTGCAAAACCGCAAAGAGGAATCCCCACTCGACAGAATCAAATGCTTTTGACGCATCTAAAAAAACCGCGGCAAGGGGGATCTCAGGGTCAACCGTTTGAATCAGAGAGAAGACTGTGCAGAGGTTGTGCGAGGTTGATCTCGTAGGGACAAAACCGGATTGATCTGGCAAGATGAGTGTGGTCATAAGTAAGGAGAGTCTGGTCGCGAGCACCTTCGCCAGAATTTTGGCGTAGCAGTTCAACAGCGACAGTGGGCGATACGAGTCACAGTGTGCGGCATTCTTCCCAGGTTTAAGTAATGATGTGATGATAACTTCTTGCATAGATCTCGGGAGCACCTCCACTTCCAATGCATCAGTAAATACCTCCTTTAGCACCGGTGCCATGATCTCCACATAGCATTTATAAAACTCCGCGGGGAGACCATCATGGCCCCGCGCTTTCCCGTTGCTCAAAGACATAATGGCATCCCGCACCTCGTCCAACTCAAGTGGTGCCCCTAGGAATTGTCTGTGGACATCGCTTATCCAGCAAAGTGCAATATCCCCCAGATAGCTATCCAGGTCAAATTCCCCAGCTGCCCGCGATGTATATAGTTGTTTATAGTGTGCTTGGAGTGTGTTGAGAATACCAGCATTATCTCTGTGTACCTCCCCATCTGCTGTGGTTAGCTCTAAGATAGTATTCGAGCCCCGTGCCACCCTCACTGCCATGGAGAGTGCTCTTCCCGGTCTCCCTCCCTCATTGTAAGCACGGACTCGCCAGTATTTCCCCTTGAACCGTACCTCTCTCTGCGCCTCCGCCTCATATTCTGATAACTTATCTCTGAATGCGCGCTGCGCCTCTCCAGCAATCCCCTGTGACATGCAGTTCTCTAAAGCCCTCAGTTCCTCCTCCAACCTGCAGAGTGTTCGCTGTATGTCTCTCAGTACCCCAGAGCTCTTAGCAATACACCATCCCCGCACCATAACCTTAAATGCCTCCCACACTGTTTCTACACTATCCACAGTATCTTTGTTTCGGGGGAAAGAATTCTTCTATGTCGGCCCTAAGTTCTTCACAGAAGACAGTATCTACCAGAATGCTGGGATGTAATCGCCAAGGCGACCGTGGTTTATGAAAACCGGGCATATCTAAAGACATGAGAACGGGGCAATGGTCAGAATGTGTTCTAGGTAAATGTTGAGAAAGCAGAACATTCGGTGCCAGATTCAGGGACACGAAGATGTAATCGATTCTAGCCCATGTGCCTGTGTAGGATGTGAAGTGTGTGCCTTCCAGTAAATCAGGATGTAAATGTCTCCAACTATCAATCAACCCTCCCTCTTCAACTATCCCCCCGAGGGAATCTCTCGCCTTGATATGATATGTTGAGCAACCATCCGCTCTGTCCAATCTCGGGTTCAGGGCTACATTAAAGTCTCCGCCCCAGATCAGATACCTGGAGCCCACATCCATTATAACTCCCCAGAGCCGGGTGAAAAAATGGGGGTCATCAACATTGGGAGCGTAACAATTGGCAATGGTAATCGTCTCCCCACCCAACCTCCCCCAGATAATAACATATCTACCCTCTTTATCAACATGTTGCCCCTGCAGTGTAAATGGGAGAGCTCGGTGTATAAGAATGGCTGTGCCCCTGGCGTATGAGGAGTAGTTTGAAAAAACCCTCACGCCTGCCCATCTCGTGCGGAATGCAGAATCTGTTGACGGGTATGCTTAAAGACTTTGATAGAAAAACAGACATTTGAGGTGAGCAGATCTAGAGTGTCTCTGGTGTTGAGAGTGCTCTAACAGGAGCTGCTTTCCACCTAAACTGGAGAACTACCCAGAGTTCTCTCTTTCTTTGTTGCATAATTTATGCATCACTCTATGCCTGAAAGGGTTTTGTTTTGACTTATACTGGGTGCTCCCTTGTGTCTGGACAAAGCCATACCTCTCTGAAGATCTCTAATTAGAGCGAAACACTGTGTCAGGAGTTGCTTTTACTCATTTCAGGTTGGCTTGAGTTGGTGTTTTACCAATTCAAAGCTATAATACTGCGCCTGGAGTAGTAAATGGCTTTTGTCATTTTACAGCTCAGCAAGGACAGCACCGTGCTAGTCCTATGCTTAAAGACTTTGCTGTAGAAATGGCAAAAGACTTTGTTCTTTTCTATCTCGGCGTGGATAGCACTGTGCTACTCCTATGCTTAAAGACATTGATAGAAAAACAGAAATTTGAGGTGAGCAGATTTAGAGTGTCGCTGGTGTTGAGAGTGCTCTAACAGGAGCTGCTTTCCACCTAAACTGGAGAACTACCCAGATTTCTCTCTTTCTTTTTTGCATAATTTATGCGTCACTCTATGCCTGAAAGGGTTTTGTTTTGACTTATACTGGGTGCTCCCTTGCGTCTGGTCAAAGCTATACCTCTCTGAAGAGCTCTAATTAGAGTGAAACACTGTGTGAGTGGTTGCTTTTACTCATTTCAGGTTGGCTGAGTTGGTATTTTACCAATTCAAAGCTGTAATACTGTGCCTGGAGTGATAACTGGCTTTTGTCATTTTACAGCTCGGCAAGGACAGCACTGTGCTAGTCCTATTCTTAAAGACGCTGCTGTAGAAATGGCAAAAGACTTTGTCCTATTCTATCTCGGCGTGGATAGCACTGTGCTAATCCTATGCTTAAAGACTTTGATAGAAAAACATACATTTGTGGTGAGCAGATCTAGAGTGTCGCTGCTGTTGAGAGTGCTCTAACAGGAGCTGCTTTCCACCTAAAATGGAGAACTACCCAGAGTTCTCTCTTTCTTTTTTGCATAATTTATGTGTCAGTCTAGGCCTGAAAGGGTTTTGTTTTGACTTATATTGGGTGATCCCTTGTGTCTGGACAAAGCTATACCTCTCTGAAGAGCTCTAATTAGAGCAAAACACTGTGTCAGGGGTTGCTTTTACTCATTTCAGGTTGGCTTGAGTTGGTATTTTACCAATTCAAAGCTGTAATACTGTCCCTGGAGTGATAAATGGCTTTTGTAATTTTACAGCTCGGCAAGGACAGCACTGTGCTAGTCCTATGCTTAAAGACTTTGCTGTAGAAATGGCAAAATATGTTGTCCTTTTCTATCTCGGCGTGGATAGCACTGTGCTAATCCTACGCTTAAAGACTTTGATAGAAAAACAGACATTTGAGGTGAGCAGATCTAGAGTGTTGCTGGTGTTGAGAGTGCTCTAACAGGAGCTGCTTTCCACCTAAAGTGGAGAACTACCCAGTGTTCTCTCTTTCTTTTTTGCATAATTTATGCATCACTCTATGCCTGAAAGGGTTTTGTTTTCATTCATATATATATATATATATATATATATATATATATATATATATATATATATATATATATATATATATATATATATATATATATATATATATATATATATATATATATATAAAATCCAAAACCTCCTCTCTCACAGGAAGAAAGAGCCACACAGGTAACAGAACCAACTCGGTTTTATTCAGCTTTCAGGGCATGACGCGTTTCGTCGGAGGACTTTTTCAAATGCCTAAAATTACGAATGCTGAGCAATGTCCACTTAAAACCAGTTTGGCTTACTGCGATTGGTTGTAGTCATCTGGTAGGCACAAGGGAGCATCTCTGAACTCGGTACTCCGAGTTTCGCGTAGGCAGTCACTCAGCGTCTGTACTCTCCCAAGTGGGCGATGTCTGCCTCCTGTTCCCTTCGCACCTGGATGTTACTTGTGGCAAAACCTGCTGGCTTGACCTTACAACCCCCCCGCCCACTGCAGCTTGGTCGTCGGGGCATCATATCAGTGCATGGTGTCCCCTCGTGAAGTCACGGACCAGTTTGTTGGTGAGTTATATATATATATAACTCACAGTTTCGTCTTAAGCGAAACTGCTCCAGAGATTGTGAGTTTACCAAAACAGCTAGGGAGAGCCTGGAAAGATTTGTGGCCAGAGGTTACAGTTTAGAACTCCTTGAAAATACACTAAAAAAGGTTAGTAAAATACCTAGGAAGAGCTTACTAGTGGACAAAAAAATGAGGTGAAAATAAACGAGGGAAGGTTTAGTTTAATTACTACCTACTCGGAAGACACCAATTTCATAAGGGAAACCTTGCGTAAAAACTGGCATGTTTTAAAAACTGATGCAATCATTGGAATGGACATTCCACCAATCCCGCAAATAACTTTTAAAAAGGCGAGGTCCCTTCGGGACAAACTAGTCCACAGCCATTTAGATAACCCTGTACCAAGACAGAATACATTAACCGAGATGAAAGGCTTCTTCCCTTGTGGAAGATGCAAGGCATGTGCGTCTAGTAAAAGGGTCTTAGGATATGACATCCCATGATTAAAAGAACGAAAATCCATAAGCAAGTTTATAACATGCCAAACTACACATGTGGTTTACTGCTTAGTCTGCCCTTGTAAATTAAAATACATGGGGAGCACCATACATTGTGTTAAAATGAGGGTTTTAGAGCACATGCGTGCAATTATGAACAAAGACATGAGTTACCCAGTGGTGAGGCATTTTGCCGTCAAACATCAGAGTAACAGAGATCTACTCCAATATTTTGGACTAGACCATGTACCACTTCACATTAGAGGGGGGATAGGGTACTCAAATTAAGAAGACTAGAGTCTAGATTCATCATTGACTTACAAACAAAGACCCCCAAGGGCTTGAACAGCGGAGAGGAACTGACAGTTCACCTAGGGAGCTAGGTTGAGACATTTTTGATTGAAAATATCTTGATACTTCTTAAACTATGTGTGACAGATAAAGGACGAGCCGATACACGGCGAGATTGAAGTGAGATAGGGCGGTTCCGTACATAGGAATCACCATTGGCCAATCCACTGCAAGATTCTTAAATAGTAATGTGCTTTATAACTGTATCTGATATCATACCAAATTACGCTAAAATGCGTGATCACACGAGATGTAAATATATGCCTGTATATATTTTAAATAGTGATGTACATATGTATAGAGTTTTTATACATGTATTTAACATTGCTGGCTTTGCACATTACAAGATGGCGCTCACTGAACGCCTGTGGCGAGTAGTCCTACATTGTTTTCAATATCTGTTACCTGTGGTTAAAAATGTCACCTCAGTTTGCATAGAGTAAACACACTGAAGAAGGGAGAACCCCGAAACGCGTTTGTGAAGCGTTGAAATAAACTGAAGCTTATAACAACCCCGCGAGTGCTGCTACTTTTCTTCCCGGCTGGGAGAGAGTGTTTGTGAGCGGTATATATACCCCCCTCATCTTATACAAAGTATTCCCTATGGAGAAATGATAAGATTGAGACAAATCTCCAGTAATAATGAAGACATAAGGCTAGCATAACAAGCTTACAGAGGAGCTACACTAAAAAATGTATAGATGATGCCATCATGAAAAGCCAGAAACTGCAAAGGGAAGATCTACTAAAACAGAACCGACCCCAGTCTTTAATTGCAACACCAGCAACATGTCCAGAAAAACACAATGTGGCAGGTGGAACTTTCAGGATGATAATAGGGTTTAGTAACCAACAAAGGGCAATTGATAAAATCATCCAAAGAACATTTGCCTATAGTGTTAAATGATCCAACTATAGGCCATCTGCTACCCACCAGACTCGCAATCACTAGTAGTAGAACCCCTTCCATGAAGGATGAGCTGGTACAGACCAACTAGGAAGTAAAAGCGCAGGAACGTGGCTATCCCAAAGAAAGTTTTTTTTTTAAATGTAAATCGTGTAAAGCCTGGTAAACATACAAAACACCTTTTAGTTCACAGGAAGTTGTCATAGGAAAAGCCCTGACTTGCTAGACTAAGTATGTTGCATATGTGCTTGAATGCCCCTGTGGCCTGCGGTACGTGGGAAGTACCAGACTACAGGGGCACAAAAGAATATTGCAACATATCAGAGCCATAAAAAACAAAGACCACACAAATCCATTTTGGCGAACGGCACGATTCAGATCAGAGCAAGTTAAAATACTTCTTAATTGATGCTGTACAAATAAGCAAGAGAGGCGGCAACAGAGACAAGGCGTAGCACAAGCTGGAAACAAGATACATTCTAGAGTTAGACTCTAAGCACCCTGGGGGGCTAAACATTACGGAAGATTTATACACATGCCTGTAATGTAATTTAAACTGAAATCATGAGCGTCACAAACATCCTTTAGTCTAAACAGAAAATCTGGACTATCTTGTACCCAAAATGTAAACAGGGTAGAAGCTGCTAGTCAACTAGACAAACAAGTTACAAAAAACAATAGGTTTTTATAAAATATCTATTATTATTTTTAGCTCGTTTAGCTTTCACAAACACTAAGGTGAATGTTAGCACTTGCACTTTAATTAATCAGTAAAGCACTTTAGCACTTTTTGCAGTTATGTTTACAATGAACAGGAAGCAGACTGAACTATAGACACTCACAGTGGCTTCACACAAAACCTGGACAGTAATATCTAGAACCATCTTTAATTTCAGTACTCTAATTTGCTCAATTTGCACAGAATGTATTTTTTTAAACAATGTTACATTGTGGTTTTTTAACAGATTTTAGCAGGCTCATTTAATCATAATAACATTGTTTTATTATGAAGGCAGCTATCCTGTTAAGATGGTGGCTAAACAGCCATTGGTGGTATTTAAACCACGGTGTAACCTCGAAGCTATGTCAATCATATAATTACACAGCTCAATCCAAAGTGAGCAAAACATGAAAATCAGTACTGTAATTTAATCCAAATTTTCACATAAGATATAGATCAAGAAACATTTTTAATTACAGATTTTAAAGTTATTTATTTACGATGAAATTGGTTTTATTGTAAAACATGGAAATCTGATAATGAGTTGAAATGCTTGATTACAAATACGGTGCACTGATGGTTGATTTATAGTTATACATGTAGTCATGTTGATACAATGACAATGCCAATGCCAAAAAAATGATTATTTAGAATAACACAAAAGACACAGTTAAAGTCATATAATGGTCAAAACCAGTGTAAAACATAGTGAATAAGTAGTCTTTTGTCCATGTTTATAGATGCAATATAATTGTATATAGCACTTTAAAGAAGGGTGAAAAAGACTAGATAAAATCACGTGTTAACTGGTTGTGCGCTTCATGTGATCAAGGCCCTCCGGGGCTAAAACGCGTAATGGCTGTGATGTTGTTTGCGGAATAAAGACAACTACATAGCACTTACTTGGTGGTCCCTGCTCCATTTTCTTCAAGCAGACAGAAGCACCTCTGGCGGGGGAGTACTCCAGATATATATATATATATATATATATATATCCATATCCATACTAATATTATAAAGAGAGAGCCCAAACCTTTGAGGCGGGTAATCTCAGTAACCACAGCACCAATCACCACACCCAATACAGCGTTGGAAAGGGCAGTTGCAGCAGAAGGACATAGGCTATGCAGATGGCCACCATATACATTTAAAAGGTAAAAGAACCTGGGGGTGTATAGTACGGCCTTCATGTCGTGGGCTGTGTGCGTTGGCTGGGGGCATGACAAACGCTGGGGGCGTGACAAACGCTGGGGGCGTGTGTCCGCCCTTCATGCCATGTGAGTCGTACATACAAGTGGCAATTACGTTGCTGCGCAGCATCAAGGGGCACGCTGGGGGTGTGAGAAACGCTGGGGGAGTGTGTCCGGCCTTCATGCCATGTGAACGCAATTGGCCGCATCAAGGGGCACGCTGGGGGCGTGAGAAACGCTGGGGGCATGTAGTACCTTCCACCCTTCATGCCATGTGGGTCGTACATTAATCAGAAGATCGTCTGCTGTGGCCGTGTGCTGGGGGCGTGACAAACGCGTTCAGCTGGAGGCGTGGTAAGTAACGTTACTGCAGCCTCTCCTGCGCGCTGTTACTAAACTCTCTCATTCAACGAAATTACACGTGCCTGCTACCATCAACCAGGGCTCTAGCCAGGATCAGGCGGCGGATCAGTACACTAATTACACGCGCTTGATAACATCAACCAAGGCTGCCGCTGGGCCTCAAGCGGGGGAACACGCGCCTGCTAACATCAAACAGGCCTGCACCTGGGCCTCAAGCGGGGGAACACGCACATGAGCGTGTCTGCGGGGACAATTACTGCAGCAACTCTCTCATTAAACGATTTAGCCGCGGCTGATAACTCACTCATTCAACGACATTACATGCGACTGCTAACATCAACCAGGGCTGTAGCCGGGCTCAGGCGGCGGATCACTACACCAATTACACGCGCCTGCTAACATCAACCAGGGCTGCAGCTGGGCCTTCTCCGTCCCGATTCTAATGAAACAAAAAATGCTGTCTACCGCGAGATTTTAAAATAAATTGCTCTTGCAAAATCAACACATTACACACATTCTATTTCATACTCGGACAACGTCGGGTCGGGCTGCTAATGTATATATATGCTGAGAATCCACATATCCAGATACAGAAGTCCATATTTAGTCTTTTATTGTTTTGCTTTTAAGCACGTTTTTGCTTACCAGAAAACTTGAATTATGTACTTGAAGATGAAGTTCCCACATATGTTCTTTTGCCCTTATGTTTCTATGTATGTATGTAAATGTAAGTAACTGTTTTATTAACCAATCTTCCTATTGTACTTTCTTTTTCTTTATCATTTCATGCATCCTAAATACATTGGGGAGATTGTACTTTTACACATTTTGTAAGAGTTTGTTGGATTCGGTACATGCTCAAACATGGTGACCTCTAAAGAATCAATTAAGGTCCATCTCTCGACCTCGACCCCCCCTGGGATCCACAGAGGATGTTCTCTAAACTCCCAGCACCCAAACAGAATCACTCATTTCCTGCAGTACTAATGGCACCAGGAGCATAGATTGCCCAGACCGAACTTACTCTCCAATAAATTGAAGAGGTAAAGTATCAGAGACCTGCTGGTGTGCCAGCTATTAAGGAATATAAAGGGCTGAACTAATAATTCTCTGGAACAGGACAATTCAGCCAAATCTTGTTATGGGGCTGAATGCTGATAGCAAAGCATAAACCCATATATTTATTTGGTGTTTCCAACGTGAACTCCTCACTCGATGTAGTGTTGATGCATTTCAGCCTTTGACTTAGGCCTCATCAGAATAAAATGTATTTAAAAAGATATAAAACTTCCTAAATAAACATAGGAAAATTAAAATAAATATTAAAAACTGCCTAGAGCAGGTCCTCGTGCCAACTCCCTCTGTGCCCACAGTCTTCTACCCTCTGCAGCCTGCCTACATATAGCCCTCTGTATGTGTTTCATCTGCTCATTTCTTTTGCTGGTTTGCCTCTTCAGCTCATTTTCTACCCTCTGTTTTGCCTTTTCTGCTCATTTTTTCTGTCCTCGGTTTTGCCATCTGTTTTGTTTTTCCTGCTTATTTTTCTGCCCACTGTTTTTCCTTTTTCTGCTCTTTTTTTCTGCACTCTGTTTTGCCTTTTTCTGCCTATTTTTTCTGTCCTCTGTTTTGCTCTCTTCTGCTTTGTTTTGCCTTTTTGCTCCTCTTCCTGCCCTCTTTTTTGCATCTTCTGCTCATTTTTCTGCCATACGCTTTGGCTTGTCTGCCTGTTTTCTGCCCCCTACTTTGCCTTCCTCTGCTCTGTTGTGCCTTTTTCTGCTTTTTTTCTGCCCTCTATTTTGCCTTTTCTACTTGTTTTACTGCCCTCCATTTTGCCTTCCTCTGCTCTGTTTTGCTTTTTCTGCCCTCTGTTTTGCCTTTTCTGCCCGCTTATTTTATTACCCTCTGCTTTGCCTTTCTCTGCTTGTTTCTTCCGTCTGCCCACCGTTACCTTAAGACCTGGCGTTTCGATGGAGACCTTGTACCCAAGCACCTGGATACCCCCAGGGGTGACAGCCCTGAGCTCTACAAATGCTGATTGATTGGTTTTAAACAAAAAAGAGATGAATCATATACATCCTTAAATACAACACACAAAGTAAAGTCCAGTACCAGGAGGCAAACATACAACTGGTATGCTAGACCTTTGAAACCCAAGAAACCTCATTGTTTCACCAGATGAACTACTTGGAAAAACAAAATCCATTATGTACCACAGGTGAGTAGAACCATATAAGGTTAGATAATAACCTAGAAGCAGGATTGTGTGCCTGCAAATTTACCAACAGCATGCAAAAAGAAAATGGTTGGGAACATAAGATAATCATGGCTTAAGACAAAAAGAATAATGAATTTGAATATGGCTTAGCACCCTATCTAGAACGGAGTGGATCTCCTAACTGCTGGAATCGACTTACCATTTATTGATAAGAGTTCCAATCAAACCACTTCAATGGAAGCTAGAGGCAAATCTGGTGAAATCGGGCACTTTCTTGGACAGCCGATGACTGTTGAGTAGCGTTGTCAGCTCAGGGGTCTGACTTGCAAACAAGACTGAGGAGATGATACAGACCCTACCATCATGTCCGTTCAATGATGTTAGGTTATTGTGTGGTCCCTTATCTTTTGTCAGTGACACAAATGGCATTTCAAATCAAGGAAGCGCTGTAAACCAATGGTTTGGTGCAACATAAAAGGATGTTGGGGAAGGAGGAAGCAATTACAGCAATCCTAAATCCTCTTTCATTACCTGTTAGGGTCTGAGTTAGAGAACACGTCCAGAGAACACGTCCTTTTCTTCGAAGCTACAGAAAGACTAAGGAACATCTTATTGGGCCAGGGATCATTTATTCTGCAATTTACTTGTCGCACATTAATAAAGAAAATATTTGAAAGGATGAAATTTCCATTAAAAACAAAATTGACAACGTTGCAAGAAGCAAAGGAATGCATGCTATAGTAGCTCAACGAATATCATCTATACACAGAATGGATTTACTCGTAAAATGGAAAGAGGAGAATTTGGTCATACATATGTTAATTTGAACAATAATCCTACGGATCTTCAATTGTTTCTCAGGAAATTACTTTCAGTTCGTCAGTCTACTTCTAACATCAGATGATTTTTTTTTGCCATGCACTTGATGCAATTCAGGAGGCTTTTAAGGAAGCAACAGCCTTATCAACATTTAATAGCTGCATCATTCGCCAGGCTGAGATCTTTGCCGACATAATGACTTTGTACGTTCCCTGAAAGATATATGCATCATTTGGTTTATTGTTTTAGTGCTCTAGAAGGTGCAACACATTGTATTGGCAGGCATTTTGTATGCCCCTGCCACGTTTCCGTTCAGTTAATAGTTGCACAATTCAGTGCTTTATTTGTAAATGAATGAGTGCTGGCGCCCAAGGCTCTGTTCAGAAGCCCACGACCTCTGCAGTTAAATGTCAGACCATGAATATCAAGGTTGTGCATGTCGTCTTACTTCTGCAATGACCACACATTCCACTATTTTGAAAGCAAAAAGGCCACTTTATTAAGACAGCTTTGTAGAATCACTTAATCAACTTGCAGAATACATTATAATCCAAACCTTGCTAATACATTGGACTTTCCGTCATTCCCCCCTCCCCTAAAAACTCACACCTTGGGAACATTGCATCAACAAAATAAACAATACTCTTCCACCTCTTTCCTTTATTCCTCCATTCACAGCCTAGTTCTTTGATTCCCCAATCTCTCTCAATCACAACTCCAGCAATCATCCGCCACCCAGGAAAATCCTGGTCTTTTCCTGCCCCTCCCTCAATTTGATCTGTGTACCATGCTTTATTGAAATGTTCCTGTGCACCACAAATTTTCTCTCCACATTTTTCCTAGTAATTCCCTCAATTCTAGCATGTAGTAAGCTGGTCCAAACTTTGACAGATGTAATCCATTTTGTCGAAAAAGATAAGCATCTTCTTTATATTTTTATACGACAAGAATTCAATTCCCAATATCAAGTCAAAATCCTGTATCGCTCTATTCAACTTCCTTCTAGTTTTGTCCATGGCTGTATGATTCGACGTCCCTCTCACATGTCTCTTAGGCACAAACTCAGTCCATGTGATGCAAGTGCCAACTCATTGCGTTTTGATTACTTTTAGATTTTTTTTCATTTGTCTGGACTCCTGTTGGAAAAAGTTTAACTAATATTGGTAGTAAACTCACCCATCGCATTCCAATTTTTCCCCATCAAACCACCTCATGCCTACTGCTGGGAAGTCCAAGAGAGCAGCCATATATCTACTGGTTCACATACGCCACTACCTACCTTATAATTGCATGCCTTTACAACGCATGCAATTACAACGCGTGTTACAACGACCGCGTTGTTACATTGCTGTACATTACAACGCAAGTCATTACAATGACTTGCTCCAGATGGCGTGCTGGACTTAGGTATAGTATAGTTTATTATTTCAACTCCAGTGTATACAACAGTAGGGAAGGTGTTGGAATAGTAAATTACACTATTCCTTAGTTTAGAGCACCATCTAGAGCAAGTCGTTGTCATGACTTGCGTTGTAATGTAGAACGATGTAACAACACAGTCGTTGTAACAACCGTGTTGTAAAGTGAACGCGATGTAATGTCCACGTTGTTAAGGTTGTTCCCCCTTACTGATTTCAGCCTGTGTAAACAACGAAAAGTAAAGAGAATGAAACATATCTGATAATTCAATGAAGAAATACTATGAATATACAAACTTCATATTCTAAAATATTTCTTATAACATTTTGATTTCCAACACACAAACCTTTTGATTTCCATCTAGGAGCTGCCCAATCTTGCAGCCTCAGAAGCCATCCCAATATGCAAAGAATGAGTTCTGTGTTTCTCATATGGTAAAGCTAATTTTGTTAAAGCCATTCACAAAACAGCCAACAAATCAGATTCCATAACATTAGTTCCATTCTTGCGGCAGAATATCTCCTCACTTGACAATTTAAATGTATTTTGAAAGCTTACCCACTCCTGAACTGGACATATGTCTGCCTTGCCTCTCTTGAAAAATAAACAAATGATGGACAGAATGCAAAACAATGTCGTACATTCACCCCAGTACAGAGATCTGGGCGTAAATCCATCGTTGTTTTGCTCCCCATGCCATTCCAGTTTGAACCCAGCCAGATGCAAATCAGTCTTGACCCTGCGCTCAATGGGAACAGTCCAGCCCGAACTGCCAGGCCAGGTCCTCCCTGGACTGGAAACAAGCATCCTAGGACCAGTTTCGGGGTTTCACCCCTCATCAGCCAGGATCGCTTGACTCCAGTGGCATGGAGAGCATGGGACCCAGGGTCTTTTAGGATTTTTCTCTCTGGGTTGCTCAGAGGAGCAGCCCTGAATGTATTTCATCCTTCTCATCCGCTAGGGTGCAAGTGCTTACAAGTTCCTTAAGGTGAGTGTAGAATCCTTCTTCAAGGGCCTGCCGGGCTTGGCGGGATCAGAACCGTTCATATTCCAGGTTTTCAAGTGGCTTGAAATGTGTTGTTAGTGCAATCTTGAGTGTGGTGTAGGTGTAGGATAGCCCTGTTTTGACCCCCATTTTAGAAAGTTTGTTAATTGACTCCCCATCCAGGTGGCATTTCCCTTTAATTTTTTTATGCCCACTGCAGCAAAGTACATTTCCAGCCTTTTAACCCTTGCCTTCCGGGAGGACTGGGCGCCAGTCACTATGAAGGGCTCGATGGCAGGGACTTAAGCCATTTTGCTGATATTCTCTCTGGACCAGAGGGTCATTAAATGATGGGGGATGCTGTGTGTTTATAGCGCTTGCACTGTAAATATGCACCCCTGCACCAGCAAGGAACAGGGGAGCAAAGCTTGTACTGCACTGATTTCAGTTAGGCCTTAGAGGTGTGACTCTACTCATGGCCTGCAGCTTTCTACTTATAGCCCTTCCTAGGTAGTGCTCTCACATGTTGTGGCCATATGGTTTCCACTCTTCAGTAGGAACTGTTCGTTTGTTGGTCAACATAAATGTTGGGATGGTGCCAGACATTCCACGTACCCCTCAGGATATGTCGGCCTATAGTCTCCTAGCAAAAAGAATGGTTTGGGCAACCTCAGAACATGTCAACTCTGACCCCCAAGGAATTGTGGTAAGAGATATAGAACTCTTTAGCTCAGTCACTCGTGCTCTCTTAGATAAATAAACAAGAAACACACAAAGGTGCGTTTTAAATATTTATTGAACTATTGCGATTTTTGTATAGAATATATGTACTCCATTAAAAAAAATATGTTTTAGCCATTAGTAAGGTATAATACAGGACGACAAAAAAAAGAAGCACTTTAACACATACTAAGAATAATACACATAGTTGGTACACAAATTAAATACGTAATTTAGGAAAAAACAGAAGAGACAAAGACAACACAATTGCAAGACATAATAATATACAGAATGAAATAGTGGTGCAGGACTAAACCCGTTGAAGGCTGGACCAGATAATTTTGAGTCTTAGACAAGAGCAAGGGTCTCTAGCCTTGGCTAAGGCTGATTCTGACTCAAACACCTCTCAACACCTATCTGAGCAATGCCTATAATTCGTTAGCATTTGGGCTGGTGGGATTTATCCAGGCTCTAGCAATGCATAAGCAGGCACATACAATGATAATAGAGGCTAATGACCTCTCATAGCTAGTGGAATCATGTTTGAGCCCAATAAAGGTTTCCTTATCTGTAGGCTGACACTCACGACCAAGGTGCCCTGCAAGAGATGAAAATACATTATTCCAGAATGACGTTAGCATTGGTCAGTCTAAAAACATATGAGGCAGTAAAACATAGCAGAAGATTGGGATGTTGCCCACTTGGAAATTAGCTTTTACTCTCTTAGAGAAATATATCAGAAATACACAAAGAGGCGTTTTCAATATTTATTGTACCATCTTGATTCTTGTATGAAATATATACACTTCAATGATTAATATACAGAAGCAAACAGGGCTCGTCTCTGAGCCCCACGCTTTTTAATATCTATGTGGCCCCCCTGCCAATATCATCCAGTCATTTGGGTTCCAGCTCACCTCCTACGCTGATGACACACAGATTGTGCTATCGCTGACAGAGGGAGCGGAAAGGGAAGCAGGGGATAGGTTCCAGAACTGTATGAGCTCCATTTCCACCTGGGTGTCATCGAACTGTTTAAAGCTTAATTCAGCTAAAACGGAGTGGTTCAAATTTGGTAATAATCCCCTGTTCTGGACACCGGACTGGTGGCAGGAAGATCTGGGATCCTGCCCAATATCCTCTAGAAAGCCAACTCACCATGGGGGACCAAGTGAACCAGGTGACGTCAGCCTGTTTCATGGTCCTCAGAATAATGAACAAATCAAGTTCTTCCTCTCAGCCAGCAACCTAAGGACGGTCGTTACGGCCCTGGTTTTGTCCCGCCTGGACTATTGCAACAGCTTCTATCTTAATGTACAAAAACAACATATGTACAAGTTGCAACTGGTCCAGAATGCAGCAGCGAGATTGCTATCGGAAACTGCTAGGTTTGCCTCGGTCAGAGGAGAGCTGAGGAAATTACATTGGCTCCTAGTTCCACTCAGATCACGGTTCAAGGCCATCTGTGTCATCTTTAAGGTGGTGAATTGGATTGGCCTGGAGTTTCTTAAGAACAGACTCGCATGGTATGTCCCAAGCAGAACCCTGCGTTCTTCAGGTTCTAAATTTGTCCAAACCTCCACATTTAAGAAAACCAATTGGGGAGTCAGAAGCTTTTTTCATTGTGTCTCTAAGGCATGGAATGAACTCCCGTTCCAACTAAGAAACGCTTCAGATCTTATTTCTTTTCGCAAGGGTTTGAAAACTTGGTTTTTCTCTCAATAACAGCTTAATGGTTTCCAGGTCACCAGTACTCAGCGCAGGACACCTCAGGGTAGCAGTGCGCTTTATAAGTACAAATAACAAATGTGATTAGCAATATAAGGACAGTGAAAATAATGAACCGTTCTACCATCATGCTAAAGCAGTATATATATTCTGGCATATACGTGCGATATTGTACTCCTACTATGCGTTCCCTAACCCAGTTGCCTAGGGATGGGGTTCTGGCAAGAATCCCCTACTGGATGATCTAAATCGTCATTACCTGAAGACAAGGTATGTAGGTCACCATCTCAATCACAAGGTTGACATCCATCCCTGCAGAAGTTAAGCAGGAATCAGCTGCGCTGAACTGCCAAAAATAGCAATGACAGCAGAGTGGTAGCACCGTCGCCTTATGAATCAATAATAAACTACAACATTTGCACAATGCATGTTCAGGCCTCGTACCCAATGCTCAAGGTGTCGGGATTGTGTACTTGTGAAGTGGAATTTGTAAGCAATGTGTGTGAAAAGTCAGCATGTGGAAAAAGAAGGCAACTTTAGAAACGCATACATGCAACAGGACAGTTTCTCACAGGGCCTAACCTAGCCACGGACATACATTGACTAAAAGCGATCTCATTTTAAGAAACCTATTCATAGCAATGCTACAGCATGTATTTATGTAAAAAAAGGCATTCAAAACTTCTATTAGGTTAAAAGGTTAAAAAAAAATACAATCATACAATTTGAGAACCAAAACATACAGAGAGACAGTATAAAAACTAAAAAAGCTAACATAAAATCAATTGTAAAAAGGAATTTAAGATGTTAAAAATAGGCTGAGTAAAAATTTTCCCACCAAATGGAATAGGCCAATTGTTTATGTGTACAGAGTGGTAGGCAAAACATTTCTGTTACCAGCAGCCGCAGATGATGATCCCAGAGGCACACCTCAGAACATGTTTATGGAGCAAATGTGTTCCCATCCAACCCCGACAGCAGACGCTGAAGGAGTGACCTCAGCCAGTGAAAAGTCAGCATAGGTAAGACACAAATCACAAGGGGCAGAAGCATCCCAGGAAGGCTCATAGAAAGCAATGGAATACGCAGAGGACAGAAATACAAATGGCCCTTTAACGGGTCCACTAGTGTGGTTATGTACAGAGGCTGAACCGATTGCGTTCCTAGGCATAAGTCCAGGGCACACTCGAAAGTGCACAGTAGACAACAGAATACAGCTACAGACCGTGAAGCCACACAGGCAGAAACAATAAGAACCAATGCTCATTCAATTCCTGAAGCAAGGGTGTGACTTAACATTGTACCATGGGTTCACGGCACAGAAGCACATGTAGTAGCACCAGTTCCCTTCACTCTTGAAATAGAACATCCATTGCGGAGCAGGAAAATTAAAATCACGGTCCCAACAATCAGAAACAGGACCAACGGAAGACCTCCAAAAATGCTTCCGAGCATGGAGTGAAAAAAGATTGAATAAACTCCAAAATGCTGCGGGGAATTAGTTTGCAGTAGCGACTATATTTCAGAAATGGATCTTACAACTTGAAGATCAAAATTCTCCTTTGCAGATGTTAGGGTCACATCCTTCAGAAACAATAAGGCCTTCAGTTTGCTCAGCGCATCAAAATGCGCATTCCAAAACTTTATCAAAGGCCACAGTGGTGCCTCCCTAACTGTACAGGCAGGTGGAAACACTACTTGAGTACAACAAATGACTAGGCAAGAAACTGTGACAAGATAATCAATGCCCGGTTGCATTGCACAGCAAGCCTTACGTTCAACATCAAATAACCCATGTTTGAGAGCAGTCTGAAAGACGGACCAAAGAAGCCCCCTGGAAAACCTTTCAAGTATTAAGATAAGTTTGCTACAGAAGCATTGCAAGCCCCGTGGAGCAAAACCTCTTTACACACCAAAGAAATACTTAAAGCATTCTCGCACCCAGAACCACTGAGAAAGATTTATTTTTCTATTCCGACAGGTGACTCCCAATACTCATGTACATTTACTTTCCCAATCACTTCATATCTGCCCACTTGATGGTGTTCTAAACAGTGTTGAAAATAAAATGTTGAAATTGACAGAGTAATGAACATGTGGATTATCGAATCCGTAGATGGTGTTTCAGCAACAGTGAAAATTAGCCGCTCTAACTTTTCGATATGTAACATAGTGTATGTTGCATCATTGCGTGCCATGAGTACTTGCTGTTTTGTCAGCTGGCAAGGTGAAAACAAACTTGTGGCAGTACTATGTCACCATGGTACATGACCTGAACAAACTGTCTAAAGTGTCCAACTCAACTGCCGTATGGATTGAAGTTTTCAGACACTCACCCCCAATCACAGATCTGGATTGAATCCATCATCGTTCTTTAGCTCACTTTGCCACCCCAGTTCAGAACCAGCCGAATGTAAATCAGTCTTGACCCTGTTCCTTATGGGAACAGTCTATCCCGAACTGCCAAGACAGGTCTTCCCTGGACCGGAAACAAGCATCCTGGGACTGGTTTCAGGTAACACCCCTCACCAGTCAAAATGAGCAAGGGCCCCATGTCTGGGCATATCCTGCCAACTTAGGGGAAACAAAGCAAGCACAAGATGATAGATGGAGCGCTGAATCTTTTCAGACACTCACCCCCGGTCACAGATCTGGGTTGAATCCATCATCGTGCTTTAGCTCACTTCGAAACCCCACTTCAGACCAAGCCATATGCAAATTAGTCTTGACCCTTTTCCTTATGGGAACGATCCAGCTTGAACTGCCAAGCTAGGTCTTCTTGTGTTTGCTCTGTAGGATGGCCCAAATTCCTTTTCAACAATTTTCTCTCCGACCAGATCCCCAATCTTCAGGATCCATCCAGGCCTCACGGCTACTATCTACACTTCTCCAGTGACACTGCGTTTTCTTTGGATTTTTCTTTGTTCGTCCTGGATGCTGTTCAGTTCCTGAAAAACAGCCAGACATTCTTTTAGATCTAATGATATTTCTGCTACCACTTTGCTGACATTGTCGAGGTCTGGGACCCACATCTTTACACCAATCGCAGTCGACATGACTCACGGTTGGGGGTGCAGGGGGTCGCACTGGCAGTGGGTCATGCGGGATTCATTTAAAAGAAAAAAGTGAACTTACTGTCACTGGCCTTGTCTCGCATCGTATCTGCTCCTCTCCTGCCTTCCTGCCTCCCGCAGGATCAGGAGGCAAGCAGCCTCCGCCCCCTAAGCTAATCACAAAGCTGCAATGGCAGTATTGTGATTGGTCGGTATGCCAACCAGGCAGGCGCTTATGGGGAGGCCATTTACTCCATGTAGGCTGAATGCAGCCTACATGTAGAAAAGGCAGAGTGCATATGACTGGTTGGATCGGCCCCTGAGGGTTGACTAAACAGTCAGCACCCTCACCATGGGAAAGCCATTGCTCCCCTTCCCTAGAGCAGACCTGCCCACCCTCCTGCCCCCAACCAAACCCTTCTGCTTTCTCGCAGTGCAAGAAGCAGAAGCATAAAATGGTAGTTTCACCATTTTATGTTTCTGCTTCTCACACTGCGAGAAAGCAGTGAGGGACACTCCTCCGCCTTAGTGGAGGAGCCGCCCCTGCTTTACACCAAACAGGATGTCACACAGGGATTTTCTAGTCAGATTGTTGAGTACTCTTTGGGCCCCATGTAAGCGATAGACCCAACTGTGACCTGAGCCTAGTACCCTAGCTGTTAAATATTGCTTTAAGTCCTATTTTTTCTTCCCACAATGCATTTTCCTCAGGATGCTGCGGGGAGGAATACCACAGGGTCACATCTAAACTTCCAATGGCTTCTTTGTAAGCCCTGGAGGCAAACACCAGACCTTGGTCAGAATGTAGTCTGCCAACCGCCTATGTCCCAATAAAAATATGTAGATCTTTTATAACAGTTTGGCGTCAGCCGACCACTGTGGCCATACCATAGGAATCGAGAGCAGGAATCCATTGCCCCAGTTTAAGCCCCATCTGATGACAAAGGGTCGCAGTGGTCCAGATAAACACAATCAATTGGCTTGTTCGAAATTAATAGAGGTGTCTGTGGTGGAGGTGTTACGGTGGAACCCTTCATCTGCTGGCAGATGTCACATATTAGGACAAAGTCCTTGGCCTGTTTATAGTGACCCACCCGCCAGTAACATTGCTGCAATAGTGAAATTATAGCAACCACCCTGCAGATTCAAGTCTCTCGTGTGCAGCTAGGATTCATCTTAACCTGAGGTCAGAATTTGGTATTACTCTATTTAACACTCCAGGAATGTGACCAGATGGTATCTTTTGTGCGTCTCACCTGAGTGGACAGCGTTTTGGCAGATGGGTGCATTGGGTGCAGCATTGACAGCCGTCATAATGTCATTACCTTTTCTCGTGCTGGAATGAGTTACGGCAGCAACTGCAGCAGTTCTCACTGGTGATACAATATGTGTATTACATGAGTTTGTGGCAAGCAGCTTTCTGCTTTGCCTCCTGTTCCCAAAGCATTTTGTGTTTTATTGTGCACCCTTTTGAATCCCTGTATCAATTCTGGCTCAAGTAGGGTCAATATTCATTATAAGACTGGACACAGTAATGCGAATCACACACTGGGGGCACGATTCACAAAGTTACATTTATACACTTGGTCTAAACTTAGACCAAACGTCTAAGTTTATGACTTTGGGAATTCACAAAGAGCATTTACCAGTACTATCTTTATGTCCACACTCGGGCGGAGATCTGGACCGAGTGCGGACATAAAGATAGTACTCGTAAATGCCCTTTATGAATTCCCAAAGTTGATAACCCAGAGGTTTGGTCTGTTTGGACCAAACGTCTAAGTTTACCTTTGTGAATCAGGCCCTATGAGCGTTGGAAATCTGGGATCTGTATTTTCCAGTGCCAGTATCAGAGCCCTAAGTTCAATCAAGTGTTCAGTGCATGTAGGTTTTCTAAGGGTGGAATTCTCCATTCCGCATGCGCTCCTTTACGATAGTGCATGCCGCTGAATATGGATGCTTTGTCCCTACGGCAGGATGTGCAGAACCATCATTATTTATGATGTAATTATACTGTTCTAGAGGCATAATTTCATCAGGCAGAGGATATTCTTGTTCACATTGCAGAAAGGCTTGTGTTTGTAATGTAAAGTCAAAACTGTGGTCTACATCTGTTGTGGTGAGTGAGTTAGCCCATTGTATCAAACGTGGGTGTAATGCCTACACATTTGGAAAGGTTGCTCGTGTGACAGCCTCTAAGGTCCACATCGGGTTCACGACAATAATTTGTTTGTCCTGAACCAATGCTTTCTCCCTCCCTGCAGCAGACTGTACCACTGTCACTATTTTTTCTGTGGTTACAAAATGTATTAAATCATTAGTATATAAATCTGATTTATGTGCAATCAGTAGAATGTCACCTTTATCGAATGTCATGTAGGTGTACCCTGATGTCCCTGCAATTACGTGGATAACCAGATTTGCTGTGTTCACATGTGTGTAAATGTTTAGAATTTAGCATGTCAGCTTATACTGAATGTAATATTTGAGTATATTGAGTGGTCTAGTGAGTGCTTGAGAATTTTGATGGATTAGGTCATTGAATGGTTTAACCCATTCTGCGTAATCTGGAATATGAATTCTGCCAAAGGTTAGGAATTCAAATATGGATAGTAACCTCTCCACCATTGTTGGAGGCTTTAGGAGTGCACACTTCTCTAAGAAGTGTGTTGCCTGGCTTTTGCCTTCACTTGACAACTCATATCCCAAAAACAGGACATTGAGGTGGGTAATTTTTGATTTTTAAAGTTAAATTTGTATCTCATGTGAGTAAATCTCAGAATAATGAAATCCACTCTTTGTCAAGTGCACAGAAAGGTCATCATCTGTCAAGTTTATGTCATTGATACAGGACAATGCCTGATCTTCAAAATGTTCTAGAAGTTCTGTTATCATGGCTGTAAACAACCTGGGTCGATTCTTATACACCTGTGGCACTCAACAGAACTGTTTTTGAGAACCTAGTGCACTGAATGCAGTCAAACACCTGCTTCCAGGTGCTATATTTTGGCAGAAAAATCCATTCACGATATCTAGTATGGTTTTGTATTTTTTATGCAATATGTCGTTCATTAGTGGTGTACTGTGTACATTTTGTATTGCAAGTGTGCGAGTAGCTGTGTTTAGGTCTCTGTAATATAAACCTAGATGATATGTGTGATCTGGTTTCAGCATCAGAGACAAGGGATAATTCATAGGAGAGGTGCAACTTTCTATTACATCCTGTTATTCAAGTCTTTAGCCTATTTTTTTATGGGGTATTGCCTTTGAGGTTTTAGGGTAGTGTAATCCTGTGACGTCCTCTCATGGGATTTTCAATATGGCAGTACGATCGGGACACTCAGAGGAGAGAGTCGGCGTTACAGAAGAATTGATTCCCTGAGCATAAACAGTACAAACATATCAAGTATTAATAAAATATTTCCGTCAGTTATTCAAGGAGACAATGTCCAAAAAATCCATATTAAATCTGTAGTGTTTATTTCCTTATTCTTCAATTCCCACGAAGACTTGTTTATCACATAGATCCATATACAAAGATTACAGCCAATATCACAATCTAGAAACAGCCAACACGCGTGTTTCGTCAATGGAGTGTCTTTCCATTAGACTTCATAAGGGCTGTAAATTGATTACCATTCATCACCAATTACCATTCTTTAACATTTCTCATTATGAGGCTAAGCCTAACCTCCACCATGAGAAAAGAAAAGAAAGGAAAAGAGAGGAAATGGAAATTTGGGATATACAAAGAACACCAAAATTGTGTATAGTAAAAAAAAAAAAGCCAACCACCAGTCAGGTCAACACCAATATATATTTCAACCTGAAGAATAAAAACATATCAAGACCTTTGACTGATCAGTGATAAGATCAAAGACCCAAATAGTGGCCTAAACCATATTTTACAGCGTGAGACATAAAGATACCCAAAAAGTAACTCCATATTGCCAGAATTATTATAAATATATATCTCTCCTGCTCACCTAGCACCAACTGTAAATGTAATCCTTATTCGTCTCTATATTTCAAATCCTGTTGTATTCTGTCAAAGGTGGGCAGAAAATTATAAACATACTATCAGCAAATATATTGATATATGTTTTAATAAAAATTTAAATACAACAATTCATCCAACTACTCACCACATCAGAAATAGTCCCAACGATATATATTTCCCATATCTGACATCAATATAAAAACGATTAATCCAAACTCCAAGAGTCCTATATTCTCTCCTGGATGCAGTTACCTATTAAAACAATATATCCTCATGAGTTCAAGACACCATATATTCCGTATTCAAAATGATTCCTTCGAAATTCATAACTTTCATTCCTCACAAACATTCCTATATACCAAAAATATTCACATTCAAAAATCAACGATGTCTCTTACTACAACACAATCTTAAAACCTAACTATCGTACTCTCAATAGAACCGCAATGCTAAACTGTATCTTCCTCCCACAATAAGCCATTTCATCCTTACCTGTCCTACGTGGTATCCAACTATCTGGCATGTACTTTCCGAGCAAGATTGTGGCATGTTGCACGGGTGCCATCATCACGTGTTACTAAATACATAAGAGTAGACGACGGACTGAACATCAGGTCCGATTTAAAAGCGCCATCTTGGAACGGAGGATATATAGCTAAACTTAAAGGGTACTGGTAAATATAACCATAAGTATTTCCTTATTATTGGGTGCAGATTTCAGAGCGGTAAGTTAGTAAAAATAAGAGGAATTACCAATACACTATGGTGCCGATTCTGATCCGGTAAAAAGCGCTCCGAATTCCCATTCGGAGCGTTTTTCCCCATACGAATCGTACCTGTAAGTGTCCCCGTACGAATCAGCAAGTACGATCCCAACCTAAAGCGTCACTCCGTACGCCTCGTAAAAAACGCCGTACGAATCGAAAATCCATACGAATTGCAGTCGGCTGATGCTCCACGCCACGTACGAACGTAAATAGACCGCGTCTTCTGAACCAGGAAGTACGCTCCGTGTTGAACACACTCCGTACGGCTCTTTTTCTACGAGAGCTCAAAACTACCGTAAAACCACATTCCGACAAGCAGGACATGAACGCCATCGTCCGTCTCATCCCAATCCTGTTCGGCCACCACCTCGTACTTAGAAACCGACGACGGCGCAGAAGGTGAGTACAACGATGTCCAACATACCTGTACGTGTTGCCACACGCGCACATCTCCATTGCACGACTGTAATGTCTGGGTACGTTGTGCCACACACTCCCGCACTTCACCAGTGTAATACAGAGACGTGCCGCACCTACGTCATCGACCTCGGGGTACGGTACGTCACCGCACTCCACCAGTGTAACACGTGCCGCACCTACGTCATCGACCTCGGGGTACGGTACGTCGCCGCACTCCACCAGTGTAATACGGAGACGTGCCGCACCTATGTCATCGACCTCGGGGTACGGTACGTTACCGCACAACACCAGTGTAATACGTTTCCCATATCTGGCATCAATATAAAAATGATTAATCCAAACTTCAAGAGTCCTATATTCTCTCCTGGATGCAGTTACCTATTAAAACAATATATCCTCATGAGTACAAGACACCATATATCCCGTATTCAAAATGATTCCTTCGAAATTCATAACTTTCATTCCTCACAAACATTCCTATATACCAAAAATATTCACAAGCAAAAATCAACGATGTCTCTTACTACAACACAATCTTAAAACCTAACTGTCGTACTCTCAATAGAACCGCAATGCTAAACTGTATCTTCCTCCCACAATAAGCCATTTCATCCTGAACTGTCCTACGTGGTATCCAACTATCTGGCATGTACTTTCCGAGCAAGATTGTGGCGTGTTGCAGGGGCGCCATCATCGCGTGTTACTAAATAAATAAGAGTAGACGACGGACTGAACATCAGGTCCGATTTAAAAGCGCCATCTTGGAACGGAGCATATATAGCTAAACTTAAAGGGTACTGGTAAATATAACCATAAGTATTTCCTTATTATTGGGTGCAGATTTCAGAGCGGTAAGTTAGTAAAAATAAGAGGAATTACCAATACACTATGGTGCTGATTCCGATCCGGTAAAAAGCGTTCCGAATTCCTGTTCGGAGCATTTTTCCCCATACGAATCGTACCTGTAAGTGTCCCCGTACGAATTAGCAAGTACGATCCCAACCTAAAGTGTCACTCCGTACGCCTCGTAAAAAACACCGTACGAATCGAAAGTCCATACGAATTGCAGTTGGCTGACGCTCCATGCTACGTACGAACGTAAATAGATTGCGTCTTCCGAACCAGGAAGTACGATCCGTGTTGAATACACTCCGTACAGCTCTTTTTCTACGAGAGCTCAAAACTACTGTAAAACCACACTCCGACAAACAGGACATGAACACCATCGTCCGTCTCATCCCAATCCTGTTCGGCCACCACCTCGTACTTAGAAACCGACGACAGCGCGGAAGGTGAGTACAACGAAGTCCAACATACCTGTACGTGTTGCCACACGCGCGCATCTCCATTGCACGACTGTAATATCTGGGTACGTTGCGCCACACACTCCCGCACTTCACCAGTGTAATACAGAGACGTGCTGCACCTACGTCATCGACCTCAGGGTACGGTACGTCACCGCACTCTACCAGTGTAATACGTGCCGCACCTACGTCATCGACCTTGGGGTACGGTACGTCACGTCACCGCACTCCACCAGTGTAATACAGAGACGTGCCGCACCTACATCATCGACCTCGGGGTATGGTACGTCACCACACAACACCAGTGTAATACGTGCCGCACCTACGTCATCGACCTCGGGGTACGGTACGTCACCGCACTTCGCCAGTGTAATACGGAGACGTGCCGCACCTATGTCATCGACCTCGGGGTACGGTATGTCACCGCACAAGACCAGTGTAATACGTGCCGCACCTACGTCATCGACCTCGGGGTACGGTACGTCACCGCACTTCACCAGTGTAATACGGAGACGTGCCGCACCTACGTCATCGACCTCGGGGTATGGTACGTCACCGCACAACACCAGTGTAATACGTGCCGCACCTACGTCATCGACCTCGGGGTACGGTACGTCACCGCACTTCACCAGTGTAATATGGAGACGTGCCGCACCTACGTCATCGACCTTGCGGTACGGTACGTCACCGCACAACACCAGTGTAATACGTGCCGCACCTACGTCATTGACCTCGGGGTACGGTACGTCACCGCACTTCACCAGTGTAATACGGAGACGTGTCGCACCTACGTCATCGACCTCGGGGTATGGTACGTCACCGCACAACACCAGTGTAATAGACGTGTGGGACATGCGTCTTCTATGTCAGGGTAAGTGTAAGTGGTGTGTAGAAAACACACCCAGCAGTGCCCAGCATCAGAGTGTGTGTGAGTCTAAGACCCCCACCAGTGCCCACCAGTGCCCAGCATCAGAGTGTGTGTGTGTCTAAGACCCACACCAGTGCCCACCAGTGCCCAGCAGTGCCCAGCATCAGAGTGTGTGTGTGGCTAAGACCCCCACCAGTGCCCGCCAGTGCCCAGCATCAGAGTGTGTGTGTGTATAAGACCCCCACCACTGCCCACCAGTGCCCACCAGTGCCCAGCATCAGAGTGTGTGTGTGTCTAAGACACCCACCACTGCCCACCAGTGCCCAGCATCAGAGTGTGTGTGTGTCTAAGACCCACACCAGTGCCCACCAGTGCCCAGCAGTGCCCAGCATCAGAGTGTGTGTGTGGCTAAGACCCCCACCAGTGCCCGCCAGTGCCCAGCATCAGAATGTGTGTGTGTCTAAGACCCCCACCACTGCCCACCAGTGCCCAGCATCAGAGTGTGTGTGTGTCTAAGACCCCCACCACTGCCCACCAGTGCCCAGCATCAGAGTGTGTGTGTGTGTCTAAGACCCACACCAGTGCCCACCAGTGCCCAGCATCAGAGTGTGTGTGTGGCTAAGACCCCCACCACTGCCCACCAGTGCCCAGCAGTGCCCAGCATCAGAGTGTGTGTGTGTCTAAGACCCCCTCCACTGCCCACCAGTGCCCAGCATTAGAGTGTGTGTGTGGCTAAGACCCCCACCACTGCCCAGCAGTGCCCAGCATCAGAGTGTGTGTGTGTCTAAGACCCCCACCACTGCCCACCAGTGCCCAGCATCAGAGTGTGTGTGTGTCTAAGACCCACACCAGTGCCCACCAGTGCCCAGCAGTGCCCAGCCTCAGAGTGTGTGTGTGGCTAAGACCCCCACCAGGGCCCACCACTGCCCACCAGCGCCCAGCCGTGAAATCAAACAAATACCATTGTTAACCTCCTTACCATCAGGAGATAGACACATGTTAACATACCCAAATTTGAACATCACACCAGCTCCCAGGCACACAGCAGTCACAGACATTATCACACAAACTAAAGTTCAGGAAAAGAAATAAATAGCTTTATTCAGCTGGTTCAAATTGGAAAACGCAAATAAGAGTCCTTGCTCATAAAAGGCCAATGGCCAGTCCAAAAAAGTCTGATCAACAGTTTGTGCCTCCATGGGTGTGCTCACACCCAAACTTGCCTGCACATGGAGTTTAATCCGCAGTGGAAACTATGGGGGCATCAGCTGTGGAATCCTGCGGCACCGCATGGACAGGAGAGGGAAGGACAGGAGGAGTGGGTGCAGGTGTAGTGGATTCATCCACACTGGTTGGTGCATCGCCAAAAGTAGCTTCAAAAACCTGGCTGCACACCTCAGCCAGTGCGTAAAAACTACCACCTGAACCCGGGGACACATTGGGGGTGGAGGTAGAGGGCTGTGAGTCTGTTCTCCTGGGTGTGTGGATGCGTGTGTGCAGTGTGTCCCCTCTCCCTGTGGGTGTGCCTACATCCCCTCGAGATTGGGTGCGTGGAGCTTTGAGCTTCTTCTGCCATGTGGGTGCGCTGGGTGTGTCTGACCTGTGGCGTCTGCGTGTATGTTGGGTAGGTATGTGAGAGGCAGAGGTGGATGGGTCTGAAGGATGGGGGGACAGATGCTGCTGGGTGTACAGAGCTGCCGTCAGTGTTGACTCTATGGCAGCCACACTCCGACGTAGATCAGACATGGCCGATGACTTGCCCTCCATGAACGACACCAACTGTGTAATGAGTTGTGTATGTCCATGGAGGACAGTCAACATGGATGTCTGGCCTACTGCAATCTGCCGGAGTAGGTCCACAGACTCAGCACTGAGGGCAGCAGGGGTCACAGGGGCAGGGGCTGCGGTGCCGGGAACAAAGGAGACACGGGGGCTAGCACGGACCCTAGGGACACTAACAACTGGGAGGGTGGAGATGGTACTGGAGGAGGGGAGGCCAGCCAAAGATGAAGAAGTGACCATTGCTGCATATTCCCCCTCCTCCTCAGAGTCTGACTCGGAGCTGTCTGCATGGTAGGATGTGTCAGTCACATGTCGTCCGGCCTGCAGACTCTCCTCACCCTCCGTGCCACTGCCTCCCTCTGACTCCTCAAAGCAGGTGGCACTGTCGCTGGGTCCCTCTGCCTGGTCCGCGCCTGTGTCTCCTCCAGATTCTGATGATGATGCTGTTGGCAAGGAGAAGAAGAAAAACATATCAGTCACCTGTACACATCAGACATATCAGCTACCAATCATTTGGGCACATTTCTAAACATGGCATGCATCATGAGTCACATGACACTGAACTCTGCACAAAGTCTTGGCCAATTGTGAGAGACACAACGCTCAATGTATAGTAGGATACAAGCAACAGGCAAGGCAAAAACTTGTATGAGAGACACAATGATGATCCACTGCATGACAACAGGATAGCTGATGATGCATCACAGCTCATTTACCCACCCTGCCACCCAATCCCAGACCTGGTCATGTTTGATTTGCTTTTACCTTGTGCCACATGGGAAAAGTCCTGCCTGAACTGACATGTGATGCCATCCTGGGACCTGAACCAAGTGTACCATCACCTCACACTGGCATCACAGCTGTCGACACCCAAAGCCACATTGTGTGGCTGACCATCAATATTATTTACAAACAACATGCAACATATTTGAAGAATATGCACACACGCACTGACCAGTGTGAGTATGCATAAGCCCAAAATAGTGCACATGTACATTGTGCACCTGTAGCTAACACATGACTATTAGAAAGTGTACCATGGACAAAGGCCACTGAGGCTGACTTGTGCAGAAAACACATGTTGAGACTCAAGATCATTGCCAAAACATGAAGAAGGGCAGACACAGTGCACATGTGGTGCTACATGTAAGGTACCAACAGGTGTCACAGACCCCACCAAAACATGATGATGTGCAAAGGAAGATGCATACTGAGACATTGCACCATAGGAGTACATGTGAAAAACAATCATCAGCCAAAGCGCAGGTCAAATGTGGAGTAGGGCAAGGCATGTAAAGAAGCAGCTGCTGAAACTGGGACATTCTAATGCCAATGCATAAAGTGCCTGTCTGACCACACCACTCAAACTATGTGAGTGTTACCAAGCCTTGGAGCACTGCAGGTAGCATGTGACACACATGACAACAAACAGACATGTACCTACCCCCTACTTGCTGCTGTCCCTCCTGCAACTGCCTATGGAGGTCTGGAAACACCACTTCCAGGACCCGGAGCATGTGGGGGGTGAGGTGGCGGGTGCCGCCATGCCGGCGTGGAGCTTCCAGCTTCAGCTGTACTCTGGCGATGCGGCGGGTCCAGCACCGGATGTCCTGCCACCTCTTCTTGAGGTTTCTGAGCCTCCTGCGAGGCCTCCCCTCACTCCTGCCGGCCTGGCGATGTCCAGCCAGATTTCACCCTTCTCATAGGCAGATACCTGTCACAAATGTAAAGTAAAAGAACATCAGTACACCTGGCCCATGTTCCAAATACACACATATGTGCACACAATACTTGATGACAACAGGGCATCGTATGCTCCACACTATAGCATCATTGTCCAGGAGTATGTGGCCTGTGAGCAAACACTACTGCATTACATGCCATTGAAAGGCTACAGATGACATGAGGGGTGCAAAACACTCTTTGAGCATGGCAGTCACAGAGCAATATTTGCTACATCTGGGTGCACCGCAGCACGTGACATGCTGTCACACACCCCACTACAACAAAGAACTCTCATGAAACAACACTGTACACCCTGGCACTCTCTTCCAACAACATAGCATCTCTCCACTACACATACACAGTGGCTATAATGTCACACACACAACAGGTGCACACTCCAAGGTATTGCACACATCACTCACCGGATCCTCTGGTCTCCCATACAGCTTGCTGTAGTTAGGCAGGAGGGCATCCAGCAGGGCCTTGTTCTCACCATCAGTGAATGCAGGTGCCCTCTCCATGCTCAGCTAATCAGGGTCCAGAGGATTCAGAGACAGCAGCTGTGGTTACCACTCCAATGTTGTGCAGGCAAGTGCCCTCCCACAGCCACATGCTGCCTTATATCTGTGCTGCATAGGGTCTGTGAGTCCATGGAGTAGTGTGTGATAGGCCACCATAGTTAGCATCCTATGTTCCATCCAATCACATCACACATAAGGCCATGACACACATATGCATGGTTTGAAAACTGAGCCAGAGCTGAACAACAACTTTTGCAACATTGTATACTTTTGGCCAACTGAATTCTCTAGAACACCTGTAGGAGGCTCAAAACTCTCTGTATCCATGACCACCTGGTTGCATTTTGATCATTCCACTGTTCCCCTAGATGTTCCCTATGTATTTATTCGAATACCCACACAAGTACGGTGCCATTGCCATTGCCAATGCAACCCATTCAATGGTGTAATGAGGTGTACACACGCACGTACCATTGGGGTACGCACGCGTATGGCTGAAATGCAATCGGGAAACGAGGCGTACACACGCACGTACCATTGGGGTACGCTTAGCTCACGTATGGCTAAATTGCAATAGGGAAACGAGGCATACACACGCACGTACCATTGGGGTACGCATTGCTCGCGTATGGCTAAAATGCAATAGGGAAACGAGGCGTACACACCCACGTACCATTGGGGTACTCTTAGCTCGCGTATGGCTAAAATGCAATAGGGAAACGAGGTGTACACACGCACGTACCATTGGGGTACGCTCTGCTCGCGTATGGCGACAATGCAATGGGGAAACGAGGCGTACACATGCACTTACCATTGGGGTACGCTGTGCTAGAGTATGGCTACAATGCAATGGGGAAACGAGGTGTAAAGACGCACGTACCATTGGGGTACCCTCTGCTCGCGTATGGCTACAATGCAATGGGGAAACGAGGCGCACACACGCACGTACCATTGGGGTATGCTGTGCTTGCGTATGGCGACAATGCAATGGGGAAACAAGCCGTACACACGCATGTACCATTGGGGTACGCTGTGCTCGCGTATGGCTACAATGCTAAAGGGAAACGAGGCGTACACACGCACGTACCATTGGGGTACAGTGTGTCAGACATGCTCAAGTGAACGCTTGTGTAGGCTGCGTTCCTGACCTCCTTCATGTCACCATTGGGAGAGTGACCCCAGGAAATCACATTGCAGGGATGTAGTCTACACTCATGTTGACGATGTGGATGCATACATCAGCATGGCATCCTTACATCAGCATGCCCCAGGTGTGGCAAACATTGAAGAAGCACAGGGACTGTGACCTTGTGACTCAGTTGATGTGTGAAAAGCTGTTGAGACATGTCATTAATCATTGTGCACATGTGTATCACATACATTCAACACTTCGCACCTGAGTAACGTCTGCAACATATTGTGATGCACATCAACACTGGAATGGCACACCATTCAGTACAGGGAACTGTCACATGATGACAGGAACATGCCCACTGTCACAGAGGTCTAATAGACGCACAGCATGACCCTGTGTGACCACGTCATGTGTGTGCCATGTGCGACATTGTGCATGCTGTTTGCATATGAAATGAACAGGTCAGTATTATATTACTCACCTTAGAATATCCCCAAGTGTCATCCTGGATATGGCAATTTCCGCTCAGCAGTACACTTGTGTATCGGTAGGCATGTCCTGTGGCTCCGCGTGTGTCGTTGGTGTTGTGTGTGCCGTGATGATGTTGTCTGAGTACTCATACGTCACCTCTGCATGCTCACGTCAGGTCCTCTTTTTTCACAACACCAGCGCTGTTCCCGTATAAGTGTAACCGTACTCATTTTTCCCCCCAAAATCATAGTACGATCACTTCTGACCATTTCACTTGGATTGTCTGACTCAGGACGGTGCCAATAGGGATGTCTGTTTCAAAGCCTGTGCGGATTGCGACCGACTCATGTTGGTGACTGACCCTCACCGTCGGTGTCTCCACTCTATTCACGTCAAGCACGACAACAAGAGCTGCTCCGACTGCCGGGACCAGACATATGAAGCCATGTGTGAGTGGTCCCACAAGCCGCTCAGACTCCAGCAGTTGGTCCTGCACCACAATAGCTCATGGTCTGGACGTAGGATGAGTGCCTGGGTGTGGGTGTTGAGACATCAGAGCCCCTGGATTTGACATAAGTCCTCCAGGGTTAAGTCGTCAGGTAACCCCAAAAAGTCAAAGAGACATCATCACGCTTCAAAATCACCACAATGCACGTGCAATGCTGCATTGGATTTGGGTGACACGGCCCACGCGGCTCCATCAGATTTGCAGCCGTCGTAGCCTGCACCACGACCTCCGATCCCTGCCCTGCATGCGACGCAGGAGGACTAAGTCCATGATGTCCCTCACTCCACCAACGGCCTTCGCAGCGGCGTGATTTGCCCCTGACACCATCACTCGCTTTGGCTCTGACATAGGCGGCGTATTCGTCCCGGACCCGCTGGGACAGACAGGATCTGAATGGTGATCCTGATCCTCACTGGTTCACCTCACAACCTCACCGGCAACTGCCCCCCAGGTGTCAGCCTTGGCGCCGTTCTCGGGTGGTGCTGTCCCCGATACCACACACTATACGGCTCCGGCGTGGGAACTGCGTGGCAGAACACCGCTTTTAATGCTGCATGGGGAGTAAAACTTCAATAGGCCGGGCACAGCTTATGACAACCCTGATTATCAGGGAATGGGTGATAAGGAGTATTGAGAGGGCTATGAAGACCCACTGACACGTGAGTGTCAGTCCCAAGACGACAGGACAGGTTGACTGGGGGATGCGAGTGGTCTGGACACCTCGCCAGACACTGGTGATGTCTCTACTCCAAACATGTCTTTGGATGAGCGGGCAACGTACAGTGTTGTGTTTACGTGGGCGGCCGGAGCCTTGCCCGTTCATCTCCCTGTTGCGGCCGTGAGGACCAACCTCCTCACTTAGGTCCTTAAACTGCAGTCACGCTCCGCTGAGCCTCTGCAGGCGTTTCTTGAGGAATTTACTGTATCTATATTGGCCAGCATGTACAGGCATGCTGCGTGTTTGGCTGTAGATAGGCATGTTGCCAGATACCTACACCCCTACCCGGACTGACCATGTTTCCTGTCCTCCCACCCCAGAGAGCATGGGCATCCAGGCCTCCAAATCACAGATCACATTCCCGTTTGCTCCGCTGTAGAGGGTATCCAAGAGGTATGAGCAGTACGGAAAGATGTTATCATCCTCCCTGAGTCTTGGACTGAGGTCTTCCAACATCACATGCCTCTTTGTCCACTACACACACTCTCTTTGGGACATGGTTGTGGAACTGCTGGCAGAGTGTGCGTTGTAGGTACGGGCAATACTTGGCCAAGCCCTTGTAGGATGCCAATCAGCAGCACCATATTTGATCCGGTGTGGGCTGGATAGCCCCGACTCACTGGGCAGATCGATGGCCTCTACGGAGGCAATTTTGTCAAAAGATTGGTATGTATTCAAAGTCAGGAATATGCTACTAACTACTGTTCCTTACCGATCTTTTGTTACAAAAGGTAAGTAACGAGTTCATACTGTTCAGTACATCTGCTGTAGGAGCATCTATGTTGTGTCCTTGCCGTGATGACAGGGTTTCTAATGTACGCACACCATGCCACTTGTGTTAATGAACCGCTCATATGTGTGATGGCATCACAGACCATCAAACATTTATGCTGTATGATGATGTTCATGTAATAGTTTGGGAAATTTCCCACCCCAATAGGAATATGTCAGAACTGTGCAAATGATGGCACATGTGGTGTGTGTGTGTGTATTGCTGTCAGCTGTCTGGACGTGCAGACAACCTCCTACTGACATTCACATGACGCGTGTCACTGACATGATACATTGTCATGCTCACTCAGACCTTTCCATCAGATCATTTGTATGCATGTCATATCCATTCCAAAGACCACAGGTCTTTTACTTTTCACGGAGGAGTGGCTGTCAGCTGGCACATGTTTCCTCAGTGTGTATCCCACACCACACTCAAAATTGTCTAGATTTGTTGAAGCAGTGTTGCTTGTGCCATATACATTGTTATTGTCTTAGTCAGACAGTTGAACATATTTTCTAATAATTGTGTATTGCAGGGCACCCCCTCTGGAAAGGCCGTTGCCAGACTTGGAAGCCATGAGGGAACGTAATTGCATACATCGTTATCGCTTCACCAGACAGTTGATCAAGGACCTGACGGACAGGCTGGAGGCTCACCTGCAACCACGACACAGGTATCCAACTGCCCTGACACCCAAGGTAAAGGTGATGGCAGCCCTCCATTTCTTTGCCACAGGTACGTTTCAATTTACCATAGCTGATCTGGGAGGGATGTCTCAGACAATGTTAAGCCGTGTATTGACGGATGTATTGGCAGCTATGTTGCTCCACCTTGATGAATTCATTACATTCCCTACTCCAGAACAGTTGACAGATGTCAAGGGGGAATTCCATGCCTTAGGACGCATGCCACATGTAATTGGTGCAATTGATGGTACACATGTTACTCTGGTGCCACCACAGGCTCAGGAGCAAGCGTATCGCAACAGGAAACACTACCACTCGATAAATGCCCTGGTGGTGTGTCTTGCCAACATGATTATCTCACATGTTTCTGCACGTTTTCCAGGATCGTGCCACGATGCTTTCATCATGAGGCGTAGCAGGGTACCACAGATGATGCTGCAGCTGCACAACCACCGGGCATGTCTTGTTGGTGAGTAAACTCTGTCAGCTATGTATGTCAGTATGTCACAACTTCATGAACTGCATCATATTACACACTCATTTCCATGATGTCAATTTGCAGGAGACGCTGGATATCCAAACATGCCGTGGCTAATGACTCCGCTACGCTACCCCAGGACAGCTGCAGACCAGCGGTACAACAATGCTCATGGGAAGACCAGGCGGGTGATCGAGCGAACATTTGGATTCCTGAAGAGCCGCTTCAGGTGCCTGGACAAGACAGGCGGAGCCCTCCAATACAGCCAACGCAAGGTGTGTGACATCTTCACCGTGTGCTGCATGCTACACAACATGGCAGTGGAGAAGGCCGTGCCACTCTACCTTGATTCTGATGAGCTGGAACATCCGCCCGTTGAGGATGAAGGCCTTGCCCAGGATGCCAGTGACGAGGAGGATGAAGATGATATCCGGTGTCACCTCATCCGCAACTTCTTTTCATAATGGTGAGTCATAGCTGCTTTTTTGTAAAACATGTACTATAGAGTTGCGTGGGTAGCATGCTGTGTATGCAACAGACTGTATCCAATGTCACTTGGATGTTTGTTGTGCAGTGTCACACAGGTGCAGATGTAATGCAACACACATACGTGCTATGTGTGTACTTGGAATGTACAGGTGTACTACAACATCTGGATATTCAACAGGACAATGTCAGAATGACATTATACTGAACTTGACCCCATGTGTGCCACTCTCATCCACAGCTCGCCCTGCCTTTTGTCCGTTGGTGTCATCGTGGTCAGCCTGCTATTGCTCATTATGATTGCAACGTCAGCAGAATCGACGGAGCATGCATGGACATGTGGAGAAGTCAATATGGGTAAGGACTCATATGAGGCTGTTTAGCGTTGGTATGGTTTGAAACGTGTGGTACATGTTCATGTGCATGTAGTGAGACCATGCATACATGCAACAACATAATGTTACTTATTACATGTATGCCCACTCCCATGACAGGATAGTCACCCCATCTGACAGTCATCTGTTGTAGTTGTAGACTGTGGTGAATGCATCAATGTGTGTAGACATTGACACTGCAACATTGCATATACCATGGTTTGACATTGTGTCAGAGGTCACAACCACGGACTCTGTGGGGGATTGCAGCCTCACTGTGTGCAATAGAATGTGTCTGGTTCCTCACCTCCAACTTGTGGGCCAGTCCAGTTTGATTACCATCAAACCATGGTGTGTAAGTGTGGCCCAGTGTATGTTCCACATGTTAAGACAACTGTCCTGTGATTCTGTTTACATGGATGCATTGCCCCTTGGTGCAGTATGTCATGTCACTGTCATGTCGTTACCTCAGTGCAGGTTGCGAATACAGATATGCCATCCTTCACAGTGAGTAGCAGTTCTGTTTTGATTCACATGATGCCATGTATGTTTAGCATGAGACATGACAATGTTGGGATGATGCATATGTGAATTATTGTGTTGCACCAGTGGAGTGGGGTCATTCACATGATTCTCTAGTCCCGTGCAGCATTTCTGTGCAATGGTAGGGTATCATTATGTGGCTTGGATCAACATCACTTGCAGTTGATATTTCTTCTACCTGCATATCATATTTAGCATAGTAATGCAAAGTTGATAGATCAAAAGACTGGCTACAGAGTGCCTTCATTGCATGTAGGTCATTAGCTTCCTCATCATATGGGATTCTTACAGCTGTTGTGGTTGAAGTCAAGTTTGCCTACATGGCCCTTATGGGTATACATAATCAAATACAGATATTACACTTTGCGTAAGTAGCAATGCCATATGTTTTAATTTGTTTGTAGGGTCCACATCATCTGAGCCAGTGAATGAGTTTTTATCAACATAGATCTCATTGCATGGTAGCTGACTTGTGAGCGTTACAGAAGACTCAAATGGATGACAGACTGTCCTAGGTTTTATGTGTCCGTGTCATAGCATCGGATCTCATGTGATAGCATGATGAGTAATCTAAAATTGGCTCCAGTCATTACACTTCACAGGTGTGACTGGTACAGTGTATCGAATGAGGTTTTTTTAGTGTCAGTGACATGAGAATGTACTCCTAATGGTTATTTGCCTCTGTTTCAGGTCTCCCTCCCAGCAGTTCCCATCCTCTCCTTCCCTCGCCTGATCACCCTTTTGTGTCTGTCATTTGTACTCAGAACAGGGGGGTTGGGTTTTTGGAGGTGGAACCCTTTGAGCATCACACCACTCTGATGAAGAAAGGTACGGCCAGTCCCTGACAGGCTTGTAGCTAATAGTACTGCTGCATTACAGGTGACATAATTAATAGTCTTATTTGGACTTCTTGCCAATGCCCATGTATGTTTGATAATGCTCCATGGGCTCACAAGGTAAATCATCATGTTGTGCATGACGTGTGATTTCTACTGAATATTGTGCCGCCTTGATGTCAACGCACATGTCCTTCTAATGTGCATGTATACTATATGGCATGAAGTAAGCTTATGCTTGTTATGTGTTTACGTGTACAGTGACCACATGCATGGTGTTGGTGAAGGCTAAAATACTATATTGTGTGTGAGGTAGATGGCTATGTAGCTGCTGTTTAGCTTTGAACACACTAGCTGTAGTCTACACCTGCTGACGCTGTGTGTCCTGTGCCCCACTTGTCCGTAAGGGCCCTGATCCAGTGACTGTGATCTTTGGTGATTACTGTGCCATTTTATTTGCAGTGACCCTGAGTGAGGCAGACAGTCCTGCCTTCACATACACATGCCACTTTGTGGCTTGCCAATGCCCTTGTGGTGTGTGCTTGTTTTGTAAGTTGTCACACCCCTCCTGCCATCATGTCTTCACTCATTCCTGCTGCTGCATACACATCCACGATGCAGCGCACACTATCCAGGAACACAGACACCTACAGGATGACCCTCCTTCCATCCATTTGTAGAGCATGCTCCTGCCACCCTACACACAGACAATACCAGACAATCATCCTCCTGGTATCACAATGCTTCAAACTCAGCCATTACAGCTTCTATGCCTGTGTGTGCAACACATACTGGCACGACTATGCAGATTCACATGACATTGGGTCTACGTACCACCAGGTCATGTGCCGTGTACAGCACACACACACCTTCCATAGGCACAATATTGTACAGTGTTACCTTGTCAACACCACAGCAGCAAAAATCCACTTGCTTACAGTCATGTGGCAGTACACGACCTGGTCACACCACTTCAACATAGCTGTCACAGTCAGTCAAGTAGCCACAGGGGACACACACCATGACCACGTCTCTTGGGTGTAGTGTGATTTGCCCGTTCTGGTGTAGGTAATTGTCAGACGTGGGTAGTTGTTCTGTATGCGTTGCTCCCATTACAGGAGTATAGTACTTGTAGCTCCATAGGGGGAGGTCACCTAATCAGGTGTGCTTGTGTAGAGTGCTACAGCCCATTGCCCACAGTCTGTCCTGCCACCCTTGTCCTGTGTGCCATTCATCACATCCACAGTACTGCATCATGCTGATGATAGTTCACATACCTGAGGACACAGATGTAGGTACTCCCTATGTGGACAACTAGTTTTGTCACAATGATCTGTACACCTCTAAGTGACTCTCCTGGGCCTGGCTGTTATAGCAGTTTTGTGATCCAAACCCCCCTTCAGCATTTACTATCCCACACAGGTGTGTCTTTCCATCCATGTATCTAGTTGTTAGGAATTTCTGAACGATGTGTGTCCTCACACAGATTCTGATCCAAGTGTATGGATGGCTGCAGTTTGTTGGATACTCTTGCATTTCATACATTTGCACACACATATCATTTTATGCTGTGGTTTAAACATAACTCACCAAATGCGTATGAGGTTTAGAATATTTATTTGGTGATCTTGTGCAGGAAACGTGAATAGGTGCTGTACAGAAAGGGGTGGAATCCAAAGTTCACTGCTGGAGATGAGATGCCTTACAGTTTCAGTCAACAGAGTCCAGTCCACAGTGCTTGGCATCATTGGGCAGACTGTGACCAGCAAGTTCATGTGGGAGGGTCTCATAGGTGATGCTGTTGCACCCAGGGGAAATATGCCAGGTCCAGTGTCCTGGGAGATGTGCATGGCCCACTGCCCCTCAACGTCTTAGCCGTGGACGACCCACCTTCCTTGGGGGACCCTCACGTGCAGGCATGGACGATGCATGGGACGCTACGTCAGACAGTTCCTCCTCCTCCTCCTCCCTCCCTGTGGCTGGTGTTGCACTTTTTTTAGGTTAATCAGAAAGGGCCACCTCACATTGGGTGGATGTGTATCCAGATGTCATTGGAATACAACATCTTTGTTAAAATACCCCTCACACACCAAAAGGGCCCTTGGTGTCATGCTTCATCATCGGGGTCTTCCCGTCCCGCTGCGGGGCGGGGCAGTGCTGCGACAAGCGGATACGCTGGAGCACCTTTAGATGGAGGTGCTATGTGTTAGGAGTGAGTGTCAGTGGGGTCAGGGGTGATATAAGGTGTGAGTTAAAAAATACCTGGCCTAGTGGAAAAAAATAATTTTATTAAACACTGGCTGGTATTATTAAAAGTAAAAAGTGAAACGGAGAGATGGAGCTGGTTAATGGGCTCTCTCTCCTAAGTGGGTCAACATGTTTCGAGGCGCGGGGCCTCTTCGTCAGGACCTAGGGGAGATCCCCCTGTCACTCACTAATGTTTCTCCACATAGGTAGAAAAAGGTGTATGTACAAAAAGTGAACAAAAAAAACTATGTGAGTAACTACAATTTAATAATTACAACACATATATGCTACCACACTAATAATGTAGTTTGCCTGCAAGGTAAGAATAATAGATTACAAATGCGCTGATCCCAAGGTGCGCTTAACTCAAATTTACCTGTAATAGAAAATGAGAAACACACAAAAATATATACGTTAGGGGATCATGCGTAAACAGTGAAGATTTGTTGAAGTATTTCTTCAGAAAACACACGGTCAGTCACACACAGAATAAGTAACACATAGAGGTTGAGAATAGCCAGGGGTTAGAGATATTGAAATGCATACTTATCAATGGGGGGGTCAATGCCTCATGAGCCAGCATAAGACTGAAGGGTATGATGGGGTCTCAACTGCAGAGAGGGAGAAGAGGGGGTATAATGTAAATCTGCCCCCACAGTTGTATAGTATAGCTCAACCAGGTTATGGCTGGGATACAGGTTTTATCTCCCTGGAGACGGCTATGCCGTACTTACTGCGCCCCTAGCACGTTTGTGCTTCCTCCTTCGTCCGCGGCTTCCGTGGATATGAGGGAGGCAGAGGGCGTCGTGATTATATACTAGGTAGTAATTGGATAACTGATCAATTAAGCGTGGCGAAAAGCCCGCCGAATATCAAGGGCCAGAAAGGTAAATGAAGGGGGCGGCCATGTTGGAGTGTTAAATAACACCTATAGATGTTAGTTTCTCAGCCCGGGTACCCGGTCAGTATCGGTTGTTCGCACTCTTCATAGGTATGAGGCAAAACATAGTTGACCGGCTTGACAGAGCGGGAAGTTAAATCAGCAGCGGCGAAAGGCGCAGCTAGTTTAGTCAATGCGCATGCGCCACCGCATCTGCACTGAGCGCATGGGCGTTGGTCAGTCGCTGATGCCGGTGCGCATGCGCGCAGTGATCCCCGCGTTGTGTTCCCAGCTGACACACGCGCTGTATAGACTTCGCGAATGCCTCCAGGATAAACATGTTTAGGCTCGAGAGGCTGGTGAAGATGGAAAATCGCCACATTGATAAGTAGTCTATATTAAAATGTGTAAATTGAACTGCAATGTCCATTAAAGAGTTGGAAAGATGCTGAGATATTAAAGAGGGAGATGTTAAAGACAGAGTGTGCCAATGGTAATGATATGTTCATGTATATACACACCATTAAGTTTGTAGGGGGGCTGGAAGGGGTGGGACCTATGGAGAATTTTTACTGTAGTGCATTTATGCTTCAGTGGCCATTCTTTCAAAAGGAAAATTTCTTTATTGGAGACAGAGGTGTCTGTAGTATTGTAAAGTACAGCGAGCCCTAAGTATTCAGTTGAGACCACGGGATGTCATCGTTCAAGCCAGTGCGATGGGTCCCCAAACGGAACACCCAACGTTGTTCTTTAGATAGGAGGTCTCTATCATTGGGGAAAGCCTCAATGACAGTCCACTTAAGGTCATGGACACTGTGTCCTACAGTGGCAAAATGAGCAGACATTTTTGTGGTAGACCTGTTGCAGCGTACATTGCTGCGGTGTTCACCTATTCGAATTTTCACGGGTCTACTGGTCATACCTACATACTCCTTGTTGCACGGACAAGTGATTAAGTACACCACATTGCGACTGTTGCAATTTGTGAAGGCTCGTTGCTCCCATGTAGACTGGTTAGAAAAGGTGATACTACTGCTCTTCTTTGTGTATTGGCAAGATACACAGGACCCACAGGGGTGGTGTCCACTGATCCCCGCGACCCTAGAGGGTTCGATTGCACCCGTTGTTTTTGGTCTTGTGTGGACCAGGAGATCCTTTAGGTTCATTCCCCTCCTATGCGCAAACATTGGTTTGGGAAAATCCAGTTGGCCACATGATAACACCCTCCAGTGTTTGTTCACGATCTTCGTGATTTGATTGGAGTTGGTGTTGTAGGTGGTAACGCAGATGGGGCGTAGATCTGGTTCTTTTGCTTCTGTGTCGTCCAGGAGGGCTTCCCTGTTGTTATTGCGAGCACGCTTGAGGCGTTTAAGAACAATGTTCGCCGGGTACTGTCTGTTCAGGAGTTTGCACTCCAGGTCTGCTGCTTGAGTCTTAAAATCATCTATATTGCTACAGTTACGTCGTAGGCGGAGAAATTGTCCGTACGGAAGGTTCTCACGCAAGTGGCGTGGGTGGAAACTACTGTACAAAAGTAGACTGTTCTTGGCTGTGGGTTTGAAGTGAGTAGTAGTTGCAAGTTTGCCTCCTTTAGGGAATATGTTCAGATCTAAAAACACCAGATTTTCGTTGGAAGCAGTGTGAGTAAATTTTAGGAACTGATCTTGTTGGTTAAGCCAGTTCATGAAGCAGGTAACCGAGTCTAGATCGCCCTTCCATATGACAAAAATGTCATCTATGTACCTCTTCCAAGTGAGTACACGATGTCTATGGGGATTGCTCTGATCCAGAATTTTAGTGGATTCCAGGTGGTGTACGTAGAGACCTGCCAGACTGGGGGCACAGGTGCTCCCCATACTGGTCCCGTGTCTTTGGAGGTAGTAAGTGTCCTCATATTGAAAGAAATTCTTTGTGAGGGACAAAGAGATGCATTCGAGGACCACTTGTCTGGGGGTGTGGTAATCCCATGGTGTGGAGAATAGTACTTCCTCTATTATCTCCAAGGTTTCTCTATGTGGAAGACTTGTGTAGAGGCTCTCCACGTCAAGTCCCACAAGAAGATCGTGTTCCGGGTCAAAGGGAACATCCTTGATCAATTGGAGGACTGCCTTGGTATCCCTTAGATAGGTATCGGTGCTCTGCACAATTGGCCGGAGGAATGCGTCTGCAAACTTAGATAGTGGTTCCAAGATCGAGTTTATGCCAGACACAATCGGACGCCCAGGTGGATAAGGGGCGTCCTTGTGAATCTTGGGTATAGTGTAAAAGTACGGTACTCTTGGTTTGTCTTGGATTAGAAACTCACTCTCTTTCCTAGTCAGCCAATCGTGAGCTCTTGCTTCCTCAATCATTATCAGGATCGAGATCCTCACTTCCTCTGAGGGAGGGCGTCGTGATCATATACTTCCTCTGAGGAAGTGAGGATCTCGATCCTGATAATGATTGAGGAAGCAAGAGCTCACGATTGGCTGACTAGGAAAGAGAGTGAGTTTCTAATCCAAGACAAACCAAGAGTACCGTACTTTTACACTATACCCAAGATTCACAAGGACGCCCCTTATCCACCTGGGCGTCCGATTGTGTCTGGCATAAACTCGATCTTGGAACCACTATCTAAGTTTGCAGACGCATTCCTCCGGCCAATTGTGCAGAGCACCGATACCTATCTAAGGGATACCAAGGCAGTCCTCCAATTGATCAAGGATGTTCCCTTTGACCCGGAACACGATCTTCTTGTGGGACTTGACGTGGAGAGCCTCTACACAAGTCTTCCACATAGAGAAACCTTGGAGATAATAGAGGAAGTACTATTCTCCACACCATGGGATTACCACACCCCCAGACAAGTGGTCCTCGAATGCATCTCTTTGTCCCTCACAAAGAACTTCTTTCAATATGAGGACACTTACTACCTCCAAAGACACGGGACCAGTATGGGGAGCACCTGTGCCCCCAGTCTGGCAGGTCTCTACGTACACCACCTGGAATCCACTAAAATTCTGGATCAGAGCAATCCCCATAGACATCGTGTACTCACTTGGAAGAGGTACATAGATGACATTTTTGTCATATGGAAGGGCGATCTAGACTCGGTTACCTGCTTCATGAACTGGCTTAACCAACAAGATCAGTTCCTAAAATTTACTCACACTGCTTCCAACGAAAATCTGGTGTTTTTAGATCTGAACATATTCCCTAAAGGAGGCAAACTTGCAACTACTACTCACTTCAAACCCACAGCCAAGAACAGTCTACTTTTGTACAGTAGTTTCCACCCACGCCACTTGCGTGAGAACCTTCCGTACGGACAATTTCTCCGCCTACGACGTAACTGTAGCAATATAGATGATTTTAAGACTCAAGCAGCAGACCTGGAGTGCAAACTCCTGAACAGACAGTACCCGGCGAACATTGTTCTTAAACGCCTCAAGCGTGCTCGCAATAACAACAGGGAAGCCCTCCTGGACGACACGGAAGCAAAAGAACCAGATCTACGCCCCATCTGCGTTACCACCTACAACACCAACTCCAATCAAATCACGAAGATCGTGAACAAACACTGGAGGGTGTTATCATGTGGCCAACTGGATTTTCCCAAACCAATGTTTGCGCATAGGAGGGGAATGAACCTAAAGGATCTCCTGGTCCACACAAGACCAAAAACAACGGGTGCAATCAAACCCTCTAGGGTCGCGGGGATCAGTGGACACCACCCCTGTGGGTCCTGTGTATCTTGCCAATACACAAAGAAGAGCAGTAGTATCACCTTTTCTAACCAGTCTACATGGGAGCAACGAGCCTTCACAAATTGCAACAGTCGCAATGTGGTGTACTTAATCACTTGTCCGTGCAACAAGGAGTATGTAGGTATGACCAGTAGACCCGTGAAAATTCGAATAGGTGAACACCGCAGCAATGTACGCTGCAACAGGTCTACCACAAAAATGTCTGCTCATTTTGCCACTGTAGGACACAGTGTCCATGACCTTAAGTGGACTGTCATTGAGGCTTTCCCCAATGATAGAGACCTCCTATCTAAAGAACAACGTTGGGTGTTCCGTTTGGGGACCCATCGCACTGGCTTGAACGATGACATCCCGTGGTCTCAACTGAATACTTAGGGCTCGCTGTACTTTACAATACTACAGACACCTCTGTCTCCAATAAAGAAATTTTCCTTTTGAAAGAATGGCCACTGAAGCATAAATGCACTACAGTAAAAATTCTCCATAGGTCCCACCCCTTCCAGCCCCCCTACAAACTTAATGGTGTGTATATACATGAACATATCATTACCATTGGCACACTCTGTCTTTAACATCTCCCTCTTTAATATCTCAGCATCTTTCCAACTCTTTAATGGACATTGCAGTTCCATTTACACATTTTAATATAGACTACTTATCAATGTGGCGATTTTCCATCTACACCAGCCTCTCGAGCCTAAACATGTTTATCCTGGAGGCATTCGCGAAGTCTATACAGCGCGTGTGTCAGCTGGGAACACAACGCGGGGATCACTGCGCGCATGCGCACCGGCATCAGCGACTGCCCAACGCGCATGCGCTCAGTGCAGATGCGGTGGCGCATGCGCATTGACTAAACTAGCTGCGCCTTTCGCCGCTGCTGATTTAACTTCCCGCTCTGTCAAGCCGGTCAACTATGTTTTGCCTCATACCTATGAAGAGTGCAAACAACCGATACTGACCGGGTACCCGGGCTGAGAAACTAACATCTATAGGTGTTATTTAACACTCCAACATGGCCGCCCCCTTCATTTACCTTTCTGGCCCTTGATATTCGGCGGGCTTTTCGCCACGCTTAATTGATCAATTATCCAATTACTACCTAGTATATAATCACGACGCCCTCTGCCTCCCTCATATCCACGGAAGCCGCGGACGAAGGAGGAAGCACAAACGTGCTAGGGGCACAGTAAGTACGGCATAGCCGTCTCCAGGGAGATAAAACCTGTATCCCAGCCATAACCTGGTTGAGCTATACTATACAACTGTGGGGGCAGATTTACATTATACCCCCTCTTCTCCCTCTCTGCAGTTGAGACCCCATCATACCCTTCAGTCTTATGCTGGCTCATGAGGCATTGACCCCCCCATTGATAAGTATGCATTTCAATATCTCTAACCCCTGGCTATTCTCAACCTCTATGTGTTACTTATTCTGTGTGTGACTGACCGTGTGTTTTCTGAAGAAATACTTCAACAAATCTTCACTGTTTACGCATGATCCCCTACCGTATATATTTTTGTGTGTTTCTCATTTTCTATTACAGGTAAATTTGAGTTAAGCGCACCTTGGGATCGGCGCATTTGTAATCTATTATTCTTACCTTGCAGGCAAACTACATTATTAGTGTGGTAGCATATATGTGTTGTAATTATTAAATTGTAGTTACTCACATAGTTTTTTTTTTTTGTTCACTTTTTGTACATACACCTTTTTCTACCTATGTGGAGAAACATTAGTGAGTGACAGGGGGATCTCCCCTAGGTCCTGACGAAGAGGCCCCGCGCCTCGAAACATGTTGACCCACTTAGGAGAGAGAGCCCATTAACCAGCTCCATCTCTCCGTTTCACTTTTTACTTTTAATAATACCAGCCAGTGTTTAATAAAATTATTTTTTTCCACTAGGCCAGGTATTTTTTAACTCACACCTTATATCACCCCTGACCCCACTGACACTCACTCCTAACACATAGCACCTCCATCTAAAGGTGCTCCAGCGTATCCGCTTGTCGCAGCACTGCCCCGCCCCGCAGCGGGACGGGAAGACCCCGATGATGAAGCATGACACCAAGGGCCCTTTTGGTGTGTGAGGGGTATTTTAACAAAGATGTTGTATTCCAATGACATCTGGATACACATCCACCCAATGTGAGGTGGCCCTTTCTGATTAACCTAAAACCCTGATAAGAGGAGGACGTGCCCACCTCGGTGCCCACCGGCACCACCTCTTCACTCCCCCCTTTTGATTTCCTTGGTGTTGCACTTTGCCATGATGTTGCTGGCCTTGTGACACAGGGAGGGTGCTGCATGTTGGCAGCTACCTGACGTAGCGATTGGCTCATTTCCCGATGCACCGTCAAGAGCTGAGCCAGACTTTCCTCCACCCGTCCATAATGTTGGTCTTGCCTGGCTATTTGCCCTGCCTGCTGTTGTTTAACCTGGTTGAGGGCCTCCGCAAGGTGGCTTACCTCCCTGGTGTCCCGCCGGTATGCCTCTAGGATGTTAGTGAGTTCAGGCATACGGTCACTGCAGCTGACTGGCCAGATTCTCGCCTCCGCCATGCGCCACTCCCACCACCCTGAACCACACGAGCATGGCCTGCGCTTGTGGGCACATCCGATCGACGGGTCCCCGAGTGCTGGCAGGGTGGAGGTTGTCTGCCACCTCAGGGGCGCCTGACAAAGGGTGTCCCTCATTTTCAGACAGGCTCTCTGGTGGATCATGGGCAGGGCTCTGACCTGTCTGCTGGGATGTGGTGGGAATGGTTCCGGTGGTTGGCAGGGATGTAGCTGGTACAGTTGCTGCAGGGGTTTGGGATCCAGAGGAGCCAGGTTGGTTGGGGTCATCCACAGTGCGTTGAGTGGCGTCGCTGTCGGTGGGGTCTGGGTCCTGCTGAGCCTGAGACTGGGATCCTTCTCCCCCCTGGTTGGGGGGGCTCCACACGTTGCCCTGTGTGTGGGAGAAACAGACACTGTTAACGCACTATCAAGTGACATCTTGTTTAGTTATCGATTATCAGCATCACAGTTCCACAAGCTTTACATTGTTGTCATTGTTCAGTTGTGTATGTAGTGGTAGTAAATTGACATGTACTCTGGGGTTTTTTCCTTCTTCCATTCTCTTGACAATGAATGACACAGCCATTGCTGTGTCTTGTCTTGCCAGCACAACACATGTAAAGCAGTGCTCAGGTTCACGCAACATCCAGGATACGGTGTTAATCCTTATGTCTGCGTCAAGCATGCACAGAGTTTAGATGCAGCATGTTCATGTAAGAGACAGAGCATCATTAAATCGCATACCATCTTCTACTTTGGATAGGTGTTGCTGTTCCGTGATGGCCAAACAATGCCAACACCCCTGGACCTGTACACACACTTCTAGATCATGGCTTTGGAACGTGCCACTTCTCAAAGATGCATCACCTTGTCAATACCCATGTCCATGTTGGTACTTAAGTTCATCCACAACGTTCATGAGATGGGGCACGTGCATTGTGTGAGAGGCACAATGGGCTGGAGCATCTGCAATGTGCATGTAAAAGTTGTATGCGTATTGTGGAAAAGTAAATTTTGCCATGTTCTGTGTCCCTACGCCTCATCCATCATATGTTATGTGTGCATGACCAATATGCATATGTTATTCCCCATGTCCGATTAATGACGCAATTCCAGTTGTGTCCACCTCTAGTATGTTAGTTTCCAGTCCTCGTGAATACTACGAATATCAGGCCTATGTAAAGTTATGTTGCCACGTTTCCCAGTGTGCACGTTATTTCATTATAAAGTCCCCGTTTCTAGGCCTCAACAGGGCCCAGACCACAGATTCAGCTCCTGTCTCCTGAAAGCCTCGCTGAGGAGCGATACAGCCCCCACCTGTATCCTCGACCCTTCACTTACTTCCTGCCTCGCAGTGCCCGGTGCAGCTTGGCTCTGCCTCTGAGTCTGCCAAAAGTATGTTATGATTCCAGCTATCAGTTCAGTCCTCCTTCTGCATTCCTAAGCTACTGAACTGCATCAATAGTTTCCGTCATTGTCTAGCCTTCTCGTCTCCATGTTAGAGAAATACTGTATTTAATGGTCATTTAATATTCTCCATCACGCACTACATGTAGAATAATGCATGGTCCAGTCTTAGAATCAAGTTAGCTTTTCCCCTCATGACTTCTAGTTTATATCAACATGTTCCCTAAACATCAGATACCAGATAGGGTTTAGGTACATGTCGCTCCGACCCTCCAGACTCTAGTCTCTGCTCCTAGCACAGAGTTCGTAGCCCCCAGCTTCTCCTAGTAACACGTCATTGCCAGTTTTCGCGCACCATTAGGTTAGAGGCCCCGGCTCCTTAGGTAGCCCCCTCCTATGTTTCCGCCCATTCATGACATATTCTGTTACGTTTGCGTCACATGTCTATGTATACTCCCAGTTACACCTCTTTTTACTGTTATCTCTCGCGACTGCTACGCGTCACGCCTTCTGCTCCACCCACTGCTACGCCTACTGCAATGTAATGCTATGTGTTTGCGCTATGTATATATGCCTGTGTTTTGTTATTGAATGTTAGCGCGCTCATCCCAGACCTAGCCCCAGCAGCTGCTGGGCCTCTTTTCCCCTGCTGGGCCCCAGTTGTCCTGCTGGGCCCTGTCATTCTGTCCCTATGCAGGTTGTCCTGATCCTGTCCTTATGCTGTAATAAACCTGCAGAAACTCCTACTACCTCGAATCTTGACTCTTATTTTATTGAGCTATCTGTTATTCATTCATTCATCCAAAAATAGATCCGGTATTATTTATTTATATACCACATAATGGCGCCCGAACAGGGACTTGCCCTTTCCCCACGCGTCGGTGAAGCCACGCCGACCCCCTGACCCTCTGCAGTCGTGACGGAACTCTTCTGCGCAGTGGCAGATATTTCTGCTCAAGTATCCCTCAGGCCCACGGAGGAGACGGAGGAGGCGGTCCAGCATCCGAACGAGACGGTGGAGGAACGCGGCGAGTCCCGACCAGAGCCCAAGCCGAGAGTCCAAGGTCCGAGGTATCCGGAGGCCCACCCGTAACTGAAGTCCGAAGTTCGTCGTCCGTCGTCCAGTCCAGTCCGAGGCTTTCCGTTCCGTGCTGCCCGGTGAGTACCATTGCTGGGGTAGTATCTAGACAGGACCAATTTAAATTGACTCCTGGTCCGTGGGTTGGTGGTGCCCAGACTCACAAACGAAGTGTTCACCTAGGTGGATACGGGTCCTGATGCGTCCCTTTATGGGACCGGTATGTTCCGTACTGTTACAGCAGTGCATCCAGTAACTCTAGTCTGTTCCGTTCTCGAGAAAATCTGTTCTATTTCTGTTCTCAGTATTCCAGGTAATATTCTGTTCGAACTGTTATTTATAATGTTCTTCATGTATTTTACTGTTGTGGTATGAGTGCGATGTGATTTCGTGTTTTTATTGTGTATTGTATTGTGTCCAGATTACAGTTCAGTCATGCCTATATTTTCCAAGTTACGTCAGTTAAAAACTAGAAAGGGTCTGTTAGAGGAAGCAGTTCCTGTCCCGCCTAGGGACAGTCCAGGTCACTTTATGTATCAGAAACATGGCATAAGCGCCATATTGTATCTAGATTTATGGGTAGAGTATACCAAACAGTTAGAAGAAAAGTATAGATGGCCCGTATCGGGTACATGGGATGCCGAATGTATCATGCGAGTAGAAGAAGCATTATGGAAAAAGAAAGCCAGACAGTCACAGAAAGATGCCATCGAGTTATGGCGTAAAGAAGCGCATAGAAGAACGGAAAAGGAAGTCAGAAAGTCAGAGTTAAGTAGAGAATCCCAGGAACGAGCCCAAGAAAGAGAATTAATCGAGATAGGTGAACAAGTCAAAGCCGAACAGTCAGATAGACAGAGGCATGCCCTTATCAAGGGTATGTATCCTCTCCTTGCCGAAGGTTTGCCAAAAGCGACCCCAGAGGCATCCAGTAATTTCCCGCCACCATTAGTTCCGACTAAGCTACGTCACAAACCGACCGCAGCTGATATTTTCATTTCGTCCTATCTGGACGACACAGTCCCCGAATATGCAAATCCTGTCCGCGCTCCGCCAGTCCCTGTAAATCAGGCACTTCCCGCTCCTCCAGACACCGGAGTACCTGTTACGGTACCCCCGGTCCAGCCTACAGTTCCATTTCCCACTCTGCCAGGACGTAGAGCCTCAGTAGACGACTCTAGTCTAGGGGCCGCAGGAGGAGCTACTCCTCAAACCCCGCCGCCACACAAGCGTTTATCAGCACTCGAATTACATGCTCAAGCATCACAGCGTACTCCTAAAAGTAATAAGTCTGTTACAGAAATCAGGCAAGCCCTTAACGAATGTGTCTATGATCCAGTTCCAGGCGAATATACTATGGTTTTATATTCCTTACGTGTAAGGAGAGTGACCGAGTATCTAGTCACCTTACCGAATATGAAAGAAGATCTAGACAGAATATATCGTTTCATCCGTACAGGGGATGATCCAGAAAGTATTGGCGAGATTATGTCTCAAAGGAAAGCCGAGATTCAGCTCATGATATTAAAGTTCCTGATCAATTGTCTAATAAGAGAACAAGATTACCCGTCTAAAGATCCCGCCGAAATGAGAATCCTGACAAGGTGGAGTGATAATATAGCCGAGGGTAAGCACAAGACCGTCGGTGCTATGGAGAGTATGTACAAGAAAATTCGTAAAGAAATAATAAGGTTACACGACCAGCGTAAAGCAGCACAAGTAAGCGAGAAAGAAAGTATCTCTGATCCTGAAGAGGAAGAGAACGAGAATCCCGCCAGAATAGCGTATGTAGGAAAATCCAGATTTCCAGATCGCCATTTACGCCTAGAACACAAGTCTGTTTTTCATCATCCAGCACCAGAACAAGGTTCTCTAGAACAAGTATTTCAAGCTACCGATCACATTCTGAAATCACGAGTCGGTTATAGTGAATTAAGTACCATGCATGAACAAGAACTAGCCCGATCAGCAGTCCGATGGATTACTGATTCTACCACTTTTCCAGACGAAATAGTGGCACAAATGTTTCTAAAACTGCCCCCAGCTGAGCAACGACTGGTGGGTATGTATATGATTCAGCACCTCATTACTTTGTATGAGGGTCAACATTCTGACCCAGGCCCGTTACACGATATTCTGAACGAGTTACTCCAGTATAGATGGAGAGGTCTAGGTACCGATTTAATTAGTGTCATTCTAGAACAGCGCCACAAATATAGAACGTTTCTGAACCCGCATTTTGTTCATGTCTCACCCCCAGAAAGTAAATCATTCTACATAGACAGACAGAATCCGTTACGAGAAGTCCACCCAGTCCAAGGGGCGGGTGGCGTAATGCAACGAGTGTTTGTATACACTCCGATATCAAAGATGGAACTTCTTGAAATGAAGAAATTAATTCCCTGTCATGACAAAGATCCAGCAGGGTTCCATAGAGAATTAAAAGACATGCTCCGTATGGGAGAATACACTTACCCAGATATCATTAAAATGTTAAAGGTCCTGTTACCCGCAGGGGTGTATGAAAAGTTAAAAGAAAAAGAATGGGAGGTGGGAGAGAAAAAGATCGATTGGACAGCTCTAGAAGCTGAAGACAAGGCACGAGTACCAGGTACCGGTCTTGGAGATAAATGTAAAGAATTACCAGAATTATTGATTCAAGTTTTACCCAGATTATTGACAACGAGGAAAGAAGACTGGGATGCAATCTCAGCCTGTAAACAGAAACAAGATGAAGATATTAGTGATTTTTATTCTAGATTTGAGAAATGTTTCAGTATCAACAGTGGTCTCAAGACAAGTAGTGAGTCATACCCTCATCTTTTCGTCACCAAATTAGTCGAGAATTCAAGCCCACAAATTAAAAATCGAGTTTTGAAAGTCGAAAGCACCTGGCAAGCAAATACTCCGTCCCAGATGCTCCAGATGCTCCAGTACCACCAGAATAGAATCAGAGAAGAGCAAGAACACGAAAGAAAACGTATGAAAGACACGAAAATGAAAGTGCTAGTTGCACAATCTGTTCCTCAAGACAGTCAGAAGAGGGGTCCGAATCAAGTCAGTCATCCTGCAGCTCCCGTTAAAGGGAACTGCAATTATTGTAAACAGCCAGGTCATTTTATAAACGAGTGTGCAGTTCTGAAACATAATATAGCTACTGGTAAGACTAAAGAAAGACCACGTCCGCCTAGACAAGAACAAGTTTCACAGATTCCTCAGCCACAGAATGCACAACAGACAGTTACAGTACCGCAGCCTATTGCTGCAACACAGCACGTTACATCACAGATGTACCAGTATGCACAGTCTGAGTATCCAGAGTATCAGTCATATTCATGAAACAGCCTAGAGAGGGAGGTAGGCTTGCCTCTCATCGAGATACCTGTAGACCAAGAAGGTCCCTATGTTCACAGTCAAGTATTAGGGAAAGACAGAAAGTTTTTGATCGATACAGGGGCAAGTAGGACCACAATTAGTCATGCCGAAGTTCCAGGGGCTCCGCTCTCAGGCTCAAGAAATGTTTCCCTTGGATTTTCAGGAAAACCAATAGTTAATGAAATATCTAAGCCAGTTACTCTAGAAGTAGGTCCATTGTCCCGTACTACTGATCTGTTACTTACTAAGTCATGTCCAGAAAATCTGTTAGGCATTAGGACACTGAAAGAGTTAGGTGCAGTTATTTGCTGTTCCCCAGAGGGAATACGTCTGTTCCTACGTGACTTTAAGGGTCACTATGTATTACGAGATTTTGATTCAAGATTGTCTAATGTTCCGCAGCACTTATGGGCGCAAGGTCCAACTGATGTAGGTTACATGCAAATCACACCCCATCGTGTGACTCTCAAACCAGGTGTAGTGTTACCCCGAATCAGACAGTACAGATTGCCACCTGAGGCTGTAGCAGCCTTATCCAAAATTATTGACGAGCTCATGGCTCAAGGAGTAGTTGTAGAAACTGACTCCAATGTATGTAATTCTCCGATCATTCCAGTCATGAAACGTACTGATCCGAATGCACCCCCAGTATATCGATTAGTGATTGATTTACGAGAGCTTAATAAATGTATTATTCCTCAGTACCCAGTTGTCCCAGACATCTCTTCCCTGTTAACAGCCATTGATTCCGAAGCCATGTTTTTCACTGTCATAGACCTCAAGAATGCATTTTTCAGTGTTCCAATTCATCCAGACAGCCAGTTTCTTTTCGGATTTTGTTTAAATGGAAGGAGCTATATGTTCACACGCGCTCCTCAAGGTTTCACAGAAAGCCCTAGTATTTACAGTCAAGCACTCAAGAGACAACTAGACAACATTCACATGCCAACTGACACTGCCCTGCTCCAGTATGTCGATGATCTACTGATCACTGCCCGTTCTGAATGTGCTTGCGAGCGAGCATCCCTTACAGTTCTGTATTTTCTCGCCGAGATGGGGCACAAGGTGTCACCTTCGAAGCTTCAATTCTGTGTCCAGCAAGTGGTATACTTAGGACACTTGCTGTCCAAGAGGGGTAGGCAGTTGACACCCGACCGTATCCAGTTAATAGCGAGTCTTCCCCAGCCCAGAACCCAGAAGGAGGTACGTGCCTTTATCGGCCTTACTTCTTATTGTAGACAATGGATTCCCCAGTATGCATTTCTAGCCAAGCCACTGATACAGTTAACGACACAGGAGGCAGCCGTAGCGACTGTCCTCCCTTGGACATCTGAACATACACTTAGTTTTAACGAGTTAAAGAAAGCCCTATGTCAAGCTCCAGTTCTAGCTACACCGAACTACAGTAAGCCTTTTACACTTTTTGTTACTGAACGCGAAGGTACAGCATTGTCTGTTCTCACACAAGATCAAGCAGGACAATACAAGCCCTGTGCTTATTTTTCGAGCACATTAGATCCAGTAGCCCAGGCGTTGCCTGCGTGCCTCAAGTCAGTTGCAGCCACAGCTCTAGCTATCAGACAAAGTGATTCCATAGTTTTAGGACATTCCCTGACAGTACAAGTCCCACATTCCGTGGAAGTTCTTTTAAACCGAACACAAACTCAGCACTTGACAATTGCACGTTTAACAGGTTATGAATTGACACTGTTCCAGCCACACATAGATATTAGACGCTGCAACGTCCTGAATCCTGCTACACTGTTACCATCAGTTAGTTTAAATCCAGACCCACATGACTGTGTGGAAGTAGTTAACATTACGACAAAGCCAAGACAAGACCTGACAGACATTCCGTTACCAGATCCTGACCTGACACTTTATGTGGATGGTTCATGTATGAGAACTAGTACAGGAGAACTAGTCGCCGCGTATGCAGTGACTACTGACACTGAAGTTATCAAGACACACCGTATTGACACCCTGTCCGCTCAAGCAGCAGAGCTAGTCGCTCTGACACAAGCCTGTATACATGCCAAGAACCTGAAAGTTAATGTTTACACAGATTCACGTTACGCATTCGGAGTTGTACACGACTTCGGAGTACTCTGGCAGGAGAGAGGTTTCATGACTTCTCATGGAACCAAGATTCAGCATGGTCTCCTTATTCAAGCCCTGTTAGATGCCATACATTTACCGACATCCATTGCTATCATGAAATGCAAAGCACATACGAAAGTTACTGACATTATTTCCCAAGGTAATGATCTAGCAGACCGCACAGCCAAGCTTACAGCACAGACTCCAGACATTCCAGTTAACATGACACATACTCCAGATCCGATTACATGTATGACAGTTAAGGACCCTACACAAGATGTCATAGATATCCAGTTACATGCTACCCCCGAAGAAATCAAGAAATGGTCCGAACAAGGAGGGGTTCAGACAGATCAAGGATGGTTAACGAAGGGTAGAGCCACATGGTTTCTCCCCGATTCTATGGTTCAAGTTATTATCAATACCGCACATAGTCCAGCACATTTAGGAGAAAAAGCTATGTTAGACAGTATCCAGAACATTTGGTTCAACAAGCATTTACGAGCTGCAGCCAAGCAGAAAGTCCGCACCTGTATGATATGTTGTCAGTTTAATCCAGGTAAAAGTGTCCCGGTGGAACAAGGTGGTTTCCAGCCCCCTGACCACCCTTTTGAGGTCCTCCAGATGGATTATATTCAGATGGAGCGATGTCGAGGTTTCAAGTATGTCCTTGTAGTTGTATGCGCTTTGTCCAGGTGGACAGAAGCATATCCAGTCCCAGATTACACAGCCGCGACCACTGCCAAGCAGTTGGTTCGTGAATTTTTCCCTAGATACGGACTCCCTAGAGTCGTATATTCTGATAACGGTCAGCCATTCTCTTCAGAGTTAATGAAGCACGTTTCCCTGTTGTTAGGGTACCAGTGGAAGTTCCATTGTGTACGCCATCCTGAAGCAGCCGGTCTCGTAGAGAGACATAATCAGACTCTGAAAATCCGTATTGCAAAAGTCTGTAAAGACAAAGGTGTGGACTGGTTAATAGCTCTGCCAGTCGCTTTATTTTATATGCGCATGGTCGCACATTCCAGATCAGGTCTGTCCCCGTATGAGGTCGTATTCGGCCGCCCCCCTAATATGTGGGGTACTCCTAGACCCCGAAGTATTACCGATGTTTCATGTAATATGCTGACAGATTACCTAGCTTCCTTGATGTCTGCCCTCAACTCATGTCGTTCACAGGTTGCCGCCGCATTTCCAGACAATACCGAGGTGGCACCGCACGAGATCGTTCCAGGCTCCCTTGTGATGGTCCGAAATTTTGACAGATCAAGTCCGCTGGAACCACGTTGGAAGGAGCCACGCCAGGTCCTCTTGACCACCCGAACTGCCGTCAAGTTGGAAGGCAGGAAGGGGTGGGTCCACCTTTCTCATGTAAAACTTTTCAATGGATTGAAATCAGTCTCCAAGAACATTTCCAAGGATTTCCAGGATTCGAAGGACTGCCAAAACATTGTTTTAAAGGACTGTCCCGCACAAGACATTATTACAACCCCTCCCTTGTTAGAGAAAACTCCGCAACAGGAGTATAAGCTCAAATTAAGGTCTAGTAAAATAAGTCAGTCAGTTTGATTGTATAAGTCCTCCCCTAGGTGAAACGGTTAGACTGTTTCTGACATGTATAAAATAGACCCCCATAGTGAGAGAGTCAGTCGAAGTTCACTTCAATGTATCGTTTTTCTAAGTTTCATATTGTTTCTCAGCATAATGATTTCCTGCACCAGCTACGCATTTTTCCTGTATTTACCAGTTCCTCATGTAAATATGTCTACTAATGCTACAGTAGAGCACACGTTTAGTGATCTGCCTCCTCACGAATATTCTTACCGCCTTGCTATGCGCAACAACACATTCATCCGTATGTTACATTATTCACACCAGACCAGCAATGCCACTAATTGTTGGGTGTGTGGTCGACTCCCCCCTTTCCAGACACCGAAGGGAGTTCTGCCACTTTTTCCTTATCCATTCTCACACAATGGTTCGTGTGGAGCATGGTCCACGTTAACGTCATCCTCAACAGATATGTCTTTTCTTAACAGTACATGTTTCTCAGACAAGCAAGGTTTCCCCCATAGAACAGGTTTAGATTTGGAAAATGAAGTATATAATTTAGGTAATTATTCGTCGAATTTCATGGTCCTGAATGTTCAGTCTGATACTACTCCAGACTTACCTGCTATTTCAGTACTACCAGTCAAAGGCGAATTATGTGTCCGTAGTTATGGTTCTGTACACATAGGTCATAGTGAATGTACTACTGTTATCAAGTATAGTGACAGTGGGAAATCTATTTTCAAAGCTTCACGTCATTCTTATTTTATTTGTGGTCAAACTGCATATGTCCGTCTGCCCCTCGATTGGGAGGGAACCTGTTACATTGCCTTCCTACTGCCACCTGTTTTCCTAGCCCCATCTGATTATCACAGAAACACACATCTAGTACACATTAGACATAGAAGGGAGTCCCCAATTGTCGATTATACTGAAACTACTCTAGAACAGTATACAGATTTCAATAAAGGTTTCTTCTTCTTTGTAGGACCTGTCCAGAATAGTAAACTGATCCGTAGGTTAACAAGAACCCTTGAAGCTGTAGTAAATGAGACTGCCTCTGCTCTAGGTAACCTAACAGAAGAACAATCTGCTATGAGATTTGTCGTTTTGCAAAATCGTCTCGTCCTTGACGTCATACTGGCCGATAGGGGCGGGGCCTGTAGAGTCATCGGATCTAGTTGCTGCATTTTCATTCCAAATAACGCGCCGTCCGTTTATTCAGCTATAACCAGACTCCATAAAATTGCCCATCTGTTACACCAAGATCCAGGCACCTGGACATGGTCCGGTTGGTTCTGGAATGTAATTTCCGCATGGGGATGGAAAGTCCTGTCCTTTCTAGGTATAGCAGTAGCGATCATATTTAGCTGCTGCCTCTGTATACAATGTGGCCCTGCGATTTGCAGCATGTGTGCTACCTCTTGTATTCCTAGTCCCAAGCCCCGTTCTAAATCCCGTTCCAAGACAATTCGAGACGAGCAAATGGTACTGTATGAAATGATAGATGGTATCATGAAAATTGATGTTTCCTGATGGAAACGTAGTGACAAGGAGGGAATGTGGAAAAGTAAATTTTGCCATGTTCTGTGTCCCTACGCCTCATCCATCATATGTTATGTGTGCATGACCAATATGCATATGTTATTCCCCATGTCCGATTAATGACGCAATTCCAGTTGTGTCCACCTCTAGTATGTTAGTTTCCAGTCCTCGTGAATACTACGAATATCAGGCCTATGTAAAGTTATGTTGCCACGTTTCCCAGTGTGCACGTTATTTCATTATAAAGTCCCCGTTTCTAGGCCTCAACAGGGCCCAGACCACAGATTCAGCTCCTGTCTCCTGAAAGCCTCGCTGAGGAGCGATACAGCCCCCACCTGTATCCTCGACCCTTCACTTACTTCCTGCCTCGCAGTGCCCGGTGCAGCTTGGCTCTGCCTCTGAGTCTGCCAAAAGTATGTTATGATTCCAGCTATCAGTTCAGTCCTCCCTCTGCATTCCTAAGCTACTGAACTGCATCAATAGTTTCCGTCATTGTCTAGCCTTCTCGTCTCCATGTTAGAGAAATACTGTATTTAATGGTCATTTAATATTCTCCATCACGCACTACATGTAGAATAATGCATGGTCCAGTCTTAGAATCAAGTTAGCTTTTCCCCTCATGACTTCTAGTTTATATCAACATGTTCCCTAAACATCAGATACCAGATAGGGTTTAGGTACATGTCGCTCCGACCCTCCAGACTCTAGTCTCTGCTCCTAGCACAGAGTTCGTAGCCCCCAGCTTCTCCTAGTAACACGTCATTGCCAGTTTTCGCGCACCATTAGGTTAGAGGCCCCGGCTCCTTAGGTAGCCCCCTCCTATGTTTCCGCCCATTCATGACATATTCTGTTACGTTTGCGTCACATGTCTATGTATACTCCCAGTTACACCTCTTTTTACTGTTATCTCTCGCGACTGCTACGCGTCACGCCTTCTGCTCCACCCACTGCTACGCCTACTGCAATGTAATGCTATGTGTTTGCGCTATGTATATATGCCTGTGTTTTGTTATTGAATGTTAGCGCGCTCATCCCAGACCTAGCCCCAGCAGCTGCTGGGCCTCTTTTCCCCTGCTGGGCCCCAGTTGTCCTGCTGGGCCCTGTCATTCTGTCCCTATGCAGGTTGTCCTGATCCTGTCCTTATGCTGTAATAAACCTGCAGAAACTCCTACTACCTCGAATCTTGACTCTTATTTTATTGAGCTATCTGTTATTCATTCATTCATCCAAAAATAGATCCGGTATTATTTATTTATATACCACAGTATTCATATGAGTGAGTGTTTTGTTGTGGTACATGACAATTGGGACAGTGTTGCACTCCAATGCCTGTCCCCAGGGGATGAGTTTCTGTAAGGGGGGTGTATGACAGGCGATGCTAGTAGTTTGCGTGTGATCTGCAAGCGTCCATCGTTCATGATTTGGCTGTCCCCTCATGTAGCATGCTGGCATAATCGTGGTTGTGTGTTCCTGCACAGGATGTGTGACCTTGTCCTGGTGTTTGTGTTTGCAGTGATCACAGGAGGGACTTGTGCTGCCTACACCTGTGCCCATTGTGTACTACAGAGCTTTCCAAAATGTGTGTCCTTACACAGTACAGTGTCACCTGCAAATGGTGGGTGTGTTGCAGGCACTTAGTAGATGACTGCTGGTAATTAGGAGACATCCCTAAACATTCTGCTCTATGGTGTTTGTAAGGCCTGTGCAGTGCTTGGGTGCAACTGTGTGTGTGCCCAGGGAGCTGGGGTGAGGTGACAGAGGGAGGAACACTGAGGGATGGATACAGAGGGAGGGAGGGAGACAGAGGAAGGGAGGGAGACAGAGGGAGGGAGGGAGACAGAGGGAGAGGGCGACAGAGGGAGACAGGGATAGAGGGAGTCAGAGGGAGGGAGGGAGACAGAGGGAGGGAGGGAGACAGAGGGAGAGGGAGACAGGGATAGAGGGAGTCAGAGGGAAGGAGGGAGACAGAGGGAGGGAGGGAGGGAGAGGGAGACAGGGATAGAGGGAGTCAGAGGGAGGGAGGGAGACAGAGGGAGGGAGGGAGACAGAGGGAGAGGGAGACAGGGATAGAGGGAGTCAGAGGGAGGGAGGGAGGCAGAGGGAGGGAGACAGAGGGAGAGGGCGACAGAGGGAGAGGGCGACAGAAGGAGAGGGAGACAGGGATGGAGACAGGTTGTTTGTGCTTGCTCGCTTGCTACACTGCCTTACTGTGTCAAAAAATGATGCATCTCTGGAAGGTGTGTCAGCAACATGAAATTGTTTAGAAGCTGTGGTCTACTATCTTGTGTGATATTTCCCTATCCCTGTGAATTGGGCATGGTGCTTGGGTGTGTCCCTGGGACATATGGGATGAGGTGAAGATGTGCACGCTAGAAATGCAAGTGCATCCCTGTGTATGAGGCACAGCCTTGGTTTTTAGAAAAAATCCAGAAGTTGTTGATAAAGTTTTTTTTATTTTGCTTGTTTTTTTTTTAAAGTTCATTGAGTTACGTTGATGATATTGATTACATATCATTCATTTCCGTTTCATGAATTAATAAACATAGTGATTTTCACACAAAATACACCTTCAATGCATTTCGGGCAGTCCTTGCCCTTTGTCAAGGAGTACTGAAAAATGAGGAAAGATATAACATACTATCAGTAAACTAAGAAAATTAGTCAGGTAAAAATAGTGCCTAAAAAAATTCAAGGTAGTGCTCGTGCTCAGGAGGAATGTCTAAACCCCGTGAAGACAGATAATAACCTCATGTGAATACGCGTAGTCGGATCGTGTAGGTTGTGTGGTGTCGAGGGTCAGTGCTCGGGATATGTAAAGTTTAAATGACGGTGGTGAGCGGGGCGTTGTTCGAGTGCTCGGGGTCGGATCAAAAGGCGGGTGAGGAGAACCAAACTTACGGTTCGCCGGCCTCCGAAGGAGACATGGCAGTCTAAGGAATCTAAAGAGAACGGAAACAAGGTTTAACCAAACGTTAGTAATTGCCACGGGACCAGCCATAGCGTGCCCTATCTTGCAATCACCTATGGGGTGGGAAAACTTACTTGGAAGCGTAAACGCCGATGGGCGTGTGGTGTTGTCTCGTAGTTTGTCACGAATGGAAAAACTGGTGGCGTTTCTCACTAAAAGTGGATGGAACATAAAGAGCGGACTAATGGACTGTGGCCGGGTAGTGATGGAAATAAAGAACAGACTATCTAGGTCGGTCTGTGGAAACTAGGTTGATGAAAGTGAAAGTGATCGTGGATAAAGGGCTGAACATGACGAATAATGGTGGGATAGGAATAATCAAGAAAAAATAAAGTGAAGTAAAGAAAAGTGTGGGTGGGACACATCATGGGAGCAAAATACAGATTATTATTTACACAATGCGAACACATTCTTGGGAGCAATGTGCTGATTATACTCAATTCGATCATTGAGACCAAATGATTTCAACGTTTGAAGATGGTAAATCCATTCAGTTTCACGTTGTAGCAGGAATTTACGATTGTCTCTCCCTTCACATTTTGTCACCATTTCCAAAATGATGAATTTCAGTTGGGCAATGGTGTGTTTCGATTCCAAAAAGTGAGCAGCAATATTAGATTTCTCATTTTTGGTGCGTATGCTTGACTTGTGTTCATTGATGCGCACTTTTATTTTTCTTTCTTTTTTGCCGATGTACAATTTCCCACATGGGCATTTGATGGCATAGATGAGATTAGTTGAGTCGCAGGTGGCATTTACTCGCAGTCTGATGGTATATAGCTGTTATTTGTAAATTATAATCAGCAGATTGCTCCCAAAAATGTGTTCGCATTGTGTAAATAATAATCTGTATTTTGCTCCCATGATGTGTCCCACCCACACTTTTCTTTACTTCACTTTATTCTTTCTTGATTATTCCTATCCCACCATTATTCATCACGTTCAGCCCTTTATCCACGATCACTTTCACTTTCATCAACCTAGTTTCCACGGACCGACCTAGATAGTCTGTTCTTTATTTCCATCACTACCCGGCCACAGTCCATTAGTCCGCTCTTTATGTTCCATCCACTTTTAGTGAGAAACGCCACAAGTTTTTCCATTCGTGACGAACTACGAGACAACACCACACGCCCATCGGCGTTTACGCTTCCAAGTAAGTTTTCCCACCCCATAGGTGATTGCAAGATAGGGCACGCTATGGCTGGTCCCGCGGCAATTACTAACGTTTGGTTAAACCTTGTTTCCGTTCTCTTTAGATTCCTTAGACCGCCATGTCTCCTTCGGAGGCCGGCGAACCGTAAGTTTGGTTCTCCTCACCCGCCTTTTGATCCGACCCCGAGCACTCGAACAACGCCCCGCTCACCACCGTCATTTAAACTTTACACATCCCGAGCACTGACCCTCGACACCACACACCCTACACGATCCGACTACGCATATTCACATGAGGTTATTATCTGTCTTCACTGGGTTTAGACATTCCTCCTGAGCACGAGCACTACCTTGAATTTTTTTAGGCACTATTTTTACCTGACTAATTTTCTTAGTTTACTGATAGTATGTTATATCTTTCCTCATTTGTCAGTACTCCTTGACAAAGGGCAAGGACTGCCCGAAATGCATTGAAGGTGTATTTTGTGTGAAAATCACTATGTTTATTAATTCATGAAACGGAAATGAATGATATGTAATCAATATCATCAACGTAACTCAATGAACTTTAAAAAAAAAACAAGCAAAATAAAAAAAACTTTATCAACAACTTCTGGATTTTTTCTAAAAACCAAGGCTGTGCCTCATACACAGGGATGCACTTGCATTTCTAGCGTGCACATCTTCACATTATTACGTATGCGCCTGACGGACGGTGGCGCAACCTGTGAGAGCACCCTACCAACACAAAAAAAGAACTCTTTATCTGCATAACGTTTTTCTTAATGAACAGCAGTGCACCCTCTACTTACTACATATCGGATGAGAGCAGCCTCCTACCCTCTACCTTCCACCCTTTGTGCCTCCCCCTTGCAACAAACCCCATTTTGTTTTGTCCTGCTGGGACTCATGGCCACCCACCCCATGCTGCTGGGCACTGTTGTAAGTCCACCCCTGTAACATGTTTTTATTGTACACTCACCAGACTCAACGGCTCCTTCTTTTCCATGTACTCCCACCGGTGGCAGCAGGGCCATGACTTTCTCCTCCCAGGGATGGAATACAGGTGGTCTGCGGGGACCACCACCTCCAATGTGGTGTGCAGAGGCGTAGTCCTGGTCCATCTTCTTCTTGACCATCCTCCGCAGATCATACCACCTGTTCTGGCATTCCCCCTGGTGCGCCTGATGGGTGTAACAGCATTGACCCGGTCTACGATCCTCTCCCACAGGTGTGTTTTTTCAGCCATGCTGGTCTGTCTGACCAATGCACCAAACAGCTGTGGCTCGACTCTGATGACTTCATCTGTAAGTATCTCCATCTCTGGGTTAGTGAACTTTGGATTCTTGGGTGTGGTCATGGTGTGGGGTGTATGTGATTGAGGGGGTGATGGTGTGTATGGATGAGGGTGTGTGGGTCTGATTGTGAAGGGGGTGGTGTGGGTGTAGATGAGATAGGGTGTATGTGTGCAGGTGTGTGGCTGCAATTGTTGGTGTGCTCTCTGTTTCTTCGCAATAATGGGTATGTTGCAAAGGATGATGGGTTGTATGTGTGGACCCTTTTATTGGTCAAATAGTGGGTGTGGCTTATTTTGAATTGGTGGTGTGTGTGTTATATGGGGTGGGTGTTAGTGTTGACCTCTGTTCGCCTGTTTGGCTGTGATCAGGACATTGATTCTCAATGGTGTGTACACAGGAGACATGTTGTGTTGTTGTGCGACTCGTTTGCAAAGTCCTTGTGCTAGTTTGGGTGTTGGCGTTATGTGTGCGTGTCGTACTTGTGCGTGCGATCGACTTGTACGGGCCGTTGGCGGGTGGGGGGGTTCACGTAGGCTTGTTGGAGGGGTGTGTGTGTCGTAATTGTGCGTGCGGTTAACTTGTCCCGGCCGTTGGCGGGTGGGGGGTTCACGTAGGCTTGTTGGGGGTGTGCGTGTCATACTTGTGCGTGCGATCGACTTGTACGGGCTGTTGGCATGTGGAGGGGGTTCGCGTAGGCTTGTTGGGGGGGTGTGCGTGTCGTACTTTGCGTGCAATCGACTTGTACGGGCCGTTGGCGGGTGGGGGGGTTCGCGTAGGCTTGTTGGGGGGTGTGCGTGTCGTACTTGTGCGTGCGATCGACTTGTACGGGCCGTTGGCGGGTGGGGGGTTCGCATAGGCTTGTTGGGGGTGTGCGTGTTGTACTTGTGCGTGCGGTTAACTTGTACGGGCCGTTGGCGGGGGGGGTTCGCGTAGGCTTGTCGGGGGGTGTGCGTGTTGTACTTGTGCGTGCGATCGACTTGTACGGGCCGTTGGCGCGTGGGGGGTTCGCGTAGGCTTGTTGGGGGGTATGCGTGTCGTACTTGTGCGTGCGATCGACTTGTACGGGCCGTTGGTGGGTGGGGGGGTTCGCGTAGGCTTGTTGGGGGGGTGCTTGTCATACTTGTGCGTGCGATCGACTTGTACGGGCCGTTGGCGGGTGGGGGGGTTCGCGTAGGCTTGTTGGGGGGGTGTGCGTGTCGTACTTGTGTGTGCGGTTAACTTGTATGGGCCGTTGGCGGGGGGGGTTCGCGTAGGCTTGTTGGGGGGGTGTGCGTGTCATACTTGTGCGTGCGATCGACTTGTACAGGCTGTTGGCGGGTGGGGGGGTTCGAGTAGGCTTGTTGGGGGGGTGCGTGTCGTACTTGTGTGTGCGGTTAACTTGTACGGGCCGTTGGCGGGGGGGTTCGTGTAGGCTTGTTGGGGGGGGTGTCGTACTTGTGCGTGCAATCGACTTGTACGGGCCATTGGCGGGTGGGGGGGTTCGCGTAGGCTTGTTGGGGGGGTGTGCGTGTCGTACTTGTGCGTGCGGTTAACTTGTACGGGCCGTTGGCGGGGGGTTCGTGTAGGCTTGTTGGGGGGGGTGTGTGTGTCGTACTTGTGCGTGCAATCGACTTGTACGGGCCTTTGGCGGGTGGGGGCGTTCGCATAGGCTTGTTGGGGGGGTGTGCGTGTCGTACTTGTGCATGCGATCGACTTGTACGGGCCGTTGGTGGGTGGGGGGGGTTCGCGTAGGCTTGTTGGGGGGGTGTGCGTGTCGTACTTGTGCGTGCGATCGACTTGTACGGGCGGTTGGCGGGTAGGGGGGTTTGCGTAGGCTTGTTGGGGGGGTGTGCGTGTCGTACTTGTGCTTGCGGTTAACTTGTACGGGCCGTTGGCGGGTGGGGGGGTTCGCGTAGGCTTGTTGGGGGGTGTGCGTGTCGTACTTGTGCGTGCGATCGACTTGTGCGGGCCGTTGGTGGGTGGGGGGGTTCGCGTAGGCTTGTTGGAGGGGTTGTGCGTGTCGTACTTGTGCGTGCGATCAACTTGTACGGGCCGTTGGTGGGTGGGGGGGTTCGTGTAGGCTTGTTGGGGGGGTGTGCGTGTCATACTTGTGCGTGCGGTTAACTTGTACGGGCCGTTGGCGGGGGAGGTTCGCGTAGGCTTGTTGGGGGGGTGCGTGCCGTCCTTGTGCGTGTGATCGACTTGTACGGGCCGTTGGCGGGTGGGAGGGTTTGCGTAGTCTTGTTGGGGGGTTGTGCGTGTCGTACTTGTGCGTGCGATCAACTTGTATGGGCCGTTGGTGGGTGGGGGGGTTCGTGTAGGCTTGTTGGGGGGGTGTGCGTGTCGTACTTGTGCTTGCGGTGAACTTGTACGGGCCGTTGGCGGGTGGGGGGGTTCGCGTAGGCTTGTTGGGGGGTGTGCGTGTCGTACTTGTGCGTGTGATCGACTTGTGCGGGCCGTTGGCGGGTGGGGGGGTTCGCGTAGGCTTTTTGGGGGGGTGTTCGTGTCGTACTTGTGCGTGCGGTTAACTTGTACGGGCCGTTGGCGGGGGAGGTTCGCGTAGGCTTGTTGGGGGGCTGCGTGTCGTCCTTGTGCGTGTGATCAACTTGTATGGGCCGTTGGCGGGTGGGAGGGTTCGCATAGTCTTGTTGGGGGTTGTGCGTGTCGTACTTGTGCGTGCGATCGACTTGTACAGGCCGTTGGTGGGTGGGGGGGTTCGTGTAGGCTTGTTGGGGGGGTGTGCGTGTCATACTTGTGCGTGCGGTTAACTTGTACGGCCCGTTGGCGGGTGGGGGGGTTCGCGTAGGCTTGTTGGGGGGTGTGCGTGTCGTACTTGTACGTGCGATTGACTTGTGCGGGCCGTTGGTGGGTGGGGGGATTCGCGTAGGCTTGTTGGGGGGGTGTGCGTGTCGTACTTGTGCGTGCGCTTAACTTGTACGGGCCATTGGCGGTGGGGTTCGCGTAGGCTTGAGCGAGGGGTACACGTGCGGTATGTGTTGATGCCGCTTGCTGTGAGGCGAATATTCCCGTACAAATCAATCTTCATGCGCGAAGACTTTGGGCCGTACAAATCGCGGACCGGCTTCTCGTACAGGATCGTACTAGTGTGTTTGAACGGCCTGGTTACGAATCGTACGGTAGGAATCCCGATGCTCATTCGTACGGGTCATCGACTGTGGTTCGTCCGGTTCGCTGATATTCGTTCGGCAGTCGACAGAAATGGATCGGAATTCGCAAGTCGGACGGTAATTTCACATTGGTACGGATTCGGATACGAATACGAATCGTACGGCGGAATATTTTACCGGATCGGAATCGAGGCCTATATGTGTTTCAATACAAACACTTGCTTACAAACTATCAAAAGGGGCCAAAATAACAAACTACAATCTAAGCATAATTTGCCACATCTAACTATGCCTGTGAATACCCTCTATTTATGGCTACACATTCTAAATTGGTGAATTTCGACTCACACTGTGAATAGTTACACTCTTTACTACCACTGAAACCATCAATTCAGTATAAGCTCAATTAATATCATATCAAAAATGCTATTTCTCTGTGCAATGAAGACCTTATATAGAATAAAAATTATAAAACCATGCCATAGATTGGCTATATGGAAATTGTTAAGGTAGATGGTTGAGAGAGACTTCAGAAAGGAAGGAAATGTCCAGAAGATGAAAATATTATTTCCACCCAACAGGGCTTTACATCAAACTCCACTGCATACACTATTGATCCTCAAGTAAATCACAATCATAATTGTAGATAATGGTACCTCCTTCAAAGAGCACCAAACGTAAGCAGAGACATCTATTGTACATAAAAGGTATTTTACATATATATATTTTTCAGAGATGAATACTATATTGATAAATATATATATAGAAACCATATACTTGCTATTACCCTTGAGTTCACCAATCATGGTATTGATTCATTCATTACATGATTCAAACAGAGAATCCAGACAAATATGTTGATTGTGCTAACAGATATAACATTTCAATACATTTAGCAACCTCAGAAATACTGTAGCTCTGAATCAACATTTATGCCCTGTTCCACCGCATGTAATTTAAGTATCCATCTTGCCTCGCACTGGAATCTATGACAAAATATCGACTACAAAAATATCGAGGTACCAAAATATCGCAACAAAAATATCGATGACAATAATATCGGGATCCTATCTCTAACAAGTTAAGTACAAAAATATCAAAAAATATATATCGATGTCAAAAATATAATTTTGTAGAAAATATCGTTTTTTTTATTTAAAAAAATGTAATATTAACAAAGTAATACTTATAAATATATTAAACATAGTTAAAAATATATTATAATATTTAAAAATAATAAATAATGTAATAAAAAATAATAAAAAATATAATACATAGTACATAATTAATATTAACTCTAAAATAATTATTTTAATAACTTATAAGTAAATGAAAATATGATAAATTATAAATAAATGTATATACATTAATAAATATATAAATAACAATGTAAAACTAATAAAAAAAATGAATTACATTTTGGATAGCGTACAGGTAAAAAGGACTATTCCCACTCCAGAGAGTGCAACAGTAGGGAAAGTGTTGGATAGCGTAGGGGTAACAATTACTATTCCCACTCCAGAGAGTGCAACAGTAGGGACAGTGTTGGATAGCATAGGGGTAACAATTACTATTCCAACTCCAAAGAGCGCAACAGTAGTGAAAGTGTTGGATAGCGTAGGGGTAAAAATTACTATTCCCACTCCAGAGAGTGCAACAATAGGGAAAGTGTTGGATAGCGTAGGGGTAAAATTACTATTCCCACTCCAGAGAGTGCAACAGTAGGGGAAGTGTTGGATAGCATAGGGGTAATAATGGTATGTTATGTTATGGGCTGATTTGTATCGCGCACTGTTAGTCAAGACTGTCCTGGCGCGTAGAGGAAACAAAGACAGCATATACCGGAATCTAAAAAGCTTGTTTAAACAGATGTGTTTTTAATAGTTTTTTAAAACTGGTCAGATCTGTAGTGTGTCGTAGTTGGTCTGGCAGAGCGTTCCACATATTAGCCGCTCTAACCGCCAAGGATTTGCCCCCTAGGCGAGTTTTCCGAAACCTAGGGACAACCAGGCTTCTAAGTGATGCTGAGCGTAGTTGACGCACCGGCTGATAGAACATAAACCTAGCCCTCAAATAGGCTGGACAGGGGCCATGGAGGGCTTTATGGGCCAGGACCAGGGCCTTGAAACATACTCTTTGGGGCACCGGGAGCCAATGAAGGTCGCATAGTTGTTTGCGGACACTTAGTCTCCTAGGGATGTCAAAAAGGAGCCTAACCGCCGCATTTTGTACCACCTGCAGTTTCCCTAATAGAAACTCAGGGGAGCCAATATACAGAGCATTGGCATAGTCCAGGCGTGAGAGTATGAGAGCCCTGGCCACAGCCTCTCTGGCAGTTCGAGGGAGGAGGGGGAAGAATTTCCTTAGGGTTGTAAGGGTGCCAAAACAGGTTCCCACCAATCTTGTGATCTGTTCTCGGAAGCACATATCTGCCCCAAACCAAATCCCTAAATTTTTTGCTATACCACAGTCACCCTTTGGGCAGGGTGATCCTGTGGGCCACAATGATTCTTTGAAGCCTATAGGGAATTGTCCATAGAGGAGTATTTCGGATTTCTCCTCATTACATTTCAGACTGGCCTGGGCCAGCCAAGTAAATACTGACGACAGACAGTGCTGGGCTTTCTCAGTCTGTAAATCATCATCTTTCCAGGTGAAGAGAAGTTGGGTGTCGTCGGCGTAGGCCATAATTTTAGCACCCAACCTTTCTGCCAGATAAATCAGGGGGGTCATATAAACGTTGAAGAGTAGAGGGCTGAGTGTAGAGCCCTGTGGGACCCCAGTTTCCACTTTGTTATCAGACGAGTGGAATGGAGGCAGCCACACCTGTTGGAAACAATCTTTAAGAAATGATTCCACCCAACTAAGTGCCGCGTCTGCAATCCCGATGTCCGACAGCCTGGAGAGGAGCTTAAGATGGGGAAAAGTATCGAACGCGGCAGAGAGGTCCAATAAAATTAGAGCCGCTCTGCCGCCCCCATCAAGACATTCTATGATAGCCTCCGAGACCTCTACGAGCGCTGTCTCGGTGCTAAAGGATGATCTGAAGCCAGATTGAGCAGGGTGCAAAGCCCCTGAGGCTTCCACAAATTTCTCCAGTTGCCTAAACGCCACCTTCTCGCAGACCTTAGCAAGAGCTGGTAGAACGGAAATGGGGCGATAGTTAGAAGGGAGCATTAGATCAGCCGTAGGCTTTTTGATCAGGGGGAGGACTTTAGCGCGTTTCCACTGAGAGGGCATCGCACCTGATTGCAGAGACTCATTAACCAAAGTCGTTACTACAGGAGCGACTACATCAGCCACTCCACTGAGGACCCTAGCTGGGCCGGGGTCTGTAGGGGAACCTGACTTAAGGGATTTAAGTATGGCAGCCACATCCTTCACTTCCACACTATCAAAGCCCGAAAGAAACTGGGTAGGCTTGATGTTATCCTGAAATGTCCAGGTAGTAGATAGATTGGTAGGAGTGGGAGTCTTAAGGCTGGCCTGTATTTTTTTTAATTTTATCAATAAAAAAAGTGGACAGTTTTTCACACCAACTGGGGGAAGTGGGTGTTAAAGAGGCCTCTGCTACTGGAGAAGTAAAGCTCCGCACAATAGCAAAGATTTCTCTGCTATTGTTCTTAGCTCTAGAAATTCTCTCAGCAAAGAAATCACCCTTTGCCAACTTAATGGCAGCATAGTACTCACTTTGAGCCTTGCGTAATTTCGTCTTGGCTATGGAGCAGTACTCCCGTCGCCATGCCCGCTCAAGCTCTTTACAACCTAACTTCAGGATTTTTAGGCGATCAGTGTACCATGGGTAAGATGGGGAGGCTCGTGGGCGATTATTTCTTGAACGGATGGGGAGCGTCTTTATAGCAGTGCTCATCCATTCTGAGAAGTTTTCCACTTTCCCCTCCAAGGTACAGGCGCTAGCAGGGCGGGACTGTTCTAGAGCGGTGGATAGGGCAGGAATATTAATTTTTACTTGGGGTGGGCCGTGGTTCCCAGCCCCCGATTTACGCTGGCTTCCCAAATCCCAGGAGAAACAGATAAGATGGTGGTCTGACCATGTGACATGGCGGGAGGTCACCGGAGCTATGGAAAAGTTGGAACAGACCAGGTCAGGACAGTGACCTCCTGAGTGGGTATGACCAAAGACCTGTTGTGAGAGGAGGGTTGCGTCACACAGATCCAGTAAATCCCTTGTCCCTGGGGCCACCGGATTGTCTATATGGATATTAAAATCAGCCAGCAGCATAAATTTTGAGAACCTCAATGCTCTTTGTGTGACTACCTCCTCCAGAGATTTTAGAAAGGTACCTGGGGGACCTGGGGGACGGTATACCAGTAGCCCACCTAAGGTAAAGTGAGGGGAAAGCACTAAAGAGAATTCCATCACTTCCCCACCTAGAATGCCCCCTGTGGATTCCATTGTTAAAATCCAATAATCCCTATAAATCATCGCAATGCCCCCGCCTCTACCTGTATTACGGTCGAGCCTGGCTATCCGGTACCTTCGCGGGGTGGCTAACTCGATCACAGGTGCGCAGAATTCATTCAGCCAGGTCTCCATAATAAACAGGATATCAAGACGCTCGTCCACTATCAATTCATGAACTTCTTCCGAGTGTTTGACCATCAAGCGGACGTTAATAAGTGCCGCTCGAATGTTGGTATGATGATCAATCCTACACGGAGAGGCGGATGAGTGACCCATGAACTGAAACCGGCAGGCGGGGCAATACCGTGTCATAGAATATAATACTTCCCACTGTTTGAAGCTGTTGCATGGGACTTTGTTATTTAGTGCGAGCAAAGACTCGTGACTGTAGACTAATGTTTCACCACCAGGCTTAGCCGCCCCAGCATCAGCGTTCCTGGCCTTGTGCGCCGACGGGGCGCGGACGGGCGCAGACGGGCTTACCATAGGCGCACCTTCGTCGCGCCATCGTCGCGCCCGCTGCCCTCGTCCGCTGCACGGCCGAGGACACATGTGCAATTTATGTCCTCCCTCCCCAGGTAAGCTAAACCGCTAACTCCGGCCCAACCTAGCTCTGGGAAACACAAGATGGCGCCTCGCCCTCCACACAATCGGCACAGTCAGCCGCGGTGTAACGGGGCGAGGGAGGCCACAAGGAGAACCAAGATCCTCTAGTTCTGCCTGCTCATTAAAACAGTTCTCGAAATTGGTGAGTGATATTTTTTAAAATGAAAAATCGGCGCCAGCATCTAAATCATGCCAGTGCACACAGCGCGATCTCAGTGAGTAATTAAAAGTATTATGCAAGCCCCAAGAGTATTGCTGCACACGCTGTCAATGAAACCCCCAGTGAACCTCAGGAGCTGCCACCACCCGATAAGTTCACAGAGAGCCCTGTGCAGCCTGTCAATTTATGTCCTGCCTCCCCAGGTAAGCTAGACCGCTAACTCCGGCCAAACCTAGCTCTGGGAAACACAAGATGGCGCCTCGCCCTCCACACAATCGGCACAGTCAGCCGCGGTGGAACGGGGTGAGGGAGGCCACAAGGAGAACCAAGATCCTCTAGTTCTGCCTGCTCATTAAAACAGTGCTCGAAATTGGTGAGTGATATTTTTAAATATGAAAAATCGGCGCCAGCATCTAAATCATGCCAGTGCACACAGCGCGATCTCAGTGAGTAATTAAAAGTATTATGCAAGCCCCAAGAGTATTGCTGCACACGCTGTCAATGAAACCCCCAGCGAACCTCAGGAGCTGCCACCACCCGATAAGTTCACCTTATTACTATTCCAACTCCAGAGAGCGCAACAGTAGAGAAAGTGTTGGATAGCGTAGGGGTAAAAATTACTATTCCCACTCCAGAGAGTGCAACAGTAGGGAAAGTGTTGGATAGCGTAGGGATAAAAATTACTATTCCCACTCCAGAGAGTGCAACAGTAGGGAAAGTGTTGGATAGCATAGTGGTAACAATTACTATTCCCACTCCAGAGAGTGCAACAGTAGGGAAAGTGTTGGATAGCATAGGGGTAACAATTACTATTCCAACTCCAAAGAGCGCAACAGTAGGGAAAGTGTTGGATAGTGTAGTGGTAAAAATTACTATTCCCACTCCAGAGAGTGCAACAGTAGGGAAAGTGTTGGATTACGTAGGGGTAACAATTACTATTCCCACTCCAGAGAGTGCAACAGTAGGGAAAGTATTGGATAGCGTAGGGGTAAAAATTACTATTCCCACTCCAGAGAGTGCAACAGTAGGGTAAGTGTTCGATAGCGTAGGGGTAACAATTACTATTCCAACTCCAGAGAGTGCAACAGTAGGGAAAGTGTTGGAAAGCGTAAGGGTATAAATTACTATTCCCACTCCAGAGAGTGCAAGAGTAGGGAAAATGTTGGATAGCGGAGGAGTAAAAATAACATACTTATAAAAAAAAATTGTATTTTAAATAATAAAAATATTAACTATTAAATAGAAAAATAGATATAAACCATTTACAAATACCAATACATAATTATTAAAAACATGATGAGCAAAATATATGTAATTACATTTTTTTATAAAAATACCATTTAATAATATTTAATTAACAATATATAATTAATTAACAATTCGATAATTAACAAAACAATTAATTAAAGAACAGTTCTTAATTACATTTAAATTACTTCCCAACCTATTCCCCTATCAACCCACAACCCACTACAGAACATAATTATCAATTAATCAATTAATTAAAATTAATTACCAATTAATAAAAAATTATTATCAATTATTAAAAATTAATTTATAATTTCAACTAATTACTAATTAATTTAACATAATTAAATTACTTCCCACCCTGTTCCCCTATAGACCCACAACCCGCTACAGAACATAATTATCAATTAATCAATTATTTAAAATTAATTACCAATTAAAAAGTATTAACAAATATTAAAAAGTAATTTATAATTCCAACTAATGACTAATTAATTTAACATAATTAAATTACTTCCCACCCTATTCCCCTATAAATACACAACCCGCTACAGAACATAATTATCAATTAATCAATTAATTCAAATTAATTACCAATTAATTAAACATTATTACCAATTAGTAATTATTACTTTATAATTCCTACTAATTAATAATTAATTTAACATAATTAAATTACTTCCCACCCTATTCCCCTATAAACCCACAACCAGCTACAGAACATAATTATCAATAAATCAATTAAAATTAATTACCAATTAATTAAAAATAATTACCAATTAATAAATATTAATTTATAATTCCTACTAATTAATAATTAATTTAACATAATTAAATTACTTCCCACCCTATTCCCCTATAAACCCACAACCCGCTACAGTACTAAAATACAAAATGTAATTAAATTACATAAAATTAAATTAAAAACATAATAAATACATAATAATATACACACAAATATTAAAAAAATCGATATTAGTAACATCAAAATTATTAACATCGATATTACTTACATCGATATTTTAAACTTCAATATTACTGATATTGATATTAAATATATCGATATTACTTACCTTCTATAATTTTGTCCCTTCGATATTAAAACTTCGATATTAGTGTATGTCGATATTAAAATTTCGATATTTTGTCTGCATACCCGCGCACTGCCACTGACGTAACCTTAATTCCCTATTACCTCCACGATTGTCACTGGGTATGTTTTCTATCCCATGGAAGGTGAATGATAGGCTACCGGCCTGATCCTTACAGTTACTGGCATGATTTGCTAACGGATATCTTAGATCTAAGTTTTTCAATGCCCTAAAATGTTCTGCCATCCTATCTTTTAAGCATCTTATAGTGCTGCCTATGTATATTTTCTATATATTTAGAACAACAAGGGTACCCCAAACAAGTCAGCACAGGACCTCGGGGAGCATACTTTAAGAAACAACAGTGGTCCCACGCACAATGAATTCACAAGAACAATGAAAACAGACACAATCGATTCTGTATTAATATGACTTGTCCAGTCGGACAGAGGTCGCAATGTTTATACTCAACAATGATTAAACAAGGAATTTCCTTCGACAATTTCACGTGGTGGGGCACAAGCCTGTACCCTACTTAAGCACATACAGTTTAGTACATTCGAAGAAGCAGTGAACAAGAACAGGGCTTTTTTTGCAAAAGCTTCAAGGTTCTAAAATAACAGTTAGCACAAAGAATTCAGAATGCACCTTTACATCAACATAATACATGGTATAAACAGTGTATAAGGCACATAAAAGTCGACAGCATTTCGATCCCACTTTTAAATCATGGGGATCATCATCAGGACATGAATTATACCTAATTCAATCAAGCCTGTATTGCTTAGAAGAAATTAAAGGAGAGAGAAGGTATTGGAAAGTATATGAAAAAGAATTGTGGAATTTGACTGACATTGTGGTGATAGGTGAAAAGGTGGTGAAGAATTTAAAAAACGGCATGCCGGAATTGTGGTATGATAAGGGTTGCAATCATAGTGGTCATGTGGCAGTGCCCAAGATTCGACAGGGCTAATTAATAGCGAAATATACGTAGCGGCAGCCAAGGAGCCCACCGTACATTCCGAAAGTTGACTCAAAGATAAGGCTATGGCGACGGCTTATGTGACTAGATGAAACGGATGAGTCATCGGCGAAGTGAACGGAGCGACAATTACCAAGAATAGAGCATTTATAATTGCTGGCGGACTAAGTGAATCGATACAATCCCCCGTGAGCGGGAAGCTGCAGTAGTGGTGACCAAGTAACGATAGACAAGCCTAGTAGGGGAGTGCAGACGGGCTACGTGAAAATTCGAATCACATCGTCGCAGAATTAAAATAGGTCATGCCGAAGGGGGGTGCAGAGGTGAGCGATAGGGGGTATGTGACATACGAACGCGTGGTCCATGTGAAGGATAAAACCTCGGTTTTATCATTTATGAATTCTTTGTTCTAACTGTTATTTTAGAACCTTGAAGCTTTTGCCAAAAAAGCCCTGTTCTTGTTCACTACTTCTTCGAATGTACTAAACTGTATGTGCTTAAGTAGGGTACAGGCTTGTGCCCCACCACGTGAAATTGTCGAAGGAAATTCCTTGTTTAATCCTTGTTAAGTATAAACATTGAGACCTCTGTCCGGCTGGACAAGTCATATTAATACAGAATCGATTGTGTCTTTATTCATTGTTCTTGTGAATTCATTGTGTATGTATATTTTCTGGCATTTACAACGAATCACATAAACCACAAATTTTATGGAACAATCAATGTGTTGGTGAATCTTATAATTTGTGGAACCATTGTATTGGAATTATTTTATTCCATGTTCTGCATATTTACACATGCTAAAATGCCTATACTTGAATGAGCCAACAATATGTCTATGTAACCATGTGTGATCATTGTGTTTAGTCCTAGGATAGCTTGGGCTAATCAAACTATGGAGGGTAGCCCCTCGTCAATATGAAATACCCGGTTTGTTATTAACAAAGCAACTTATTGTTGGATCTGAAGTCATTAAATGCCAGTGTTTGTTGAGGATCTTGTAGATCTTATGAGACCATGGGTGGTAATTAGTTACAAGCCTTACTCGATCTTGCTTATTTCTTGTTGTTTTATTCTTAGGCTTTAACCCCTTCCATGCTGGTGACGAACCCCAGCCGTCACGCTCCGCGGCGCTCGTGTGCGGATGACGGCTGGGGTTTGTCACGGCCCCGCCCTGTTCGTTTGTTTAACGCACAGCGGCGGAAACGGGCCAGCATCGAAGGGGTTAAGGTGTCTTGTCTATGTAACTTTAGCGACCTCTGTTTGGCTTTAAAAATGGTCTCCTTATCATAACCTCTGTTCAGCACTGCAGGCGGACGTGAGGAGGAAGGCGGAAATGATGGGCGGAATGTCGGTTGAGAGGCTGAGGAGCAAGGAGGAACAGGTGAAGCATGAAGACGCCGGAGCAGAGTCGAGGGAAAAAGGAGGAGCACAGTCGACGCTGTGGGAGAAGCGAGACAGCGAGGACCAGAACGAGAGCCAGAAGACGGAGGAGCGGTCGACGGGAAGCGGCAGGATAGCGCCAGGAGGCACTGCGCCAGAGTCAAACCGGCCAGAAGGAGAGCACGGCGGTGGCACTCCCTCAGCCACAGACCAGGAGGCTTGTGGCTTAAGGCAAGTACCGTTTTTGAGTCTCTTTTCCTTAAACAGGTAGGAAAAGAGGAACCCTTAGGGTTTCTGTTACTCCACTGCATGTGTATTTAAAGGCACTAGAAGGTGGTGGTGGTATGTGACACTAACAACGGTGGTTGCAGCTTAAGGTATAGAGCGGGCAACCCTGAAGAAAGTTCAGAGCACCCTGGGTGACGGTGAAGGGTTCCCTTTCATATTAAGACTGACTGTACAGACGCCTGACTTGTTGTCCTATCTGTTTATTTTGAGGGAAGTAGACCATCTCTCCTCTTCCGCTGGAATGACCAGGAACCAAAACCGAAGAACCAGACATCAGAGATAGAAAGGAGTTAATCTGGGACACAGTGAAGGAACTAACCTTCTCAAACGTGAACTCTCTTCCCTACCTCCTACTTTATTACCTATGGATTACATTGTGACCCGGCAACCTTCCAAAGGTTAATGGATGTGATCTTGCGACCCCATCAACAATATGCGGTGGCTTACCTTGATGACATTGTTGTGTATAGCTAAGAGTGGGAGACACACCAACAACATTTGCAGAATATCTTCTCCTCTCTTCATCAGGCCGTCTTAACCCTGAACCCTTAGAAAACAACCCTAGGCACAGATCATTTAGAGTATTTGGGATATTCCATACAGACAGGAACACTACAACCCCAACACAACAAGCTTGAGGCTATTCAGGGAATTCCCCATCACACAAAAAAAAAAGATGTCAGAGCCTTCTTAGGTCTAGTGGCCTACTCTAGACGTTTCATTTCCGAATTTTCAGAGGTAGCCTGTCCTCTCACAGGCTTACTAACCAATAAACAACCCAGTCAAAAAATAAAATGGACTAGTGTTCAAGAGAAGAGTTTTCAGCAGTTGAAGTCATTGTTGTGTGAGGCCCCTGTCTTGATATGTCCCGATTTTGAGAAACCTTTTGTATTACAAATGAACGCATCTGACCGTGGATTAGGGGCTGTGCTGTCACAACCAGACAAACAGAGTGATCTTCGACCCGTATTGTACTCATGCCAGAAATTATTCCCTCGGGAGGAACACTATGCAACCATGGAGAAAGAATGTCTGGCCATCAAAAGGGCTATGGAGGCCTTACAATACTATTTGTTAGGACGGACCTTCTTTCTTGGAATGGATCATGCTCCCTTGACCTGGCTTGCCCCTCACAAAGACACAAATCCAAAAGTACTTTGATGGTTTCTATCTCTACAGCCTTTCTCGTTTCAGGCCCTACATGCCCTTGGAAAAGCTCAAGGGAATGTGGACTTTTTGTCTCGATGCCCAGTATCCATATGGCCCGATCATCCATACACAGGGGAAAGGCAGTGTAATCCTGTGACGTTCTCTGACGGGATTTTCAATATGGTAGCAGGATCGGGACACTCAGAGGAGGGAGTCGGTGTTGCAGTACTGCAGGCAGACGTGAGGAGGAAGGCGCGAATGACGGGCGGAACTTCGGTTAAGAGGCTGAGGAGCAAGGAGGAATAGGTGAAGCAGGAAGATGCCGGAGCAGAGTCGAGGGAAATAGGAGGAGCACAGTTGATGCTGTGGGAGAGGCGAGACAGCGAGGACCAGAGGGAGAGCCAGAAGACGGAGGAGCGGTCGACGGAAATCGGCAGGATAGCGCCCGGAGGCACTGCGCCAGAGTCAAACCGGCCAGAAGGAGAGCAAGGCGGTGGGACTCCCTCAGCCACGGCCCAGGCGGGTCGTGGCTTAAGACAAGTACCGTTTTTGAGTCTCTTTTCCTTAAACAGGTGGAAAAAGGGGCACCCTTAGGGTTTTTGGTACTCCACTGCATGTGCATGTGTATTTAAAGGCACTAGAAGGTGGTGGTGGTGGTATGTGACACTACCGACAGTGGTTGCAGCTTAAGGTATAGAGCGGGCAACCCTGAAGAAAGTTCAGAGCACCCTGGGTGACGGTGAAGGGTTCACCTTCATATTAAGACTGACTGTACAGATGCCTGACTTGTTGTCCTATCTGTTTATTTTGAGGGAAGTAGACCATCTCTCCTCTTCTGCTAGAATGACCAGGAACCAGTACAGAAGAACCAGACATCAGAGATAGAAAGGAATTAATCTGGGACACAGTGAAGGAACTGACCTGCTCAAACGTGAACTCTCTTCCCTACCTCCTACTTTATTACCTATAATCCTGACCTATATAGGTTTAATACAATAAATAGTACTTGAAATCAACGAATTGTAGTCCTGTATGCCCTTACTGACCACAGGTAGACATCACGGAGTTTCATGATAATGAGAACCGTCATTCCACCCCATATGGTTGTGGTATAATGCAGGAGCAAGTGCTAACGCCCATTTATTGGAGTACAACAACAACAACAAGTTGAGTATGAATGTTTGACCGGTCGGAAATAGCAGGTAAAATTACAGTTTCTCCGCTGGGGCAATCCATTATGAATTCAGGTGGCCAATGCTTTTCGGCCAAGACAATTTTGTAACCGCATGTTAAATCCTCCCAAAAGAGAGCTTTATTGATTCTAGGTAGGCCCACCTCCAATTGGCATTTTATTTTAAATAAATTATGAGGAACGCTTACCCTAATGTCCCATGTTTCCATCTCGATATTGAACCCTGGTCCCGGGCTTACCTCTGCTTCCAGGTCTGCCTCCTCTAACCAGTGAGACACACAGTTGTGAGTCCTTCTTCAGTTTCATATGCTCCCACTCTGACCGTCCTCTCTCCGAACGATTATCGGCTGACTCCTGAAAGGAACGAGACAAATGTGTATCAGTACCCTGATACCTGTTAGGCAGTCTAATAATATCACGGTTACGTAGATTATAGCATTTCATAGTGGCTTCTTGTGAAGGAGACGCGCCTGTGTTTTAGTTTTGTCTTTGTTTTTTTCACTATCCCACATCTGCTTTGTGGAATATTCGGGTGCTAGTTTAGAGTTATCCTTTTCAGAATTACTCTATAGGTGTGGTTTATCCGGTCTAGCTCTCAAATCATCTCTACACAGCGTAGCATAGGTTTCTTCGATAATTTTAGGTAAGTTGCGCTGCTATTGTCCAGGACCTAAACCCCGTAAGTGCTGGCATAGAGCCAACGCTGCTTCCAACCTCTTTATGCTGCTTAACATAATGGCAGATACCGCAGCAAAATTACCCATCAGTTTAGTCCCAAAACCCAGGGCAGGTGCAGCCCAATACTCATTCTGAATCGGTATAAGCACTGCTGGCAAAACAGCTAATGAAGGTGTACCATGTGTTCTGGTATATACCACAGCATAGACTATATGCCATGTGGTGCAGTCTTCCACAGGGGAGCCATCCACATTGGCAAGCAAATTGTTAATATCTGTATCGTTTCTACGGACTCGTATCGTGAAAATCTGCTTCAAGCTGATTTTTTTTGTGCAATCCAGAATGGCATTTCCTCCAGTTTGGTGGGACCCTTACCCATTATTGCATTTAGTGTTTGTGAGCTGTTGCCCGGCGTAGCCAATTGTGGTTGTGCAGTTTGAACAGTCCGCACATGTTTAAGTGTCAATGTTCGCATAAAGAACTATGTCAAACATCTGTATATTGTTACTAAATGTGTGAGTAATCTACACAACTGTACTGCAGACAAATTATCACCAGGCTGACATATTAACATTAGGCTGCGGTATGTAGCCGGCTAAGGCTGGCCATGTTGCTCCCTCATTGCCGAGGACACCTAGTCTAACTTCTTCTGTGCGTGTGGTAGGGCGCCATCAAACCATTTTCTGTGTTATTGGTATGTTAAAGGTATCCCTTTTTCTTCATATGGAGTGCAGTTTGTTTATATTAATGAATTAGCTTTGCTGTGTTGTCTGCTGTATGGAATGTAACCATGAATAGAACACCTCTGTCCTAAATGCTTTGTGAGCTTCAACCACGAAGGAAGCATCTTCACCCATAATTACAGATCATGTTGTAGTATTTTCGGGGGTAACCGCATGCCTGCAGTTCTCAGTAATGTTAAGTGTGCTACTGTCATCTTCTCCAGACATAATGAGTTATAGCGAGGGTAACACAAGGGTAATTAGTCCTTTTAAGTGTTTAAGATCAACCTGCAGACAACACAAAGGAGTTCCCTACTCAACTGAGGAGGATAGTGCATACACCCATGGCTGTCTCCAGTTAGGAGGTGTGTATTAGGGGTGGGCGGAGATCACAGAGTTGCACTACGTGGAATTCCGTGGAGTCACACAAATACTCAGTTGAATTTTGCTCCACTTGCCCACCCCTAATCTTTACTTCCTCCTACATTACATGTGTCACTAACACATACCCCTGGAGCCGGAGGTGGCCGACAAGCGGGCATGTGAGGGTGCTTACCTTGGTCCCTCTCAAGGGGCTGATAACTCTCTGCACCTCCCGGACACAGGGGCATATTACCAACGTTAAGCGATATTTATCGCTAACGATGCTTAGCAACGAATTTTTTAACGCTAAGCATCGTCAGAAATTATCGCAGATAAACCTTGCTATTATCAAGGTTTATCGCAAATGCGATAAAAAACGGCCGCAATGCATGAATATCACTGAAAAGTCAGCGATATTCATGCATTACCGAGCTAATGCTCTTAGCCATGTTATCCACCTCCCATTGGATAACATGGCTAAGAACTGCTCAGAACAACTGGTTATGGTGGGTGTTAGCTCACCTAATCATGCACTGTTCACTTGGTGCTCCGCACCTTATGAAATAAAGAATTTACCACAATCTTTTGGATTCGTGTTTACTCTTGTGTATGCATTTATTTTTCACTTTCTCTATGCAAATTCGCAACTTATGTTATTAGTGGTATTCATAACAATGTCCATACACATTTATAAGTACATTTATCATTACATTTTCATCACAGTCATTATATACATCACTTTTATACAAGCATTATTAAACAGGCCCAATGCATTTCGGCACTCGTGGTGGTGCCTTCATCAGGGGCAATTCTGAAAAAAAAAAATAATAATTTGAGTGTAAGTGAAAACAATGTTGAGTACGTGGACTCATGGGGGTGGACAGATTTATAGATTAAGTGGCGTACCTGCTATCAACTGAATTTCAGATGTCGATATGGTGACCTGTAAATCTAAGGCTCTGCGTAAATGAAAAAGATATGACGGTAAGAGTTGGGTGTAACATATGGTTTTAAATAACCATGCCTATAACGGTATTATCCACATACCTGCTTGTCTGTATCCAAATCAACTGTAATGACAAGCATACATTTCCTGATTATTAGAATCATGGACAGAACATGGTGCGTTCGTTTTTTAATACGTGGACCTGCCCTACCTTATCTTCGTGACTGTGGTGATGTATCTATAAAGTTAAAGAAACATCACAATATTATTATCATATAAATCGTCTAAGTTGGGTCTAACACGCGCTCAAATCACGGTCAGTAAATACCTGTTTGATATGGGTCGCGTTCTTCAATAGTAAAGCCGCTACTCACTGGAAATGTATTTCAACCGCGTCCCGACCGCAGTCGCCATTAAATCTCGGAATGCACGTCGCGTTAGAGTAGTGTGTGATCACAGAAAACGGACTATAGCTGTCGTGGTCTACCCGTGTGGTCCTTGCTATTCACGCCATCTTAGACTGGTGTTAAAGCAATGAAACCTGTGCTATTGTCTGGTATCAAAAATACTAGAGGGAAGTTACATGACCTTTTCATAATAAAGAACGCAAGATTTACCTAGCGAAATCGTAAACGGTATACCAAATAGATTTGCTTGTCAGTTGTGGGTCGTTGGTACGCGATTATGTTCGGGGAGCGCAGTGTAATTGTTATGAACTGATCGACGGGTGTTGATGTGTGATGTCATATATCCACATGTATTTCCAAAATAAACTGTCAATCATATTGTATGTGGCTCATGTGGGATAAGTGCACACTCTACATGAAACCTTGATGCTGGCTGTATCATATTCACAATGATTGCCATTTTGTACTGAAATTTTTAAATGATTAGAATCTATATACAAGGAATCATATTCCAACATATTTTTGATTAATATACAAAGTGGCTTTGTGTTCTCAATGTCATGTATTCACGTTTACCTCCACATATATGCATGGAAATCAAAAATAACATTCAAACCATAATCGAAAAAAAGTACAAGCAGGATATACAAATCATTACCATTAAAATATTGTTTTCACAGCAAGACATTTTAGATCACACGTATTTGTCTCTGGCAAAACCCTTATTCTAGACTCGATAAACATAGTTTGTCTATGGTGATGCATCTCATACCTGGACAACATTCTCACTATATGCAGGTTATGAATAACCTTTCGTGTGTTTATATGGTCTATAAAAGTGTTGGTGTCACTTAATAAGGGTTATAAGTAGCAAGACAGATCATATTTATCATTCAGACCTATGGGGGACTGAGTCTTCAGGTGTTTAATCCAAAATAGTTCCCGTTGTAACAACCTTTGGTGGTTGTCTATGCCTTGTTTAATCGTTACCTGTTCAATAACAAAGTATCTTAATTGGGAAATGGTATGACGTGCTTCTTTCCAGTGCGACACTAATGGTGAAGTCATGTTCTCATTCCGGATGCGACTTTTATGTTCCGTGATCCGTATTTGGATTTTGCGTTCCGTCTTCCCTATGTACATCTTTCCGCATGGACATTTAATGGCATACACTACATTCATGGTGTTGCAGTTACTCGAGTGCCTGAGGTTGATGATTTTGCCTGTCGTTGGGTGTGTGCAAGTGTTGCCAACAACTACATTATTGCAGTACGTGCAGTTTAAACATCTGGTGGTTCCACCCGTCGATCAGTTCATAACAATTACACTGCGCTCCCCGAACATAATCGCGTACCAACGACCCACAACTGACAAGCAAATCTATTTGGTATACCGTTTACGATTTCGCTAGGTAAATCTTGCGTTCTTTATTATGAAAAGGTCATGTAACTTCCCTCTAGTATTTTTGATACCAGACAATAGCACAGGTTTCATTGCTTTAACACCAGTCTAAGATGGCGTGAATAGCAAGGACCACACGGGTAGACCACGACAGCTATAGTCCGTTTTCTGTGATCACACACTACTCTAACGCGACGTGCATTCCGAGATTTAATGGCGACTGCGGTCGGGACGCGGTTGAAATACATTTCCAGTGAGTAGCGGCTTTACTATTGAAGAACGCGACCCATATCAAACAGGTATTTACTGACCGTGATTTGAGCGCGTGTTAGACCCAACTTAGACGATTTATATGATAATAATATCGTGATGTTTCTTTAACTTTATAGATACATCACCACAGTCACGAAGATAAGGTAGGGCAGGTCCACGTATTAAAAAACGAACGCACCATGTTCTGTCCATGATTCTAATAATCATGAAATGTATGCTTGTCATTACAGTTGATTTGGATATAGACAAGCAGGTATGTGGATAATACCGTTATAGGCATGGTTATTTAAAACCATATGTTACACCCAACTCTTACCGTCATATCTTTTTCATTTACGCAGAGCCTTAGATTTACAGGTCACCATATCGACATCTGAAATTCAGTTGATAGCAGGTACGCCACTTAATCTATAAATCTGTCCACCCCCATGAGTCCACGTACTCAACATTGTTTTCACTTACACTCAAATTTTTTTTTTTTTTCAGAATTGCCCCTGATGAAGGCACCACCACGAGTGCCGAAATGCATTGGGCCTGTTTAATAATGCTTGTATAAAAGTGATGTATATAATGACTGTGATGAAAATGAAAATGTAATGATAAATGTACTTATAAATGTGTATGGACATTGTTATGAATACCACTAATAACATAAGTTGCGAATTTGCATAGAGAAAGTGAAAAATAAATGCATACACAAGAGTAAACACGAATCCAAAAGATTGTGGTAAATTCTTTATTTCTTAAGGTGCGGAGCACCAAGTGAACAGTGCATGATTAGGTGAGCTAACACCCACCATAACCAGTTGTTCATAGCACCCAGGAATGACTATCCTGATTAATCATAGCACCATTGGAGGACTTTTAAAAAATTGATTATTTTCGGAGTGCTCTTCACTACCCCAATTACTAAGAACTGCTCAGGGCAGGTGTTAGTTTTTGGAGATATTCGCGCTTGGCGCGAATATCTCCAAAAGTTGGTAATAGGAGATAGCGATGTTAGCGACTGTTTCTAGTCGCTAACATCTTGGCACGCCCACTTTGCATGTCATTAGTGATAAATATCACTGACATGCAAAGTGGGGCCCAAGATGGTCGCTATCTCCTACTAGCTGTTGCTAACTGGTGTTAGCGACAGCTAGGTAATAGGGAGATAATTTTATCTCCGCTTTCTTGGCTTTTAAAGCCAAAAAAGCGGAGATAAACCCCCTTGATAATATGCCCCACAGTTTGCTCTCTTCACCGTGAGGTAGAATGAGTAATCCTTGGCCATCATCGTGGCTCCCTCTGTGGAGGCCTTGGAGGTCACAGTGAGCTCTGTTTAAATGCAAACCTTCAGGGTAATATGTGCCCCTCCCGTGTCAGCGGCCGTGAAGCAGGCAAAGTTCAGCCCTAAGTCCTGTATAGAAGCATTGCTGTAACGAAGCTCTGTGCCAGCCCGGCAGGAAGCAGGCAGCCGCCGAGCCCAGCAAGTAAAAGACAACACTGCAGCTTCCAGTGATGTGTGCCCACCAACCGGTGCAGGGAGCCGGAGATGGACGAGCTGCCAGGGCTCATGTATGTGTGTGTGCGTGAGGGGGAGCTAGACGGGAGGGGAAGCGCAGGAGCACTGGAGAGTGCCAATCTGCCAGCATTGGTGTGTGTGGGGAATGTGCTTCCTTTGAGTGGCAAAATCCTTCGTCTAAGGCAGGTGGGCTTTTTAAAAATTTGGTTGAAGACCATATGTTGAAGGCGGTATCACGGCACAAGCCGCCGACCGTCTCAGAAGAAAGTATGCATGGGAGGACATTATTTGCATAGGACAGCCCTCTTCTCAGACCCATTCTTATGCTGCAGTTGCCATGAAGTGTTACTAGAGGGCAGCAGTATGAACAAAAGAGCACACTGAGGCTTTTCTTCTGCTTGCTGACATGATTCTTGTTCATGGTGGTCTTGCAGGGCCTAAGGAGTGAAGGACTGCGATGACTGAGGGGATGAGGAATGGCTGGCCTGTATTTGTGGTGAGGGGGGAATATTTGGAAGGTAAACAGCAAGATGAAAGCGTCAAAGTTTATATGTTTGCTGAGTGATTTGAGTCTGTGTGTCACTTGTCTCTTTGAAGGGACATGTGAGAAAGGAACAGCAGCACCATAGACTTCAGATGGGAGAGCAAGCAAGGATGAATATTTCCCTCAAATCCAAATACATATAGCACCTCAAAGATGACAAGTGCGATATGATGTTCTGCAATTGTAAGGATTTGCCATGTGTGGTGCATCAATATGCATGGTTAGTGAGGTTTTTCCCAGAATGTGAGTATCGCTAGGCTGGCAAATGTCAGGCACTACTTTGGGGGTATGAGGCCAAGAAAAAAATTGGGATGTTTGATACAGTCATCTGTAGGATCGAAAGACACTGGGGAATCGTTACAGAGGGAGCCAGGCTGCACAAAATGTGGTAACAGTTGGACAGAAATCTTTAGCAGGGACTTTTGACTACCCCCAATGTGGGACCAGGACCACAGCACCTCTGTGCCTCTAAAACGTATTTTGACCTCTGGACACCACCATCTCAATACCCCTCAAATGTTCCTTCCTGGTACCCCAGCTTTGGTAGTGCATCAACTAGGTTTCAATCATTTGAGTGACCACAAACACCCTTCCTATGTGCCTTCTATTTACATTCAGTCAGTAACCCAGCTGCTTCGTTCGCTGTTCAATCTCAAGCGACAGTTGGATGCACATTGCAGGGGTATACAGGCATTTACCGTAATGTACAGCCCCTCTCAGTACACCCAGACTACACTTCGTAAAATCATAAATACATGTTTTGCCCAACAGTAAGGCCAGGCCTTTCCTCTGTAGTTCATAGCCAATGTAAGGAGGAAAAAATAAACTGAAGAGCATGCCAAAATTCTCTACAGACACTGCCAATCCTCACACTTCTGCCTATTTGCATGCCGAGGTTATTCACTATGACCCACCAAACCAATTGCCAACAGTAGCCTCTCCCTGCCTCATTCGTATGCTCCGATGCCACCTTTATTTAGCAATTGTTAGTGCTCTAGGATTTCGTAGCGCGATTCGCTATAGCCTCTGTTTTCAACAGAAATGTCCTAAAGGTACCTATAACAATCTGCAGGGTGGGGAGGAGGGGGGCTGCTGCTGCTGGCAGTAAAATGTTGGGGCACCCCACCTGCAAAAATACAGCCACATGCTCCTTGTTGTACCTTTCAATACAATAACTGCAGCAGAATCGTATGGTCACCCCTGTTGGTAAAAGAAACTGTCAAACAGCCTTTTGCCGCCCCCCCTCCCCCGTTGCCCCTAACCAGTTGGGGTACACCCCATGAGGGAGGATCAGAGCAATAAAAACTAATGGTAGCCCCCCAAAAAGTACCTAGAAGCCATGCCGTTCTGTGCACCTCATCGCCCTTCACGTTGCGCCCAAGCACCTTTTAATACTGCTCCCCCAAATTTTGACTGGCCCCTCCCAACAGAAATCAGAGAGTATAGGGGGTGCATTAAAAAAGTTTTTGCAGTTCCCCACCATAAGTCAGGATCCCTTCATAATCCCTCAGTACCTACGCCTATTCCTCTGCTGTCTGACCCCACCCAATTTGACTATGCTCCTCCCAACCCCCTCCTCTGCTGTCTGACCCCACCCTTTCTGTCCAGGCTCCACCTATACTCCTCCTCTCTGACCCCACCAAATCTGCCCACGCTCCTCCCCCTTCCTCTCTGACCCCCACCCAATCTGACTAGGCTCCTCACAAACCCCTCCTCTGCTGTCTGACCCCACCCTTTCTGTCCAGGCTCCACCTATACTCCTCCTCTCTGACCCCACCCAATCTGCTCAGGCTCCTCCCCCTTCCTCTCTAACCCCACCCAATCTGACTAGGCTCCTCCCAAACCCCTCCTCTGCTGTCTGACCCCACCCAATCTGCCCAGGCTCCTCCCCCTTCCTCTCTGAGCCCACCCAATCTGACTAGGCTCCTCCCAAACCCCTCCTCTGCTGTCTGACCCCATCCAATCTCACTAAGCTCCTCCCAAACCCCTCCTCTGCTGTCTGACCCCACCCAATATGCCCAGGCTCCTCCCCCTTCCTCTCTGACCCCACCCAATCTGACTAGGCTCCGCCCAAACCCCTCCTCTGCTGTCTGACCCCACCCTTTCTGTCCAAGCTCCACCTATACTCCTCCTCTCTGACCCCACCAAATCTGCCCAGGCTCCTCCCCTTTCCTCTCTGACCCCACCCAATCTGACTAGGCTCCTCCCAAACCCCTCCTCTGCTGTCTGACACCACCCTTTCTGTCTAGGCTCCACCTATACTCCTCCTCTCTGACCCCACCCAATCTGCTCAGGCTCCTACCCCTTCCTCTCTAACCCCACCCAATCTGCCCAGGCTCCTCCCCCTTCCTCTCTGAGCCCACCCAATCTGACTAGGCTCCTCCCAAACCCCTCCTCTGCTGTCTGACCCCACCCAATCTCACTAAGCTCCTCCCAAACCCCTCCTCTGCTGTCTGACCCCACCCAATCTGTCCAGGCTCCACCTATACTCCTCCTCTCTGACCCCACCCAATCTGCTCAGGCTCCTCGCCCTTCCTCTCTAACCCCACCCAATCTGACTAGGCTCCTCCCAAACCCCTCCTCTGCTGTCTGACCCCAACCAATCTGCCCAGGCTCCTCCCCCTTCCTCTCTGACCCCACCCAATCTGCCCAGGCTCCTCCCCCTTCCTCTCTGAGCCCACCCAATCTGACTAGGCTCCTCCCAAACCCCTCCTCTGCTGTCTGACCCCACCCAATCTCACTAAGCTCCTCCCAAACCCCTCTCTGCTGTCTGACCCCACCCAATTTGCCCAGGCTCCTCCCCTTCCTCTTTGACCTCACCCAATTTGACTAGGCTCCTCCCAAACCCCTCCTCTGCTGTCTGACCCCACCCTTTTTGTCCAGGCTCCACCTATACTCCTCCTCTCTGACCCCACCAAATCTGCCCAGGCTCCTCCCCCTTCCTCTCTGACCCCCACCCAATCTGACTAGGCTCCTCCCAAACCCCTCCTCTGCTGTCTGACCCCACCCTCTGACCCCACCCTTTCTGTCCAGGCTCCACCTATACTCCTCCTCTCTGACCCCACCCAATTTGCCCAGGCTCCTCCCCTTCCTCTCTGACCTCACCCAATTTGACTAGGCTCCTTCCAAACCCCTCCTCTGCTGTCTGACCCCACCCTTTCTGTCCAGGCTCCACCTATACTCCTCCTCTCTGACCCCACCAAATCTGCCCAGGCTCCTCCCCTTCCTCTCTGACCCCCACCCAATCTGACTAGACTCCTCCCAAACCCCTCCTCTGCTGTCTGACCCCACCCTTTCTGTCCAGGCTCCACCTATACTCCTCCTCTCTGACCCCACCAAATCTGCTCAGGCTCCTCCCCCTTCCTCTCTAACCCCACCCAATCTGACTAGGCTCCTCCCAAACCCCTCCTCTGCTGTCTGACCCCACCCAATCTGCCCAGGCTCCTCCCCCTTCCTCTCTGAGCCCACCCAATCTGACTAGGCTCCTCCCAAACCCCTCCTCTGCTGTCTGACCCCACCCAATCTGCCCAGGCTCCTCCCCCTTCCTCTCTGAGCCCACCCAATCTGACTAGGCTCCTCCCAAACCCCTCCTCTGCAGTCTGACCCCACCCAATCTCACTAAGCTCCTCCCAAACCCCTCCTCTGCTATCTGACCCCACCCTTTCTGTCCAGGCTCCACCTATACTCCTCCTCTCTGACCCCACCCAATCTGCTCAGGCTCCTCCCCCTTCCTCTCTAACCCCACCCAATCTGACTAGGCTCCTCCCAAACACCTCTTCTGCTGTCTGACCCCACCCAATCTGCCCAGGCTCCTCCCCCTTCCTCTCTGAGCCCACCCAATCTGACTAGGCTCCTCCCAAACCCCTCCTCTGCTGTCTGACCCCACCCAATCTCACTTAGCTCCTCCCAAACCCCTCCTCTGCTGTCTGACCCCACCCTTTCTGTCCAGGCTCCACCTATACTCCTCCTCTCTGACCCCACCCAATCTGACTAGGCTCCTCCCAAACCCCTCCTCTGCTGTCTGACCCCACCCTTTCTGTCCAGGCTCCACCTATACTCCTCCTCTCTGACCCCACCCAATCTGCTCAGGCTCCGCCCCCTTCCTCTCTAACCCCACCCAATCTGACTAGGCTCCTCCCAAACCCCTCCTCTGCTGTCTGACCCCAACCAATCGGCCCAGGCTCCTCCCCCTTCGTCTCTGAGCCCACCCAATCTGACTAGGCTCCTCCCAAACACCTCCTCTGCTGTCTGACCCCAACCAATCTGCCCAGGCTCCTCCCCCTTCCTCTCTGACCCCACCCAATCTGCCCAGGCTCCTCCCCCTTCCTCTCTGAGACCACCCAATCTGACTAGGCTCCTCCCAAACCCCTCCTCTGCTGTCTGACCCCACCCAATCTTCCCAGGCTCCTCCCCCTTCCTCTCTGACCCCCACCCAATCTGACTAGGCTCCTCCCAAACACCTCCTCTGCTGTCTGACCCCAACCAGTCTGCCCAGGCTCCTCCCCCTTCCTCTCTGACCCCACCCAATCTGCCCAGGCTCCTCCCCCTTCCTCTCTGAGACCACCCAATCTGACTAGGCTCCTCCCAAACCCCTCCTCTGCTGTCTGACCCCACCCAATCTGCCCAGGCTCCTCCCCCTTCCTCTCTGAGCCCCACCCAATCTGACTAGGCTCCTCCCAAACCCCTCCTCTGCTGTCTGACCCCACCCTTTCTGTCCAGGCTCCACCTATACTCCTCCTCTCTGACCCCACCCAATCTGCTCAGGCTCCTCCCCCTTCCTCTCTAACCCCACCCAATCTGACTAGGCTCCTCCCTAATCCCTCCTCTGCTGTCTGACCCCACCAAATCTGACCAGGCTCCTCCCCCTTCCTCTCTGAGCCCACCCAATCTGACTAGGCTCCTCCCAAACCCCTCCTCTGCTGTCTGACCCCACCCAATCTCACTAAGCTCCTCCCAAACCCCTCCTCTGCTGTCTGACCCCACCCTTTCTGTCCAGGCTCCACCTATACTCTTCCTCTCTGACCCCACCCAATCTCACTAAGCTCCTCCCAAACCCCTCCTCTGCTGTCTGACCCCACCCAATCTGCCCAGGCTCCTCCCCCTTCCTCTCTGAGCCCACCCAATCTGACTAGGCTCCTCCCAAACCCCTCCTCTGCTGTCTGACCCCACCCAATCTCACTAAGCTCCTCCCAAACCCCTTCTCTGCTGTATGACCCCACCCAATCTGCCCGTGCTCCTCCCCCTTCCTCTCTGACCCCACCCAATCTGACTAGGCTCCTCCCAAACCCCTCCTCTGCTGTCTGACCCCACCCAATCTGCCCAGGCTCCTCCCCCTTCCTCTCTGACCCCCACCCAATCTGACTAGGCTCCTCCCAAACCCCTCCTCTGCTGTCTGACCCCACCCAATCTGCCCAGGCTCCTCCCCCTTCCTCTCTAACCCCACCCAATCTGACTAGGCTCCTTCAAACCCCTCCTCTGCTGTCTGACCCCACCCAATCTGCCCAGGCTCCTCCCCCTTCCTCTCTGACCCCACCCAATCTGCCCAGGCTCCTCCCTTTCCTCTCTGACCCCACCCAATTTGACTATGCTCCTCCCAAACCCCTCCTCTGCTGCCTGACCCCACCCAATCTGCCCAGGCTCCTCCCCCTTCCTCTCTGAGCCCACCCAATCTGCCCAGGCTCCTCCCCCTTCCCCTCTGAGCCCACCCAATCTGACTAGGCTCCTCCCAAACCCCTCCTCTGCTGTCTGACCCCACCCAATCTCACTAAGCTCCTCCCAAACCCCTCCTCTGCTGTCTGACACCACCCAATCTACACAGGCTCCTCCCCCTTCCTCTCTGACCCCACCCAATCTGACTAGGCTCCTCCCAAACCCCTCCTCTGCTGTCTGACCCCACCCTTTCTGTTCAGGCTCCACCTATACTCCTCCTCTCTGACCCCACCCAATCTGCCCAGGCTCCTCCCCTTCCTCTCTAACCCCACCCAATCTGACTAGGCTCCTCCCAAACCCCTCCTCTGCTGTCTGACCCCACCCAATCTGCCCAGGCTCCTCCCCCTTCCTCTCTGACCCCACCCAATTTGACTAGGCTCCTCCCTAACCCCTCCTCTGCTGTCTGACCCCACCCTTTCTGTCCAGGCTCCTCCTATACTCCTCCTCTCTGACCCCACCAAATCTGCCCAGGCTCCTCCCCCTTCCTCTCTGACCCAACCCGACTAGGCTCCTCCCAAAGCCCTCCTCTGCTGTCCGGGATTTGAACCCTGGTTGCCTGGATCGAAGGCAGGAAGTTACCCACTGGACCACACTGGTTTCCATGTAAATAGCCTATCAAATTGTCCTTATGTCATGGTCATCCTTTTTATGTGCAATGGAAGCTGCAGGAAAGGACACCAAGGCCTGTATGTTGCTTATAGTTACTACTGCAATCCTCAAGAACACCAAGGAGCTATAGCTCAAAGGTAAGTCTTGTACCTTTGGTGGGGACAGCCCTCACAGGCCAGGGTTCGAAACCTGCCAATGCTGTAGAAGTATACCAAGGTGGGAATGTTTCAAACAGTAATTTTTTTTTTTTTTTGCTACGTTTTTTTTGGGCAGGTTGTCCAAACATTTCAAATGTTTTCCCTCATGACCTTCTACCAACCGCCCTATTTCTCAAGTAGGTGCAATAGGGACAAGGCCTTATCTTCCTTTATCAATGTCTTCATTCTTTGTCCTTTAAGTTTGGTTAATTGCAGAGTGCAATTGTGGTATTGGGGGTTATAACTGAGCACAAGAATGCGAGGAAGGTGCTACACTTATTGTAAAACAGTGGAGAGGTGTGGCTCACTGGTTAGAGGCGGCAGACCTGTAAGCAGAGAACGGCCCGGGACCAGGGTTCAATTCCCGACGCGGCAGGGTCTTGGACCAGGGTCAACGGACTTGATAATTCTCGCCTCAGTGCCTACTCTAACCAGGGAACACACTCGGTAACTCTGGGCATTAAGCTTGCCTCATCTCTACAACGGCCCCCACAGACACCGGGGATGCCTGGTTTCACCCTGGAGATACCCAGAAAGGGACCATCTCACAGGGAAAACCAGGACGGGTTCCCCAGCGGTCTACAGCGCCAGGACACTCGGGTAGAGTAACAGTGCGCTTTACAAGTATCCCACTTTTTTATGATGGTGATTTTTCATTTTGGTGTGAGCCATTCGCTCAAATCAGGGGTTTGGTGCCAGTGAACTTGGATAGAAATAAAGGTCAAGTATGAACTCTGGCTAATGAAATGATGGGTTGAGTTTGAGACAAGCTAGAGTCCATTTATTAGGTGCAATAAGAAGCTAGAAAGATTGTTTCCTTTAAGAGACAGACAAGGGCAGAGTCAAGCCTTTGCTCTAGTAGGTCTGCATCATGCCTGCTGCAGGATGTGAAGGAATGGACCTCCACAGCAGTGCGCTGTGCCACACTGGGCTGCGCTGGGCTGGGCTGGGCCTGCCCTGGCACTGTGGATTTAATCACCCACCTCCTTCCTTTGAGGAACGCTCACGAACGCCCACAAACGCCCTTGTTCTGTTTACAGGCTGACAGCAGGCAATTTAGGACCCTGCTAAATGAGGGTGATGTCCCCATGTGCTTCCTTTGAGTGGCAAAATCCTTCGTCTAAGGCAGGTGGGCTTTTTAAACATTTGGTTGAAGACCATATGTTGAAGGCGGTATCACGGCACAAGCCGCCGACCGTCTCAGAAGAAAGTATGCATGGGAGGACATTATTTGCATAGGACAGCCCTCTTCTCAGACCCATTCTTATGCTGCAGTTGCCATGAAGTGTTACTAGAGGGCAGCAGTATGAACAAAAGAGCACACTGAGGCTTTTCTTCTGCTTGCTGACATGATTCTTGTTCATGGTGGTCTTGCAGGGCCTAAGGAGTGAAGGACTGCGATGACTGAGGGGATGAGGAATGGCTGGCCTGTATTTGTGGTGAAGGGGGAATATTTGGAAGGTAAACAGCAAGATGAAAGCGTCAAAGTATATATGTTTGCTGAGTGATTGAGTCTGTGTGTCACTTGTCTCTTTGAAGGGACATGTGAGAAAGGAACAGCAGCACCATAGACTTCAGATGGGAGAGCAAGCAAGGATGAATATTTCCCTCAAATCCGAATACATACAGCACCTCAAAGATGACACGTGCGATATGATGTTCTGCAATTGTAAGGATTTGCCATGTGTGGTGCATAAATATGCATGGTTAGTGAGGTTTTTCCCAGAATGTGAGTATCGTTAGGCTGGCAAATGTCAGGCACTACTTTGGGGGTAAGAGGCCAAGAAAAAAATTGGGAAGTTTGATACAGTCATCGGTAGGATCGAAAGACACTGGGGAATCGTTACAGAGGGAGCCAGGCTGCACAAAATGTGGTAACAGTTGGACAGAAATCTTTAGCAGGGACTTTTGACTACCCCCAATGTGGGACCAGGACCACAGCACCTCTGTGCCTCTAAAACGTATTTTGACCTCTGGACACCACCATCTCAATACCCCTCAAATGTTCCTTCCTGGTACCCCAGCTTTGGTAGTGCATCAACTAGGTTTCAATCATTTGAGTGACCACAAACACCCTTCCTATGTGCCTTCTATTTACATTCAGTCAGTAACCCAGCTGCTTCGTTCTCTGTTCAATCTCAAGCGACAGTTGGATGCACATTGCAGGGGTATACAGGCATTTACCGTAATGTACAGCCCCTCTCAGTACACCCAGACTACACTTCGTAAAATCATAAATACATGTTTTGCCCAACAGTAAGGCCAGGCCTTTCCTCTGTAGTTCATAGCCAATGTAAGGAGGAAAAAATAAACTGAAGAGCATGCCAAAATTCTCTACAGACACTGCCAATCCTCACACTTCTGCCTATTTGCATGCCGAGGTTATTCACTATGACCCACCAAACCAATTGCCAACAGTAGCCTCTCCCTGCCTCATTCGTATGCTCCGATGCCACCTTTATTTAGCAATTGTTAGTGCTCTAGGATTTCGTAGCGCGATTCGCTATAGCCTCTGTTTTCAACAGAAATGTCCTAAAGGTACCTATACCAATCTGCAGGGTGGGGAGGAGGGGGGCTGCTGCTGCTGGCAGTAAAATGTTGGGGCACCCCACCTTACAAAAATACAGCCACATGCTCCTTGTTGTACCTTTCAATACAATAACTGCAGCAGAATCGTATGGTCACCCCTGTTGGTAAAAGAAACTGTCAAACAGCCTTTTGCCGCCCCCTCTCCCCCGTTGCCCCTAACCAGTTGGGGTACACCCCATGAGGGAGGATCAGAGCAATAAAAACTAATGGTAGCCCCCCAAAAAGTACCTAGAAGCCATGCTGTTCTGTGCACCTCATCGCCCTTCACGTTGCGCCCAAGCCACTTTTAATACTGCTCCCCCAAATTTTGACTGCCCCCTCCCAACAGAAATCAGAGAGTATAAGGGGTGCATTAAAAAAGTTTTTGCAGTTCCCCACCATAAGTCAGGATCCCTTCACAGTCCCTCAGTACCTACGCCTATTCCTCTGCTGTCTGACCCCACCCAATCTCACTAAGCTCCTCCCAAACCCCTCCTCTGCTGTCTGACCCCACCCAATCTGCCCAGGCTCCTCCCCCTTCCTCTCTGACCCCACCCAATCTGACTAGGCTCCTCCCAAACCCCTCCTCTGCTGTCTGACCCCACCCTTTCCGTCCAGGCTCCTCCTATACTCCTCCTCTCTGACCCCACCAAATCTGCCCAGGCTCCTCCCCCTTCCTCTCTGACCCCACCCAATCTGACTAGGCTCCTCCCAAACCCCTCCTCTGCTGTCTGACCCCACCCTTTCTGTCCAGGCTCCTCCTATACTCCTCCTCTCTGACCCCACCAAATCTGCCCAAGCTCCTCCCCCTTCCTCTCTAACCCCACCCAATCTGACTAGGCTCCTCCCAAACCCCTCCTCTGCTGTCTGACCCCACCCAATCTGCCCAGGCTCCTCCCCCTTCCTCTCTGAGCCCACCCAATCTGCCCAGGCTTCTCCCCCTTCCTCTCTGACCCCACCCAATTTGACTAGGCTCCTCCCAAACCCCTCCTCTGCTGTCTGACCCCACCCAATCTGCCCAGGCTCCTCCCTATTCCTCTCTGAGCCCACCCAATCTGACTAGGCTCCTCCCAAACCCCTCCTCTGCTGTCTGACCCCACCCAATCTGCCCAGGCTCCTCCCCCTTCCTCTCTGACCCCACCCAATCTGACTAGGCTCCTCCCAAACCCCTCCTCTGCTGTCTGACCCCACCCTTTCTGTCCAGGCTCCACCTATACTCCTCCTCTCTGACCCCACCCAATCTGCCCAGGCTCCTCTCCTTCCTCTCTGACCTCACCCAATCTGACTAGGCTCCTCCCAAACCCCTCCTCTGCTGTCTGACCCCACCCTTTCTGTCCAGGCTCCACCTATACTCCTCCTCTCTGACCCCACCCAATCTTCCCAGGCTCCTCCCCCTTCCTCTCTGACCCCACCCAATCTGCTCAGGCTCCTCCCCCTTCCTCTCTAACCCCACCCAATCTGGCTAGGCTCCTCCCAAACCCCTCCTCTGCTGTCTGACCCCATCCTTTCTGTCCAGGCTCCTCCTATACTCCTCCTCTCTGACCCCACCAAATCTGCCCAGGCTCCTCCCCCTTCCTCTCTGACCCCACCCAATCTGCTCAAGCTCCTCCCACTTCCTCTCTGACCCCACCCAATCTGACTAGGCTCCTCCCAAACCCCTCCTCTGCTGTCTGACCCCACCCAATCTGCCCAGGCTCCTCCCCCTTCCTCTCTGAGCCCACCCAATCTGCCCAGGCTCCTCCCCCTTCCTCTCTGACCCCACCCAATTTGACTAGGCTCCTCCCAAACCCCTCCTCTGCTGTCTGACCCCACCCAATCTGCCCAGGCTCCTCCCCCTTCCTCTCTGACCCCACCCAATCTGACTAGGCTCCTCCCAAACCCCTCCTCTGCTGTCTGACCCCACCCTTTCTGTCCAGGCTCCACCTATACTCCTCCTCTCTGACCCCACCCAATCTGCTCAGGCTCCTCCCCCTTCCTCTCTAACCCCACCCAATCTGACTAGGCTCCTCCCAAACCCCTCCTCTGCTGTCTGACCCCACCCTTTCTGTCCAGGCTCCTCCTATACCCCTCCTCTGCTGTCTGACCCCACCCAATCTCACTAAGCTCCTCCCAAACCCCTCCTCTGCTGTCTAACCCCACCCTTTCTGTCCAGGCTCCACCTATACTCCTCCTCTCTGACCCCACCCAATCTGCCCAGGCTCCTCCCCTTCCTCTCTGACCCCACCCAATCTGACTAGGCTCCTCCCAAACCCCTCCTCTGCTGTCTGACCCCACCCTTTCTGTCCAGGCTCCACCTATACTCCTCCTCTCTGACCCCACCCAATCTGCCCAGGCTCCTCCCCCTCCTCCAAAACCCCTCCTCTGCTGTCTGACCCCACCCTTTCCGTCCAGGATCCTCCTATACTCCTCCTCTCTGACCCCACCAAATCTGCCCAGGCTCCTCCCCCTTCCTCTCTGACCCAACCCAATCTGACTAGGCTCCTCCCAAACCCCTCCTCTGCTGTCTGACCCCACCCAATCTGCCCAGGTTTCTCCCTTCCTCTCTGACCCCACCCAATCTGCCCAGGCTCCTCCCCCTTCCTCTCTGACCCCACCCAATCTGCCCAGGCTCCTCCCAAACCCCTCCTCTGCTGTCTGACCCCACCCAATCTCACTAAGCTCCTTCCAAACCCCTCCTCTGCTGTCTGACCCCACCCAATCTGCCCAGGCTCCTCCCCCTTCCTCTCTGACCCCACCCAATGTGCCCAGGCTCCTCCCTCAAATCCAAATACATACAGCACCTCAAAGATGACAAGTGCGATATGATGTTCTGCAATTGTAAGGATTTGCCATGTGTGGTGCATAAATATGCATGGTTAGTGAGGTTTTTCCCAGAATGTGAGTATCGTTAGGCTGGCAAATGTCAGGCACTACTTTGGGGGTATGAGGCCAAGAAAAAAATTGGGATGTTTGATACAGTCATCTGTAGGATCGAAAGACACTGGGGAATCGTTACAGAGGGAGCCAGGCTGCACAAAATGTGGTAACAGTTGGACAGAAATCTTTAGCAGGGACTTTTGACTACCCCCAATGTGGGACCAGGACCACAGCACCTCTGTGCCTCTAAAACTTATTTTGACCTCTGGACACCACCATCTCAATACCCCTCAAATGTTCCTTCCTGGTACCCCAGATTTGGTAGTGCATCAACTAGGTTTCAATCATTTGAGTGACCACAAACACCCTTCCTATGTGCCTTCTATTTACATTCAGTCAGTAACCCAGCTGCTTCGTTCGCTGTTCAATCTCAAGCGACAGTTGGATGCACATTGCAGGGGTATACAGGCATTTACCGTAATGTACAGCCCCTCTCAGTACACCCAGACTACACTTCGTAAAATCATAAATACATGTTTTGCCCAACAGTAAGGCCAGGCCTTTCCTCTGTAGTTCATAGCCAATGTAAGGAGGGAAAAATAAACTGAAGAGCATGCCAAAATTCTCTACAGACACTGCCAATCCTCACACTTCTGCCTATTTGCATGCCGAGGTTATTCACTATGACCCACCAAACCAATTGCCAACAGTAGCCTCTCCCTGCCTCATTCGTATGCTCCGATGCCACCTTTATTTAGCAATTGTTAGTGCTCTAGGATTTCGTAGCGCGATTCGCTATAGCCTCTGTTTTCAACAGAAATGTCCTAAAGGTACCTATACCAATCTGCAGGGTGGGGAGGAGGGGGGCTGCTGCTGCTGGCAGTAAAATGTTGGGGCACCCCACCTGCAAAAATACAGCCACATGCTCCTTGTTGTACCTTTCAATACAATAACTGCAGCAGAATCGTATGGTCACCCCTGTTGGTAAAAGAAACTGTCAAACAGCCTTTTCCCGTCCCCCCTCCCCCGTTGCCCCTAACCAGTTGGGGTACACCCCATGAGGGAGGATCAGAGCAATAAAAACTAATGGTAGCCCCCCAAAAAGTACCTAGAAGCCATGCCGTTCTGTGCACCTCATCGCCCTTCACGTTGCGCCCAAGCACCTTTTAATACTGCTCCCCCAAATTTTGACTGCCCCCTCCCAACAGAAATCAGAGAGTATAGGGGGTGCATTAAAAAAGTTTTTGCAGTTCCCCACCATAAGTCAGGATCCCTTCATAGTCCCTCAGTACCTACGCCTATTCCTCTGCTGTCTGACCCCACCCAATTTGACTATGCTCCTCCCAACCCCCTCCTCTGCTGTCTGACCCCACCCAATCTGCCCAGGCTCCTCCCCCTTCCTCTCTGACCCCACCCAATCTGACTAGGCTCCTCCCAAACCCCTCCTCTGCTGTCTGACCCCACCCTTTCCGTCCAGGCTCCTCCTATACTCCTCCTCTCTGACCCCACCAAATCTGCCCAGGCTCCTCCCCCTTCCTCTCTGACCCCACCCAATCTGACTAGGCTCCTCCCAAACCCCTCCTCTGCTGTCTGACCCCACCCTTTCTGTCCAGGCTCCTCCTATACTCCTCCTCTCTGACCCCACCAAATCTGCCCAAGCTCCTCCCCCTTCCTCTCTAACCCCACCCAATCTGACTAGGCGCCTCCCAAACCCCTCCTCTGCTGTCTGAGCCCACCCAATCTGCCCAGGCTCCTCCCCCTTCCTCTCTGACCCCACCCAATTTGACTAGGCTCCTCCCAAACCCCTCCTCTGCTGTCTGACCCCACCCAATCTGCCCAGGCTCCTCCCCCTTCCTCTCTGAGCCCACCCAATCTGACTAGGCTCCTCCAAAACCCCTCCTCTGCTGTCTGACCCCACCCAATCTGCCCAGGCTCCTCCCCCTTCCTCTCTGACCCCACCCAATCTGACTAGGCTCCTCCCAAACCCCTCCTCTGCTGTCTGACTCCACCCTTTCTGTCCAGGCTCCACCTATACTCCTCCTCTCTGACCCCACCCAATCTGCCCAGGCTCCTCCCCTTCCTCTCTGACCCCACCCAATCTGACTAGGCTCCTCCCAAACCCCTCCTCTGCTGTCTGACCCCACCCTTTCTGTCCAGGCTCCACCTATACTCCTCCTCTCTGACCCCACCCAAACTGCTCAGGCTCCTCCCCCTTCCTCTCTAACCCCACCCAATCTGACTAGGCTCCTCCCAAACCCCTCCTCTGCTGTCTGACCCCACCCTTTCTGTCCAGGCTCCTCCTATATTCCTCCTCTCTGACCCCACAAAATCTGCCCAGGCTCCTCCCCCTTCCTCTCTGACCCCACCCAATCTGCTCAAGCTCCTCCCCCTTCCTCTCTAACCCCACCCAATCTGACTAGGCTCCTCCCAAAACCCTCCTCTGCTGTCTGACCCCACCCAATCTGCCCAGGCTCCTCCCCCTTCCTCTCTGAGCCCACCCAATCTGCCCAGGCTCCTCCCCCTTCCTCTCTGACCCCACCCAATTTGACTAGGCTCCTCCCAAACCCCTCCTCTGCTGTCTGACCCCACCCAATCTGCCCAGGCTCCTCCCCCTTCCTCTCTGAGCCCACCCAATCTGACTAGGCTCCTCCCAAACCCCTCCTCTGCTGTCTGACCCCACCCAATCTCACTAAGCTCCTCCCAAACCCCTCCTCTGCTGTCTGACCCCACCCAATCTGCCCAGGCTCCTCCCCCTTCCTCTCTGACCCCACCCAATCTGACTAGGCTCCTCCCAAACCCCTCCTCTGCTGTCTGACCCCACCCAATCTGCCCAGGCTCCTCCCCCTTCCTCTCTGACCCCACCCAATCTGACTAGGCTCCTCCCAAACCCCTCCTCTGCTGTCTGACCCCACCCTTTCTATCCAGGCTCCACCTATACTCCTCCTCTCTGACCCCACCCAATCTGCCCAGGCTCCTCCCCTTCCTCTCTGACCCCACCCAATCTGACTAGGCTCCTCCCAAACCCCTCCTCTGCTGTCTGACCCCACCCTTTCTGTCCAGGCTCCACCTATACTCCTCCTCTCTGACCCCACCCAATCTGCTCAGGCTCCTCCCCCTTCCTCTCTAACCCCACCCAATCTGACTAGGCTCCTCCCAAACCCCTCCTCTGCTGTCTGACCCCACCCTTTCTGTCCAGGCTCCAATCCTCCTCTCTGACCCCACCAAATCTGCCCAGGCTCCTCCCCCTTCCTTTCTGACCCCACCCAATCTGCTCAAGCTCCTCCCCCTTCCTCTCTAACCCCACCCAATCTGACTAGGCTCCTCCCAAACCCCTCCTCTGCTGTCTGACCCCACCCAATCTGCCCAGGCTCCTCCCCCTTCCTCTCTGAGCCCACCCAATCTGCCCAGGCTCCTCCCCCTTCCTCTCTGACCCTACCCAATTTGACTGTGCTCCTCCCAAACCCCTCCTCTGCTGTCTGACCCCACCCAATCTGCCCAGGCTCCTCCCCCTTCCTCTCTGAGCCCACCCAATCTGCCCAGGCTCCTCCCCCTTCCTCTCTGAGCCCACCCAGTCTGACTAGGCTCCTCCCAAACCCCTCCTCTGCTGTCTGACCCCACCCAATCTCACTAAGCTCCACCCAAACCCCTCCTCTGCTGTCTGACCCCACCCAATCTGCCCAGGCTCCTCCCCCTTCCTCTCTGACCCCACCCAATCTGACTAGGCTCCTCCCAATCCCCTCCTCTGCTGTCTGACCCCACCCTTTCTGTCCAGGCTCCACCAATACTCCTCCTCTCTGACCCCACCCAATCTGCCCAGGCTCCTCCCCTTCCTCTCTGACCCCACCCAATCTGACTAGGCTCCTCCCAAACCCCTCCTCTGCTGTCTGACCCCACCCAATCTGCCCAGGCTCCTCCCCTTCCTCTCTGACCCCACCCAATCTGACTAGGCTCCTCCCAAACCCCTCCTCTGCTGTCTGACCCCACCCTTTCTGTCCAGGCACCACCTATACTCCTCCTCTCTGACCCCACCCAATCTGCTCAGGCTCCTCCCCCTTCCTCTCTAACCCCACCCAATCTGACTAGGCTCCTCCCAAACCCCTCCTCTGCTGTCTGACCCCACCCTTTCTGTCCAGGCTCCACCTATACTCCTCCTCTCTGACCCCACCCAATCTGCTCAGGCTCCTCCCCCTTCCTCTCTAACCCCACCCAATCTGACTAGGCTCCTCCCAAACCCCTCCTCTGCTGTCTGACCCCACCCTTTCTGTCCAGGCTCCTCCTATACGCCTCCTCTCTGACCCCACCAAATCTGCCCAGGCTCCTCCCCCTTCCTCTCTGACCCCACCCAATCTGCTCAAGCTCCTCCCCCTTCCTCTCTAACCCCACCCAATCTGACTAGGCTCCTCCCAAAACCCTCCTCTGCTGTCTGACCCCACCCAATCTGCCCAGACTCCTCCCCCTTCCTCTCCGACCCCACCCAATCTGCTCAGGCTCCTCCCCCTTCCTCTCTAACCCCACCCAATCTGACTAGGCTCCTCCCAAACCCCTCCTCTGCTGTCTGACCCCACCCAATCTGCCCAGGCTCCTCCCCCTTCCTCTCTGAGCCCACCCAATCTGCCCAGGCTCCTCCCCCTTCCTCTCTGAGCCCACCCAATCTGACTAGGCTCCTCCCAAACCCCTCCTCTGCTGTCTGACCCCACCCAATCTCACTAAGCTCCTCCCAAACCCCTCCTCTGCTGTCTGACCCCACCCAATCTGCCCAGGCTCCTCCCCCTTCCTCTCTGACCCCACCCAATCTGACTAGGCTCCTCCCAAACCCCTCCTCTGCTGTCTGACCCCACCCTTTCTGTCCAGGCTCCACCTATACTCCTCCTCTCTGACCCCACCCAATCTGCCCAGGCTCCTCCACCTTCCTCTCTAACCCCACCCAATCTGACTAGGCTCCTCCCAAACCCCTCCTCTGCTGTCTGACCCCACCCTTTCTGTCCAGGCTCCTCCTATACTCCTCCTCTCTGACCCCACCCAATCTGCCCAAGCTCCTCCCCCTTCCTCTCTGACCCCACCCAATCTGACTAGAGTCCTCCCAAACCCCTCCTCTGCTGTCTGACCCCACCCAATCTGCCCAGGCTCCTCCCCCTTCCTCTCTGACCCCACCCAATGTGCCCAGTCATGGTCATCCTTTTTATGTGCAATGGAAGGTGCAGGGAAGGACACCAAGGCCTGTATGTTGCTTATAGTTACTACTGCAATCCTCAAGACCACCAAGGAGCTATAGCTCAAAGGTAAGTCTTGTACCTTTGGTGGGGACAGCCCTCACAGGCCAGGGTTCGAATCCTGCCAATGCTGTAGAAGTTTACCAAGGTGGGAAATTTTCAAACAGTAAATTTTTTTTTTTTTCCTAAGTTTTTTTTTGGCAGGTTTGTCCAAACATTTCAAATGTTTTCCCTCGTGACCTTCTACCAACCGCCCTATTTCTCAAGTAGGTGCAATAGGGACAAGGCCTTATCTTCCTTTATCAATGTCTTCATTCTTTGTCCTTTAAGTTTGGTTAATTGCAGAGTGCAATTGTGGTATTGGGGGTTATAACTGAGCACAAGAATGCAAGGAAGGTGCTACACTTATTGTAAAATAGGTTGGATGATGGTGATTTTTCATTTTGGTGTGAGCCACTCGCTCAAATCAGGGGTTTTGTGCCAGTGAACTTGGATAGAAATAAAGGTCATGTATGAACTCTGGCTAATGAAATGATGGGTTGAGTTTGAGGCAAGCTAGAGTCCATTTATTAGGTGCAATAAGAAGCTAGAAAGATTGTTTCCTTTAAGAGACAGACAAGGGCAGAGTCAAGCCTTTGCTCTAGTAGGTCCGCATCATGCCTGCTGCAGGATGTGAAGGAATTGACCTCCACAGCAGTGCGCTGTGCCAGACTGGGCTGCGCTGGGCTGGGCCTGCCCTGGCACTGTGGATTTAATCACCCACCTCCTTCCTTTGAGGAACGCTCACGAACGCCCACGAACGCCCTTGTTCTGTTTACAGGCTGACAGCAGGCAATTTAGGACCCTGCTAAATGAGGGTGATGTCCCCATGTGCTTCCTTTGCGTGGCGAAATCCTTCGTCTAAGGCAGGTGGGCTTTTTAAAAATGTGGTTGAAGACCATATGTTGAAGGCGGTATCACGGCACAAGCCGCTGACCGTCTCAGAAGAAAGTATGCATGGGAGGACATTATTTGCATAGGACAGCCCTCTTCTCAGACCCATTCTTATGCTGCAGTTGCCATGAAGTGTTACTAGAGGGCAGCAGTATGAACAAAAGAGCACACTGAGGCTTTTCTTCTGCTTGCTGACATGATTCTTGTTCATGGTGGTCTTGCAGGGCCTAAGGAGTGAAGGACTGCGATGACTGAGGGGATGAGGAATGGCTGGCCTGTATTTGTGGTGAAGGGGGAATATTTGGAAGGTAAACAGCAAGATGAAAGCGTCAAAGTATATATGTTTGCTGAGTGATTGAGTCTGTGTGTCACTTGTCTCTTTGAAGGGACATGTGAGAAAGGAACAGCAGCACCATAGACTTCAGATGGGAGAGCAAGCAAGGATGAATATTTCCCTCAAATCCAAATACATACAGCACCTCAAAGATGACACGTGCGATATGATGTTCTGCAATTGTAAGGATTTGCCATGTGTGGTGAATAAATATGCATGGTTAGTGAGGTTTTTCCCAGAATGTGAGTATCGTTAGGCTGGCAAATATCAGGCACTACTTTGGGGGTAAGAGGCCAAGAAAAAAATTGGGAAGTTTGATACAGTCATCTGTAGGATCGAAAAACACTGGGGAATCGTTACAGAGGGAGCCAGGCTGCACAAAATGTGGTAACAGTTGGACAGAAATCTTTAGCAGGGACTTTTGACAACCCCCAATGTGGGACCAGGACCACAGCACCTCTGTGCCTCTAAAACGTATTTTGACCTCTGGACACCACCATCTCAATACCCCTCAAATGTTCCTTCCTGGTACCCCAGCTTTGGTAGTGCATCAACTAGGTTTCAATCATTTGAGTGACCACAAACACCCTTCCTATGTGCCTTCTATTTACATTCAGTCAGTAACCCAGCTGCTTCGTTCGCTGTTCAATCTCAAGCGACAGTTGGATGCACATTGCAGGGGTATACAGGCATTTACCGTAATGTACAGCCCCTCTCAGTACACCCAGACTACACTTCGTAAAATCATAAATACATGTTTTGCCCAACAGTAAGGCCAGGCCTTTCCTCTGTAGTTCATAGCCAATGTAAGGAGGAAAAAATAAACTGAAGAGCATGCCAAAATTCTCTACAGACACTGCCAATCCTCACACTTCTGCCTATTTGCATGCCGAGGCTATTCACTATGACCCACCAAACCAATTGCCAACAGTAGCCTCTCCCTGCCTCATTCGTATGCTCCGATGCCACCTTTATTTAGCAATTGTTAGTGCTCTAGGATTTCGTAGCGCGATTCGCTATAGCCTCTGTTTTCAACAGAAATGTCCTAAAGGTACCTATACCAATCTGCAGGGTGGGGAGGAGGGGGGCTGCTGCTGCTGGCAGTAAAATGTTGGGGCACCCCACCTGCAAAAATACAGCCACATGCTCCTTGTTGTACCTTTCAATACAATAACTGCAGCAGAATCGTATGGTCACCCCTGTTGGTAAAAGAAACTGTCAAACAGCCTTTTGCCACCCCCTCTCCCCCGTTGCCCCTAACCAGTTGGGGTACACCCCATGAGGGAGGATCAGAGCAATAAAAACTAATGGTAGCCCCCCAAAAAGTACCTAGAAGCCATGCTGTTCTGTGCACCTCATCGCCCTTCACGTTGCGCCCAAGCACCTTTTAATACTGCTCCCCCAAATTTTGACTGCCCCCTCCCAACAGAAATCAGAGAGTATAAGGGGTGCATTAAAAAAGTTTTTGCAGTTCCCCACCATAAGTCAGGATCCCTTCACAGTCCCTCAGTACCTACGCCTATTCCTCTGCTGTCTGACCCCACCCAATCTCACTAAGCTCCTCCCAAACCCCTCCTCTGCTGTCTGACCCCACTCAATCTGCCCAGGCTCCTCCCCCTTCCTCTCTGACCCCACCCAATCTGACTAGGCTCCTCCCAAACCCCTCCTCTGCTGTCTGACCCCACCCTTTCCGTCCAGGCTCCTCCTATACTCCTCCTCTCTGACCCCACCAAATCTGCCCAGGCTCCTCCCCCTTCCTCTCTGACCCCACCCAATCTGACTAGGCTCCTCCCAAACCCCTCCTCTGCTGTCTGACCCCACCCTTTCTGTCCAGGCTCCTCCTATACTCCTCCTCTCTGACCCCACCAAATCTGCCCAAGCTCCTCCCCCTTCCTCTCTAACCCCACCCAATCTGACTAGGCTCCTCCCAAACCCCTCCTCTGCTGTCTGACCCCACCCAATCTGCCCAGGCTCCTCCCCCTTCCTCTCTGAGCCCACCCAATCTGCCCAGGCTCCTCCCCCTTCCTCTCTGACCCCACCCAATTTGACTAGGCTCCTCCCAAACCCCTCCTCTGCTGTCTGACCCCACCCAATCTGCCCAGGCTCCTCCCCATTCCTCTCTGAGCCCACCCAATCTGACTAGGCTCCTCCCAAACCCCTCCTCTGCTGTCTGACCCCACCCAATCTGCCCAGGCTCCTCCCCCTTCCTCTCTGACCCCACCCAATCTGACTAGGCTCCTCCCAAACCCCTCCTCTGCTGTCTGACCCCACCCTTTCTGTCCAGGCTCCACCTATACTCCTCCTCTCTGACCCCACCCAATCTGCCCAGGCTCCTCCCCTTCCTCTCTGACCCCACCCAATCTGACTAGGCTCCTCCCAAACCCCTCCTCTGCTGTCTGACCCCACCCAATCTGCCCAGGCTCCTCCCCTTCCTCTCTGACCCCACCCAATCTGACTAGGCTCCTCCCAAACCCCTCCTCTGCTGTCTGACCCCACCCTTTCTGTCCAGGCTCCACCTATACTCCTCCTCTCTGACCCCACCCAATCTGCTCAGGCTCCTCCCCCTTCCTCTCTAACCCCACCCAATCTGACTAGGCTCCTCCCAAACCCCCTCCTCTGCTGTCTGACCCCACCCTTTCTGTCCAGGCTCCTCCTATACTCCTCCTCTCTGACCCCACCCAATCTGCCCAGGCTCCTCCCCTTCCTCTCTGACCCCACCCAATCTGACTAGGCTCCTCCCAAACCCCTCCTCTGCTGTCTGACCCCACCCAATCTGCCCAGGCTCCTCCCCTTCCTCTCTGACCCCACCCAATCTGACTAGGCTCCTCCCAAACCCCTCCTCTGCTGTCTGACCCCACCCTTTCTGTCCAGGCTCCACCTATACTCCTCCTCTCTGACCCCACCCAATCTGCTCAGGCTCCTCCCCTTCCTCTCTGAGCCCACCCAATCTGCCCAGGCTCCTCCCCCTTCCTCTCTGACCCCACCCAATTTGACTAGGCTCCTCCCAAACCCCTCCTCTGCTGTCTGACCCCACCCAATCTGCCCAGGCTCCTCCCCATTCCTCTCTGAGCCCACCCAATCTGACTAGGCTCCTCCCAAACCCCTCCTCTGCTGTCTGACCCCACCCAATCTGCCCAGGCTCCTCCCCCTTCCTCTCTGACCCCACCCAATCTGACTAGGCTCCTCCCAAACCCCTCCTCTGCTGTCTGACCCCACCCTTTTTGTCCAGGCTCCACCTATACTCCTCCTCTCTGACCCCACCCAATCTGCCCAGGCTCCTCCCCTTCCTCTCTGACCCCACCCAATCTGACAAGGCTCCTCCCAAACCCCTCCTCTGCTGTCTGACCCCACCCAATCTGCCCAGGCTCCTCCTCTTCCTCTCTGACCCCACCCAATCTGACTAGGCTCCTCCCAAACCCCTCCTCTGCTGTCTGACCCCACCCTTTCTGTCCAGGCTCCACCTATACTCCTCCTCTCTGACCCCACCCAATCTGCTCAGGCTCCTCCCCCTTCCTCTCTAACCCCACCCAATCTGACTAGGCTCCTCCCAAACCCCCTCCTCTGCTGTCTGACCCCACCCTTTCTGTCCAGGCTCCTCCTATACTCCTCCTCTCTGACCCCACCCAATCTGCCCAGGCTCCTCCCCCTTCCTCTCTGACCCCACCCAATCTGCTCAGGCTCCTCCCCCTTCCTCTCTAACCCCACCCAATCTGACTAGGCTCCTCCCAAACCCCTCCTCTGCTGTCTGACCCCACCCTTTCTGTCCAGGCTCCTCCTATACTCCTCCTCTCTGACCCCACCAAATCTGCCCAGGCTCCTCCCCCTTCCTCTCTGAGCCCACCCAATCTGCCCAGGCTCCTCCCCTTCCTCTCTGAGCCCACCCAATCTGCCCAGGCTCCTCCCCCTTCCTCTCTGACCCCACCCAACTTGACTATGCTCCTCCCAAACCCCTCCTCTGCTGTCTGACCCCACCCAATCTGCCCAGGCTCCTCCCCCTTCCTCTCTGAGCCCACCCAATCTGCCCAGGCTCCTCCCCCTTCCTCTCTGAGCCCACCCAATCTGACTAGGCTCCTCCCAAACCCCTCCTCTGCTGTCTGACCCCACCCAATCTCACTAAGCTCCACCCAAACCCCTCCTCTGCTGTCTGACCCCACCCAATCTGCCCAGGCTCCTCCCCCTTCCTCTCTGACCCCACCCAATCTGACTAGGCTCCTCCCAATCCCCTCCTCTGCTGTCTGACCCCACCCTTTCTGTCCAGGCTCCACCAATACTCCTCCTCTCTGACCCCACCCAATCTGCCCAGGCTCCTCCCCTTCCTCTCTGACCCCACCCAATCTGACTAGGCTCCTCCCAAACCCCTCCTCTGCTGTCTGACCCCACCCAATCTGCCCAGGCTCCTCCCCTTCCTCTCTGACCCCACCCAATCTGACTAGGCTCCTCCCAAACCCCTCCTCTGCTGTCTGACCCCACCCTTTCTGTCCAGGCACCACCTATACTCCTCCTCTCTGACCCCACCCAATCTGCTCAGGCTCCTCCCCCTTCCTCTCTAACCCCACCCAATCTGACTAGGCTCCTCCCAAACCCCTCCTCTGCTGTCTGACCCCACCCTTTCTGTCCAGGCTCCACCTATACTCCTCCTCTCTGACCCCACCCAATCTGCTCAGGCTCCTCCCCCTTCCTCTCTAACCCCACCCAATCTGACTAGGCTCCTCCCAAACCCCTCCTCTGCTGTCTGACCCCACCCTTTCTGTCCAGGCTCCTCCTATACTCCTCCTCTCTGACCCCACCAAATCTGCCCAGGCTCCTCCCCCTTCCTCTCTGACCCCACCCAATCTGCTCAAGCTCCTCCCCCTTCCTCTCTAACCCCACCCAATCTGACTAGGCTCCTCCCAAAACCCTCCTCTGCTGTCTGACCCCACCCAATCTGCCCAGACTCCTCCCCCTTCCTCTCCGACCCCACCCAATCTGCTCAGGCTCCTCCCCCTTCCTCTCTAACCCCACCCAATCTGACTAGGCTCCTCCCAAACCCCTCCTCTGCTGTCTGACCCCACCCAATCTGCCCAGGCTCCTCCCCCTTCCTCTCTGAGCCCACCCAATCTGCCCAGGCTCCTCCCCCTTCCTCTCTGAGCCCACCCAATCTGACTAGGCTCCTCCCAAACCCCTCCTCTGCTGTCTGACCCCACCCAATCTCACTAAGCTCCTCCCAAACCCCTCCTCTGCTGTCTGACCCCACCCAATCTGCCCAGGCTCCTCCCCCTTCCTCTCTGACCCCACCCAATCTGACTAGGCTCCTCCCAAACCCCTCCTCTGCTGTCTGACCCCACCCTTTCTGTCCAGGCTCCACCTATACTCCTCCTCTCTGACCCCACCCAATCTGCCCAGGCTCCTCCACCTTCCTCTCTAACCCCACCCAATCTGACTAGGCTCCTCCCAAACCCCTCCTCTGCTGTCTGACCCCACCCTTTCTGTCCAGGCTCCTCCTATACTCCTCCTCTCTGACCCCACCCAATCTGCCCAAGCTCCTCCCCCTTCCTCTCTGACCCCACCCAATCTGACTAGAGTCCTCCCAAACCCCTCCTCTGCTGTCTGACCCCACCCAATCTGCCCAGGCTCCTCCCCCTTCCTCTCTGACCCCACCCAATGTGCCCAGTCATGGTCATCCTTTTTATGTGCAATGGAAGGTGCAGGGAAGGACACCAAGGCCTGTATGTTGCTTATAGTTACTACTGCAATCCTCAAGACCACCAAGGAGCTATAGCTCAAAGGTAAGTCTTGTACCTTTGGTGGGGACAACCCTCACAGGCCAGGGTTCGAATCCTGCCAATGCTGTAGAAGTTTACCAAGGTGGGAAATTTTCAAACAGTAAATTTTTTTTTTTTTCCTAAGTTTTTTTTTGGCAGGTTTGTCCAAACATTTCAAATGTTTTCCCTCGTGACCTTCTACCAACCGCCCTATTTCTCAAGTAGGTGCAATAGGGACAAGGCCTTATCTTCCTTTATCAATGTCTTCATTCTTTGTCCTTTAAGTTTGGTTAATTGCAGAGTGCAATTGTGGTATTGGGGGTTATAACTGAGCACAAGAATGCAAGGAAGGTGCTACACTTATTGTAAAATAGGTTGGATGATGGTGATTTTTCATTTTGGTGTGAGCCACTCGCTCAAATCAGGGGTTTGGTGCCAGTGAACTTGGATAGAAATAAAGGTCATGTATGAACTCTGGCTAATGAAATGATGGGTTGAGTTTGAGGCAAGCTAGAGTCCATTTATTAGGTGCAATAAGAAGCTAGAAAGATTGTTTCCTTTAAGAGACAGACAAGGGCAGAGTCAAGCCTTTGCTCTAGTAGGTCCGCATCATGCCTGCTGCAGGATGTGAAGGAATTGACCTCCACAGCAGTGCGCTGTGCCAGACTGGGCTGCGCTGGGCTGCGCTGGGCTGGGCTGGGCTGGGCCTGCCCTGGCACTGTGGATTTAATCACCCACCTCCTTCCTTTGAGGAACGCTCACGAACGCCCACGAACGCCCTTGTTCTGTTTACAGGCTGACAGCAGGCAATTTAGGACCCTGCTAAATGAGGGTGATGTCCCCATGTGCTTCCTTTGCGTGGCGAAATCCTTCGTCTAAGGCAGGTGGGCTTTTTAAAAATTTGGTTGAAGACCATATGTTGAAGGCGGTATCACGGCACAAGCCGCCGACCGTCTCAGAAGAAAGTATGCATGGGAGGACATTATTTGCATAGGACAGCCCTCTTCTCAGACCCATTCTTATGCTGCAGTTGCCATGAAGTGTTCCTAGAGGGCAGCAGTATGAACAAAAGAGCACACTGAGGCTTTTCTTCTGCTTGCTGACATGATTCTTGTTCATGGTGGTCTTGCAGGGCCTAAGGAGTGAAGGACTGCGATGACTGAGGGGATGAGGAATGGCTGGCCTGTATTTGTGGTGAAGGGGGAATATTTGGAAGGTAAACAGCAAGATGAAAGCGTCAAAGTATATATGTTTGCTGAGTGATTGAGTCTGTGTGTCACTTGTCTCTTTGAAGGGACATGTGAGAAAGGAACAGCAGCACCATAGACTTCAGATGGGAGAGCAAGCAAGGATGAATATTTCCCTCAAATCCAAATACATACAGCACCTCAAAGATGACACGTGCGATATGATGTTCTGCAATTGTAAGGATTTGCCATGTGTGGTGAATAAATATGCATGGTTAGTGAGGTTTTTCCCAGAATGTGAGTATCGTTAGGCTGGCAAATATCAGGCACTACTTTGGGGGTAAGAGGCCAAGAAAAAAATTGGGAAGTTTGATACAGTCATCTGTAGGATCGAAAAACACTGGGGAATCGTTACAGAGGGAGCCAGGCTGCACAAAATGTGGTAACAGTTGGACAGAAATCTTTAGCAGGGACTTTTGACAACCCCCAATGTGGGACCAGGACCACAGCACCTCTGTGCCTCTAAAACGTATTTTGACCTCTGGACACCACCATCTCAATACCCCTCAAATGTTCCTTCCTGGTACCCCAGCTTTGGTAGTGCATCAACTAGGTTTCAATCATTTGAGTGACCACAAACACCCTTCCTATGTGCCTTCTATTTACATTCAGTCAGTAACCCAGCTGCTTCGTTCGCTGTTCAATCTCAAGCGACAGTTGGATGCACATTGCAGGGGTATACAGGCATTTACCGTAATGTACAGCCCCTCTCAGTACACCCAGACTACACTTCGTAAAATCATAAATACATGTTTTGCCCAACAGTAAGGCCAGGCCTTTCCTCTGTAGTTCATAGCCAATGTAAGGAGGAAAAAATAAACTGAAGAGCATGCCAAAATTCTCTACAGACACTGCCAATCCTCACACTTCTGCCTATTTGCATGCCGAGGCTATTCACTATGACCCACCAAACCAATTGCCAACAGTAGCCTCTCCCTGCCTCATTCGTATGCTCCGATGCCACCTTTATTTAGCAATTGTTAGTGCTCTAGGATTTCGTAGCGCGATTCGCTATAGCCTCTGTTTTCAACAGAAATGTCCTAAAGGTACCTATACCAATCTGCAGGGTGGGGAGGAGGGGGGCTGCTGCTGCTGGCAGTAAAATGTTGGGGCACCCCACCTGCAAAAATACAGCCACATGCTCCTTGTTGTACCTTTCAATACAATAACTGCAGCAGAATCGTATGGTCACCCCTGTTGGTAAAAGAAACTGTCAAACAGCCTTTTGCCACCCCCTCTCCCCCGTTGCCCCTAACCAGTTGGGGTACACCCCATGAGGGAGGATCAGAGCAATAAAAACTAATGGTAGCCCCCCAAAAAGTACCTAGAAGCCATGCTGTTCTGTGCACCTCATCGCCCTTCACGTTGCGCCCAAGCACCTTTTAATACTGCTCCCCCAAATTTTGACTGCCCCCTCCCAACAGAAATCAGAGAGTATAAGGGGTGCATTAAAAAAGTTTTTGCAGTTCCCCACCATAAGTCAGGATCCCTTCACAGTCCCTCAGTACCTACGCCTATTCCTCTGCTGTCTGACCCCACCCAATCTCACTAAGCTCCTCCCAAACCCCTCCTCTGCTGTCTGACCCCACTCAATCTGCCCAGGCTCCTCCCCCTTCCTCTCTGACCCCACCCAATCTGACTAGGCTCCTCCCAAACCCCTCCTCTGCTGTCTGACCCCACCCTTTCCGTCCAGGCTCCTCCTATACTCCTCCTCTCTGACCCCACCAAATCTGCCCAGGCTCCTCCCCCTTCCTCTCTGACCCCACCCAATCTGACTAGGCTCCTCCCAAACCCCTCCTCTGCTGTCTGACCCCACCCTTTCTGTCCAGGCTCCTCCTATACTCCTCCTCTCTGACCCCACCAAATCTGCCCAAGCTCCTCCCCCTTCCTCTCTAACCCCACCCAATCTGACTAGGCTCCTCCCAAACCCCTCCTCTGCTGTCTGACCCCACCCAATCTGCCCAGGCTCCTCCCCCTTCCTCTCTGAGCCCACCCAATCTGCCCAGGCTCCTCCCCCTTCCTCTCTGACCCCACCCAATTTGACTAGGCTCCTCCCAAACCCCTCCTCTGCTGTCTGACCCCACCCAATCTGCCCAGGCTCCTCCCCATTCCTCTCTGAGCCCACCCAATCTGACTAGGCTCCTCCCAAACCCCTCCTCTGCTGTCTGACCCCACCCAATTTGCCCAGGCTCCTCCCCCTTCCTCTCTGACCCCACCCAATCTGACTAGGCTCCTCCCAAACCCCTCCTCTGCTGTCTGACCCCACCCTTTCTGTCCAGGCTCCACCTATACTCCTCCTCTCTGACCCCACCCAATCTGCCCAGGCTCCTCCCCTTCCTCTCTGACCCCACCCAATCTGACTAGGCTCCTCCCAAACCCCTCCTCTGCTGTCTGACCCCACCCAATCTGCCCAGGCTCCTCCCCTTCCTCTCTGACCCCACCCAATCTGACTAGGCTCCTCCCAAACCCCTCCTCTGCTGTCTGACCCCACCCTTTCTGTCCAGGCTCCACCTATACTCCTCCTCTCTGACCCCACCCAATCTGCTCAGGCTCCTCCCCTTCCTCTCTGAGCCCACCCAATCTGCCCAGGCTCCTCCCCCTTCCTCTCTGACCCCACCCAATTTGACTAGGCTCCTCCCAAACCCCTCCTCTGCTGTCTGACCCCACCCAATCTGCCCAGGCTCCTCCCCATTCCTCTCTGAGCCCACCCAATCTGACTAGGCTCCTCCCAAACCCCTCCTCTGCTGTCTGACCCCACCCAATCTGCCCAGGCTCCTCCCCCTTCCTCTCTGACCCCACCCAATCTGACTAGGCTCCTCCCAAACCCCTCCTCTGCTGTCTGACCCCACCCTTTCTGTCCAGGCTCCACCTATACTCCTCCTCTCTGACCCCACCCAATCTGCCCAGGCTCCTCCCCTTCCTCTCTGACCCCACCCAATCTGACAAGGCTCCTCCCAAACCCCTCCTCTGCTGTCTGACCCCACCCAATCTGCCCAGGCTCCTCCTCTTCCTCTCTGACCCCACCCAATCTGACTAGGCTCCTCCCAAACCCCTCCTCTGCTGTCTGACCCCACCCTTTCTGTCCAGGCTCCACCTATACTCCTCCTCTCTGACCCCACCCAATCTGCCCAGGCTCCTCCCCCTTCCTCTCTGACCCCACCCAATCTGCTCAGGCTCCTCCCCCTTCCTCTCTAACCCCACCCAATCTGACTAGGCTCCTCCCAAACCCCTCCTCTGCTGTCTGACCCCACCCTTTCTGTCCAGGCTCCTCCTATACTCCTCCTCTCTGACCCCACCAAATCTGCCCAGGCTCCTCCCCCTTCCTCTCTGACCCCACCCAATCTGCTCAAGCTCCTCCCCCTTCCTCTCTGACCCCACCCAATCTGACTAGGCTCCTCCAAAACCCCTCCTCTGCTGTCTGACCCCACCCAATCTGCCCAGGCTCCTCCCCCTTCCTCTCTGACCCCACCCAATCTGCTCAAGCTCCTCCCCCTTCCTCTCTGACCCCACCCAATCTGACTAGGCTCCTCCCAAACCCCTCCTCTGCTGTCTGACCCCACCCAATCTGCCCAGGCTCCTCCCCCTTCCTCTCTGAGCCCACCCAATCTGCCCAGGCTCCTCCCCCTTCCTCTCTGACCCCACCCAATTTGACTAGGCTCCTCCCAAACCCCTCCTCTGCTGTCTGACCCCACCCAATCTGCCCAGGCTCCTCCCCCTTCCTCTCTGAGCCCACCCAATCTGACTAGGCTCCTCCCAAACCCCTCCTCTGCTGTCTGACCCCACCCAATCTCACTAAGCTCCTCCCAAACCCCTCCTCTGCTGTCTGACCCCACCCAATCTGCCCAGGCTCCTCCCCCTTCCTCTCTGACCCCACCCAATCTGACTAGGCTCCTCCCAAACCCCTCCTCTGCCGTCTGACCCCACCCTTTCTGTCCAGGCTCCACCAATACTCCTCCTCTCTGACCCCACCCAATCTGCCCAGGCTCCTCCCCTTCCGTTCTGACCCCATCTGACTAGGCTCCTCCCAAACCCCTCCTCTGCTGTCTGACCCCACCCTTTCTGTCCAGGCTCCACCTATACTCCTCCTCTCTGACCCCACCCAATCTGCTCAGGCTCCTCCCCCTTCCTCTCTAACCCCACCCAATCTGACTAGGCTCCTCCCAAACCCCTCCTCTGCTGTCTGACCCCACCCTTTCTGTCCAGGCTCCTCCTATACTCCTCCTCTCTGACCCCACCAAATCTGCCCAGGCTCCTCCCCCTTCCTCTCTGAGCCCACCCAATCTGCCCAGGCTCCTCCCCCTTCCTCTCCAAGCCCACCCAATCTGACTAGGCTCCTCCCAAACCCCTCCTCTGCTGTCTGACCCCACCCAATCTCACTAAGCTCCTCCCAAACCCCTCCTCTGCTGTCTGACCCCACCCAATCTGCCCAGGCTCCTCCCCCTTCCTCTCTGACCCCACCCAATCTGACTAGGCTCCTCCCAAACCCCTCCTCTGCTGTCTGACCCCACCCTTTCTGTCCAGGCTCCACCTATACTCCTCCTCTCTGACCCCACCCAATCTTCCCAGGCTCCTCCCCTTCCTCTCTGACCCCACCCTTTCTGTCCAGGCTCCACCTATACTCCTCCTCTCTGACCCCAACCAATCTGCCCAGGCTCCTCCCCCTCCTCCCAAACCCCTCCTCTGCTGTCTGACCCCACCCAATCTCACTAAGCTCCTCCCAAACCCCTCCTCTGCTGTCTGACCCCACCCAATCTGCCCAGGCTCCTCCCCCTTCTTCTCTGAGCCCACCCAATCTGCCCAGGCTCCTCCCCCTTCCTCCCCGACCCCACCCAATCTGCTCAGGCTCCTCCCCCTCCTCCCAAACCCCTCCTCTGCTGTCTGACCCCACCCAATTTGACTAGGCTCCTCCCAAACCCCTCCTCTGCTGTCTGACCCCACCCAATCTGCCCAGGCTCCTCCCCATTCCTCTCTGAGCCCACCCAATCTGACTAGGCTCCTCCCAAACCCCTCCTCTGCTGTCTGACCCAACCCAATCTGCCCAGGCTCCTCCCCTTCCTCTCTGACCCCACCCAATCTGACTAGGCTCCTCCCAAACCCCTCCTCTGCTGTCTGACCCCACCCAATCTGCCCAGGCTCCTCCCCTTCCTCTCTGACCCCACCCAATCTGACTAGGCTCCTCCCAAACCCCTCCTCTGCTGTCTGACCCCACCCTTTCTGTCCAGGCTCCACCTATACTCCTCCTCTCTGACCCCACCCAATCTGCTCAGGCTCCTCCCCCTTCCTCTCTAACCCCACCCAATCTGACTAGGCTCCTCCCAAACCCCCTCCTCTGCTGTCTGACCCCACCCTTTCTGTCCAGGCTCCTCCTATACTCCTCCTCTCTGACCCCACCCAATCTGCCCAGGCTCCTCCCCCTTCCTCTCTGACCCCACCCAATCTGCTCAGGCTCCTCCCCCTTCCTCTCTAACCCCACCCAATCTGACTAGGCTCCTCCCAAACCCCTCCTCTGCTGTCTGACCCCACCCTTTCTGTCCAGGCTCCTCCTATACTCCTCCTCTCTGACCCCACCAAATCTGCCCAGGCTCCTCCCCCTTCCTCTCTGACCCCACCCAATCTGCTCAAGCTCCTCCCCCTTCCTCTCTGACCCCACCCAATCTGACTAGGCTCCTCCCAAACCCCTCCTCTGCTGTCTGACCCCACCCAATCTGCCCAGGCTCCTCCCCCTTCCTCTCTGAGCCCACCCAATCTGCCCAGGCTCCTCCCCCTTCCTCTATGGCCCCACCCAATTTGACTAGGCTCCTCCCAAACCCCTCTTCTGCTGTCTGACCCCGACCCCACCCAATCTGCCCAGGCTCCTCCCCCTTCCTCTCTGAGCCCACCCAATCTGACTAGGCTCCTCCCAAACCCCTCCTCTGCTGTCTGACCCCACCCAATCTGCCCAGGCTCCTCCCCCTTCCTCTCTGACCCCACCCAATCTGACTAGGCTCCTCCCAAACCCCTCCTCTGCTGTCTGACCCCACCCTTTCTGTCCAGGCTCCACCTATACTCCTCCTCTCTGACCCCACCCAATCTGCTCAGGCTCCTCCCCCTTCCTCTCGGACCCCACCCAATCTGCTCAAGCTCCTCCCCCTTCCTCTCTAACCCCACCCAATCTGACTAGGCTCCTCCCAAACCCCTCCTCTGCTGTCTGACCCCACCCAATCTCACTAAGCTCCTCCCAAACCCCTCCTCTGCTGTCTGACCCCACCCAATCTGCCCAGGCTCCTCCCCCTTCCTCTCTGACCCCACCCAATCTGACTAGGCTCCTCCCAAACCCCTCCTCTGCTGTCTGACCCCACCCTTTCTGTCCAGGCTCCACCTATACTCCTCCTCTCTGACCCCACCCAATCTGCCCAGGCTCCCCTTCCTCTCTGACCCCACCCTTTCTGTCCAGGCTCCACCTATACTCCTCCTCTCTGACCCCAACCAATCTGCCCAGGCTCCTCCCCCTCCTCCCAAACCCCTCCTCTGCTGTCTGACCCCACCCAATCTGCCCAGGCTCCTCCCCCTTCTTCTCTGAGCCCACCCAATCTGCCCAGGCTCCTCCCCCTTCCTCCCCGACCCACCCAATCTGCTCAGGCTCCTCCCCCTTCCTCTCTGACCCCACCCAATCTGACTAGGCTCCTCCCAAACCCCTCCTCTGCTGTCTGACCCCACCCAATCTGCCCAGGCTCCTCCCCCTTCCTCTCTGACCCCACCCAATCTGACTAGGCTCCTCCCAAACCCCTCCTCTGCTGTCTGACCCCACCCTTTCTGTCCAGGCTCCACCTATACTCCTCCTCTCTGACCCCACCCAATCTGCCCAGGCTCCTCCCCCTTCCTCTCTGACCCCACCCAATCTGCTCAGGCTCCTCCCCCTTCCTCTCTAACCCCACCCAATCTGACTAGGCTCCTCCAAAACCCCTCCTCTGCTGTCTGACCCCACCCAATCTGCCCAGGCTCCTCCCCCTTCCTCTCTGACCCCACCCAATCTGCTCAAGCTCCTCCCCCTTCCTCTCTGACCCCACCCGATCTGACTAGGCTCCTCCCAAACCCCTCCTCTGCTGTCTGACCCCACCCAATCTGCCCAGGCTCCTCCCCCTTCCTCTCTGAGCCCACCCAATCTGCCCAGGCTCCTCCCCCTTCCTCTCTGACCCCACCCAATTTGACTAGGCTCCTCCCAAACCCCTCCTCTGCTGTCTGACCCCACCCAATCTGCCCAGGCTCCTCCCCCTTCCTCTTTGAGCCCACCCAATCTGACTAGGCTCCTCCCAAACCCCTCCTCTGCTGTCTGACCCCACCCAATCTCACTAAGCTCCTCCCAAACCCCTCCTCTGCTGTCTGACCCCACCCAATCTGCCCAGGCTCCTCCCCCTTCCTCTCTGACCCCACCCAATCTGACTAGGCTCCTCCCAAACCCCTCCTCTGCTGTCTGACCCCACCCTTTCTGTCCAGGCTCCACCTATACTCCTCCTCTCTGACCCCACCCAATCTGCCCAGGCTCCTCCCCTTCCGTTCTGACCCCATCTGACTAGGCTCCTCCCAAACCCCTCCTCTGCTGTCTGACCCCACCCTTTCTGTCCAGGCTCCACCTATACTCCTCCTCTCTGACCCCACCCAATCTGCTCAGGCTCCTCCCCCTTCCTCTCTAACCCCACCCAATCTGACTAGGCTCCTCCCAAACCCCTCCTCTGCTGTCTGACCCCACCCTTTCTGTCCAGGCTCCTCCTATACTCCTCCTCTCTGACCCCACCAAATCTGCCCAGGCTCCTCCCCCTTCCTCTCTGAGCCCACCCAATCTGCCCAGGCTCCTCCCCTTCCTCTCTGAGCCCACCCAATCTGCCCAGGCTCCTCCCCCTTCCTCTCTGACCCCACCCAATTTGACTATGCTCCTCCCAAACCCCTCCTCTGCTGTCTGACCCCACCCAATCTGCCCAGGCTCCTCCCCCTTCCTCTCTGAGCCCACCCAATCTGCCCAGGCTCCTCCCCCTTCCTCTCTGAGCCCACCCAATCTGACTAGGCTCCTCCCAAACCCCTCCTCTGCTGTCTGACCCCACCCAATCTCACTAAGCTCCACCCAAACCCCTCCTCTGCTGTCTGACCCCACCCAATCTGCCCAGGCTCCTCCCCCTTCCTCTCTGACCCCACCCAATCTGACTAGGCTCCTCCCAATCCCCTCCTCTGCTGTCTGACCCCACCCTTTCTGTCCAGGCTCCACCAATACTCCTCCTCTCTGACCCCACCCAATCTGCCCAGGCTCCTCCCCTTCCTCTCTGACCCCACCCAATCTGACTAGGCTCCTCCCAAACCCCTCCTCTGCTGTCTGACCCCACCCAATCTGCCCAGGCTCCTCCCCTTCCTCTCTGACCCCACCCAATCTGACTAGGCTCCTCCCAAACCCCTCCTCTGCTGTCTGACCCCACCCTTTCTGTCCAGGCACCACCTATACTCCTCCTCTCTGACCCCACCCAATCTGCTCAGGCTCCTCCCCCTTCCTCTCTAACCCCACCCAATCTGACTAGGCTCCTCCCAAACCCCTCCTCTGCTGTCTGACCCCACCCTTTCTGTCCAGGCTCCACCTATACTCCTCCTCTCTGACCCCACCCAATCTGCTCAGGCTCCTCCCCCTTCCTCTCTAACCCCACCCAATCTGACTAGGCTCCTCCCAAACCCCTCCTCTGCTGTCTGACCCCACCCTTTCTGTCCAGGCTCCTCCTATACTCCTCCTCTCTGACCCCACCAAATCTGCCCAGGCTCCTCCCCCTTCCTCTCTGACCCCACCCAATCTGCTCAAGCTCCTCCCCCTTCCTCTCTAACCCCACCCAATCTGACTAGGCTCCTCCCAAAACCCTCCTCTGCTGTCTGACCCCACCCAATCTGCCCAGACTCCTCCCCCTTCCTCTCCGACCCCACCCAATCTGCTCAGGCTCCTCCCCCTTCCTCTCTAACCCCACCCAATCTGACTAGGCTCCTCCCAAACCCCTCCTCTGCTGTCTGACCCCACCCAATCTGCCCAGGCTCCTCCCCCTTCCTCTCTGAGCCCACCCAATCTGCCCAGGCTCCTCCCCCTTCCTCTCTGAGCCCACCCAATCTGACTAGGCTCCTCCCAAACCCCTCCTCTGCTGTCTGACCCCACCCAATCTCACTAAGCTCCTCCCAAACCCCTCCTCTGCTGTCTGACCCCACCCAATCTGCCCAGGCTCCTCCCCCTTCCTCTCTGACCCCACCCAATCTGACTAGGCTCCTCCCAAACCCCTCCTCTGCTGTCTGACCCCACCCTTTCTGTCCAGGCTCCACCTATACTCCTCCTCTCTGACCCCACCCAATCTGCCCAGGCTCCTCCACCTTCCTCTCTAACCCCACCCAATCTGACTAGGCTCCTCCCAAACCCCTCCTCTGCTGTCTGACCCCACCCTTTCTGTCCAGGCTCCTCCTATACTCCTCCTCTCTGACCCCACCCAATCTGCCCAAGCTCCTCCCCCTTCCTCTCTGACCCCACCCAATCTGACTAGAGTCCTCCCAAACCCCTCCTCTGCTGTCTGACCCCACCCAATCTGCCCAGGCTCCTCCCCCTTCCTCTCTGACCCCACCCAATGTGCCCAGTCATGGTCATCCTTTTTATGTGCAATGGAAGGTGCAGGGAAGGACACCAAGGCCTGTATGTTGCTTATAGTTACTACTGCAATCCTCAAGACCACCAAGGAGCTATAGCTCAAAGGTAAGTCTTGTACCTTTGGTGGGGACAACCCTCACAGGCCAGGGTTCGAATCCTGCCAATGCTGTAGAAGTTTACCAAGGTGGGAAATTTTCAAACAGTAAATTTTTTTTTTTTTCCTAAGTTTTTTTTTGGCAGGTTTGTCCAAACATTTCAAATGTTTTCCCTCGTGACCTTCTACCAACCGCCCTATTTCTCAAGTAGGTGCAATAGGGACAAGGCCTTATCTTCCTTTATCAATGTCTTCATTCTTTGTCCTTTAAGTTTGGTTAATTGCAGAGTGCAATTGTGGTATTGGGGGTTATAACTGAGCACAAGAATGCAAGGAAGGTGCTACACTTATTGTAAAATAGGTTGGATGATGGTGATTTTTCATTTTGGTGTGAGCCACTCGCTCAAATCAGGGGTTTGGTGCCAGTGAACTTGGATAGAAATAAAGGTCATGTATGAACTCTGGCTAATGAAATGATGGGTTGAGTTTGAGGCAAGCTAGAGTCCATTTATTAGGTGCAATAAGAAGCTAGAAAGATTGTTTCCTTTAAGAGACAGACAAGGGCAGAGTCAAGCCTTTGCTCTAGTAGGTCCGCATCATGCCTGCTGCAGGATGTGAAGGAATTGACCTCCACAGCAGTGCGCTGTGCCAGACTGGGCTGCGCTGGGCTGCACTGGGCTGCGCTGGGCTGGGCTGGGCCTGCCCTGGCACTGTGGATTTAATCACCCACCTCCTTCCTTTGAGGAACGCTCACGAACGCCCACGAACGCCCTTGTTCTGTTTACAGGCTGACAGCAGGCAATTTAGGACCCTGCTAAATGAGGGTGATGTCCCCATGTGCTTCCTTTGCGTGGCGAAATCCTTCGTCTAAGGCAGGTGGGCTTTTTAAAAATTTGGTTGAAGACCATATGTTGAAGGCGGTATCACGGCACAAGCCGCCGACCGTCTCAGAAGAAAGTATGCATGGGAGGACATTATTTGCATAGGACAGCCCTCTTCTCAGACCCATTCTTATGCTGCAGTTGCCATGAAGTGTTCCTAGAGGGCAGCAGTATGAACAAAAGAGCACACTGAGGCTTTTCTTCTGCTTGCTGACATGATTCTTGTTCATGGTGGTCTTGCAGGGCCTAAGGAGTGAAGGACTGCGATGACTGAGGGGATGAGGAATGGCTGGCCTGTATTTGTGGTGAAGGGGGAATATTTGGAAGGTAAACAGCAAGATGAAAGCGTCAAAGTATATATGTTTGCTGAGTGATTGAGTCTGTGTGTCACTTGTCTCTTTGAAGGGACATGTGAGAAAGGAACAGCAGCACCATAGACTTCAGATGGGAGAGCAAGCAAGGATGAATATTTCCCTCAAATCCAAATACATACAGCACCTCAAAGATGACACGTGCGATATGATGTTCTGCAATTGTAAGGATTTGCCATGTGTGGTGAATAAATATGCATGGTTAGTGAGGTTTTTCCCAGAATGTGAGTATCGTTAGGCTGGCAAATATCAGGCACTACTTTGGGGGTAAGAGGCCAAGAAAAAAATTGGGAAGTTTGATACAGTCATCTGTAGGATCGAAAAACACTGGGGAATCGTTACAGAGGGAGCCAGGCTGCACAAAATGTGGTAACAGTTGGACAGAAATCTTTAGCAGGGACTTTTGACAACCCCCAATGTGGGACCAGGACCACAGCACCTCTGTGCCTCTAAAACGTATTTTGACCTCTGGACACCACCATCTCAATACCCCTCAAATGTTCCTTCCTGGTACCCCAGCTTTGGTAGTGCATCAACTAGGTTTCAATCATTTGAGTGACCACAAACACCCTTCCTATGTGCCTTCTATTTACATTCAGTCAGTAACCCAGCTGCTTCGTTCGCTGTTCAATCTCAAGCGACAGTTGGATGCACATTGCAGGGGTATACAGGCATTTACCGTAATGTACAGCCCCTCTCAGTACACCCAGACTACACTTCGTAAAATCATAAATACATGTTTTGCCCAACAGTAAGGCCAGGCCTTTCCTCTGTAGTTCATAGCCAATGTAAGGAGGAAAAAATAAACTGAAGAGCATGCCAAAATTCTCTACAGACACTGCCAATCCTCACACTTCTGCCTATTTGCATGCCGAGGCTATTCACTATGACCCACCAAACCAATTGCCAACAGTAGCCTCTCCCTGCCTCATTCGTATGCTCCGATGCCACCTTTATTTAGCAATTGTTAGTGCTCTAGGATTTCGTAGCGCGATTCGCTATAGCCTCTGTTTTCAACAGAAATGTCCTAAAGGTACCTATACCAATCTGCAGGGTGGGGAGGAGGGGGGCTGCTGCTGCTGGCAGTAAAATGTTGGGGCACCCCACCTGCAAAAATACAGCCACATGCTCCTTGTTGTACCTTTCAATACAATAACTGCAGCAGAATCGTATGGTCACCCCTGTTGGTAAAAGAAACTGTCAAACAGCCTTTTGCCACCCCCTCTCCCCCGTTGCCCCTAACCAGTTGGGGTACACCCCATGAGGGAGGATCAGAGCAATAAAAACTAATGGTAGCCCCCCAAAAAGTACCTAGAAGCCATGCTGTTCTGTGCACCTCATCGCCCTTCACGTTGCGCCCAAGCACCTTTTAATACTGCTCCCCCAAATTTTGACTGCCCCCTCCCAACAGAAATCAGAGAGTATAAGGGGTGCATTAAAAAAGTTTTTGCAGTTCCCCACCATAAGTCAGGATCCCTTCACAGTCCCTCAGTACCTACGCCTATTCCTCTGCTGTCTGACCCCACCCAATCTCACTAAGCTCCTCCCAAACCCCTCCTCTGCTGTCTGACCCCACTCAATCTGCCCAGGCTCCTCCCCCTTCCTCTCTGACCCCACCCAATCTGACTAGGCTCCTCCCAAACCCCTCCTCTGCTGTCTGACCCCACCCTTTCCGTCCAGGCTCCTCCTATACTCCTCCTCTCTGACCCCACCAAATCTGCCCAGGCTCCTCCCCCTTCCTCTCTGACCCCACCCAATCTGACTAGGCTCCTCCCAAACCCCTCCTCTGCTGTCTGACCCCACCCTTTCTGTCCAGGCTCCTCCTATACTCCTCCTCTCTGACCCCACCAAATCTGCCCAAGCTCCTCCCCCTTCCTCTCTAACCCCACCCAATCTGACTAGGCTCCTCCCAAACCCCTCCTCTGCTGTCTGACCCCACCCAATCTGCCCAGGCTCCTCCCCCTTCCTCTCTGAGCCCACCCAATCTGCCCAGGCTCCTCCCCCTTCCTCTCTGACCCCACCCAATTTGACTAGGCTCCTCCCAAACCCCTCCTCTGCTGTCTGACCCCACCCAATCTGCCCAGGCTCCTCCCCATTCCTCTCTGAGCCCACCCAATCTGACTAGGCTCCTCCCAAACCCCTCCTCTGCTGTCTGACCCCACCCAATTTGCCCAGGCTCCTCCCCCTTCCTCTCTGACCCCACCCAATCTGACTAGGCTCCTCCCAAACCCCTCCTCTGCTGTCTGACCCCACCCTTTCTGTCCAGGCTCCACCTATACTCCTCCTCTCTGACCCCACCCAATCTGCCCAGGCTCCTCCCCTTCCTCTCTGACCCCACCCAATCTGACTAGGCTCCTCCCAAACCCCTCCTCTGCTGTCTGACCCCACCCAATCTGCCCAGGCTCCTCCCCTTCCTCTCTGACCCCACCCAATCTGACTAGGCTCCTCCCAAACCCCTCCTCTGCTGTCTGACCCCACCCTTTCTGTCCAGGCTCCACCTATACTCCTCCTCTCTGACCCCACCCAATCTGCTCAGGCTCCTCCCCTTCCTCTCTGAGCCCACCCAATCTGCCCAGGCTCCTCCCCCTTCCTCTCTGACCCCACCCAATTTGACTAGGCTCCTCCCAAACCCCTCCTCTGCTGTCTGACCCCACCCAATCTGCCCAGGCTCCTCCCCATTCCTCTCTGAGCCCACCCAATCTGACTAGGCTCCTCCCAAACCCCTCCTCTGCTGTCTGACCCCACCCAATCTGCCCAGGCTCCTCCCCCTTCCTCTCTGACCCCACCCAATCTGACTAGGCTCCTCCCAAACCCCTCCTCTGCTGTCTGACCCCACCCTTTCTGTCCAGGCTCCACCTATACTCCTCCTCTCTGACCCCACCCAATCTGCCCAGGCTCCTCCCCTTCCTCTCTGACCCCACCCAATCTGACAAGGCTCCTCCCAAACCCCTCCTCTGCTGTCTGACCCCACCCAATCTGCCCAGGCTCCTCCTCTTCCTCTCTGACCCCACCCAATCTGACTAGGCTCCTCCCAAACCCCTCCTCTGCTGTCTGACCCCACCCTTTCTGTCCAGGCTCCACCTATACTCCTCCTCTCTGACCCCACCCAATCTGCCCAGGCTCCTCCCCCTTCCTCTCTGACCCCACCCAATCTGCTCAGGCTCCTCCCCCTTCCTCTCTAACCCCACCCAATCTGACTAGGCTCCTCCCAAACCCCTCCTCTGCTGTCTGACCCCACCCTTTCTGTCCAGGCTCCTCCTATACTCCTCCTCTCTGACCCCACCAAATCTGCCCAGGCTCCTCCCCCTTCCTCTCTGACCCCACCCAATCTGCTCAAGCTCCTCCCCCTTCCTCTCTGACCCCACCCAATCTGACTAGGCTCCTCCAAAACCCCTCCTCTGCTGTCTGACCCCACCCAATCTGCCCAGGCTCCTCCCCCTTCCTCTCTGACCCCACCCAATCTGCTCAAGCTCCTCCCCCTTCCTCTCTGACCCCACCCAATCTGACTAGGCTCCTCCCAAACCCCTCCTCTGCTGTATGACCCCACCCAATCTGCCCAGGCTCCTCCCCCTTCCTCTCTGAGCACACCCAATCTGCCCAGGCTCCTCCCCCTTCCTCTCTGACCCCACCCAATTTGACTAGGCTCCTCCCAAACCCCTCCTCTGCTGTCTGACCCCACCCAATCTGCCCAGGCTCCTCCCCCTTCCTCTCTGAGCCCACCCAATCTGACTAGGCTCCTCCCAAACCCCTCCTCTGCTGTCTGACCCCACCCAATCTCACTAAGCTCCTCCCAAACCCCTCCTCTGCTGTCTGACCCCACCCAATCTGCCCAGGCTCCTCCCCCTTCCTCTCTGACCCCACCCAATCTGACTAGGCTCCTCCCAAACCCCTCCTCTGCCGTCTGACCCCACCCTTTCTGTCCAGGCTCCACCTATACTCCTCCTCTCTGACCCCACCCAATCTGCCCAGGCTCCTCCCCTTCCGTTCTGACCCCATCTGACTAGGCTCCTCCCAAACCCCTCCTCTGCTGTCTGACCCCACCCTTTCTGTCCAGGCTCCACCTATACTCCTCCTCTCTGACCCCACCCAATCTGCTCAGGCTCCTCCCCCTTCCTCTCTAACCCCACCCAATCTGACTAGGCTCCTCCCAAACCCCTCCTCTGCTGTCTGACCCCACCCTTTCTGTCCAGGCTCCTCCTATACTCCTCCTCTCTGACCCCACCAAATCTGCCCAGGCTCCTCCCCCTTCCTCTCTGAGCCCACCCAATCTGCCCAGGCTCCTCCCCCTTCCTCTCCAAGCCCACCCAATCTGACTAGGCTCCTCCCAAACCCCTCCTCTGCTGTCTGACCCCACCCAATCTCACTAAGCTCCTCCCAAACCCCTCCTCTGCTGTCTGACCCCACCCAATCTGCCCAGGCTCCTCCCCCTTCCTCTCTGACCCCACCCAATCTGACTAGGCTCCTCCCAAACCCCTCCTCTGCTGTCTGACCCCACCCTTTCTGTCCAGGCTCCACCTATACTCCTCCTCTCTGACCCCACCCAATCTTCCCAGGCTCCTCCCCTTCCTCTCTGACCCCACCCTTTCTGTCCAGGCTCCACCTATACTCCTCCTCTCTGACCCCAACCAATCTGCCCAGGCTCCTCCCCCTCCTCCCAAACCCCTCCTCTGCTGTCTGACCCCACCCAATCTCACTAAGCTCCTCCCAAACCCCTCCTCTGCTGTCTGACCCCACCCAATCTGCCCAGGCTCCTCCCCCTTCTTCTCTGAGCCCACCCAATCTGCCCAGGCTCCTCCCCCTTCCTCCCCGACCCCACCCAATCTGCTCAGGCTCCTCCCCCTCCTCCCAAACCCCTCCTCTGCTGTCTGACCCCACCCAATTTGACTAGGCTCCTCCCAAACCCCTTCTCTGCTGTCTGACCCCACCCAATCTGCCCAGGCTCCTCCCCATTCCTCTCTGAGCCCACCCAATCTGACTAGGCTCCTCCCAAACCCCTCCTCTGCTGTCTGACCCCACCCAATCTGCCCAGGCTCCTCCCCTTCCTCTCTGACCCCACCCAATCTGACTAGGCTCCTCCCAAACCCCTCCTCTGCTGTCTGACCCCACCCAATCTGCCCAGGCTCCTCCCCTTCCTCTCTGACCCCACCCAATCTGACTAGGCTCCTCCCAAACCCCTCCTCTGCTGTCTGACCCCACCCTTTCTGTCCAGGCTCCACCTATACTCCTCCTCTCTGACCCCACCCAATCTGCTCAGGCTCCTCCCCCTTCCTCTCTAACCCCACCCAATCTGACTAGGCTCCTCCCAAACCCCCTCCTCTGCTGTCTGACCCCACCCTTTCTGTCCAGGCTCCTCCTATACTCCTCCTCTCTGACCCCACCCAATCTGCCCAGGCTCCTCCCCCTTCCTCTCTGACCCCACCCAATCTGCTCAGGCTCCTCCCCCTTCCTCTCTAACCCCACCCAATCTGACTAGGCTCCTCCCAAACCCCTCCTCTGCTGTCTGACCCCACCCTTTCTGTCCAGGCTCCTCCTATACTCCTCCTCTCTGACCCCACCAAATCTGCCCAGGCTCCTCCCCCTTCCTCTCTGACCCCACCCAATCTGCTCAAGCTCCTCCCCCTTCCTCTCTGACCCCACCCAATCTGACTAGGCTCCTCCCAAACCCCTCCTCTGCTGTCTGACCCCACCCAATCTGCCCAGGCTCCTCCCCCTTCCTCTCTGAGCCACCCAATCTGCCCAGGCTCCTCCCCCTTCCTCTATGGCCCCACCCAATTTGACTAGGCTCCTCCCAAACCCCTCTTCTGCTGTCTGACCCCGACCCCACCCAATCTGCCCAGGCTCCTCCCCCTTCCTCTCTGAGCCCACCCAATCTGACTAGGCTCCTCCCAAACCCCTCCTCTGCTGTCTGACCCCACCCAATCTGCCCAGGCTCCTCCCCCTTCCTCTCTGACCCCACCCAATCTGACTAGGCTCCTCCCAAACCCCTCCTCTGCTGTCTGACCCCACCCTTTCTGTCCAGGCTCAACCTATACTCCTCCTCTCTGACCCCACCCAATCTGCTCAGGCTCCTCCCCCTTCCTCTCGGACCCCACCCAATCTGCTCAAGCTCCTCCCCCTTCCTCTCTAACCCCACCCAATCTGACTAGGCTCCTCCCAAACCCCTCCTCTGCTGTCTGACCCCACCCAATCTCACTAAGCTCCTCCCAAACCCCTCCTCTGCTGTCTGACCCCACCCAATCTGCCCAGGCTCCTCCCCCTTCCTCTCTGACCCCACCCAATCTGACTAGGCTCCTCCCAAACCCCTCCTCTGCTGTCTGACCCCACCCTTTCTGTCCAGGCTCCACCTATACTCCTCCTCTCTGACCCCATCCAATCTGCCCAGGCTCCCCTTCCTCTCTGACCCCACCCTTTCTGTCCAGGCTCCACCTATACTCCTCCTCTCTGACCCCAACCAATCTGCCCAGGCTCCTCCCCCTCCTCCCAAACCCCTCCTCTGCTGTCTGACCCCACCCAATCTGCCCAGGCTCCTCCCCCTTCTTCTCTGAGCCCACCCAATCTGCCCAGGCTCCTCCCCCTTCCTCCCCGACTCACCCAATCTGCTCAGGCTCCTCCCCCTTCCTCTCTGACCCCACCCAATCTGACTAGGCTCCTCCCAAACCCCTCCTCTGCTGTCTGACCCCACCCAATCTGCCCAGGCTCCTCCCCCTTCCTCTCTGACCCCACCCAATCTGACTAGGCTCCTCCCAAACCCCTCCTCTGCTGTCTGACCCCACCCTTTCTGTCCAGGCTCCACCTATACTCCTCCTCTCTGACCCCACCCAATCTGCCCAGGCTCCTCCCCCTTCCTCTCTGACCCCACCCAATCTGCTCAGGCTCCTCCCCCTTCCTCTCTAACCCCACCCAATCTGACTAGGCTCCTCCCAAACCCCTCCTCTGCTGTCTGACCCCACCCTTTCTGTCCAGGCTCCTCCTATACTCCTCCTCTCTGACCCCACCAAATCTGCCCAGGCTCCTCCCCCTTCCTCTCTGACCCCACCCAATCTGCTCAAGCTCCTCCCCCTTCCTCTCTGACCCCACCCAATCTGACTAGGCTCCTCCAAAACCCCTCCTCTGCTGTCTGACCCCACCCAATCTGCCCAGGCTCCTCCCCCTTCCTCTCTGACCCAACCCAATCTGCTCAAGCTCCTCCCCCTTCCTCTCTGACCCCACCCAATCTGACTAGGCTCCTCCCAAACCCCTACTCTGCTGTCTGACCCCACCCAATCTGCCCAGGCTCCTCCCCCTTCCTCTCTCAGCCCACCCAATCTGCCCAGGCTCCTCCCCCTTCCTCTCTGACCCCACCCAATTTGACTAGGCTCCTCCCAAACCCCTCCTCTGCTGTCTGACCCCACCCAATCTGCCCAGGCTCCTCCCCCTTCCTCTCTGAGCCCACCCAATCTGACTAGGCTCCTCCCAAACCCCTCCTCTGCTGTCTGACCCCACCCAATCTCACTAAGCTCCTCCCAAACCCCTCCTCTGCTGTCTGACCCCACCCAATCTGCCCAGGCTCCTCCCCCTTCCTCTCTGACCCCACCCAATCTGACTAGGCTCCTCCCAAACCCCTCCTCTGCCGTCTGACCCCACCCTTTCTGTCCAGGCTCCACCTATTCTCCTCCTCTCTGACCCCACCCAATCTGCCCAGGCTCCTCCCCTTCCGTTCTGACCCCATCTGACTAGGCTCCTCCCAAACCCCTCCTCTGCTGTCTGACCCCACCCTTTCTGTCCAGGCTCCACCTATACTCCTCCTCTCTGACCCCACCCAATCTGCTCAGGCTCCTCCCCCTTCCTCTCTAACCCCACCCAATCTGACTAGGCTCCTCCCAAACCCCTCCTCTGCTGTCTGACCCCACCCTTTCTGTCCAGGCTCCTCCTATACTCCTCCTCTCTGACCCCACCAAATCTGCCCAGGCTCCTCCCCCTTCCTCTCTGAGCCCACCCAATCTGCCCAGGCTCCTCCCCCTTCCTCTCCGAGCCCACCCAATCTGACTAGGCTCCTCCCAAACCCCTCCTCTGCTGTCTGACCCCACCCAATCTCACTAAGCTCCTCCCAAACCCCTCCTCTGCTGTCTGACCCCACCCAATCTGCCCAGGCTCCTCCCCCTTCCTCTCTGACCCCACCCAATCTGACTAGGCTCCTCCCAAACCCCTCCTCTGCTGTCTGACCCCACCCTTTCTGTCCAGGCTCCACCTATACTCCTCCTCTCTGACCCCACCCAATCTGCTCAGGCTCCTCCCCCTTCCTCTCTAACCCCACCCAATCTGACTAGGCTCCTCCCAAACCCCTCCTCTGCTGTCTGACCCCACCCTTTCTGTCCAGGCTCCTCCTATACTCCTCCTCTCTGACCCCACCAAATCTGCCCAGGCTCCTCCCCCTTCCTCTCTGAGCCCACCCAATCTGCCCAGGCTCCTCCCCCTTCCTCTCCGAGCCCACCCAATCTGACTAGGCTCCTCCCAAACCCCTCCTCTGCTGTCTGACCCCACCCAATCTCACTAAGCTCCTCCCAAACCCCTCCTCTGCTGTCTGACCCCACCCAATCTGCCCAGGCTCCTCCCCCTTCCTCTCTGACCCCACCCAATCTGACTAGGCTCCTCCCAAACCCCTCCTCTGCTGTCTGACCCCACCCTTTCTGTCCAGGCTCCACCTATACTCCTCCTCTCTGACCCCACCCAATCTTCCCAGGCTCCTCCCCTTCCTCTCTGACCCCACCCTTTCTGTCCAGGCTCCACCTATACTCCTCCTCTCTGACCCCAACCAATCTGCCCAGGCTCCTCCCCCTCCTCCCAAACCCCTCCTCTGCTGTCTGACCCCACCCAATCTCACTAAGCTCCTCCCAAACCCCTCCTCTGCTGTCTGACCCCACCCAATCTGCCCAGGCTCCTCCCCCTTCTTCTCTGACCCCACCCTTTCTGTCCAGGCTCCACCTATACTCCTCCTCTCTGACCCCACCCAATCTGCCCAGGCTCCTCCCCTTCCTCTCTGACCCCACCCAATCTGACTAGGCTCCTCCCAAACCCCTCCTCTGCTGTCTGACCCCACCCAATCTGCCCAGGCTCCTCCCCTTCCTCTCTGACCCCACCCAATCTGACTAGGCTCCTCCCAAACCCCTCCTCTGCTGTCTGACCCCACCCTTTATGTCCAGGCTCCACCTATACTCCTCCTCTCTGACCCCACCCAATCTGCTCAGGCTCCTCCCCCTTCCTCTCTAACCCCACCCAATCTGACTAGGCTCCTCCCAAACCCCTCCTCTGCTGTCTGACCCCACCCTTTCTGTCCAGGCTCCTCCTATACTCCTCCTCTCTGACCCCACCAAATCTGCCCAGGCTCCTCCCCCTTCCTCTCTGACCCCACCCAATCTGACTAGGCTCCTCCCAAACCCCTCCTCTGTTGTCTGACCCCACCCAATCTGCCCAGGCTCCTCCCCCTTCCTCTCTGAGCCCACCCAATCTGCCCAGGCTCCTCCCCCTTCCTCTATGGCCCCACCCAATTTGACTAGGCTCCTCCCAAACCCCTCTTCTGCTGTCTGACCCCAACCCCACCCAATCTGCCCAGGCTCCTCCCCCTTCCTCTCTGAGCCCACCCAATCTGACTAGGCTCCTCCCAAACCCCTCCTCTGCTGTCTGACCCCACCCAATCTGCCCAGGCTCCTCCCCCTTCCTCTCTGACCCCACCCAATCTGACTAGGCTCCTCCCAAACCCCTCCTCTGCTGTCTGACCCCACCCTTTCTGTCCAGGCTCCACCTATACTCCTCCTCTCTGACCCCACCCAATCTGCCCGGGCTCCTCCCCCTTCCTCTCGGACCCCACCCAATCTGCTCAAGCTCCTCCCCCTTCCTCTCTAACCCCACCCAATCTGACTAGGCTCCTCCCAAACCCCTCCTCTGCTGTCTGACCCCACCCAATCTCACTAAGCTCCTCCCAAACCCCTCCTCTGCTGTCTGACCCCACCCAATCTGCCCAGGCTCCTCCCCCTTCCTCTCTAACCCCACCCAATCTGACTAGGCTCCTCCCAAACCCCTCCTCTGCTGTCTGACCCCAACCAATCTGCCCAGGCTCCTCCCCCTTCCTCTCTGACCCCACCCAATCTGCCCAGGCTCCTCCCCCTTCCTCTCTGAGTCCATCCAATCTGACTAGGCTCCTCCCAAACCCCTCCTCTGCTGTCTGACCCCACCCAATCTGCCCAGGCTCCTCCCCCCTCCTCTCTGAGCCCACCCAATCTGACTAGGCTCCTCCCAAACCCCTCCTATGCTGTCTGACCCCACCCAATCTCACTAAGCTCCTCCCAAACACCTCCTCTGCTGTCTGACCCCACCAAATCTGCCCAGGCTCCTCCCCCTTCCTCTCTGACCCCACCCAATCTGCCCAGGCTCCTCCCCCTTCCTCTCTGAGCCCATCCAATCTGACTAGGCTCCTCCCAAACCCCTCCTCTGCTGTCTGACCCCACCCAATCTGCCCAGGCTCCTCCCCCTTCCTCTCTGACCCCACCCAATCTGACTAGGCTCCTCCCAAACCTCTCCTCTGCTGTCTGACCCCACCCTTTCTGTCCAGGCTCCACCTATACTCCTCCTCTCTGACCCCACCCAATCTGACTAGGCTCCTCCCAAACCCCTCCTCTGCTGTCTGACCCCACCCAATCTCACTAAGCTCCTCCCAAACCCCTCCTCTGCTGTCTGACCCCACCCAATCTGCCCAGGCTCCTCCCCCTTCCTCTCTGACCCCACCCAATTTGACTAGGCTCCTCCCAAACCCCTCCTCTGCTGTCTGACCCCACCCTTTCTGTCCAGGCTCCTCCTATACTCCTCCTCTCTGACCCCACCCAATCTGCCCAGGCTCCTCCCCCTTCCTCTCTGACCCCACCCAATTTGACTAGGCTCCTCCCAAACCCCTCCTCTGCTGTCTGACCCCACCCTTTCAGTCCAGGCTCCTCCTATACTCCTCCTCTCTGACCCCACCAAATCTGCCCAGGCTCCTCCCCCTTCCTCTCTGACCCCACCCAATCTGCTCAAGCTCCTCCCCCTTCCTCTCTAACCCCACCCAATCTGACTAGGCTCCTCCCAAACCCCTCCTCTGCTGTCTGACCCCACCCAATCTGCCCAGGCTCCTCCCCCTTCCTCTCTGAGCCCACCCAATCTGCCCAGGCTCCTCCCCCTTCCTCTCTGACCCCACCCAATTTGACTAGGCTCCTCCCAAACCCCTCCTCTGCTGTCTGACCCCACCCAATCTGCCCAGGCTCCTCCCCCTTCCTCTCTGAGCCCACCCAATCTGACTAGGCTCCTCCCAAACCCCTCCTCTGCTGTTTGACCCCACCCAATCTCACTAAGCTCCTCCCAAACCGCTCCTCTGCTGTCTGACCCCACCCAATCTGCCCAGGCTCCTCCCCCTTCCTCTCTGACCCCACCCAATCTGCTCAAGCTCCTCCCACTTCCTCTCTAACCCCACCCAATCTGACTAGGCTCCTCCCAAACCCCTCCTCTGCTGTCTGACCCCACCCAATCTGCCCAGGCTCCTCCCTCTTCCTCTCTGAGCCCACCCAATCTCCCCAGGCTCCTCCCCCTTCCTCTCTGACCCCACCCAATTTGACTAGGCTCCTCCCAAACCCCTCCTCTGCTGTCTGACCCCACCCAATCTCACTAAGCTCCTCCCAAACCCCTCCTCTGCTGTCTGACCCCACCCTTTCTGTCCAGGCTCCACCTATACTCCTCCTCTCTGACCCCACCAAATCTGCCCAGGCTCCTCCCCCTTCCTCTCTGACCCCACCCAATCTGCTCAGGCTCCTCCCCCTTCCTCTCTAACCCCACCCAATCTGACTAGGCTCCTCCCAAAACCCTCCTCTGCTGTCTGACCCCACCCAATCTGCCCAGGCTCCTCCCCCTTCCTCTCTGAGCCCACCCAATCTGCCCAGGCTCCTCTCCCTTCCTCTCTGACCCCACCCAATTTGACTAGGCTCCTCCCAAACCCCTCCTCTGCTGTCTGACCCCACCCAATCTGCCCAGGCTCCTCCCCCTTCCTCTCTGAGCCCACCCAATCTGACTAGGCTCCTCCCAAACCCCTCCTCTGCTGTCTGACCCCACCCAATCTCACTAAGCTCCTCCCAAACCCCTCCTCTGCTGTCTGACCCCACCCAATCTGCCCAGGCTCCTCCCCCTTCCTCTCTGACCCCACCCAATCTGACTAGGCTCCTCCCAAACCCCTCCTCTGCTGTCTGACCCCACCCTTTCTGTCCAGGCTCCACCTATACTCCTCCTCTCTGACCCCACCCAATCTGCCCAGGCTCCTCCCCTTCCTCTCTGACCCCACCCAATCTGACTAGGCTCCTCCCAAACCCCTCCTCTGCTGTCTGACCCCACCCTTTCTGTCCAGGCTCCACCTATACTCCTCCTCTCTGACCCCACCCAATCTGCTCAGGCTCCTCCCCCTTCCTCTCTAACCCCACCCAATCTGACTAGGCTCCTCCCAAACCCCTCCTCTGCTGTCTGACCCCACCCTTTCTGTCCAGGCTCCAATCCTCCTCTCTGACCCCACCAAATCTGCCCAGGCTCCTCCCCCTTCCTTTCTGACCCCACCCAATCTGCTCAAGCTCCTCCCCCTTCCTCTCTAACCCCACCCAATCTGACTAGGCTCCTCCCAAACCCCTCCTCTGCTGTCTGACCCCACCCAATCTGCCCAGGCTCCTCCCCCTTCCTCTCTGAGCCCACCCAATCTGCCCAGGCTCCTCCCCCTTCCTCTCTGACCCCACCCAATTTGACTATGCTCCTCCCAAACCCCTCCTCTGCTGTCTGACCCCACCCAATCTGCCCAGGCTCCTCCCCCTTCCTCTCTGAGCCCACCCAATCTGACTAGGCTCCTCCCAAACCCCTCCTCTGCTGTCTGACCCCACCCAATCTCACTAAGCTCCTCCCAAACCCCTCCTCTGCTGTCTGACCCCACCCAATCTGCCCAGGCTCCTCCCCCTTCCTCTCTGACCCCACCCAATCTGACTAGGCTCCTCCCAAACCCCTCCTCTGCTGTCTGACCCCACCCTTTCTGTCCAGGCTCCACCAATACTCCTCCTCTCTGACCCCACCCAATCTGCCCAGGCTCCTCCCCTTCCTCTCTGACCCCACCCAATCTGACTAGGCTCCTCCCGAACCCCTCCTCTGCTGTCTGATCCCACCCAATCTGCCCAGGCTCCTCCCCTTCCTCTCTGACCCCACCCAATCTGACTAGGCTACTCCCAAACCCCTCCTCTGCTGTCTGACCCCACCCTTTCTGTCCAGGCTCCACCTATACTCCTCCTCTCTGACCCCACCCAATCTGCTCAGGCTCCTCCCCCTTCCTCTCTAACCCCACCCAATCTGACTCGGCTCCTCCCAAACCCCTCCTCTGCTATCTGACCCCACCCTTTCTGTCCAGGCTCCACCTATACTACTCCTCTCTGACCCCACCCAATCTGCTCAGGCTCCTCCCCCTTCCTCTCTAACCCCACCCAATCTGACTAGGCTCCTCCCAAACCCCTCCTCTGCTGTCTGACCCCACCCTTTCTGTCCAGGCTCCTCCTATACTCCTCCTCTCTGACCCCACCAAATCTGCCCAGGCTCCTCCCCCTTCCTCTCTGACCCCACCCAATCTGCTCAAGCTCCTCCCCCTTCCTCTCTAACCCACCCAATCTGACTAGGCTCCTCCCAAAACCCTCCTCTGCTGTCTGACCCCACCCAATCTGCCCAGGCTCCTCCCCCTTCCTCTCTGACCCCACCCAATCTGCTCAGGCTCCTCCCCCTTCCTCTCTAACCCCACCCAATCTGACTAGGCTCCTCCCAAACCCCTCCTCTGCTGTCTGACCCCACCCAATCTGCCCAGGCTCCTCCCCCTTCCTCTCTGAGCCCACCCAATCTGCCCAGGCTCCTCCCCCTTCCACTCTGAGCCCACCCAATCTGACTAGGCTCCTCCCAAACCCCTCCTCTGCTGTCTGACCCCACCCAATCTCACTAAGCTCCTCCCAAACCCCTCCTCTGCTGTCTGACCCCACCCAATCTGCCCAGGCTCCTCCCCCTTCCTCTCTGACCCCACCCAATCTGACTAGGCTCCTCCCAAACCCCTCCTCTGCTGTCTGACCCCACCCTTTCTGTCCAGGCTCCACCTATACTCCTCCTCTCAGACCCCACCCAATCTGCCCAGGCTCCTCCCCCTTCCTCTCTAACCCCACCCAATCTGACTAGGCTCCTCCCAAACCCCTCCTCTGCTGTCTGACCCCACCCTTTCTGTCCAGGCTCCTCCTATACTCCTCCTCTCTGACCCCACCCAATGTGCCCAGTCATGGTCATCCTTTTTATGTGCAATGGAAGCTGCAGGGAAGGACACCAAGGCCTGTATGTTGCTTATAGTTACTACTGCAATCCTCAAGACCACCAAGGAGCTATAGCTCAAAGGTAAGTCTTGTACCTTTGGTGGGGACAGCCCTCACAGGCCAGGGTTTGAATCCTGCCAATGCTGTAGAAGTTTACCAAGGTGGGACATTTTCAAACAGTAAATTTTTTTTTTTTTGCTAACTTTTTTTTTGGCAGGTTTGTCCAAACATTTCAAATGTTTTCCCTCGTGACCTTCTACCAACCGCCCTATTTCTCAAGTAGGTGCAATAGGGACAAGGCCTTATCTTCCTTTATCAATGTCTTCATTCTTTGTCCTTTAAGTTTGGTTAATTGCAGAGTGCAATTGTGGTATTGGGGGTTATAACTGAGCACAAGAATGCAAGGAAGGTGCTACACTTATTGTAAAATAGGTTGGATGATGGTGATTTTTCATTTTGGTGTGAGCCACTCGCTCAAATCAGGGGTTTGGTGCCAGTGAACTTGGATAGAAATAAAGGTCAAGTATGAACTCTGGCTAATGAAATGATGGGTTGAGTTTGAGGCAAGCTAGAGTCCATTTATTAGGTGCAATAAGAAGCTAGAAAGATTGTTTCCTTTAAGAGACAGACAAGGGCAGAGTCAAGCCTTTGCTCTAGTAGGTCTGCATCATGCCTGCTGCAGGATGTGAAGGAATTGACCTCCACAGCAGTGCGCTGTGCCAGACTGGGCTGCGCTGGGCTGCGCTGGGCTGGGCCTGCCCTGGCACTGTGGATTTAATCACCCACCTCCTTCCTTTGAGGAACGCTCACGAACGCCCACGAACGCCCTTGTTCTGTTTACAGGCTGACAGCAGGCAATTTAGGACCCTGCTAAATGAGGGTGATGTCCCCATGTGCTTCCTTTGAGTGGCAAAATCCTTCGTCTAAGGCAGGTGGGCTTTTTAAACATTTGGTTGAAGACCATATGTTGAAGGCGGTATCACGGCACAAGCCGCCGACCGTCTCAGAAGAAAGTATGCATGGGAGGACATTATTTGCATAGGACAGCCCTCTTCTCAGACCCATTCTTATGCTGCAGTTGCCATGAAGTGTTACTAGAGGGCAGCAGTATGAACAAAAGAGCACACTGAGGCTTTTCTTCTGCTTGCTGACATGATTCTTGTTCATGGTGGTCTTGCAGGGCCTAAGGAGTGAAGGACTGCGATGACTGAGGGGATGAGGAATGGCTGGCCTGTATTTGTGGTGAAGGGGGAATATTTGGAAGGTAAACAGCAAGATGAAAGCGTCAAAGTAAATATGTTTGCTGAGTGATTGAGTCTGTGTGTCACTTGTCTCTTTGAAGGGACATGTGAGAAAGGAACAGCAGCACCATAGACTTCAGATGGGAGAGCAAGCAAGGATGAATATTTCCCTCAAATCCGAATACATACAGCACCTCAAAGATGACACGTGCGATATGATGTTCTGCAATTGTAAGGATTTGCCATGTGTGGTGCATAAATATGCATGGTTAGTGAGGTTTTTCCCAGAATGTGAGTATCGTTAGGCTGGCAAATGTCAGGCACTACTTTGGGGGTAAGAGGCCAAGAAAAAAATTGGGAAGTTTGATACAGTCATCTGTAGGATCGAAAGACACTGGGGAATCGTTACAGAGGGAGCCAGGCTGCACAAAATGTGGTAACAGTTGGACAGAAATCTTTAGCAGGGACTTTTGACTACCCCCAATGTGGGACCAGGACCACAGCACCTCTGTGCCTCTCAAACGTATTTTGACCTCTGGACACCACCATCTCAATACTCCTCAAATGTTCCTTCCTGGTACCCCAGCTTTGGTAGTGCATCAACTAGGTTTCAATCATTTGAGTGACCACAAACACCCTTCCTATGTGCCTTCTATTTACATTCAGTCAGTAACCCAGCTGCTTCATTCTCTGTTCAATCTCAAGCGACAGTTGGATGCACATTGCAGGGGTATACAGGCATTTACCGTAATGTACAGCCCCTCTCAGTACACCCAGACTACACTTCGTAAAATCATAAATACATGTTTTGCCCAACAGTAAGGCCAGGCCTTTCCTCTGTAGTTCATAGCCAATGTAAGGAGGAAAAAATAAACTGAAGAGCATGCCAAAATTCTCTACAGACACTGCCAATCCTCACACTTCTGCCTATTTGCATGCCGAGGTTATTCACTATGACCCACCAAACCAATTGCCAACAGTAGCCTCTCCCTGCCTCATTCGTATGCTCCGATGCCACCTTTATTTAGCAATTGTTAGTGCTCTAGGATTTCGTAGCGCGATTCGCTATAGCCTCTGTTTTCAACAGAAATGTCCTAAAGGTACCTATACCAATCTGCAGGGTGGGGAGGAGGGGGGCTGCTGCTGCTGGCAGTAAAATGTTGGGGCACCCCACCTGCAAAAATACAGCCACATGCTCCTTGTTGTACCTTTCAATACAATAACTGCAGCAGAATCGTATGGTCACCCCTGTTGGTAAAAGAAACTGTCAAACAGCCTTTTGCCGCCCCCTCTCCCCCGTTGCCCCAAACCAGTTGGGGTACACCCCATGAGGGAGGATCAGAGCAATAAAAACTAATGGTAGCCCCCCCAAAAAGTACCTAGAAGCCATGCCGTTCTGTGCACCTCATCGCCCTTCACGTTGCGCCCAAGCACCTTTTAATACTGCTCCCCCAAATTTTGACTGCCCCCTCCCAACAAAAATCAGAGAGTATAAGGGGTGCATTAAAAAAGTTTTTGCAGTTCCCCAACATAAGTCAGGATCCCTTCATAGTCCCTCAGTACCTACGCCTATTCCTCTGCTGTCTGACCCCACCCAATCTCACTAAGCTCCTCCCAAACCCCTCCTCTGCTGTCTGACCCCACCCAATCTGCCCAGGCTCCTCCCCCTTCCTCTCTGACCCCACCCAATCTGACTAGGCTTCTCCCAAACCCCTCCTCTGCTGTCTGACCCCACCCTTTCCGTCCAGGCTCCTCCTATACTTCTCCTCTCTGACCCCACCAAATCTGCCCAGGCTCCTCCCCCTTCCTCTCTGACCCCACCCAATCTGACTAGGCTCCTCCCAAACCCCTCCTCTGCTGTCTGACCCCACCCTTTCTGTCCAGGCTCCTCCTATACTCCTCCTCTCTGACCCCACCAAATCTGCCCAAGCTCCTCCCCCTTCCTCTCTAACCCCACCCAATCTGACTAGGCGCCTCCCAAACCCCTCCTCTGCTGTCTGAGCCCACCCAATCTGCCCAGGCTCCTCCCCCTTCCTCTCTGACCCCACCCAATTTGACTAGGCTCCTCCCAAACCCCTCCTCTGCTGTCTGACCCCACCCAATCTGCCCAGGCTCCTCCCCCTTCCTCTCTGAGCCCACCCAATCTGACTAGGCTCCTCCCAAACCCCTCCTCTGCTGTCTGACCCCACCCAATCTGCCCAGGCTCCTCCCCCTACCTCTCTGACCCCACCCAATCTGACTAGGCTCCTCCCAAACCCCTCCTCTGCTGTCTGACCCCACCCTTTCTGTCCAGGCTCCACCTATACTCCTCCTCTCTGACCCCACCCAATCTGCCCAGGCTCCTCCCCTTCCTCTCTGACCCCACCCAATCTGACTAGGCTCCTCCAAACCCCTCCTCTGCTGTCTGACCCCACCCTTTCTGTCCAGGCTCCACCTATACTCCTCCTCTCTGACCCCACCCAATCTGCTCAGGCTCCTCCCCCTTCCTCTCTAACCCCACCCAATCTGACTAGGCTCCTCCCAAACCCCTCCTCTGCTGTCTGACCCCACCCTTTCTGTCCAGGCTCATCCTATACTTCTCCTCTCTGACCCCACCAAATCTGCCCAGGCTCCTCTCCCTTCCTCTCTGACCCCACCCAATCTGCTCAGGCTCCTCCCCCTTCCTCTCTAACCCCACCCAATCTGACTAGGCTCCTCCCAAAACCCTCCTCTGCTGTCTGACCCCACCCAATCTGCCCAGGCTCCTCCCCCTTCCTCTCTGAGCCCACCCAATCTGCCCAGGCTCCTCCCCCTTCCTCTCTGACCCCACCCAATTTGACTAGGCTCCTCCCAAACCCCTCCTCTGCTGTCTGACCCCACCCAATCTGCCCAGGCTCCTCCCCCTTCCTCTCTGAGCCCACCCAATCTGACTAGGCTCCTCCCAAACCCCTCCTCTGCTGTCTGACCCCACCCAATCTCACTAAGCTCCTCCCAAACCCCTCCTCTGCTGTCTGACCCCACCCAATCTGCCCAGGCTCCTCCCCCTTCCTCTCTGACCCCACCCAATCTGACTAGGCTCCTCCCAAACCCCTCCTCTGCTGTCTGACCCCACCCTTTCTGTCCAGGCTCCACCTATACTCCTCCTCTCTGACCCCACCCAATCTGCCCAGGCTCCTCCCCTTCCTCTCTGACCCCACCCAATCTGACTAGGCTCCTCCCAAACCCCTCCTCTGCTGTCTGACCCCACCCTTTCTGTCCAGGCTCCACCTATACTCCTCCTCTCTGACCCCACCCAATCTGCTCAGGCTCCTCCCCCTTCCTCTCTAACCCCACCCAATCTGACTAGGCTCCTCCCAAACCCCTCCTCTGCTGTCTGACCCCACCCTTTCTGTCCAGGCTCCAATCCTCCTCTCTGACCCCACCAAATCTGCCCAGGCTCCTCCCCCTTCCTTTCTGACCCCACCCAATCTGCTCAAGCTCCTCCCCCTTCCTCTCTAACCCCACCCAATCTGACTAGGCTCCTCCCAAACCCCTCCTCTGCTGTCTGACCCCACCCAATCTGCCCAGGCTCCTCCCCCTTCCTCTCTGAGCCCACCCAATCTGCCCAGGCTCCTCCCCCTTCCTCTCTGACCCCACCCAATTTGACTATGCTCCTCCCAAACCCCTCCTCTGCTGTCTGACCCCACCCAACCTGCCCAGGCTCCTCCCCCTTCCTCTCTGAGCCCACCCAATCTGACTAGGCTCCTCCCAAACCCCTCCTCTGCTGTCTGACCCCACCCAATCTCACTAAGCTCCTCCCAAACCCCTCCTCTGCTGTCTGACCCCACCCAATCTGCCCAGGCTCCTCCCCCTTCCTCTCTGACCCCACCCAATCTGACTAGGCTCCTCCCAAACCCCTCCTCTGCTGTCTGACCCCACCCTTTCTGTCCAGGCTCCACCAATACTCCTCCTCTCTGACCCCACCCAATCTGCCCAGGCTCCTCCCCTTCCTCTCTGACCCCACCCAATCTGACTAGGCTCCTCCCGAACCCCTCCTCTGCTGTCTGATCCCACCCAATCTGCCCAGGCTCCTCCCCTTCCTCTCTGACCCCACCCAATCTGACTAGGCTACTCCCAAACCCCTCCTCTGCTGTCTGACCCCACCCTTTCTGTCCAGGCTCCACCTATACTCCTCCTCTCTGACCCCACCCAATCTGCTCAGGCTCCTCCCCCTTCCTCTCTAACCCCACCCAATCTGACTAGGCTCCTCCCAAACCCCTCCTCTGCTATCTGACCCCACCCTTTCTGTCCAGGCTCCACCTATACTACTCCTCTCTGACCCCACCCAATCTGCTCAGGCTCCTCCCCCTTCCTCTCTAACCCCACCCAATCTGACTAGGCTCCTCCCAAACCCCTCCTCTGCTGTCTGACCCCACCCTTTCTGTCCAGGCTCCTCCTATACTCCTCCTCTCTGACCCCACCAAATCTGCCCAGGCTCCTCCCCCTTCCTCTCTGACCCCACCCAATCTGCTCAAGCTCCTCCCCCTTCCTCTCTAACCCACCCAATCTGACTAGGCTCCTCCCAAAACCCTCCTCTGCTGTCTGACCCCACCCAATCTGCCCAGGCTCCTCCCCCTTCCTCTCTGACCCCACCCAATCTGCTCAGGCTCCTCCCCCTTCCTCTCTAACCCCACCCAATCTGACTAGGCTCCTCCCAAACCCCTCCTCTGCTGTCTGACCCCACCCAATCTGCCCAGGCTCCTCCCCCTTCCTCTCTGAGCCCACCCAATCTGCCCAGGCTCCTCCCCCTTCCTCTCTGAGCCCACCCAATCTGACTAGGCTCCTCCCAAACCCCTCCTCTGCTGTCTGACCCCACCCAATCTCACTAAGCTCCTCCCAAACCCCTCCTCTGCTGTCTGACCCCACCCAATCTGCCCAGGCTCCTCCCCCTTCCTCTCTGACCCCACCCAATCTGACTAGGCTCCTCCCAAACCCCTCCTCTGCTGTCTGACCCCACCCTTTCTGTCCAGGCTCCACCTATACTCCTCCTCTCTGACCCCACCCAATCTGCCCAGGCTCCTCCCCCTTCCTCTCTAACCCCACCCAATCTGACTAGGCTCCTCCCAAACCCCTCCTCTGCTGTCTGACCCCACCCTTTCTGTCCAGGCTCCTCCTATACTCCTCCTCTCTGACCCCACCCAATCTGCCCAAGCTCCTCCCCCTTCCTCTCTGACCCCACCCAATCTGACTAGAGTCCTCCCAAACCCCTCCTCTGCTGTCTGACCCCACCCAATCTGCCCAGGCTCCTCCCCCTTCCTCTCTGACCCCACCCAATGTGCCCAGTCATGGTCATCCTTTTTATGTGCAATGGAAGCTGCAGGGAAGGACACCAAGGCCTGTATGTTGCTTATAGTTACTACTGCAATCCTCAAGACCACCAAGGAGCTATAGCTCAAAGGTAAGTCTTGTACCTTTGGTGGGGACAGCCCTCACAGGCCAGGGTTCGAATCCTGCCAATGCTGTAGAAGTTTACCAAGGTGGGACATTTTCAAACAGTAACTTTTTTTTTTTTTGCTAACTTTTTTTTTGGCAGGTTTGTCCAAACATTTCAAATGTTTTCCCTCGTGACCTTCTACCAACCGCCCTATTTCTCAAGTAGGTGCAATAGGGACAAGGCCTTATCTTCCTTTATCAATGTCTTCATTCTTTGTCCTTTAAGTTTGGTTAATTGCAGAGTGCAATTGTGGTATTGGGGGTTATAACTGAGCACAAGAATGCAAGGAAGGTGCTACACTTATTGTAAAATAGGTTGGATGATGGTGATTTTTCATTTTGGTGTGAGCCACTCGCTCAAATCAGGGGTTTGGTGCCAGTGAACTTGGATAGAAATAAAGGTCAAGTATGAACTCTGGCTAATGAAATGATGGGTTGAGTTTGAGGCAAGCTAGAGTCCATTTATTAGGTGCAATAAGAAGCTAGAAAGATTGTTTCCTTTAAGAGACAGACAAGGGCAGAGTCAAGCCTTTGCTCTAGTAGGTCTGCATCATGCCTGCTGCAGGATGTGAAGGAATTGACCTCCACAGCAGTGCGCTGTGCCAGACTGGGCTGCGCTGGGCTGCGCTGGGCTGGGCTGGGCCTGCCCTGGCACTGTGGATTTAATCACCCACCTCCTTCCTTTGAGGAACGCTCACGAACGCCCACAAACGCCCTTGTTCTGTTTACAGGCTGACAGCAGGCAATTTAGGACCCTGCTAAATGAGGGTGATGTCCCCATGTGCTTCCTTTGAGTGGCAAAATCCTTCGTCTAAGGCAGGTGGGCTTTTTAAACATTTGGTTGAAGACCATATGTTGAAGGCGGTATCACGGCACAAGCCGCCGACCGTCTCAGAAGAAAGTATGCATGGGAGGACATTATTTGCATAGGACAGCCCTCTTCTCAGACCCATTCTTATGCTGCAGTTGCCATGAAGTGTTACTAGAGGGCAGCAGTATGAACAAAAGAGCACACTGAGGCTTTTCTTCTGCTTGCTGACATGATTCTTGTTCATGGTGGTCTTGCAGGGCCTAAGGAGTGAAGGACTGCGATGACTGAGGGGATGAGGAATGGCTGGCCTGTATTTGTGGTGAAGGGGGAATATTTGGAAGGTAAACAGCAAGATGAAAGCGTCAAAGTATATATTTTTGCTGAGTGATTGAGTCTGTGTGTCACTTGTCTCTTTGAAGGGACATGTGAGAAAGGAACAGCAGCACCATAGACTTCAGATGGGAGAGCAAGCAAGGATGAATATTTCCCTCAAATCCGAATACATACAGCACCTCAAAGATGACACGTGCGATATGATGTTCTGCAATTGTAAGGATTTGCCATGTGTGGTGCATAAATATGCATGGTTAGTGAGGTTTTTCCCAGAATGTGAGTATCGTTAGGCTGGCAAATGTCAGGCACTACTTTGGGGGTAAGAGGCCAAGAAAAAAATTGGGAAGTTTGATACAGTCATCTGTAGGATCGAAAGACACTGGGGAATCGTTACAGAGGGAGCCAGGCTGCACAAAATGTGGTAACAGTTGGACAGAAATCTTTAGCAGGGACTTTTGACTACCCCCAATGTGGGACCAGGACCACAGCACCTCTGTGCCTCTCAAACGTATTTTGACCTCTGGACACCACCATCTCAATACCCCTCAAATGTTCCTTCCTGGTACCCCAGCTTTGGTAGTGCATCAACTAGGTTTCAATCATTTGAGTGACCACAAACACCCTTCCTATGTGCCTTCTATTTACATTCAGTCAGTAACCCAGCTGCTTCGTTCTCTGTTCAATCTCAAGCGACAGTTGGATGCACATTGCAGGGGTATACAGGCATTTACCGTAATGTACAGCCCCTCTCAGTACACCCAGACTACACTTCGTAAAATCATAAATACATGTTTTGCCCAACAGTAAGGCCAGGCCTTTCCTCTGTAGTTCATAGCCAATGTAAGGAGGAAAAAATAAACTGAAGAGCATGCCAAAATTCTCTACAGACACTGCCAATCCTCACACTTCTGCCTATTTGCATGCCGAGGTTATTCACTATGACCCACCAAACCAATTGCCAACAGTAGCCTCTCCCTGCCTCATTCGTATGCTCCGATGCCACCTTTATTTAGCAATTGTTAGTGCTCTAGGATTTCGTAGCGCGATTCGCTATAGCCTCTGTTTTCAACAGAAATGTCCTAAAGGTACCTATACCAATCTGCAGGGTGGGGAGGAGGGGGGCTGCTGCTGCTGGCAGTAAAATGTTGGGGCACCCCACCTGCAAAAATACAGCCACATGCTCCTTGTTGTACCTTTCAATACAATAACTGCAGCAGAATCGTATGGTCACCCCTGTTGGTAAAAGAAACTGTCAAACAGCCTTTTGCCGCCCCCTCTCCCCCGTTGCCCCAAACCAGTTGTGGTACACCCCATGAGGGAGGATCAGAGCAATAAAAACTAATGGTAGCCCCCCCAAAAAGTACCTAGAAGCCATGCCGTTCTGTGCACCTCATCGCCCTTCACGTTGCGCCCAAGCACCTTTTAATACTGCTCCCCCAAATTTTGACTGCCCCCTCCCAACAAAAATCAGAGAGTATAAGGGGTGCATTAAAAAAGTTTTTGCAGTTCCCCACCATAAGTCAGGATCCCTTCATAGTCCCTCAGTACCTACGCCTATTCCTCTGCTGTCTGACCCCACCCAATCTCACTAAGCTCCTCCCAAACCCCTCCTCTGCTGTCTGACCCCACCCAATCTGCCCAGGCTCCTCCCCCTTCCTCTCTGACCCCACCCAATCTGACTAGGCTCCTCCCAAACCCCTCCTCTGCTGTCTGACCCCACCCTTTCCGTCCAGGCTCCTCCTATACTCCTCCTCTCTGACCCCACCAAATCTGCCCAGGCTCCTCCCCCTTCCTCTCCGACCCCACCCAATCTGACTAGGCTCCTCCCAAACCCCTCCTCTGCTGTCTGACCCCACCCTTTCTGTCCAGGCTCCTCCTATACTCCTCCTCTCTGACCCCACGAAATCTGCCCAAGCTCCTCCCCCTTCCTCTCTAACCCCACCCAATCTGACTAGGCGCCTCCCAAACCCCTCCTCTGCTGTCTGAGCCCACCCAATCTGCCCAGGCTCCTCCCCCTTCCTCTCTGACCCCACCCAATTTGACTAGGCTCCTCCCAAACCCCTCCTCTGCTGTCTGACCCCACCCAATCTGCCCAGGCTCCTCCCCCTTCCTCTCTGAGCCCACCCAATCTGACTAGGCTCCTCCCAAACCCCTCCTCTGCTGTCTGACCCCACCCAATCTGCCCAGGCTCCTCCCCCTTCCTCTCTGACCCCACCCAATCTGACTAGGCTCCTCCCAAACCCCTCCTCTGCTGTCTGACCCCACCCTTTCTGTCCAGGCTCCACCTATACTCCTCCTCTCTGACCCCACCCAATCTGCCCAGGCTCCTCCCCTTCCTCTCTGACCCCACCCAATCTGACTAGGCTCCTCCCAAACCCCTCCTCTGCTGTCTGACCCCACCCTTTCTGTCCAGGCTCCACCTATACTCCTCCTCTCTGACCCCACCCAATCTGCTCAGGCTCCTCCCCCTTCCTCTCTAACCCCACCCAATCTGACTAGGCTCCTCCCAAACCCCTCCTCTGCTGTCTGACCCCACCCTTTCTGTCCAGGCTCCTCCTATACTCCTCCTCTCTGACCCCACCAAATCTGCTTAGGCTCCTCCCCCTTCCTCTCTGACCCCACCCAATCTGCTCAAGCTCCTCCCCCTTCCTCTCTAACCCCACCCAATCTGACTAGGCTCCTCCCAAAACCCCCCTCTGCTGTCTGACCCCACCCAATCTGCCCAGGCTCCTCCCCCTTCCTCTCTGAGCCCACCCAATCTGCCCAGGCTCCTCCCCCTTCCTCTCTGACCCCACCCAATTTGACTAGGCTCCTCCCAAACCCCTCCTCTGCTGTCTGACCCCACCCAATCTGCCCAGGCTCCTCCCCCTTCCTCTCTGAGCCCACCCAATCTGACTAGGCTCCTCCCAAACCCCTCCTCTGCTGTCTGACCCCACCCAATCTCACTAAGCTCCTCCCAAACCCCTCCTCTGCTGTCTGACCCCACCCAATCTGCCCAGGCTCCTCCCCCTTCCTCTCTGACCCCACCCAATCTGACTAGGCTCCTCCCAAACCCCTCCTCTGCTGTCTGACCCCACCCTTTCTGTCCAGGCTCCACCTATACTCCTCCTCTCTGACCCCACCCAATCTGCCCAGGCTCCTCCCCTTCCTCTCTGACCCCACCCAATCTGACTAGGCTCCTCCCAAACCCCTCCTCTGCTGTCTGACCCCACCCTTTCTGTCCAGGCTCCACCTATACTCCTCCTCTCTGACCCCACCCAATCTGCTCAGGCTCCTCCCCCTTCCTCTCTAACCCCACCCAATCTGACTAGGCTCCTCCCAAACCCCTCCTCTGCTGTCTGACCCCACCCTTTCTGTCCAGGCTCCAATCCTCCTCTCTGACCCCACCAAATCTGCCCAGGCTCCTCCCCCTTCCTTTCTGACCCCACCCAATCTGCTCAAGCTCCTCCCCCTTCCTCTCTAACCCCACCCAATCTGACTAGGCTCCTCCCAAACCCCTCCTCTGCTGTCTGACCCCACCCAATCTGCCCAGGCTCCTCCCCTTCCTCTCTGAGCCCACCCAATCTGCCCAGGCTCCTCCCCCTTCCTCTCTGACCCCACCCAATTTGACTATGCTCCTCCCAAACCCCTCCTCTGCTGTCTGACCCCACCCAATCTGCCCAGGCTCCTCCCCCTTCCTCTCTGAGCCCACCCAATCTGCCCAGGCTCCTCCCCCTTCCTCTCTGAGCCCACCCAATCTGACTAGGCTCCTCCCAAACCCCTCCTCTGCTGTCTGACCCCACCCAATCTCACTAAGCTCCTCCCAAACCCCTCCTCTGCTGTCTGACCCCACCCAATCTGCCCAGGCTCCTCCCCCTTCCTCTCTGACCCCACCCAATCTGACTAGGCACCTCCCAAACCCCTCCTCTGCTGTCTGACCCCACCCTTTCTGTCCAGGCTCCACCAATACTCCTCCTCTCTGACCCCACCCAATCTGCCCAGGCTCCTCCCCTTCCTCTCTGACCCCACCCAATCTGACTAGGCTCCTCCCGAACCCCTCCTCTGCTGTCTGACCCCACCCAATCTGCCCAGGCTCCTCCCCTTCCTCTCTGACCCCACCCAATCTGACTAGGCTCCTCCCAAACCCCTCCTCTGCTGTCTGACCCCACCCTTTCTGTCCAGGCTCCACCTATACTCCTCCTCTCTGACCCCACCCAATCTGCTCAGGCTCCTCCCCCTTCCTCTCTAACCCCACCCAATCTGACTAGGCTCCTCCCAAACCCCTCCTCTGCTATCTGACCCCACCCTTTCTGTCCAGGCTCCACCTATACTACTCCTCTCTGACCCCACCCAATCTGCTCAGGCTCCTCCCCTTCCTCTCTAACCCCACCCAATCTGACTAGGCTCCTCCCAAACCCCTCCTCTGCTGTCTGACCCCACCCTTTCTGTCCAGGCTCCTCCTATACTCCTCCTCTCTGACCCCACCAAATCTGCCCAGGCTCCTCCCCCTTCCTCTCTGACCCCACCCAATCTGCTCAAGCTCCTCCCCCTTCCTCTCTAACCCACCCAATCTGACTAGGCTCCTCCCAAAACCCTCCTCTGCTGTCTGACCCCACCCAATCTGCCCAGGCTCCTCCCCCTTCCTCTCTGACCCCACCCAATCTGCTCAGGCTCCTCCCCCTTCCTCTCTAACCCCACCCAATCTGACTAGGCTCCTCCCAAACCCCTCCTCTGCTGTCTGACCCCACCCAATCTGCCCAGGCTCCTCCCCCTTCCTCTCTGAGCCCACCCAATCTGACTAGGCTCCTCCCAAACCCCTCCTCTGCTGTCTGACCCCACCCAATCTCACTAAGCTCCTCCCAAACCACTCCTCTGCTGTCTGACCCCACCCAATCTGCCCAGGCTCCTCCCCCTTCCTCTCTGACCCCACCCAATCTGACTAGGCTCCTCCCAAACCCCTCCTCTGCTGTCTGACCCCACCCTTTCTGTCCAGGCTCCACCTATACTCCTCCTCTCTGACCCCACCCAATCTGCCCAGGCTCCTCCCCCTTCCTCTCTAACCCCACCCAATCTGACTAGGCTCCTCCCAAACCCCTCCTCTGCTGTCTGACCCCACCCTTTCTGTCCAGGCTCCTCCTATACTCCTCCTCTCTGACCCCACCCAATCTGCCCAAGCTCCTCCCCCTTCCTCTCTGACCCCACCCAATCTGACTAGAGTCCTCCCAAACCCCTCCTCTGCTGTCTGACCCCACCCAATCTGCCCAGGCTCCTCCCCCTTCCTCTCTGACCCCACCCAATGTGCCCAGTCATGGTCATCCTTTTTATGTGCAATGGAAGCTGCAGGGAAGGACACCAAGGCCTGTATGTTGCTTATAGTTACTACTGCAATCCTCAAGACCACCAAGGAGCTATAGCTCAAAGGTAAGTCTTGTACCTTTGGTGGGGACAGCCCTCACAGGCCAGGGTTCGAATCCTGCCAATGCTGTAGAAGTTTACCAAGGTGGGACATTTTCAAACAGTAAATTTTTTTTTTTTGCTAACTTTTTTTTGGGCAGGTTTGTCCAAACATTTCAAATGTTTTCCCTCGTGACCTTCTACCAACCGCCCTATTTCTCAAGTAGGTGCAATAGGGACAAGGCCTTATCTTCCTTTATCAATGTCTTCATTCTTTGTCCTTTAAGTTTGGTTAATTGCAGAGTGCAATTGTGGTATTGGGGGTTATAACTGAGCACAAGAATGCAAGGAAGGTGCTACACTTATTGTAAAATAGGTTGGATGATGGTGATTTTTCATTTTGGTGTGAGCCACTCGCTCAAATCAGGGGTTTGGTGCCAGTGAACTTGGATAGAAATAAAGGTCAAGTATGAACTCTGGCTAATGAAATGATGGGTTGAGTTTGAGGCAAGCTAGAGTCCATTTATTAGGTGCAATAAGAAGCTAGAAAGATTGTTTCCTTTAAGAGACAGACAAGGGCAGAGTCAAGCCTTTGCTCTAGTAGGTCTGCATCATGCCTGCTGCAGGATGTGAAGGAATTGACCTCCACAGCAGTGCGCTGTGCCAGACTGGGCTGCGCTGGGCTGCGCTGGGCTGGGCTGGGCCTGCCCTGGCACTGTGGATTTAATCACCCACCTCCTTCCTTTGAGGAACGCTCACGAACGCCCACGAACGCCCTTGTTCTGTTTACAGGCTGACAGCAGGCAATTTAGGACCCTGCTAAATGAGGGTGATGTCCCCATGTGCTTCCTTTGAGTGGCAAAATCCTTCGTCTAAGGCAGGTGGGCTTTTTAAACATTTGGTTGAAGACCATATGTTGAAGGCGGTATCACGGCACAAGCCGCCGACCGTCTCAGAAGAAAGTATGCATGGGAGGACATTATTTGCATAGGACAGCCCTCTTCTCAGACCCATTCTTATGCTGCAGTTGCCATGAAGTGTTACTAGAGGGCAGCAGTATGAACAAAAGAGCACACTGAGGCTTTTCTTCTGCTTGCTGACATGATTCTTGTTCATGGTGGTCTTGCAGGGCCTAAGGAGTGAAGGACTGCGATGACTGAGGGGATGAGGAATGGCTGGCCTGTATTTGTGGTGAAGGGGGAATATTTGGAAGGTAAACAGCAAGATGAAAGCGTCAAAGTATATATTTTTGCTGAGTGATTGAGTCTGTGTGTCACTTGTCTCTTTGAAGGGACATGTGAGAAAGGAACAGCAGCACCATAGACTTCAGATGGGAGAGCAAGCAAGGATGAATATTTCCCTCAAATCCGAATACATACAGCACCTCAAAGATGACACGTGCGATATGATGTTCTGCAATTGTAAGGATTTGCCATGTGTGGTGCATAAATATGCATGGTTAGTGAGGTTTTTCCCAGAATGTGAGTATCGTTAGGCTGGCAAATGTCAGGCACTACTTTGGGGGTAAGAGGCCAAGAAAAAAATTGGGAAGTTTGATACAGTCATCTGTAGGATCGAAAGACACTGGGGAATCGTTACAGAGGGAGCCAGGCTGCACAAAATGTGGTAACAGTTGGACAGAAATCTTTAGCAGGGACTTTTGACTACCCCCAATGTGGGACCAGGACCACAGCACCTCTGTGCCTCTCAAACGTATTTTGACCTCTGGGCACCACCATCTCAATTAAGCATGGGCGTAAAATCCGCTCCGCTCGCGGATTTTTCGGATTTTCGGCAAATCCGCAATCCGCGAACGCTCGCGAATTTGTCGAAAATCCGTGAATCCGCTCGCGGCGGATTTTTTGCTTGGTTGCGGCGCGCGGCGTGGTGCACGGCGTTCACTTTCCGTCATTTTAGCGTTTGCCGAGTTGTTTTTCTTTGCGAGTGACGCGCCATTTTAGATCTTGCTGCGTGTTCCCGCGGGAGTTTGTCGCCCGCGAATACGTACTCGCGGCTTGCCACCTTGCACAGCACACCTCGCGAGAGTTCGCAATTGCGAACATGTAGTTGCGGCGGAAAGGAACAATCTCGCACTTGCGAAATAGAGATTTTGCAATTTCGCACAAGAAAATCACCAGCAAACAGGATAAACCTTCAGAAAATTATGATTTTTATCAGAATCACTCCTCAGGTTGACATTTGCATGGCCTTTTTTTTTGCAAGGAGTCCATTTTGGGGGGGGGGGGAGGAAGGAAGTGCCCCACAGTCTCCAACTTCCTGTTCCTGTCCAGCAGGCTCCTCCCAGTGCTTTGTCCATCTCCTGGTCACTTTCATTTGGATCTGGAGCTGGAAGGATTACTTTTTGTGGGTGCTGCTGGATATTTGGATTTGAGGCCTTTTTGACTGTCTTTGGATCACTTTTGGATTAGAAATCAACTTTCACAAGTAAGTTTGTTTGGGGCATTACAGTTGCTGCAAGTACAATTTTGGAACTTTTTCAGAAAATTAAATAAATTATATTGTGGGTAGCCACAGTATCCAGTAGGACCAGGGTTGGTTATGGGTGCATGATACAACTGTTTTGTTGAATTTAAACACCATTGAGGCCATGGATGGGCTGGGATTGTGCAGATTTTATTGTTTTTTGTCGTTTTTTTGGGCCTGCTGGTGTGGCCCTTTGCCCAGGGGTGGTGAGTGTTGCATGGGCCTAGTCTTTCTGTGGGGTGTCTTCTTGAATTTAAACATAATTGAGGCCATGGATGGGCTGGGATTGTGCTTATTTTATTGTTTTTTGTCGTTTTTGGGGGGCTGCTGGTGTGGCCTTTTGCTTGCCCAGGGGTGGTGGTGGTGCATGGACTGAGTGTGCCTGTGGTGTTGTCTCACTCTCTTTGATGTAAACATCATGGATGGCATTGGATTGTGGTGATTTCTGGCTGTTTTTCTGTTTTTTGGGGGTGTACTGTTGATGTGGTCTGGCCATGTGGGTGGTGGTGGTGGCCATCTTGAGTGCTGGCTGGTACAGGCAACATGTGCTTGGGGTGTAAGGGGGCCATTTTGAGGAGAGGCAGTGTCTGAGGCCTGCACTTATTTTGCCTACTTTTCATCCCTTATGCCCAGGGGTAGTGAGTGTTGCATGGGCCTAGTGTTTCTGAGGGGTGTCTTCTTGAATTTAAACACCATTGAGGCCATGGATGGGCTGGGATTGTGCAGATTTTATTGTTTTTTGTCGTTTTTTTGGGCCTGCTGGTGTGGCCCTTTGCCCAGGGGTGGTGAGTGTTGCATGGGCCTAGTCTTTCTGTGGGGTGTCTTCTTGAATTTAAACACCATTGAGGCCATGGATGGGCTGGGATTGTGCAGATTTTATTGTTTTTTGTCGTTTTTTTGGGCCTGCTGGTGTGGCCCTTTGCCCAGGGGTGGTGAGTGTTGCATGGGCCTAGTCTTTCTGTGGGGTGTCTTCTTGAATTTAAACATAATTGAGGCCATGGATGGGCTGGGATTGTGCTTATTTTATTGTTTTTTGTCGTTTTTGGGGGGCTGCTGGTGTGGCCTTTTGCTTGCCCAGGGGTGGTGGTGGTGCATGGACTGAGTGTGCCTGTGGTGTTGTCTCACTCTCTTTGATGTAAACATCATGGATGGCATTGGATTGTGGTGATTTCTGGCTGTTTTTCTGTTTTTTGGGGGTGTACTGTTGATGTGGACTGGCCATGTGGGTGGTGGTGGTGGCCATCTTGAGTGCTGGCTGGTACAGGCAACATGTGCTTGGGGTGTAAGGGGGCCATTTTGAGGAGAGGCAGTGTCTGAGGCCTGCACTTATTTTGCCTACTTTTCATCCCTTATGCCCAGGGGTAGTGAGTGTTGCATGGGCCTAGTGTTTCTGAGGGGTGTCTTCTTGAATTTAAACACCATTGAGGTCATGGATGGACTGGGAATGTGCAGATTTTATTGGTTTTTGTCGTTTTTTTGGGCCTGCTGGTGTGGCCCTTTGCCCAGGGGTGGTGAGTGTTGCATGGGCCTAGTCTTTCTGTGGGGTGTCTTCTTGAATTTAAACACCATTGAGGCCATGGATGGGCTGGGATTGTGCAGATTTTATTGTTTTTTGTCGTTTTTTTGGGCCTGCTGGTGTGGCCCTTTGCCCAGGGGTGGTGAGTGTTGCATGGGCCTAGTCTTTCTGTGGGGTGTCTTCTTGAATTTAAACATAATTGAGGCCATGGATGGGCTGGGATTGTGCAGATTTTATTGTTTTTTGTCGTTTTTTTGGGCCTGCTGGTGTGGCCCTTTGCCCAGGGGTGGTGAGTGTTGCATGGGCCTAGTCTTTCTGTGGGGTGTCTTCTTGAATTTAAACATAATTGAGGCCATGGATGGGCTGGGATTGTGCTTATTTTATTGTTTTTTGTCGTTTTTGGGGGGCTGCTGGTGTGGCCTTTTGCTTGCCCAGGGGTGGTGGTGGTGCATGGACTGAGTGTGCCTGTGGTGTTGTCTCACTCTCTTTGATGTAAACATCATGGATGGCATTGGATTGTGGTGATTTCTGGCTGTTTTTCTGTTTTTTGGGGGTGTACTGTTGATGTGGACTGGCCATGTGGGTGGTGGTGGTGGCCATCTTGAGTGCTGGCTGGTACAGGCAACATGTGCTTGGGGTGTAAGGGGGCCATTTTGAGGAGAGGCAGTGTCTGAGGCCTGCACTTATTTTGCCTACTTTTCATCCCTTATGCCCAGGGGTAGTGAGTGTTGCATACTTGCATGTCCCTAGTCTTTCTGTGGGGTGTCTTCAATGTAAACATCATGGATGGCATGGGATTGTGCTCATTTTTCTGTGTTTTGTCGATTTTTTGGGGTGTATAACTGAACTGATGTTCCTCTGTCTTCCATTGCTTTTAGGTGCACAAGAAGACTCAATAGAACCACCAGTGCCAGGAAGAAGTCCTGCAGCGGTGTGTGCAGCATAACGTCACGCGACGTCACGTCTGGACACAGAACCCTCTGCAACTCGTGCAACTGCTGCCTGCTGACCTGCTCTGAAGAAGATGGCCCCAAAAAAAGTAACCCGTAGCTCCTCTAGCAAGAAAGGTGCCAGTAAGGAGCAGAAGAAGCAAGTTACCAAGGACACTGGTGTGCCGCCCGCCCCTTTTTTTGTGAGTAAAAAAAAAAGTATGCCTGCAGCAGCTGCAGCGGGATCTGCTGGGGACCAAGCTGGCAGCAGCACCCCCGCTCCATTGGGCTCAGTGCCACCACCACCACCACGCCAACTTAAGTCCAAGCCCTTGAGTGCTGCAGAGGCAGCCAGTATACTTCTTCAATCACCATCGACCAGTGATGTTGGCTCATCGCAAGAAAGCAGCAGCAATGTCCCTCAATCAACACAGGTTGTTGTAGCTCATCTGACGAGTGTTGAACAACCACAGCGGCAACAACAATCACATGTGCAAGTACAAGCCCAAGTACATGTGGAAGGAGAGGCAGCGCAAGGAGATGCGCATGCAGAGGTGCATGGAGGGTCACAACAAGTGCCCACAATAGTTGTTCCTCCCGAAGTAGGGGCACATCAGGAAATCGACAATCAAGGCGAGGTATCATTTGAGGAAGCCACTCCTCCTGATGATCCTTCATTGTCTTCCACAACCCTAGCAAGGAAGAGATCAAGGGTGGTGTCTACATCCTCTTCAAGCACACCTCCTTCTGATGATACGGATCAAACTTGGGAACCAGCACCACAGCCGTCTGAGAGTGAGGCACACCATGATCCAACAAAGGTACTTAAGCGTAAAAGGAAGCTCGTCCAAAGTCTCAGACTTATGGAGTGTGATGAGGCTCAACAAGAAGTGGCGGATACTGCTGCTGATGAAGACTCTGCCAACGACGACCCAGTCATCATAAAGGTCACTGCAGCCCCAGCGGGCATGCAGCAAACAGACATTTTGACCCTAGCCCGAAGAGCTGCTGCGCGTGATGATGATGATGATGATGTTGTCGATGAGGAGGCAGTGGAAACACCACAATCATTGGAGTTAAGTAGTACACCAACTCGTCCCGCTTCCATATTTCTTTCTGGCAAGAAGAGACCTGCGTCAACCTCGACCTTAATTAGTGGCGGTGAAAGTGGAAAACGTACAAAAGTTGGCCAATCCAGATCCTCCACTTCATCTGGCATTAGCTTCATGACCACCACCACCACCAGTATCGCCGCCTCCTCCAGGTCCCACAGACACTTCAAGTCCCCAGTTTGGGACTTCTTTACTGTTTGTCCCAAAAATCCAAGGTTTGCCATTTGTACCCTTTGTAAGCTTGCAGTTAGTCGTGGTAAGCCAGGTAGCAACTATGGTACCGGCGGCCAGAGTGGTCATCTTGACAGAAAGCACGGTGTCCAATGGTTTGCGCACCTAGCTGCGATCAAGAAAGGCCAAAATCAAGGAAACGTTGATGTTTCATCTGATGTTGACGAGCAGGAAGAAGACGTGTCAAACACTTCCCTTACACCCAGTACCCCTCTCAGCAGCACACCCAATGTGAGGCACACTAAGAGTGTTGGAGCGAGTGAGACACCAACGCACAAAAGTTCACCAGCGAGCAAAATTGGGTCAACGAAGTCATTATCAGCCCGTAAATGCTTGGTCCAGGCCAACATTAGAACAATGCTTACTTCAGACGTGCCATATGAACGCAACCACCCACTGACGCGTCTGTATAACACTAAGCTGGCTAAAATGCTAGCTGTGGACCTTCTACCTTTTTCTTTTGTAGAAGCGGTAGGTTTTCTTGAATTAGTTGCAACGCTCTGCCCTAAATGGAAGGTTCCGAGCCGGTTCTATTTTGCCAGAGTTGCGGTTCCAGCACTACATGAAGATGTGCTGCAGGCGATTGGGGCAGCTTTGCAGAAGAGTGCTGTTCACACAATACATCTGACAACAGACATGTGGACCAGTGGCCCAGGCGATGATTACATGTGCATCACTGCACACTGGGTCTCTTTTTCAGGTGTTATGGCAAAGCTAAACGCAGGTGTTGACCCGGACCAAGTTTTCAAAGCTGCTCGGAAACATGCAACACTAGCCATGTTTGCCTTGGAGAAAAGTCACACAGCAGAAAACCTTTTGGAAGAGTTTGACAAAAAGGTGTTGTCAATGCTATCCCCCCTAAAACGCAAGATTGGTTATGTTTCCACGGATAATGGCGCCAATGTAGTTAAGGCCATGTCACAGGGTCACCATGTTAGAGTGCCGTGTTTGGCGCACTGTATCAACCTGGTAGTTCAAAAATTCTTGAGTGATAAAGAGAGTCCAGCGTTCGAGGTAATGGCCACCTGCCGCAAAATGTGCAACCATTTCAGCCATTCTTTTAAGGCCCGGAAGCATCTGCGGAGACTGCTACTTCAACGTGGAATGCCAGTGAAAGCACTCATCCAGGAGGTGGCAACACGTTGGAACTCAACCTTCTACATGCTTGAGCGTCTGCATGAGCAGTATACGGTACTCGATCACTATTTCTTGACAGAGGCTACATCTCAGAAGGAGGACCTGCGGATGAGTAAGGCGCAATGGGCCATAGTTAAAAGCCTGACAGACATGCTTCGTCCTTTTGAGTTCTTCACGCGTGCAGTCAGCCAGGAGGACTGTAATTTGGGAAAAGCTATCCCATTATTGTGCATACTGGAGCACCAACTGATGGCGGTTTCTTCTGAGTTTGAAAAAGATGAAAAAAAAAAAAACCATTTCATTTTGTCTGAGAAATTATTACATCGCCTACGTGGTGATGAACGTCTTAAAAACATCAACTCAGATCAGCATTACATTTGTGCTACTATTCTGGATCCACGCTACAAAAAGGCGCTGGCAGACAACGCATTCTTTCCTTTCGCTGATGCAGATGTTCAAAAGTACAAACATTGGTTAGCCTGGTCAGCCAAGAGGTTTGAAAAAGAACGGCAGGTTATTGAAGGAGAAGCCAGTACATCAGCATCAGCATCAGCAGGCCATCCGCAGTCACAAGAATCCACTTCTGCACCTGTGGCTGGGGCACAAGTGACCTCTCAGCCGTTAAAGACACCGGCAACTGGATCATCTGCACCACACACAATGACAACACTAACAGTGGCTGGGGAGGAGGATTGGCTAAGTTTGATGGGGTATGGTTCTCTAAAAAATGTCACAGGCACAGCAAAAAGTAAGCAAAGTGGAGGAACAGTTGATGACCTTGAGTCGATGGTGCAGGACTATCTGAATGACTCAACAGTGGTCTTTCTTAATGAGGAGCCATTGCAGTATTGGCATGGCAAAAAACAATTGTGGCCACAGCTCTACAACCTGGCTATAAACTATTTGTCTTGCCCACTCGCAAGTGTGTCTTCTGAACGTGTTTTCAGTGCTGCTGGTGGCATTGTAACTGCCAAACGGAGCCGCCTATCGCCCAAAAATGTGGAGCGGCTGACAATGATCAAGATGAATCAGCACCTCATACCACCAGATTACAAAGTGCGAGAAAGCACGCCACATGAAGACGATGAGGACAGCAACGTAGATGAGGGGATTTTTTCTCTGTTCGGTGCCACTGACCTCATCCAGCCTGAATTCGCAGAGTATGATGACGAAATCTTGTTCTTATTCCCTGACACCGAGCCCTGAAAATGAGACAATCAATCAAGAACTTTCTTTTTCGTCCTTATTCACTTTTATTCCTGTGTGCTTTGTGTCTCTCTTTCTTTGTTTTGCACAGTTAATTTAATTCAAACTTTAATCACCTAATCCCAAAAACAAGACCATCATCAGAACTGTCTTCACTTGTTTGCTTATTGATTTGAAGGTGCCGCAGTCTACATTCCTCAGGTTCACAAGTTCTGAAGAACATGCTCCTCTATCCTCCTCCTCCAGACTGCGATTTCCCTCCAAGCAGAGTGCTGGATTACGCACAATGAAGAAAGACTCAGCACTTGTGGGGGTGTTGTACTTCTTTGCGGGTGAGTTGACGGTTTTGGGCCCATTGCTGTGAAGCTCTAATAATGGACAAAAGTGTTTTGGACCAAATATGAGGTGGAAATTTCTTGCCGTTTTTGCTGACTTGCTTGCCTTTGAGGTGCTCTTTGGCGGGGTTCCGGGGGTTTGTGTGTAATTTTTGGTGTCTGTCGAAGCACTGCTGCGACAGTCTAATCTTGATTGCATTTGCTTTTCAGGAAATCCGTGGTGGAAAACAGGAGTTATGATGATTGATGATGACCTAGCTGCACAGCGCGTTACTTTGGACCGAAGGCCGAGAGATATTGTAAGTATGAGATTTAGCTTTTTCGCTGTTTGGGGGTGTTGTCGGGTGTTTTTTTGCGGGTGGGTTGGCGCCGGCGGGTCTTGCCTGGGGCATTCCTGGGAAGGTCTAATACCGGATACAAGTGTTTTGGACAAAATCCATAAGGAACAGCCTTTTTTTTGCCATTTCTTCAGACATCTTGCTCAATGTAGCGTTTTGGGGGGCTTCCTGCTGTTCGTGGGTGGGTTGCGGCCGGGGTCTCTGTCGAAGCACTGCTGCGACAGTCTAATCTTGATTGCATTTGCTTTTCAGGAAATCCGTGGTGGAAAACAGGAGTTATGATGATTGATGATGATGACGACCTAGCTGCACAGCGCCGCGTTTGGACCGAAGGCCGAGAGACATTGTAAGTATGAGATTTAGCTTTTTCGCTGTTTGGTGGTGTTGTGTCGCGTGTTTTTTTGCGGGTGGGTTGGCGCCGGCGGGTCTTGCCTGGGGCATTCCTGGGAAGGTCTAATACCGGATACAAGTGTTTTGGACAAAATCCATAAGGAACAGCCTTTTTTTTGCCATTTCTTCAGACATCTTGCTCAATGTAGCGTTTTGGGGGGCTTCCTGCTGTTCGTGGGTGGGTTGCGGCCGGGGTCTCTGTCGAAGCACTGCTGCGACAGTCTAATCTTGATTGCATTTGCTTTTCAGGAAATCCGTGGTGGAAAACAGGAGTTATGATGATTGATGATGATGATGACGACCTAGCTGCACAGCGCCGCGTTTGGACCGAAGGCCGAGAGACATTGTAAGTATGAGATTTAGCTTTTTCGCTGTTTGGTGGTGTTGTGTCGGGTGTTTTTTTGCGGGTGGGTTGGCGGGTCTTGCCTGGGGCATTCCTGGGAAGGTCTAATACCGGCTAGAAGTTAGTTGGACAAAATCCATAAGGAAACACCAGTTTTGGCACTTTGTAAGTTAGGGTTCGTTAGGGTTAGCCCTAGCAGCAGGATTGCATGTGTTTAGGGGGGTTCTATTGCAACGCGGTTCTGTTGTTGTAGAGCACTGTTGGAGCGATGCTGGCTATGGATACTTTTGCTTGCAGGCAAGTGGTTTGAATACAATCCACGGTCTGTATTTGGGTCTACTGTTACTTTCAAAGTACGTTTTGTAACCATTTTTCTGCTAGGCATCATCAAAGTGTGACTTTTTGAACCACACAGCGTACATACCTTTTATTTATTTATCAGTGGTATTGTAATAGCACTTCCTGTTTTCCGTTCAATAATTACAGGCCGGGTTTCAGTCAACATCCGCCAGGCAGGCAGTGGACAGGGTGTCTCTTCTGTCAGTGGTCACCACCACATTGATGGACGAAGCGTCAGCTGGAATGGAGGAGTGCCGCCAATAAGAGGAATTGTTTGCTGCATGCAACTTACTTACCAATTTCAACAGGACAACTCCAACAACATACGCAATACAGATACAGTATCCATTGTTGTCTTTTATTCTATGAGTGTGACTGCATGTGCTTACCTTTACTTTGTAACCAAAGATTGTCTGTAAACTCTGTATCTTCAATTATTGTTTGTCCATGCTCTGCTTTTTTTTTCTTCTCTCAACAAAACCTACCCAAAAAGAAACCCCCATTCCCATCCATTTTACAAACCCTAACCCTCTTCCCCCGGGCTGTGTTGTTTTGCTTGATGTCTGACTAAAATGACATCAATAATTCCACACACTTGCTGGGGAGGATAAGGTGATAGCAGCAACAGGCTGGTGAAGGAATACGAGGATATCTTCTAGACTTACTCAGCTTCAGTACTATATCTTCTAGTAGTAGTAGCCAATGTCAAATAAATTCAACGCAAGTACTAGTTATACTTGCAATACTTTACCATTTGTTAGGCTACATTATGGCACTGTTCTAGTGTACTGTCACCTGCTATTTTCTCGATCGTACCGTAACCGTTGTAATGCTACAGTAAGGAGTACAAACAAGGTTTCGTTTTCTTTTTTTCCATAGGCATGCAACTGCCACTGTGTCACACCACTAGTAACACCGCAATGAGGAAATGTCACCCGCCCAGGAATGACAACGTTAATCCCCATTTCACCTGGAGCCAGCCCTGGGCCTAGCCCTAATTTCTAACACAAATTACAGGTAAGATAAGCGTTTGGTGGGAGGTAGTATAATGGAGTATTATTTCGGAGTAGACAAGAGTTTGACGGTTGTACTACTAAAGTCCTACGACTGTTCAGGAAAACAAAGTTACTGTTACACCCCCGCCCCCCACCCACCAGACTGAAAAGCAGTAAAAAACAGGTATGGTCAGATAAAGTAGTTGAAAAATATATTTATTTATCCCTAACAAAATAATCTCCCTCACCCACCCTAACCCCAACGATTGTCTCTGAAACGTCCCAAAACGATCCCAACTCCCAAATCCCACCCCCCAAAAGTCTATAAAAAAAGGGCAAGGGACACTCCACTACTGGAGGGTGCTGGTGCTGGTGCATGATGCGGCATGGGCATCATACTCCTTGCGGAGGGTGGCAAGCTCGGAGCGGAGGCCCTTAACCAAGGTCTTATACCTCAGGACCTCCTGCTCCAGGTTGGACATGCGGACTCGTAGGCGGTGTTGGCGTTCCTTGCAGCTCCTGTGGGGGGCAGCTGGTGTTTCGGGTGCTTGGCGGTGGCGGTCGGCTTTCTTAGCCCGGCTCGGTCCCGCTGGTTTAGTCACGGAGGAGGATGCAGTCGAAGATGTTGCCCCGCTCGACTGCGTGTCCTCCTCCTCCTCCAGGGCCACCAGCCGCCGATACTCGGCGACTGTGGCCTCCAGCCTCCGTTGCCGGGCCAATCTAGCCTGCTCCCTCCTTGTTGTTGATTTGGAAGAAGGAGCAACTATATGAAGAAAGAAAGACATAGTCTGTAACCAATGCTCCTTATTAATAACACAAAGTGATTGAGCCGAAAGTTGGGTCACAGAGTACAAGTAGCAAATTGAAAGCACAGTACATAACTATTGAGGACAGTATCTATGTAACCCTCCCACTTCTGCATCCTTGCTCTAACAGTAGTGGTAGTTTAATGAACTAATTCTACGACCACTATGGACTTCCATTACAGTCGACTATGACAGTACACCAGTCTTATTCTTCTTCTTCTCTCTTGTTTAGGGAAATGGGTACGTTATCTTATGCAAGCCGGCAGAATGACATGGACACAGCACAGTGAAGTTGCACCCGAGAAAAAAAGTTGCACACCATGATGATGGAGACAGACTTGCGTTACTGTACCGGTCCAGTACATGCAGGTGGTGAAGCTATTACTTTTCTATTACGGGTGGCACTGAGAATACTCTGTTACAAGGGCTACTGCTTAATTAATTTACCTTTCACCCTACAGTGCAAATGAGTACTAGAAAAGGAAACTGAAGAAGCTAACTAATTTGATTATCTATCACTTCACATGGGACGTATTTAATGACAGATGAGATGACTTTAGGTGCTTTGCTTAATATTGAGTGAACACAGTGATACACCCACACATGAATGACGTACTACAAGTAAACTAAAGTTATTAAGAGAGGTACGGAGTGTCCACCGTAATAACCAGATATATGCTGTGAATGCAAACGCAATACAAAGTACTGCTACTATTCATGGTAGTATTGGACACATTTACAATTTCTTTTCCTTGCCTTCCCTGCACTGGGACGGACGTGCGGGTGCGGTGGTACATGCTCTTCAAGGTAACACTTACTTCACCTGGCGACCATCTACTCTCTCTAGATACACATTTGCTATGTAAGAGTCAGAGAATACCATGCTCCAGGCATCCATTCATTCAAAGTATACGCACACATACAGTTTCTGTTTCACCCACCCAGGCTGCTGTCCTTCCACCCATCCTTGCTTCATCATTGACCCAGCCATGCACCATACCATATTCTTTCCTTCCCAGCCACCTCTGGGTCCAAGCAAACACATATCGTTCTTCTTTGCCAGCCATCATACAAGTTCGCGTCCCACTTACTTACACCCTTCTTTCGCTTTTCGTTCATCCCATCCATCACGTTCGTCTAAGAACTTATTGGGATTCTTCTCACCAAAAACTTCACAGCTAAGTCGAAGTACATTTCGAGGAGGCTACTACCTGGTTGATTTGTAATTGTAATACACCCGTGCAGAAAGCACACTATGCAGTCTTCAATCTCAATAAGTAAGGAATATATAGCTTACCTGTTTCCGCCACCACCGTTTGATCCCCCACAGGAACGGCCACCAGCTCTTCTACCGCCGCATCCTCCCCAGAGGCCTCCGAGTCCAAGTCCAACACATCAGCCACCTCCGCGCTGGCCCCGTCACCAGATGTTACACCTACAAAGTACATTTAAGAAAGTTAGAATACACCACTCACTACTATATAATATTTGGTCTAGGAGAAATGTTAAAAAAACAGAATACAATGTAATAATTTGTGACTGTCTACTCCATAGTAAAAATGTCCCATTTTCCAGGGAAGGCTGTTGTCTTGCTGCACTTTTATGCACAACTGATGAATGCTTGCTTTTGATTTTTAACACGCACCACTTTTTCTCCTAACAGACAGAAGCTTGACTCCTGAGTCCTAAGAACACGACCAGGATCAAGTTCAAAGTAGGTGAGAGTTCGGCTCGACCACAAGAAATGTGTCCAATTAATCGTCAGCACTAACCACTTTTCCGTTTACAGTTAAATAGTTTTATGACAAAGTAGATTTCAATAAATGTGTTTACTTTTAATAAAGCTTTTACACTTAAATAGACTCTGTGGTTTTTGTTCCTCTAGACTAGAGTGGATGAGCTAAAGGTTTTGGAATTTTTGCAAGCATGAGTGCCTCTGACACTTCTTGACTGTGCTGTGACTCCGTACTACTCTCTTGTCCTGCGTACGATAATCTAGAGATCATTGGGGATCTATAATCGGTGACTTCGGGAGCTGAATGACTCTGCCACACTATCTAGTCAGTAAGGAGACAGTGCATAGAGGTATTGCTGAATATAATGGGAGTCCAATGGAATTGCCAAATGTCCAATCTTAGTTAGCTACACAGACAGACTAATAAGAATAGTCTAGTAATACCACAGGGAGTCATCATATTCGAGGCAGGATAAGAATTTATATCCAGTCTACAAGAAGATCAAAGACGATTTAGAAAAAATCGAATGAGGAACGCTAGGAAAAAATAGGTACTGTTTAGTAAAATGTAAACTTACTGGGGCCAGCAAAGGAGCCCTCGCCTGCCCGATCCTGGCCTGCATCCTCAGCACCCTCCTCCTGTGTCCTCTTGCCCTTGGGGGGAGCTGATGTACAACATGAAAGAAAGAAAAACCATAAAACATGGATGAGATTTTTCAACCAAATCAAACATTTCAAAAGAACAATAACAACATATTTTGGAAAAATAGCAAATAGATAGACAACTATTCCACGGGATCTATCTCATGTGGTATACTACGTTATTCGTATTGCCTGATTTGCGGAACGTTGACTTAGAAAGTTCCTATGTAACTCAATAAACAGACTACTAAAGAGGTTTGCCTAGGCCTGGCACTGCAGGCAGTAGTGCACAACACGTGACAGACAAAGTCCATCCTGCTTGCAGATCAGTGAATACTCAAACTATCAATCCACCCGCCACCACCGCCACTATTTCTTCTGATAGCCATGTGACTGTCTAAAGGAAGGACACTGGACTTCAGTCTGTTGGGGCTGATTTATAAGTCCCTTGCGGAAGTTGCGGCTGATTTTCCTCCATTGTTGCGTGCCTTTTCTGACGCAGCGGCAGAACAAAAGACTCGCCATGGTGTTGGTGCGGCGTATATATTAAAAAAAAAAACACATATGGGCATATGGGCGATGCATCACGTTGTAAAGCCCTGCGCCATCAGGGGGCGTTCCGGCGCAAGGGAGGGCGTACCTGCGCAGGAACGAATCCTAAAAGTGGCTGAGGGAAATCTACAAGATGTCAATCAGTCATTTTTATGACAATGATGCATGACTCAAACCCTGCGCGCTTGAAGCCGACGTACGGCTTGATGCAGCATTGGGGAGATAGGGTACCCCAGAGCATTGCTGGAGCTGCGCCATCGTTGGCACGCAACTCCAGCAATGCGCTGCCTTTACGGCACAGATGCGTAAGGCTTCTGTGACGTTTTGGGCCAATGGGTGGTGGTGGCATGGCACACAATTACTGCCGCATCCCTGCTACTTTGCAGGGATGCGCCGGTAATTGAAAATATGACCCTTACTGTCTAGCATTACGCAGTTCTTTTCTTTACAGTACACTGATACATAATTTCTCAGGCCAATGAAATGCTTCTGAACACAACATACAAAACAAAGAAGCATAGTAGCAAGCAAGGCTACTGAGAAGGAGAGCAGTGCACCTGAAAATGAAATGCATAGAAGATTTTGAAATATAATTTACCTCAATGTAATCGGCAGCATTATTGCTCTTGGTAAAGAACAAAGATTTGCAAATAACAGAGCAGGATAAAACAGAGTAGTAAATGTACTACTACTACTACTCACCAAGCCCGGGGACCTCTACGCCGAGCGCGTCCAGCAAGTCCCGCTCCCGGTCCATGACATCGGTCCAGCGGTGGGTGGCCTGGTTATATGTGCGCCGGACCCCAGAGATCTTGTACATGGCCCGGCACACCTTCTCCCACCGCTGGCGGCGCTCCCGGATGCCATAGCCGGTCGCGATCTTGCCGCCTCCCAGGATCGTCTTGGGGAGGCGGCGCTGGACATGGAAGATCAGTGCCGCCACTTCCTCCGCGCTAAAGATCTCCCTCGGGACCACTTGCTCCCCCCTTAAACGCCCGCACGGGAGCCGGGCACGGGGTGCGGGACCCTTCCCCTTCTCAGGGTGCTTCCCGGCTCCCTTTACCATGGTCTGGGCAGAAATAAACTTAAATGATAAAGAAGAAATAGAATAGTGAAGAAGAAAATAAAAGAGTTTAAAAAAGTAGTTTAAAAGTAACTAAAAGCTGCAGAAAACACAAAAATATAGAGCTAGAAAAATAGAGGGTTAGATAATAAGTAAAATTAGATCAAAAAAACTTCAAACAAGCAAAGGATGGCAGAGATTGAGAGAGGATAGAGAAAGCATGCCCAGAACCATAGCAATGAATGAGAAACAAGATGGCCGCGCCCGTTCACGACCGCGTGGGTAAGTTCGCGCGAGATTTTCCTTGCGAGTACGCGCGAACTTGTACTCGCGAGCAGCACACTTTGCGAGATTACACATAGCGGGCGGAAACGGAATTACGTCACGCCAACAAGATGGCCGCGCCCGTGTACGACCGATAGGGTAACTTGGCAAACGAATAGCTAGAAGCGCCTCGCGAACACGCGCAAGATCACGCGAACATACACGTCGCAACAAAAACAATTTTGTATTCGCACGTATTCGCGGCTTCCGAAATCGATCTCGCACGGATTCGCGCCCCAAATAACGCGCGAAATTGCAAAAAAAACGATTTTAGCTAAAATGAAAGCAATGAGCAGGTGCAAAAGTTCAAACTTAACATTAGTAACATTCAAGGTAGTGCTTCCTGATGGGCCCCTCCAGAGTTTGCAACAATTCTATGACCCTGCTATGACCCAAACAGCAGGCTCATAGAATAGCACCATAAAGGTCCTGTAAAAAAAAAATTTCACTGCAACAAAAAGCAAATTACAGATAAGGAAGGAAGCAGGTGCCAGCCAGACTGGAACTTTCAAAATTACTGACACATTAATGAAACACAAATTAATTGATGGCAGTTGAAGAAGGGCAGGTGTGCTAGCTTTTTTCAACCACCATAATCTACAGTAATAAATAAACCTAATAGGTGCCTGTGAGGATGTACTAGAGGGTGGCATGGGTGTCCCAGAGGGTGGCAGTGGTGAAACAGAGGGTGCTGTGAACTTGTGATGATAAACCAGACGTAGAAACAACATAGTCGCGGCCGTTGCAAGCCGAAAAGTAAGTTCGCAATTGCGAACTTGTCCCAAAATCGGCGCGAACACGCGCCAACACAAAAAACGGAAAAATCCGCAAGTCCGCTAGAGTTCGCGGATCTTCGCGGATTGCGAATCCGTAAATACGCAAGTTCGCGGATTGCCAATCCGCAAAATCCGCCCATGCTTAATCTCAATACCCCTCAAATGTTCCTTCCTGGTACCCCAGCTTTGGTAGTGCATCAACTAGGTTTCAATCATTTGAGTGACCACAAACACCCTTCCTATGTGCCTTCTATTTACATTCAGTCAGTAACCCAGCTGCTTCGTTCTCTGTTCAATCTCAAGCGACAGTTGGATGCACATTGCAGGGGTATACAGGCATTTACCGTAATGTACAGCCCCTCTCAGTACACCCAGACTACACTTCGTAAAATCATAAATACATGTTTTGCCCAACAGTAAGGCCAGGCCTTTCCTCTGTAGTTCATAGCCAATGTAAGGAGGAAAAAATAAACTGAAGAGCATGCCAAAATTCTCTACAGACACTGCCAATCCTCACACTTCTGCCTATTTGCATGCCGAGGTTATTCACTATGACCCACCAAACCAATTGCCAACAGTAGCCTCTCCCTGCCTCATTCGTATGCTCCGATGCCACCTTTATTTAGCAATTGTTAGTGCTCTAGGATTTCGTAGCGCGATTCGCTATAGCCTCTGTTTTCAACAGAAATGTCCTAAAGGTACCTATACCAATCTGCAGGGTGGGGAGGAGGGGGGCTGCTGCTGCTGGCAGTAAAATGTTGGGGCACCCCACCTGCAAAAATACAGCCACATGCTCCTTGTTGTACCTTTCAATACAATAACTGCAGCAGAATCGTATGGTCACCCCTGTTGGTAAAAGAAACTGTCAAACAGCCTTTTGCCGCCCCCTCTCCCCCGTTGCCCCAAACCAGTTGGGGTACACCCCATGAGGGAGGATCAGAGCAATAAAAACTAATGGTAGCCCCCCCAAAAAGTACCTAGAAGCCATGCCGTTCTGTGCACCTCATCGCCCTTCACGTTGCGCCCAAGCACCTTTTAATACTGCTCCCCCAAATTTTGACTGCCCCCTCCCAACAAAAATCAGAGAGTATAAGGGGTGCATTAAAAAAGTTTTTGCAGTTCCCCAACATAAGTCAGGATCCCTTCATAGTCCCTCAGTACCTACGCCTATTCCTCTGCTGTCTGACCCCACCCAATCTCACTAAGCTCCTCCCAAACCCCTCCTCTGCTGTCTGACCCCACCCAATCTGCCCAGGCTCCTCCCCCTTCCTCTCTGACCCCACCCAATCTGACTAGGCTTCTCCCAAACCCCTCCTCTGCTGTCTGACCCCACCCTTTCCGTCCAGGCTCCTCCTATACTCCTCCTCTCTGACCCCACCAAATCTGCCCAGGCTCCTCCCCCTTCCTCTCTGACCCCACCCAATCTGACTAGGCTCCTCCCAAACCCCTCCTCTGCTGTCTGACCCCACCCTTTCTGTCCAGGCTCCTCCTATACTCCTCCTCTCTGACCCCACCAAATCTGCCCAAGCTCCTCCCCCTTCCTCTCTAACCCCACCCAATCTGACTAGGCGCCTCCCAAACCCCTCCTCTGCTGTCTGAGCCCACCCAATCTGCCCAGGCTCCTCCCCCTTCCTCTCTGACCCCACCCAATTTGACTAGGCTCCTCCCAAACCCCTCCTCTGCTGTCTGACCCCACCCAATCTGCCCAGGCTCCTCCCCCTTCCTCTCTGAGCCCACCCAATCTGACTAGGCTCCTCCCAAACCCCTCCTCTGCTGTCTGACCCCACCCAATCTGCCCAGGCTCCTCCCCCTACCTCTCTGACCCCACCCAATCTGACTAGGCTCCTCCCAAACCCCTCCTCTGCTGTCTGACCCCACCCTTTCTGTCCAGGCTCCACCTATACTCCTCCTCTCTGACCCCACCCAATCTGCCCAGGCTCCTCCCCTTCCTCTCTGACCCCACCCAATCTGACTAGGCTCCTCCCAAACCCCTCCTCTGCTGTCTGACCCCACCCTTTCTGTCCAGGCTCCACCTATACTCCTCCTCTCTGACCCCACCCAATCTGCTCAGGCTCCTCCCCCTTCCTCTCTAACCCCACCCAATCTGACTAGGCTCCTCCCAAACCCCTCCTCTGCTGTCTGACCCCACCCTTTCTGTCCAGGCTCATCCTATACTCCTCCTCTCTGACCCCACCAAATCTGCCCAGGCTCCTCCCCCTTCCTCTCTGACCCCACCCAATCTGCTCAGGCTCCTCCCCCTTCCTCTCTAACCCCACCCAATCTGACTAGGCTCCTCCCAAAACCCTCCTCTGCTGTCTGACCCCACCCAATCTGCCCAGGCTCCTCCCCCTTCCTCTCTGAGCCCACCCAATCTGCCCAGGCTCCTCCCCCTTCCTCTCTGACCCCACCCAATTTGACTAGGCTCCTCCCAAACCCCTCCTCTGCTGTCTGACCCCACCCAATCTGCCCAGGCTCCTCCCCCTTCCTCTCTGAGCCCACCCAATCTGACTAGGCTCCTCCCAAACCCCTCCTCTGCTGTCTGACCCCACCCAATCTCACTAAGCTCCTCCCAAACCCCTCCTCTGCTGTCTGACCCCACCCAATCTGCCCAGGCTCCTCCCCCTTCCTCTCTGACCCCACCCAATCTGACTAGGCTCCTCCCAAACCCCTCCTCTGCTGTCTGACCCCACCCTTTCTGTCCAGGCTCCACCTATACTCCTCCTCTCTGACCCCACCCAATCTGCACAGGCTCCTCCCCTTCCTCTCTGACCCCACCCAATCTGACTAGGCTCCTCCCAAACCCCTCCTCTGCTGTCTGACCCCACCCTTTCTGTCCAGGCTCCACCTATACTCCTCCTCTCTGACCCCACCCAATCTGCTCAGGCTCCTCCCCCTTCCTCTCTAACCCCACCCAATCTGACTAGGCTCCTCCCAAACCCCTCCTCTGCTGTATGACCCCACCCTTTCTGTCCAGGCTCCAATCCTCCTCTCTGACCCCACCAAATCTGCCCAGGCTCCTCCCCCTTCCTTTCTGACCCCACCCAATCTGCTCAAGCTCCTCCCCCTTCCTCTCTAACCCCACCCAATCTGACTAGGCTCCTCCCAAACCCCTCCTCTGCTGTCTGACCCCACCCAATCTGCCCAGGCTCCTCCCCCTTCCTCTCTGAGCCCACCCAATCTGCCCAGGCTCCTCCCCCTTCCTCTCTGACCCCACCCAATTTGACTATGCTCCTCCCAAACCCCTCCTCTGCTGTCTGACCCCACCCAATCTGCCCAGGCTCCTCCCCCTTCCTCTCTGAGCCCACCCAATCTGACTAGGCTCCTCCCAAACCCCTCCTCTGCTGTCTGACCCCACCCAATCTCACTAAGCTCCTCCCAAACCCCTCCTCTGCTGTCTGACCCCACCCAATCTGCCCAGGCTCCTCCCCCTTCCTCTCTGACCCCACCCAATCTGACTAGGCTCCTCCCAAACCCCTCCTCTGCTGTCTGACCCCACCCTTTCTGTCCAGGCTCCACCAATACTCCTCCTCTCTGACCCCACCCAATCTGCCCAGGCTCCTCCCCTTCCTCTCTGACCCCACCCAATCTGACTAGGCTCCTCCCGAACCCCTCCTCTGCTGTCTGATCCCACCCAATCTGCCCAGGCTCCTCCCCTTCCTCTCTGACCCCACCCAATCTGACTAGGCTACTCCCAAACCCCTCCTCTGCTGTCTGACCCCACCCTTTCTGTCCAGGCTCCACCTATACTCCTCCTCTCTGACCCCACCCAATCTGCTCAGGCTCCTCCCCCTTCCTCTCTAACCCCACCCAATCTGACTCGGCTCCTCCCAAACCCCTCCTCTGCTATCTGACCCCACCCTTTCTGTCCAGGCTCCACCTATACTACTCCTCTCTGACCCCACCCAATCTGCTCAGGCTCCTCCCCCTTCCTCTCTAACCCCACCCAATCTGACTAGGCTCCTCCCAAACCCCTCCTCTGCTGTCTGACCCCACCCTTTCTGTCCAGGCTCCTCCTATACTCCTCCTCTCTGACCCCACCAAATCTGCCCAGGCTCCTCCCCCTTCCTCTCTGACCCCACCCAATCTGCTCAAGCTCCTCCCCCTTCCTCTCTAACCCACCCAATCTGACTAGGCTCCTCCCAAAACCCTCCTCTGCTGTCTGACCCCACCCAATCTGCCCAGGCTCCTCCCCCTTCCTCTCTGACCCCACCCAATCTGCTCAGGCTCCTCCCCCTTCCTCTCTAACCCCACCCAATCTGACTAGGCTCCTCCCAAACCCCTCCTCTGCTGTCTGACCCCACCCAATCTGCCCAGGCTCCTCCCCCTTCCTCTCTGAGCCCACCCAATCTGCCCAGGCTCCTCCCCCTTCCTCTCTGAGCCCACCCAATCTGACTAGGCTCCTCCCAAACCCCTCCTCTGCTGTCTGACCCCACCCAATCTCACTAAGCTCCTCCCAAACCCCTCCTCTGCTGTCTGACCCCACCCAATCTGCCCAGGCTCCTCCCCCTTCCTCTCTGACCCCACCCAATCTGACTAGGCTCCTCCCAAACCCCTCCTCTGCTGTCTGACCCCACCCTTTCTGTCCAGGCTCCACCTATACTCCTCCTCTCTGACCCCACCCAATCTGCCCAGGCTCCTCCCCCTTCCTCTCTAACCCCACCCAATCTGACTAGGCTCCTCCCAAACCCCTCCTCTGCTGTCTGACCCCACCCTTTCTGTCCAGGCTCCTCCTATACTCCTCCTCTCTGACCCCACCCAATGTGCCCAGTCATGGTCATCCTTTTTATGTGCAATGGAAGCTGCAGGGAAGGACACCAAGGCCTGTATGTTGCTTATAGTTACTACTGCAATCCTCAAGACCACCAAGGAGCTATAGCTCAAAGGTAAGTCTTGTACCTTTGGTGGGGACAGCCCTCACAGGCCAGGGTTTGAATCCTGCCAATGCTGTAGAAGTTTACCAAGGTGGGACATTTTCAAACAGTAAATTTTTTTTTTTTTGCTAACTTTTTTTTTGGCAGGTTTGTCCAAACATTTCAAATGTTTTCCCTCGTGACCTTCTACCAACCGCCCTATTTCTCAAGTAGGTGCAATAGGGACAAGGCCTTATCTTCCTTTATCAATGTCTTCATTCTTTGTCCTTTAAGTTTGGTTAATTGCAGAGTGCAATTGTGGTATTGGGGGTTATAACTGAGCACAAGAATGCAAGGAAGGTGCTACACTTATTGTAAAATAGGTTGGATGATGGTGATTTTTCATTTTGGTGTGAGCCACTCGCTCAAATCAGGGGTTTGGTGCCAGTGAACTTGGATAGAAATAAAGGTCAAGTATGAACTCTGGCTAATGAAATGATGGGTTGAGTTTGAGGCAAGCTAGAGTCCATTTATTAGGTGCAATAAGAAGCTAGAAAGATTGTTTCCTTTAAGAGACAGACAAGGGCAGAGTCAAGCCTTTGCTCTAGTAGGTCTGCATCATGCCTGCTGCAGGATGTGAAGGAATTGACCTCCACAGCAGTGCGCTGTGCCAGACTGGGCTGCGCTGGGCTGCGCTGGGCTGGGCCTGCCCTGGCACTGTGGATTTAATCACCCACCTCCTTCCTTTGAGGAACGCTCACGAACGCCCACGAACGCCCTTGTTCTGTTTACAGGCTGACAGCAGGCAATTTAGGACCCTGCTAAATGAGGGTGATGTCCCCATGTGCTTCCTTTGAGTGGCAAAATCCTTCGTCTAAGGCAGGTGGGCTTTTTAAACATTTGGTTGAAGACCATATGTTGAAGGCGGTATCACGGCACAAGCCGCCGACCGTCTCAGAAGAAAGTATGCATGGGAGGACATTATTTGCATAGGACAGCCCTCTTCTCAGACCCATTCTTATGCTGCAGTTGCCATGAAGTGTTACTAGAGGGCAGCAGTATGAACAAAAGAGCACACTGAGGCTTTTCTTCTGCTTGCTGACATGATTCTTGTTCATGGTGGTCTTGCAGGGCCTAAGGAGTGAAGGACTGCGATGACTGAGGGGATGAGGAATGGCTGGCCTGTATTTGTGGTGAAGGGGGAATATTTGGAAGGTAAACAGCAAGATGAAAGCGTCAAAGTATATATGTTTGCTGAGTGATTGAGTCTGTGTGTCACTTGTCTCTTTGAAGGGACATGTGAGAAAGGAACAGCAGCACCATAGACTTCAGATGGGAGAGCAAGCAAGGATGAATATTTCCCTCAAATCCGAATACATACAGCACCTCAAAGATGACACGTGCGATATGATGTTCTGCAATTGTAAGGATTTGCCATGTGTGGTGCATAAATATGCATGGTTAGTGAGGTTTTTCCCAGAATGTGAGTATCGTTAGGCTGGCAAATGTCAGGCACTACTTTGGGGGTAAGAGGCCAAGAAAAAAATTTGGAAGTTTGATACAGTCATCTGTAGGATCGAAAGACACTGGGGAATCGTTACAGAGGGAGCCAGGCTGCACAAAATGTGGTAACAGTTGGACAGAAATCTTTAGCAGGGACTTTTGACTACCCCCAATGTGGGACCAGGACCACAGCACCTCTGTGCCTCTCAAACGTATTTTGACCTCTGGACACCACCATCTCAATACTCCTCAAATGTTCCTTCCTGGTACCCCAGCTTTGGTAGTGCATCAACTAGGTTTCAATCATTTGAGTGACCACAAACACCCTTCCTATGTGCCTTCTATTTACATTCAGTCAGTAACCCAGCTGCTTCATTCTCTGTTCAATCTCAAGCGACAGTTGGATGCACATTGCAGGGGTATACAGGCATTTACCGTAATGTACAGCCCCTCTCAGTACACCCAGACTACACTTCGTAAAATCATAAATACATGTTTTGCCCAACAGTAAGGCCAGGCCTTTCCTCTGTAGTTCATAGCCAATGTAAGGAGGAAAAAATAAACTGAAGAGCATGCCAAAATTCTCTACAGACACTGCCAATCCTCACACTTCTGCCTATTTGCATGCCGAGGTTATTCACTATGACCCACCAAACCAATTGCCAACAGTAGCCTCTCCCTGCCTCATTCGTATGCTCCGATGCCACCTTTATTTAGCAATTGTTAGTGCTCTAGGATTTCGTAGCGCGATTCGCTATAGCCTCTGTTTTCAACAGAAATGTCCTAAAGGTACCTATACCAATCTGCAGGGTGGGGAGGAGGGGGGCTGCTGCTGCTGGCAGTAAAATGTTGGGGCACCCCACCTGCAAAAATACAGCCACATGCTCCTTGTTGTACCTTTCAATACAATAACTGCAGCAGAATCGTATGGTCACCCCTGTTGGTAAAAGAAACTGTCAAACAGCCTTTTGCCGCCCCCTCTCCCCCGTTGCCCCAAACCAGTTGGGGTACACCCCATGAGGGAGGATCAGAGCAATAAAAACTAATGGTAGCCCCCCCAAAAAGTACCTAGAAGCCATGCCGTTCTGTGCACCTCATCGCCCTTCACGTTGCGCCCAAGCACCTTTTAATACTGCTCCCCCAAATTTTGACTGCCCCCTCCCAACAAAAATCAGAGAGTATAAGGGGTGCATTAAAAAAGTTTTTGCAGTTCCCCAACATAAGTCAGGATCCCTTCATAGTCCCTCAGTACCTACGCCTATTCCTCTGCTGTCTGACCCCACCCAATCTCACTAAGCTCCTCCCAAACCCCTCCTCTGCTGTCTGACCCCACCCAATCTGCCCAGGCTCCTCCCCCTTCCTCTCTGACCCCACCCAATCTGACTAGGCTTCTCCCAAACCCCTCCTCTGCTGTCTGACCCCACCCTTTCCGTCCAGGCTCCTCCTATACTCCTCCTCTCTGACCCCACCAAATCTGCCCAGGCTCCTCCCCCTTCCTCTCTGACCCCACCCAATCTGACTAGGCTCCTCCCAAACCCCTCCTCTGCTGTCTGACCCCACCCTTTCTGTCCAGGCTCCTCCTATACTCCTCCTCTCTGACCCCACCAAATCTGCCCAAGCTCCTCCCCCTTCCTCTCTAACCCCACCCAATCTGACTAGGCGCCTCCCAAACCCCTCCTCTGCTGTCTGAGCCCACCCAATCTGCCCAGGCTCCTCCCCCTTCCTCTCTGACCCCACCCAATTTGACTAGGCTCCTCCCAAACCCCTCCTCTGCTGTCTGACCCCACCCAATCTGCCCAGGCTCCTCCCCCTTCCTCTCTGAGCCCACCCAATCTGACTAGGCTCCTCCCAAACCCCTCCTCTGCTGTCTGACCCCACCCAATCTGCCCAGGCTCCTCCCCCTACCTCTCTGACCCCACCCAATCTGACTAGGCTCCTCCCAAAACCCTCCTCTGCTGTCTGACCCCACCCTTTCTGTCCAGGCTCCACCTATACTCCTCCTCTCTGACCCCACCCAATCTGCCCAGGCTCCTCCCCTTCCTCTCTGACCCCACCCAATCTGACTAGGCTCCTCCAAACCCCTCCTCTGCTGTCTGACCCCACCCTTTCTGTCCAGGCTCCACCTATACTCCTCCTCTCTGACCCCACCCAATCTGCTCAGGCTACTCCCCCTTCCTCTCTAACCCCACCCAATCTGACTAGGCCCCTCCCAAACCCCTCCTCTGCTGTCTGACCCCACCCTTTCTGTCCAGGCTCATCCTATACTTCTCCTCTCTGACCCCACCAAATCTGCCCAGGCTCCTCCCCCTTCCTCTCTGACCCCACCCAATCTGCTCAGGCTCCTCCCCCTTCCTCTCTAACCCCACCCAATCTGACTAGGCTCCTCCCAAAACCCTCCTCTGCTGTCTGACCCCACCCAATCTGCCCAGGCTCCTCCCCCTTCCTCTCTGAGCCCACCCAATCTGCCCAGGCTCCTCCCCCTTCCTCTCTGACCCCACCCAATTTGACTAGGCTCCTCCCAAACCCCTCCTCTGCTGTCTGACCCCACCCAATCTGCCCAGGCTCCTCCCCCTTCCTCTCTGAGCCCACCCAATCTGACTAGGCTCCTCCCAAACCCCTCCTCTGCTGTCTGACCCCACCCAATCTCACTAAGCTCCTCCCAAACCCCTCCTCTGCTGTCTGACCCCACCCAATCTGCCCAGGCTCCTCCCCCTTCCTCTCTGACCCCACCCAATCTGACTAGGCTCCTCCCAAACCCCTCCTCTGCTGTCTGACCCCACCCTTTCTGTCCAGGCTCCACCTATACTCCTCCTCTCTGACCCCACCCAATCTGCCCAGGCTCCTCCCCTTCCTCTCTGACCCCACCCAATCTGACTAGGCTCCTCCCAAACCCCTCCTCTGCTGTCTGACCCCACCCTTTCTGTCCAGGCTCCACCTATACTCCTCCTCTCTGACCCCACCCAATCTGCTCAGGCTCCTCCCCCTTCCTCTCTAACCCCACCCAATCTGACTAGGCTCCTCCCAAACCCCTCCTCTGCTGTCTGACCCCACCCTTTCTGTCCAGGCTCCAATCCTCCTCTCTGACCCCACCAAATCTGCCCAGGCTCCTCCCCCTTCCTTTCTGACCCCACCCAATCTGCTCAAGCTCCTCCCCCTTCCTCTCTAACCCCACCCAATCTGACTAGGCTCCTCCCAAACCCCTCCTCTGCTGTCTGACCCCACCCAATCTGCCCAGGCTCCTCCCCCTTCCTCTCTGAGCCCACCCAATCTGCCCAGGCTCCTCCCCCTTCCTCTCTGACCCCACCCAATTTGACTATGCTCCTCCCAAACCCCTCCTCTGCTGTCTGACCCCACCCAACCTGCCCAGGCTCCTCCCCCTTCCTCTCTGAGCCCACCCAATCTGACTAGGCTCCTCCCAAACCCCTCCTCTGCTGTCTGACCCCACCCAATCTCACTAAGCTCCTCCCAAACCCCTCCTCTGCTGTCTGACCCCACCCAATCTGCCCAGGCTCCTCCCCCTTCCTCTCTGACCCCACCCAATCTGACTAGGCTCCTCCCAAACCCCTCCTCTGCTGTCTGACCCCACCCTTTCTGTCCAGGCTCCACCAATACTCCTCCTCTCTGACCCCACCCAATCTGCCCAGGCTCCTCCCCTTCCTCTCTGACCCCACCCAATCTGACTAGGCTCCTCCCGAACCCCTCCTCTGCTGTCTGATCCCACCCAATCTGCCCAGGCTCCTCCCCTTCCTCTCTGACCCCACCCAATCTGACTAGGCTACTCCCAAACCCCTCCTCTGCTGTCTGACCCCACCCTTTCTGTCCAGGCTCCACCTATACTCCTCCTCTCTGACCCCACCCAATCTGCTCAGGCTCCTCCCCCTTCCTCTCTAACCCCACCCAATCTGACTAGGCTCCTCCCAAACCCCTCCTCTGCTATCTGACCCCACCCTTTCTGTCCAGGCTCCACCTATACTACTCCTCTCTGACCCCACCCAATCTGCTCAGGCTCCTCCCCCTTCCTCTCTAACCCCACCCAATCTGACTAGGCTCCTCCCAAACCCCTCCTCTGCTGTCTGACCCCACCCTTTCTGTCCAGGCTCCTCCTATACTCCTCCTCTCTGACCCCACCAAATCTGCCCAGGCTCCTCCCCCTTCCTCTCTGACCCCACCCAATCTGCTCAAGCTCCTCCCCCTTCCTCTCTAACCCACCCAATCTGACTAGGTTCCTCCCAAAACCCTCCTCTGCTGTCTGACCCCACCCAATCTGCCCAGGCTCCTCCCCCTTCCTCTCTGACCCCACCCAATCTGCTCAGGCTCCTCCCCCTTCCTCTCTAACCCCACCCAATCTGACTAGGCTCCTCCCAAACCCCTCCTCTGCTGTCTGACCCCACCCAATCTGCCCAGGCTCCTCCCCCTTCCTCTCTGAGCCCACCCAATCTGCCCAGGCTCCTCCCCCTTCCTCTCTGAGCCCACCCAATCTGACTAGGCTCCTCCCAAACCCCTCCTCTGCTGTCTGACCCCACCCAATCTCACTAAGCTCCTCCCAAACCCCTCCTCTGCTGTCTGACCCCACCCAATCTGCCCAGGCTCCTCCCCCTTCCTCTCTGACCCCACCCAATCTGACTAGGCTCCTCCCAAACCCCTCCTCTGCTGTCTGACCCCACCCTTTCTGTCCAGGCTCCACCTATACTCCTCCTCTCTGACCCCACCCAATCTGCCCAGGCTCCTCCCCCTTCCTCTCTAACCCCACCCAATCTGACTAGGCTCCTCCCAAACCCCTCCTCTGCTGTCTGACCCCACCCTTTCTGTCCAGGCTCCTCCTATACTCCTCCTCTCTGACCCCACCCAATCTGCCCAAGCTCCTCCCCCTTCCTCTCTGACCCCACCCAATCTGACTAGAGTCCTCCCAAACCCCTCCTCTGCTGTCTGACCCCACCCAATCTGCCCAGGCTCCTCCCCCTTCCTCTCTGACCCCACCCAATGTGCCCAGTCATGGTCATCCTTTTTATGTGCAATGGAAGCTGCAGGGAAGGACACCAAGGCCTGTATGTTGCTTATAGTTACTACTGCAATCCTCAAGACCACCAAGGAGCTATAGCTCAAAGGTAAGTCTTGTACCTTTGGTGGGGACAGCCCTCACAGGCCAGGGTTCGAATCCTGCCAATGCTGTAGAAGTTTACCAAGGTGGGACATTTTCAAACAGTAAATTTTTTTTTTTTGCTAACTTTTTTTTTGGCAGGTTTGTCCAAACATTTCAAATGTTTTCCCTCGTGACCTTCTACCAACCGCCCTATTTCTCAAGTAGGTGCAATAGGGACAAGGCCTTATCTTCCTTTATCAATGTCTTCATTCTTTGTCCTTTAAGTTTGGTTAATTGCAGAGTGCAATTGTGGTTTTGGGGGTATAACTGAGCACAAGAATGCAAGGAAGGTGCTACACTTATTGTAAAATAGGTTGGATGATGGTGATTTTTCATTTTGGTGTGAGCCACTCGCTCAAATCAGGGGTTTGGTGCCAGTGAACTTGGATAGAAATAAAGGTCAAGTATGAACTCTGGCTAATGAAATGATGGGTTGAGTTTGAGGCAAGCTAGAGTCCATTTATTAGGTGCAATAAGAAGCTAGAAAGATTGTTTCCTTTAAGAGACAGACAAGGGCAGAGTCAAGCCTTTGCTCTAGTAGGTCTGCATCATGCCTGCTGCAGGATGTGAAGGAATTGACCTCCACAGCAGTGCGCTGTGCCAGACTGGGCTGCGCTGGGCTGCGCTGGGCTGAGCTGGGCCTGCCCTGGCACTGTGGATTTAATCACCCACCTCCTTCCTTTGAGGAACGCTCACGAACGCCCACAAACGCCCTTGTTCTGTTTACAGGCTGACAGCAGGCAATTTAGGACCCTGCTAAATGAGGGTGATGTCCCCATGTGCTTCCTTTGAGTGGCAAAATCCTTCGTCTAAGGCAGGTGGGCTTTTTAAACATTTGGTTGAAGACCATATGTTGAAGGCGGTATCACGGCACAAGCCGCCGACCGTCTCAGAAGAAAGTATGCATGGGAGGACATTATTTGCATAGGACAGCCCTCTTCTCAGACCCATTCTTATGCTGCAGTTGCCATGAAGTGTTACTAGAGGGCAGCAGTATGAACAAAAGAGCACACTGAGGCTTTTCTTCTGCTTGCTGACATGATTCTTGTTCATGGTGGTCTTGCAGGGCCTAAGGAGTGAAGGACTGCGATGACTGAGGGGATGAGGAATGGCTGGCCTGTATTTGTGGTGAAGGGGGAATATTTGGAAGGTAAACAGCAAGATGAAAGCGTCAAAGTATATATTTTTGCTGAGTGATTGAGTCTGTGTGTCACTTGTCTCTTTGAAGGGACATGTGAGAAAGGAACAGCAGCACCATAGACTTCAGATGGGAGAGCAAGCAAGGATGAATATTTCCCTCAAATCCGAATACATACAGCACCTCAAAGATGACACGTGCGATATGATGTTCTGCAATTGTAAGGATTTGCCATGTGTGGTGCATAAATATGCATGGTTAGTGAGGTTTTTCCCAGAATGTGAGTATCGTTAGGCTGGCAAATGTCAGGCACTACTTTGGGGGTAAGAGGCCAAGAAAAAAATTGGGAAGTTTGATACAGTCATCTGTAGGATCGAAAGACACTGGGGAATCGTTACAGAGGGAGCCAGGCTGCACAAAATGTGGTAACAGTTGGACAGAAATCTTTAGCAGGGACTTTTGACTACCCCCAATGTGGGACCAGGACCACAGCACCTCTGTGCCTCTCAAACGTATTTTGACCTCTGGACACCACCATCTCAATACCCCTCAAATGTTCCTTCCTGGTACCCCAGCTTTGGTAGTGCATCAACTAGGTTTCAATCATTTGAGTGACCACAAACACCCTTCCTATGTGCCTTCTATTTACATTCAGTCAGTAACCCAGCTGCTTCGTTCTCTGTTCAATCTCAAGTGACAGTTGGATGCACATTGCAGGGGTATACAGGCATTTACCGTAATGTACAGCCCCTCTCAGTACACCCAGACTACACTTCGTAAAATCATAAATACATGTTTTGCCCAACAGTAAGGCCAGGCCTTTCCTCTGTAGTTCATAGCCAATGTAAGGAGGAAAAAATAAACTGAAGAGCATGCCAAAATTCTCTACAGACACTGCCAATCCTCACACTTCTGCCTATTTGCATGCCGAGGTTATTCACTATGACCCACCAAACCAATTGCCAACAGTAGCCTCTCCCTGCCTCATTCGTATGCTCCGATGCCACCTTTATTTAGCAATTGTTAGTGCTCTAGGATTTCGTAGCGCGATTCGCTATAGCCTCTGTTTTCAACAGAAATGTCCTAAAGGTACCTATACCAATCTGCAGGGTGGGGAGGAGGGGGGCTGCTGCTGCTGGCAGTAAAATGTTGGGGCACCCCACCTGCAAAAATACAGCCACATGCTCCTTGTTGTACCTTTCAATACAATAACTGCAGCAGAATCGTATGGTCACCCCTGTTGGTAAAAGAAACTGTCAAACAGCCTTTTGCCGCCCCCTCTCCCCCGTTGCCCCAAACCAGTTGTGGTACACCCCATGAGGGAGGATCAGAGCAATAAAAACTAATGGTAGCCCCCCCAAAAAGTACCTAGAAGCCATGCCGTTCTGTGCACCTCATCGCCCTTCACGTTGCGCCCAAGCACCTTTTAATACTGCTCCCCCAAATTTTGACTGCCCCCTCCCAACAAAAATCAGAGAGTATAAGGGGTGCATTAAAAAAGTTTTTGCAGTTCCCCACCATAAGTCAGGATCCCTTCATAGTCCCTCAGTACCTACGCCTATTCCTCTGCTGTCTGACCCCACCCAATCTCACTAAGCTCCTCCCAAACCCCTCCTCTGCTGTCTGACCCCACCCAATCTGCCCAGGCTCCTCCCCCTTCCTCTCTGACCCCACCCAATCTGACTAGGCTCCTCCCAAACCCCTCCTCTGCTGTCTGACCCCACCCTTTCCGTCCAGGCTCCTCCTATACTCCTCCTCTCTGACCCCACCAAATCTGCCCAGGCTCCTCCCCCTTCCTCTCTGACCCCACCCAATCTGACTAGGCTCCTCCCAAACCCCTCCTCTGCTGTCTGACCCCACCCTTTCTGTCCAGGCTCCTCCTATACTCCTCCTCTCTGACCCCACGAAATCTGCCCAAGCTCCTCCCCCTTCCTCTCTAACCCCACCCAATCTGACTAGGCGCCTCCCAAACCCCTCCTCTGCTGTCTGAGCCCACCCAATCTGCCCAGGCTCCTCCCCCTTCCTCTCTGACCCCACCCAATTTGACTAGGCTCCTCCCAAACCCCTCCTCTGCTGTCTGACCCCACCCAATCTGCCCAGGCTCCTCCCCCTTCCTCTCTGAGCCCACCCAATCTGACTAGGCTCCTCCCAAACCCCTCCTCTGCTGTCTGACCCCACCCAATCTGCCCAGGCTCCTCCCCCTTCCTCTCTGACCCCACCCAATCTGACTAGGCTCCTCCCAAACCCCTCCTCTGCTGTCTGACCCCACCCTTTCTGTCCAGGCTCCACCTATACTCCTCCTCTCTGACCCCACCCAATCTGCCCAGGCTCCTCCCCTTCCTCTCTGACCCCACCCAATCTGACTAGGCTCCTCCCAAACCCCTCCTCTGCTGTCTGACCCCACCCTTTCTGTCCAGGCTCCACCTATACTCCTCCTCTCTGACCCCACCCAATCTGCTCAGGCTCCTCCCCCTTCCTCTCTAACCCCACCCAATCTGACTAGGCTCCTCCCAAACCCCTCCTCTGCTGTCTGACCCCACCCTTTCTGTCCAGGCTCCTCCTATACTCCTCCTCTCTGACCCCACCAAATCTGCTTAGGCTCCTCCCCCTTCCTCTCTGACCCCACCCAATCTGCTCAAGCTCCTCCCCCTTCCTCTCTAACCCCACCCAATCTGACTAGGCTCCTCCCAAAACCCCCCTCTGCTGTCTGACCCCACCCAATCTGCCCAGGCTCCTCCCCCTTCCTCTCTGAGCCCACCCAATCTGCCCAGGCTCCTCCCCCTTCCTCTCTGACCCCACCCAATTTGACTAGGCTCCTCCCAAACCCCTCCTCTGCTGTCTGACCCCACCCAATCTGCCCAGGCTCCTCCCCCTTCCTCTCTGAGCCCACCCAATCTGACTAGGCTCCTCCCAAACCCCTCCTCTGCTGTCTGACCCCACCCAATCTCACTAAGCTCCTCCCAAACCCCTCCTCTGCTGTCTGACCCCACCCAATCTGCCCAGGCTCCTCCCCCTTCCTCTCTGACCCCTCCCAATCTGACTAGGCTCCTCCCAAACCCCTCCTCTGCTGTCTGACCCCACCCTTTCTGTCCAGGCTCCACCTATACTCCTCCTCTCTGACCCCACCCAATCTGCCCAGGCTCCTCCCCTTCCTCTCTGACCCCACCCAATCTGACTAGGCTCCTCCCAAACCCCTCCTCTGCTGTCTGACCCCACCCTTTCTGTCCAGGCTCCACCTATACTCCTCCTCTCTGACCCCACCCAATCTGCTCAGGCTCCTCCCCCTTCCTCTCTAACCCCACCCAATCTGACTAGGCTCCTCCCAAACCCCTCCTCTGCTGTCTGACCCCACCCTTTCTGTCCAGGCTCCAATCCTCCTCTCTGACCCCACCAAATCTGCCCAGGCTCCTCCCCCTTCCTTTCTGACCCCACCCAATCTGCTCAAGCTCCTCCCCCTTCCTCTCTAACCCCACCCAATCTGACTAGGCTCCTCCCAAACCCCTCCTCTGCTGTCTGACCCCACCCAATCTGCCCAGGCTCCTCCCCTTCCTCTCTGAGCCCACCCAATCTGCCCAGGCTCCTCCCCCTTCCTCTCTGACCCCACCCAATTTGACTATGCTCCTCCCAAACCCCTCCTCTGCTGTCTGACCCCACCCAATCTGCCCAGGCTCCTCCCCCTTCCTCTCTGAGCCCACCCAATCTGCCCAGGCTCCTCCCCCTTCCTCTCTGAGCCCACCCAATCTGACTAGGCTCCTCCCAAACCCCTCCTCTGCTGTCTGACCCCACCCAATCTCACTAAGCTCCTCCCAAACCCCTCCTCTGCTGTCTGACCCCACCCAATCTGCCCAGGCTCCTCCCCCTTCCTCTCTGACCCCACCCAATCTGACTAGGCACCTCCCAAACCCCTCCTCTGCTGTCTGACCCCACCCTTTCTGTCCAGGCTCCACCAATACTCCTCCTCTCTGACCCCACCCAATCTGCCCAGGCTCCTCCCCTTCCTCTCTGACCCCACCCAATCTGACTAGGCTCCTCCCGAACCCCTCCTCTGCTGTCTGACCCCACCCAATCTGCCCAGGCTCCTCCCCTTCCTCTCTGACCCCACCCAATCTGACTAGGCTCCTCCCAAACCCCTCCTCTGCTGTCTGACCCCACCCTTTCTGTCCAGGCTCCACCTATACTCCTCCTCTCTGACCCCACCCAATCTGCTCAGGCTCCTCCCCCTTCCTCTCTAACCCCACCCAATCTGACTAGGCTCCTCCCAAACCCCTCCTCTGCTATCTGACCCCACCCTTTCTGTCCAGGCTCCACCTATACTACTCCTCTCTGACCCCACCCAATCTGCTCAGGCTCCTCCCCTTCCTCTCTAACCCCACCCAATCTGACTAGGCTCCTCCCAAACCCCTCCTCTGCTGTCTGACCCCACCCTTTCTGTCCAGGCTCCTCCTATACTCCTCCTCTCTGACCCCACCAAATCTGCCCAGGCTCCTCCCCCTTCCTCTCTGACCCCACCCAATCTGCTCAAGCTCCTCCCCCTTCCTCTCTAACCCACCCAATCTGACTAGGCTCCTCCCAAAACCCTCCTCTGCTGTCTGACCCCACCCAATCTGCCCAGGCTCCTCCCCCTTCCTCTCTGACCCCACCCAATCTGCTCAGGCTCCTCCCCCTTCCTCTCTAACCCCACCCAATCTGACTAGGCTCCTCCCAAACCCCTCCTCTGCTGTCTGACCCCACCCAATCTGCCCAGGCTCCTCCCCCTTCCTCTCTGAGCCCACCCAATCTGACTAGGCTCCTCCCAAACCCCTCCTCTGCTGTCTGACCCCACCCAATCTCACTAAGCTCCTCCCAAACCACTCCTCTGCTGTCTGACCCCACCCAATCTGCCCAGGCTCCTCCCCCTTCCTCTCTGACCCCACCCAATCTGACTAGGCTCCTCCCAAACCCCTCCTCTGCTGTCTGACCCCACCCTTTCTGTCCAGGCTCCACCTATACTCCTCCTCTCTGACCCCACCCAATCTGCCCAGGCTCCTCCCCCTTCCTCTCTAACCCCACCCAATCTGACTAGGCTCCTCCCAAACCCCTCCTCTGCTGTCTGACCCCACCCTTTCTGTCCAGGCTCCTCCTATACTCCTCCTCTCTGACCCCACCCAATCTGCCCAAGCTCCTCCCCCTTCCTCTCTGACCCCACCCAATCTGACTAGAGTCCTCCCAAACCCCTCCTCTGCTGTCTGACCCCACCCAATCTGCCCAGGCTCCTCCCCCTTCCTCTCTGACCCCACCCAATGTGCCCAGTCATGGTCATCCTTTTTATGTGCAATGGAAGCTGCAGGGAAGGACACCAAGGCCTGTATGTTGCTTATAGTTACTACTGCAATCCTCAAGACCACCAAGGAGCTATAGCTCAAAGGTAAGTCTTGTACCTTTGGTGGGGACAGCCCTCACAGGCCAGGGTTCGAATCCTGCCAATGCTGTAGAAGTTTACCAAGGTGGGACATTTTCAAACAGTAAATTTTTTTTTTTTGCTAACTTTTTTTTTGGCAGGTTTGTCCAAACATTTCAAATGTTTTCCCTCGTGACCTTCTACCAACCGCCCTATTTCTCAAGTAGGTGCAATAGGGACAAGGCCTTATCTTCCTTTATCAATGTCTTCATTCTTTGTCCTTTAAGTTTGGTTAATTGCAGAGTGCAATTGTGGTATTGGGGGTTATAACTGAGCACAAGAATGCAAGGAAGGTGCTACACTTATTGTAAAATAGGTTGGATGATGGTGATTTTTCATTTTGGTGTGAGCCACTCGCTCAAATCAGGGGTTTGGTGCCAGTGAACTTGGATAGAAATAAAGGTCAAGTATGAACTCTGGCTAATGAAATGATGGGTTGAGTTTGAGGCAAGCTAGAGTCCATTTATTAGGTGCAATAAGAAGCTAGAAAGATTGTTTCCTTTAAGAGACAGACAAGGGCAGAGTCAAGCCTTTGCTCTAGTAGGTCTGCATCATGCCTGCTGCAGGATGTGAAGGAATTGACCTCCACAGCAGTGCGCTGTGCCAGACTGGGCTGCGCTGGGCTGCGCTGGGCTGCGCTGGGCTGGGCCTGCCCTGGCACTGTGGATTTAATCACCCACCTCCTTCCTTTGAGGAACGCTCACGAACGCCCACGAACGCCCTTGTTCTGTTTACAGGCTGACAGCAGGCAATTTAGGACCCTGCTAAATGAGGGTGATGTCCCCATGTGCTTCCTTTGAGTGGCAAAATCCTTCGTCTAAGGCAGGTGGGCTTTTTAAACATTTGGTTGAAGACCATATGTTGAAGGCGGTATCACGGCACAAGCCGCCGACCGTCTCAGAAGAAAGTATGCATGGGAGGACATTATTTGCATAGGACAGCCCTCTTCTCAGACCCATTCTTATGCTGCAGTTGCCATGAAGTGTTACTAGAGGGCAGCAGTATGAACAAAAGAGCACACTGAGGCTTTTCTTCTGCTTGCTGACATGATTCTTGTTCATGGTGGTCTTGCAGGGCCTAAGGAGTGAAGGACTGCGATGACTGAGGGGATGAGGAATGGCTGGCCTGTATTTGTGGTGAAGGGGGAATATTTGGAAGGTAAACAGCAAGATGAAAGCGTCAAAGTATATATTTTTGCTGAGTGATTGAGTCTGTGTGTCACTTGTCTCTTTGAAGGGACATGTGAGAAAGGAACAGCAGCACCATAGACTTCAGATGGGAGAGCAAGCAAGGATGAATATTTCCCTCAAATCCGAATACATACAGCACCTCAAAGATGACACGTGCGATATGATGTTCTGCAATTGTAAGGATTTGCCATGTGTGGTGCATAAATATGCATGGTTAGTGAGGTTTTTCCCAGAATGTGAGTATTGTTAGGCTGGCAAATGTCAGGCACTACTTTGGGGGTAAGAGGCCAAGAAAAAAATTGGGAAGTTTGATACAGTCATCTGTAGGATCGAAAGACACTGGGGAATCGTTACAGAGGGAGCCAGGCTGCACAAAATGTGGTAACAGTTGGACAGAAATCTTTAGCAGGGACTTTTGACTACCCCCAATGTGGGACCAGGACCACAGCACCTCTGTGCCTCTCAAACGTATTTTGACCTCTGGACACCACCATCTCAATACCCCTCAAATGTTCCTTCCTGGTACCCCAGCTTTGGTAGTGCATCAACTAGGTTTCAATCATTTGAGTGACCACAAACACCCTTCCTATGTGCCTTCTATTTACATTCAGTCAGTAACCCAGCTGCTTCGTTCTCTGTTCAATCTCAAGCGACAGTTGGATGCACATTGCAGGGGTATACAGGCATTTACCGTAATGTACAGCCCCTCTCAGTACACCCAGACTACACTTCGTAAAATCATAAATACATGTTTTGCCCAACAGTAAGGCCAGGCCTTTCCTCTGTAGTTCATAGCCAATGTAAGGAGGAAAAAATAAACTGAAGAGCATGCCAAAATTCTCTACAGACACTGCCAATCCTCACACTTCTGCCTATTTGCATGCCGAGGTTATTCACTATGACCCACCAAACCAATTGCCAACAGTAGCCTCTCCCTGCCTCATTCGTATGCTCCGATGCCACCTTTATTTAGCAATTGTTAGTGCTCTAGGATTTCGTAGCGCGATTCGCTATAGCCTCTGTTTTCAACAGAAATGTCCTAAAGGTACCTATACCAATCTGCAGGGTGGGGAGGAGGGGGGCTGCTGCTGCTGGCAGTAAAATGTTGGGGCACCCGACCTGCAAAAATACAGCCACATGCTCCTTGTTGTACCTTTCAATACAATAACTGCAGCAGAATCGTATGGTCACCCCTGTTGGTAAAAGAAACTGTCAAACAGCCTTTTGCCGCCCCCTCTCCCCCGTTGCCCCAAACCAGTTGTGGTACACCCCATGAGGGAGGATCAGAGCAATAAAAACTAATGGTAGCCCCCCCAAAAAGTACCTAGAAGCCATGCCGTTCTGTGCACCTCATCGCCCTTCACGTTGCGCCCAAGCACCTTTTAATACTGCTCCCCCAAATTTTGACTGCCCCCTCCCAACAAAAATCAGAGAGTATAAGGGGTGCATTAAAAAAGTTTTTGCAGTTCCCCACCATAAGTCAGGATCCCTTCATAGTCCCTCAGTACCTACGCCTATTCCTCTGCTGTCTGACCCCACCCAATCTCACTAAGCTCCTCCCAAACCCCTCCTCTGCTGTCTGACCCCACCCAATCTGCCCAGGCTCCTCCCCCTTCCTCTCTGACCCCACCCAATCTGACTAGGCTCCTCCCAAACCCCTCCTCTGCTGTCTGACCCCACCCTTTCCGTCCAGGCTCCTCCTATACTCCTCCTCTCTGACCCCACCAAATCTGCCCAGGCTCCTCCCCCTTCCTCTCTGACCCCACCCAATCTGACTAGGCTCCTCCCAAACCCCTCCTCTGCTGTCTGACCCCACCCTTTCTGTCCAGGCTCCTCCTATACTCCTCCTCTCTGACCCCACGAAATCTGCCCAAGCTCCTCCCCCTTCCTCTCTAACCCCACCCAATCTGACTAGGCGCCTCCCAAACCCCTCCTCTGCTGTCTGAGCCCACCCAATCTGCCCAGGCTCCTCCCCCTTCCTCTCTGACCCCACCCAATTTGACTAGGCTCCTCCCAAACCCCTCCTCTGCTGTCTGACCCCACCCAATCTGCCCAGGCTCCTCCCCCTTCCTCTCTGAGCCCACCCAATCTGACTAGGCTCCTCCCAAACCCCTCCTCTGCTGTCTGACCCCACCCAATCTGCCCAGGCTCCTCCCCCTTCCTCTCTGACCCCACCCAATCTGACTAGGCTCCTCCCAAACCCCTCCTCTGCTGTCTGACCCCACCCTTTCTGTCCAGGCTCCACCTATACTCCTCCTCTCTGACCCCACCCAATCTGCCCAGGCTCCTCCCCTTCCTCTCTGACCCCACCCAATCTGACTAGGCTCCTCCCAAACCCCTCCTCTGCTGTCTGACCCCACCCTTTCTGTCCAGGCTCCACCTATACTCCTCCTCTCTGACCCCACCCAATCTGCTCAGGCTCCTCCCCCTTTCTCTCTAACCCCACCCAATCTGACTAGGCTCCTCCCAAACCCCTCCTCTGCTGTCTGACCCCACCCTTTCTGTCCAGGCTCCTCCTATACTCCTCCTCTCTGACCCCACCAAATCTGCTTAGGCTCCTCCCCCTTCCTCTCTGACCCCACCCAATCTGCTCAAGCTCCTCCCCCTTCCTCTCTAACCCCACCCAATCTGACTAGGCTCCTCCCAAAACCCCCCTCTGCTGTCTGACCCCACCCAATCTGCCCAGGCTCCTCCCCCTTCCTCTCTGAGCCCACCCAATCTGCCCAGGCTCCTCCCCCTTCCTCTCTGACCCCACCCAATTTGACTAGGCTCCTCCCAAACCCCTCCTCTGCTGTCTGACCCCACCCAATCTGCCCAGGCTCCTCCCCCTTCCTCTCTGAGCCCACCCAATCTGACTAGGCTCCTCCCAAACCCCTCCTCTGCTGTCTGACCCCACCCAATCTCACTAAGCTCCTCCCAAACCCCTCCTCTGCTGTCTGACCCCACCCAATCTGCCCAGGCTCCTCCCCCTTCCTCTCTGACCCCACCCAATCTGACTAGGCTCCTCCCAAACCCCTCCTCTGCTGTCTGACCCCACCCTTTCTGTCCAGGCTCCACCTATACTCCTCCTCTCTGACCCCACCCAATCTGCCCAGGCTCCTCCCCTTCCTCTCTGACCCCACCCAATCTGACTAGGCTCCTCCCAAACCCCTCCTCTGCTGTCTGACCCCACCCTTTCTGTCCAGGCTCCACCTATACTCCTCCTCTCTGACCCCACCCAATCTGCTCAGGCTCCTCCCCCTTCCTCTCTAACCCCACCCAATCTGACTAGGCTCCTCCCAAACCCCTCCTCTGCTGTCTGACCCCACCCTTTCTGTCCAGGCTCCAATCCTCCTCTCTGACCCCACCAAATCTGCCCAGGCTCCTCCCCCTTCCTTTCTGATCCCACCCAATCTGCTCAAGCTCCTCCCCCTTCCTCTCTAACCCCACCCAATCTGACTAGGCTCCTCCCAAACCCCTCCTCTGCTGTCTGACCCCACCCAATCTGCCCAGGCTCCTCCCCTTCCTCTCTGAGCCCACCCAATCTGCCCAGGCTCCTCCCCCTTCCTCTCTGACCCCACCCAATTTGACTATGCTCCTCCCAAACCCCTCCTCTGCTGTCTGACCCCACCCAATCTGCCCAGGCTCCTCCCCCTTCCTCTCTGAGCCCACCCAATCTGCCCAGGCTCCTCCCCCTTCCTCTCTGAGCCCACCCAATCTGACTAGGCTCCTCCCAAACCCCTCCTCTGCTGTCTGACCCCACCCAATCTCACTAAGCTCCTCCCAAACCCCTCCTCTGCTGTCTGACCCCACCCAATCTGCCCAGGCTCCTCCCCCTTCCTCTCTGACCCCACCCAATCTGACTAGGCACCTCCCAAACCCCTCCTCTGCTGTCTGACCCCACCCTTTCTGTCCAGGCTCCACCAATACTCCTCCTCTCTGACCCCACCCAATCTGCCCAGGCTCCTCCCCTTCCTCTCTGACCCCACCCAATCTGACTAGGCTCCTCCCGAACCCCTCCTCTGCTGTCTGACCCCACCCAATCTGCCCAGGCTCCTCCCCTTCCTCTCTGACCCCACCCAATCTGACTAGGCTCCTCCCAAACCCCTCCTCTGCTGTCTGACCCCACCCTTTCTGTCCAGGCTCCACCTATACTCCTCCTCTCTGACCCCACCCAATCTGCTCAGGCTCCTCCCCCTTCCTCTCTAACCCCACCCAATCTGACTAGGCTCCTCCCAAACCCCTCCTCTGCTATCTGACCCCACCCTTTCTGTCCAGGCTCCACCTATACTACTCCTCTCTGACCCCACCCAATCTGCTCAGGCTCCTCCCCTTCCTCTCTAACCCCACCCAATCTGACTAGGCTCCTCCCAAACCCCTCCTCTGCTGTCTGACCCCACCCTTTCTGTCCAGGCTCCTCCTATACTCCTCCTCTCTGACCCCACCAAATCTGCCCAGGCTCCTCCCCCTTCCTCTCTGACCCCACCCAATCTGCTCAAGCTCCTCCCCCTTCCTCTCTAACCCACCCAATCTGACTAGGCTCCTCCCAAAACCCTCCTCTGCTGTCTGACCCCACCCAATCTGCCCAGGCTCCTCCCCCTTCCTCTCTGACCCCACCCAATCTGCTCAGGCTCCTCCCCCTTCCTCTCTAACCCCACCCAATCTGACTAGGCTCCTCCCAAACCCCTCCTCTGCTGTCTGACCCCACCCAATCTGCCCAGGCTCCTCCCCCTTCCTCTCTGAGCCCACCCAATCTGACTAGGCTCCTCCCAAACCCCTCCTCTGCTGTCTGACCCCACCCAATCTCACTAAGCTCCTCCCAAACCACTCCTCTGCTGTCTGACCCCACCCAATCTGCCCAGGCTCCTCCCCCTTCCTCTCTGACCCCACCCAATCTGACTAGGCTCCTCCCAAACCCCTCCTCTGCTGTCTGACCCCACCCTTTCTGTCCAGGCTCCACCTATACTCCTCCTCTCTGACCCCACCCAATCTGCCCAGGCTCCTCCCCCTTCCTCTCTAACCCCACCCAATCTGACTAGGCTCCTCCCAAACCCCTCCTCTGCTGTCTGACCCCACCCTTTCTGTCCAGGCTCCTCCTATACTCCTCCTCTCTGACCCCACCCAATCTGCCCAAGCTCCTCCCCCTTCCTCTCTGACCCCACCCAATCTGACTAGAGTCCTCCCAAACCCCTCCTCTGCTGTCTGACCCCACCCAATCTGCCCAGGCTCCTCCCCCTTCCTCTCTGACCCCACCCAATGTGCCCAGTCATGGTCATCCTTTTTATGTGCAATGGAAGCTGCAGGGAAGGACACCAAGGCCTGTATGTTGCTTATAGTTACTACTGCAATCCTCAAGACCACCAAGGAGCTATAGCTCAAAGGTAAGTCTTGTACCTTTGGTGGGAACAGCCCTCACAGGCCAGGGTTCGAATCCTGCCAATGCTGTAGAAGTTTACCAAGGTGGGAAATTTTCAAACAGTAAATTTTTGTTTTTTTGCTAAGTTTTTTTTTGGCAGGTTTGTCCAAACATTTCAAATGTTTTCCCTCGTGACCTTCTACCAACCGCCCTATTTCTCAAGTAGGTGCAATAGGGACAAGGCCTTATCTTCCTTTATCAATGTCTTCATTCTTTGTCCTTTAAGTTTGGTTAATTGCAGAGTGCAATTGTGGTATTGGGGGTGAGGTTCCGTGACAATTGTAAGTGATGTTTTCGACTCGCACGAATATGGTCGAGTCTGGTATCTAAGAACCGCAAATGACGAGTTTAGTAAGTGTGCGCAGTTTCGCTGTGCTAACTTAAACCGTTCGTTTAATATGTGGATTTTTCATCTGTACCCACGGGTTCCATCTTAGATACGGCATCCATTTTGTCTCTTGCCCTCAAGTAGCCAGCGAACGGACACTGTCCGCTTCGTTACCCTGGGACTCTCAAGATATTTGTGGAAGACACATGTTCTTTGTAAATATCTTTTACGATGAGGGGAATGATACTGTAAGGCAGATGGCCCCGCTTGAGGCTCATCTTGCCGTGCCGGTTTATTGTCTCAGCCGTGCATCTAATTAGGCACGTCCCTTTGATGCCTGTATCTCGTGTTTCCCGATACCTCCCCTTTTACACCCTTTTCGATCTCCCCACTGTCTCCATCTTCCTCTGCACCTGTCTTTGTCCCTATTTCGATCTGTTTTACTGCCGATTGGAATTCACTAATGTTGGGAAGATGGGTTTTTACAGTTGGGAACCGCCAAATGTTTCCGCACTTATGTTCCGGACCTTATGTGTACCAAAGTGACCAAAGCGACCCCTCTGAGGGATAATTATGGGAACCAGGTTGTAAACTTTTGTGTACCATGTTGTCCTATGAGTAAATTCTGTATAAAAGGAGCGCTCCACAGAACCAATTTGAAGCAGTCTCCCCAAGTTGCACGTGTTGTACTTGTTGTGACTTCTGTGTTCCCTGCAGTAAATAAACCTTGAATCTTTGACGCCGAAGGAAGTGTCCCGTGTCTCTGTAGTTTGTGCGCCGAAACAGGTATCCCATGAAGGTTATAGGTGTTGTTCCCTGGCACCGCTGGTACTGTTAAAAGTCCAGTCCTTCAATTGGCGCCCATCGTGGGGCGACTTCAGCGGTACCGGTCCAAAGCCTGATGATCGTGAGGAACTTCGTGTGAAATCTCCGAGGGAAGGTGCACCCCGCTTCATCGATCCTGTTGTCGAAATAAGTGGCCCGAAGTTTTTCCCTGCGAAGATTCCCGCCTCCTGACGGCTGCGACGGACCGATGCCCTGACTGTCGACCTGTCTTCGACGCCCGGCGTAGACCTTATGTACAAGCGAGACGATAGACGGGCCTTCCTGGTGACGCCATTGAAGTTCTGAGTTAAGTATTTGTGGGTCGCTCCCAGTCCTTGGTGGTTGTTCTAGCTTTTTGAAAGCTTTGTTGTTAACCTTTAAGGGTTTTGTTGTAATAGCTCACTGAGCTTTGTAATAGCCTCCTCAGGCTTTGTGGTTAGCTCTCCGAGCTTTGTAATAGCCTTAAGGCTTTGTTGTATTGCATGGTTCCATTGCATTTGTGGTTCTTAGTATTGGTTCTTAGTATTATTTGACAGTTGCAATTGCCAAAAACCGAGGGTTTTGACTTACACGAGGTTTCATTGCTTCGGTAATCCTTGAAGTTTGATACTAGGTTAGTGTGCACGATGCCTAGCCATAGTGATTTGTTTCGTATTTTCAAATGTTGCGCAATGGATTCCCGGTTGGAGGACTCGTGTCCGATACCTCCGGTTGGAACTCCGATACATGATCTTTATAGTCGACATGGGGTGGGTCCTATAATATATAATGATTACTGGATCCGTTATACAAAGAAAGACGGTGACCTTAGATGGCCACCACATGGAACTTTTGAACTTTCGATTTTAGATAATCTTGAGGCTAAACTATTTTTAAAGAAAGCTAGGCCAGCTATGTTTGATTCCTTTCGGATATGGCGTAAAGAGGCCAAGCAGAAAGAAATCAAACAACTTAAAAAGGATCAAAAGCAAGAGTTCGTTCCTGTAATGCAAGCTATAAAAGAATGTAGACAAGACAAAGAAGAAAAGGACATGGAAATCTCTACTAGATTGCATCACATGAAAATAGATAAATGTTACCCAGTTTTACCGAATAAATCAGAAAAGAAAGAAGAAGATTTGAAGGAGGATTCCTTGTTATCATATTTGATGAGATCACCACCTCCTTATGTACAGGGTGCTACTGCTCCTGTAGTTGCTCCTGTAGTACCTCCTGTTATACCTCTTGTTGCTCCAGCGGCTGCGGGTCAGCCCGCTGTTAACCCTACGTTTGTTTCACCACCTGTTCTCGTTCCTACTGCTCCTGTACCTATACCTTCGCAAACTGTTGTTTCTGCTACTCCGACTACCTTGTCCGTTCCTACTATGCCTTCTTTCACTTCCAGTGTTGTTGCCCCTGTTTTTCTTTCCCCTTCTGTTCGTAAGCGTGTTCCTAACTCTGTTGCTACCCTTTATTCACCTCTCTCTGGTCCGATATTTTCGTCTGATTCATCTGAAACTCCTCAGAGACGGAGTCAGATCCCTAGTGGTAGGGAGAAAGAGACCTTAATAACCATGGCTCATAGGTGGATGAAACATCCTGCTAATTACACTCCACGTGTAGTCTTTGATACGTTTTCTCAGTTTAATGAGCCTACGCAGAGATTCGTATTTGAGGAGATGTGTAACTTTTTGAGAGAAGAGTGGTACAATGATGATGTAGATAATGTACCGTCCGACATAATTGAACTTCAGAGTCACTTTTCAAATGGTATGATTATAGGAGACGATGTACGACGTGCCGTGGAACGCTTATTAGCGTTCAGACCCACAGCACATTCTCGGGTGTCATTAGATGATACCACTGAGAACTGGAAAGCGGTTCCTGGTCAGTATCCTATGAGAGAGGTTCCGCCACTGTGGGTGCCTGGCGATCCTAATGCAAACCCTCCGGTGCTACCGCATTTTCGAAGAGTGTGGATACATCTTCCATGGAAACGATCAGAAGTTTTGCAAGTGAAGCAATCCTTGCCTGATCCGCGTAAAAATCCGGCTGGTTATTATAAGGAGTTATCACAACTGATAGAAGCTTCTATTATGAACCTTGCCGACATCGACATGTTGTTTGGCAACGTTGTACCGCAACCAGTTTGGGCTAAAATTCGTCAAGCCAACCACGCAGTTGAATTAGGGGGTGATTGGGCTGCACTGCTAGCAGCTGATGCATTACAAGTCGGTGGGGCCAAGCCTGAACAGTTGATCTTGGATTTGCCTCAGAAAATAATTACGCTCATGAAAACTCTCATGCCAGCGATGAAGGTGAACTGGGATAAGTTATCAGCTTGTAAGCAAAAGAAAGACGAGAGTGTCTCAGATTTCTTTACAAGGTTTGAAGAAGCGTTTGTCGACCACAGCGGCCAGGACATGGGCGCTGAGGGAGGCCAGCGATTATTCGTTGACAAATTCGTGTCGAATTTGTTGCCTGAGCTATGCAACAAATTGAAGAATTCAGAAAGTGCGTGGGCAGTTTCAACCCCTGCGCAAATACTAGCAACGGCCCAGTATTATGAGAATAGGGAAAAAGAAGAAAGTGATCGTGTAGAAAAGAAAACGAAAGAACTCAAAACGAAGGTTTTGTTGCAGCAAGCATACCCTCCACGATCAAACCAAAATGATTCACAACAGCAGTATCGACCACGAGCACAGCTCGATAGAATACAGCCGCGCTCTGACAACTTTGATTACAGATCTTCACTTGGGTATAATCAGTGCGCATATTGTAGGAAAGAGGGACACCTAAAATATGATTGTCTTGCTTTACGAGACCGTCTAAATGGTGTGTCAGCACGAGGAAATCGTGGCGGTGGTCCCCAACAAGCACCATGTGGTAGAGGTCGTGGTTCATCACACAATCAGAGTGATCGTTATCAAAATCAATCGGATACAAATAATTGTTTTGACCAGCGCAATGCGGGGTCAGTTCGATCTGCACAGTATAATGTGGATGATTATTATGCAGAGCATGAGACTGTTGTAAATGACCACTACTAGGACAGCCAACGACAAAGAGAGGGAGTAGTGTCGGTTCCGGTCGATCAGAGTGGGCCTTACGTTGCAGTGACTACATCGGGTGTAGTTGAGCCTTTTCTGTTAGACACTGGTGCGACGAAAAGTTCCATCATGCATTCAAAACTCCCTGGCGCACCTTTGTCTGGCTTAACGAACGTTTCCGTTGGATTCTCTGGCGCCCCTGTTAGTAACCCAGTCTCTAACCCTTTGCCTCTTATGATTGGACCTCGTGAGCTAACGGCTCCACTGATTCTATCTACAGGCTGTGGTGAAAATCTTTTGGGCCTGGATTTGTTGAAACGATTATATGCAACATTGTATTGTTCCCCCGAAGGAGTGGAGCTTACATTAGGACGGAGAGTGATCTCTCCCATGTATTTGTCAGTCGATAAATTCCCACCGGAATTGAGTTCTCTCCCTGCGTCTCTATGGGCCACAGGTCCCAATGACGTGGGCCTGTTAGACATTCCACCCTATGTGATTCAATTGAAACCAAATGCGCGATTACCGCGTTTGCCTCAATATCGTATTTCTCTTGAGGGCGAACGAGCGCTATTAGCAATCGTTCATGATCTCATTGGAAAAGGTGTTGTTGAAGAAACTCGTGGAAACGTGTGCAATAGCCCTGTATTGCCGATTCTGAAACGAACTGACCCAACTAAACCTCCTGTGTATCGCTTTGTTATAGATTTAAGAGAGGTAAACAAAATAGTAGTTCCGCAATTTCCTGTGGTTCCCGACATTACGGCCTTACTAACAATGATTCCGGCAACTGCCTCCTGGTTCACAGTGATCGATTTAAAGAATGCTTTCTTTAGCATCCCGATTGCAGAAGAAAGCAGAGACCTATTCGGATTTTCATTAGGTGGTCGCAGTTTTAGGCTAAAACGCGCTCCACAGGGCTACTGTGAGAGTCCGTCAATCTACAGCCAAGCACTTAAAGGTCAACTTGATGCCTTTGTATTACCAACGGGTGCAGCTTTGATTCAATACGTGGATGATCTTTTAGTGGCAGCTGATACAGAAGCTATTTGCAAAACGGCTACAGTATCACTGTTACGCTATCTACATGACTTACACCACAAGGTATCGCCTTCGAAGCTACAGTATTGTTGTCAAGAAGTTACCTATCTAGGTCACTTATTGTCAAAAGAAGGGAGAAGGTTGACCCCAGAAAGAATTGCAGCGATTTCCCGAATGACTGTGCCAAAAACTCAGAGAGATGTTCGCGCCTTTTTAGGTATTACGTCCTATTGCAGACAATGGATTCCAAATTTTTCATTGTTGGCGAAACCATTGATAGCCCTTACGTGCAAGGATGTCCCATCCCCAGTACCTTGGTCTGAAGAATGTCAGAAAAGTTTTTGGGAATTACGTGATGCGTTGTGTTCGGCTCCTGTGTTGGGTACCCCTGACTACAGTAAGCCGTTTACACTATACGTTCACGAGAGGGATGGTTGCGCGTTGAGTGTTTTGACACAACCTTTTGGTGGTAAGCAACGCCCATCTGCCTATTTTTCTTCGACTTTAGACCCAGTAGCAAGAGCTCTGCCAAGTTGTTTAAGGGCAACAGCGGCAGCTGCGGCGTCCATTCGACAGTCCGCAGGTCTAGTCATGGATAATATGCTCACGGTAATGGTTCCGCATGCAGTCGACACTCTATTGAACCGAACGAAAACTCAACATCTGACAAGTGCAAGATTGTCTGGATATGAGTTGACGTTGCTGGCCAGTCACATACGGATAAAACGATGTAATGTGTTGAATCCAGCAACATTGCTGCCGATCGACACAGAATCAAGTGATGAAGCAGTACATGACTGCTATCTCAAAACTGAAGAGGAAACTAAGGGTCGCATTGACCTAAAAGATACTCCATTGACAGACCCCGATGGTACTTTGTATGTGGATGGTTCTTGTTTCAAGTTGCCGAACGGTGATGTGACAACTGCATATGCTGTAGTTACATTGAGAACGATTGTGGAAAGCGCAAGGTTAAGTCAGAATTCGGCTCAGGCTGCTGAGTTAATTGCTTTGACGAGAGCGTGTGTGTTGTCTAAAGATAAACGGGTGAATGTGTTTACAGATAGTCAATACGCGTTTGGTGTGGCACATAGTTTTGGACGACTGTGGAGAGAGAGAGGATTCCTTACGTCACATGGTACGAAGATTCAGCATGGCCAGCTTGTGAATGATCTTTTGGATGCACTTACGTTGCCTAAGCAAGTGGCGATTGTTAAATGTAGTGCGCATCGTAAGGTGACGGATGATGTTGGTCGTGGTAATGCGTTTGCGGATGAGACTGCTAAGGAGACTGCCCGGAACCTTAGCACTCGAATGTATGTGACGAGTTCGGTTAGGTGGCCTGCAGAATCAAGTATGTGTGAAAACACTATCGAGAGTGTGAAAGTAATTCCGAATGAGGCCACCGAGACTGAAAAGACGAAGTGGAAAGAAAGTACGGGAAATTGGATGCGAATGGTTGTTGGATTGACTTATCGGAACAGAAAAGATGGATGTTGCCTGATGCGTATGTGCTGGCTGTTGTGACTATGGCACATGGGTTAGCACATATTAGCGCAAAAGGTATCTGTAAATTGCTGTTTCCTGTGTGGAAAAATGATGGTATTACGAAATGTGCTGAACGCTTGGTTAAGAATTGTATGATATGTATGTTGTACAATCTTGGTAAGGGAACCCCAACTCCTTCTGGTAGTTTTGCTCCCCCTTCATGTCCCTTTGAGGTGATCCAATTGGACTTCATCCATATGGAGCGATGCAATAACCTGAAATACGTTTTAGTTGTTGTTTGCGCATTATCCCGATGGATTGAGGCCTATCCTCTCAAAGACAATACTGCTTTGTCCACTGCGAAAATCCTACTGAAGGAATACTTTCCTCGGTATGGAATGCCTAGAATTGTGTGGTCAGATAACGGAAGTGAGTTTGTGGGGAGTGTGATGAAGAGTGTGTGCAAGGGCCTTGGAATTAATCAGAAATTCCATAGTGCCAATCATCCTCAGTCAGCTGGTTTGGTTGAAAAGTACAATGGCACCCTTAAACTAAAACTAGCAAAGATTCAGGCTATGACAGGTCTTTCGTGGCCTGACGCTTTACCTTTAGCATTGCTGTGAACAAGGGCAACTGTACACTCCCGAGTAGGGCTCAGTCCCTATGAAATAGTGTTCGGTCGTCCTGCCAATATTTGGGGGGTCCCTAGACCGGGTGCCTTTTGTGATCTTGAGTATCCAATGTTGATCGATTATCTTCATGACTTGACTGCTAAACTGAGGTTAATTCACCAACAGGTTCACGAAGCATTGCCGACGCAGACGGAGGGTCCAGGCCACCAGCTCCAGCCCGGAGATTGGGTGGTAACGCGAAATTTTTCGCGCAAGAACAATTTGGATCCCAGGTTCACTGGACCCTATCAGGTCCTCCTTGCCACGAGAACTGCAGTTCGTCTCGAGGGGCGGAAGAATTGGGTACATGCCACCCATACCAAGAAAGTCCCCATCCCGTTGCCAGCAGACTCGTGGGTGAGGAAAGGCATTGCATCAACTGAAATCGAAGGATTGCCGACGTTTGTACCTTTCAGCGACGCACAACCTGTCGGAGAATCCTCAGTGCAGCAAAAAGGCATTGTTGAACACTTGTCATCAGAAGACTCAAGACCAGAACATTCAGCTGATCAACAGGGCGTTGTCCCTTCAACGGATCTTTTGTTTAACGAACAGACACGTCCTGGGAAAACCCGATATTTTTTGCGATCCAGCACTAAAGACTAATAAAAAACCCCGTTCTGTCCCTTGACAAGTGCATTATCCCGTTTTCCATGATCAGTTTGAACACTCATACTACTGTAATTATTTTGTACATATTCATTGAGCTTCGTTCCTTACACTTTTTGTTTCCACAACTGAGAGACATTGATTTCGCATATATATATATTTGTGAAATAAAGGCCGTAGGGCCGCGCGCGTACTTCCTTCTGGTTAGTAGGTCTTGACGCTAGGTTAAAGATCGTCGGTTCCTGGGAACTCCTAGGAATTGACTATTGCTACACAGAACGAAGTGCGTCAAGAAACGTTGCGGACGGTCATAGGGAATGGCATTTTCGAAGCTGATGGACTTGGAAAGAGCTCAAGCACAAAGATTCAAGCTGCAGCAACTCAGTCGTACCAAATGTTTTGTGTTCCAAATATTCGTACTGTTTGTGACTGTTTCTGCGTTATTGGCGGGTGAAGTATATTACACGATGTCTTACTTCTTGCCTTCTACCATACCTACTCCTACCCCTGACCTTAAACTCACCTCCACTGTTTCTCCTCATTCTTTTCACATTTTACCTGAACACGAGCAGGCTAGACGTGCAGAATTCCGCAACAATTCCTTTATTCAGCTCCTTCATCAGCATCAGTTAGTGGTTAACACTACTAATTGTTGGGTGTGTGGGTTGATGCCGCATACTACGGATAAGGGAATTCCATATCTGGTGTTACCGTATAGCTCCCAAGGGTCTGCTCGAGCATTTCAAACAATGTTTCGAAGCGCACTGGGTTTCCACCCCATTCGAGAACCACGTTCCCCCTACTCTGGTCCTACCTCATACCAAAAATCTTTGTCTATAGCAATAGAGGATTTAGATAGTGATATCTATAATCCCTCACTTATCCCTGAAGAAGAGGTACAAGCCTATAGGGTCCTAAGTAGAGGCGAATTTAGTGTGTTCACTGGTGAAAAACAGCTTAAAAGCTCGCCTCCGATATGGGTCGTACCCCACATTGGCAATTTTTGTTTAATAGGTCGCGGCCGTAGATCGAAAGCCCGACTTGGAGAGAGTGCTTGCACTGAAAATTATATTTTGCCAATGGTCTCGTCCCCTGTGTTTTTGGCTGCCAAGGGTACATACTTTATTTGTCATGATCGTGCGTATGCATGGTTGCCCTCTGACTTCATGGGCTCATGTTTTATCGCAAACTTGTTGCCTCCGACGTTTACTGTAGATGCAGATTATCACAAAACTAGAGTTGTGAGAGGCGTAATTAGCGAAGAGGATACTGCCGGTCAAGAGGCGGGAGACTTTTTCAAGGGTTTCCTCCCATTTTGGGGACCTATGGTTAATAGTAGGAACCTGAGACAGTTGACTCGAGTGGTAGAATCGACAGCTAATATTACTGCCAGTGCCCTTGGTAATATCTCCACAGAACTTCAAGCGGATAGACTTATGACGTTACAAAACCGTATGGTTTTAGATGTGATCTTAGCAGATCGAGGTGGGGTATGTAAGGTGATCCATTCGAGCTGCTGTATTTTCATTCCTGATAACGCTCCGACTGTCTATCAAGCCATCTCGAAATTGCATAAGATCTCCGAATCCATACACGTGGATGTAGGGGATTGGACGCTACTTGGATGGATTTGGGGCCTGATGTCGACTTGGGGTTGGAAGATTCTGATGATCATTGGAGTTGTTGTAGCGTTCCTGTTCACGTGTTGCCTTTGCGTGCAGTGTGGTCCTGCCTTATGTGGCCTCTGTGCTACAACGTGTATGAGACAGCCACCTGTTACCAAGGGGTCTCGATTGGACAGAGCTATGCTACAGCAACATCTCGAGGGTCTGATGAATATCGAATATGATTCTGACTAGTGCTTGCCTACATGAGGGCAAAAGGAGCGTCTGAGGTTCCGTGACAATTGTAAGTGATGTTTTCGACTCGCACGAATATGGTCGAGTCTGGTATCTAAGAACCGCAAATGACGAGTTTAGTAAGTGTGCGCAGTTTCGCTGTGCTAACTTAAACCGTTCGTTTAATATGTGGATTTTTCATCTGTACCCACGGGTTCCATCTTAGATACGGCATCCATTTTGTCTCTTGCCCTCAAGTAGCCAGCGAACGGACACTGTCCGCTTCGTTACCCTGGGACTCTCAAGATATTTGTGGAAGACACATGTTCTTTGTAAATATCTTTTACGATGAGGGGAATGATACTGTAAGGCAGATGGCCCCGCTTGAGGCTCATCTTGCCGTGCCGGTTTATTGTCTCAGCCGTGCATCTAATTAGGCACGTCCCTTTGATGCCTGTATCTCGTGTTTCCCGATACCTCCCCTTTTACACCCTTTTCGATCTCCCCACTGTCTCCATCTTCCTCTGCACCTGTCTTTGTCCCTATTTCGATCTGTTTTACTGCCGATTGGAATTCACTAATGTTGGGAAGATGGGTTTTTACAGTTGGGAACCGCCAAATGTTTCCGCACTTATGTTCCGGACCTTATGTGTACCAAAGTGACCAAAGCGACCCCTCTGAGGGATAATTATGGGAACCAGGTTGTAAACTTTTGTGTACCATGTTGTCCTATGAGTAAATTCTGTATAAAAGGAGCGCTCCACAGAACCAATTTGAAGCAGTCTCCCCAAGTTGCACGTGTTGTACTTGTTGTGACTTCTGTGTTCCCTGCAGTAAATAAACCTTGAATCTTTGACGCCGAAGGAAGTGTCCCGTGTCTCTGTAGTTTGTGCGCCGAAACAGGTATCCCATGAAGGTTATAGGTGTTGTTCCCTGGCACCGCTGGTACTGTTAAAAGTCCAGTCCTTCAGGGGTTATAACTGAGCACAAGAATGCAAGGAAGGTGCTACACTTATTGTAAAATAGGTTGGATGATGGTGATTTTTCATTTTGGTGTGAGCCACTCGCTCAAATCAGGGGTTTGGTGCCAGTGAACTTGGATAGAAATAAAGGTCAAGTATGAACTCTGGCTAATGAAATGATGGGTTGAGTTTGAGGCAAGCTAGAGTCCATTTATTAGGTGCAATAAGAAGCTAGAAAGATTGTTTCCTTTAAGAGACAGACAAGGGCAGAGTCAAGCCTTTGCTCTAGTAGGTCTGCATCATGCCTGCTGCAGGATGTGAAGGAATTGACCTCCACAGCAGTGCGCTGTGCCAGACTGGGCTGCGCTGGGCTGCGCTGGGCTGGGCTGGGCCTGCCCTGGCACTGTGGATTTAATCACCCACCTCCTTCCTTTGAGGAACGCTCACGAACGCCCACGAACGCCCTTGTTCTGTTTACAGGCTGACAGCAGGCAATTTAGGACCCTGCTAAATGAGGGTGATGTCCCCATGTGCTTCCTTTGCGTGGCAAAATCCTTCGTCTAAGGCAGGTGGGCTTTTTAAAAATTTGGTTGAAGACCATATGTTGAAGGCGGTATCACGGCACAAGCCGCCGACCGTCTCAGAAGAAAGTATGCATGGGAGGACATTATTTGCATAGGACAGCCCTCTTCTCAGACCCATTCTTATGCTGCAGTTGCCATGAAGTGTTACTAGAGGGCAGCAGTATGAACAAAAGAGCACACTGAGGCTTTTCTTCTGCTTGCTGACATGATTCTTGTTCATGGTGGTCTTGCAGGGCCTAAGGAGTGAAGGACTGCGATGACTGAGGGGATGAGGAATGGCTGGCCTGTATTTGTGGTGAAGGGGGAATATTTGGAAGGTAAACAGCAAGATGAAAGCGTCAAAGTATATATGTTTGCTGAGTGATTGAGTCTGTGTGTCACTTGTCTCTTTGAAGGGACATGTGAGAAAGGAACAGCAGCAACATAGACTTCAGATGGGAGAGCAAGCAAGGATGAATATTTCCCTCAAATCCAAATACATACAGCACCTCAAAGATGACAAGTGCGATATGATGTTCTGCAATTGTAAGGATTTGCCATGTGTGGTGAATAAATATGCATGGTTAGTGAGGTTTTTCCCAGAATGTGAGTATCGTTAGGCTGGCAAATATCAGGCACTACTTTGGGGGTAAGAGGCCAAGAAAAAAATTGGGAAGTTTGATACAGTCATCTGTAGGATCAAAAAACACTGGGGAATCGTTACAGAGGGAGCCAGGCTGCACAAAATGTGGTAACAGTTGGACAGAAATCTTTAGCAGGGACTTTTGACTACCCCCAATGTGGGACCAGGACCACAGCACCTCTGTGCCTCTAAAACGTATTTTGACCTCTGGACACCACCATCTCAATACCCCTCAAATGTTCCTTCCTGGTACCCCAGCTTTGGTAGTGCATCAACTAGGTTTCAATCATTTGAGTGACCACAAACACCCTTCCTATGTGCCTTCTATTTACATTCAGTCAGTAACCCAGCTGCTTCGTTCGCTGTTCAATCTCAAGCGACAGTTGGATGCACATTGCAGGGGTATACAGGCATTTACCGTAATGTACAGCCCCTCTCAGTACACCCAGACTACACTTCGTAAAATCATAAATACATGTTTTGCCCAACAGTAAGGCCAGGCCTTTCCTCTGTAGTTCATAGCCAATGTAAGGAGGAAAAAATAAACTGAAGAGCATGCCAAAATTCTCTACAGACACTGCCAATCCTCACACTTCTGCCTATTTGCATGCCGAGGTTATTCACTATGACCCACCAAACCAATTGCAAACAGTAGCCTCTCCTTGCCTCATTCGTATGCTCCGATGCCACCTTTATTTAGCAATTGTTAGTGCTCTAGGATTTCGTAGCGCGATTCGCTATAGCCTCTGTTTTCAACAGAAATGTCCTAAAGGTACCTATACCAATCTGCAGGGTGGGGAGGAGGGGGGCTGCTGCTGCTGGCAGTAAAATGTTGGGGCACCCCACCTGCAAAAATACAGCCACATGCTCCTTGTTGTACCTTTCAATACAATAACTGCAGCAGAATCGTATGGTCACCCCTGTTGGTAAAAGAAACTGTCAAACAGCCTTTTGCCGCCCCCTCTCCCCCGTTGCCCCTAACCAGTTGGGGTACACCCCATGAGGGAGAATCAGAGCAATAAAAACTAATGGTAGCCCCCCAAAAAGTACCTAGAAGCCATGCCGTTCTGTGCATCTCATCGCCCTTCACGTTGCGCCCAAGCACCTTTTAATACTGCTCCCCCAAATTTTGACTGCCCCCTCCCAACAGAAATCAGAGAGTATAAGGGGTGCATTAAAAAAGTTTTTGCAGTTCCCCACCATAAGTCAGGATCCCTTCATAGTCCCTCAGTACCTACGCCTATTCCTCTGCTGTCTGACCCCACCCAATCTCACTAAGCTCCTCCCAAACCCCTCCTCTGCTGTCTGACCCCACCCAATCTTCCCAGGCTCCTCCCCCTTCCTCTCTGACCCCACCCAATCTGACTAGGCTCCTCCCAAACCCCTCCTCTGCTGTGTGACCCCACCCTTTCTGTCCAGGCTCCTCCTATACTCCTCCTCTCTGACCCCACCAAATCTGCCCAGGCTCCTCCCCCTTCCTCTCTGACCCCACCCAATCTGACTAGGCTCCTCCCAAACCCCTCCTCAGCTGTCTGACCCCACCCTTTCTGTCCAGGCTCCTCCTATACTCCTCCTCTCTGACCCCACCAAATCTGCCCAGGCTCCTCCCCCTTCCTCTCTAACCCCACCCAATCTGACTAGGCTCCTCCCAAACCCCTCCTCTGCTGTCTGACCCCACCCAATCTGCCCAGGCTCCTCCCCCTTCCTCTCTGAGCCCACCCAATCTGCTCAGGCTCCTCCCCCTTCCTCTCTAACCCCACCCAATCTGACTAGGCTCATCCCAAACCCCTCCTCTGCTGTCTGACCCCACCCTTTCTGTCCAGGCTCCACCTATACTCCTCCTCTCTGACCCCACCCAATCTGCCCAGGCTCCTCCCCTTCCTCTCTGACCCCACCCAATCTGACTAGGCTCCTCCCAAACCCCTCCTCTGCTGTCTGACCCCACCCTTTCTGTCCAGGCTCCACCTATACTCCTCCTCTCTGACCCCACCCAATCTGCTCAGGCTCCTCCCCCTTCCTCTCTAACCCCACCCAATCTGACTAGGCACCTCCCAAACCCCTCCTCTGCTGTCTGACCCCACCCAATCTGCCCAGGCTCCTCCCCCTTCCTCTCTGAGCCCACCCAATCTGCCCAGGCTCCTCCCCCTTCCTCTCTGAGCCCACCCAATCTGACTAGGCTCCTCCCAAACCCCTCCTCTGCTGTCTGACCCCACCCAATCTGCCCAGGCTCCTCCCCCTTCCTCTCTGAGCCCACCCAATCTGCCCAGGCTCCTCCCCCTTCCTCTCTGAGCCCACCCAATCTGACTAGGCTCCTCCCAAACCCCTCCTCTGCTGTCTGACCCCACCCAATCTGCCCAGGCTCCTCCCCCTTCCTCTCTGAGCCCACCCAATCTGCCCAGGCTCCTCCCCCTTCCTCTCTGACCCCACCCAATTTGACTAGGCTCCCCCCAAACCCCTCCTCTGCTGTCTGACCCCACCCAATCTGCCCAGGCTCCTCCCCATTCCTCTCTGAGCCCACCCAATCTGACTAGGCTCCTCCCAAACCCCTCCTCTGCTGTCTGACCCCACCCTTTCTGTCCAGGCTCCACCTATACTCCTCCTCTCTGACCCCACCCAATCTGCCCAGGCTCCTCCCCTTCCTCTCTGACCCCACCCAATCTGACTAGGCTCCTCCCAAACCCCTCCTCTGCTGTCTGACCCCACCCTTTCTGTCCAGGCTCCACCTATACTCCTCCTCTCTGACCCCACCCAATCTGCCCAGGCTCCTCCCCTTCCTCTCTGACCCCACCCAATCTGACTAGGCTCCTCCCAAACCCCTCCTCTGCTGTCTGACCCCACCCTTTCTGTCCAGGCTCCACCTATACTCCTCCTCTCTGACCCCACCCAATCTGCTCAGGCTCCTCCCCCTTCCTCTCTAACCCCACCCAATCTGACTAGGCTCCTCCCAAACCCCTCCTCTGCTGTCTGACCCCACCCAATCTGCCCAGGCTCCTCCCCCTTCCTCTCTGAGCCCACCCAATCTGCCCAGGCTCCTCCCCCTTCCTCTCTGAGCCCACCCAATCTGACTAGGCTCCTCCCAAACCCCTCCTCTGCTGTCTGACCCCACCCAATCTGCCCAGGCTCCTCCCCCTTCCTCTCTGAGCCCACCCAATCTGCCCAGGCTCCTCCCCCTTCCTCTCTGACCCCACCCAATTTGACTAGGCTCCTCCCAAACCCCTCCTCTGCTGTCTGACCCCACCCAATCTGCCCAGGCTCCTCCCCCTTCCTCTCTGACCCCACCCAATCTGACTAGGCTCCTCCCAAACGCCTCCTCTGCTGTCTGACCCCACCCTTTCTGTCCAGGCTCCACCTATACTCCTCCTCTCTGACCCCACCCAATCTGCCCAGGCTCCTCCCCTTCCTCTCTGACCCCACCCAATCTGACTAGGCTCCTCCCAAACCCCTCCTCTGCTGTCTGACCCCACCCTTTCTGTCCAGGCTCCACCTATACTCCTCCTCTCTGACCCCACCCAATCTGCTCAGGCTCCTCCCCCTTCCTCTCTAACCCCACCCAATCTGACTAGGCTCCTCCCAAACCCCTCCTCTGCTGTCTGACCCCACCCTTTCTGTCCAGGCTCCTCCTATACTCCTCCTCTCTGACCCCACCCAATCTGCCCAGGCTCCTCCCCCTTCCTCTCTGACCCCACCCAATGTGCCCAGGCTCCTCCCCCTTCCTCTCTGACCCCCCCCCCATGTGACTAGGCTCCTCCTGAATCCCTCCTCTCTGACCACCCCCAATCTGACTACACACAACACCTGTTCCCTTTCTTTCACCTGTCTCTCTTCAGGCCACACCTATTTTACTTACCAACCAATCTGCAATCCCTCATTCGCTAGGCATGATTCCACTCTTACACAACACACAGACACATTTTACTTACCAATTGGCCATTTAGGCCCACCTCCAACTTACCTCTGCTCTGCCACCATCAGTCACCTGGTGCCGAACCCGGGATTTGCACCCTGGTTGCCTGGATCGAAGGCAGGAACTTACCCACTGGACCACACTGGTTTCCATGTAAATAGCCTATCAAATTGTCCTTATGTCATGGTCATCCTTTTTATGTGCAATGGAAGCTGCAGGGAAGGACACCAAGGCCTGTATGTTGCTTATAGTTACTACTGCAATCCTCAAGACCACCAAGGAGCTATAGCTCAAAGGTAAGTCTTGTACCTTTGGTGGGGACAGCCCTCACACGCCAGGGTTCGAATCCTGCCAATGCTGTAGAAGTTTACCAAGGTGGGAAATTTTCAAACAGTAAATTTTTTTTTTTTTTATAAGTTTTTTTTGGCAGGTTTGTCCAAACATTTCAAATGTTTTCCCTCATGACCTTCTACCAACCGCCCTATTTCTCAAGTAGGTGCAATAGGGACAAGGCCTTATCTTCCTTTATCAATGTCTTCATTCTTTGTCCTTTAAGTTTGGTTAATTGCAGAGTGCAATTGTGGTATTGGGGGTTATAACTGAGCACAAGAATGCAAGGAAGGTGCTACACTTATTGTAAAATAGGATGGATGATGGTGATTTTTCATTTTGGTGTGAGCCACTCGCTCAAATCAGGGGTTTGGTGCCAGTGAACTTGAATAGAAATAAAGGTCAAGTATGAACTCTGGCTAATGAAATGATGGGTTGAGTTTGAGGCAAGCTAGAGTCCATTTATTAGATGCAAAAAGAAGCTAGAAAGATTGTTTCCTTTAAGAGACAGACAAGGGCAGAGTCAAGCCTTTGCTCTAGTAGGTCTGCATCATGCCTGCTGCAGGATGTGAAGGAATGGACCTCCACAGCAGTGCGCTGTGCCAGACTGGGCTGCGCTGGGCTGGGCTGGGCTGGGCTGGGCTGGGCTGGGCTGGGCTGGGCCTTCCCTGGCACTGTGGATTTAATCACCCACCTCCTTCCTTTGAGGAACGCTCACGAACGCCCTTGTTCTGTTTACAGGCTGACAGCAGGCAATTTAGGACCCTGCTAAATGAGGGTGATGTCCCCATGTGCTTCCTTTGAGTGGCAAAATCCTTCGTCTAAGGCAGGTGGGCTTTTTAAACATTTGGTTGAAGACCATATGTTGAAGGCAGTATCACGGCACAAGCCGCCGACCGTCTCAGAAGAAAGTATGCATGGGAGGACATTATTTGCATAGGACAGCCCTCTTCTCAGACCCATTCTTATGCTGCAGTTGCCATGAAGTGTTACTAGAGGGCAGCAGTATGAACAAAAGAGCACACTGAGGCTTTTCTTCTGCTTGCTGACATGATTCTTGTTCATGGTGGTCTTGCAGGGCCTAAGGAGTGAAGGACTGCGATGACTGAGGGGATGAGGAATGGCTGGCCTGTATTTGTGGTGAAGGGGGAATATTTGGAAGGTAAACAGCAAGATGAAAGCGTCAAAGTATATATGTTTGCTGAGTGATTGAGTCTGTGTGTCACTTGTCTCTTTGAAGGGACATGTGAGAAAGGAACAGCAGCACCATAGACTTCAGATGGGAGAGCAAGCAAGGATGAATATTTCCCTCAAATCCGAATACATACAGCACCTCAAAGATGACACGTGCGATATGATGTTCTGCAATTGTAAGGATTTGCCATGTGTGGTGCATAAATATGCATGGTTAGTGAGGTTTTTCCCAGAATGTGAGTATCTTTAGGCTGGCAAATGTCAGGCACTACTTTGGGGGTAAGAGGCCAAGAAAAAAATTGGGAAGTTTGATACAGTCATCTGTAGGATCGAAAGACACTGGGGGATCGTTACAGAGGGAGCCAGGCTGCACAAAATGTGGTAACAGTTGGACAGAAATCTTTAGCAGGGACTTTTGACTACCCCCAATGTGGGACCAGGACCACAGCACCTCTGTGCCTCTAAAACGTATTTTGACCTCTGGACACCACCATCTCAATACCCCTCAAATGTTCCTTCGTGGTACCCCAGCTTTGGTAGTGCATCAACTAGGTTTCAATCATTTGAGTGACCACAAACACCCTTCCTATGTGCCTTCTATTTACATTCAGTCAGTAACTCAGCTGCTTCGTTCTCTGTTCAATCTCAAGCGACAGTTGGATGCACATTGCAGGGGTATACAGGCATTTACCGTAATGTACAGCCCCTCTCAGTACACCCAGACTACACTTCGTAAAATCATAAATACATGTTTTGCCCAACAGTAAGGCCAGGCCTTTCCTCTGTAGTTCATAGCCAATGTAAGGAGGAAAAAATAAACTGAAGAGCATGCCAAATTTCTCTACAGACACTGCCAATCCTCACACTTCTGCCTATTTGCATGCCGAGGTTATTCACGATGACCCACCAAACCAATTGCCAACAGTAGCCTCTCCCTGCCTCATTCGTATGCTCCGATGCCACCTTTATTTAGCAATTGTTAGTGCTCTAGGATTTCGTAGCGCGATTCGCTATAGCCTCTGTTTTCAACAGAAATGTCCTAAAGGTACCTATACAAATCTGCAGGGTGGGGAGGAGGGGGGCTGCTGCTGCTGGCAGTAAAATGTTGGGGCACCCCACCTGCAAAAATACAGCCACATGCTCCTTGTTGTACCTTTCAATACAATAACTGCAGCAGAATCGTATGGTCACCCCTGTTGGTAAAAGAAACTGTCAAACAGCCTTTTGCCGCCCCCTCTCCCCCGTTGCCCCTAACCAGTTGGGGTACACCCCATGAGGGAGGATCAGAGCAATAAAAACTAATGGTAGCCCCCCAAAAAGTACCTAGAAGCCATGCTGTTCTGTGCACCTCATCGCCCTTCACGTTGCGCCCAAGCACCTTTTAATACTGCTCCCCCAAATTTTGAGGAGCCTGGGTAGATTGGGTGGGCTCAGAGAGGAAGGGGGAGGAGCTTGAGCAGATTTGGTGGGGTCAGAGAGGAAGGGGGAGGAGCCTGGGCAGATTTGGTGGGGTCAGAGAGGAGGAGTATAGGAGGAGCCTGGACAGAAAGGGTGGGGTCAGACAGCAGAGGAGGGGTTTGGGAGGAGCCTAGTCAGATTGGGTGGGGTTAGAGAGGAAGGGGGAGGAGCCTGAGCAGATTGGGTGGGGTCAGAGAGGAGGAGTATAGGTGGAGCCTGGACAGAAAGAGTGGGGTCAGACAGCAGAGGAGGGGTTTGGGAGGAGCCTAGTCAGATTGGGTAGGGTTAGAGAGGAAGGGGGAGGAGCCTCAGCAGATTGGGTGGGGTCAGAGAGGAGGAGTATAGGTGGAGCCTGGACAGAAAGGGTGGGGTCAGACAGCAGAGGAGGGGTTTGGGAGGAGCCTAGTCAGATTGGGTGGGGTCAGAGAGGAAGGGGAGGAGCCTGGGCAGATTGGGTGGGGTCAGAGAGGAGGAGTATAGGTGGAGCCTGGACAGAAAGGGTGGGGTCAGACAGCAGAGGAGGGGTTTGGGAGGAGCCTAGTCAGATTGGGTGGGGTCAGAGAGGAAGGGGGAGGAGCCTGGGCAGATTAGTGGGGTCAGACAGCAGAGGAGGGGTTTGGGAGGAGCCTAGTCAGATTGGGTGGGCTCAGAGAGGAATGGGGAGGAGCCTGGGCAGATTGGGTGGGGTCAGACAGCAGAGGAGGGGTTTGGGAGGAGCCTAGTCAATTGGGTGGGGTCAGAGAGGAAGAGGGAGGAGCCTGGGCAGATTGGGTGGGCTCAGAGAGGAAGGGGGAGGAGCCTGGGCAGATTGGGTGGGGTCAGACAGCAGAGGAGGGGTTTGGGAGGAGCCTAGTCAGATTGGGTGGGCTCAGAGAGGAAGGGGGAGGAGCCTGGGCAGATTGGGTGGGCTCAGAGAGGAAGGGGGAGGAGCCTGGGCAGTTAGGGTGGGGTCAGACAGCAGAGGAGGGGTTTTGGAGGAGCCTAGTCAGATTGGGTGGGGTTAGAGAGGAAGGGGGAGGAGCCTGAGCAGATTGGGTGGGGTCAGAGAGGAGGAGTATAGGTGGAGCCTGGACAGAAAGGGTGGGGTCAGACAGCAGAGGAGGGGTTTGGGAGGAGCCTAGTCAGATTGGGTGGGGTCAGAGAGGAAGGGGAGGAGCCTGGGCAGATTGGGTGGGCTCAGAGAGGAAGGGGGAGGAGCTTGGGCAGATTGGGTGGGGTCAGACAGCAAAGGATGGGTTTGGGAGGAGCCTGGGCAGATTGGGTGGGGTCAGAGAGGAAGGGGGAGGAGCCTGAGCAGATTGGGTGTGGTCGGGGAGGAAGGGGGAGGAGCCTGGGCAGATTGGGTGGGCTCAGAGAAGAAGGGGGAGGAGCCTGGGCAGATTGGGTGGGGTCAGACAGCAGAGGAGGGGTTTGGGAGGAGCTTAGTGAGATTGGGTGGGGTCAGACAGCAGAGGAGGGGTTTGGGAGGAGGGGGAGGAGCCTGGGCAGATTGGTTGGGGTCAGAGAGGAGGAGTATAGGTGGAGCCTGGACAGAAAGGGTTGGGTCAGAGAGGAAGGGGAGCCTGGGCAGATTGGGTGGGGTCAGAGAGGAGGAGTATAGGTGGAGCCTGGACAGAAAGGGTGGGGTCAGACAGCAGAGGAGGGGTTTGGGAGGAGCCTAGTCAGATTGGGTGGGGTCAGAGAGGAAGGGGGAGGAGCCTGGGCAGATTGGGTGGGGTCAGACAGCAGAGGAGGGGTTTGGGAGGAGCTTAGTGAGATTGGGTGGGGTCAGACAGCAGAGGAGGGGTTTGGGAGGAGCCTAGTCAGATTGGGTGGGCTCAGAGAGGAAGGGGGAGGAGCCTGGGCAGATTGGGTGGGCTCAGAGAGGAAGGGGGAGGAGCCTGGGCAGATTGGGTGGGGTCAGACAGCAGAGGAGGGGTTTGGGAGGAGCATAGTCAAATTGGGTGGGGTCAGAGAGGAAGGGGGAGGAGCCTGGGCAGATTGGGTGGGGTCAGACAGCAGAGGAGGGGTTTGGGAGGAGCCTAGTCAGATTGGGTGGGGTTAGAGAGGAAGGGGGAGGAGCTTGAGCAGATTGGGTGGGGTTAGAGAGGAAGGGGGAGGAGCTTGAGCAGATTGGGTGGGGTCAGAGAGGAGGAGTATAGGTGGAGCCTGGACAGAAAGGGTGGGGTCAGACAGCAGAGGAGGGGTTTGGGAGGAGCCTAGTCAGATGGGGTCAGAACGGAAGGGGAGGACCCTGGGCAGATTGGGTGGGGTCAGAGAGGAGGAGTATAGGTGGAGCCTGGACAGAAAGGGTGGGGTCAGACAGCAGAGGAGGGGTTTGGGAGGAGCCTAGTCAGATTGGGTGGGGTCAGAGAGGAAGGGGGAGGAGCCTGGGCAGATTGGGTGGGGTCAGACAGCAGAGGAGGGGTTTGGGAGGAGCCTAGTCAGATTGGGTGGGCTCAGAGAGGAAGGGGGAGGAGCCTGGGCAGATTGGGTGGGGTCAGACAGCAGAGGAGGGGTTTGGGAGGAGCCTAGTCAAATTGGGTGGGGTCATAGAGGAAGGGGGAGTAGCCTGGGCAGATTGGGTGGGCTCAGAGAGGAAGGGGGAGGAGCCTGGGCAGATTGGGTGGGGTCAGACAGCAGAGGAGGGGTTTGGGAGGAGCCTAGTCAGATTGGGTGGGGTCAGAGAGGAAGGGGGAGGAGCTTGAGCAGATTGGGTGGGGTCAGAGAGGAAGGGGGAGGAGCCTGGGCAGATTTGGTGGGGTCAGAGAGGAGGAGTATAGGAGGAGCCTGGACAGAAAGGGTGGGGTCAGACAGCAGAGGAGGGGTTTGGGAGGAGCCTAGTCAGATTGGGTGGGGTTAGAGAGGAAGGGGGAGGAGCCTGAGCAGATTGGGTGGGGTCAGAGAGGAAGGGGGAGGAGCCTGGGACCCTGCTAAATGAGGGTGATGTCCCCATGTGCTTCCTTTGAGTGGCAAAATCCTTCGTCTAAGGCAGGTGGGCTTTTTAAACATTTGGTTGAAGACCATATGTTGAAGGCGGTATCACGGCACAAGCCGCCGACCGTCTCAGAAGAAAGTATGCATGGGAGGACATTATTTGCATAGGACAGCCCTCTTCTCAGACCCATTCTTATGCTGCAGTTGCCATGAAGTGTTACTAGAGGGCAGCAGTATGAACAAAAGAGCACACTGAGGCTTTTCTTCTGCTTGCTGACATGATTCTTGTTCATGGTGGTCTTGCAGGGCCTAAGGAGTGAAGGACTGCGATGACTGAGGGGATGAGGAATGGCTGGCCTGTATTTGTGGTGAAGGGGGAATATTTGGAAGGTAAACAGCAAGATGAAAGCGTCAAAGTATATATGTTTGCTGAGTGATTGAGTCTGTGTGTCACTTGTCTCTTTGAAGGGACATGTGAGAAAGGAACAGCAGCACCATAGACTTCAGATGGGAGAGCAAGCAAGGATGAATATTTCCCTCAAATCCGAATACATACAGCACCTCAAAGATGACACGTGCGTTATGATGTTCTGCAATTGTAAGGATTTGCCATGTGTGGTGCATAAATATGCATGGTTAGTGAGGTTTTTCCCAGAATGTGAGTATCGTTAGGCTGGCAAATGTCAGGCACTACTTTGGGGGTAAGAGGCCAAGAAAAAAATTGGGAAGTTTGATACAGTCATCTGTAGGATCGAAAGACACTGGGGAATCGTTACAGAGGGAGCCAGGCTGCACAAAATGTGGTAACAGTTGGACAGAAATCTTTAGCAGGGACTTTTGACTTCCCCCAATGTGGGACCAGGACCACAGCACCTCTGTGCCTCTAAAACGTATTTTGACCTCTGGACACCACTATCTCAATACCCCTCAAATGTTCCTTCCTGGTACCCCAGCTTTGGTAGTGCATCAACTAGGTTTCAATCATTTGAGTGACCACAAACACCCTTCCTATGTGCCTTCTATTTACATTCAGTCAGTAACCCAGCTGCTTCGTTCTCTGTTCAATCTCAAGCGACAGTTGGATGCACATTGCAGGGGTATACAGGCATTTACCGTAATGTACAGCCCCTCTCAGTACACCCAGACTACACTTCGTAAAATCATAAATACATGTTTTGCCCAACAGTAAGGCCAGGCCTTTCCTCTGTAGTTCATAGCCAATGTAAGGAGGAAAAAATAAACTGAAGAGCATGCCAAATTTCTCTACAGACACTGCCAATCCTCACACTTCTGCCTATTTGCATGCCGAGGTTATTCACTATGACCCACCAAACCAATTGCCAACAGTAGCCTCTCCCTGCCTCATTCGTATGCTCCGATGCCACCTTTATTTAGCAATTGTTAGTGCTCTAGGATTTCGTAGCGCGATTCGCTATAGCCTCTGTTTTCAACAGAAATGTCCTAAAGGTACCTATACAAATCTGCAGGGTGGGGAGGAGGGGGGCTGCTGCTGCTGGCAGTAAAATGTTGGGGCACCCCACCTGCAAAAATACAGCCACATGCTCCTTGTTGTACCTTTCAATACAATAACTGCAGCAGAATCGTATGGTCACCCCTGTTGGTAAAAGAAACTGTCAAACAGCCTTTTGCCGCCCCCTCTCCCCCGTTGCCCCTAACCAGTTGGGGTACACCCCATGAGGGAGGATCAGAGCAATAAAAACTAATGGTAGCCCCCCAAAAAGTACCTAGAAGCCATGCTGTTCTGTGCACCTCATCGCCCTTCACGTTGCGCCCAAGCACCTTTTAATACTGCTCCCCCAAATTTTGACTGCCCCCTCCCAACAGAAATCAGAGAGTATAAGGGGTGCATTAAAAAAGTTTTTGCAGTTCCCCACCATAAGTCAGGATCCCTTCACAGTCCCTCAGTACCTACGCCTATTCCTCTGCTGTCTGACCCCACCCAATCTCACTAAGCTCCTCCCAAACCCCTCCTCTGCTGTCTGACCCCACCCAATCTGCCCAGGCTCCTCCCCCTTCCTCTCTGACCCCACCCAATCTGACTAGGCTCCTCCCAAACCCCTCCTCTGCTGTCTGACCCCACCCTTTCCGTCCAGGCTCCTCCTATACTCCTCCTCTCTGACCCCACCAAATCTGCCCAGGCTCCTCCCCCTTCCTCTCTGACCCCACCCAATCTGACTAGGCTCCTCCCAAACCCCTCCTCTGCTGTCTGACCCCACCCTTTCTGTCCAGGCTCCTCCTATACTCCTCCTCTCTGACCCCACCAAATCTGCCCAAGCTCCTCCCCCTTCCTCTCTAACCCCACCCAATCTGACTAGGCTCCTCCCAAACCCCTCCTCTGCTGTCTGACCCCAACCAATCTGCCCAGGCTCCTCCCCCTTCCTCTCTGAGCCCACCCAATCTGCCCAGGCTCCTCCCCCTTCCTCTCTGACCCCACCCAATTTGACTAGGCTCCTCCCAAACCCCTCCTCTGCTGTCTGACCCCACCCAATCTGCCCAGGCTCCTCCCCATTCCTCTCTGAGCCCACCCAATCTGACTAGGCTCCTCCCAAACCCCTCCTCTGCTGTCTGACCCCACCCAATCTGCCCAGGCTCCTCCCCCTTCCTCTCTGACCCCACCCAATCTGACTAGGCTCCTCCCAAACCCCTCCTCTGCTGTCTGACCCCACCCTTTCTGTCCAGGCTCCACCTATACTCCTCCTCTCTGACCCCACCCAATCTGCCCAGGCTCCTCCCCTTCCTCTCTGACCCCACCCAATCTGACCAGGCTCCTCCCAAACCCCTCCTCTGCTGTCTGACCCCACCCAATCTGCCCAGGCTCCTCCCCTTCCTCTCTGACCCCACCCAATCTGACTAGGCTCCTCCCAAACCCCTCCTCTGCTGTCTGACCCCACCCTTTCTGTCCAGGCTCCACCTATACTCCTCCTCTCTGACCCCACCCAATCTGCTCAGGCTCCTCCCCCTTCCTCTCTAACCCCACCCAATCTGACTAGGCTCCTCCCAAACCCCCTCCTCTGCTGTCTGACCCCACCCTTTCTGTCCAGGCTCCTCCTATACTCCTCCTCTCTGACCCCACCCAATCAGCCCAGGCTCCTCCCCCTTCCTCTCTGACCCCACCCAATCTGCTCAGGCTCCTCCCCCTTCCTCTCTAACCCCACCCAATCTGACTAGGCTCCTCCCAAACCCCTCCTCTGCTGTCTGACCCCACCCTTTCTGTCCAGGCTCCTCCTATACTCCTCCTCTCTGACCCCACCAAATCTGCCCAGGCTCCTCCCCCTTCCTCTCTGACCCCACCCAATCTGCTCAAGCTCCTCCCCCTTCCTCTCTGACCCCACCCAATCTGACTAGGCTCCTCCCAAACCCCTCCTCTGCTGTCTGACCCCACCCAATCTGCCCAGGCTCCTCCCCCTTCCTCTCTGAGCCCACCCAATCTGCCCAGGCTCCTCCCCCTTCCTCTCTGACCCCACCCAATTTGACTAGGCTCCTCCCAAACCCCTCCTCTGCTGTCTGACCCCACCCAATCTGCCCAGGCTCCTCCCCCTTCCTCTCTGAGCCCACCCAATCTGACTAGGCTCCTCCCAAACCCCTCCTCTGCTGTCTGACCCCACCCAATCTCACTAAACTCCTCCCAAACCCCTCCTCTGCTGTCTGACCCCACCCAATCTGCCCAGGCTCCTCCCCCTTCCTCTCTGACCCCACCCAATCTGACTAGGCTCCTCCCAAACCCCTCCTCTGCTGTCTGACCCCACCCTTTCTGTCCAGGCTCCACCTATACTCCTCCTCTCTGACCCCACCCAATCTGCCCAGGCTCCTCCCCTTCCGTTCTGACCCCATCTGACTAGGCTCCTCGCAAACCCCTCCTCTGCTGTCTGACCCCACCCTTTCTGTCCAGGCTCCACCTATACTCCTCCTCTTTGACCCCACCCAATCTGCTCAGGCTCCTCCCCCTTCCTCTCTAACCCCACCCAATCTGACTAGGCTCCTCCCAAACAACTCCTCTGCTGTCTGACCCCACCCTTTCTGTCCAGGCTCCTCCTATACTCCTCCTCTCTGACCCCACCAAATCTGCCCAGGCTCCTCCCCCTTCCTCTCTGACCCCACCCAATCTGCTCAAGCTCCTCCCCCTTCCTCTCTAACCCCACCCAATCTGACTAGGCTCCTCCCAAACCCCTCCTCTGCTGTCTGACCCCACCCAATCTGCCCAGGCTCCTCCCCCTTCCTCTCTGACCCCACCCAATTTGACTATGCTCCTCCCAACACCCTCCTCTGCTGTCTGACCCCACCCAATCTGCCCAGGCTCCTCCCCCTTCCTCTCTGAGCCCACCCAATCTGCCCAGGCTCCTCCCCCTTCCTCTCTGAGCCCACCCAATCTGACTAGGCTCCTCCCAAACCCCTCCTCTGCTGTCTGACCCCACCCAATCTCACTAAGCTCCTCCCAAACCCCTCCTCTGCTGTCTGACCCCACCCAATCTGCCCAGGCTCCTCCCCCTTCCTCTCTGACCCCACCCAATCTGACTAGGCTCCTCCCAAACCCCTCCTCTGCTGTCTGACCCCACCCTTTCTGTCCAGGCTCCACCTATACTCCTCCTCTCTGACCCCACCCAATCTGCCCAGGCTCCTCCCCTTCCTCTCTGACCCCACCCTTTCTGTCCAGGCTCCACCTATAGTCCTCCTCTCTGACCCCAACCAATCTGCCCAGGCTCCTCCCCCTCCTCCCAAACCCCTCCTCTGCTGTCTGACCCCACCCAATCTCACTAAGCTCCTCCCAAACCCCTCCTCTGCTGTCTGACCCCACCCAATCTGCCCAGGCTCCTCCCCCTTCTTCTCTGAGCCCACCCAATCTGCCCAGGCTCCTCCCCCTTCCTCCCCGACCCCACCCAATCTGCTCAGGCTCCTCCCCCTTCCTCTCTGACCCCACCCAATTTGACTAGGCTCCTCCCAAATCCCTCCTCTGCTGTCTGACCCCACCCAATCTGCCCAGGCTCCTCCCCATTCCTCTCTGAGCCCACCCAATCTGACTAGGCTCCTCCCAAACCCCTCCTCTGCTGTCTGACCCCACCCAATCTGCCCAGGCTCCTCCCCCTTCCTCTCTGACCCCACCCAATCTGACTAGGCTCCTCCCAAACCCCTCCTCTGCTGTCTGACCCCACCCTTTCTGTCCAGGCTCCACCTATACTCCTCCTCTCTGACCCCACCCAATCTGCTCAGGCTCCTCCGCCTTCCTCTCTAACCCCACCCAATCTGACTAGGCTCCTCCCAAACCCCCTCCTCTGCTGTCTGACCCTACCCTTTCTGTCCAGGCTCCACCTATACTCCTCCTCTCTGACCCCACCCAATCTGCCCAGGCTCCTCCCCCTTCCTCTCTGACCCCACCCAATCTGCCCAGGCTCCTCCCCCTTCCTCTCTGACCCCACCCAATCTGCTCAGGCTCCTCCCCCTTCCTCTCTAACCCCACCCAATCTGACTAGGCTCCTCCCAAACCCCTCCTCTGCTGTCTGACCCCACCCTTTCTGTCCAGGCTCCTCCTATACTCCTCCTCTCTGACCCCACCAAATCTGCCCAGGCTCCTCCCCCTTCCTCTCTGACCCCACCCAATCTGCTCAAGCTCCTCCCCCTTCCTCTCTGACCCCACCCAATCTGACTAGGCTCCTCCCAAACCCCTCCTCTGCTGTCTGACCCCACCCAATCTGCCCAGGCTCCTCCCCCTTCCTCTCTGAGCCCACCCAATCTGCCCAGGCTCCTCCCCCTTCCTCTATGACCCCACCCAATTTGACTAGGCTCCCCCCAAACCCCTCCTCTGCTGTCTGACCCCACCCTTTCTGTCCAGGCTCCTCCTATACTCCTCCTCTCTGACCCCACCAAATCTGCCCAGGCTCCTCCCCCTTCCTCTCTGACCCCACCCAATCTGCTCAAGCTCCTCCCCCTTCCTCTCTGACCCCACCCAATCTGCCCAGGCTCCTCCCCCTTCCTCTCTGAGCCCACCCAATCTGCCCAGGCTCCTCCCCCTTCCTCTCTAACCCCACCCAATCTGACTAGGCTCCTCCCAAACCCCTCCTCTGCTGTCTGACCCCACCCTTTCTGTCCAGGCTCCACCTATACTCCTCCTCTCTGACCCCACCCAATCTGCTCAGGCTCCTCCCCCTTCCTCTCTAACCCCACCCAATCTGACTAGGCTCCTCCCAAACCCCCTCCTCTGCTGTCTGACCCCACCCTTTCTGTCCAGGCTCCTCCTATACTCCTCCTCTCTGACCCCACCCAATCTGCCCAGGCTCCTCCCCCTTCCTCTCTGACCCCACCCAATCTGCTCAGGCTCCTCCCCCTTCCTCTCTAACCCCACCCAATCTGACTAGGCTCCTCCCAAACCCCTCCTCTGCTGTCTGACCCCACCCTTTCTGTCCAGGCTCCTCCTATACTCCTCCTCTCTGACCCCACCAAATCTGCCCAGGCTCCTCCCCCTTCCTCTCTGACCCCACCCAATCTGCTCAAGCTCCTCCCCCTTCCTCTCTGACCCCACCCAATCTGACTAGGCTCCTCCCAAACCCCTCCTCTGCTGTCTGACCCCACCCAATCTGCCCAGGCTCCTCCCCCTTCCTCTCTGAGCCCACCCAATCTGCCCAGGCTCCTCCCCCTTCCTCTCTGACCCCACCCAATTTGACTAGGCTCCTCCCAAACCCCTCCTCTGCTGTCTGACCCACCCAATCTGCCCAGGCTCCTCCCCCTTCCTCTCTGAGCCCACCCAATCTGACTAGGCTCCTCCCAAACCCCTTCTCTGCTGTCTGACCCCACCCAATCTCACTAAACTCCTCCCAAACCCCTCCTCTGCTGTCTGACCCCACCCAATCTGCCCAGGCTCCTCCCCCTTCCTCTCTGACCCCACCCAATCTGACTAGGCTCCTCCCAAACCCCTCCTCTGCTGTCTGACCCCACCCTTTCTGTCCAGGCTCCACCTATACTCCTCCTCTCTGACCCCACCCAATCTGCCCAGGCTCCTCCCCTTCCGTTCTGACCCCATCTGACTAGGCTCCTCCCAAACCCCTCCTCTGCTGTCTGACCCCACCCTTTCTGTCCAGGCTCCACCTATACTCCTCCTCTTTGACCCCACCCAATCTGCTCAGGCTCCTCCCCCTTCCTCTCTAACCCCACCCAATCTGACTAGGCTCCTCCCAAACAACTCCTCTGCTGTCTGACCCCACCCTTTCTGTCCAGGCTCCTCCTATACTCCTCCTCTCTGACCCCACCAAATCTGCCCAGGCTCCTCCCCCTTCCTCTCTGACCCCACCCAATCTGCTCAAGCTCCTCCCCCTTCCTCTCTAACCCCACCCAATCTGACTAGGCTCCTCCCAAACCCCTCCTCTGCTGTCTGACCCCACCCAATCTGCCCAGGCTCCTCCCCCTTCCTCTCTGACCCCACCCAATTTGACTATGCTCCTCCCAACACCCTCCTCTGCTGTCTGACCCCACCCAATCTGCCCAGGCTCCTCCCCCTTCCTCTCTGAGCCCACCCAATCTGCCCAGGCTCCTCCCCCTTCCTCTCTGAGCCCACCCAATCTGACTAGGCTCCTCCCAAACCCCTCCTCTGCTGTCTGACCCCACCCAATCTCACTAAGCTCCTCCCAAACCCCTCCTCTGCTGTCTGACCCCACCCAATCTGCCCAGGCTCCTCCCCCTTCCTCTCTGACCCCACCCAATCTGACTAGGCTCCTCCCAAACCCCTCCTCTGCTGTCTGACCCCACCCTTTCTGTCCAGGCTCCACCTATACTCCTCCTCTCTGACCCCACCCAATCTGCCCAGGCTCCTCCCCTTCCTCTCTGACCCCACCCTTTCTGTCCAGGCTCCACCTATAGTCCTCCTCTCTGACCCCAACCAATCTGCCCAGGCTCCTCCCCCTCCTCCCAAACCCCTCCTCTGCTGTCTGACCCCACCCAATCTCACTAAGCTCCTCCCAAACCCCTCCTCTGCTGTCTGACCCCACCCAATCTGCCCAGGCTCCTCCCCCTTCTTCTCTGAGCCCACCCAATCTGCCCAGGCTCCTCCCCCTTCCTCCCCGACCACACCCAATCTGCTCAGGCTCCTCCCCCTTCCTCTCTGACCCCACCCAATTTGACTAGGCTCCTCCCAAACCCCTCCTCTGCTGTCTGACCCCACCCAATCTGCCCAGGCTCCTCCCCATTCCTCTCTGAGCCCACCCAATCTGACTAGGCTCCTCCCAAACCCCTCCTCTGCTGTCTGACCCCACCCAATCTGCCCAGGCTCCTCCCCCTTCCTCTCTGACCCCACCCAATCTGACTAGGCTCCTCCCAAACCCCTCCTCTGCTGTCTGACCCCACCCTTTCTGTCCAGGCTCCACCTATACTCCTCCTCTCTGACCCCACCCAATCTGCTCAGGCTCCTCCCCCTTCCTCTCTAACCCCACCCAATCTGACTAGGCTCCTCCCAAACCCCCTCCTCTGCTGTCTGACCCTACCCTCTCTGTCCAGGCTCCACCTATACTCCTCCTCTCTGACCCCACCCAATCTGCCCAGGCTCCTCCCCCTTCCTCTCTGACCCCACCCAATCTGCCCAGGCTCCTCCCCCTTCTTCTCTGACCCCACCCAATCTGCTCAGGCTCCTCCCCCTTCCTCTCTAACCCCACCCAATCTGACTAGGCTCCTCCCAAACCCCTCCTCTGCTGTCTGACCCCACCCTTTCTGTCCAGGCTCCACCTATACTCCTCCTCTCTGACCCCACCCAATCTGCCCAGGCTCCTCCCCCTTCCTCTCTGACCCCACCCAATCTGCCCAGGCTCCTCCCCCTTCCTCTCTGACCCCACCCAATCTGCTCAGGCTCCTCCCCCTTCCTCTCTAACCCCACCCAATCTGACTAGGCTCCTCCCAAACCCCCTCCTCTGCTGTCTGACCCTACCCTTTCTGTCCAGGCTCCACCTATACTCCTCCTCTCTGACCCCACCCAATCTGCCCAGGCTCCTCCCCCTTCCTCTCTGACCCCACCCAATCTGCCCAGGCTCCTCCCCCTTCCTCTCTGACCCCACCCAATCTGCTCAGGCTCCTCCCCCTTCCTCTCTAACCCCACCCAATCTGACTAGGCTCCTCCCAAACAACTCCTCTGCTGTCTGACCCCACCCTTTCTGTCCAGGCTCCTCCTATACTCCTCCTCTCTGACCCCACCAAATCTGCCCAGGCTCCTCCCCCTTCCTCTCTGACCCTACCCAATCTGCTCAAGCTCCTCCCCCTTCCTCTCTAACCCCACCCAATCTGACTAGGCTCCTCCCAAACCCCTCCTCTGCTGTCTGACCCCACCCAATCTGCCCAGGCTCCTCCCCCTTCCTCTCTGACCCCACCCAATTTGACTATGCTCCTCCCAACACCCTCCTCTGCTGTCTGACCCCACCCAATCTGCCCAGGCTCCTCCCCCTTCCTCTCTGAGCCCACCCAATCTGCCCAGGCTCCTCCCCCTTCCTCTCTGAGCCCACCCAATCTGACTAGGCTCCTCCCAAACCCCTCCTCTGCTGTCTGACCCCACCCTTTCTGTCCAGGCTCCTCCTATACTCCTCCTCTCTGACCCCACCCAATCTGCCCAGGCTCCTCCCCCTTCCTCTCTGACCCCACCCAATCTGACTAGGCTCCTCCCAAACCCCTCCTCTGCTGTCTGACCCCACCCTTTCTGTCCAGGCTCCACCTATACTCCTCCTCTCTGACCCCACCCAATCTGCTCAGGCTCCTCCCCCTTCCTCTCTAACCCCACCCAATCTGACTAGGCTCCTCCCAAACCCCTCCTCTGCTGTCTGACCCCACCCTTTCTGTCCAGGCTCCTCCTATACTCCTCTCTGACCCCACCAAATCTGCCCAGGCTCCTCCCCCTTCCTCTCTGACCCCACCCAATCTGCTCAAGCTCCTCCCCCTTCCTCTCTGACCCCACCCAATCTGACTAGGCTCCTCCCAAACCCCTCCTCTGCTGTCTGACCCCACCCAATCTGCCCAGGCTCCTCCCCCTTCCTCTCTGAGCCCACCCAATCTGCCCAGGCTCCTCCCCCTTCCTCTCTGACCCCACCCAATTTGACTAGGCTCCTCCCAAACCCCTCCTCTGCTGTCTGACCCCACCCAATCTGCCCAGGCTCCTCCCCCTTCCTCTCTGAGCCCACCCAATCTGACCAGGCTCCTACCAAACCCCTCCTCTGCTGTCTGACCCCACCCAATCTCACTAAGCTCCTCCCAAACCCCTCCTCTGCTGTCTGACCCCACCCAATCTGCCCAGGCTCCTCCCCCTTCCTCTCTGACCCCACCCAATCTGACTAGGCTCCTCCCAAACCCCTCCTCTGCTGTCTGACCCCACCCTTTCTGTCCAGGCTCCACCTCTACTCCTCCTCTCTGACCCCACCCAATCTGCCCAGGCTCCTCCCCTTCCTCTCTGACCCCACCCAATCTGACTAGGCTCCTCCCAAACCCCTCCTCTGCTGTCTGACCCCACCCTTTCTGTCCAGGCTCCACCTATAAACCTCCTCTCTGACCCCACCCAATCTGCTCAGGCTCCTCCCCCTTCCTCTCTAACCCCACCCAATCTGACTAGGCTCCTCCCAAACCCCTCCTCTGCTGTCTGACCCCACCCTTTCTGTCCAGGCTCCTCCTATACTCCTCCTCTCTGACCCCACCAAATCTGCCCAGGCTCCTCCCCCTTCCTCTCTGACCCCACCCAATCTGCTCAAGCTCCTCCCCCTTCCTCTCTAACCCCACCCAATCTGACTAGGCTCCTCCCAAACCCCTCCTCTGCTGTCTGACCCCACCCAATCTGCCCAGGCTCCTCCCCCTTCCTCTCTGAGCCCACCCAATCTGCCCAGGCTCCTCCCCCTTCCTCTCTGACCCCACCCAATTTGACTATGCTCCTCCCAAACCCCTCCTCTGCTGTCTGACCCCACCCAATCTGCCCAGGCTCCTCCCCCTTCCTCTCTGAGCCCACCCAATCTGACTAGGCTCCTCCCAAACCCCTCCTCTGCTGTCTGACCCCACCCAATCTCACTAAGCTCCTCCCAAACCCCTCCTCTGCTGTCTGACCCCACCCAATCTGCCCAGGCTCCTCCCCCTTCCTCTCTGAGCCCACCCAATCTGCCCAGGCTCCTCCCCCTTCCTCTCTGACCCCACCCAATTTGACTATGCTCCTCCCAAACCCCTCCTCTGCTGTCTGACCCCACCCAATCTGCCCAGGCTCCTCCCCCTTCCTCTCTGAGCCCACCCAATCTGACTAGGCTCCTCCCAAACCCCTCCTCTGCTGTCTGACCCCACCCTTTCTGTCCAGGCTCCTCCTATACTCCTCTCTGACCCCACCAAATCTGCCCAGGCTCCTCCCCCTTCCTCTCTGACCCCACCCAATCTGCTCAAGCTCCTCCCCCTTCCTCTCTGACCCCACCCAATCTGACTAGGCTCCTCCCAAACCCCTCCTCTGCTGTCTGACCCCACCCAATCTGCCCAGGCTCCTCCCCCTTCCTCTCTGAGCCCACCCAATCTGCCCAGGCTCCTCCCCCTTCCTCTCTGACCCCATCCAATTTGACTAGGCTCCTCCCAAACCCCTCCTCTGCTGTCTGACCCCACCCAATCTGCCCAGGCTCCTCCCCCTTCCTCTCTGAGCCCACCCAATCTGACCAGGCTCCTACCAAACCCCTCCTCTGCTGTCTGACCCCACCCAATCTCACTAAGCTCCTCCCAAACCCCTCCTCTGCTGTCTGACCCCACCCAATCTGCCCAGGCTCCTCCCCCTTCCTCTCTGACCCCACCCAATCTGACTAGGCTCCTCCCAAACCCCTCCTCTGCTGTCTGACCCCACCCTTTCTGTCCAGGCTCCACCTATACTCCTCCTCTCTGACCCCACCCAATCTGCCCAGGCTCCTCCCCTTCCTCTCTGACCCCACCCAATCTGACTAGGCTCCTCCCAAACCCCTCCTCTGCTGTCTGACCCCACCCTTTCTGTCCAGGCTCCACCTATAAACCTCCTCTCTGACCCCACCCAATCTGCTCAGGCTCCTCCCCCTTCCTCTCTAACCCCACCCAATCTGACTAGGCTCCTCCCAAACCCCTCCTCTGCTGTCTGACCCCACCCTTTCTGTCCAGGCTCCTCCTATACTCCTCCTCTCTGACCCCACCAAATCTGCCCAGGCTCCTCCCCCTTCCTCTCTGACCCCACCCAATCTGCTCAAGCTCCTCCCCCTTCCTCTCTAACCCCACCCAATCTGACTAGGCTCCTCCCAAACCCCTCCTCTGCTGTCTGACCCCACCCAATCTGCCCAGGCTCCTCCCCCTTCCTCTCTGAGCCCACCCAATCTGCCCAGGCTCCTCCCCCTTCCTCTCTGACCCCACCCAATTTGACTATGCTCCTCCCAAACCCCTCCTCTGCTGTCTGACCCCACCCAATCTGCCCAGGCTCCTCCCCCTTCCTCTCTGAGCCCACCCAATCTGACTAGGCTCCTCCCAAACCCCTCCTCTGCTGTCTGACCCCACCCAATCTCACTAAGCTCCTCCCAAACCCCTCCTCTGCTGTCTGACCCCACCCAATCTGCCCAGGCTCCTCCCCCTTCCTCTCTGAGCCCACCCAATCTGCCCAGGCTCCTCCCCCTTCCTCTCTGACCCCACCCAATTTGACTATGCTCCTCCCAAACCCCTCCTCTGCTGTCTGACCCCACCCAATCTGCCCAGGCTCCTCCCCCTTCCTCTCTGAGCCCACCCAATCTGACTAGGCTCCTCCCAAACCCCTCCTCTGCTGTCTGACCCCACCCAATCTGCCCAGGCTCCTCCCCCTTCCTCTCTGACCCCACCCAATCTGACTAGGCTCCTCCCAAACCCCTCCTCTGCTGTCTGACCCCACCCTTTCTGTCCAGGCTCCACCTATACTCCTCCTCTCTGACCCCACCCAATCTGACTAGGCTCCTCCCAAACCCCTCCTCTGCTGTCTGACCCCACCCAATCTCACTAAGCTCCTCCCAAACCCCTCCTCTGCTGTCTGACCCCACCCTTTCCGTCCAGGCTCCTCCTATACTCCTCCTCTCTGACCCCACCAAATCTGCCCAGGCTCCTCCCCCTTCCTCTCTGACCCCACCCAATTTGACTAGGCTCCTCCCAAACCCCTCCTCTGCTGTCTGACCCCACCCTTTCTGTCCAGGCTCCACCTATACTCCTCCTCTCTGACCCCACCCAATCTGCTCAGGCTCCTCCCCCTTCCCCTCTAACCCCACCCAATCTGACTAGGCTCATCCCAAACCCCTCCTCTGCTGTCTGACCCCACCCTTTCTGTCCAGGCTCCTCCTATACTCCTCCTCTCTGACCCCACCCAATCTGCTCAGTCTTCTCCCCCTTCCTCTCTAACCACACCCAATCTGACTAGGCTCCTCCCAAACCCCTCCTCTGCTGTCTGACCCCACCCAATCTGCCCAGGCTCCTCCCCCTTCCTCTCTGAGCCCACCCAATCTGCCCAGGCTCCTCCCCCTTCCTCTCTGAGCCCACCCAATCTGACTAGGCTCCTCCCAAACCCCTCCTCTGCTGTCTGACCCCACCTAATCTGCCCAGGCTCCACCCCCTTCCTCTCTGAGCCCACCCAATCTGCCCAGGCTCCTCCCCCTTCCTCTCTGACCCCACCCAATTTGACTAGGCTCCTCCCAAACCCCTCCTCTGCTGTCTGCCCCCACCCAATCTGCCCAGGCTCCTCCCCATTCCTCTCTGAGCCCACCCAATCTGACTAGGCTCCTCCCAAACCCCTCCTCTGCTGTCTGACCCCACCCAATCTGCCCAGGCTCCTCCCCCTTCCTCTCTGACCCCACCCAATCTGACTAGGCTCCTCCCAAACCCCTCCTCTGCTGTCTGACCCCACCCTTTCTGTCCAGGCTCCACCTATACTCCTCCTCTCTGATCCCACCCAATCTGCTCAGGCTCCTTCCCCTTCCTCTCTAACCCCACCCAATCTGACTAGGCTCCTCCCAAACCCCTCCTCTGCTGTCTGACCCCACCCTTTCTGTCCAGGCTCCTCCTATACTCCTCCTCTCTGACCCCACCCAATCTGCTCAGGCTCCTCCCCCTTCCTCTCTAACCCCACCCAATCTGACTAGGCTCCTCCCAAACCCCTCCTCTGCTGTCTGACCCCACCCTTTCTGTCCAGGCTCCTCCTATACTCCTCTCTGACCCCACCAAATCTGCCCAGGCTCCTCCCCCTTCCTCTCTGACCCCACCCAATCTGCTCAAGCTCCTCCCCCTTCCTCTCTGACCCCACCCAATCTGACTAGGCTCCTCCCAAACCCCTCCTCTGCTGTCTGACCCCACCCAATCTGCCCAGGCTCCTCCCCCTTCCTCTCTGAGCCCACCCAATCTGCCCAGGCTCCTACCCCTTCCTCTCTGACCCCACCAAATTTGACTAGGCTCCTCCCAAACCCCTCCTCTGCTGTCTGACCCCACCCAATCCGCCCAGGCTCTTCCCCCTTCCTCTCTGAGCCCACCCAATCTGACTAGGCTCCTACCAAACCCCTCCTCTGCTGTCTGACCCCACCCAATCTCACTAAGCTCCTCCCAAACCCCTCCTCTGCTGTCTGACCCCACCCAATCTCACTAGGCTCCTTCCAAACCCCTCCTCTGCTGTCTGACCCCACCCTTTCTGTCCAGGCTCCACCTATAAACCTCCTCTCTGACCCCACCCAATCTGCTCAGGCTCCTCCCCCTTCCTCTCTAACCCCACCCTTTCTGTCCAGGCTCCTCCTATACTCCTCCTCTCTGACCCCACCAAATCTGCTCAAGCTCCTCCCCCTTCCTCTCTAACCCCACCCAATCTGACTAGGCTCCTCCCAAACCCCTCCTCTGCTGTCTGACCCCACCCAATCTGCCCAGGCTCCTCCCCCTTCCTCTCTGAGCCCACCCAATCTGCCCAGGCTCCTCCCCCTTCCTCTCTGACTCCACCCAATTTGACTATGCTCCTCCCAAACCCTTCCTCTGCTGTCTGACCCCACCCAATCTGCCCAGGCTCCTCCCCCTTCCTCTCTGAGCCCACCCAATCTGACTAGGCTCCTCCCAAACCCCTCCTCTGCTGTCTGACCCCACCCTTTCTGTCCAGGCTCCACCTATACTCCTCCTCTCTGACCCCACCCAATCTGCCCAGGCTCCTCCCCTTCCTCTCTGACCCCACCCAATTTGACTATGCTCCTCCCAAACCCCTCCTCTGCTGTCTGACCCCACCCAATCTGCCCAGGCTCCTCCCCCTTCCTCTCTGACCCCACCCAATCTGACTAGGCTCCTCCCAAACCCCTCCTCTGCTGTCTGACCCCACCCTTTCTGTCCAGACTCCACCTATACTCCTCCTCTCTGACCCCACCCAATCTGCCCAGGCTCCTCCCCTTCCTCTCTGACCCCACCCAATCTCACTATGCTCCTCCCAAACCCCTCCTCTGCTGTCTGACCCCACCCAATCTGCCCAGGCTCCTCCCCCTTCCTCTCTGACCCCACCCAATCTGACTAGGCTCTTCCCAAACCCCTCCTCTGCTGTCTGACCCCACCCTTTCTGTCCAGGCTCCACCTATACTCCTCCTCTCTGACCCCACCCAATCTGCCCAGGCTCCTCCCCTTCCTCTCTGACCCCACCCTTTCTGTCCAGGCTCCACCTATACTCCTCCTCTCTGACCCCAACCAATCTGCCCAGGCTCCTCCCCCTTCCTCTCTGACCCCACCCAATCTGCCCAGGCTCCTCCCCTGAGCCCACCCAATCTGCCCAGGCTCCTCCCCCACCCCACCCAATCTGCTCAGGCTCCCCCCCCTTCCTCTCTGACCCCACCCAATCTGCCCAGGCTCCTCCCAAACCCCTCCTTTGCTGTCTGACCCCACCCAATCTGCCCAAGCTCCTCCCCCTTCCTCTCTGACCCCACCCAATCTGACTAGAGTCCTCCCAAACCCCTCCTCTGCTGTCTGACCCCACCCAATCTGCCCAGGCTACTCCCCCTTCCTCTCTGACCCCACCCAATGTGCCAGGCTCCTCCCCCTTCCTCTCTGACCCCCCCCATGTGACTAGGCTCCTCCTGAACCCCTCCTCTCTGACCACCCCCAATCTGACTACACACAACAGCTGTTCCCTTTCTTTCACCTGTCTTTCTTCAGGCCACACCTATTTTACTTACCAACCAATCTGCAATCCCTCATTCGCTAGGCATGATTCCACTCTTACACAACACACAGACACATTTTACTTACCAATTGGCCATTTAGGCCCACCTCCAACTTACCTCTGCTCTGCCACCATCAGTCACCTGGTGCCGAACTCGGGATTTGAACCCTGGTTGCCTGGATCGAAGGCAGGAACTTACCCACTGGACCACACTGGTTTCCATGTAAATAGCCTATCAAATTGTCCTTATGTCATGGTCATCCTTTTTATGTGCAATGGAAGCTGCAGGGAAGGACACCAAGGCCTGTATGTTGCTTATAGTTACTACTGCAATCCTCAAGACCACCAAGGAGCTATAGCTCAAAGGTAAGTCTTGTACCTTTGGTGGGGACAGCCCTCACAGGCCAGGGTTCGAATCCTGCCAATGCTGTAGAAGTTTACCAAGGTGGGAAATTTTCAAAAAGTAATATATATTTTTTTTTTGCTAAGTTTTTTTTGGCAGGTTTGTCCAAACATTTCAAATGTTTTCCCTCATGACCTTCTACCAACCGCCCTATTTCTCAAGTAGGTGCAATAGGGACAAGGCCTTATCTTCCTTTATCAATGTCTTCATTCTTTGTCCTTTAAGTTTGGTTAATTGCAGAGTGCAATTGTGGTATTGGGGGTTATAACTGAGCACAAGAATGCAAGGAAGGTGCTACACTTATTGTAAAATAGGTTGGATGATGGTGATTTTTCATTTTGGTGTGAGCCACTCGCTCAAATCAAGGGTTTGGTGCCAGTGAACTTGGATAGAAATAAGGTCAAGTATGAACTCTGGCTAATGAAATGATGGGTTGAGTTTGAGGCAAGCTAGAGTCCATTTATTAGGTGCAATAAGAAGATAGAAAGATTGTTTCCTTTAAGAGACAGACAAGGGCAGAGTCAAGCCTTTGCTCTAGTGGGTCTGCATCATGCCTGCTGCAGGATGTGAAGGAATTGACCTCCACAGCAGTGCGCTGTGCCAGACTGGGCTGCGCTGGGCTGGGCTGGGCCTGCCCTGGCACTGTGGATTTAATCACCCACCTCCTTCCTTTGAGGAACGCTCACGAACGCCCACAAACGGCCTTGTTCTGTTTACAGGCTGACAGCAGGCAATTTAGGACCCTGCTAAATGAGGGTGATGTCCCCATGTGCTTCCTTTGAGTGGCAAAATCCTTCGTCTAAGGCAGGTGGGCTTTTTAAACATTTGGTTGAAGACCATATGTTGAAGGCGGTATCACGGCACAAGCCGCCGACCGTCTCAGAAGAAAGTATGCATGGGAGGACATTATTTGCATAGGACAGCCCTCTTCTCAGACCCATTCTTATGCTGCAGTTGCCATGAAGTGTTACTAGAGGGCAGCAGTATGAACAAAAGAGCACACTGAGGCTTTTCTTCTGCTTGCTGACATGATTCTTGTTCATGGTGGTCTTGCAGGGCCTAAGGAGTGAAGGACTGCGATGACTGAGGGGATGAGGAATGGCTGGCCTGTATTTGTGGTGAAGGGGGAATATTTGGAAGGTAAACAGCAAGATGAAAGCGTCAAAGTATATATGTTTGCTGAGTGATTGAGTCTGTGTGTCACTTGTCTCTTTGAAGGGACATGTGAGAAAGGAACAGCAGCACCATAGACTTCAGATGGGAGAGCAAGCAAGGATGAATATTTCCCTCAAATCCGAATACATACAGCACCTCAAAGATGACACGTGCGATATGATGTTCTGCAATTGTAAGGATTTGCCATGTGTGGTGCATAAATATGCATGGTTAGTGAGGTTTTTCCCAGAATGTGAGTATCGTTAGGCTGGCAAATGTCAGGCACTACTTTGGGGGTAAGAGGCCAAGAAAAAAATTGGGAAGTTTGATACAGTCATCTGTAGGATCGAAAGACACTGGGGAATCGTTACAGAGGGAGCCAGGCTGCACAAAATGTGGTAACAGTTGGACAGAAATCTTTAGCAGGGACTATTGACTACCCCCAATGTGGGACCAGGACCACAGCACCTCTGTGCCTCTAAAACGTAATTTGACCTCTGGACACCACCATCTCAATACCCCTCAAATGTTCCTTCCTGGTACCCCAGCTTTGGTAGTGCATCAACTAGGTTTCAATCATTTGAGTGACCACAAACACCCTTCCTATGTGCCTTCTATTTACATTCAGTCAGTAACCCAGCTGCTTCGTTCTCTGTTCAATCTCAAGCGACAGTTGGATGCACATTGCAGGGGTATACAGGCATTTATCGTAATGTACAGCCCCTCTCAGTACACCCAGACTACACTTCGTAAAATCATAAATACATGTTTTGCCCAACAGTAAGGCCAGGCCTTTCCTCTGTAGTTCATAGCCAATGTAAGGAGGAAAAAATAAACTGAAGAGCATGCCAAAATTCTCTACAGACACTGCCAATCCTCACACTTCTGCCTATTTGCATGCCGAGGTTATTCACTATGACCCACCAAACCAATTGCCAACAGTAGCCTCTCCCTGCCTCATTCGTATGCTCCGATGCCACCTTTATTTAGCAATTGTTAGTGCTCTAGGATTTCGTAGCGCGATTCGCTATAGCCTCTGTTTTCAACAGAAATGTCCTAAAGGTACCTATACCAATCTGCACCTTGTTGTACCTTTCAATACAATAACTGCAGCAGAATCGTATGGTCACCCCTGTTGGTAAAAGAAACTGTCAAACAGCCTTTTGCCACCCCCTCTCCCCCGTTGCCCCTAACCAGTTGGGGTACACCCCATGAGGGAGGATCAGAGCAATAAAAACTAATGGTAGCCCCCCAAAAAGTACCTAGAAGCCATGCTGTTCTGTGCACCTCATCGCCCTTCACGTTGCGCCCAAGCACCTTTTAATACTGCTCCCCCAAATTTTGACTGCCCCATCCCAACAGAAATCAGAGAGTATAAGGGGTGCATTAAAAAAGTTTTTGCAGTTCCCCACCATAAGTCAGGATCCCTTCACAGTCCCTCAGTACCTACGCCTATTCCTCTGCTGTCTGACCCCACCCAATCTCACTAAGCTCCTCCCAAACCCCTCCTCTGCTGTCTGACCCCACCCAATCTGCCCAGGCTCCTCCCCCTTCCTCTCTGACCCCACCCAATCTGACTAGGCTCCTCCCAAACCCCTCCTCTGCTGTCTGACCCCACCCTTTCTGTCCAGGCTCCTCCTATACTCCTCCTCTCTGACCCCACCAAATCTGCCCAAGCTCCTCCCCCTTCCTCTCTAACGCCACCCAATCTGACTAGGCTCCTCCCAAACCCCTCCTCTGCTGTCTGACCCCACCCAATCTGCCCAGGCTCCTCCCCCTTCCTCTCTGAGCCCACCCAATCTGCCCAGGCTCCTCCCCCTTCCTCTCTGACCCCACCCAATTTGACTAGGCTCCTCCCAAACTCCTCCTCTGCTGTCTGACCCCACCCAATCTGCCCAGGCTCCTCCCCATTCCTCTCTGAGCCCACCCAATCTGACTAGGCTCCTCCCAAACCCCTCCTCTGCTGTCTGACCCCACCCAATCTGCCCAGGCTCCTCCCCCTTCCTCTCTGACCCCACCCAATCGGACTAGGCTCCTCCCAAACCCCTCCTCTGCTGTCTGACCCCACCCTTTCTGTCCAGGCTCCACCTATACTCCTCCTCTCTGACCCCACCCAATCTCCTCCCCTTCCTCTCTGACCCCACCCAATCTGACTAGGCTCCTCCCAAACCCCTCCTCTGCTGTCTGACCCCACCCTTTCTGTCCAGGCTCCTCCTATACTCCTCCTCTCTGACCCCACCAAATCTGCCCAAGCTCCTCCCCCTTCCTCTCTAACGCCACCCAATCTGACTAGGCTCCTCCCAAACCCCTCCTCTGCTGTCTGACCCCACCCAATCTGCCCAGGCTCCTCCCCCTTCCTCTCTGAGCCCACCCAATCTGCCCAGGCTCCTCCCCCTTCCTCTCTGACCCCACCCAATTTGACTAGGCTCCTCCCAAACCCCTCCTCTGCTGTCTGACCCCACCCAATCTGCCCAGGCTCCTCCCCATTCCTCTCTGAGCCCACCCAATCTGACTAGGCTCCTCCCAAACCCCTCCTCTGCTGTCTGACCCCACCCAATCTGCCCAGGCTCCTCCCCCTTCCTCTCTGACCCCACCCAATCTGACTAGGCTCCTCCCAAACCCCTCCTCTGCTGTCTGACCCCGCCCTTTCTGTCCAGGCTCCACCTATACTCCTCCTCTCTGACCCCACCCAATCTGCCCAGGCTCCTCCCCCTTCCTCTCTGACCCCACCCAATCTGCTCAGGCTCCTCCCCCTTCCTCTCTAACCCCACCCAATCTGACTAGGCTCCTCCCAAACCCCTCCTCTGCTGTCTGACCCCATCCTTTCTGTCCAGGCTCCTCCTATACTCCTCCTCTCTGACCCCACCAAATCTGCCCAGGCTCCTCCCCCTTCCTCTCTGACCCCACCCAATCTGCTCAAGCTCCTCCCCCTTCCTCTCTGACCCCACCCAATCTGACTAGGCTCCTCCCAAACCCCTCCTCTGCTGTCTGACCCCACCCAATCTTCCCAGGCTCCTCCCCTTCCTCTCTCAGCCCACCCAATCTGCCCAGGCTCCTCCCCCTTCCTCTCTGACCCCACCCAATTTGACTAGGCTCCTCCCAAACCCCTCCTCTGCTGTCTGACCCCACCCAATCTGCCCAGGCTCCTCCCCCTTCCTCTCTGAGCCCACCCAATCTGCCCAGGCTCCTCCCCCTTCCTCTCTGAGCCCACCCAATCTGACTAGGCTCCTCCCAAACCCCTCCTCTGCTGTCTGACCCCACCCAATCTCACTAAGCTCCTCCCAAACCCCTCCTCTGCTGTCTGACCCCACCCAATCTGCCCAGGCTCCTCCCCCTTCCTCTCTGACCCCACCCAATCTGACTAGGCTCCTCCCAAACCCCTCCTCTGCTGTCTGACCCCACCCTTTCTGTCCAGGCTCCACCTATACTCCTCCTCTCTGACCCCACCCAATCTGCCCAGGCTCCTCCCCTTCCTCTCTGACCCCACCCTTTCTGTCCAGGCTCCACCTATACTCCTCCTCTCTGACCCCAACCAATCTGCCCAGGCTCCTCCCCCTCCTCCCAAACCCCTCCTGTCTGACCCCACCCAATCTCACTAAGCTCCTCCCAAACCCCTCCTCTGCTGTCTGACCCCACCCAATCTGCCCAGGCTCCTCCCCCTTCTTCTCTGAGCCCACCCAATCTGCCCAGGCTCCTCCCCCTTCCTCCCCGACCCCACCCAATCTGCTCAGGCTCCTCCCCCTTCCTCTATGACCCCACCCAATCTGACTAGAGTCCTCCCAAACCCCTCCTCTGCTGTCTGACCCCACCCAATCTGCCCAGGCTCCTCCCCCTTCCTCTCTGACCCCACCCAATGTGCCCAGGCTCCTCCCCCTTCCTCTCTGACCCCCCCATGTGACTAGGCTCCTCCTGAACCCCTCCTCTCTGACCACCCCCAATCTGACTACACACAACACCTGTTCCCTTTCTTTCACCTGTCTCTCTTCAGGCCACACCTATTTTACTTACCAACCAATCTGCAATTAAGCATGGGCGTAAAATCCGCTCCGCTCGCGGATTTTTCGGATTTTCGGCAAATTCGCAATCCGCGAACGCTCGCGAATTTGTCGAAAATCCGTGAATCCGCTCGCGGCGGATTTTTTGCTTGGTTGCGGCGCGCGGCGTGGTGCACGGCGTTCACTTTCCGTCATTTTAGCGTTTGCCGAGTTGTTTTTCTTTGCGAGTGACGTGCCATTTTAGATCTTGCTGCGTGTTCCCGCGGGAGTTTGTCGCCCGCGAATACGTACTCGCGGCTTGCCACCTTGCACAGCACACCTCGCGAGAGTTCGCAATTGCGAACACGTAGTTGCGGCGGAAAGGAACAATCTCGCACTTGCGAAATAGAGATTTTGCAATTTCGCACAAGAAAATCACCAGCAAACAGGATAAATCTTCAGAAAATTATGATTTTTATCAGAATCACTCCTCAGGTTGACATTTGCATGGCCTTTTTTTTTGCAAGGAGTCCATTTTGGGGGGGGGGAGGAAGGAAAGGAAGTGCCCCACAGTCTCCAACTTCCTGTTCCTGTCCAGCAGGCTCCTCCCAGTGCTTTGTCCATCTCCTGGTCACTTTCATTTGGATCTGGAGCTGGAAGGATTACTTTTTGTGGGTGCTGCTGGATATTTGGATTTGAGGCCTTTTTGACTGTCTTTGGATCACTTTTGGATTAGAAATCAACTTTCACAAGTAAGTTTGTTTGGGGCATTACAGTTGCTGCAAGTACAATTTTGGAACTTTTTCAGAAAATTAAATAAATTATATTGTGGGTAGCCACAGTATCCAGTAGGACCAGGGTTGGTTATGGGTGCATGATACAACTGTTTTGTTGAATTTAAACACCATTGAGGCCATGGATGGGCTGGGATTGTGCAGATTTTATTGTTTTTTGTCGTTTTTTTGGGCCTGCTGGTGTGGCCCTTTGCCCAGGGGTGGTGAGTGTTGCATGGGCCTAGTGTTTCTGAGGGGTGTCTTCTTGAATTTAAACACCATTGAGGCCATGGATGGGCTGGGATTGTGCAGATTTTATTGTTTTTTGTCGTTTTTTTGGGCCTGCTGGTGTGGCCCTTTGCCCAGGGGTGGTGAGTGTTTCATGGGCCTAGTCTTTCTGTGGGGTGTCTTCTTGAATTTAAACATAATTGAGGCCATGGATGGGCTGGGATTGTGCTTATTTTATTGTTTTTTGTCGTTTTTGGGGGGCTGCTGGTGTGGCCTTTTGCTTGCCCAGGGGTGGTGGTGGTGCATGGACTGAGTGTGCCTGTGGTGTGGTCTCACTCTCTTTGATGTAAACATCATGGATGGCATTGGATTGTGGTGATTTCTGGCTGTTTTTCTGTTTTTTGGGGGTGTACTGTTGATGTGGACTGGCCATGTGGGTGGTGGTGGTGGCCATCTTGAGTGCTGGCTGGTACAGGCAACATGTGCTTGGGGTGTAAGGGGGCCATTTTGAGGAGAGGCAGTGTCTGAGGCCTGCACTTATTTTGCCTACTTTTCATCCCTTATGCCCAGGGGTAGTGAGTGTTGCATGGGCCTAGTGTTTCTGAGGGGTGTCTTCTTGAATTTAAACACCATTGAGGCCATGGATGGGCTGGGATTGTGCTGATTTTTGTCCTTTTTTGGGCCTGCTGGTGGGGCCCTTTGCCCAGGGGTGGTGAGTGTTGCATGGGCCTAGTCTTTCTGTGGGGTGTCTTCTTGAATTTAAACATAATTGAGGCCATGGATGGGCTGGGATTGTGCTTATTGTATTGTTTTTTGTCGTTTTTGGGGGGCTGCTGGTGTGGCCTTTTGCCCAGGGGTGGTGGTGCATGGACTGAGTGTGCCTGTGGTGTGGTCTCACTCTCTTTAATGTAAACATCATGGATGGCATTGGATTGTGGTGATTTCTGGCTGTTTTTCTGTTTTTTGGGGGTGTACTGTTGATGTGGACTGGCCATGTGGGTGGTGGTGGTGGCCATCTTGAGTGCTGGCTGGTACAGGCAACATGTGCTTGGGGTGTAAGGGGGCCATTTTGAGGAGAGGCAGTGTCTGAGGCCTGCACTTATTTTGCCTACTTTTCATCCCTTATGCCCAGGGGTAGTGAGTGTTGCATGGGCCTAGTGTTTCTGAGGGGTGTCTTCTTGAATTTAAACACCATTGAGGCCATGGATGGGCTGGGATTGTGCTGATTTTTGTCCTTTTTTGGGCCTGCTGGTGGGGCCCTTTGCCCAGGGGTGGTGAGTGTTGCATGGGCCTAGTCTTTCTGTGGGGTGTCTTCTTGAATTTAAACATAATTGAGGCCATGGATGGGCTGGGATTGTGCTTATTGTATTGTTTTTTGTCGTTTTTGGGGGGCTGCTGGTGTGGCCTTTTGCCCAGGGGTGGTGGTGCATGGACTGAGTGTGCCTGTGGTGTGGTCTCACTCTCTTTAATGTAAACATCATGGATGGCATTGGATTGTGGTGATTTCTGGCTGTTTTTCTGTTTTTTGGGGGTGTACTGTTGATGTGGACTGGCCATGTGGGTGGTGGTGGTGGCCATCTTGAGTGCTGGCTGGTACAGGCAACATGTGCTTGGGGTGTAAGGGGCCATTTTGAGGAGAGGCAGTGTCTGAGGCCTGCACTTATTTTGCCTACTTTTCATCCATTATGCCCAGGGGTAGTGAGTGTTGCATGGGCCTAGTGTTTCTGAGGGGTGTCTTCTTGAATTTAAACACCATTGAGGCCATGGATGGCCTGGGATTGTGCTGATTTTATTGTTTTTTGTCGTTTTTTTGGGCCTGCTGGTGGGGCCCTTTGCCCAGGGGTGGTGAGTGTTGCATGGGCCTAGTCTTTCTGTGGGGTGTCTTCTTGAATTTAAACATAATTGAGGCCATGGATGGGCTGGGATTGTGCTTATTTTATTGTTTTTTGTCGTTTTTGGGGGGCTGCTGGTGTGGCCTTTTGCTTGCCCAGGGGTGGGGGTGGTGCATGGACTGAGTGTGCCTGTGGTGTGGTCTCACTCTCTTTGATGTAAACATCATGGATGGCATTGGATTGTGGTGATTTCTGGCTGTTTTTCTGTTTTTTGGGGGTGTACTGTTGATGTGGACTGGCCATGTGGGTGGTGGTGGTGGCCATCTTGAGTGCTGGCTGGAACAGGCAACATGTGCTTGGGGTGTAAGGGGCCATTTTGAGGAGAGGCAGTGTCTGAGGCCTGCACTTATTTTGCCTACTTTTCATCCATTATGCCCAGGGGTAGTGAGTGTTGCATACTTGCATGTCCCTAGTCTTTCTGTGGGGTGTCTTCAATGTAAACATCATGGATGGCATGGGATTGTGCTCATTTTTCTGTGTTTTGTCGATTTTTTGGGGTGTATAACTGAACTGATGTTCCTCTGTCTTCCATTGCTTTTAGTTGCACAAGAAGACTCAAGAGAACCACCAGTGCCAGGAAGAAGTCCTGCAGCGGTGTGTGCAGCATAACGTCACGCGACGTCACGTCTGGACACAGAACCCTCTGCAACTCGTGCAACTGCTGCCTGCTGACCTGCTCTGAAGAAGATGGCCCCAAAAAAAGTAACCCGTAGCTCCTCTAGCAAGAAAGGTGCCAGTAAGGAGCAGAAGAAGCAAGTTACCAAGGACACTGGTGTGCCGCCCGCCCCTTTTTTTGGGAGTAAAAAAAAAAGTATGCCTGCAGCAGCAGCGGGATCTGCTGGGGACCAAGCTGGCAGCAGCACCCCCGCTCCATTGGGCTCAGTGCCACCACCACCACCACGCCAACTTAAGTCCAAGCCCTTGAGTGCTTCAGAGGCAGCCAGTATAGTTCTTCAATCACCATCGACCAGTGATGTTGGCTCATCGCAAGAAAGCAGCAGCAATGTCCCTCAATCAACACAGGTTGTTGTAGCTCATCTGACGAGTGTTGAACAACCACAGCCGCAACAACAATCACATGTGCAAGTACAAGCCCAAGTACATGTGGAAGGAGAGGCAGCGCAAGGAGATGCGCAAGCAGAGGTGCATGGAGGGTCACAAGTGCCCACAATAGTTGTTCCTCCCGAAGTAGGGGCACATCAGGAAATTGACAATCAAGGCGAGGTATCATTTGAGGAAGCCACTCCTCCTGATGATCCTTCATTGTCTTCCGCACCCCTAGCAAGGAAGAGATCAAGGGTGGTGTCTACATCCTCTTCAAGCACACCTCCTTCTGATGATACGGATCAAACTTGGGAACCAGCACCACAGCCGTCTGAGAGTGAGGCACACCATGATCCAACAAAGGTAGTTCAGCGTAAAAGGAAGCTCGTCCAAAGTCTCAGAGTTATGGAGTGCGATGAGGCTCAACAAGAAGTGGCGGATACTGCTGCTGATGAAGACTCTGCCAACGACGACCCAGTCATCATAAAGGTCACTGCAGCCCCAGCGGGCATGCAGCAAACAGACATTTTGACCCTAGCCCGAAGAGCTGCTGCGCGTGATGATGATGATGATGTTGTCGATGAGGAGGCAGTGGAAACACCACAATCATTGGAGTTAAGTAGTACACCAACTCGTCCCGCTTCCATATTTCTTTCTGGCAAGAAGAGACCTCCGTCAACCTCGACCTTAATTAGTGGCGGTGAAAGTGCAAAACGTACAAAAGTTGGGCAATCCAGATCCTCCACTTCATCTGGCATTAGCTTCATGACCACCACCACCAGTATCGCCGCCTCCTCCAGGTCCCACAGACACTTCAAGTCCCCAGTTTGGGACTTCTTTACTGTTTGTCCAAAAAATCCAAAGTTTGCCATTTGTACCCTTTGTAAGCTTGCAGTTAGTCGTGGTAAGTCAGGTACCAACTATGGTACCGGCGGCCAGAGAGGTCATCTTGAGAGAAAGCACACTGTCAGATGGTTTGCGCACCTAGATGCGATCAAGAAAGGCCAAATTCAAGGAAACGTTGATGTTTCATCTGATGATGACGAGCAGGAAGAAGACGTGTCAAACACTTCCCTTACACCCAGTACCCCTGTCAGCAGCACACCCAATGTGAGGCACACTAAGAGTGTTGGAGCGAGTGAGACACCAACGCACAAAAGTTCACCAGCGAGCAAAATTGGGTCAACGAAGTCATTATCAGCCCGTAAATGCTTGGTCCAGGGCAACATTAGAACAATGCTTACTTCAGACGTGCCATATGAACGCAACCACCCACTGACGCGTCTGTATAACACTAAGCTGGCTAAAATGCTAGCTGTGGACCTTCTACCTTTTTCTTTTGTAGAAGCGGTAGGTTTTCTTGAATTAGTTGCAACGCTCTGCCCTAAATGGAAGGTTCCGAGCCGGTTCTATTTTGCCAGAGTTGCGGTTCCAGCACTACATGAAGATGTGCTGCAGGCGATTGGGGCAGCTTTGCAGAAGAGTGCTGTTCACACAATACATCTGACAACAGACATGTGGACCAGTGGCCCAGGCGATGATTACATGTGCATCACTGCACACTGGGTCTCTTTTTCAGGTGTTAAAGCAAAGCTAAACGCAGGTGTTGACCCGGACCAAGTTTTCAAAGCTGCTCGGAAACATGCAACACTAGCCATGTTTGGCTTGGAGAAAAGTCACACAGCAGAAAACCTTTTGGAAGAGTTTGACAAAAAGGTCTTGACAATGCTATCCCCCCTAAAACGCAAGATTGGTTATGTTTCCACGGATAATGGCGCCAATGTAGTTAAGGCCATGTTCATTGGTGACCATGTTAGAGTGCCGTGTTTGGCGCACTGTATCAACCTGGTAGTTCAAAAATTCTTGAGTGATAAAGAGAGTCCAGCGTTCGAGGTAATGGCCACCTGCCGCAAAATGTGCAACCATTTCAGCCATTCTTTTAAGGCCCGGAAGCATCTGCGGAGACTGCTACTTCAACGTAGAATGCCAGTGAAAGCACTCATCCAGGAGGTGGCAACACGTTGGAACTCAACCTTCTACATGCTTGAGCGTCTGTATGAGCAGTATACGGTACTCGATCACTATTTCTTGACAGAGGCTACATCTCAGAAGGAGGACCTGCGGATGAGTAAGGCGCAATGGGACATAGTTAAAAGCCTGACAGACATGCTTCGTCCTTTTGAGTTCTTCACGCGTGCAGTCAGCCAGGAGGACTGTAATTTGGGAAAAGCTATCCCATTGTTGTGCATACTGGAGCACCAACTGATGGCGGTTTCTTCTGAGTTTGAAAAAGATGAAAAAAAAAAAACCATTTTATTTTGTCTGAGAAATTATTACATCGCCTACGTGGTGATGAACGTCTTCAAAACATCAACTCAGATCAGCATTACATTTGTGCTACTATTCTGGATCCACGCTACAAAAAGGCGCTGGCAGACAACGCATTCTTTCCTTTCGCTGATGCAGATGTTCAAAAGTACAAACATTGGTTAGCCTGGTCAGCCAAGAGGTTTGAAAAAGAACGGCAGGTTATTGAAGGAGAAGCCAGTACATCAGCATCAGCATCAGCAGGCCATCCGCAGTCACAAGAATCCACTTCTGCACCTGTGGCTGGGGCACAAGTGACCTCTCAGCCGTTAAAGACACCGGCAACTGGATCATCTGCACCACACACAATGACAACACTAACAGTGGCTGGGGAGGAGGATTGGCTAAGTTTGATGGGGTATGGTTCTCGAAAAAATGTCACAGGCACAGCAAAAAGTAAGCAAAGTGGAGGAACAGTTGATGACCTTGAGTCGATGGTGCAGGACTATCTGAATGACTCAACAGAGGTCTTCCTTAATGATGAGCCATTGCAGTATTGGCATGGCAAAAAACAATTGTGGCCACAGCTCTTCAACCTGGCTATAAACTATTTGTCTTGCCCACTCGCAAGTGTGTCTTCTGAACGTGTTTTCAGTGCTGCTGGTGGCATTGTAACTCCCAAACGGAGCCGCCTCTCGCCCAAAAATGTGGAGCGGCTGACAATGATCAAGATGAATCAGCACCTCATACCACCAGATTACAAAGTACGAGAAAGCATGCCGCATGAAGACGAGGAGGACAGCAACGTAGATGAGGGGATTTTTTCTCTGTTCGGTGCCACTGACCTCATCCAGCCTGAATTCGCAGAGTATGATGACGAAATCTTGTTCTTATTCCCTGACACCGAGCCCTGAAAATGAGACAATCAATCAAGAACTTTCTTTTTCGTCCTTATTCACTTTTATTCCTGTGTGCTTTGTGTCTCTCTTTCTTTGTTTTGCACAGTTAATTTAATTCAAACTTTAATCACCTAATCCCAAAAACAAGACCATCATCAGAACTGTCTTCACTTGTTTGCTTATTGATTTGAAGGTGCCGCAGTCTACATTCCTCAGGTTCACAAGTTCTGAAGAACATGCTCCTCTATCCTCCTCCTCCAGACTGCGATTTCCCTCCAAGCAGAGTGCTGGATTACGCCCAATGAAGAAAGACTCAGCACTTGTGGGGGTGTTGTACTTCTTTGCGGGTGAGTTGACGGATTTGGGCCCATTGCTGTGAAGCTCTAATAATGGACAAAAGTGTTTTGGACCAAATATGAGGTGGAAATTTCTTGCCGTTTTTGCTGACTTGCTTGCCTTTGAGGTGCTCTTTGGCGGGATTCCGGGGGTTTGTGTGTAATTTTTGGTGTCTGTCGAAGCACTGCTGCGACAGTCTAATCTTGATTGCATTTGCTTTTCAGGAAATCCGTGGTGGAAAACAGGAGTTATGATGATTGATGATGATGACCTAGCTGAACAGCGCCGCATTTGGAACGAAGGCCGAGAGATATTGTAAGTATGAGATTTAGCTTTTTCGCTGTTTGGGGGTGTTGTCGGGTGGTTTTTTGCGGGTGGGTTGGCGAGTCTTGCCTGGGGCATTCCTGGGAAGGTCTAATACCGGATAGAAGTGTTTTGGACAAAATCCATAAGGAACAGCCTTTTTTTTGCTATTTCTTCTGACATCTTGCTCAATGTAGCGTTTTGGGGGGCTTCCTGCTGTTCATGGGTGGGTTGCGTCCGGGGTCTCTGTCGAAGCACTGCTGCGACAGTCTAATCTTGATTGCATTTGCTTTTCAGGAAATCCGTGGTGGAAAACAGGAGTTATGATGATTGATGATGATGACCTAGCTGAACAGCGCCACATTTGGAACGAAGGCCGAGGGATATTGTAAGTATGAGATTTAGCTTTTTCGCTGTTTGGGGGTGTTGTCGGGTGGTTTTTTGCGGGTGGGTTGGCGGGTCTTGCCTGGGGCATTCCTGGGAAGGTCTAATACCGGATAGAAGTGTTTTGGACAAAATCCATAAGGAACAGCCTTTTTTTTGCCATTTCTTCAGACATCTTGCTCAATGTAGCGTTTTGGGGGGCTTCCTGCTGTTCGTGGGTGGGTTGCGGCCGGGGTCTCTGTCGAAGCACTGCTGCGACAGTCTAATCTTGATTGCATTTGCTTTTCAGGAAATCCGTGGTGGAAAACAGGAGTTATGATGATTGATGATGATGACGACCTAGCTGCACAGCGCCGCGTTTGGACCGAAGGCCGAGAGACATTGTAAGTATGAGATTTAGCTTTTTCGCTGTTTGGGGGTGTTGTGTCAGGTGTTTTTTTGCGGGTGGGTTGGCGGGTCTTGCCTGGGGCATTCCTGGGAAGGTCTAATACCGGCTAGAAGTTTGTTGGACAAAATCCATAAGGAAACACCAGTTTTGGCACTTTTTGTAAGTTAGGGTTCGTTAGGGTTAGCCCTAGCAGCAGGATTGCATGTGTTTAGGGGGGTTCTATTGCAACGCGGTTCTGTTCTTGTAGAGCACTGTTGGAGCGATGCTGGCTATGGATACTTTTGCTTGCTTGCAAGTGGTTTGAATACAATCCACGGTCTGTATTTGGGCCTACTGTTACTTTCAAAGTACGTTTTGTAACCATTTTTCTGCTAGGCATCGTTTTTGGAGATATGATTGGGGTTCTTCTACATTTTTGCGACTGGCTTTAGTAAGGGTCTTGGTGGGAGCATTGCTGGGAAGGTCAAATTTTGTTCTAAAACACAGTAGTACACCCACCTTGAGGGGAAAGATCCGCTATAATATTTTGGCCATACTTATTGATCCTTAAAAAGGTGACTCAGACAGATCACGCAATTTAAAAAATATTGTACTGTCTATTAGGGAAATCAAAGTGTCACTTTTTGAACCACACAGCGTACATACCTTTTATTTATTTATCAGTGGTATTGTAATAGCACTTCCTGTTTTCCGTTCAATAATTACAGGCCGGGTTTCAGTCAACATCCGCCAGGCAGGCAGTGGACAGGGTGTCTCTTCTGTCAGTGGTCACCACATTGATGGACGAAGCGTCAGCTGGAATGGAGGAGTGCCGCCAATAAGAGGAATTGTTTGCTGCATGCAACTTACTTACCAAATTCAACAGGACAACTCCAACAACATACGCAATACAGATACAGTATCCATTGTTGTCTTTTATTCTATGAGTGTGACTGCATGTGCTTACCTTTAGTTTGTAACCAAAGATTGTCTGTATCTTCAATTATTGTTTGTCCATGCTCTGCTTTTTTTTTCTTCTCTCAACAAAACCTACCCAAAAAGAAACCCCCATTCCCATCCATTTTACAAACCCTAACCCTCTTCCCCCGGGCTGTGTTGTTTTGCTTGATGTCTGACTAAAATGACATCAATAATTCCACACACTTGCTGGGGAGGATAAGGTCATAGCAGCAACAGGCTGGTGAAGGAATACAAGGATATCTTCTAGACTTACTCAGCTTCAGTACTATATCTTCTAGTAGTAGTAGCCAATGTCTAATAAATTCAACGCAAGTACTAGTTATACTTGCAAGCAAATACTTTACCATTTGTTAGGCTACATTATGGCACTGTTCTAGTGTACTGTCACCTGCTATTTTCTCGATCGTACCGTAACCGTTGTAATGCTACAGTAAGGAGGACAAACAAGGTTTCGTTTTCTTTTTTTCCATAGGCATGCAACTGCCACTGTGTCACACCACTAGTACCACCGCAATGAGGAAATGTCACCCGCCCAGGATTGACAGCGTTAATCCCCATTTCACGTGGAGCCAGCCCTGGGCCTAGCCCTAATTTCTAACACAAATTACAGGTAAGATAAGCGTTTGGTGGGAGGTAGTATAATGGAGTATTATTTCGGAGTAGACAAGAGATTGACGGTTGTACTACTAAAGTCCTACGACTGTTCAGGAAAACAAAGTTACTGTTACACCCCCGCCCCCCACCCACCAGACTGAAAAGCAGTAAAAAACAGGTATGGTCAGATAAAGTTGAAAAATATATTTATTTAGCCCTAACAAAATAATCTCCCTCACCCACCCTAACCCCAACGATTGTCTCTGAAACGTCCCAAAACGATCCCAACTCCCAAATCCCACCCCCCAAAAGTCTATAAAAAAAGGGCAAGGGACACTCCACTACTGGAGGGTGCTGGTGCTGGTGCATGATGCGGCATGGGCATCATACTCCTTGCGGAGGGTGGCAAGCTCGGAGCGGAGGCCCTTAACCAAGTTCTTATACCTCAGGACCTCCTGCTCCAGGTTGGACATGCGGACTCGTAGGCGGCGTTGGCGTTCCTTGCAGCTCCTGTGGGGGGCAGCTGGTATTTCGGTTGCTTGGCGGTGGCGGTCGTCTTTCTTAGCCCGGCTCGGTCCCGCTGGCTTAGTCACGGAGGAGGATGCAGTGGTCACAGTCGAGGATGTTGCCCCGCTCGACTGCGTGTCCTCCTCCTCCTCCAGGGCCACCAGCCGCCGATACTCGGCGACTGTGGCCTCCAGCCTCCGTTGCCGGGCCAATCTAGCCTGCTCCCTCCTTGTTGTTGATTTGGAAGGAGCAACTATATGAAGAAAGAAAGACATAGTCTGTAACCAATGCTCCTTATTAATAACACAAAGTGATTGAGCCGAAAGTTGGGTCACAGAGTACAAGTAGCAAATTGAAAGCACAGTACATAACTATTGAGGACAGTATCTATGTAACCTCCCACTTCTGCATCCTTGCTCTAACAGTAGTGGTAGTTTAATGAACTAATTCTACGACCACTATGGACTTCCATTACAGTCGACTATGACAGTACACCAGTCTTATTCTTCTTCTTCTCTCTTGTTTAGGGAAATGGGTACGTTATCTTATGCAAGCCGGCAGAATGACATGGACACAGCACAGTGAAGTTGCACCCGAGAAAAAAAGTTGCACACCATGATGAGTGAGACAGACTTGCGTTACTGTACCGGTCCAGTACATGCAGGTGGTGAAGCTATTACTTTTCTATTACGGGTGGCACTGAGAATACTCTGTTACAAGGGCTACTGCTTAATTAATTTACCTTTCACCCTACAGTGCAAATGAGTACTAGAAAAGGAAACTGAAGAAGCTAACTAATTTGATTATCTATCACTTCACATGGGACGTATTTAATGACAGATGAGATGACTTTAGGTGCTTTGCTTAATATTGAGTGAACAGTGATACACCCACACATGAATGACGTACTACAAGTAAACTAAAGTTATTAAGAGAGGTACGGAGTGTCCACCGTAATAACCAGATATATGCTGTGAATGCAAACGCAATACAAAGTACTGCTACTATTCATGGTAGTATTGGACACATTTACAATTTCTTTTCCTTGCCTTCCCTGCACTGGAACGGACGTGCGGGTGCGGTGGTACATGCTCTTCAAGGTAACACTTACTTCACCTGGCGACCATCTACTCTCTCTAGATACACATGTGCTATCTAAGAGTCAGAGAATACCATGCTCCAGGCATCCATTCAGTCAAAGTATACGCACACATACAGTTTCTGTTTCACCCACCCAGGCTGCTGTCCTTCCACCCATCCTTGCTTCATCATTGACCCAGCCATGCACCATACCATATTCTTTCCTTCCCAGCCACCTCTGGGTCCAAGCAAACACATATCGTTCTTCTTTGCCAGCCATCATACAAGTTCGCGTCCCACTTACTTACACCCTTCTTTCGCTTTTCGTTCATCCCATCCATCACGTTCGTCTAAGAACTTATTGGGATTCTTCTCACCAAAAACTTCACAGCTAAGTCGAAGTACATTTCGAGGAGGCTACTACCTGGTTGATTTGTAATTGTAATACACCCGTGCAGAAAGCACACTATGCAGTCTTCAATCTCAATAAGTAAGGAATATATAGCTTACCTGTTTCCGCCACCACCGTTTGATCCCCCACAGGAACGTCCGCCAGCTCTTCTACCGCCGCCTCCTCCCCAGAGGCCTCCGAGTCCTGGTCCAACACAGCCACCTCCGCGCTGGCCCCGTCACCAGATGTTACACCTACAAAGTACATTTAAGAATGTTAGAATACACCACTCACTACTATATAATATTTGGTCTAGGAGAAATGTTAAAAAAACAGAATACAATGTAATAATTTGTGACTGTCTACTCCATAGTAAAAATGTCCCATTTTCCAGGGAAGGCTGTTGTCTTGCTGCACTTTTATGCACAACTGATGAATGCTTGCTTTTGATTTTTAACACGCCCCACTTTTTCTCCTAACAGACAGAAGCTTGACTCCTGAGTCCTAAGAACACGACCAGGATCAAGTTCAAACTAGGTGAGAGTTCGGCTCGACCACAAGAAATGTGTCCAATTAATCGTCAGCACTAACCACTTTTCCGTTTACAGTTAAATAGTTTTATGACAAAGTAGATTTTAATAAATGTGTTTACTTTTAATAAAGCTTTTAAACTTAAATAGACTCTGTGGTTTTTGTTCCTCTAGACTAGAGTGGATGAGCTAAAGGTTTTGGAATTTTTGCAAGCATGAGTGCCTCTGACACTTCTTGACTATGCTGTGACTCCGTACTACTCTCTTGTCCTGCGTACGATAATCTAGAGATCATTGGGGATCTATAATCGGTGACTTCGGGAGCTGAATGACTCTGCCACACTATCTAGTCAGTAAGGAGACAGTGCATAGAGGTATTGCTGAATATAATGGGAGTCCAATGGAATTGCCAAATGTCCAATCTTAGTTAGCTACACAGACAGACTAATAAGAATAGTCTAGTAATACCACAGGGAGTCATATTCGAGGCAGGATAAGAATTTATATCCAGTCTACAAGAAGATCAAAGACGATTTAGAAAAAATCGAATGAGGAACGCTAGGAAAAAATAGGTACTGTTTATTAAAATGTAAACTTACTGGGGCCAGCAAAGGAGCCCTCGCCTGCCCGATCCTGGCCTGCATCCTCAGCACCCTCCTCCTGTGTCCTCTTGCCCTTGGGGGGAGCTGATGTACAACATGAAAGAAAGAAAAACCAGAAAACATGGATGAGATTTTTCAACCAAATCAAACATTTCAAAAGAACAATAACAACATATTTTGGAAAAATAGCAAATAGATAGACAACTATTCCACGGGATCTATATCATGTGGTATACTACGTTATTCGTATTGCCTGATTTGCGGAACGTTGACTTAGAAAGTTCCTATGTAACTCAATAAACAGACTACTAAAGAGGTTTGCCTAGGCCTGGCACTGCAGGCAGCAGTGCGCAACACGTGACAGACAAAGTCCATCCTGCTTGCAGATCAGTGAATACTCAAACTATCAATCCACCCGCCACCACCGCCACTATTTCTTCTTATAGCCATGTGACTGTCTAAAGGAAGGACTGGACTTCAGTCTGTTGGGGCTGATTTAGAAGTCCCTTGCGGAAGTTGCGGCTGATTTTCCTCCATTGTTGCGTGCCTTTTCTGACGCAGCGGCAGAACAAAAGACTCGCCATGGTGTTGGTGCGGCGTATATATTAAAAAAAAAAACACATATGGGCATATGGGCGATGCATCACGTTGTAAAGCCCTGCGCCATCAGGGGGCGTTCCGGCGCAAGGGAGGGCGTACCTGCGCAGGAACGAATCCTAAAAGTGGCTGAGGGAAATCTACAAGATGTCAATCAGTCACTTTTAGGACAATGATGCATGACTCAAACCCTGCGCGCTTGAAGCCGACGTACGGCTTGATGCAGCATTGGGGAGATAGGGTACCCCAGAGCATTGCTGGAGCTGCGCCATCGTTGGCACGCAACTCCAGCAATGCGCTGCCTTTACGGCACAGATGCGTAAGGCTTCTGTGACGTTTTGGGCCAATGGGTGGTGGTGGCATGGCACACAATTACTGCCGCATCCCTGCTACTTTGCAGGGATGCGCCGGTAATTGAAAATATGACCCTTACTGTCTAGCATTACGCAGTTCTTTTCTTTACAGTACACTCATACATAATTTCTCAGGCCAATGAAATGCTTCTGAACACAACATACAAAACAAAGAAGCATAGTAGCAAGCAAGGCTACTGAGAAGGAGAGCAGTGCACCTGAAATGCATAGAAGATTTTGAAATATAATTTACCTCAATGTAATCGGCAGCATTATTGCTCTTGGTAAAGAACAAAGATTTGCAAATAACAGAGCAGGATAAAACAGAGTAGTAAATGTACTACTACTACTACTCACCAAGCCCGGGGACCTCTACGCCGAGCGCGTCCAGCAAGTCCCGCTCCCGGTCCATGACATCGGTCCAGCGGTGGGTGGCCTGGTTATATGTGCGCCGGACCCCAGAGATCTTGAACATGGCCCGGCACACCTTCTCCCACCGCTTGCGACGCTCCCGGATGCCATAGCCGGTCGCGATCTTGCCGCCTCCCAGGATCGTCTTGGGGAGGCGGCGCTGGACGTGGAAGATCAGTGCCGCCACTTCCTCCGCGCTGAAGATCTCCCTCGGGACCACTTGCTCCCCCCTTAAACGCCCGCACGGGAGCCGGGCACGGGGTGCGGGACCCTTCCCCTTCTCAGGGTGCTTCCCGGCTCCCTTTACCATGGTCTGGGCAGAAATAAACTTAAATGATAAAGAAGAAATAGAATAGTGAAGAAGAAAAGAAAAGAGTTTAAAAAAGTAGTTTAAAAGTAACTAAAAGCTGCAGAAAACACAAAAATATAGAGCTAGAAAAATAGAGGGATAGATAATAAGTAAAATTAGATCAAAAAAACTTCAAACAAGCAAAGGATGGCAGAGATTGAGAGAGGATAGAGAAAGTATGCCCAGAACCATAGCAATGAATGAGAAACAAGATGGCCGCGCCCGTTCACGACCGCGTGGGTAAGTTCGCGCGAGATTTTCCTTGCGAGTACGCGCGAAATTGTACTAGCGAGCAGCACACTTTGCGAGATTACACATAGCGGGCGGAAACGGAATTACGTCACGCCAACAAGATGGCCGCGCCCGTGTACGACCGATAGGGTAACTTGGCAAACGTATAGCTAGAAGCGCCTCGCGAACACGCGCAAGATCACGCGAACATACACGTCGCAACAAAAACAATTTTGTATTCGCACGTATTCGCGGCTTCCGAAATCGATCTCGCACGGATTCGCGCCCCAAAAAACGCGCGAAATTGCAGAAAAAACTATTTTAGCTAAACTGAAAGCAATGAGCAGGTGCAAAAGTTCAAACTTAACATTAGTAACATTCAAGGTAGTGCTTCCTGATGGGCCCCTCCAGAGTTTGCAACTATTCTATGACCCTGCTATGACCCAAACAGCAGGCTCATAGAATAGCACCATAAAGGTCCTGTGAAAAAAAAAATTCACTGCAACAAAAAGCAAATTACAGATAAGGAAGGAAGCAGGTGCCAGCCAGACTGGAACTTTCAAAATTACTGACACATTAATGAAACACAAATTAATTGATGGCAGTTGAAGAAGGGCAGGTGTGCTTGCTTTTTTCAACCACCATAATCTACAGTGATAAATAAACCTAATAGGTGCCAGTGAGGATGTACCAGAGGGTGGCATGGGTGTCCCAGAGGGTGGCAGTGGTGAAACAGAGGGTGCTGTGAACCTGTGATGATAAACCAGACGTAGAAACAACATAGTCGCGGCCGTTGCGAGCCGAAAAGTAAGTTCGCAATTGCGAACTTGTCCCAAAATCGGCGCGAACACGCGCCAACACAAAAAACGGAAAAATCCGCAAATCCGCTAGAGTTCGCGGATCTTCGCGGATTGCGAATCCGTAAATACGCAAGTTTGCGGATTGCCAATCCGCAAAATCCGCCCATGCTTATCTGCAATCCCTCATTCGCTAGGCATGATTCCACTCTTACAGGCATTTACCGTAATGTACAGCCCCTCTCAGTACACCCAGACTACACTTCGTAAAATCATAAATACATGTTTTGCCCAACAGTAAGGCCAGGCCTATCCTCTGTAGTTCATCGCCAATGTAAGGAGGAAAAAATAAACTGAAGAGCATGCCAAAATTCTCTACAGACACTGCCAATCCTCACACATTTTACTTACCAATTGGCCATTTAGGCCAACCTCCAATTTACCTCTGCTCTGCCACCATCAGTCACCTGGTGCCGAACCCGGGATTTGAACCCTGGTTGCCTGGATCGAAGGCAGGAACTTACCCACTGGACCACACTGGTTTCCATGTAAATAGCCTATCAAATTGTCCTTATGTCATGGTCATCCTTTTTATGTGCAATGGAAGCTGCAGGGAAGGACACCAAGGCCTGTATGTTGCTTATAGTTACTACTGCAATCCTCAAGACCACCAAGGAGCTATAGCTCAAAGGTAAGACTTGTACCTTTGGTGGGGACAGCCCTCACAGGCCAGGGTTCGAATCCTGCCAATGCTGTAGAAGTTTACCAAGGTGGGAAATTTTCAAACAGTAAATTTTTTTTTTTTTGCTAAGTTTTTTTTGGCAGGTTTGTCCAAACATTTCAAATGTTTTCCCTCATGACCTTCTACCAACCGCCCTATTTCTCAAGTAGGTGCAATAGGGACAAGGCCTTATCTTCCTTTATCAATGTCTTCATTCTTTGTCCTTTAAGTTTGGTTAATTGCAGAGTGCAATTGTGGTATTGGGGGTTATAACTGAGCACAAGAATGCAAGGAAGGTGCTACACTTATTGTAAAATAGGTTGGAGGATGGTGATTTTTCATTTTGGTGTGAGCCACTCGCTCAAATCAGGGGTTTGGTGCCAGTGAACTTGGATAGAAATAAAAGTCAAGTATGAACTCTGGCTAATGAAATGATGGGTTGAGTTTGAGGCAAGCTAGAGTCCATTTATTAGGTGCAATAAGAAGCTAGAAAGATTGTTTCCTTTAAGAGACAGACAAGGGCAGAGTCAAGCCTTTGCTCTAGTAGGTCTGCATCATGCCTGCTGCAGGATGTGAAGGAATTGACCTCCACAGCAGTGCGCTGTGCCAGACTGGGCTGCGCTGGGCTGGGCTGGGCCTGCCCTGGCACTGTGGATTTAATCACCCACCTCCTTCCTTTGAGGAACGCTCACGAACGCCCACAAACGCCCTTGTTCTGTTTACAGGCTGACAGCAGGCAATTTAGGACCCTGCTAAATGAGGGTGATGTCCCCATGTGCTTCCTTTGAGTGGCAAAATCCTTCGTCTAAGGCAGGTGGGCTTTTTAAACATTTGGTTGAAGACCATATGTTGAAGGCGGTATCACGGCACAAGCCGCCGACCGTCTCAGAAGAAAGTATGCATGGGAGGACATTATTTGCATAGGACTGCCCTCTTCTCAGACCCATTCTTATGCTGCAGTTGCCATGAAGTGTTACTAGAGGGCAGCAGTATGAACAAAAGAGCACACTGAGGCTTTTCTTCTGCTTGCTGACATGATTCTTGTTCATGGTGGTCTTGCAGGGCCTAAGGAGTGAAGGACTGCGATGACTGAGGGGATGAGGAATGGCTGGCCTGTATTTGTGGTGAAGGGGGAATATTTGGAAGGTAAACAGCAAGATGAAAGCGTCAAAGTATATATGTTTGCTGAGTGATTGAGTCTGTGTGTCACTTGTCTCTTTGAAGGGACATGTGAGAAAGGAACAGCAGCAACATAGACTTCAGATGGGAGAGCAAGCAAGGATGAATATTTCCCTCAAATCCGAATACATACAGCACCTCAAAGATGACACGTGCGATATGATGTTCTGCAATTGTAAGGATTTGCCATGTGTGGTGCATAAATATGCATGGTTAGTGAGGTTTTTCCCAGAATGTGAGTATCGTTAGGCTGGCAAATGTCAGGCACTACTTTGGGGGTAAGAGGCCAAGAAAAAAATTGGGAAGTTTGATACAGTCATCTGTAGGATCGAAAGACACTGGGGAATCGTTACAGAGGGAGCCAGGCTGCACAAAATGTGGTAACAGTTGGACAGAAATCTTTAGCAGGGACTTTTGACTACCCCCAATGTGGGACCAGGACCACAGCACCTCTGTGCCTCTAAAACGTATTTTGACCTCTGGACACCACCATCTCAATACCCCTCAAATGTTCCTTCCTGGTACCCCAGCTTTGGTAGTGCATCAACTAGGTTTCAATCATTTGAGTGACCACAAACACCCTTCCTATGTGCCTTCTATTTACATTCAGTCAGTAACCCAGCTGCTTCGTTCTCTGTTCAATCTCAAGCGACAGTTGGATGCACATTGCAGGGGTATACAGGCATTTACCGTAATGTACAGCCCCTCTCAGTACACCCAGACTACACTTCGTAAAATCATAAATACATGTTTTGCCCAACAGTAAGTCCAGGCCTTTCCTCTGTAGTTCATAGCCAATGTAAGGAGGAAAAAATAAACTGAAGAGCATGCCAAAATTCTCTACAGACACTGCCAATCCTCACACTTCTGCCTATTTGCATGCCGAGGTTATTCACTATGACCCACCAAACCAATTGCCAACAGTAGCCTCTCCCTGCCTCATTCGTATGCTCCGATGCCACCTTTATTTAGCAATTGTTAGTGCTCTAGGATTTCGTAGCGCGATTCGCTATAGCCTCTGTTTTCAACAGAAATGTCCTAAAGGTACCTATACCAATCTGCAGGGTGGGGAGGAGGGGACTGCTGCTGCTGGCAGTAAAATGTTGGGGCACCCCACCTGCAAAAATACAGCCACATGCTCCTTGTTGTACCTTTCAATACAATAACTGCAGCAGAATCGTATGGTCACCCCTGTTGGTAAAAGAAACTGTCAAACAGCCTTTTGCCCCCCCCTCTCCCCCATTGCCCCTAACCAGTTGGGGTACACCCCATGAGGGAGGATCAGAGCAATAAAAACTAATGGTAGCCCCCCAAAAAGTACCTAGAAGCCATGCTGTTCTGTGCACCTCATCGCCCATCACGTTGCACCCAAGCACCTTTTAATACTGCTCCCCCAAATTTTGACTGCCCCCTCCCAACAGAAATCAGAGAGTATAAGGGGTGCATTAAAAAAGTTTTTGCAGTTCCCCACCATAAGTCAGGATCCCTTCACAGTCCCTCAGTACCTACGCCTATTCCTCTGCTGTCTGACCCCACCCAATCTCACTAAGCTCCTCCCAAACCCCTCCTCTGCTGTCTGACCCCACCTAATCTGCCCAGGCTCCTCCCCCTTCCTCTCTGAGCCCACCCAATCTGACTAGGCTCCTCCCAAACCCCTCCTCTGCTGTCTGACCCCACCAAATCTGCCCAGGCTCCTCCCCCTTCCTCTCTGACCCCACCCAATCTGAATAGGCTCCTCCCAAACCCCTCCTCTGCTGTCTGACCCCACCCTTTCTGTCCAGGCTCCACCTATACTCCTCCTCTCTGACCCCACCCAATCTGCTCAGGCTCCTCCCCCTTCCTCTCTAACCCCACCCAATCTGACTAGGCTCCTCCCAAACCCCCTCCTCTGCTGTCTGACCCCACCCTTTCTGTCCAGGCTCCTCCTATACTCCTCCTCTCTGACCCCACCCAATCTGACTAGGCTCCTCCCAAACCCCTCCTCTGCTGTCTGACCCCACCCTTTCTGTCCAGGCTCCACCTATACTCCTCCTCTCTGACCCCACCCAATCTGCTCAGGCTCCTCCCCCTTCCTCTCTAACCCCACCCAATCTGACTAGGCTCCTCCCAAACCCCCTCCTCTGCTGTCTGACCCCACCCTTTCTGTCCAGGCTCCTCCTATACTCCTCCTCTCTGACCCCACCCACTCTGCTCAGGCTCCTCCCCCTTCCTCTCTGAGCCCACCCAATCTGCCCAGGCTCCTCCCCCTTCCTCTCTGAGCCCACCCAATCTGACTAGGCTCCTCCCAAACCCCTCCTCTGCTGTCTGACCCCACCCTTTCTGTCCTGGCTCCTCCTATACTCCTCCCTGACCCCACCCAATCTGCCCAGGCTCCTCCCCCTTCCTCTCTGACCCCACCCAATCTGCTCAGGCTCCTCCCCCTTCCTCTCTAACCCCACCCAATCTGACTAGGCTCCTCCCAAACCCCTCCTCTGCTGTCTGACCCCACCCAATCTGCCCAAACCCCTCCTCTGCTGTCTGACCCCACCCAATCTCACTAGGCTCCTCCCAAACCCCTCCTCTGCTGTCTGACCCCACCCAATCTCACTAAGCTCCTCCCAAACCCCTCCTCTGCTGTCCCCACCCAATCTGCCCAGGCTCCTCCCAAACCCCTCCTCTGCTGTCCCCACCCAATCTGACTAGGCTCCTCCCAAACCCCTCCTCTGCTGTCTGACCCCACCCAATCTGCCCAGGCTCCTCCCCCTTCCTCTCTGAGCCCTCCCAATCTGCCCAGGCTCCTCCCCCTTCCTCTCTGAGCCCACCCAATCTGACTAGGCTCCTCCCAAACCCCTCCTCTGCTGTCTGACCCCACCCAATCTGACTATGCTCCTCCCAAACCCCTCCTCTGCTGTCTGACCCCACCCAATCTGACTAGGCTCCTCCCAAACCCCTCCTCTGCTGTCTGACCCCACCCTTTCTGTCCAGGCTCCACCTATACTCCTCCTCTCTGACCCCACCCTTTCTGTCCAGGCTCCTCCTATACTCCTCCTCTGCTGTCTGACCCCACCCAATCTGCCCAGGCTCCTCCCCCTTCCTCTCTGAGCCCACCCAATCTGACTAGGCTCCTCCCAAACCCCTCCTCTGCTGTCTGACCCCACCCAATCTCACTAAGCTCCTCCCAAACCCCTCCTCTGCTGTCTGACCCCACCCAATCTGCCCAGGCTCCTCCCCCTTCCTCTCTGACCCCACCCAATCTGACTAGGCTCCTCCCAAACCCCTCCTCTGCTCTCTGACCCCACCCTTTCTGTCCAGGCTCCACCTATACTCCTCCTCTCTGACCCCACCCTTTCTGTCCAGGCTCCACCTATACTCCTCCTCTCTGACCCCAACCAATCTACCCAGGCTCCTCCCCCTCCTCCCAAACCCCTCCTCTGCTGTCTGACCCCACCCAATCTCACTAAGCTCCTCCCAAACCCCTCCTCTGCTGTCTGACCCCACCCAATCTGCCCAGGCTCCTCCCCCTTCTTCTCTGAGCCCACCCAATCTGCCCAGGCTCCTCCCCCCCGACCCAATCTGCTCAGGCTCCTCCCCCTTCCTCTCTGACCCCACCCAGTCTGCCCAGGCTCCTCCCAAACCCCTCCTTTGCTGTCTGACCCCACCCAATGTGCCCAGGCTCCTCCCCCTTCCTCTCTGACCCCCCCATGTGACTAGGCTCCTCCTGAACCCCTCCTCTCTGACCACCCCCAATCTGACTACACACAACACCTGTTCCCTTTCTTTCACCTGTCTCTCTTCAGGCCACACCTTTTTTACTTACCAACCAATCTGCAATCCCTCATTCGCTAGGCATGATTCCACTCTTACACAACACACAGACACATTTTACTTACCAATTGGCCATTTAGGCCCACCTCCAACTTACCTCTGCTCTGCCACCATCAGTCACCTGGTGCCGAACCCGGGATTTGAACCCTGGTTGCCTGGATCAAAGGCAGGAACTTACCCACTGGACCACACTGGTTTCCATGTAAATAGCCTATCAAATTGTCCTTATGTCATGGTCATCCTTTTTATGTGCAATGGAAGCTGCAGGGAAGGACACCAAGGCCTGTATGTTGCTTATAGTTACTACTGCAATCCTCAAGACCACCAAGGAGCTATAGCTCAAAGGTAAGTCTTGTACCTTTGGTGGGGACAGCCCTCACAGGCCAGGGTTCGAATCCTGCCAATGCTGTAGAAGTTTACCAAGGTGGGAAATTTTCAAACAGTAAATTTTTTTTTTTTTGCTAAGTTTTTTTTGGCAGGTTTGTCCAAACATTTCAAATGTTTTCCCTCATGACCTTCTACCAACCGCCCTATTTCTCAAGTAGGTGCAATAGAGACAAGGCCTTATCTTCCTTTATCAATGTCTTCATTCTTTGTCCTTTAAGTTTGGTTAATTGCAGAGTGCAATTGTGGTATTGGGGGTTATAACTGAGCACAAGAATGCAAGGAAGGTGCTACACTTATTGTAAAATAGGTTGGATGATGGTGATTTTTCATTTTGGTGTGAGCCACTCGCTCAAATCAGGGGTTTGGTGCCAGTGAACTTGGATAGAAATAAAGGTCAAGTATGAACTCTGGCTAATGAAATGATGGGTTGAGTTTGAGGCAAGCTAGAGTCCATTTATTAGGTGCAATAAGAAGCTAGAAAGATTGTTTCCTTTAAGAGACAGACAAGGGCAGAGTCAAGCCTTTGCTCTAGTAGGTCTGCATCATGCCTGCTGCAGGATGTGAAGGAATTGACCTCCACAGCAGTGCGCTGAGCCAGACTGGGCTGCGCTGGGCTGCGCTGGGCTGGGCTGGGCCTGCCCTGGCACTGTGGATTTAATCACCCACCTCCTTCCTTTGAGGAACGCTCACGAACGCCCACAAACGCCCTTGTTCTGTTTACAGGCTGACAGCAGGCAATTTAGGACCCTGCTAAATGAGGGTGATGTCCCCATGTGCTTCCTTTGAGTGGCAAAATCCTTCGTCTAAGGCAGGTGGGCTTTTTAAACATTTGGTTGAAGACCATATGTTGAAGGCGGTATCACGGCACAAGCCGCCGACCGTCTCAGAAGAAAGTATGCATGGGAGGACATTATTTGCATAGGACAGCCCTCTTCTCAGACCCATTCTTATGCTGCAGTTGCCATGAAGTGTTACTAGAGGGCAGCAGTATGAACAAAAGAGCACACTGAGGCTTTTCTTCTGCTTGCTGACATGATTCTTGTTCATGGTGGTCTTGCAGGGCCTAAGGAGTGAAGGACTGCGATGACTGAGGGGATGAGGAATGGCTGGCCTGTATTTGTGGTGAAGGGGGAATATTTGGATGGTAAACAGCAAGATGAAAGCGTCAAAGTATATATGTTTGCTGAGTGATTGAGTCTGTGTGTCACTTGTCTCTTTGAAGGGACATGTGAGAAAGGAACAGCAGCACCATAGACTTCAGATGGGAGAGCAAGCAAGGATGAATATTTCCCTCAAATCCGAATACATACAGCACCTCAAAGATGACACGTGCGATATGATGTTCTGCAATTGTAAGGATTTGCCATGTGTGGTGCATAAATATGCATGGTTAGTGAGGTTTTTCCCAGAATGTGAGTATCGTTAGGCTGGCAAATGTCAGGCACTACTTTGGGGGTAAGAGGCCAAGAAAAAAATTGGGAAGTTTGATACAGTCATCTGTAGGATCGAAAGACACTGGGGAATCGTTACAGAGGGAGCCAGGCTGCACAAAATGTGGTAACAGTTGGACAGAAATCTTTAGCAGGGACTTTTGACTACCCCCAATGTGGGACCAGGACCACAGCACCTCTGTGCCTCTAAAACGTATTTTGACCTCTGGACACCACCATCTCAATACCCCTCAAATGTTCCTTCCTGGTACCCCAGCTTTGGTAGTGCATCAACTAGGTTTCAATCATTTGAGTGACCACAAACACCCTTCCTATGTGCCTTCTATTTACATTCAGTCAGTAACCCAGCTGCTTCGTTCTCTGTTCAATCTCAAGCGACAGTTGGATGCACATTGCAGGGGTATACAGGCATTTACCGTAATGTACAGCCCCTCTCAGTACACCCAGACTACACTTCGTAAAATCATAAATACATGTTTTGCCCAACAGTAAGGCCTGGCCTTTCCTCTGTAGTTCATAGCCAATGTAAGGAGGAAAAAATAAACTGAAGAGCATGCCAAAATTCTCTACAGACACTGCCAATCCTCACACTTCTGCCTATTTGCATGCCGAGGTTATTCACTATGACCCACCAAACCAATTGCCAACAGTAGCCTCTCCCTGCCTCATTCGTATGCTCCGATGCCACCTTTATTTAGCAATTGTTAGTGCTCTAGGATTTCGTAGCGCGATTCGCTATAGCCTCTGTTTTCAACAGAAATTTCCTAAAGGTACCTATACCAATCTGCAGGGTGGGGAGGAGGGGGGCTGCTGCTGCTGGCAGTAAAATGTTGGGGCACCCCACCTGCAAAAATACAGCCACATGCTCCTTGTTGTACCTTTCAATACAATAACTGCAGCAGAATCGTATGGTCACCCCTGTTGGTAAAAGAAACTGTCAAACAGCCTTTTGCCGCCCCCTCTCCCCCGTTGCCCCTAACCAGTTGGGGTACACCCCATGAGGGAGGATCAGAGCAATAAAAACTAATGGTAGCCCCCCAAAAAGTACCTAGAAGCCATGCTGTTCTGTGCACCTCATCGCCCTTCACGTTGCGCCCAAGCACCTTTTAATACTGCTCCCCCAAATTTTGACTGCCCCCTCCCAACAGAAATCAGAGAGTATAAGGGGTGCATTAAAAAAGTTTTTGCAGTTCCCCACCATAAGTCAGGATCCCTTCACAGTCCCTCAGTACCTACGCCTATTCCTCTGCTGTCTGACCCCACCCAATCTCACTAAGCTCCTCCCAAACCCCTCCTCTGCTGTCTGACCCCACCCAATCTGCCCAGGCTCCTCCCCCTTCCTCTCTGACCCCACCCAATCTGACTAGGCTCCTCCAAAACCCCTCCTCTGCTGTCTGACCCCACCCTTTCCGTCCAGGCTCCTCCTATACTCCTCTCTGACCCCACCAAATCTGCCCAGGCTCCTCCCCCTTCCTCTCTGACCCCACCCAATCTGACTAGGCTCCTCCCAAACCCCTCCTCTGCTGTCTGACCCCACCCTTTCTGTCCAGGCTCCTCCTATACTCCTCCTCTCTGACCCCACCAAATCTGCCCAAGCTCCTCCCCCTTCCTCTCTAACCCCACCCAATCTGACTAGGCTCCTCCCAAACCCCTCCTCTGCTGTCTGACCCCACCCAATCTGCCCAGGCTCCTCCCCTTCCTCTCTGAGCCCACCCAATCTGCCCAGGCTCCTCCCCCTTCCTCTCTGACCCCACCCAATTTGACTAGGCTCCTCCCAAACCCCTCCTCTGCTGTCTGACCCCACCCAATCTGCCAGGCTCCTCCCCATTCCTCTCTGAGCCCACCCAATCTGACTAGGCTCCTCCCAAACCCCTCCTCTGCTGTCTGACCCCACCCAACCTGCCCAGGCTCCTCCCCCTTCCTCTCTGACCCCACCCAATCTGACTAGGCTCCTCCCAAACCCCTCCTCTGCTGTCTGACCCCACCCTTTCTGTCCAGGCTCCACCTATACTCCTCCTCTCTGACCCCACCCAATCTGCCCAGGCTCCTCCCCTTCCTCTCTGACCTCACCCAATCTGACTAGGCTCCTCCCAAACCCCTCCTCTGCTGTCTGACCCCACCCTTTCTGTCCAGGCTCCTCCTATACTCCTCCTCTCTGACCCCACCCAATCTGCCCAGGCTCCTCCCCCTTCCTCTCTGACCCCCACCCAATCTGCTCAGGCTCCTCCCCCTTCCTCTCTAACCCCACCCAATCTGACTAGGCTCCTCCCAAACCCCTCCTCTGCTGTCTGACCCCACCCTTTCTGTCCAGGCTCCTCCTATACTCCTCCTCTCTGTGTGGTAAATAAATAAATAATACCTCTATTTTTGACTGGATATAACAATAACAGATAGCTCAATAAATAAGAGTCAAGATTCGAGGTAGTAGGAGTTTTGCAGGTTTAATACAGCATAAAGGACAGGAACAGGACAACCTGCACGGGCAAGATCTGGGATGGCTAGCGCTGCACAACACTTAATAACAGTACACAAGTATATATACTAAAACAATTGCATTACAGTGAATACAGTAGGCGTGGCCTGTAGCAGTCGCGAAAGATAAGGCTGAAAGTAGGTGTAACAGGAGGCGTGAACATAGACATGTGATGTAAACGTAACAGAATATGTCATAAATGGGGCGGAAACATGGAGGGGGCTACCTAAGGAGCCGGGACCTCTGACCTAGTGGTGCGCGCAAACTGGCAATGACGTGTTACTAGGGAGAAGCTGGGGGCTATGACTTCTGTGCTAGAAGCAGAGACTGAAGTCTGGAGAGTCAGGGCGACATGTGCCTAAACACTATCTAGTATCTGATGTTTAGAGAACATGTTGATAGAATCCAAAAGTTATCAGGGCAAAGGCTAACAGACACTAAGACTGGTGCATGCATTATTCTACATGTAGTGCGTGTAAAGGAATATTAAATGACCATTAATACAGTATTTCTCTTACATGGAGACGTAAAGGCTAGACTGTGACGGAAACTATTGATGCGATTCAGTAGTTTAGGAATGCAGGGAAGGAGGGCTGGACTGATAACTAGAATCATAACATACTCTTGGCAGACTGGCAGGCAGAGCCAGGCCGAGCCGGGCACTGTGAGGCAGGAAGTAAGTGAAGGGTCAGGAATACAGGTGGGGGCTGTATCGCTCCTCAGCGAGGATTCAGGAGACAGGAGCTGAATCTGGTGTCCGGGCCCTTTTGAGGCCTAGAAACGGGGACTTTACAATGAAATAACGTGCACACTGAGAAACGTGGCAACGTAGCTTTACATAGGCCTGATATTCGTTGTATTCACAAAAACTGGAGACTGGCATACTAGAGATGGACACAACTGTAATTGCGTCTTTAATTGATCATGGGGAATACATATGCATATTAATCATGCACATATAACATAGCATGGGGAACACGTAGGGACACAGAACATGGCAAAATTTACTTTTCCACATTCCCTCCTTGTCACTACGTTTCCATCAGGAAACATCAATATTCATGATACCATCTATCATTTCATACAGTATCATTTGCTCGTCTCAAATTTTCTTGGAACGGGTTTTAGAACGGGACTTAGGACTAGGAATACAAGAGGTAGCACAAATGCCGCAAATCGCAGGGCCACATTGTATACAGAGGCAGCAACTGAATATGATCGCTACTGCAATACCTAGAAATGACAATACTTTCCATCCCCAAGCAGAAATTATACTCCAGAGCCAACCGGACCATGTCCAGGTGCCTGGATTCTGGTGTAACTGATGGGCAATTTTATGAAGTCTGGTTATAGCTGAATAAACAGACGGCGCGTTATTAGGAATGAAAATGCAGCAACTAGATCCGATGACTCTACATGCCCCGCCCCTATCGGCCAATATGACGTCAAGGACGAGACGATTCTGCAAAACTACAAATCTCATAGCAGATTGCTCTTCAGTTAAGTTACCTAGAGCAGAGGCAGTCTCATTCACTACGGCTTCAAGGGTTCTGGTTAATCTACGTATTAACTTACTATTCTGGATAGGTCCTATAAAGAAAAAGAAACCTCTATTGAAATCTGTATACTGTTCTAGAGCAGTTTCAGTATAATCGACAATTGGGGACTCGATCTCCCTTCTATGTCTAATGTGTACTAGATGTGTGTTTCTATGATAATCAGATGGGGCTAGGAAAACTGGTGGCAGTAGGAAGGCAATGTAACAGGTTCCCTCCCAATCGAGGGGCAGACAAACATATGCGGTCTGACCACAAACAAAATAAGAATGACGTGAAGCTTTGAAAATAGATTTCCCACTGTCACTATACTTGACAATAGTAGTACAATCACTATGTCCCACATGTGCGGAACCATTCTTTCGGACACATAATTCGCCTTTGACTGGTAGTACTGAAATAGCAGGTAAGTCTGGAGTAGGATCAGACTGAACATTCAGGACCATGAAATTCGAAGAATAATTACCTAAATTATACACTTCATTTTCTAGATCTAACCCGGTTCTATGGGGAAGACCTTGCTTGTCTGGAAAACATGTACTGTTTAGAAGGGACATATCATTTGAAGATGACGTTAACGTGGACCATGCTCCACACGAACCATTATGTGAAAATGGATAAGGAAAGAGTGGCAGAACTCCCTTCGGTGTCTGGAAAGGGGGGAGTCGACCACACACCCAACAATTAGTGGCATTGCTGGTCTGGTGTGAATAATGTAACATACGGATAAATGAATTATTGCGCATAGCAAGACGATAAGATAGTTCATGAGGAGGCAGATCACTAAATGTGTGCTCTACTGTAGCATTAGAAGACTTATTTACATGAGAAATTGAAAAACATAAATGAAATGCATAACTTGTGCAGGTAAACATCAAGCTCAAAAATAATATGAAACTCAGAAAAACGATACATCGGATTGAGTTTTGACTAACTCTCTCACTATGGGGGTCTATCTTATACATGTCAGAAACCTGTCTAACCGTTTCACCTAGGGGAGGACTTAGACAATTAAACTGGCTGACTTATTTTACTAGACCGGAGCTTACGTTTATACTCCTGCTGCGGAGTTTCCTCTAACAGGGAGGGCTTGGTATCAATGTCATTTGCGGGACAGTCCTTGAGAATAGTATTTTGGCAGTCTTTGAAATCCTGGCAATCCTCGGAAATGTTTTTAGAAGAGGTTGTAGTTCTGAGTCCGTGAAATGTTTTAACATGAGACAGGTGGACCCACCCCTTCCTGCCTTCCAGCTTGACGGCAGTACGGGTGGTCAAGAGGACTTGCTTCGGTTCCTTCCAGCGAGGCTCCAGCGGACTTGAACGATCGAAATTCCTCACGAGAACCAAGCTCCCTGGAACGATCTCATGCGGTTTCACCTCGGTATTGTCTGGAAATGCGGCAGCAACCTGTGAACGACAAGAGTGGAGGGCAGACATCAAGGAAGCTAGGTAATCTGTCAGCATATTACTGGAAACATCTGTAATACTTCGGGGTCTAGGTGTACCCCACATATTAGGGGGGCGGCCGAATACGACCTCATAAGGGGACAGACCTGATCTGGAATGTGCGACCATGCGCATATAGAATAGGGCGACTGGCAGAGCTACTAGCCAGTCCACACCTTTCTCTTTACATATCTTTGCAATGCGGATTTTCAGGGTCTGGTTATGTCTCTCTACGAGACCTGCTGCTTCAGGATGGCGTACACAATGAAACTTCCACTGGTACCCTAACAGAAGGGAAACGTGCTTCATGAGTTCAGATGAGAATGGCTGGCCGTTATCAGAATACACGACCCTAGGGAGTCCATAGCGGGGGAAGAATTCACGAACCAGCTGCTTGGCAGTGGTCGCGGCTGTGTAATCTGGGACTGGATATGCTTCTGTCCACCTGGACAAAGCGCATACAACTACAAGGACATATTTGAAACCTCGACATCGCTCCATCTGAATGTAATCCATCTGGAGGACTTCAAAAGGGTGGTCAGGGGGCTGGAATCCACCTTGTTCCACCGGGACACTTTTACCTGGATTAAACTGACAACATATCATACAGGTACGGACTTTCTGCTTGGCTGCAGCTCGTAAATGCTTGTTGAACCAAATGTTCTGGATACTGTCTAACATGGCTTTTTCTCCTAAATGTGCAGGACTATGTGCGGCATTAATAATGACTTGAACCATTGAGTCGGGGAGAAACCATGTGGCTTTTCCCTTCGTCAACCATCCTTGATCTGTCTGGACCCCTCCTTGTTCGGACCATTTCTTGATTTCATCGGGAGTAGCATGTGACTGGATGTCTATGACATCTTGAGTGGGGTCCTTAACTGTCATACAAGTAGTCTGTTCTAGAGTGGATGTCGGTGTCTTGTTAACTGGTATGTCTGGTGTCTGTGCTGTAAGTTTGGCTGTTCGATCTGCTAGATCATTTCCTTGAGAAATAATGTCAGTAACCTTAGTATGTGCTTTGCACTTCATGATAGCGATAGCTGTCGGTAAATGTATTGCATCTAACAGAGCCTGAATGAGGAGACCATGCTGAATCTTGGTCCCATGAGAAGTCATGAAACCTCTCTCCTGCCAGAGCACTCCGAAGTCGTGTACGACTCCAAATGCGTAGCGTGAATCTGTGTAAATATTAACTTTCAGGTTCTTGGCGTGTATGCAGGCTTGAGTCAGAGCAACTAGCTCTGCTGCTTGAGCAGACAGGGTGTCAATACGGTGTGTCTCTATAACTTTAGTGTCAGTAGTCACTGCATACGCGGCTACTAGATTTCCTGTACTTGTTCTCATACATGAACCATCCACATAAAGTGTCAGGTCGGGATCTGGTAATGGAATATCTGTCAAATCTTGTCTTGGTTTTGTCATGGTGTTAACTACTTCCACACAGTCATGTGTGGCAGAATTTGAAGTAACTGACGGTAACAGTGTAGCAGGATTCAGAACATTGCAGCGTCTGATTTCTATGTGTGGCTGGAACAGTGTCAGTTCATAACCTGTCAAACGTGCAATTGTCAAGTGCTGAGTCTGTGTTTGGTTTAAAAGAACTTCCACGGAGTGTGGAACCTGTACTGTCAGGGAGTGTCCTAATACTATGGAATCACTTTGTCTGATAGCTAGTGCTGTGGCTGCAACTGACTTGAGGCACGCAGGCAGAGCCTGGGCTACAGGATCTAGTGTGCTCGAAAAATAAGCACAGGGCTTGTATTGTCCTGCTTGATCTTGTGTGAGAACAGATAATGCTGTACCATCACGTTCTGTGACAAAAAGTGTAAAAGGCTTACTGTAGTTAGGTGTTGTTAGAACTGGAGCTTGGCATAAAGCTTTCTTCAACTCATTGAAACTAAGTGTATGTTCAGATGTCCAAGGGAGGACAGTCAATACGGCTGCCTCCTGTGTCGTTAACTGTATCAGTGGCTTAGCTAGAAATGCATACTGAGGAATCCATTGTCTGCAATAAGAAGTAAGGCCGATAAAAGCACGTACCTCCTTCTGGGTCTTGGGCTGAGGAAGACTCGCTATTAACTGGATACGGCCTGGTGTCAACTGCCTACCCCACTTGGACAGTAAGTGGCCTAAGTAGATCACTTGCTGGACACAGAATTGAAGCTTCGAAGGGGACACCTTGTGCCCCATCTCGGCTAGGAAATACAGAACTGTAAGTGACGCTCGCTCGCAAGCACGTACAGAACGGGCTGTGATCAGTAGATCATCGACATACTGGAGCAGGGCAGTGTCAGTCGGCATGTGAATATTGTCTAGCTGTCTCTTAAGTGCTTGACTGTAAATGCTAGGACTTACTGTGAAACCTTGCGGAGCTCGTGTAAATTTATAGCTCCTTCCATTTAAACAGAATCCGAAAAGAAACTGGCCGTCTGGATGAATGGGGACACTGAAAAACGCGTTCTTGAGGTCTATGACTGTGAAAAATGTGGCTTCAGAATCAATGGCTGTCAATAGGGATGAAATATCTGGAACCACTGGGTACCGGGGAATAATACATTTATTGAGTTCTCGAAGGTCAATCACTAATCGATATACTGGTGGTGCATTTGGATCAGTACGTTTCATGACTGGAATGATCGGAGAGTTACATACATTGGAGTCAGTTTCTACAACCACTCCTTGAGCAATAAGCTCGTCAATAATTTTGGATAAGGCTGCTACAGCCTCAGGTGGCAATCAGTACTGTCTGATTCGTGGTAACACTACACCTTGCTTGAGAGTCACACGATGGGGTGTGATTTGCATAAAACCGACATCAGTTGGACCTTGTGCCCATAGATGCTGGGGGACATTCAGTAATCTTGGATCAAAATCTCGTAAAACATAGTGACCCTTAAAGTCACGTAAAAACAAACGTATTCCCTCTGGGGAGCAGCAAATAACTGCACCCAATTCTTTCAGTGTCTTAATGCCTAACAGATTTTCTGGACATGATTTCGTAAGTAACAGATCAGTAGTGCGGGACAATGGACCTACTTCTAGAGTAACTGGCTTAGATATCTCGTTTACAATAGGCTTTCCTGAAAATCCAAGGGAAACGTTACTAGAGCCTGAGAGCGGAGCCCCTGGAACTTCGGCTTGACTTATGGTAGTCCTACTTGCCCCTGTATCAATCAGAAACTTTCTGTCTTTCCCTAATACTTGACTATGAACATAGGGACCTTCTTGATCTACAGGTATCTCGATGAGAGGCAAGCCTACCTCCCTCTCTAGGCTTTTTCATGAATACTGTTGATACTCTGGATATTCTGCCTGAGCATACTGGTACATCTGCTGTGTAACATGCTGTGTTGCAGCAATAGGCTGCGGTGCTGGAACTGTCTGTTGTGCATTCTGTGGCTGAGAAGTCTGTGAAACTTGTTCTTGTCTAGGCGGACGTGGTCTTTCTTTAGTCTTACCAGTGGCTATATTGTGTTTCAGAACTGCACACTCGTTTATAAAATGACCTGGCTGTTTACAATAATTGCAGGTCCCTTTAACGGGAGCTGCAGGATGACTGGCTTGATTCGGACCCCTCTTCTGACCGTCTTGAGGAACAGATTGTGCAACTAATACTTTCATTTTCGTGTCTTTCATACGTTTCCTTTCATGATCTTGTTCTTCTCTGATTCTATTCTGGTGGTACTAGAGCATCTGAAGCATCTGGGACGGAGTATTAGCTTGCCAAGTACTTTCGACTTTCAAAACTCGATTCTTAACTTGTGGACTTGAATTCTCGACTAGTTTAGTAACAAAAAGATGAGGGTATGACTCGCTACTTGTCTTCAAGCCACTGTTAATGCTAAAACATTTCTCAAACCTAGAATAAAATTCACTCGTATCTTCGTCTGGTTTCTGTTTACAGGCTGAGATTGCATCCCAGTCTTCCTTTTTCGTGGCTAGTAATCTTGGCAAAACTTGAATTAACAGCTCAGGTAATTCTTTACATTTATCTCCTAGACCGGTACCTGGTACTCGTATATTATCTTCAGCTTCTAGAACTGCCCAGTCTATCTTTTTCTCTCCCACCTCCCATTCTTTTTCCTTGAGTTTTTCGTATACCCCTGCGGGCAACAGGACCTTTAGCATTTTAATTATATCTGGATACGTGTATTCTCCCATACGGAGCATATCTTTCAATTCTCGGTGGAACCCTGCTGGATCTCTGTCATGGCAGGGAATTAACTTCTTCATCTCTAAGAGTTCCATCTTCGTAATCGGGGTATAAACAAATACTCGTTGCATTTCACCGGCTGGTGTCCTAATTGGGTGTACTTCTCGTAACGGGTTCTGTCTGTCTATATAAAACGGTTTACTTTCTGGAGGTGAGACATGAACGAAATGCGGGTTCAAGAACGTTCTATATTTGTGACGCTGTTCTAGAATGACACTAATTAAATCGGTACCTAAACCTTTCCATCTATACTGGAGTAATTCGTTCAGGATATCATGTAACGGACCTGGATCAGAATGTTGACCCTCATACAGTGTAATGAGGTGCTGGATCATATACATACCCACCAGTCGCTGCTCGGCTGGGGGCCGTTTCAGAAACATTTGTGCCACTATTTCGTCTGGAAAAGTGGTAGAATCAGTAACCCATCGGACTGTTGATCGGGCTAGTTCCTGTTTATGCATGGTACTTAACTCACTGTAACCGATTCATGATTTCAGAATATGGTCGGTAGCTTGAAATACTTGTTCTAGAGAACCTTGTTCCGGTGCTGGGTGATGAAAGACTTCCTTGTGTTCCAGACGTGAATGTCGGTCGGAAAATCTAGATTTACCAACGTACGCTATTCTGGCGGTATTCTCGTCCTCTACCTCCTCAGTAGGAGAGTCGTTTTCTTTCTCGCTTACTTGTGCTTCTCTGCGTTGTTCGTGTAACCTTATTATTTCTTTACGTATTTTCTTGTACATACTCTCTATACTGCTGATGGTTCTATGCTTACCCTCGGCTATATTATCACTCCACCTTGTCAGAACTTTCATTTCGGTCTGATCCTTAGTCGGGGAATCTTGTTCTCTTATTAAACAATTAATCAGAAACTTTAATAGCATGAGCTGAATCTCGGCTTTCCTTTGAGACATGGCTTCGCCAATACTTTCTGGATCTTGTCCAACACGAATGAAATGATACATTCTGTCTAGATCTTCTTTCATATTCGGTAGGGTGACCAAATACTCGGACACCTGCCTTATACGTACGGAATATATAACCATACTATCCTCGCCTGGGACTGGATCATAACAGCATTCAGTAAGGGCTTGCCTGATTTCTGCAACGGACTGATATTTGGGCGTACGCTGTAATGCACGTTCATGTAACTCGACTGCCGTTACACGCTTATGTGGCGGCGGGGTTCCCGGGGGACCTCCTCCCGCGGCCCCTAAACTGGAATCGTCGACTGATACTCTTCGTGCTGGCATAGTGACTGACGTAGCGGGTACTTGTAATGTGGGCTGGACCGGGGGTACCGTAGCAGGTACTGCAACAGGTGCCCCGGTGACTGGAGGAACAGGAATTGCGTTATTTACAGGAGCTGGCGGAACAGGATTTGCATATTCTGGGACTGTGTCGTCCAAATAGGACGAGATAAAAATATCAGCTGCGGTCGGTTTGTGACGTAGCTTGGTCGGAACTAAGGGTGGCGGAAAATTACTGGATGCTTCCGGGGTTGCTTTTGGCAAGCCCTCGGCAAGAAGAGGATACATACCCTTAATAAGGGCATTTCTCTGTCTGTCTGACTGTTCGGTTCTAATTTGTTCACCTATCACGATTAATTCCCTTTCTTGGGCTCTTTCTGAGGATTCTCTACTTAATTCTGACTTTCTGATTTCTTTTTCGGTTCTTTTATGAGATTCTTTGCGCCATAACTCGATGGCATCTTTCTGTGACTGTCTGGCTTTCTTTTTCCATAATGCTTCCTCTACTCGCATGATGCACTCGGCATCCCATGTACCTGATACGGGCCATCTGTACTTTTCTTCTAACTGTTTGGTGTACTCCACCCATAAATCTAGATATAATATGGCACTTATGCCATGCTTTTGATACATAAAATGACCTGGACTGTCCCTAGGCGGGACAGGAACTGCTTCTTCTAACAGACCTTTTCTAGTTCTTAACTGACGTAATTTGGAAAACAAAGGCATGACTGGGCTGGAGCCTAGACACAATATAATACACAATGAACACAATAATGACTTGAAAATACACCACTTTCACACCACGACATTGAAATACATAAATGACATTTAAAATAACAGTTCGGACAAAATACTACCTGGAATACCAAAAACAGAATACATGAATTTCTCGAGAACAGAACTGACTAGAACAGAAACTAGATGCACTGCTAAAACAGTACGAAACTTACCGGTCTCATAAAGAGACACGTCAGGACCCGTATCCACCTAAGTGGACACTTCGTGTTGGATCTGTGTACCCCCAGACCCACGGACCAGAGACAATTAAATTGACCCTGTCTAGATACTACCCCAGCAACGGTACTCACCGGGCAGCAAGAACGGAAGGCCTCGGACTGGACTGGACTGCTACGACGCCGGACGGACGAACTTTGGACTTCAGTTACGGGTGGGCCTCCGGATACCTCGGACCTTGGACTCTTGGCTTGGGCTCTGGTCGGGACTCGCCGCGTTCCTCCACCGCCTCGTCTGGATGCTGGACCGCAACCTCCGTCTCCTCCGTGGGCCTGAGGGATACTTGAAGCAGAAATATCTGCACGTGCACGGTATGGTTCCGTCACGGCTGCAGAGGGTCAGGGGGCATACGTTGCTTCTCCGGCGCGTGGAGAAAGGGCAACTTCCTATTCGGGCGCCATTATGTGGTAAATAAATAAATAATACCTCTATTTTTGACTGGATATAACAATAACAGATAGCTCAATAAATAAGAGTCAAGATTCGAGGTAGTAGGAGTTTTGCAGGTTTAATACAGCATAAAGGACAGGAACAGGACAACCTGCACGGGCAAGATCTGGGATGGCTAGCGCTGCACAACACTTAATAACAGTACACAAGTATATATACTAAAACAATTGCATTACAGTGAATACAGTAGGCGTGGCCTGTAGCAGTCGCGAAAGATAAGGCTGAAAGTAGGTGTAACAGGAGGCGTGAACATAGACATGTGATGTAAACGTAACAGAATATGTCATAAATGGGGCGGAAACATGGAGGGGGCTACCTAAGGAGCCGGGACCTCTGACCTAGTGGTGCGCGCAAACTGGCAATGACGTGTTACTAGGGAGAAGCTGGGGGCTATGACTTCTGTGCTAGAAGCAGAGACTGAAGTCTGGAGAGTCAGGGCGACATGTGCCTAAACACTATCTAGTATCTGATGTTTAGAGAACATGTTGATAGAATCCAAAAGTTATCAGGGCAAAGGCTAACAGACACTAAGACTGGTGCATGCATTATTCTACATGTAGTGCGTGTAAAGGAATATTAAATGACCATTAATACAGTATTTCTCTTACATGGAGACGTAAAGGCTAGACTGTGACGGAAACTATTGATGCGATTCAGTAGTTTAGGAATGCAGGGAAGGAGGGCTGGACTGATAACTAGAATCATAACATACTCTTGGCAGACTGGCAGGCAGAGCCAGGCCGAGCCGGGCACTGTGAGGCAGGAAGTAAGTGAAGGGTCAGGAATACAGGTGGGGGCTGTATCGCTCCTCAGCGAGGATTCAGGAGACAGGAGCTGAATCTGGTGTCCGGGCCTTTTTGAGGCCTAGAAACGGGGACTTTACAATGAAATAACGTGCACACTGAGAAACGTGGCAACGTAGCTTTACATAGGCCTGATATTCGTTGTATTCACGAAAACTGGAGACTGGCATACTAGAGATGGACACAACTGTAATTGCGTCTTTAATTGATCATGGGGAATACATATGCATATTAATCATGCACATATAACATAGCATGGGGAACACGTAGGGACACAGAACATGGCAAAATTTACTTTTCCACATCTGACCCCACCAAATCTGCCCAGGCTCCTCCCCCTTCCTCTCTGACCCCACCCAATCTGCTCAAGCTCCTCCCCCTTCCTCTCTGACCCCACCCAATCTGACTAGGCTCCTCCCAAACCCCTCCTCTGCTGTCTGACCCCACCCTTTCCGTCCAGGCTCCTCCTATACTCCTCCTCTCTGACCCCACCAAATCTGCCCAGGCTCCTCCCCCTTCCTCTCTGACCCCACCCAATCTGACTAGGCTCCTCCCAAACCCCTCCTCTGCTGTCTGACCCCACCCAATCTGCCCAGGCTCCTCCCCCTTCCTCTCTGAGCCCACCCAATCTGCCCAGGCTCCTCCCCCTTCCTCTCTGAGCCCACCCAATTTGACTAGCCTCCTCCCAAACCCCTCCTCTGCTGTCTGACCCCACCCAATCTGCCCAGGCTCCTCCCCATTCCTCTCTGAGCCCACCCAATCTGACTAGGCTCCTCCCAAACCCCTCCTCTGCTGTCTGACCCCCACCCTTTCTGTCCAGGCTCCACCTATACTTCTCCTCTCTGACCCCACCCAATCTGCCCAGGCTCCTCCCCCTTCCTCTCTGACCCCACCCAATGTGCTCAGGCTCCTCCCCCTTCCTCTCTAACCCCACCCAATCTGACTAGGCTCCTCCCAAACCCCTCCTCTGCTGTCTGACCCCACCCTTTCCGTCCAGGCTCCTCCTATACTCCTCCTCTCTGACCCCACCAAATCTGCCCAGGCTCCTCCCCCTTCCTCTCTGACCCCACCCAATCTGCTCAAGCTCCTCACCCTTCCTATCTGACCCCACCCAATCTGACTAGGCTCCTCCCAAACCCCTCCTCTGCTGTCTGACCCCACCCAATCTGCCCAGGCTCCTCCCCCTTCCTCTCTGAGCCCACCCAATCTGACTAGGCTCCTCCCAAACCCCTCCTCTGCTGTCTGACCCCACCCAATCTCACTAAGCTCCTCCCAAACCCCTCCTCTGCTGTCTGACCCCACCCGATCTGCCCAGGCTCCTCCCCCTTCCTCTCTGACCCCACCCATTCTGACTAGGCTCCTCCCAAACCCCTCCTCTGCTGTCCCCACCCTTTCTGTCCAGGCTCCACCTATACTCCTCCTCTCTGACCCCACCCAATCTGCCCAGGCTCCTCCCCCTCCTCCCAAACCCCTCCTCCGCTGTCTGACCCCACCCTTTCCGTCCAGGATCCTCCTATACTCCTCCTCTCTGACCCCACCCAATCTGCCCAGGCTCCTCCCCCTCCTCCCAAACCCCTCCTCCGCTGTCTGACCCCACCCTTTCCGTCCAGGATCCTCCTATACTCCTCCTCTCTGACCCAACCCAATCTGACTAGGCTCCTCCCAAACCCCTCCTCTGCTGTCTGACCCCACCCAATCTGCCCAGGTTTCTCCCTTCCTCTCTGACCCCACCCAATCTGACTACACACAACAGCTGTTCCCTTTCTTTCACCTGTCGCTCTTCAGGCCACACCTATTTTACTTACCAACCAATCTGCAATCCCTCATTCGCTAGGCATGATTCCACTCTTACACAACACACAGACACATTTTACTTACCAATTGGCCATTTAGGCCCACCTCCAACTTACCTCTGCTCTGCCACCATCAGTCACCTGGTGCCGAACCCGGGATTTGAACCCTGGTTGCCTGGATCGAAGGCAGGAACTTACCCACTGGACCACACTGGTTTCCATGTAAATAGCCTATCAAATTGTCCTTATGTCATGGTCATCCTTTTTATGTGCAATGGAAGCTGCAGGGAAGGACACCAAGGCCTGTATGTTGCTTATAGTTACTACTGCAATCCTCAAGACCACCAAGGAGCTATAGCTCAAAGGTAAGTCTTGTACCTTTGGTGGGGACAGCCCTCACAGGCCGGGGTTCGAATCCTGCCAATGCTGTAGAAGTATACCAAGGTGGGAAATTTTCAAACAGTAATTTTTTTTTTTTTTGCTAAGCTTTTTTTTGGCAGGTTTGTCCAAACATTTCAAATGTTTTTCCTCATGGCCTTCTACCAACCGCCCTATTTCTCAAGTAGGTGCAATAGGGACAAGGCCTTATCTTCCTTTATCAATGTCTTCATTCTTTGTCCTTTAAGTTTGGTTAATTGCAGAGTGCAATTGTGGTATTGGGGGTTATAACTGAGCACAAGAATGCAAGTAAGGTGCTACACTTATTGTAAAATAGGTTGGATGATGGTGATTTTTCATTTTGGTGTGAGCCACTCGCTCAAATCAGGGGTTTGGTGCCAGTGAACTTGGATAGAAATAAAGGTCAAGTATGAACTCTGGCTAATGAAATGATGGGTTGAGTTTGAGGCAAGCTAGAGTCCAATGATTAGGTGCAATAAGAAGCTAGAAAGATTGTTTCCTTTAAGAGACAGACAAGGGCAGAGTCAAGCCTTTGCTCTAGTAGGTCTGCATCATGCCTGCTGCAGGATGTGAAGGAATGGACCTCCACAGCAGTGCGCTGTGCCAGACTGGGCTGCGCTGGGCTGGGCTGGGCCTGCCCTGGCACTGTGGATTTAATCACCCACCTCCTTCCTTTGAGGAACGCTCACGAACGCCCACGAACGCCCTTGTTCTGTTTACAGGCTGACAGCAGGCAATTTAGGACCCTGCTAAATGAGGGTGATGTCCCCATGTGCTTCCTTTGAGTGGCAAAATCCTTCGTCTAAGGCAGGTGGGCTTTTTAAAAATTTGGTTGAAGACCATATGTTGAAGGCGGTATCACGGCACAAGCCGCCGACCGTCTCAGAAGAAAGTATGCATGGGAGGACATTATTTGCATAGGACAGCCCTCTTCTCAGACCCATTCTTATGCTGCAGTTGCCATGAAGTGTTACTAGAGGGCAGCAGTATGAACAAAAGAGCACACTGAGGCTTTTCTTCTGCTTGCTGACATGATTCTTGTTCATGGTGGTCTTGCAGGGCCTAAGGAGTGAAGGACTGCGATGACTGAGGGGATGAGGAATGGCTGGCCTGTATTTGTGGTGAAGGGGGAATATTTGGAAGGTATAGAGCAAGATGAAAGCGTCAAAGTATATATGTTTGCTGAGTGATTGAGTCTGTGTGTCACTTGTCTCTTTGAAGGGACATGTGAGAAAGGAACAGCAGCACCATAGACTTCAGATGGGAGAGCAAGCAAGGATGAATATTTCCCTCAAATCCAAATACATACAGCACCTCAAAGATGACACGTGCGATATGATGTTCTGCAATTGTAAGGATTTGCCATGTGTGGTGCATAAATATGCATGGTTAGTGAGTTTTTTCCCAGAATGTGAGTATCGTTAGGCTGGCAAATATCAGGCACTACTTTGGGGGTAAGAGGCCAAGAAAAAAATTGGGAAGTTTGATACGGTCATCTGTAGGATCGAAAAACACTGGGGAATCGTTACAGAGGGAGCCAGGCTGCACAAAATGTGGTAACAGTTGGACAGAAATCTTTAGCAGGGACTTTTGACTACCCCCAATGTGGGACCAGGACCACAGCACCTCTGTGCCTCTAAAACGTATTTTGACCTCTGGACACCACCATCTCAATACCCCTCAAATGTTCCTTCCTGGTACCCAGCTTTGGTAGTGCATCAACTAGGTTTCAATCATTTGAGTGACCACAAACACCCTTCCTATGTGCCTTCTATTTACATTCAGTCAGTAACCCAGCTGCTTCGTTCGCTGTTCAATCTCAAGCGACAGTTGGATGCACATTGCAGGGGTATACAGGCATTTACCGTAATGTACAGCCCCTCTCAGTACACCCAGACTACACTTCGTAAAATCATAAATACATGTTTTGCCCAACAGTAAGGCCTGGCCTTTCCTCTGTAGTTCATAGCCAATGTAAGGAGGAAAAAATAAACTGAAGAGCATGCCAAAATTCTCTACAGACACTGCCAATCCTCACACTTCTGCCTATTTGCATGCCGAGGTTATTCACTATGACCCACCAAACCAATTGCCAACAGTAGCCTCTCCCTGCCTCATTCGTATGCTCCGATGCCACCTTTATTTAGCAATTGTTAGTGCTCTAGGATTTCGTAGCGCGATTCGCTATAGCCTCTGTTTTCAACAGAAATGTCCTAAAGGTACCTATACCAATCTGCAGGGTGGGGAGGAGGGGGGCTGCTGCTGCTGGCAGTAAAATGTTGGGGCACCCCACCTGCAAAAATACAGCCACATGCTCCTTGTTGTACCTTTCAATACAATAACTGCAGCAGAATCGTATGGTCACCCCTGATGGTAAAAGAAACTGTCAAACAGCCTTTTGCTGCCCCCTCTCCCCCGTTGCCCCTAACCAGTTGGGGTACACCCCATGAGGGAGGATCAGAGCAATAAAAACTAATGGTAGCCCCCCAAAAAGTACCTAGAAGCCATGCCGTTCTGTGCACCTCATCGCCCTTCACGTTGCTCCCAAGCACCTTTTAATACTGCTCCCCCAAATTTTGACTGCCCCCTCCCAACAAAAATCAGAGAGTATAAGGGGTGCTTTAAAAAAGTTTTTGCAGTTCCCCACCATAAGTCAGGATCCCTTCATAGTCCCTCAGTACCTACGCCTATTCCTCTGCTGTCTGACCCCACCCAATCTCACTAAGCTCCTCCCAAACCCCTCCTCTGCTGTCTGACCCCACCCAATCTGCCCAGGCTCCTCCCCCTTCCTCTCTGACCCCACCCAATCTGACTAGGCTCCTCCCAAACCCCTCCTCTGCTGTCTGACCCCACCCTTTCTGTCCAGGCTCCTCCTATACTCCTCCTCTCTGACCCCACCAAATCTGCCCAGGCTCCTCCCCCTTCCTCTCTGACCCCACCCAATCTGACTAGGCTCCTCCCAAACCCCTCCTCTGCTGTCTGACCCCACCCTTTCTGTCCAGGCTCCTCCTATACTCCTCCTCTCTGACCCCACCAAATCTGCCCAAGCTCCTCCCCCTTCCTCTCTAACCCCACCCAATCTGACTAGGCTCCTCCCAAACCCCTCCTCTGCTGTCTGACCCCACCCAATCTGCCCAGGCTCCTCCCCCTTCCACTCTGAGCCCACCCAATCTGCCCAGGCTCCTCCCCCTTCCTCTCTGACCCCACCCAATTTGACTAGGCTCCTCCCAAACCCCTCCTCTGCTGTCTGACCCCACCCTTTCCGTCCAGGCTCCTCCTATACTCCTCCTCTCTGACCCCACCAAATCTGCCCAGGCTCCTCCCCCTTCCTCTCTGACCCCACCCAATTTGACTAGGCTCCTCCCAAACCCCTCCTCTGCTGTCTGAACCCACCCTTTCTGTCCAGGCTCCACCTATACTCCTCCTCTCTGACCCCACCCAATCTGCTCAGGCTCCTCCCCCTTCCTCTCTAACCCCACCCAATCTGACTAGGCTCATCCCAAACCCCTCCTCTGCTGTCTGACCCCACCCTTTCTGTCCAGGCTCCACCTATACTCCTCCTCTCTGACCCCACCCAATCTGCCCAGGCTCCTCCCCTTCCTCTCTGACCCCACCCAATCTGACTAGGCTCCTCCCAAACCCCTCCTCTACTGTCTGACCCCACCCTTTCTGTCCAGGCTCCACCTATACTCCTCCTCTCTGACCCCACCCAATCTGCTCAGGCTCCTCCCCCTTCCTCTCTAACCCCACCCAATCTGACTAGGCTCCTCCCAAACCCCTCCTCTGCTGTCTGACCCCACCCAATCTGCCCAGGCTCCTCCCCCTTCCTCTCTGAGCCCACCCAATCTGCCCAGGCTCCTCCCCCTTCCTCTCTGAGCCCACCCAATCTGACTAGGCTCCTCCCAAACCCCTCCTCTGCTGTCTGACCCCACCCAATCTGCCCAGGCTCCTCCCCCTTCCTCTCTGAGCCCACCCAATCTGCCCAGGCTCCTCCCCCTTCCTCTCTGACCCCACCCAATTTGACTAGGCTCCTCCCAAACCCCTCCTCTGCTGTCTGACCCCACCCAATCTGCCCAGGCTCCTACCCATTCCTCTCTGAGCCCACCCAATCTGACTAGGCTCCTCCCAAACCCCTCCTCTGCTGTCTGACCCCACCCAATCTGCCCAGGCTCCTCCCCCTTCCTCTCTGACCCCACCCAATCTGACTAGGCTCCTCCCAAACCCCTCCTCTGCTGTCTGACCCCACCCTTTCTGTCCAGGCTCCACCTATACTCCTCCTCTCTGACCCCACCCAATCTGCCCAGGCTCCTCCCCTTCCTCTCTGACCCCACCCAATCTGACTAGGCTCCTCCCAAACCCCTCCTCTGCTGTCTGACCCCACCCTTTCTGTCCAGGCTCCACCTATACTCCTCCTCTCTGACCCCACCCAATCTGCTCAGGCTCCTCCCCCTCCCTCTCTAACCCCACCCAATCTGACTAGGCTCCTCCCAAACCCCTCCTCTGCTGTCTGACCCCACCCTTTCTGTCCAGGCTCCTCCTATACTCCTCCTCTCTGACCCCACCCAATCTGCCCAGGCTCCTCCCCCTTCCTCTCTGATCCCACCCAATCTGCTCAGGCTCCTCCCCCTTCCTCTCTAACCCCACCCAATCTGACTAGGCTCCTCCCAAACCCCTCCTCTGCTGTCTGACCCCACCCTTTCTGTCCAGGCTCCTCCTATACTCCTCCTCTCTGACCCCACCAAATCTGCCCAGGCTCCTCCCCCTTCCTCTCTGACCCCACCCAATCTGCTCAGGCTCCTCCCCCTTCCTCTCTAACCCCACCCAATCTGACTAGGCTCCTCCCAAACCCCTCCTCTGCTGTCTGACCCCACCCTTTCTGTCCAGGCTCCTCCTATACTCCTCCTCTCTGACCCCACCAAATCTGCCCAGGCTCCTCCCCCTTCCTCTCTGACCCCACCCAATCTGCTCAAGCTCCTCCCCCTTCCTCTCTGACCCCACCCAATCTGACTAGGCTCCTCCCAAACCCCTCCTCTGCTGTCTGACCCCACCCATTCTGCCCAGGCTCCTCCCCCTTCCTCTCTGAGCCCACCCAATCTGCCCAGGCTCCTCCCCCTTCCTCTCTGACCCCACCCAATTTGACTAGGCTCCTCCCAAACCCCTCCTCTGCTGTCTGACCCCACCCAATCTGCCCAGGCTCCTCCCCCTTCCTCTCTGAGCCCACCCAATCGGACTAGGCTCCTCCCAAACCCCTCCTCTGCTGTCTGACCCCACCCAATCTCACTAAGCTCCTCCCAAACCCCTCCTCTGCTGTCTGACCCCACCCAATCTGCCCAGGCTCCTCCCCCTTCCTCTCTAACCCCACCCAATCTGACTAGGCTCCTCCCAAACCCCTCCTCTGCTGTCTGACCCCACCCAATCTGCCCAGGCTCCTCCCCCTTCCTCTCTGAGCCCACCCAATATGCCCAGGCTCCTCCCCATTCCTCTCTGAGCCCACCCAATCTGACTAGGCTCCTCCCAAACCCCTCCTCTGCTGTCTGACCCCACCCAATCTGCCCAGGCTCCTCCCCCTTCCTCTCTGACCCCACCCAATATGACTAGGCTCCTCCCAAACCCCTCCTCTGCTGTCTGACCCCACCCTTTCTGTCCAGGCTCCACCTATACTCCTCCTCTCTGACCCCAACCAATCTGCCCAGGCTCCTCCCCCTTCCTCTCTAACCCCACCCAATCTGACTAGGCTCATCCCAAACCCCTCCTCTGCTGTCTGACCCCACCCTTTCTGTCCAGGCTCCACCTATACTCCTCCTCTCTGACCCCACCCAATCTGCCCAGGCTCCTCCCCTTCCTCTCTGACCCCACCCAATCTGACTAGGCTCCTCCCAAACCCCTCCTCTACTGTCTGACCCCACCCTTTCTGTCCAGGCTCCACCTATACTCCTCCTCTCTGACCCCACCCAATCTGCTCAGGCTCCTCCCCCTTCCTCTCTAACCCCACCCAATCTGACTAGGCTCCTCCCAAACCCCTCCTCTGCTGTCTGACCCCACCCAATCTGCCCAGGCTCCTCCCCCTTCCTCTCTGAGCCCACCCAATCTGCCCAGGCTCCTCCCCCTTCCTCTCTGAGCCCACCCAATCTGACTAGGCTCCTCCCAAACCCCTCCTCTGCTGTCTGACCCCACCCAATCTGCCCAGGCTCCTCCCCCTTCCTCTCTGAGCCCACCCAATCTGCCCAGGCTCCTCCCCCTTCCTCTCTGACCCCACCCAATTTGACTAGGCTCCTCCCAAACCCCTCCTCTGCTGTCTGACCCCACCCAATCTGCCCAGGCTCCTACCCATTCCTCTCTGAGCCCACCCAATCTGACTAGGCTCCTCCCAAACCCCTCCTCTGCTGTCTGACCCCACCAAATCTGCCCAGGCTCCTCCCCCTTCCTCTCTGACCCCACCCAATCTGACTAGGCTCCTCCCAAACCCCTCCTCTGCTGTCTGACCCCACCCTTTCTGTCCAGGCTCCACCTATACTCCTCCTCTCTGACCCCACCCAATCTGCCCAGGCTCCTCCCCTTCCTCTCTGACCCCACCCAATCTGACTAGGCTCCTCCCAAACCCCTCCTCTGCTGTCTGACCCCACCCTTTCTGTCCAGGCTCCACCTATACTCCTCCTCTCTGACCCCACCCAATCTGCTCAGGCTCCTCCCCCTCCCTCTCTAACCCCACCCAATCTGACTAGGCTCCTCCCAAACCCCTCCTCTGCTGTCTGACCCCACCCTTTCTGTCCAGGCTCCTCCTATACTCCTCCTCTCTGACCCCACCCAATCTGCCCAGGCTCCTCCCCCTTCCTCTCTGATCCCACCCAATCTGCTCAGGCTCCTCCCCCTTCCTCTCTAACCCCACCCAATCTGACTAGGCTCCTCCCAAACCCCTCCTCTGCTGTCTGACCCCACCCTTTCTGTCCAGGCTCCTCCTATACTCCTCCTCTCTGACCCCACCAAATCTGCCCAGGCTCCTCCCCCTTCCTCTCTGACCCCACCCAATCTGCTCAGGCTCCTCCCCCTTCCTCTCTAACCCCACCCAATCTGACTAGGCTCCTCCCAAACCCCTCCTCTGCTGTCTGACCCCACCCTTTCTGTCCAGGCTCCTCCTATACTCCTCCTCTCTGACCCCACCAAATCTGCCCAGGCTCCTCCCCCTTCCTCTCTGACCCCACCCAATCTGCTCAAGCTCCTCCCCCTTCCTCTCTGACCCCACCCAATCTGACTAGGCTCCTCCCAAACCCCTCCTCTGCTGTCTGACCCCACCCATTCTGCCCAGGCTCCTCCCCCTTCCTCTCTGAGCCCACCCAATCTGCCCAGGCTCCTCCCCCTTCCTCTCTGACCCCACCCAATTTGACTAGGCTCCTCCCAAACCCCTCCTCTGCTGTCTGACCCCACCCAATCTGCCCAGGCTCCTCCCCCTTCCTCTCTGAGCCCACCCAATCGGACTAGGCTCCTCCCAAACCCCTCCTCTGCTGTCTGACCCCACCCAATCTCACTAAGCTCCTCCCAAACCCCTCCTCTGCTGTCTGACCCCACCCAATCTGCCCAGGCTCCTCCCCCTTCCTCTCTAACCCCACCCAATCTGACTAGGCTCCTCCCAAACCCCTCCTCTGCTGTCTGACCCCACCCAATCTGCCCAGGCTCCTCCCCCTTCCTCTCTGAGCCCACCCAATATGCCCAGGCTCCTCCCCATTCCTCTCTGAGCCCACCCAATCTGACTAGGCTCCTCCCAAACCCCTCCTCTGCTGTCTGACCCCACCCAATCTGCCCAGGCTCCTCCCCCTTCCTCTCTGACCCCACCCAATATGACTAGGCTCCTCCCAAACCCCTCCTCTGCTGTCTGACCCCACCCTTTCTGTCCAGGCTCCACCTATACTCCTCCTCTCTGACCCCAACCAATCTGCCCAGGCTCCTCCCCCTCCTCAAAAACCCCTCCTCTGCTGTCTGACCCCATCCAATCTCACTAAGCTCCTCCCAAACCCCTCCGCTGCTGTCTGACCCCATCCAATCTCACTAAGCTCCTCCCAAACCCCTCCTCTGCTGTCTGACCCCACGCAATCTTCCCAGGCTCCTCCCCCTTCCTCTCTGACCCCACCCAATCTGCCCAGGCTCCTCCCCCTTCTTCTCTGAGCCCACCCAATCTGCCCAGGCTCCTCCCCCTTCCTCCCCGACCCCACCCAATCTGACTAGGCTCCTTTCAAACCCCTCCTCTGCTGTCTGACCCCACCCAATCTGCCCAGGCTCCTCCCCCTTCCTCTCTGACCCCACCCAATCTGACTAGGCTCCTCCCAAACCCCTCCTCTGCTGTCTGACCCCACCCTTTCTGTCCAGGCTCCACCTATACTCCTCCTCTCTGACCCCACCCAATCTGCCCAGGCTCCTCCCCTTCCTCTCTGACCCCACCCAATCTGACTAGGCTCCTCCCAAACCCCTCCTCTGCTGTCTGACCCCACCCTTTCTGTCCAGGCTCCACCTATACTCCTCCTCTCTGACCCCACCCAATCTGCTCAGGCTCCTCCCCCTCCCTCACCCCACCCAATCTGACTAGGCTCCTCCCAAACCCCTCCTCTGCTGTCTGACCCCACCCAATCTGCCCAGGCTCCTCCCCCTTCCTCTCTGACCCCACCCAATCTGCTCAGGCTCCTCCCCCTTCCTCTCTAACCCCACCCAATCTGACTAGGCTCCTCCCAAACCCCTCCTCTGCTGTCTGACCCCACCCTTTCTGTCCAGGCTCCTCCTATACTCCTCCTCTCTGACCCCACCAAATCTGCCCAGGCTCCTCCCCTTCCTCTCTGACCCCACCCAATCTGCTCAGGCTCCTCCCCCTTCCTCTCTAACCCCACCCAATCTGACTAGGCTCCTCCCAAACCCCTCCTCTGCTGTCTGACCCCACCCTTTCTGTCCAGGCTCCTCCTATACTCCTCCTCTCTGACCCCACCAAATCTGCCCAGGCTCCTCCCCCTTCCTCTCTGACTCCACCCAATCTGCTCAAGCTCCTCCCCCTTCCTCTCTGACCCCACCCAATCTGACTAGGCTCCTCCCAAACCCCTCCTCTGCTGTCTGACCCCACCCAATCTGCCCAGGCTCCTCCCCCTTCCTCTCTGAGCCCACCCAATCTGCCCAGGCTCCTCCCCCTTCCTCTCTGACCCCACCCAATTTGACGAGGCTCCTCCCAAACCCCTCCTCTGCTGTCTGACCCCACCCAATCTGCCCAGGCTCCTCCCCCTTCCTCTCTGAGCCCACCCAATCGGACTAGGCTCCTCCCAAACCCCTCCTCTGCTGTCTGACCCCACCCAATCTCACTAAGCTGCTCCCAAACCCCTCCTCTGCTGTCTGACCCCACCCAATCTGCCCAGGCTCCTCCCCCTTCCTCTCTGACCCCACCCAATATGACTAGGCTCCTCCCAAACCCCTCCTCTGCTGTCTGACCCCACCCTTTCTGTCCAGGCTCCACCTATACTCCTCCTCTCTGACCCCAACCAATCTGCCCAGGCTCCTCCCCCTCCTCCCAAACCCCTCCTCTGCTGTCTGACCCCATCCAATCTCACTAAGCTCCTCCCAAACCCCTCCTCTGCTGTCTGACCCCACGCAATCTTCCCAGGCTCCTCCCCCTTCCTCTCTGACCCCACCCAATCTGCCCAGGCTCCTCCCCCTTCTTCTCTGAGCCCACCCAATCTGCCCAGGCTCCTCCCCCTTCCTCCCCGACCCCACCCAATCTGCCCAGGCTCCTCCCAAACCCCTCCTCTGCTGTCTGACCCCACCCAATCTGCCCAGGCTCCTCCCCCTTCCTCTCTGAGCCCACCCAATCTGCCCAGGCTCCTCCCCATTCCTCTCTGAGCCCACCCAATCTGACTAGGCTCCTCCCAAACCCCTCCTCTGCTGTCTGACCCCACCCAATCTGCCCAGGCTCCTCCCCCTTCCTCTCTGACCCCACCCAATCTGACTAGGCTCCTCCCAAACCCCTCCTCTGCTGTCTGACCCCACCCTTTCTGTCCAGGCTCCTCCTATACTCCTCCTCTCTGACCCCACCAAATCTGCCCAGGCTCCTCCCCCTTCCTCTCTGACTCCACCCAATCTGCTCAAGCTCCTCCCCCTTCCTCTCTGACCCCACCCAATCTGACTAGGCTCCTCCCAAACCCCTCCTCTGCTGTCTGACCCCACCCAATCTGCCCAGGCTCCTCCCCCTTCCTCTCTGAGCCCACCCAATCTGCCCAGGCTCCTCCCCCTTCCTCTCTGACCCCACCCAATTTGACGAGGCTCCTCCCAAACCCCTCCTCTGCTGTCTGACCCCACCCAATCTGCCCAGGCTCCTCCCCCTTCCTCTCTGAGCCCACCCAATCGGACTAGGCTCCTCCCAAACCCCTCCTCTGCTGTCTGACCCCACCCAATCTCACTAAGCTCCTCCCAAACCCCTCCTCTGCTGTCTGACCCCACCCAATCTGCCCAGGCTCCTCCCCCTTCCTCTCTGACCCCACCCAATATGACTAGGCTCCTCCCAAACCCCTCCTCTGCTGTCTGACCCCACCCTTTCTGTCCAGGCTCCACCTATACTCCTCCTCTCTGACCCCAACCAATCTGCCCAGGCTCCTCCCCCTCCTCCCAAACCCCTCCTCTGCTGTCTGACCCCATCCAATCTCACTAAGCTCCTCCCAAACCCCTCCTCTGCTGTCTGACCCCACGCAATCTTCCCAGGCTCCTCCCCCTTCCTCTCTGACCCCACCCAATCTGCCCAGGCTCCTCCTCCTTCTTCTCTGAGCCCACCCAATCTGCCCAGGCTCCTCCCCCTTCCTCCCCGACCCCACCCAATCTGCCCAGGCTCCTCCCAAACCCCTCCTCTGCTGTCTGACCCCACCCAATCTGCCCAGGCTCCTCCCCCTTCCTCTCTGAGCCCACCCAATCTGCCCAGGCTCCTCCCCATTCCTCTCTGAGCCCACCCAATCTGACTAGGCTCCTCCCAAACCCCTCCTCTGCTGTCTGACCCCACCCAATCTGCCCAGGCTCCTCCCCCTTCCTCTCTGACCCCACCCAATCTGACTAGGCTCCTCCCAAACCCCTCCTCTGCTGTCTGACCCCACCCTTTCTGTCCAGGCTCCACCTATACTCCTCCTCTCTGACCCCACCCAATCTGCCCAGGCTCCTCCCCTTCCTCTCTGACCCCACCCAATCTGACTAGGCTCCTCCCAAACCCCTCCTCTGCTGTCTGACCCCACCCTTTCTGTCCAGGCTCCACCTATACTCCTCCTCTCTGACCCCACCCAATCTGCTCAGGCTGCTCCCCCTCCCTCACCCCACCCAATCTGACTAGGCTCCTCCCAAACCCCTCCTCTGCTGTCTGACCCCACCCAATCTGCCCAGGCTCCTCCCCCTTCCTCTCTGACCCCACCCAATCTGCTCAGGCTCCTCCCCCTTCCTCTCTAACCCCACCCAATCTGACTAGGCTCCTCCCAAACCCCTCCTCTGCTGTCTGACCCCACCCTTTCTGTCCAGGCTCCTCCTATACTCCTCCTCTCTGACCCCACCAAATCTGCCCAGGCTCCTCCCCCTTCCTCTCTGACCCCACCCAATCTGCTCAGGCTCCTCCCCCTTCCTCTCTAACCCCACCCAATCTGACTAGGCTCCTCCCAAACCCCTTCCCTGCTGTCTGACCCCACCCTTTCTGTCCAGGCTCCTCCTATACTCCTCCTCTCTGACCCCACCAAATCTGCCCAGGCTCCTCCCCCTTCCTCTCTGACTCCACCCAATCTGCTCAAGCTCCTCCCCCTTCCTCTCTGACCCCACCCAATCTGACTAGGCTCCTCCCAAACCCCTCCTCTGCTGTCTGACCCCACCCAATCTGCCCAGGCTCCTCCCCCTTCCTCTCTGAGCCCACCCAATCTGCCCAGGCTCCTCCCCCTTCCTCTCTGACCCCACCCAATTTGACGAGGCTCCTCCCAAACCCCTCCTCTGCTGTCTGACCCCACCCAATCTCACTAAGCTCCTCCCAAACCCCTCCTCTGCTGTCTGACCCCACCCAATCTGCCCAGGCTCCTCCCCCTTCCTCTCTGACCCCACCCAATATGACTAGGCTCCTCCCAAACCCCTCCTCTGCTGTCTGACCCCACCCTTTCTGTCCAGGCTCCACCTATACTCCTCCTCTCTGACCCCAACCAATCTGCCCAGGCTCCTCCCCCTCCTCCCAAACCCCTCCTCTGCTGTCTGACCCCATCCAATCTCACTAAGCTCCTCCCAAACCCCTCCGCTGCTGTCTGACCCCATCCAATCTCACTAAGCTCCTCCCAAACCCCTCCTCTGCTGTCTGACCCCACGCAATCTTACCAGGCTCCTCCCCCTTCCTCTCTGACCCCACCCAATCTGCCCAGGCTCCTCCCCCTTCTTCTCTGAGCCCACCCAATCTGCCCAGGCTCCTCCCCCTTCCTCTCTGAGCCCACCCAATCTGCCCAGGCTCCTCCCCCTTCCTCTCTGACCCCACCCAATTTGACGAGGCTCCTCCCAAACCCCTCCTCTGCTGTCTGACCCCACCCAATCTGCCCAGGCTCCTCCCCCTTCCTCTCTGAGCCCACCTAATCGGACTAGGCTCCTCCCAAACCCCTCCTCTGCTGTCTGACCCCACCCAATCTCACTAAGCTCCTCCCAAACCCCTCCTCTGCTGTCTGACCCCACCCAATCTGCCCAGGCTCCTCCCCCTTCCTCTCTGACCCCACCCAATATGACTAGGCTCCTCCCAAACCCCTCCTCTGCTGTCTGACCCCACCCTTTCTGTCCAGGCTCCACCTATACTCCTCCTCTCTGACCCCAACCAATCTGCCCAGGCTCCTCCCCCTCCTCCCAAACCCCTCCTCTGCTGTCTGACCCCATCCAATCTCACTAAGCTCCTCCCAAACCCCTCCGCTGCTGTCTGACCCCATCCAATCTCACTAAGCTCCTCCCAAACCCCTCCTCTGCTGTCTGACCCCACGCAATCTTCCCAGGCTCCTCCCCCTTCCTCTCTGACCCCACCCAATCTGCCCAGGCTCCTCCCCCTTCTTCTCTGAGCCCACCCAATCTGCCCAGGCTCCTCCCCCTTCCTCCCCGACCCCACCCAATCTGACTAGGCTCCTCCCAAACCCCTCCTCTGCTGTCTGACCCCACCCAATCTGCCCAGGCTCCTCCCCCTTCCTCTCTGACCCCACCCAATCTGACTAGGCTCCTCCCAAACCCCTCCTCTGCTGTCTGACCCCACCCTTTCTGTCCAGGCTCCACCTATACTCCTCCTCTCTGACCCCACCCAATCTGCTCAGGCTCCTCCCCCTCCCTCACCCCACCCAATCTGACTAGGCTCCTCCCAAACCCCTCCTCTGCTGTCTGACCCCACCCAATCTGCCCAGGCTCCTCCCCCTTCCTCTCTGACCCCACCCAATCTGCTCAGGCTCCTCCCCCTTCCTCTCTAACCCCACCCAATCTGACTAGGCTCCTCCCAAACCCCTCCTCTGCTGTCTGACCCCACCCTTTCTGTCCAGGCTCCTCCTATACTCCTCCTCTCTGACCCCACCAAATCTGCCCAGGCTCCTCCCCCTTCCTCTCTGACTCCACCCAATCTGCTCAAGCTCCTCCCCCTTCCTCTCTGACCCCACCCAATCTGACTAGGCTCCTCCCAAACCCCTCCTCTGCTGTCTGACCCCACCCAATCTGCCCAGGCTCCTCCCCCTTCCTCTCTGACCCCACCCAATTTGACGAGGCTCCTCCCAAACCCCTCCTCTGCTGTCTGACCCCACCCAATCTGCCCAGGCTCCTCCCCCTTCCTCTCTGAGCCCACCCAATAGGACTAGGCTCCTCCCAAACCCCTCCTCTGCTGTCTGACCCCACCCAATCTCACTAAGCTCCTCCCAAACCCCTCCTCTGCTGTCTGACCCCACCCAATCTGCCCAGGCTCCTCCCCCTTCCTCTCTGACCCCACCCAATATGACTAGGCTCCTCCCAAACCCCTCCTCTGCTGTCTGACCCCACCCTTTCTGTCCAGGCTCCACCTATACTCCTCCTCTCTGACCCCAACCAATCTGCCCAGGCTCCTCCCCCTCCTCCCAAACCCCTCCTCTGCTGTCTGACCCCATCCAATCTCACTAAGCTCCTCCCAAACCCCTCCTCTGCTGTCTGACCCCATCCAATCTCACTAAGCTCCTCCCAAACCCCTCCTCTGCTGTCTGACCCCACACAATCTTCCCAGGCTCCTCCCCCTTCCTCTCTGACCCCACCCAATCTGCCCAGGCTCCTCCCCCTTCTTCTCTGAGCCCACCCAATCTGCCCAGGCTCCTCCCCCTTCCTCCCCGACCCCACCCAATCTGCCCAGGCTCCTTCCGAACCCCTCCTTTGCTGTCTGACCCCACCCAATGTGCCCAAGCTCCTCCCCCTTCCTCTCTGACCCCACCCAATCTGACTAGAGTCCTCCCAAACCCCTCCTCTGCTGTCTGACCCCACCCAATCTACCCAGGCTCCTCCCCCTTCCTCTCTGACCCCCCCCATGTGACTAGGCTCCTCCTGAACCCCTCCTCTCTGACCACCCCCAATCTGACTACACACAACACCTGTTCCCTTTCTTTCACCTGTCTCTCTTCAGGCCACACCTATTTTACTTACCAACCAATCTGCAATCCCTCATTCGCTAGGCACGATTCCACTCTTACACAACACACAGACACATTTTACTTACCAATTGGCCATTTAGGCCCACCTCCAACTTACCTCTGCTCTGCCACCATCAGTCACCTGGTGCCGAACCCGGAATTTGAACCCTGGTTGCCTGGATCGAAGGCAGGAACTTACCCACTGGACCACACTGGTTTCCATGTAAATAGCCTATCAAATTGTCCTTATGTCATGGTCATCCTTTTTATGTGCAATGGAAGCTGCAGGGAAGGACACCAAGGCCTGTATGTTGCTTATAGTTAGTACTGCAATCCTCAAGACCACCAAGGAGCTATAGCTCAAAGGTAAGTCCTGTACCTTTGGTGGGGACAACCCTCACAGGCCAGGGTTCGAATCCTGCCAATGCTGTAGAAGTTTACTAAGGTGGGAAATTTTCAAACAGTAATTTTTTTTTTTTTTGCTAAGTTTTTTTTGGCAGGTTTGTCCAAACATTTCAAATGTTTTTCCCTCATGACCTTCTACCAACCGCCCTATTTCTCAAGTAGGTGCAATAGGGACAAGGCCTTATCTTCCTTTATCAATGTCTTCATTCTTTGTCCTTTAAGTTTGGTTAATTGCAGAGTGCAATTGTGGTATTGGGGGTTATAACTGAGCACAAGAATGCAAGGAAGGTGCTACACTTATTGTAAAATAGGTTGGATGATGGTGATTTTTCATTTTGGTGTGAGCCACTCGCTCAAATCAGGGGTTTGGTGCCAGTGAACTTGGATAGAAATAAAGGTCAAGTATGAACTCTGGCTAATGAAATGATGGGTTGAGTTTGAGGCAAGCTAGAGTTCATTTATTAGGTGCAATAAGAAGCTAGAAAGATTGTTTCCTTTAAGAGACAGACAAGGGCAGAGTCAAGCCTTTGCTCTAGTAGGTCTGCATCATGCCTGCTGCAGGATGTGAAGGGATTGACCTCCACAGCAGTGCGCTGTGCCAGATTGGGCTGCGCTGGGCTGGGCTGGGCCTGCCCTGGCATTGTGGATTTAATCACCCACCTCCTTCCTTTGAGGAACGCTCACGAACGCCCACAAACGCCCTTGTTCTGTTTACAGGCTGACAGCAGGCAATTTAGGACCCTGCTAAATGAGGGTGATGTCCCCATGTGCTTCCTTTGAGTGGCAAAATCCTTCGTCTAAGGCAGGTGGGCTTTTTAAACATTTGGTTGAAGACCATATGTTGAAGGCGGTATCACGGCACAAGCCGCCGACCGTCTCAGAAGAAAGTATGCATGGGAGGACATTATTTGCATAGGACAGCCCTCTTCTCAGACCCATTCTTATGCTGCAGTTGCCATGAAGTGTTACTAGAGGGCAGCAGTATGAACAAAAGAGCACACTGAGGCTTTTCTTCTGCTTGCTGACATGATTCTTGTTCATGGTGGTCTTGCAGGGCCTAAGGAGTGAAGGACTGCGATGACTGAGGGGATGAGGAATGGCTGGCCTGTATTTGTGGTGAAGGGGGAATATTTGGAAGGTAAACAGCAAGATGAAAGCGTCAATGTATATATGTTTGCTGAGTGATTGAGTCTGTGTGTCACTTGTCTCTTTGAAGGGACATGTGAGAAAGGAACAGCAGCACCATAGACTTCAGATGGGAGAGCAAGCAAGGATGAATATTTCCCTCAAATCCAAATACATACAGCACCTCAAAGATGACACGTGCGATATGATGTTCTGCAATTGTAAGGATTTGCCATGTGTGGTGCATAAATATGCATGGTTAGTGAGGTTTTTCCCAGAATGTATCGTTAGGCTGGCAAATGTCAGGCACTACTTTGGGGGTAAGAGGCCAAGAAAAAAATTGGGAAGTTTGATGCAGTCATCTGTAGGATCGAAAGACACTGGGGAATCGTTACAGAGGGAGCCAGGCTGCACAAAATGTGGTAACAGTTGGACAGAAATCTTTAGCAGGGACTTTTGACTACCCCCAATGTGGGACCAGGACCACAGCACCTCTGTGCCTCTAAAACGTATTTTGACCTCTGGACACCACCATCTCAATACCCCTCAAATGTTCCTTCCTGGTACCCCAGCTTTGGTAGTGCATCAACTAGGTTTCAATCATTTGAGTGACCACAAACACCCTTCCTATGTGCCTTCTATTTACATTCAGTCAGTAACCCAGCTGCTTCGTTCTCTGTTCAATCTCAAGCGACAGTTGGATGCACATTGCAGGGGTATACAGGCATTTACCGTAATGTACAGCCCCTCTCAGTACACCCAGACTACACTTCGTAAAATCATAAATACATGTTTTGCCCAACAGTAAGGCCAGGCCTTTCCTCTGTAGTTCATAGCCAATGTAAGGAGGAAAAAATAAACTGAAGAGCATGCCAAAATTCTCTACAGACACTGCCAATCCTCACACTTCTGCCTATTTGCATGCCGAGGTTATTCACTATGACCCACCAAACCAATTGCCAACAGTAGCCTCTCCCTGCCTCATTCGTATGCTCCGATGCCACCTTTATTTAGCAATTGTTAGTGCTCTAGGATTTCGTAGCGCGATTCGCTATAGCCTCTGTTTTCAACAGAAATGTCCTAAAGGTACCTATACCAATCTGCAGGGTGGGGAGGAGGGGGGCTGCTGCTGCTGGCAGTAAAATGTTGGGGCACCCCACCTGCAAAAATACAGCCACATGCTCCTTGTTGTACCTTTCAATACAATAACTGCAGCAGAATCGTATGGTCACCCCTGTTGGTAAAAGAAACTGTCAGTCTTTTGCCGCCCCCTCTCCCCCGTTGCCCCTAACCAGTTGGGGTACACCCCATGAGGGAGGATCAGAGCAATAAAAACTAATGGTAGCCCCCCAAAAAGTACCTAGAAGCCATGCTGTTCTGTGCACCTCATCGCCCTTCACGTTGCGCCCAAGCACCTTTTAATACTGCTCCCCCAAATTTTGACTGCCCCCTCCCAACAGAAATCAGAGAGTATAAGGGGTGCATTAAAAAAGTTTTTGCAGTTCCCCACCATAAGTCAGGATCCCTTCACAGTCCCTCAGTACCTACGCCTATTCCTCTGCTGTCTGACCCCACCCAATCTCACTAAGCTCCTCCCAAACCCCTCCTCTGCTGTCTGACCCCACCCAATCTGCCCAGGCTCCTCCCCCTTCCTCTCTAACCCCACCCAATCTGACTAGGCTCCTCCCAAACCCCTCCTCTGCTGTCTGACCCCACCCTTTCTGTCCAGGCTCCTCCTATACTCCTCCTCTCTGACCCCACCCAATCTCACTAAGCTCCTCCCAAACCCCTCCTCTGCTGTCTGACCCCACCCAATCTGCCCAGGCTCCTCCCCCTTCCTCTCTGACCCCACCCAATCTGACTAGGCTCCTCCCAAACCCCTCCTCTGCTGTCTGACCCCACCCTTTCCTTCCAGGCTCCTCCTATACTCCTCCTCTCTGACCCCACCAAATCTGCCCAGGCTCCTCCCCCTTCCTCTCTGACCCCACCCAATCTGACTAGGCTCCTCCCAAACCCCTCCTCTGCTGTCTGACCTTTCCCTTTCTGTCCAGGCTCCTCCTATACTCCTCCTCTCTGACCCCACCACATCTGCCCAAGCTCCTCCCCCTTCCTCTCTAACCCCACCCAATCTGACTAGGCTCCTCCCAAACCCCTCCTCTGCTGTCTGACCCCACCCAATCTGCCCAGGCTCCTCCCCCTTCCTCTCTGAGCCCACCCAATCTGCCCAGGCTCCTCCCCCTTCCTCTCTGACCCCACCCAATTTGACTAGGCTCCTCCCAAACCCCTCCTCTGCTGTCTGACCCCACCCAATCTGCCCAGGCTCCACCCCATTCCTCTCTGAGCCCACCCAATCTGACTAGGCTCCTCCCAAACCCCTCCTCTGCTGTCTGACCCCACCCAATCTGCCCAGGCTCCTCCCCCTTCCTCTCTGACCCCACCCAATCTGACTAGGCTCCTCCCAAACCCCTCCTCTGCTGTCTGACCCCACCCTTTCTGTCCAGGCTCCACCTATACTCCTCCTCTCTGACCCCACCCAATCTGCCCAGGCTCCTCCCCTTCCTCTCTGACCCCACCCAATCTGACTAGGCTCCTCCCAAACCCCTCCTCTGCTTTCTGACCCCACCCTTTCTGTCCAGGCTCCACCTATACTCCTCCTCTCTGACCCCACCCAATCTGCTCTGGCTCCTCCCCCTTCCTCTCTAACCCCACCCAATCTGACTAGGCTCCTCCCAAACCCCTCCTCTGCTGTCTGACCCCACCCTTTCTGTCCAGGCTCCTCCTATACTCCTCCTCTCTGACCCCACCCAATCTGCCCAGGCTCCTCCCCCTTCCTCTCTGACCCCACCCAATCTGCTCAGGCTCCTCCCCCTTCCTCTCTAACCCCACCCAATCTGACTAGGCTCCTCCCAAACCCCTCCTCTGCTGTCTGACCCCACCCTTTCTGTCCAGGCTCCTCCTATACTCCTCCTCTCTGACCCCACCCAATCTGCTCAAGCTCCTCCCCCTTCCTCTCTGACCCCACCCAATCTGATTAGGCTCCTCCCAAACCCCTCCTCTGCTGTCTGACCCCACCCAATCTGCCCAGGCTCCTCCCCCTTCCTCTCTGAGCCCACCCAATCTGCCCAGGCTCCTCCCCCTTCCTCTCTGACCCCACCCAATTTGACTAGGCTCCTCCCAAACCCCTCCTCTGCTGTCTGACCCCACCCAATCTGCCCAGGCTCCTCCCCCTTCCTCTCTGAGCCCACCCAATCTGACTAGGCTCCTCCCAAACCCCTCCTCTGCTGTCTGACCCCACCCAATCTCACTAAGCTCCTCCCAAACCCCTCCTCTGCTGTCTGACCCCACCCAATCTGCCCAGGCTCCTCCCCCTTCCTCTCTGACCCCACCCAATCTGACTAGGCTCCTCCCAAACCCCTCCTCTGCTGTCTGACCCCACCCTTTCTGTCCAGGCTCCACCTATACTCCTCCTCTCTGACCCCACCCAATCTGCCCAGGCTCCTCCCCTTCCTCTCTGACCCCACCCAATCTGACTAGGCTCCTCCCAAACCCCTCCTCTGCTGTCTGACCCCACCCTTTCTGTCCAGGCTCCACCTATACTCCTCCTCTCTGACCCCACCCAATCTGCTCAGGCTCCTCCCCCTTCCTCTCTAACCCCACCCAATCTGACTAGGCTCCTCCCAAACCCCTCCTCTGCTGTCTGACCCCACCCTTTCTGTCCAGGCTCCTCCTATACTCCTCCTCTCTGACCCCACCAAATCTGCCCAGGCTCCTCCCCCTTCCTCTCTGACCCCACCCAATCTGCTCAAGCTCCTCCCCCTTCCTCTCTAACCCCACCCAATCTGACTAGGCTCCTCCCAAACCCCTCCTCTGCTGTCTGACCCCACCCAATCTGCCCAGGCTCCTCCCCCTTCCTCTCTGAGCCCACCCAATCTGCCCAGGCTCCTCCCCCTTCCTCTCTGACCCCACCCAATTTGACTATGCTCCTCCCAAACCCCTCCTCTGCTGTCTGATCCCACCCAATCTGCCCAGGCTCCTCCCCCTTCCTCTCTGAGCCCACCCAATCTGCCCAGGCTCCTCCCCCTTCCTCTCTGAGCCCACCCAATCTGACTAGGCTCCTCCCAAACCCCTCCTCTGCTGTCTGACCCCACCCTTTCTGTCCAGGCTCCACCTATACTCCTCCTCTCTGACCCCACCCAATCTGCCCAGGCTCCTCCCCTTCCTCTCTGACCCCACCCAATCTGACTAGGCTCCTCCCAAACCCCTCCTCTGCTGTCTGTTTCCATGTAAATAGCCTATCAAATTGTACTTATGTCATGGTCATCCTTTTTATGTGCAATGGAAGCTGCAGGGAAGGACACCAAGGCCTGTATGTTGCTTATAGTTACTACTGCAATCCTCAAGACCACCAAGGAGCAATAGCTCAAAGGTGAGTCTTGTACCTTTGGTGGGGACAGCCCTCACAGGCCAGGGTTTGAATCTCGCCAATGCTGTAGAAGTATACCAAGGTGGGAAATTTTCAAACAGTAATTGTTTTTTTTTTTTTGCTAAGCTTTTTTTTGGCAGGTTTGTCCAAACATTTCAAATGTTTTCCCTCATGACCTTCTACCAACCGCCCTATTTCTCAAGTAGGTGCAATAGGGACAAGGCCTTATCTTCCTTTATCAATGTCTTCATTCTTTGTCCTTTAAGTTTGGTTAATTGCAGAGTGCAATTGTGGTATTGGGGGTTATAACTGAGCACAAGAATGCAAGGAAGGTGCTACACTTATTGTAAAATAGGTTGGATGATGGTGATTTTTCATTTTGGTGTGAGCCACTCGCTCAAATCAGGGGTTTGGTGCCAGTGAACTTGGATAGAAATAAAGGTCAAGTATGAACTCTGGCTAATGAAATGATGGGTTGAGTTTGAGGCAAGCTAGAGTCCATTTATTAGGTGCAATAAGAAGCTAGAAAGATTGTTTCCTTTAAGAGACAGACAAGGGCAGAGTCAAGCCTTTGCTCTAGTAGGTCTGCATCATGCCTGCTGCACGATGTGAAGGAATGGACCTCCACAGCAGTGCGCTGTGCCAGACTGGGCTGCGCTGGGCTGGGCTGGGCCTGCCCTGGCACTGTGGATTTAATCACCCACCTCCTTCCTTTGAGGAACGCTCACGAACGCCCACAAACGCCCTTGTTCTGTTTACAGGCTGACAGCAGGCAATTTAGGACCCTGCTAAATGAGGGTGATGTCCCCATGTGCTTCCTTTGAGTGGCAAAATCCTTCATCTAAGGCAGGTGGGCTTTTTAAACATTTGGTTGAAGACCATATGTTGAAGGCGGTATCACGGCACAAGCCGCCGACCGTCTCAGAAGAAAGTATGCATGGGAGGACATTATTTGCATAGGACAGCCCTCTTCTCAGACCCATTCTTATGCTGCAGTTGCCATGAAGTGTTACTAGAGGGCAGCAGTATGAACAAAAGAGCACACTGAGGCTTTTCTTCTGCTTGCTGACATGATTCTTGTTCATGGTGGTCTTGCAGGGCCTAAGGAGTGAAGGACTGTGATGACTGAGGGGATGAGGAATGGCTGGCCTGTATTTGTGGTGAAGGGGGAATATTTGGAAGGTAAACAGCAAGATGAAAGCGTCAAAGTATATATGTTTGCTGAGTGATTGAGTCTGTGTGTCACTTGTCTCTTTGAAGGGACATGTGAGAAAGGAACAGCAGCACCATAGACTTCAGATGGGAGAGCAAGCAAGGATGAATATTTCCCTCAAATCCGAATACATACAGCACCTCAAAGATGACACGTGCGATATGATGTTCTGCAATTGTAAGGATTTGCCATGTGTGGTGCATAAATATGCATGGTTAGTGAGGTTTTTCCCAGAATGTGAGTATCGTTAGGCTGGCAAATGTCAGGCACTACTTTGGGGGTAAGAGGCCAGGAAAAAAATTGGGAAGTTTGATACAGTCATCTGTAGGATCGAAAGACACTGGGAAATCGTTACAGAGGGAGCCAGGCTGCACAAAATGTGGTAACAGTTGGACAGAAATCTTTAGCAGGGACTTTTGACTACCCCCAATGTGGGACCAGGACCACAGCACCTCTGTGCCTCTAAAACGTATTTTGACCTCTGGACACCACCATCTCAATACCCCTCAAATGTTCCTTCCTGGTACCCCAGCTTTGGTAGTGCATCAACTAGGTTTCAATCATTTGAGTGACCACAAACACTCTTCCTATGTGCCTTCTATTTACATTCAGTCAGTAACCCAGCTGCTTCGTTCTCTGTTCAATCTCAAGCGACAGTTGGATGCACATTGCAGGGGTATACAGGCATTTACCGTAATGTACAGCCCCTCTCAGTACACCCAGACTACACTTCGTAAAATCATAAATACATGTTTTGCCCAACAGTAAGGCCAGGCCTTTCCTCTGTAGTTCATAGCCAATGTAAGGAGGAAAAAATAAACTGAAGAGCATGCCAAAATTCTCTACAGACACTGCCAATCCTCACACTTCTGCCTATTTGCATGCCGAGGTTATTCACTATGACCCACCAAACCAATTGCCAACAGTAGCCTCTCCCTGCCTCATTCGTATGCTCCGATGCCACCTTTATTTAGCAATTGTTAGTGCTCTAGGATTTCGTAGCGCGATTCGCTATAGCCTCTGTTTTCAACAGAAATGTCCTAAAGGTACCTATACCAATCTGCAGGGTGGGGAGGAGGGGGGCTGCTGCTGCTGGCAGTAAAATGTTGGGGCACCCCACCTGCAAAAATACAGCCACATGCTCCTTGTTGTACCTTTCAATACAATAACTGCAGCAGAATCGTATGGTCACCCCTGTTGGTAAAAGAAACTGTCAAACAGCCTTTTGCCGCCCCCTCTCCCCCGTTGCCCCTAACCAGTTGGGGTACACCCCATGAGGAAGGATCAGAGCAATAAAAACTAATGGTAGCCCCCCAAAAAGTACCTAGAAGCCATGCTGTTCTGTGCACCTCATCGCCCTTCACGTTGCGCCCAAGCACCTTTTAATACTGCTCCCCCAAATTTTGACTGCCCCCTCCCAACAGAAATCAGAGAGTATAAGGGGTGCATTAAAAAAGTTTTTGCAGTTCCCCACCATAAGTCAGGATCCCTTCACAGTCCCTCAGTACCTACGCCTATTCCTCTGCTGTCTGACCCCACCCAATCTCACTAAGCTCCTCCCAAACCCCTCCTCTGCTGTCTGACCCCACCCAATCTGCCCAGGCTCCTCCCCCTTCCTCTCTGACCCCACCCAATCTGACTAGGCTCCTCCCAAACCCCTCCTCTGCTGTCTGACCTTTCCCTTTCTGTCCAGGCTCCTCCTATACTCCTCCTCTCTGACCCCACCAAATCTGCCCAAGCTCCTCCCCCTTCCTCTCTAACCCCACCCAATCTGACTAGGCTCCTCCCAAACCCCTCCTCTGCTGTCTGACCCCACCCAATCTGCCCAGGCTCCTCCCCCTTCCTCTCTGAGCCCACCCAATCTGCCCAGGCTCCTCCCCCTTCCTCTCTGACCCCACCCAATTTGACTAGGCTCCTCCCAAACCCCTCCTCTGCTGTCTGACCCCACCCAATCTGCCCAGGCTCCTCCCCATTCCTCTCTGAGCCCACCCAATCTGACTAGGCTCCTCCCAAACCCCTCCTCTGCTGTCTGACCCCACCCAATCTGCCCAGGCTCCTCCCCCTTCCTCTCTGACCCCACCCAATCTGACTAGGCTCCTCCCAAACCCCTCCTCTGTTGTCTGACCCCACCCTTTCTGTCCAGGCTCCACCTATACTCCTCCTCTCTGACCCCACCCAATCTGCCCAGGCTCCTCCCCTTCCTCTCTGACCCCACCCAATCTGACTAGGCTCCTCTCAAACCCCTCCTCTGCTGTCTGTTTCCATGTAAATAGCCTATCAAATTGTACTTATGTCATGGTCATCCTTTTTATGTGCAATGGAAGCTGCAGGGAAGGACACCAAGGCCTGTATGTTGCTTATAGTTACTACTGCAATCCTCAAGACCACCAAGGAGCAATAGCTCAAAGGTAAGTCTTGTACCTTTGGTGGGGACAGCCCTCACAGGCCAGGGTTTGAATCTTGCCAATGCTGTAGAAGTATACCAAGGTGGGAAATTTTCAAACAGTAAATGTTTTTTTTTTTTTGCTAAGTTTTTTTTTGGCAGGTTTGTCCAAACATTTCAAATGTTTTCCCTCATGACCTTCTGCCAACCGCCCTATTTCTCAAGTAGGTGCAATAGGGACAAGGCCTTATCTTCCTTTATCAATGTCTTCATTCTTTGTCCTTTAAGTTTGGTTAATTGCAGAGTGCAATTGTGGTATTGGGGGTTATAACTGAGCACAAGAATGCAAGGAAGGTGCTACACTTATTGTAAAATAGGTTGGATGATGGTGATTTTTCATTTTGGTGTGAGCCACTCGCTCAAATCAGGGGTTTGGTGCCAGTGAACTTGGATAGAAATAAAGGTCAAGTATGAACTCTGGCTAATGAAATGATGGGTTGAGTTTGAGGCAAGCTAGAGTCCATTTATTAGGTGCAATAAGAAGCTAGAAAGATTGTTTCCTTTAAGAGACAGACAAGGGCAGAGTCAAGCCTTTGCTCTAGTAGGTCTGCATCATGCCTGCTGCACGATGTGAAGGAATGGACCTCCACAGCAGTGCGCTGTGCCAGACTGGGCTGCGCTGGGCTGGGCTGGGCCTGCCCTGGCACTGTGGATTTAATCACCCACCTCCTTCCTTTGAGGAACGCTGAGGAACGCTCACAAACGCCCACAAACGCCCTTGTTCTGTTTACAGGCTGACAGCAGGCAATTTAGGACCCTGCTAAATGAGGGTGATGTCCCCATGTGCTTCCTTTGAGTGGCAAAATCCTTCATCTAAGGCAGGTGGGCTTTTTAAACATTTGGTTGAAGACCATATGTTGAAGGCGGTATCACGGCACAAGCCGCCGACCATCTCAGAAGAAAGTATGCATGGGAGGACATTATTTGCATAGGACAGCCCTCTTCTCAGACCCATTCTCATGCTGCAGTTGCCATGAAGTGTTACTAGAGGGCAGCAGTATGAACAAAAGAGCACACTGAGGCTTTTCTTCTGCTTGCTGACATGATTCTTGTTCATGGTGGTCTTGCAGGGCCTAAGGAGTGAAGGACTGCGATGACTGAGGGGATGAGGAATGGCTGGCCTGTATTTGTGGTGAAGGGGGAATATTTGGAAGGTAAACAGCAAGATGAAAGCGTCAAAGTATATATGTTTGCTGAGTGATTGAGTCTGTGTGTCACTTGTCTCTTTGAAGGGACATGTGAGAAAGGAACAGCAGCACCATAGACTTCAGATGGGAGAGCAAGCAAGGATGAATATTTCCCTCAAATCCGAATACATACAGCACCTCAAAGATGACACGTGCGATATGATGTTCTGCAATTGTAAGGATTTGCCATGTGTGGTGCATAAATATGCATGGTTAGTGAGGTTTTTCCCAGAATGTGAGTATCGTTAGGCTGGCAAATGTCAGGCACTACTTTGGGGGTAAGAGGCCAAGAAAAAAATTGGGAAGTTTGATACAGTCATCTGTAGGATCGAAAGACACTGGGAAATCGTTACAGAGGGAGCCAGGCTGCACAAAATGTGGTAACAGTTGGACAGAAATCTTTAGCAGGGACTTTTGACTACCCCCAATGTGGGACCAGGACCACAGCACCTCTGTGCCTCTAAAACGTATTTTGACCTCTGGACACCACCATCTCAATACCCCTCAAATGTTCCTTCCTGGTACCCCAGCTTTGGTAGTGCATCAACTAGGTTTCAATCATTTGAGTGACCACAAACACCCTTCCTATGTGCCTTCTATTTACATTCAGTCAGTAACCCAGCTGCTTCGTTCTCTGTTCAATCTCAAGCGACAGTTGGATGCACATTGCAGGGGTATACAGGCATTTACCGTAATGTACAGCCCCTCTCAGTACACCCAGACTACACTTCGTAAAATCATAAATACATGTTTTGCCCAACAGTAAGCCAGGCCTTTCCTCTGTAGTTCATAGCCAATGTAAGGAGGAAAAAATAAACTGAAGAGCATGCCAAAATTCTCTACAGACACTGCCAATCCTCACACTTCTGCCTATTTGCATGCCGAGGTTATTCACTATGACCCACCAAACCAATTGCCAACAGTAGCCTCTCCCTGCCTCATTCGTATGCTCCGATGCCACCTTTATTTAGCAATTGTTAGTGCTCTAGGATTTCGTAGCGCGATTCGCTATAGCCTCTGTTTTCAACAGAAATGTCCTAAAGGTACCTATACCAATCTGCAGGGTGGGGAGGAGGGTGGCTGCTGCTGCTGGCAGTAAAATGTTGGGGCACCCCACCTGCAAAAATACAGCCACATGCTCCTTGTTGTACCTTTCAATACAATAACTGCAGCAGAATCGTATGGTCACCCCTGTTGGTAAAAGAAACTGTCAAACAGCCTTTTGCCGCCCCCTCTCCCCCGTTGCCCCTAACCAGTTGGGGTACACCCCATGAGGGAGGATCATAGCAATAAAAACTAATGGTAGCCCCCCAAAAAGTACCTAGAAGCCATGCTGTTCTGTGCACCTCATCGCCCTTCACGTTGCGCCCAAGCATCTTTTAATACTGCTCCCCCAAATTTTGACTGCCCCCTCCCAACAGAAATCAGAGAGTATAAGGGGTGCATTAAAAAAGTTTTTGCAGTTCCCCACCATAAGTCAGGATCCCTTCACAGTCCCTCAGTACCTACGCCTATTCCTCTGCTGTCTGACCCCACCCAATCTCACTAAGCTCCTCCCAAACCCCTCCTCTGCTGTCTGACCCCACCCAATCTGCCCAGGCTCCTCCCCCTTCCTCTCTGACCCCACCCAATCTGACTAGGCTCCTCCCAAACCCCTCCTCTGCTGTCTGACCCCACCCTTTCCGTCCAGGCTCCTCCTATACTCCTCCTCTCTGACCCCACCAAATCTGCCCAGGCTCCTCCCCCTTCCTCTCTGACCCCACCCAATCTGACTAGGCTCCTCCCAAACCCCTCCTCTGCTGTCTGACCTTTCCCTTTCTGTCCAGGCTCCTCCTATACCCCTCCTCTCTGACCCCACCAAATCTGCCCAAGCTCCTCCCCCTTCCTCTCTAACCCCACCCAATCTGACTAGGCTCCTCCCAAACCCCTCCTCTGCTGTCTGACCCCACCCAATCTGCCCAGGCTCCTCACCCTTCCTCTCTGAGCCCACCCAATCTGCCCAGGCTCCTCCCCCTTCCTCTCTGACCCCACCCAATTTGACTAGGCTCCTCCCAAACCCCTCCTCTGCTGTCTGACCCCACCCAATCTGCCCAGGCTCCTCCCCATTCCTCTCTGAGCCCACCCAATCTGACTAGGCTCCTCCCAAACCCCTCCTCTGCTGTCTGACCCCACCCAATCTGCCCAGGCTCCTCCCCCTTCCTCTCTGACCCCACCCAATCTGACTAGGCTCCTCCCAAACCCCTCCTCTGCTGTCTGACCCCACCCTTTCTGCCCAGGCTCCACCTATACTCCTCCTCTCTGACCCCACCCAATCTGCCCAGGCTCCTCCCCTTCCTCTCTGACCCCACCCAATCTGACTAGGCTCCTCCCAAACCCCTCCTCTGCTTTCTGACCCCACCCTTTCTGTCCAGGCTCCACCTATACTCCTCCTCTCTGACCCCACCCAATCTGCTCAGGCTCCTCCCCCTTCCTCTCTAACCCCACCCAATCTGACTAGGCTCCTCCCAAACCCCTCCTCTGCTGTCTGACCCCACCCTTTCTGTCCAGGCTCCTCCTATACTCCTCCTCTCTGACCCCACCCAATCTGCCCAGGCTCCTCCCCCTTCCTCTCTGACCCCACCCAATCTGCTCAGGCTCCTCCCCCTTCCTCTCTAACCCCACCCAATCTGACTAGGCTCCTCCCAAACCCCTCCTCTGCTGTCTGACCCCACCCTTTCTGTCCAGGCTCCTCCTATACTCCTCCTCTCTGACCCCACCCAATCTGCTCAAGCTCCTCCCCCTTCCTCTCTGACCCCACCCAATCTGACTAGGCTCCTCCCAAACCCCTCCTCTGCTGTCTGACCCCACCCAATCTGCCCAGGCTCCTCCCCCTTCCTCTCTGAGCCCACCCAATCTGCCCAGGCTCCCCCCCCTTCCTCTCTTACCCCACCCAATTTGACTAGGCTCCTCCCAAACCCCTCCTCTGCTGTCTGACCCCACCCAATCTGCCCAGGCTCCTCCCCCTTCCTCTCTGAGCCCACCCAATCTGACTAGGCTCCTCCCAAACCCCTCCTCTGCTGTCTGACCCCACCCAATCTCACTAAGCTCCTCCCAAACCCCTCCTCTGCTGTCTGACCCCACCCAATCTGCCCAGGCTCCTCCCCCTTCCTCTCTGACCCCACCCAATCTGACTAGGCTCCTCCCAAACCCCTCCTCTGCTCTCTGACCCCACCCTTTCTGTCCAGGCTCCACCTATACTCCTCCTCTCTGACCCCACCCAATCTGCCCAGGCTCCTCCCTTCCTCTCTGACCCCAACCAAACTGACTAGGCTCCTCCCAAACCCCTCCTCTGCTGTCTGACCCCACCCTTTCTGTCCAGGCTCCACCTATACTCCTCCTCTCTGACCCCACCCAATCTGCTCAGGCTCCTCCCCCTTCCTCTCTAACCCCACCCAATCTGACTAGGCTCCTCCCAAACCCCTCCTCTGCTGTCTGACCCCACCCTTTCCGTCCAGGCTCCTCCTATACTCCTCCTCTCTGACCCCACCAAATCTGCCCAGGCTCCTCCCCCTTCCTCTCTGACCCCACCCAATCTGACTAGGCTCCTCCCAAACCCCTCCTCTGCTGTCTGACCTTTCCCTTTCTGTCCAGGCTCCTCCTATACTCCTCCTCTCTGACCCCACCAAATCTGCCCAAGCTCCTCCCCCTTCCTCTCTAACCCCACCCAATCTGACTAGGCTCCTCCCAAACCCCTCCTCTGCTGTCTGACCCCACCCAATCTGCCCAGGCTCCTCCCCCTTCCTCTCTGAGCCCACCCAATCTGCCCAGGCTCCTCCCCCTTCCTCTCTGACCCCACCCAATTTGACTAGGCTCCTCCCAAACCCCTCCTCTGCTGTCTGACCCCACCCAATCTGCCCAGGCTCCTCCCCATTCCTCTCTGAGCCCACCCAATCTGACTAGGCTCCTCCCAAACCCCTCCTCTGCTGTCTGACCCCACCCAATCTGCCCAGGCTCCTCCCCCTTCCTCTCTGACCCCACCCAATCTGACTAGGCTCCTCCCAAACCCCTCCTCTGCTGTCTGACCCCACCCTTTCTGCCCAGGCTCCACCTATACTCCTCCTCTCTGACCCCACCCAATCTGCCCAGGCTCCTCCCCTTCCTCTCTGACCCCACCCAATCTGACTAGGCTCCTCCCAAACCCCTCCTCTGCTTTCTGACCCCACCCTTTCTGTCCAGGCTCCACCTATACTCCTCCTATCTGACCCCACCCAATCTGCTCAGGCTCCTCCCCCTTCCTCTCTAACCCCACCCAATCTGACTAGGCTCCTCCCAAACCCCTCCTCTGCTGTCTGACCCCACCCTTTCTGTCCAGGCTCCTCCTATACTCCTCCTCTCTGACCCCACCCAATCTGCCCAGGCTCCTCCCCCTTCCTCTCTGACCCCACCCAATCTGCTCAGGCTCCTCCCCCTTCCTCTCTAACCCCACCCAATCTGACTAGGCTCCTCCCAAACCCCTCCTCTGCTGTCTGACCCCACCCTTTCTGTCCAGGCTCCTCCTATACTCCTCCTCTCTGACCCCACCCAATCTGCTCAAGCTCCTCCCCCTTCCTCTCTGACCCCACCCAATCTGACTAGGCTCCTCCCAAACCCCTCCTCTGCTGTCTGACCCCACCCAATCTGCCCAGGCTCCTCCCCCTTCCTCTCTGAGCCCACCCAATCTGCCCAGGCTCCCCCCCCTTCCTCTCTGACCCCACCCAATTTGACTAGGCTCCTCCCAAACCCCTCCTCTGCTGTCTGACCCCACCCAATCTGCCCAGGCTCCTCCCCCTTCCTCTCTGAGCCCACCCAATCTGACTAGGCTCCTCCCAAACCCCTCCTCTGCTGTCTGACCCCACCCAATCTCACTAAGCTCCTCCCAAACCCCTCCTCTGCTGTCTGACCCCACCCAATCTGCCCAGGCTCCTCCCCCTTCCTCTCTGACCCCACCCAATCTGACTAGGCTCCTCCCAAACCCCTCCTCTGCTGTCTGACCCCACCCTTTCTGTCCAGGCTCCACCTATACTCCTCCTCTCTGACCCCACCCAATCTGCCCAGGCTCCTCCCCTTCCTCTCTGACCCCAACCAAACTGACTAGGCTCCTCCCAAACCCCTCCTCTGCTGTCTGACCCCACCCTTTCTGTCCAGGCTCCACCTATACTCCTCCTCTCTGACCCCACCCAATCTGCTCAGGCTCCTCCCCCTTCCTCTCTAACCCCACCCAATCTGACTAGGCTCTTCCCAAACCCCTCCTCTGCTGTCTGACCCCACCCTTTCTGTCCAGGCTCCTCCTATACTCCTCCTCTCTGACCCCACCAAATCTGCCCAGGCTCCTCCCCCTTCCTCTCTGACCCCACCCAATCTGCTCAAGCTCCTCCCCCTTCCTCTCTAACCCCACCCAATCTGACTAGGCTCCTCCCAAGCCCCTCCTCTGCTGTCTGACCCCACCCAATCTGCCCAGGCTCCTCCCCCTTCCTCTCTGAGCCCACCCAATCTGCCCAGGCTCCTCCCCCTTCCACTCTGACCCCACCCAATTTGACTATGCTCCTCCCAAACCCCTCCTCTGCTGTCTGACCCCACCCAATCTGCCCAGGCTCCTCCCCCTTCCTCTCTGAGCCCACCCAATCTGCCCAGGCTCCTCCCCCTTCCTCTCTGAGCCCACCCAATCTGACTAGGCTCCTCCCAAACCCCTCCTCTGCTGTCTGACCCCACCCTTTCTGTCCAGGCTCCACCTATACTCCTCCTCTCTGACCCCACCCAATCTGCCCAGGCTCCTCCCCTTCCTCTCTGACCCCACCCTTTCTGTCCAGGCTCCACCTATACTCCTCCTCTCTGACCCCAACCAATCTACCCAGGCTCCTCCCCCTCCTCCCAAACCCCTCCTCTGCTGTCTGACCCCACCCAATCTCACTAAGCTCCTCCCAAACCCCTCCTCTGCTGTCTGACCCGACCCAATCTGCCCAGGCTCCTCCCCCATCTTCTCTGAGCCCACCCAATCTGCCCAGGCTCCTCCCCCTTCCTCCCCGACCCAATCTGCTCAGGCTCCTCCCCCTTCCTCTCTGACCCCACCCAATCTGCCCAGGCTCCTCCCAAACCCCTCCTTTGCTGTCTGACCCCACCCAATCTGCCCAAGCTCCTCCCCCTTCCTCTCTGACCCCACCCAATCTGACTAGAGTCCTCCCAAACCCCTCCTCTGCTGTCTGACCCCACCCAATCTGCCCAGGCTCCTCCCCCTTCCTCTCTGACCCCACCCATTTCAAATGTTTTCCCTCATGACCTTCTACCAACCGCCCTATTTCTCAAGTAGGTGCAATAGGGACAAGGCCTTATCTTCCTTTATCAATGTCTTCATTCTTTGTCCTTTAAGTTTGGTTAATTGCAGAGTGCAATTGTGGTATTGGGGGTTATAACTGAGCACAAGAATGCAAGGAAGGTGCTACACTTATTGTAAAATAGGTTGGATGATGGTGATTTTTCATTTTGGTGTGAGCCACTCGCTCAAATCAGGGGTTTGGTGCCAGTGAACTTGGATAGAAATAAAGGTCAAGTATGAACTCTGGCTAATGAAATGATGGGTTGAGTTTGAGGCAAGCTAGAGTCCATTTATTAGGTGCAATAAGAAGCTAGAAAGATTGTTTCCTTTAAGAGACAGACAAGGGCAGAGTCAAGCCTTTGCTCTAGTAGGTCTGCATCATGCCTGCTGCAGGATGTGAAGGAATTGACCTCCACAGCAGTGAGCTGTGCCAGACTGGGCTGCGCTGGGCTGCGCTGGGCTGCGCTGGGCTGGGCTGGGCCTGCCCTGGCACTGTGGATTTAATCACCCACCTCCTTCCTTTGAGGAACGCTCACGAACGCCCACAAACGCCCTTGTTCTGTTTACAGGCTGACAGCAGGCAATTTAGGACCCTGCTAAATGAGGGTGATGTCCCCATGTGCTTCCTTTGAGTGGCAAAATCCTTCGTCTAAGGCAGGTGGGCTTTTTAAACATTTGGTTGAAGACCATATGTTGAAGGCGGTATCACGGCACAAGCCGCCGACCGTCTCAGAAGAAAGTATGCATGGGAGGACATTATTTGCATAGGACAGCCCTCTTCTCAGACCCATTCTTATGCTGCAGTTGCCATGAAGTGTTACTAGAGGGCAGCAGTATGAACAAAAGAGCACACTGAGGCTTTTCTTCTGCTTGCTGACATGATTCTTGTTCATGGTGGTCTTGCAGGGCCTAAGGAGTGAAGGACTGCGATGACTGAGGGGATGAGGAATGGCTGGCCTGTATTTGTGGTGAAGGGGGAATATTTGGAAGGTAAACAGCAAGATGAAAGCGTCAAAGTATATATGTTTGCTGAGTGATTGAGTCTGTGTGTCACTTGTCTCTTTGAAGGGACATGTGAGAAAGGAACAGCAGCACCATAGACTTCAGATGGGAGAGCAAGCAAGGATGAATATTTCCCTCAAATCCGAATACATACAGCACCTCAAAGATGACACGTGCGATATGATGTTCTGCAATTGTAAGGATTTGCCATGTGTGGTGCATAAATATGCATGGTTAGTGAGGTTTTTCCCAGAATGTGAGTATCGTTAGGCTGGCAAATGTCAGGCACTACTTTGGGGGTAAGAGGCCAAGAAAAAAATTGGGAAGTTTGATACAGTCATCTGTAGGATCGAAAGACACTGGGGAATCGTTACAGAGGGAGCCAGGCTGCACAAAATGTGGTAACAGTTGGACAGAAATCTTTAGCAGGGACTTTTGACTACCCCCAATGTGGGACCAGGACCACAGCACCTCTGTGCCTCTAAAACGTATTTTGACCTCTGGACACCACCATCTCAATACCCCTCAAATGTTCCTTCCTGGTACCCCAGCTTTGGTAGTGCATCAACTAGGTTTCAATCATTTGAGTGACCACAAACACCCTTCCTATGTGCCTTCTATTTACATTCAGTCAGTAACCCAGCTGCTTCGTTCTCTGTTCAATCTCAAGCGACAGTTGGATGCACATTGCAGGGGTATACAGGCATTTACCGTAATGTACAGCCCCTCTCAGTACACCCAGACTACACTTCGTAAAATCATAAATACATGTTTTGCCCAACAGTAAGGCCAGGCCTTTCCTCTGGAGTTCATAGCCAATGTAAGGAGGAAAAAATAAACTGAAGAGCATGCCAAAATTCTCTACAGACACTGCCAATCCTCACACTTCTGCCTATTTGCATGCCGAGGTTATTCACTATGACCCACCAAACCAATTGCCAACAGTAGCCTCTCCCTGCCTCATTCGTATGCTCCGATGCCACCTTTATTTAGCAATTGTTAGTGCTCTAGGATTTCGTAGCGCGATTCGCTATAGCCTCTGTTTTCATCAGAAATGTCCTAAAGGTACCTATACCAATCTGCAGGGTGGGGAGGAGGGGGGCTGCTGCTGCTGGCAGTAAAATGTTGGGGCACCCCACCTGCAAAAATACAGCCACATGCTCCTTGTTGTACCTTTCAATACAATAACTGCAGCAGAATCGTATGGTCACCCCTGTTGGTAAAAGAAACTGTCAAACAGCCTTTTGCCGCCCCCTCTCCCCCGTTGCCCCTAACCAGTTGGGGTACACCCCATGAGGGAGGATCAGAGCAATAAAAACTAATGGTAGCCCCCCAAAAAGTACCTAGAAGCCATGCTGTTCTGTGCACCTCATCGCCCTTCACGTTGCGCCCAAGCACCTTTTAATACTGCTCCCCCAAATTTTGACTGCCCCCTCCCAACAGAAATCAGAGAGTATAAGGGGTGCATTAAAAAAGTTTTTGCAGTTCCCCACCATAAGTCAGGATCCCTTCACAGTCCCTCAGTACCTACGCCTATTCCTCTGCTGTCTGACCCCACCCAATCTCACTAAGCTCCTCCCAAACCCCTCCTCTGCTGTCTGACCCCACCCAATCTGCCCAGGCTCCTCCCCCTTCCTCTCTGACCCCACCCAATCTGACTAGGCTCCTCCCAAACCCCTCCTCTGCTGTCTGACCCCACCCTTTCCGTCCAGGCTCCTCCTATACTCCTCCTCTCTGACCCCACCAAATCTGCCCAGGCTCCTCCCCCTTCCTCTCTGACCCCACCCAATCTGACTAGGCTCCTCCCAAACCCCTCCTCTGCTGTCTGACCTTTCCCTTTCTGTCCAGGCTCCTCCTATACTCCTCCTCTCTGACCCCACCAAATCTGCCCAAGCTCCTCCCCCTTCCTCTCTAACCCCACCCAATCTGACTAGGCTCCTCCCAAACCCCTCCTCTGCTGTCTGACCCCACCCAATCTGCCCAGGCTCCTCCCCCTTTCTCTCTGAGCCCACCCAATCTGCCCAGGCTCCTCCCCCTTCCTCTCTGACCCCACCCAATTTGACTAGGCTCCTCCCAAACCCCTCCTCTGCTGTCTGACCCCACCCAATCTGCCCAGGCTCCTCCCCATTCCTCTCTGAGCCCACCCAATCTGACTAGGCTCCTCCCAAACCCCTCCTCTGCTGTCTGACCCCACCCAATCTGCCCAGGCTCCTCCCCTTTCCTCTCTGACCCCACCCAATCTGACTAGGCTCCTCCCAAACCCCTCCTCTGCTGTCTGACCCCATCCTTTCTGTCCAGGCTCCACCTATACTCCACATCTCTGACCCCACCCAATCTGCCCAGGCTCCTCCCCTTCCTCTCTGACCCCACCCAATCTGACTAGGCTCCTCCAAACCCCTCCTCTGCTGTCTGACCCCACCCTTTCTGTCCAGGCTCCACCTATACTCCTCCTCTCTGACCCCACCCAATCTGCTCAGGCTCCTCCCCCTTCCTCTCTAACCCCACCCAATCTGACTAGGCTCCTCCCAAACCCCTCCTCTGCTGTCTGACCCCACCCTTTCTGTCCAGGCTCCTCCTATACTCCTCCTCTATGACCCCACCCAATCTGCTCAGGCTCCTCCCCCTTCCTCTCTGACCCCACCCAATCTGCTCAGGCTCCTCCCCCTTCCTCTCTAACCCCACCCAATCTGACTAGGCTCCTCCCAAACCCCTCCTCTGCTGTCTGACCCCACCCTTTTTGTCCAGGCTCCTCCTATACTCCTCCTCTCTGACCCCACCCAATCTGCTCAAGCTCCTCCCCCTTCCTCTCTGACCCCACCCAATCTGACTAGGCTCCTCCCAAACCCCTCCTCTGCTGTCTGACCCCACCCAATCTGCCCAGGCTCCTCCCCCTTCCTCTCTGAGCCCACCCAATCTGCCCAGGCTCCTCCCCCTTCCTCTCTGACCCCACCCAATTTGACTAGGCTCCTCCCAAACCCCTCCTCTGCTGTCTGACCCCACCCAATCTGCCCAGGCTCCTCCCCCTTCCTCTCTGAGCCCACCCAATCTGACTAGGCTCCTCCCAAACCCCTCCTCTGCTGTCTGACCCCACCCAATCTCACTAAGCTCCTCCCAAACTCCTCCTCTGCTGTCTGACCCCACCCAATCTGCCCAGGCTCCTCCCCCTTCCTCTCTGACCCCACCAAATCTGACTAGGCTCCTCCCAAACCCCTCCTCTGCAGTCTGACACCACCCTTTCTGTCCAGGCTCCACCTATACTCCTCCTCTCTGACCCCACCCAATCTGCCCAGGCTCCTCCCCTTCCTCTCTGACCCCACCCAATCTGACTAGGCTCCTCCCAAACCCCTCCTCTGCTGTCTGACCCCACCCTTTCTGTCCAGGCTCCACCTATACTCCTCCTCTCTGACCCCACCCAATCTGCTCAGGCTCCTCCCCCTTCCTCTCTAACCCCACCCAATCTGACTAGGCTCCTCCCAAACCCCTCCTCTGCTGTCTCACCCCACCCTTTTTGTCCAGGCTCCTCCTATACTCCTCCTCTCTGACCCCACCAAATCTGCCCAGGCTCCTCCCCCTTCCTCTCTGACCCCACCCAATCTGCTCAAGCTCCTCCCCCTTCCTCTCTAACCCCACCCAATCTGACTAGGCTCCTCCCAAACCCCTCCTCTGCTGTCTGACCCCACCCAATCTGCCCAGGCTCCTCCCCCTTCCTCTCTGAGCCCACCCAATCTGCCCAGGCTCCTCCCCCTTCCTCTCTGACCCCACCCAATTTGACTATGCTCCTCCCAAACCCCTCCTCTGCTGTCTGACCCCACCCAATCTGCCCAGGCTCCTCCCCCTTCCTCTCTGAGCCCACCCAATCTGCCCAGGCTCCTCCCCCTTCCTCTCTGAGCCCACCCAATCTGACTAGGCTCCTCCCAAACCCCTCCTCTGCTGTCTGACCCCACCCTTTCTGTCCAGGCTCCACCTATACTCCTCCTCTCTGACCCACCCAATCTGCCCAGGCTCCTCCCCTTCCTCTCTGACCCCACCCAATCTGACTAGGCTCCTCCCAAACCCCTCCTATGCTGTCTGTTTCCATGTAAATAGCCTATCAAATTGTACTTATGTCATGGTCATCCTTTTTATGTGCAATGGAAGCTGCAGGGAAGGACACCAAGGCCTGTATGTTGTTTATAGTTACTACTGCAATCCTCAAGACCACCAAGGAGCAATAGCTCAAAGGTAAGTCTTGTACCTTTGGTGGGGACAGCCCTCACAGGCCAGGGTTTGAATCTCGCCTATGCTGTAGAAGTATACCAAGGTGGGAAATTTTCAAACAGTAAATTTTTTTTTTTTTTGCTAAGTTTTTTTTGGGCAGGTTTGTCCAAACATTTCAAATGTTTTCCCTCATGACCTTCTACCAACCGCCCTATTTCTCAAGTAGGTGCAATAGGGACAAGGCCTTATCTTCCTTTATCAATGTCTTCATTCTTTGTCCTTTAAGTTTGGTTAATTGCAGAGTGCAATTGTCGTATTGGGGGTTATAACTGAGCACAAGAATGCAAGGAAGGTGCTACACTTATTGTAAAATAGGTTGGATGATGGTGATTTTTCATTTTGGTGTGAGCCACTCGCTCAAATCAGGGGTTTGGTGCCAGTGAACTTGGATAGAAATAAAGGTCAAGTATGAACTCTGGCTAATGAAATGATGGGTTGAGTTTGAGGCAAGCTAGAGTCCATTTATTAGGTGCAATAAGAAGCTAGAAAGATTGTTTCCTTTAAGAGACAGACAAGGGCAGAGTCAAGCCTTTGCTCTAGTAGGTCTGCATCATGCCTGCTGCACGATGTGAAGGAATGGACCTCCACAGCAGTGCGCTGTGCCAGACTGGGCTGCGCTGGGCTGGGCTGGGCCTGCCCTGGCACTGTGGATTTAATCACCCACCTCCTTCCTTTGAGGAACGCTCACGAACGCCCACAAACGCCCTTGTTCTGTTTACAGGCTGACAGCAGGCAATTTAGGACCCTGCTAAATGAGGGTGATATCCCCATGTGCTTCCTTTGAGTGGCAAAATCCTTCGTCTAAGGCAGGTGGGCTTTTTAAACATTTGGTTGAAGACCATATGTTGAAGGCGGTATCACGGCACAAGCCGCCGACCGTCTCAGAAGAAAGTATGCATGGGAGGACATTATTTGCATAGGACAGCCCTCTTCTCAGACCCATTCTTATGCTGCAGTTGCCATGAAGTGTTACTAGAGGGCAGCAGTATGAACAAAAGAGCACACTGAGGCTTTTCTTCTGCTTCCTGACATGATTCTTGTTCATGGTGGTCTTGCAGGGCCTAAGGAGTGAAGGACTGCGATGACTGAGGGGATGAGGAATGGCTGGCCTGTATTTGTGGTGAAGGGGGAATATTTGGAAGGTAAACAGCAAGATGAAAGCGTCAAAGTATATATGTTTGCTGAGTGATTGAGTCTGTGTGTCACTTGTCTCTTTGAAGGGACATGTGAGAAAGGAACAGCAGCACCATAGACTTCAGATGGGAGAGCAAGCAAGGATGAATATTTCCCTCAAATCCGAATACATACAGCACCTCAAAGATGACACGTGCGATATGATGTTCTGCAATTGTAAGGATTTGCCATGTGTGGTGCATAAATATGCATGGTTAGTGAGGTTTTTCCCAGAATGTGAGTATCGTTAGGCTGGCAAATGTCAGGCACTACTTTGGGGGTAAGAGGCCAAGAAAAAAATTGGGAAGTTTGATACAGTCATCTGTAGGATCGAAAGACACTGGGGAATCGTTACAGAGGGAGCCAGGCTGCACAAAATGTGGTAACAGTTGGACAGAAATCTTTAGCAGGGACTTTTGACTACCCCCAATGTGGGACCAGGACCACAGCACCTCTGTGCCTCTAAAACGTATTTTGACCTCTGGACACCACCATCTCAATACCCCTCAAATGTTCTTTCCTGGTACCCCAGCTTTGGTAGTGCATCAACTAGGTTTCAATCATTTGAGTGACCACAAACACCCTTTCTATGTGCCTTCTATTTACATTCAGTCAGTAACCCAGCTGCTTCGTTCTCTGTTCAATCTCAAGCGACAGTTGGATGCACATTGCAGGGGTATACAGGCATTTACCGTAATGTACAGCCCCTCTCAGTACACCCAGACTACACTTCGTAAAATCATAAATACATGTTTTGCCCAACAGTAAGGCCAGGCCTTTCCTCTGTAGTTCATAGCCAATGTAAGGAGGAAAAAATAAACTGAAGAGCATGCCAAAATTCTCTACAGACACTGCCAATCCTCACACTTCTGCCTATTTGCATGCCGAGGTTATTCACTATGACCCACCAAACCAATTGCCAACAGTAGCCTCTCCCTGCCTCATTCGTATGCTCCGATGCCACCTTTATTTAGCAATTGTTAGTGCTCTAGGATTTCGTAGCGCGATTCGCTATAGCCTCTGTTTTCAACAGAAATGTCCTAAAGGTACCTATACCAATCTGCAGGGTGGGGGGGAGGGGGGCTGCTGCTGCTGGCAGTAAAATGTTGGGGCACCCCACCTGCAAAAATACAGCCACATGCTCCTTGTTGTACCTTTCAATACAATAACTGCAGCAGAATCGTATGGTCACCCCTGTTGGTAAAAGAAACTGTCAAACAGCCTTTTGCCGCCCCCTCTCCCCCGTTGCCCCTAACCAGTTGGGGTACACCCCATGAGGGAGGATCAGAGCAATAAAAACTAATGGTAGCCCCCCAAAAAGTACCTAGAAGCCATGCTGTTCTGTGCACCTCATCGCCCTTCACGTTGCGCCCAAGCACCTTTTAATACTGCTCCCCCAAATTTTGACTGCCCCCTCCCAACAGAAATCAGAGAGTATAAGGGGTGCATTAAAAAAGTTTTTGCAGTTCCCCACCATAAGTCAGGATCCCTTCACAGTCCCTCAGTACCTACGCCTATTCCTCTGCTGTCTGACCCCACCCAATCTCACTAAGCTCCTCCCAAACCCCTCCTCTGCTGTCTGACCCCACCCAATCTGCCCAGGCTCCTCCCCCTTCCTCTCTGACCCCACCCAATCTGACTAGGCTCCTCCCAAACCCCTCCTCTGCTGTCTGACCCCACCCTTTCCGTCCAGGCTCCTCCTATACTCCTCCTCTCTGACCCCACCAAATCTGCCCAGGCTCCTCCCCCTTCCTCTCTGACCCCACCCAATCTGACTAGGCTCCTCCCAAACCCCTCCTCTGCTGTCTGACCTTTCCCTTTCTGTCCAGGCTCCTCCTATACTCCTCCTCTCTGACCCCACCAAATCTGCCCAAGCTCCTCCCCCTTCCTCTCTAACCCCACCCAATCTGACTAGGCTCCTCCCAAACCCCTCCTCTGCTGTCTGACCCCACCCAATCTGCCCAGGCTCCTCCCCCTTCCTCTCTGAGTCCACCCAATCTGCCCAGGCTCCTCCCCCTTCCTCTCTGACCCCACCCAATCTGCCCAGGCTCCTCCCATTCCTCTCTGAGCCCACCCAATCTGACTAGGCTCCTCCCAAACCCCTCCTCTGCTGTCTGACCCCACCCAATCTGCCCAGGCTCCTCCCCCTTCCTCTCTGACCCCACCCAATCTGACTAGGCTCCTCCCAAACCCCTCCTCTGCTGTCTGACCCCACCCTTTCTGTCCAGGCTCCACCTATACTCCTCCTCTCTGACCCCACCCAATCTGCCCAGGCTCCTCCCCCTTCCTCTCTGACCCCACCCAATCTGCTCAGGCTCCTCCCAAACCCCTCCTCTGCTGTCTGACCCCACCCTTTCTGTCCAGGCTCCACCTATACTCCTCCTCTCTGACCCCACCCAATCTGCCCAGGCTCCTCCCCCTTCCTCTCTGACCCCACCCAATCTGCTCAGGCTCCTCCCAAACCCCTCCTCTGCTGTCTGACCCCACCCTTTCTGTCCAGGCTCCTCCTATACTCCTCCTCTCTGACCCCACCCAATCTGCTCAAGCTCCTCCCCCTTCCTCTCTGAGCCCACCCAATCTGCCCAGGCTCCTCCCCCTTCCTCTCTAACCCCACCCAATCTGACTAGGCTCCTCCCAAACCCCTCCTCTGCTGTCTGACCCCACCCAATCTGCCCAGGCTCCTCCCCCTTCCTCTCTGACCCCACCCAATTTGACTATGCTCCTCCCAAACCCCTCCTCTGCTGTCTGACCCCACTCAATCTCACTAAGCTCCTCCCAAAACCCTCCTCTGCTGTCTGACCCCACCCAATCTGCCCAGGCTCCTCCCCCTTCCTCTCTAACCCCACCCAATGTGCCCAGGCTCCTCCCCCTTCCTCTCTGACCCCCCCTATGTGACTAGGCTGCTCCTGAACCCCTCCTCTCTGACCACCCCCAATCTGACTACACACAACACCTGTTCCCTTTCTTTCACCTGTCTCTCTTCAGGCCACACCTATTTTACTTACCAACCAATCTGCAATCCCTCATTCGCTAGGCATGATTCCACTCTTACACAACACACAGACACATTTTACTTACCAATTGGCCATTTAGGCCCACCTCCAACTTACCTCTGCTCTGCCACCATCAGTCACCTGGTGCCGAAACCGGGATTTGAACCCTGGTTGCCTGGATCGAAGGCAGGAACTTACCCACTGGACCACACTGGTTTCCATGTAAATAGCCTATCAAATTGTCCTTATGTCATGGTCATCCTTTTTATGTGCAATGGAAGCTGCAGGGAAGGACACCAAGGCCTGTATGTTGCTTATAGTTACTACTGCAATCCTCAAGACCACCAAGGAGCTATAGCTCAAAGGTAAGTCTTGTACCTTTGGTGGGGACAGCCCACACAGGCCAGGGTTCAAATCCTGCCAATGCTGTAGAAGTTTACCAAGGTGGGAAATTTTCAAACAGTAAATTTTTTTTTTTTTTTGCTAAGTTTTTTTTGGCAGGTTTGTCCAAACATTTCAAATGTTTTCCCTCATGACCTTCTACCAACCGCCCTATTTCTCAAGTAGGTGCAATAGGGACAAGGCCTTATCTTCCTTTATCAATGTCTTCATTCTTTGTCCTTTAAGTTTGGTTAATTGCAGAGTGCAATTGTGGTATTGGGGGTTATAACTGAGCACAAGAATGCAAGGAAGGTGCTACACTTATTGTAAAATAGGTTGGATGATGGTGATTTTTCATTTTGGTGTGAGCCACTCGCTTAAAACAAGGGTTTGGTGCCAGTGAACTTGGATAGAAATAAGGTCAAGTATGAACTCTGGCTAATGAAATGATGGGTTGAGTTTGAGGCAAGCTAGAGTCCATTTATTAGGTGCAATAAGAAGCTAGAAAGATTGTTTCCTTTAAGAGACAGACAAGGGCAGAGTCAAGCCTTTGCTCTAGTAGGTCTGCATCATGCCTGCTGCAGGATGTGAAGGAATTGACCTCCACAGCAGTGCGCTGTGCCAGACTGGGCTGCGCTGGGCTGCGCTGGGCTGCGCTGGGCTGGGCTGGGCCTGCCCTGGCACTGTGGATTTAATCACCCACCTCCTTCCTTTGAGGAACGCTCACGAACGCCCACAAACGCCCTTGTTCTGTTTACAGGCTGACAGCAGGCAATTTAGGACCCTGCTAAATGAGGGTGATGTCCCCATGTGCTTCCTTTGAGTGGCAAAATCCTTCGTCTAAGGCAGGTGGGCTTTTTAAACATTTGGTTGAAGACCATATGTTGAAGGCGGTATCACGGCACAAGCCGCCGACCGTCTCAGAAGAAAGTATGCATGGGAGGACATTATTTGCATAGGACAGCCCTCTTCTCAGACCCATTCTTATGCTGCAGTTGCCATGAAGTGTTACTAGAGGGCAGCAGTATGAACAAAAGAGCACACTGAGGCTTTTCTTCTGCTTGCTGACATGATTCTTGTTCATGGTGGTCTTGCAGGGCCTAAGGAGTGAAGGACTGCGATGACTGAGGGGATGAGGAATGGCTGGCCTGTATTTGTGGTGAAGGGGGAATATTTGGAAGGTAAACAGCAAGATGAAAGCGTCAAAGTATATATGTTTGCTGAGTGATTGAGTCTGTGTGTCACTTGTCTCTTTGAAGGGACATGTGAGAAAGGAACAGCAGCACCATAGACTTCAGATGGGAGAGCAAGCAAGGATGAATATTTCCCTCAAATCCGAATACATACAGCACCTCAAAGATGACACGTGCGATATGATGTTCTGCAATTGTAAGGATTTGCCATGTGTGGTGCATAAATATGCATGGTTAGTGAGGTTTTCCCCAGAATGTGAGTATCGTTAGGCTGGCAAATGTCAGGCACTACTTTGGGGGTAAGAGGCCAAGAAAAAAATTGGGAAGTTTGATACAGTCATCTGTAGGATCGAAAGACACTGGGGAATCGTTACAGAGGGAGGCAGGCTGCACAAAATGTGGTAACAGTTGGACAGAAATCTTTAGCAGGGACTTTTGACTACCCCCAATGTGGGACCAGGACCACAGCACCTCTGTGCCTCTAAAACGTATTTTGACCTCTGGACACCACCATCTCAATACCCCTCAAATGTTCCTTCCTGGTACCCCAGCTTTGGTAGTGCATCAACTAGGTTTCAATCATTTGAGTGACCACAAACACCCTTCCTATGTGCCTTCTATTTACATTCAGTCAGTAACCCAGCTGCTTCGTTCTCTGTTCAATCTCAAGCGACAGTTGGATGCACATTGCAGGGGTATACAGGCATTTACCGTAATGTACAGCCCCTCTCAGTACACCCAGACTACACTTCGTAAAATCATAAATACATGTTTTGCCCAACAGTAAGGCCAGGCCTTTCCACTGTAGTTCATAGCCAATGTAAGGAGGAAAAAATAAACTGAAGAGCATGCCAAAATTCTCTACAGACACTGCCAATCCTCACACTTCTGCCTATTTGCATGCCGAGGTTATTCACTATGACCCACCAAACCAATTGCCAACAGTAGCCTCTCCCTGCCTCATTCGTATGCTCCGATGCCACCTTTATTTAGCAATTGTTAGTGCTCTAGGATTTCGTAGCGCGATTCGCTATAGCCTCTGTTTTCATCAGAAATGTCCTAAAGGTACCTATACCAATCTGCAGGGTGGGGAGGAGGGGGGCTGCTGCTGCTGGCAGTAAAATGTTGGGGCACCCCACCTGCAAAAATACAGCCACATGCTCCTTGTTGTACCTTTCAATACAATAACTGCAGCAGAATCGTATGGTCACCCCTGTTGGTAAAAGAAACTGTCAAACAGCCTTTTGCCGCCCCCTCTCCCCCGTTGCCCCTAACCAGTTGGGGTACACCCCATGAGGGAGGATCAGAGCAATAAAAACTAATGGTAGCCCCCCAAAAAGTACCTAGAAGCCATGCTGTTCTGTGCACCTCATCGCCCTTCACGTTGCGCCCAAGCACCTTTTAATACTGCTCCCCCAAATTTTGACTGCACCCTCCCAACAGAAATCAGAGAGTATAAGGGGTGCATTAAAAAAGTTTTTGCAGTTCCCCACCATAAGTCAGGATCCCTTCACAGTCCCTCAGTACCTACGCCTATTCCTCTGCTGTCTGACCCCACCCAATCTCACTAAGCTCCTCCCAAACCCCTCCTCTGCTGTCTGACCCCACCCAATCTGCCCAGGCTCCTCCCCCTTCCTCTCTGACCCCACCCAATCTGACTAGGCTCCTCCCAAACCCCTCCTCTGCTGTCTGACCCCACCCTTTCCGTCCAGGCTCCTCCTATACTCCTCCTCTCTGACCCCACCAAATCTGCCCAGGCTCCTCCCCCTTCCTCTCTGACCCCACCCAATCTGACTAGGCTCCTCCCAAACCCCTCCTCTGCTGTCTGACCTTTCCCTTTCTGTCCAGGCTCCTCCTGTACTCCTCCTCTCTGACCCCACCAAATCTGCCCAAGCTCCTCCCCCTTCCTCTCTAACCCCACCCAATCTGACTAGGCTCCTCCCAAACCCCTCCTCTGCTGTCTGACCCCACCCAATCTGCCCAGGCTCCTCCCCCTTCCTCTCTGAGCCCACCCAATCTGCCCAGGCTCCTCCCCCTTCCTCTCTGACCCCACCCAATTTGACTAGGCTCCTCCCAAACCCCTCCTCTGCTGTCTGACCCCACCCAATCTGCCCAGGCTCCTCCCCATTCCTCTCTGAGCCCACCCAATCTGACTAGGCTCCTCCCAAACCCCTCCTCTGCTGTCTGACCCCACCCAATCTGCCCAGGCTCCTCCCCCTTCCTCTCTGACCCCACCCAATCTGACTAGGCTCCTCCCAAACCCCTCCTCTGCTGTCTGACCCCACCCTTTCTGTCCAGGCTCCACCTATACTCCTCCTCTCTGACCCCACCCAATCTGCCCAGGCTCCTCCCCTTCCTCTCTGACCCCACCCAATCTGACTAGGCTCCTCCCAAACCCCTCCTCTGCTGTCTGACCCCACCCTTTCTGTCCAGGCTCCTCCTATACTCCTCCTCTCTGACCCCACCCAATCTGCCCAGGCTCCTCCCCCTTCCTCTCTGACCCCACCCAATCTGCTCAGGCTCCTCCCCCTTCCTCTCTAACCCCACCCAATCTGACTAGGCTCCTCCCAAACCCCTCCTCTGCTGTCTGACCCCACCCTTTCTGTCCAGGCTCCTCCTATACTCCTCCTCTCTGACCCCACCCAATCTGCTCAAGCTCCTCCCCCTTCTTCTCTGACCCCACCCAATCTGACTAGGCTCCTCCCAAACCCCTCCTCTGCTGTCTGACCCCACCCAATCTGCCCAGGCTCCTCCCCCTTCCTCTCTGAGCCCACCCAATCTGCCCAGGCTCCTCCCCCTTCCTCTCTGACCCCACCCAATTTGACTAGGCTCCTCCCAAACCCCTCCTCTGCTGTGTGACCCCACCCAATCTGCCCAGGCTCCTCCCCCTTCCTCTCTGAGCCCACCCAATCTGACTAGGCTCCTCCCAAACCCCTCCTCTGCTGTCTGACCCCACCCAATCTCACTAAGCTCCTCCCAAACCCCTCCTCTGCTGTCTGACCCCACCCAATCTGCCCAGGCTCCTCCCCCTTCCTCTCTGACCCCACCCAATCTGACTAGGCTCCTCCCAAACCCCTCCTCTGCTGTCTGACCCCACCCTTTCTGTCCAGGCTCCACCTATACTCCTCCTCTCTGACCCCACCCAATCTGCCCAGGCTCCTCCCCTTCCTCTCTGACCCCACCCAATCTGACTAGGCTCCTCCCAAACCCCTCCTCTGCTGTCTGACCCCACCCTTTCTGTCCAGGCTCCACCTATACTCCTCCTCTCTGACCCCACACAATCTGCTCAGGCTCCTCCCCCTTCCTCTCTAACCCCACCCAATCTGACTAGGCTCCTCCCAAACCCCTCCTCTGCTGTCTGACCCCACCCTTTCTGTCGAGGCTCCTCCTATACTCCTCCTCTCTGACCCCACCAAATCTGCCCAGGCTCCTCCCCCTTCCTCTCTGACCCCACCCAATCTGCTCAATCTCCTCCCCCTTCCTCTCTAACCCCACCCAATCTGACTAGGCTCCTCCCAAACCCCTCCTCTGCTGTCTGACCCCACCCAATCTGCCCAGGCTCCTCCCCCTTCCTCTCTGAGCCCACCCAATCTGCCCAGGCTCCTCCCCCTTCCTCTCTGAGCCCACCCAATCTGACTAGGCTCCTCCCAAACCCCTCCTCTGCTGTCTGACCCCACCCTTTCTGTCCAGGCTCCACCTATACTCCTCCTCTCTGACCCCACCCAATCTGCCCAGGCTCCTCCCCTTCCTCTCTGACCCCACCCTTTCTATCAAGGCTCCACCTATACTCCTCCTCTCTGACCCCAACCAATCTACCCAGGCTCCTCCCCCTCCTCCCAAACCCCTCCTCTGCTGTCTGACCCCACCCAATCTCACTAAGCTCTTCCCAAACCCCTCCTCTGCTGTCTGACCCCACCCAATCTGCCCAGGCTCCTCCCCCTTCCTCTCTGACCCCACCCAATCTGACTAGGCTCCTCCCAAACCCCCTCCTCTGCTGTCTGACCCCACCCTTTCCGTCCAGGCTCCTCCTATACTCCTCCTCTCTGACCCCACCCAATCTGCCCAGGCTCCTCCCCTTCCTCTCTGACCCTACCCTTTCTATCAAGGCTCCACCTATATTCCTCCTCTCTGACCCCAACCAATCTACCCAGGCTCCTCCCCCTCCTCCCAAACCCCTCCTCTGCTGTCTGACCCCACCCAATCTCACTAAGCTCCTCCCAAACCCCTCCTCTGCTGTCTGACCCCACCCAATCTGCCCAGGCTCCTCCCCCTTCCTCTCTGACCCCACCCAATCTGACTAGGCTCCTCCCAAACCCCTCCTCTGCTGTCTGACCCCACCCTTTCCGTCCAGGCTCCTCCTATACTCCTCCTCTCTGACCCCACCAAATCTGCCCAGGCTCCTCCCCCTTCCTCTCTGACCCCACCCAATCTGACTAGGCTCCTCCCAAACCCCTCCTCTGCTGTCTGACCTTTCCCTTTCTGTCCAGGCTCCTCCTGTACTCCTCCTCTCTGACCCCACCAAATCTGCCCAAGCTCCTCCCCCTTCCTCTCTAACCCCACCCAATCTGACTAGGCTCCTCCCAAACCCCTCCTCTGCTGTCTGACCCCACCCAATCTGCCCAGGCTCCTCCCCCTTCCTCTCTGAGCCCACCCAATCTGCCCAGGCTCCTCCCCCTTCCTCTCTGACCCCACCCAATTTGACTAGGCTCCTCCCAAACCCCTCCTCTGCTGTCTGACCCCACCCAATCTGCCCAGGCTCCTCCCCATTCCTCTCTGAGCCCACCCAATCTGACTAGGCTCCTCCCAAACCCCTCCTCTGCTGTCTGACCCCACCCAATCTGCCCAGGCTCCTCCCCCTTCCTCTCTGACCTCACCCAATCTGACTAGGCTCCTCCCAAACCCCTCCTCTGCTGTCTGACCCCACCCTTTCTGTCCAGGCTCCACCTATACTCCTCCTCTCTGACCCCACCCAATCTGCCCAGGCTCCTCCCCTTCCTCTCTGACCCCACCCAATCTGACTAGGCTCCTCCCAAACCCCTCCTCTGCTGTCTGACCCCACCCAATCTCACTAAGCTCCTCCCAAACCCCTCCTCTGCTGTCTGACCCCACCCAATCTGCCCAGGCTCCTCCCCCTTCCTCTCTGACCCCACCCAATCTGACTAGGCTCCTCCCAAACCCCTCCTCTGCTGTCTGAGCCCACCCTTTCCGTCCAGGCTCCTCCTATACTCCTCCTCTCTGACCCCACCAAATCTGCCCAGGCTCCTCCCCCTTCCTCTCTGACCCCACCCAATCTGACTAGGCTCCTCCCAAACCCCTCCTCTGCTGTCTGACCTTTCCCTTTCTGTCCAGGCTCCTCCTGTACTCCTCCTCTCTGACCCCACCAAATCTGCCCAAGCTCCTCCCCCTTCCTCTCTAACCCCACCCAATCTGACCAGGCTCCCCCCCCTTCCTCTCAGAGCCCACCCAATCTGCCCAGGCTCCTCCCCCTTCCTCTCTGACCCCACCCAATTTGACTAGGCTCCTCCCAAACCCCTCCTCTGCTGTCTGACCCCACCCAATCTGCCCAGGCTCCTCCCCATTCCTCTCTGAGCCCACCCAATCTGACTAGGCTCCTCCCAAACCCCTCCTCTGCTGTCTGACCCCACCCAATCTGCCCAGGCTCCTCCCCCTTCCTCTCTGACCCCACCCAATCTGACTAGGCTCCTCCCAAACCCCTCCTCTGCTGTCTGACCCCACCCTTTCTGTCCAGGCTCCACCTATACTCCTCCTCTCTGACCCCACCCAATCTGCCCAGGCTCCTCCCCTTCCTCTCTGACCCCACCCAATCTGACTAGGCTCCTCCCAAACCCCTCCTCTGCTGTCTGACCCCACCCTTTCTGTCCAGGCTCCTCCTATACTCCTCCTCTCTGACCCCACCCAATCTGCCCAGGCTCCTCCCCCTTCCTCTCTGACCCCACCCAATCTGCTCAGGCTCCTCCCCCTTCCTCTCTAACCCCACCCAATCTGACTAGGCTCCTCCCAAACCCCTCCTCTGCTGTCTGACCCCACCCTTTCTGTCCAGGCTCCTCCTATACTCCTCCTCTCTGACCCCACCCAATCTGCCCAGGCTCCTCCCCCTTCCTCTCTGACCCCACCCAATCTGCTCAAGCTCCTCCCCCTTCTTCTCTGACCCCACCCAATCTGACTAGGCTCCTCCCAAACCCCTCCTCTGCTGTGTGACCCCACCCAATCTGCCCAGGCTCCTCCCCCTTCCTCTCTGAGCCCACCCAATCTGCCCAGGCTCCTCCCCCTTCCTCTCTGAGCCCACCCAATCTGACTAGGCTCCTCCCAAACCCCTCCTCTGCTGTCTGACCCCACCCAATCTCACTAAGCTCCTCCCAAACCCCTCCTCTGCTGTCTGACCCCACCCAATCTGCCCAGGCTCCTCCCCCTTCCTCTCTGACCCCACCCAATCTGACTAGGCTCCTCCCAAACCCCTCCTCTGCTGTCTGACCCCACCCTTTCTGTCCAGGCTCCACCTATACTCCTCCTCTCTGACCCCACCCAATCTGCCCAGGCTCCTCCCCTTCCTCTCTGACCCCACCCAATCTGACTAGGCTCCTCCCAAACCCCTCCTCTGCTGTGTGACCCCACCCTTTCTGTCCAGGCTCCACCTATACTCCTCCTCTCTGACCCCACACAATCTGCTCAGGCTCCTCCCCCTTCCTCTCTAACCCCACCCAATCTGACTAGGCTCCTCCCAAACCCCTCCTCTGCTGTCTGACCCCACCCTTTCTGTCCAGGCTCCTCCTATACTCCTCCTCTCTGACCCCACCAAATCTGCCCAGGCTCCTCCCCCTTCCTCTCTGACCCCACCCAATCTGCTCAATCTCCTCCCCCTTCCTCTCTAACCCCACCCAATCTGACTAGGCTCCTCCCAAACCCCTCCTCTGCTGTCTGACCCCACCCAATCTGCCCAGGCTCCTCCCCCTTCCTCTCTGAGCCCACCCAATCTGCCCAGGCTCCTCCCCCTTCCTCTCTGAGCCCACCCAATCTGACTAGGCTCCTCCCAAACCCCTCCTCTGCTGTCTGACCCCACCCTTTCTGTCCAGGCTCCACCTATACTCCTCCTCTCTGACCCCACCCAATCTGCCCAGGCTCCTCCCCTTCCTCTCTGACCCCACCCTTTCTATCAAGGCTCCACCTATACTCCTCCTCTCTGACCCCAACCAATCTACCCAGGCTCCTCCCCCTCCTCCCAAACCCCTCCTCTGCTGTCTGACCCCACCCAATCTCACTAAGCTCCTCCCAAACCCCTCCTCTGCTGTCTGACCCCACCCAATCTGCCCAGGCTCCTCCCCCTTCCTCTCTGACCCCACCCAATCTGACTAGGCTCCTCCCAAACCCCCTCCTCTGCTGTCTGACCTTTCCCTTTCTGTCCAGGCTCCTCCTATACTCCTCCTCTCTGACCCCACCAAATCTGCCCAAGCTCCTCCCCCTTCCTCTCTGACCCCACCCAATTTGACTAGGCTCCTCCCAAACCCCTCCTCTGCTGTCTGACCCCACCCAATCTGACTAGGCTCCTCCCAAACCCCTCCTCTGCTGTCTGACCCCACCCTTTCTGTCCAGGCTCCACCTATACTCCTCCTCTCTGACCCCACCCAATCTGCCCAGGCTCCTCCCCCTTCCTCTCTGACCCCACCCAATCTGCCCAGGCTCCTCCCCCTTCCTCTCTGACCCCACCCAATCTGCCCAGGCTCCTCCCCCTTCCTCTCTGAGTCCACCCAATCTGCCCAGGCTCCTCCCCCTTCCTCTCTGACCCCACCCAATCTGACTAGGCTCCTCCCAAACCCCTCCTCTGCTGTCTAACCCCACCCAATCTGCCCAGGCTCCTCCCCCTTCCTCTCTGACCCCACCCAATTTGACTAGGCTCCTACCAAACCCCTCCTCTGCTGTCTGACCCCACCCTTTCTGTCCAGGCTCCACCTATACTCCTCCTCTCTGACCCCACCCGATCTGCCCAGGCTCCTCCCCCTTCCTCTCTGACCCCACCCAATCTGCTCAGGCTCCTCCCCCTTCCTCTCTAACCCCACCCAATCTGACTAGGCTCCTCCCAAACCCCTCCTCTGCTGTCTGACCCCACCCTTTCTGTCCAGGCTCCTCCTATACTCCTCCTCTCTGACCCCACCCAATCTGCTCAAGCTCCTCCCCCTTCCTCTCTGACCCCACCCAATCTGACTAGGCTCCTCCCCCTTCCTCTCTGAGCCCACCCAATCTGCCCAGGCTCCTCCCCCTTCCTCTCTGAGCCCACTCAATCTGCCCAGGCTCCTCCCCCTTCCTCTCTGACCCCACCCAATTTGACTAGGCTCCTCCCAAACCCCTCCTCTGCTGTCTGACCCCACCCTTTCTGTCCAGGCTCCTCCTATACTCCTCCTCTCTGACCCCACCAAATCTGCCCAGGCTCCTCCCCCTTCCTCTCTGACCCCACCCAATCTGCTCAAGCTCCTCCCCCTTCCTCTCTAACCCCACCCAATCTGACTAGGCTCCTCCCAAACCCCTCCTCTGCTGTCTGACCCCACCCAATCTGCCCAGGCTCCTCCCCCTTCCTCTCTGACCCCACCCAATTTGACTATGCTCCTCCCAAACCCCTCCTCTGCTGTCTGACCCCACCCAATCTGCCCAGGCTCCTCCCCCTTCCTCTCTGACCCCACCCAATCTGCCCAGGCTCCTCCCCCTTCCTCTCTGAGCCCACCCAATCTGACTAGGCTCCTCCCAAACCCCTCCTCTGCTGCCTGACCCCACCCTTTCTGTCCAGGCTCCACCTATACTCCTCCTCTCTGACCCCACCCAATATGCCCAGGCTCCTCCCCGACCCCACCCTTTCTGTCCAGGCTCCCCCTATACTCCTCCTCTCTGACCCCAACCAATCTACCCAGGCTCCTCCCCCTCCTCCCAAACCCCTCCTCTGCTGTCTGACCCCACTCAATCTCACTAAGCTCCTCCCAAACCCCTCCTCTGCTGTCTGACCCCACCCAATCTGCCCAGGCTCCTCCCCCTTCTTCTCTGAGCCCACCCAATCTGCCCAGGCTCCTCCCCCTTCCTCCCCGACCCAATGTGCTCAGGCTCCTCCCCCTTCCTCTCTGACCCCATCCAATCTGCCCAGGCTCCTCCCAAACCCCTCCTTTGCTGTCTGACCCCACCCAATCTGCCCAAGCTCCTCCCCCTTCCTCTCTGACCCCACCCAATCTGACTAGAGTCCTCCCAAACCCCTCCTCTGCTGTCTGACCCCACCCAATCTGCCCAGGCTCCTCCCCCTTCCTCTCTAACCCCACCCAATGTGCCCAGGCTCCTCCCCCTTCCTCTCTGACCCCCCCTATGTGACTAGGCTCCTCCTGAACCCCTCCTCTCTGACCACCCCCAATCTGACTACACACAACACCTGTTCCCTTTCTTTCACCTGTCTCTCTTCAGGCCACACCTATTTTACTTACCAACCAATCTGCAATCCCTCATTCGCTAGGCATGATTCCACTCTTACACAACACACAGACACATTTTACTTACCAATTGGCCATTTAGGCCCACCTCCAACTTACCTCTGCTCTGCCACCATCAGTCACCTGGTGCCGAACCCGGGATTTGAACCCTGGTTGCCTGGATCGAAGGCAGGAACTTACCCACTGGACCACACTGGCTTCCATGTAAATAGCCTATCAAATTGTCCTTATGTCATGGTCATCCTTTTTATGTGCAATGGAAGCTGCAGGGAAGGACACCAAGGCCTGTATGTTGCTTATAGTTACTACTGCAATCCTCAAGACCACCAAGGAGCTATAGCTCAAAGGTAAGTCTTGTACCTTTGGTGGGGACAGCCCTCACAGGCCAGGGTTCGAATCCTGCCAATGCTGTAGAAGTTTACCAAGGTGGGAATTTTTCAAACAGTAAATTTTTTTTTTTTTTGCTAAGTTTTTTTTGGCAGGTTTGTCCAAACATTTCAAATGTTTTCCCTCATGACCTTCTACCAACCGCCCTATTTCTCAAGTAGGTGCAATAGGGACAAGGCCTTATCTTCCTTTATCAATGTCTTCATTCTTTGTCCTTTAAGTTTGGTTAATTGCAGAGTGCAATTGTGGTATTGGGGGTTATAACTGAGCACAAGAATGCAAGGAAGGTGCTACACTTATTGTAAAATAGGTTGGATGATGGTGATTTTTCATTTTGGTGTGAGCCACTCGCTCAAATCAGGGGTTTGGTGCCAGTGAACTTGGATAGAAATAAGGTCAAGTATGAACTCTGGCTAATGAAATGATGGGTTGAGTTTGAGGCAAGCTAGAGTCCATTTATTAGGTGCAATAAGAAGCTAGAAAGATTGTTTCCTTTAAGAGACAGACAAGGGCAGAGTCAAGCCTTTGCTCTAGTAGGTCTGCATCATGCCTGCTGCAGGATGTGAAGGAATTGACCTCCACAGCAGTGCGCTGTGCCAGACTGGGCTGCGCTGGGCTGCGCTGGGCTGGGCTGGGCCTGCCCTGGCACTGTGGATTTAATCACCCACCTCCTTCCTTTGAGGAACGCTCACGAACGCCCACAAACGCCCTTGTTCTGTTTACAGGCTGACAGCAGGCAATTTAGGACCCTGCTAAATGAGGGTGATGTCCCCATGTGCTTCCTTTGAGTGGCAAAATCCTTCGTCTAAGGCAGGTGGGCTTTTTAAACATTTGGTTGAAGACCATATGTTGAAGGCGGTATCACGGCACAAGCCGCCGACCGTCTCAGAAGAAAGTATGCATGGGAGGACATTATTTGCATAGGACAGCCCTCTTCTCAGACCCATTCTTATGCTGCAGTTGCCATGAAGTGTTACTAGAGGGCAGCAGTATGAACAAAAGAGCACACTGAGGCTTTTCTTCTGCTTGCTGACATGATTCTTGTTCATGGTGGTCTTGCAGGGCCTAAGGAGTGAAGGACTGCGATGACTGAGGGGATGAGGAATGGCTGGCCTGTATTTGTGGTGAAGGGGGAATATTTGGAAGGTAAACAGCAAGATGAAAGCGTCAAAGTATATATGTTTGCTGAGTGATTGAGTCTGTGTGTCACTTGTCTCTTTGAAGGGACATGTGAGAAAGGAACAGCAGCACCATAGACTTCAGATGGGAGAGCAAGCAAGGATGAATATTTCCCTCAAATCCGAATACATACAGCACCTCAAAGATGACACGTGCGATATGATGTTCTGCAATTGTAAGGATTTGCCATGTGTGGTGCATAAATATGCATGGTTAGTGAGGTTTTTCCCAGAATGTGAGTATCGTTAGGCTGGCAAATGTCAGGCACTACTTTGGGGGTAAGAGGCCAAGAAAAAAATTGGGAAGTTTGATACAGTCATCTGTAGGATCGAAAGACACTGGGGAATCGTTACAGAGGGAGGCAGGCTGCACAAAATGTGGTAACAGTTGGACAGAAATCTTTAGCAGGGACTTTTGACTACCCCCAATGTGGGACCAGGACCACAGCACCTCTGTGCCTCTAAAACGTATTTTGACCTCTGGACACCACCATCTCAATACCCCTCAAATGTTCCTTCCTGGTACCCCAGCTTTGGTAGTGCATCAACTAGGTTTCAATCATTTGAGTGACCACAAACACCCTTCCTATGTGCCTTCTATTTACATTCAGTCAGTAACCCAGCTGCTTCGTTCTCTGTTCAATCTCAAGCGACAGTTGGATGCACATTGCAGGGGTATACAGGCATTTACCGTAATGTACAGCCCCTCTCAGTACACCCAGACTACACTTCGTAAAATCATAAATACATGTTTTGCCCAACAGTAAGGCCAGGCCTTTCCTCTGTAGTTCATAGCCAATGTAAGGAGGAAAAAATAAACTGAAGAGCATGCCAAAATTCTCTACAGACACTGCCAATCCTCACACTTCTGCCTATTTGCATGCCGAGGTTATTCACTATGACCCACCAAACCAATTGCCAACAGTAGCCTCTCCCTGCCTCATTCGTATGCTCCGATGCCACCTTTATTTAGCAATTGTTAGTGCTCTAGGATTTCGTAGCGCGATTCGCTATAGCCTCTGTTTTCAACAGAAATGTCCTAAAGGTACCTATACCAATCTGCAGGGTGGGGAGGAGGGGGGCTGCTGCTGCTGGCAGTAAAATGTTGGGGCACCCCACCTGCAAAAATACAGCCACATGCTCCTTGTTGTACCTTTCAATACAATAACTGCAGCAGAATCGTATGGTCACCCCTGTTGGTAAAAGAAACTGTCAAACAGCCTTTTGCCGCCCCCTCTCCCCCGTTGCCCCTAACCAGTTGGGGTACACCCCATGAGGGAGGATCAGAGCAATAAAAACTAATGGTAGCCCCCCAAAAAGTACCTAGAAGCCATGCTGTTCTGTGCACCTCATCGCCCTTCACGTTGCGCCCAAGCACCTTTTAATACTGCTCCCCCAAATTTTGACTGCCCCCTCCCAACAGAAATCAGAGAGTATAAGGGGTGCATTAAAAAAGTTTTTGCAGTTCCCCACCATAAGTCAGGATCCCTTCACAGTCCCTCAGTACCTACGCCTATTCCTCTGCTGTCTGACCCCACCCAATCTGCCCAGGCTCCTCCCCCTTCCTCTCTGACCCCACCCAATCTGACTAGGCTCCTCCCAAACCCCTCCTCTGCTGTCTGACCCCACCCTTTCCGTCCAGGCTCCTCCTATACTCCTCTCTGACCCCACCAAATCTGCCCAGGCTCCTCCCCCTTCCTCTCTGACCCCACCCAATCTGACTAGGCTCCTCCCAAACCCCTCCTCTGCTGTCTGACCTTTCCCTTTCTGTCCAGGCTCCTCCTATACTCCTCCTCTCTGACCCCACCAAATCTGCCCAAGCTCCTCCCCCTTCCTCTCTAACCCCACCCAATCTGACTAGGCTCCTCCCAAACCCCTCCTCTGCTGTCTGACCCCACCCAATCTGCCCAGGCTCCTCCCCCTTCCTCTCTGAGCCCACCCAATCTGCCCAGGCTCCTCCCCCTTCCTCTCTGACCCCACCCAATCTGACTAGGCTCCTCCCAAACCCCTCCTCTGCTGTCTGAAACCACCCTTTCTGTCCAGGCTCCACCTATACTCCTCCTCTCGGAGCCCACCCACTCTGCCCAGGCTCCTCCCCTTCCTCTCTGACCCCACCCAATCTGACTAGGCTCCTCCCAAACCCCTCCTCTGCTGTCTGACCCCACCCTTTCTGTCCAGGCTCCACCTATACTCCTCCTCTCTGACCCCACCCAATCTGCTCAGGCTCCTCCCCCTTCCTCTCTAACCCCACCCAATCTGACTAGGCTCCTCCCAAACCCCTCCTCTGCTGTCTGACCCCACCCTTTCTGTCCAGGCTCCTCCTATACTCCTCCTCTCTGACCCCACCCAATCTGCCCAGGCTCCTCCCCCTTCCTCTCTGACCCCACCCAATCTGCTCAGGCTCCTCCCCCTTCCTCTCTAACCCCACCCAATCTGACTAGGCTCCTCCCAAACCCCTCCTCTGCTGTCTGACCCCACCCTTTCTGTCCATACTCCTCCTCTCTGACCCCACCCAATCTGCTCAGGCTCCTCCCCCTTCCTCTCTAACCCCACCCAATCTGACTAGGCTCCTCCCAAACCCCTCCTCTGCTGTCTGACCTTTCCCTTTCTGTCCAGGCTCCTCCTATACTCCTCCTCTCTGACCCCACCAAATCTGCCCAAGCTCCTCCCCCTTCCTCTCTAACCCCACCCAATCTGACTAGGCTCCTCCCAAACACCTCCTCTGCTGTCTGACCCCACCCAATCTGCCCAGGCTCCTCCCCCTCTGAGCCCACCCAATCTGCCCAGGCTCCTCCCCCTTCCTCTCTGACCCCAACCAATTTGACTAGGCTCCTCCCAAACCCCTCCTCTGCTGTCTGACCCCACCCAATCTGCCCAGGCTCCTCCCCATTCCTCTCTGAGCCCACCCAATCTGACTAGGCTCCTCCCAAACCCCTCCTCTGCTGTCTGACCCCACCCAATCTGCCCAGGCTCCTCCCCTTCCTCTCTGACCCCACCCAATCTGACTAGGCTCCTCCCAAACCCCTCCTCTGCTGTCTGACCCCACCCTTTCTGTCCAGGCTCCTCCTATACTCCTCCTCTCTGACCCCACCCAATCTGCCCAGGCTCCTCCCCCTTCCTCTCTGACCACACCCAATCTGCTCAGGCTCCTCCCCCTTCCTCTCTAACCCCACCCAATCTGACTAGGCTCCTCCCAAACCCCTCCTCTGCTGTCTGACCCCACCCTTTCTGTCCAGGCTCCTCCTATACTCCTCCTCTCTGACCCCACCCAATCTGCTCAAGCACCTCCCCCTTCCTCTCTGACCCCACCCAATCTGACTAGGCTCCTCCCAAACCCCTCCTCTGCTGTCTGACCCCACCCAATCTGCCCAGGCTCCTCCCCCTTCCTCTCTGACCCCACCCAGTTTGACTATGCTCCTCCCAAACCCCTCCTGTGCTGTCTGACCCCACCCAATCTGCCCAGGCTCCACCCCCTTCTTCTCTGAGCCCACCCAATCTGCCCAGGCTCCTCCCCCTTCCTCCCCGACCCCACCCAATCTGCTTAGGCTCCTCCCCCTTCCTCTCTGACCCCACCCAATCTGCCCAGGCTCCTCCCAAACCCCTCCTTTGCTGTCTGACCCCACCCAATCTGCCCAAGCTCCTCCCCCTTCCTCTCTGACCCCACCCAATCTGACTAGGCTCCTCCCAAACCCCTCCTCTGCTGTCTGACCCCACCCAATCTGCCCAGGCTCCTCCCCCTTCCTCTCTGACCCCACCCAATGTGCCCAGGCTCCTCCCCCTTCCTCTCTGACCCCCCCCCCCATGTGACTAGGCTCCTCCTGAACCCCTCCTCTCTGACCACCCCCAATCTGACTACACACAACACCTGTTCCCTTTCTTTCACCTGTCTCTCTTCAGGCCACACCTATTTTACTTACCAACCAATCTGCAATCCCTCATTCGCTAGGCATGATTGCACTCTTACACAACACACAGACACATTTTACTTACCAATTGGCCATTTAGGCCCACCTCCAACTTACCTCTGCTCTGCCACCATCAGTCACCTGGTGCCGAACCCGGGATTTGAACCCTGGTTGCCTGGATCGAAGGCAGGAACTTACCCACTGGACCACACTGGTTTCCATGTAAATAGCCTATCAAATTGTCCTTATGTCATGGTCATCCTTTTTATGTGCAATGGAAGCTGCAGGGAAGGACACCAAGGCCTGTATGTTGCTTATAGTTACTACTGCAATCCTCAAGACCACCAAGGAGCTATAGCTCAAAGGTAAGTCTTGTACCTTTGGTGGGGACACCCCTCACAGGCCAGGGTTTGAATCCTGCCAATGCTGTAGAAGTTTACCAAGGTGGGAAATTTTCAAACAGTAAATTTTTTTTTTTTTGCTAAGTTTTTTTTTGGCAGGTTTGTCCAAACATTTCAAATGTTTTCCCTCATGACCTTCTACCAACCGCCCTATTTCTCAAGTAGGTGCAATAGGGACAAGGCCTTATCTTCCTTTATCAATGTCTTCATTCTTTGTCCTTTAAGTTTGGTTAATTGCAGAGTGCAATTGTGGTATTGGGGGTTATAACTGAGCACAAGAATGCAAGGAAGGTGCTACACTTATTGTAAAATAGGATGGATGATGGTGATTTTTCATTTTGGTGTGAGCCACTCGCTCAAATCAGGGGTTTGGTGCCAGTGAACTTGGATAGAAATAAAGGTCAAGTATGAACTCTGGCTAATGAAATGATGGGTTGAGTTTGAGGCAAGCTAGAGTCCATTTATTAGATGCAATAAGAAGCTAGAAAGATTGTTTCCTTTAACACCTTGAACGCTATGGGGATTTTTCTCCTGTGCTGGGAATCCGCAGATACCACTTTACATGACGAGCTGGGCTCGTCATCAGCGTAGCAGGAGGCTACTGCATGACGAGCCCAGCTCGTCATGAGCGTCGAAGGGGTTAAGAGACAGACAAGGGCAGAGTCAAGCCTTTGCTCTAGTAGGTCTGCATCATGCCTGCTGCAGGATGTGAAGGAATGGACCTCCACAGCAGTGCGCTGTGCCAGACTGGGCTGCGCTGGGCTGGGCTGGGCTGGGCCTGCCCTGGCACTGTGGATTTAATCACCCACCTCCTTCCTTTGAGGAACGCTCACGAACGCCCTTGTTCTGTTTACAGGCTGACAGCAGGCAATTTAGGACCCTGCTAAATGAGGGTGATGTCCCCATGTGCTTCCTTTGAGTGGCAAAATCCTTCGTCTAAGGCAGGTGGGCTTTTTAAAAATTTGGTTGAAGACCATATGTTGAAGGCGGTATCACGGCACAAGCCGCCGACCGTCTCAGAAGAAAGTATGCATGGGAGGACATTATTTGCATAGGACAGCCCTCTTCTCAGACCCATTCTTATGCTGCAGTTGCCATGAAGTGTTACTAGAGGGCAGCAGTATGAACAAAAGAGCACACTGAGGCTTTTCTTCTGCTTGCTGACATGATTCTTGTTCATGGTGGTCTTGCAGGGCCTAAGGAGTGAAGGACTGCGATGACTGAAGGGATGAGGAATGGCTGGCCTGTATTTGTGGTGAAGGGGGAATATTTGGAAGGTAAACAGCAAGATGAAAGCGTCAAAGTATATATGTTTGCTGAGTGATTGAGTCTGTGTGTCACTTGTCTCTTTGAAGGGACATGTGAGAAAGGAACAGCAGCACCATAGACTTCAGATGGGAGAGCAAGCAAGGATGAATATTTCCCTCAAATCCAAATACATACAGCACCTCAAAGATGACACGTGCGATATGATGTTCTGCAATTGTAAGGATTTGCCATGTGTGGTGCATAAATATGCATGGTTAGTGAGGTTTTTCCCAGAATGTGAGTATCGTTAGGCTGGCAAATGTCAGGCACTACTTTGGGGGTATGAGGCCAAGAAAAAAATTGGGAAGTTTGATACAGTCATCTGTAGGATCGAAAGACACTGGGGAATCGTTACAGAGGGAGCCAGGCTGCACAAAATGTGGTAACAGTTGGACAGAAATCTTTAGCAGGGACTTTTGACTACCCCCAATGTGGGACCAGGACCACAGCACCTCTGTGCCTCTAAAACGTATTTTGACCTCTGGACACCACCATCTCAATACCCCTCAAATGTTCCTTCCTGGTACCTCAGCTTTGGTAGTGCATCAACTAAGTTTCAATCATTTGAGTGACCACAAACACCCTTCCTATGTGCCTTCTATTTACATTCAGTCAGTAACCCAGCTGCTTCGTTCGCTGTTCAATCTCAAGCGACAGTTGGATGCACATTGCAGGGGTATACAGGCATTTACCGCAATGTACAGCCCCTCTCAGTACACCCAGACTACACTTCGTAAAATCATAAATACATGTTTTGCCCAACAGTAAGGCCAGGCCTTTCCTCTGTAGTTCATAGCCAATGTAAGGAGGAAAAAATAAACTGAAGAGCATGCCAAAATTCTCTACAGACACTGCCAATCCTCACACTTCTGCCTATTTGCATGCCGAGGTTATTCACTATGACCCACCAAACCAATTGCCAACAGTAGCCTCTCCCTGCCTCATTCGTATGCTCCGGTGCCACCTTTATTTAGCAATTGTTAGTGCTCTAGGATTTCGTAGCGCGCTTCGCTATAGCCTCTGTTTTCAACAGAAATGTCCTAAAGGTACCTATACCAATCTGCAGGGTGGGGAGGAGGGGGGCTGCTGCTGCTGGCAGTAAAATGTTGGGGCACCCCACCTGCAAAAATACAGCCACATGCTCCTTGTTGTACCTTTCAATACAATAACTGCAGCAGAATCGTATGGTCACCCCTGATGGTAAAAGAAACTGTCAAACAGCCTTTTGCCGCCCCCTCTCCCCCGTTGCCCCTAACCAGTTGGGGTACACCCCATGAGGGAGGATCAGAGCAATAAAAACTAATGGTAGCCCCCCAAAAAGTACCTAGAAGCCATGCTGTTCTGTGCACCTCATCGCCCTTCACGTTGCGCCCAAGCACCTTTTAATACTGCTCCCCCAAATTTTGACTGCCCCCTCCCAACAGAAATGAGTGTATAAGGGGTGCATTAAAAAAGTTTTTGCAGTTCCCCACCATAAGTCAGGATCCCTTCACAGTCCCTCAGTACCTACGCCTATTCCTCTGCTGTCTGACCCCACCCAATCTCACTAAGCTCCTCCCAAACCCCTCCTCTGCTGTCTGACCCCACCCAATCTGCCCAGGCTCCTCCCCCTTCCTCTCTGACCCCACCCAATCTGACTAGGCTCCTCCCAAACCCCTCCTCTGCTGTCTGACCCCACCCTTTCCGTCCAGGCTCCTCCTATACTCCTCTCTGACCCCACCAAATCTGCCCAGGCTCCTCCCCCTTCCTCTCTGACCCCACCCAATCTGACTAGGCTCCTCCCAAACCCCTCCTCTGCTGTCTGACCCCACCCAATCTGCCCAGGCTCCTCCCCCTTCCTCTCTGACCCCAACCAATCTGCCCAGGCTCCTCCCCCTTCCTCTCTGACCCCACCCAATCTGACTAGGCTCCTCCCAAACCCCTCCTCTGCTGTCTGACCCCACCCTTTCTGTCCAGGCTCCACCTATACTCCTCCTCTCTGACCCCACCCAATCTGCCCAGGCTCCTCCCCTTCCTCTCTGACCCCACCCAATCTGACTAGGCTCCTCCCAAACCCCTCCTCTGCTGTCTGACCCCACCCTTTCTGTCCAGGCTCCACCTATACTCCTCCTCTCTGACCCCACCCAATCTGCTCAGGCTCCTCCCCCTTCCTCTCTAACCCCACCCAATCTGACTAGGCTCCTCCCAAACCCCTCCTCTGCTGTCTGACCCCACCCTTTCTGTCCAGGCTCCTCCTATACTCCTCCTCTCTGACCCCACCCAATCTGCCCAGGCTCCTCCCCCTTCCTCTCTGACCCCACCCAATCTGCTCAGGCTCCTCCCCCTTCCTCTCTAACCCCACCCAATCTGACTAGGCTCCTCCCAAACCCCTCCTCTGCTGTCTGACCCCACCCTTTCTGTCCAGGCTCCTCCTATACTCCTCCTCTCTGACCCCACCCAATCTGCTCAAGCTCCTCCCCCTTCCTCTCTGACCCCACCCAATCTGACTAGGCTCCTCCCAAACCCCTCCTCTGCTGTCTGACCCCACCCAATCTCACTAAGCTCCTCCCAAACCCCTCCTCTGCTGTCTGACCCCACCCAATCTGCCCAGGCTCCTCCCCCTTCCTCTCTGAGCCCACCCAATCTGCCCAGGCTCCTCCCCGTTCCTCTCTGACCCCACCCAATTTGACTAGGCTCCTCCCAAACCCCTCCTCTGCTGTCTGACCCCACCCAATCTGCCCAGGCTCCTCCCCCTTCCTCTCTGAGCCCACCCAATCTGACTGGGCTCCTCCCAAACCCCTCCTCTGCTGTCTGACCCCACCCAATCTCACTAAGCTCCTCCCAAACCCCTCCTCTGCTGTCTGACCCCACCCAATCTGCCGAGGCTCCTCCCCCTTCCTCTCTGAGCCCACCCAATCTGACTAGGCTCCTCCCAAACCCCTCCTCTACTGTCTGACCCCACCCAATCTCACTAAGCTCCTCCCAAACCCCTCCTCTACTGTCTGACCCCACCCAATTTCACTAAGCTCCTCCCAAACCCCTCCTCTACTGTCTGACCCCACCCTTTCTGTCCAGGCTCCTCCTATACTCCTCCTCTCTGACCCCACCCAATCTGCCCAGGCTCCTCCCCCTTTCTCTCTGACCCCACCCAATTTGACTAGGCTCCTCCCAAACCCCTCCTCTGCTGTCTGACCCCACCCTTTCTGTCCAGGCTCCTCCTATACTCCTCCTCTCTGACCCCACCAAATCTGCCCAGGCTCCTCCCCCTTCCTCTCTGACCCCATCCAATCTGCTCAAGCTCCTCCTCCTTCCTCTCTAACCCCACCCAATCTGACTAGGCTCCTCCCAAACCCCTCCTCTGCTGTCTGACCCCACCCAATCTGCCCAGGCTCCTCCCCCTTCCTCTCTGACCCCACCCAATTTGACTATGCTCCTCCCAAACCCCTCCTGTGCTGTCTGACCTCACCCTTTCTGTCCAGGCTCCTCCTATACTCCTCCTCTCTGACCCCACCAAATCTGCCCAGGCTCCTCCCCCTTCTTCTCTGAGCCCACCCAATCTGCCCAGGCTCCTCCCCCTTCCTCCCCGACCCCACCCAATCTGCTCAGGCTCCTCCCCCTTCCTCTCTGACCCCACCCAATCTGACTAGGCTCCTCCCAAACCCCTCCTCTGCTGTCTGACCCCACCCTTTCTGTCCAGGCTCCACCTATACTCCTCCTCTCTGACCCCACCCAATCTGCCCAGGCTCCTCCCAAACCCCTCCTCTGCTGTCTGCCCCCACCCAATCTCACTAAGCTCCTCCCAAACCCCTCCTCTGCTTTCTGACCCCACCCAATCTGCTCAAGCTCCTCCCCCTCTAACCCCACCCAATCTGACTAGGCTCCTCCCAAACCCCTCCTCTGCTGTCTGACCCCACCCAATCTGCCCAGGCTCCTCCCCATTCCTCTCTGAGCCCACCCAATCTGACTAGGCTCCTCCCAAACCCCTCCTCTGCTGTCTGACCCCACCCAATCTGCCCAGGCTCCTCCCCCTTCCTCTCTGACCCCACCCAATCTGACTAGGCTCCTCCCAAACCCCTCCTCTGCTGTCTGACCCCACCCTTTCTGTCCAGGCTCCACCTATACTCCTCCTCTCTGACCCCACCCAATCTGCCCAGGCTCCTCCCCTTCCTCTCTGACCCCACCCAATCTGACTAGGCTCCTCCCAAACCCCTCCTCTGCTGTCTGACCCCACCCTTTCTGTCCAGGCTCCTCCTATACTCCTCCTCTCTGACCCCACCCAATCTGCCCAGGCTCCTCCCCCTTCCTCTCTGACCCCACCCAATCTGCTCAGGCTCCTCCCCCTTCCTCTCTAACCCCACCCAATCTGACTAGGCTCCTCCCAAACCCCTCCTCTGCTGTCTGACCCCACCCTTTCTGTCCAGGCTCCTCCTATACTCCTCCTCTCTGACCCCACCCAATCTGCTCAAGCTCCTCCCCCTTCTTCTCTGACCCCACCCAATCTGACTAGGCTCCTCCCAAACCCCTCCTCTGCTGTCTGACCCCACCCAATCTGCCCAGGCTCCTCCCCCTTCCTCTCTGAGCCCACCCAATCTGCCCAGGCTCCTCCCCCTTCCTCTCTGACCCCACCCAATTTGACTAGGCTCCTCCCAAACCCCTCCTCTGCTGTGTGACCCCACCCAATCTGCCCAGGCTCCTCCCCCTTCCTCTCTGAGCCCACCCAATCTGACTAGGCTCCTCCCAAACCCCTCCTCTGCTGTCTGACCCCACCCAATCTCACTAAGCTCCTCCCAAACCCCTCCTCTGCTGTCTGACCCCACCCAATCTGCCCAGGCTCCTCCCCCTTCCTCTCTGACCCCACCCAATCTGACTAGGCTCCTCCCAAACCCCTCCTCTGCTGTCTGACCCCACCCTTTCTGTCCAGGCTCCACCTATACTCCTCCTCTCTGACCCCACCCAATCTGCCCAGGCTCCTCCCCTTCCTCTCTGACCCCACCCAATCTGACTAGGCTCCTCCCAAACCCCTCCTCTGCTGTCTGACCCCACCCTTTCTGTCCAGGCTCCACCTATACTCCTCCTCTCTGACCCCACACAATCTGCTCAGGCTCCTCCCCCTTCCTCTCTAACCCCACCCAATCTGACTAGGCTCCTCCCAAACCCCTCCTCTGCTGTCTGACCCCACCCTTTCTGTCGAGGCTCCTCCTATACTCCTCCTCTCTGACCCCACCAAATCTGCCCAGGCTCCTCCCCCTTCCTCTCTGACCCCACCCAATCTGCTCAATCTCCTCCCCCTTCCTCTCTAACCCCACCCAATCTGACTAGGCTCCTCCCAAACCCCTCCTCTGCTGTCTGACCCCACCCAATCTGCCCAGGCTCCTCCCCCTTCCTCTCTGAGCCCACCCAATCTGCCCAGGCTCCTCCCCCTTCCTCTCTGAGCCCACCCAATCTGACTAGGCTCCTCCCAAACCCCTCCTCTGCTGTCTGACCCCACCCTTTCTGTCCAGGCTCCACCTATACTCCTCCTCTCTGACCCCACCCAATCTGCCCAGGCTCCTCCCCTTCCTCTCTGACCCCACCCTTTCTATCAAGGCTCCACCTATACTCCTCCTCTCTGACCCCAACCAATCTACCCAGGCTCCTCCCCCTCCTCCCAAACCCCTCCTCTGCTGTCTGACCCCACCCAATCTCACTAAGCTCTTCCCAAACCCCTCCTCTGCTGTCTGACCCCACCCAATCTGCCCAGGCTCCTCCCCCTTCCTCTCTGACCCCACCCAATCTGACTAGGCTCCTCCCAAACCCCCTCCTCTGCTGTCTGACCCCACCCTTTCCGTCCAGGCTCCTCCTATACTCCTCCTCTCTGACCCCACCCAATCTGCCCAGGCTCCTCCCCTTCCTCTCTGACCCTACCCTTTCTATCAAGGCTCCACCTATATTCCTCCTCTCTGACCCCAACCAATCTACCCAGGCTCCTCCCCCTCCTCCCAAACCCCTCCTCTGCTGTCTGACCCCACCCAATCTCACTAAGCTCCTCCCAAACCCCTCCTCTGCTGTCTGACCCCACCCAATCTGCCCAGGCTCCTCCCCCTTCCTCTCTGACCCCACCCAATCTGACTAGGCTCCTCCCAAACCCCTCCTCTGCTGTCTGACCCCACCCTTTCCGTCCAGGCTCCTCCTATACTCCTCCTCTCTGACCCCACCAAATCTGCCCAGGCTCCTCCCCCTTCCTCTCTGACCCCACCCAATCTGACTAGGCTCCTCCCAAACCCCTCCTCTGCTGTCTGACCTTTCCCTTTCTGTCCAGGCTCCTCCTGTACTCCTCCTCTCTGACCCCACCAAATCTGCCCAAGCTCCTCCCCCTTCCTCTCTAACCCCACCCAATCTGACTAGGCTCCTCCCAAACCCCTCCTCTGCTGTCTGACCCCACCCAATCTGCCCAGGCTCCTCCCCCTTCCTCTCTGAGCCCACCCAATCTGCCCAGGCTCCTCCCCCTTCCTCTCTGACCCCACCCAATTTGACTAGGCTCCTCCCAAACCCCTCCTCTGCTGTCTGACCCCACCCAATCTGCCCAGGCTCCTCCCCATTCCTCTCTGAGCCCACCCAATCTGACTAGGCTCCTCCCAAACCCCTCCTCTGCTGTCTGACCCCACCCAATCTGCCCAGGCTCCTCCCCCTTCCTCTCTGACCTCACCCAATCTGACTAGGCTCCTCCCAAACCCCTCCTCTGCTGTCTGACCCCACCCTTTCTGTCCAGGCTCCACCTATACTCCTCCTCTCTGACCCCACCCAATCTGCCCAGGCTCCTCCCCTTCCTCTCTGACCCCACCCAATCTGACTAGGCTCCTCCCAAACCCCTCCTCTGCTGTCTGACCCCACCCAATCTCACTAAGCTCCTCCCAAACCCCTCCTCTGCTGTCTGACCCCACCCAATCTGCCCAGGCTCCTCCCCCTTCCTCTCTGACCCCACCCAATCTGACTAGGCTCCTCCCAAACCCCTCCTCTGCTGTCTGACCCCACCCTTTCCGTCCAGGCTCCTCCTATACTCCTCCTCTCTGACCCCACCAAATCTGCCCAGGCTCCTCCCCCTTCCTCTCTGACCCCACCCAATCTGACTAGGCTCCTCCCAAACCCCTCCTCTGCTGTCTGACCTTTCCCTTTCTGTCCAGGCTCCTCCTGTACTCCTCCTCTCTGACCCCACCAAATCTGCCCAAGCTCCTCCCCCTTCCTCTCTAACCCCACCCAATCTGACCAGGCTCCCCCCCCTTCCTCTCAGAGCCCACCCAATCTGCCCAGGCTCCTCCCCCTTCCTCTCTGACCCCACCCAATTTGACTAGGCTCCTCCCAAACCCCTCCTCTGCTGTCTGACCCCACCCAATCTGCCCAGGCTCCTCCCCATTCCTCTCTGAGCCCACCCAATCTGACTAGGCTCCTCCCAAACCCCTCCTCTGCTGTCTGACCCCACCCAATCTGCCCAGGCTCCTCCCCCTTCCTCTCTGACCCCACCCAATCTGACTAGGCTCCTCCCAAACCCCTCCTCTGCTGTCTGACCCCACCCTTTCTGTCCAGGCTCCACCTATACTCCTCCTCTCTGACCCCACCCAATCTGCCCAGGCTCCTCCCCTTCCTCTCTGACCCCACCCAATCTGACTAGGCTCCTCCCAAACCCCTCCTCTGCTGTCTGACCCCACCCTTTCTGTCCAGGCTCCTCCTATACTCCTCCTCTCTGACCCCACCCAATCTGCCCAGGCTCCTCCCCCTTCCTCTCTGACCCCACCCAATCTGCTCAGGCTCCTCCCCCTTCCTCTCTAACCCCACCCAATCTGACTAGGCTCCTCCCAAACCCCTCCTCTGCTGTCTGACCCCACCCTTTCTGTCCAGGCTCCTCCTATACTCCTCCTCTCTGACCCCACCCAATCTGCTCAAGCTCCTCCCCCTTCTTCTCTGACCCCACCCAATCTGACTAGGCTCCTCCCAAACCCCTCCTCTGCTGTGTGACCCCACCCAATCTGCCCAGGCTCCTCCCCCTTCCTCTCTGAGCCCACCCAATCTGCCCAGGCTCCTCCCCCTTCCTCTCTGAGCCCACCCAATCTGACTAGGCTCCTCCCAAACCCCTCCTCTGCTGTCTGACCCCACCCAATCTCACTAAGCTCCTCCCAAACCCCTCCTCTGCTGTCTGACCCCACCCAATCTGCCCAGGCTCCTCCCCCTTCCTCTCTGACCCCACCCAATCTGACTAGGCTCCTCCCAAACCCCTCCTCTGCTGTCTGACCCCACCCTTTCTGTCCAGGCTCCACCTATACTCCTCCTCTCTGACCCCACCCAATCTGCCCAGGCTCCTCCCCTTCCTCTCTGACCCCACCCAATCTGACTAGGCTCCTCCCAAACCCCTCCTCTGCTGTGTGACCCCACCCTTTCTGTCCAGGCTCCACCTATACTCCTCCTCTCTGACCCCACACAATCTGCTCAGGCTCCTCCCCCTTCCTCTCTAACCCCACCCAATCTGACTAGGCTCCTCCCAAACCCCTCCTCTGCTGTCTGACCCCACCCTTTCTGTCCAGGCTCCTCCTATACTCCTCCTCTCTGACCCCACCAAATCTGCCCAGGCTCCTCCCCCTTCCTCTCTGACCCCACCCAATCTGCTCAATCTCCTCCCCCTTCCTCTCTAACCCCACCCAATCTGACTAGGCTCCTCCCAAACCCCTCCTCTGCTGTCTGACCCCACCCAATCTGCCCAGGCTCCTCCCCCTTCCTCTCTGAGCCCACCCAATCTGACTAGGCTCCTCCCAAACCCCTCCTCTGCTGTCTGACCCCACCCTTTCTGTCCAGGCTCCACCTATACTCCTCCTCTCTGACCCCACCCAATCTACCCAGGCTCCTCCCCCTCCTCCCAAACCCCTCCTCTGCTGTCTGACCCCACCCAATCTGACTAGGCTCCTCCCAAACCCCTCCTCTGCTGTCTGACCCCACCCTTTCTGTCCAGGCTCCACCTATACTCCTCCTCTCTGACCCCACCCAATCTGCCCAGGCTCCTCCCCCTTCCTCTCTGACCCCACCCAATCTGCCCAGGCTCCTCCCCCTTCCTCTCTGACCCCACCCAATCTGCCCAGGCTCCTCCCCCTTCCTCTCTGAGTCCACCCAATCTGCCCAGGCTCCTCCCCCTTCCTCTCTGACCCCACCCAATCTGACTAGGCTCCTCCCAAACCCCTCCTCTGCTGTCTAACCCCACCCAATCTGCCCAGGCTCCTCCCCCTTCCTCTCTGACCCCACCCAATTTGACTAGGCTCCTACCAAACCCCTCCTCTGCTGTCTGACCCCACCCTTTCTGTCCAGGCTCCACCTATACTCCTCCTCTCTGACCCCACCCGATCTGCCCAGGCTCCTCCCCCTTCCTCTCTGACCCCACCCAATCTGCTCAGGCTCCTCCCCCTTCCTCTCTAACCCCACCCAATCTGACTAGGCTCCTCCCAAACCCCTCCTCTGCTGTCTGACCCCACCCTTTCTGTCCAGGCTCCTCCTATACTCCTCCTCTCTGACCCCACCCAATCTGCTCAAGCTCCTCCCCCTTCCTCTCTGACCCCACCCAATCTGACTAGGCTCCTCCCCCTTCCTCTCTGAGCCCACCCAATCTGCCCAGGCTCCTCCCCCTTCCTCTCTGAGCCCACTCAATCTGCCCAGGCTCCTCCCCCTTCCTCTCTGACCCCACCCAATTTGACTAGGCTCCTCCCAAACCCCTCCTCTGCTGTCTGACCCCACCCTTTCTGTCCAGGCTCCTCCTATACTCCTCCTCTCTGACCCCACCAAATCTGCCCAGGCTCCTCCCCCTTCCTCTCTGACCCCACCCAATCTGCTCAAGCTCCTCCCCCTTCCTCTCTAACCCCACCCAATCTGACTAGGCTCCTCCCAAACCCCTCCTCTGCTGTCTGACCCCACCCAATCTGCCCAGGCTCCTCCCCCTTCCTCTCTGACCCCACCCAATTTGACTATGCTCCTCCCAAACCCCTCCTCTGCTGTCTGACCCCACCCAATCTGCCCAGGCTCCTCCCCCTTCCTCTCTGACCCCACCCAATCTGCCCAGGCTCCTCCCCCTTCCTCTCTGAGCCCACCCAATCTGACTAGGCTCCTCCCAAACCCCTCCTCTGCTGCCTGACCCCACCCTTTCTGTCCAGGCTCCACCTATACTCCTCCTCTCTGACCCCACCCAATATGCCCAGGCTCCTCCCCGACCCCACCCTTTCTGTCCAGGCTCCCCCTATACTCCTCCTCTCTGACCCCAACCAATCTACCCAGGCTCCTCCCCCTCCTCCCAAACCCCTCCTCTGCTGTCTGACCCCACTCAATCTCACTAAGCTCCTCCCAAACCCCTCCTCTGCTGTCTGACCCCACCCAATCTGCCCAGGCTCCTCCCCCTTCTTCTCTGAGCCCACCCAATCTGCCCAGGCTCCTCCCCCTTCCTCCCCGACCCAATGTGCTCAGGCTCCTCCCCCTTCCTCTCTGACCCCATCCAATCTGCCCAGGCTCCTCCCAAACCCCTCCTTTGCTGTCTGACCCCACCCAATCTGCCCAAGCTCCTCCCCTTCCTCTCTGACCCCACCCAATCTGACTAGAGTCCTCCCAAACCCCTCCTCTGCTGTCTGACCCCACCCAATCTGCCCAGGCTCCTCCCCCTTCCTCTCTAACCCCACCCAATGTGCCCAGGCTCCTCCCCCTTCCTCTCTGACCCCCCCTATGTGACTAGGCTCCTCCTGAACCCCTCCTCTCTGACCACCCCCAATCTGACTACACACAACACCTGTTCCCTTTCTTTCACCTGTCTCTCTTCAGGCCACACCTATTTTACTTACCAACCAATCTGCAATCCCTCATTCGCTAGGCATGATTCCACTCTTACACAACACACAGACACATTTTACTTACCAATTGGCCATTTAGGCCCACCTCCAACTTACCTCTGCTCTGCCACCATCAGTCACCTGGTGCCGAACCCGGGATTTGAACCCTGGTTGCCTGGATCGAAGGCAGGAACTTACCCACTGGACCACACTGGCTTCCATGTAAATAGCCTATCAAATTGTCCTTATGTCATGGTCATCCTTTTTATGTGCAATGGAAGCTGCAGGGAAGGACACCAAGGCCTGTATGTTGCTTATAGTTACTACTGCAATCCTCAAGACCACCAAGGAGCTATAGCTCAAAGGTAAGTCTTGTACCTTTGGTGGGGACAGCCCTCACAGGCCAGGGTTCGAATCCTGCCAATGCTGTAGAAGTTTACCAAGGTGGGAATTTTTCAAACAGTAAATTTTTTTTTTTTTTTGCTAAGTTTTTTTTGGCAGGTTTGTCCAAACATTTCAAATGTTTTCCCTCATGACCTTCTACCAACCGCCCTATTTCTCAAGTAGGTGCAATAGGGACAAGGCCTTATCTTCCTTTATCAATGTCTTCATTCTTTGTCCTTTAAGTTTGGTTAATTGCAGAGTGCAATTGTGGTATTGGGGGTTATAACTGAGCACAAGAATGCAAGGAAGGTGCTACACTTATTGTAAAATAGGTTGGATGATGGTGATTTTTCATTTTGGTGTGAGCCACTCGCTCAAATCAGGGGTTTGGTGCCAGTGAACTTGGATAGAAATAAGGTCAAGTATGAACTCTGGCTAATGAAATGATGGGTTGAGTTTGAGGCAAGCTAGAGTCCATTTATTAGGTGCAATAAGAAGCTAGAAAGATTGTTTCCTTTAAGAGACAGACAAGGGCAGAGTCAAGCCTTTGCTCTAGTAGGTCTGCATCATGCCTGCTGCAGGATGTGAAGGAATTGACCTCCACAGCAGTGCGCTGTGCCAGACTGGGCTGCGCTGGGCTGCGCTGGGCTGGGCTGGGCCTGCCCTGGCACTGTGGATTTAATCACCCACCTCCTTCCTTTGAGGAACGCTCACGAACGCCCACAAACGCCCTTGTTCTGTTTACAGGCTGACAGCAGGCAATTTAGGACCCTGCTAAATGAGGGTGATGTCCCCATGTGCTTCCTTTGAGTGGCAAAATCCTTCGTCTAAGGCAGGTGGGCTTTTTAAACATTTGGTTGAAGACCATATGTTGAAGGCGGTATCACGGCACAAGCCGCCGACCGTCTCAGAAGAAAGTATGCATGGGAGGACATTATTTGCATAGGACAGCCCTCTTCTCAGACCCATTCTTATGCTGCAGTTGCCATGAAGTGTTACTAGAGGGCAGCAGTATGAACAAAAGAGCACACTGAGGCTTTTCTTCTGCTTGCTGACATGATTCTTGTTCATGGTGGTCTTGCAGGGCCTAAGGAGTGAAGGACTGCGATGACTGAGGGGATGAGGAATGGCTGGCCTGTATTTGTGGTGAAGGGGGAATATTTGGAAGGTAAACAGCAAGATGAAAGCGTCAAAGTATATATGTTTGCTGAGTGATTGAGTCTGTGTGTCACTTGTCTCTTTGAAGGGACATGTGAGAAAGGAACAGCAGCACCATAGACTTCAGATGGGAGAGCAAGCAAGGATGAATATTTCCCTCAAATCCGAATACATACAGCACCTCAAAGATGACACGTGCGATATGATGTTCTGCAATTGTAAGGATTTGCCATGTGTGGTGCATAAATATGCATGGTTAGTGAGGTTTTTCCCAGAATGTGAGTATCGTTAGGCTGGCAAATGTCAGGCACTACTTTGGGGGTAAGAGGCCAAGAAAAAAATTGGGAAGTTTGATACAGTCATCTGTAGGATCGAAAGACACTGGGGAATCGTTACAGAGGGAGGCAGGCTGCACAAAATGTGGTAACAGTTGGACAGAAATCTTTAGCAGGGACTTTTGACTACCCCCAATGTGGGACCAGGACCACAGCACCTCTGTGCCTCTAAAACGTATTTTGACCTCTGGACACCACCATCTCAATACCCCTCAAATGTTCCTTCCTGGTACCCCAGCTTTGGTAGTGCATCAACTAGGTTTCAATCATTTGAGTGACCACAAACACCCTTCCTATGTGCCTTCTATTTACATTCAGTCAGTAACCCAGCTGCTTCGTTCTCTGTTCAATCTCAAGCGACAGTTGGATGCACATTGCAGGGGTATACAGGCATTTACCGTAATGTACAGCCCCTCTCAGTACACCCAGACTACACTTCGTAAAATCATAAATACATGTTTTGCCCAACAGTAAGGCCAGGCCTTTCCTCTGTAGTTCATAGCCAATGTAAGGAGGAAAAAATAAACTGAAGAGCATGCCAAAATTCTCTACAGACACTGCCAATCCTCACACTTCTGCCTATTTGCATGCCGAGGTTATTCACTATGACCCACCAAACCAATTGCCAACAGTAGCCTCTCCCTGCCTCATTCGTATGCTCCGATGCCACCTTTATTTAGCAATTGTTAGTGCTCTAGGATTTCGTAGCGCGATTCGCTATAGCCTCTGTTTTCAACAGAAATGTCCTAAAGGTACCTATACCAATCTGCAGGGTGGGGAGGAGGGGGGCTGCTGCTGCTGGCAGTAAAATGTTGGGGCACCCCACCTGCAAAAATACAGCCACATGCTCCTTGTTGTACCTTTCAATACAATAACTGCAGCAGAATCGTATGGTCACCCCTGTTGGTAAAAGAAACTGTCAAACAGCCTTTTGCCGCCCCCTCTCCCCCGTTGCCCCTAACCAGTTGGGGTACACCCCATGAGGGAGGATCAGAGCAATAAAAACTAATGGTAGCCCCCCAAAAAGTACCTAGAAGCCATGCTGTTCTGTGCACCTCATCGCCCTTCACGTTGCGCCCAAGCACCTTTTAATACTGCTCCCCCAAATTTTGACTGCCCCCTCCCAACAGAAATCAGAGAGTATAAGGGGTGCATTAAAAAAGTTTTTGCAGTTCCCCACCATAAGTCAGGATCCCTTCACAGTCCCTCAGTACCTACGCCTATTCCTCTGCTGTCTGACCCCACCCAATCTGCCCAGGCTCCTCCCCCTTCCTCTCTGACCCCACCCAATCTGACTAGGCTCCTCCCAAACCCCTCCTCTGCTGTCTGACCCCACCCTTTCCGTCCAGGCTCCTCCTATACTCCTCTCTGACCCCACCAAATCTGCCCAGGCTCCTCCCCCTTCCTCTCTGACCCCACCCAATCTGACTAGGCTCCTCCCAAACCCCTCCTCTGCTGTCTGACCTTTCCCTTTCTGTCCAGGCTCCTCCTATACTCCTCCTCTCTGACCCCACCAAATCTGCCCAAGCTCCTCCCCCTTCCTCTCTAACCCCACCCAATCTGACTAGGCTCCTCCCAAACCCCTCCTCTGCTGTCTGACCCCACCCAATCTGCCCAGGCTCCTCCCCCTTCCTCTCTGAGCCCACCCAATCTGCCCAGGCTCCTCCCCCTTCCTCTCTGACCCCACCCAATCTGACTAGGCTCCTCCCAAACCCCTCCTCTGCTGTCTGAAACCACCCTTTCTGTCCAGGCTCCACCTATACTCCTCCTCTCGGAGCCCACCCAATCTGCCCAGGCTCCTCCCCTTCCTCTCTGACCCCACCCAATCTGACTAGGCTCCTCCCAAACCCCTCCTCTGCTGTCTGACCCCACCCTTTCTGTCCAGGCTCCACCTATACTCCTCCTCTCTGACCCCACCCAATCTGCTCAGGCTCCTCCCCCTTCCTCTCTAACCCCACCCAATCTGACTAGGCTCCTCCCAAACCCCTCCTCTGCTGTCTGACCCCACCCTTTCTGTCCAGGCTCCTCCTATACTCCTCCTCTCTGACCCCACCCAATCTGCCCAGGCTCCTCCCCCTTCCTCTCTGACCCCACCCAATCTGCTCAGGCTCCTCCCCCTTCCTCTCTAACCCCACCCAATCTGACTAGGCTCCTCCCAAACCCCTCCTCTGCTGTCTGACCCCACCCTTTCTGTCCATACTCCTCCTCTCTGACCCCACCCAATCTGCTCAGGCTCCTCCCCCTTCCTCTCTAACCCCACCCAATCTGACTAGGCTCCTCCCAAACCCCTCCTCTGCTGTCTGACCTTTCCCTTTCTGTCCAGGCTCCTCCTATACTCCTCCTCTCTGACCCCACCAAATCTGCCCAAGCTCCTCCCCCTTCCTCTCTAACCCCACCCAATCTGACTAGGCTCCTCCCAAACACCTCCTCTGCTGTCTGACCCCACCCAATCTGCCCAGGCTCCTCCCCCTCTGAGCCCACCCAATCTGCCCAGGCTCCTCCCCCTTCCTCTCTGACCCCAACCAATTTGACTAGGCTCCTCCCAAACCCCTCCTCTGCTGTCTGACCCCACCCAATCTGCCCAGGCTCCTCCCCATTCCTCTCTGAGCCCACCCAATCTGACTAGGCTCCTCCCAAACCCCTCCTCTGCTGTCTGACCCCACCCAATCTGCCCAGGCTCCTCCCCTTCCTCTCTGACCCCACCCAATCTGACTAGGCTCCTCCCAAACCCCTCCTCTGCTGTCTGACCCCACCCTTTCTGTCCAGGCTCCTCCTATACTCCTCCTCTCTGACCCCACCCAATCTGCCCAGGCTCCTCCCCCTTCCTCTCTGACCACACCCAATCTGACTAGGCTCCTCCCAAACCCCTCCTCTGCTGTCTGACCCCACCCTTTCTGTCCAGGCTCCTCCTATACTCCTCCTCTCTGACCCCACCCAATCTGCTCAAGCACCTCCCCCTTCCTCTCTGACCCCACCCAATCTGACTAGGCTCCTCCCAAACCCCTCCTCTGCTGTCTGACCCCACCCAATCTGCCCAGGCTCCTCCCCCTTCCTCTCTGACCCCACCCAGTTTGACTATGCTCCTCCCAAACCCCTCCTGTGCTGTCTGACCCCACCCAATCTGCCCAGGCTCCACCCCCTTCTTCTCTGAGCCCACCCAATCTGCCCAGGCTCCTCCCCCTTCCTCCCCGACCCCACCCAATCTGCTTAGGCTCCTCCCCCTTCCTCTCTGACCCCACCCAATCTGCCCAGGCTCCTCCCAAACCCCTCCTTTGCTGTCTGACCCCACCCAATCTGCCCAAGCTCCTCCCCCTTCCTCTCTGACCCCACCCAATCTGACTAGGCTCCTCCCAAACCCCTCCTCTGCTGTCTGACCCCACCCAATCTGCCCAGGCTCCTCCCCCTTCCTCTCTGACCCCACCCAATGTGCCCAGGCTCCTCCCCCTTCCTCTCTGACCCCCCCCCCATGTGACTAGGCTCCTCCTGAACCCCTCCTCTCTGACCACCCCCAATCTGACTACACACAACACCTGTTCCCTTTCTTTCACCTGTCTCTCTTCAGGCCACACCTATTTTACTTACCAACCAATCTGCAATCCCTCATTCGCTAGGCATGATTGCACTCTTACACAACACACAGACACATTTTACTTACCAATTGGCCATTTAGGCCCACCTCCAACTTACCTCTGCTCTGCCACCATCAGTCACCTGGTGCCGAACCCGGGATTTGAACCCTGGTTGCCTGGATCGAAGGCAGGAACTTACCCACTGGACCACACTGGTTTCCATGTAAATAGCCTATCAAATTGTCCTTATGTCATGGTCATCCTTTTTATGTGCAATGGAAGCTGCAGGGAAGGACACCAAGGCCTGTATGTTGCTTATAGTTACTACTGCAATCCTCAAGACCACCAAGGAGCTATAGCTCAAAGGTAAGTCTTGTACCTTTGGTGGGGACACCCCTCACAGGCCAGGGTTTGAATCCTGCCAATGCTGTAGAAGTTTACCAAGGTGGGAAATTTTCAAACAGTAAATTTTTTTTTTTTTGCTAAGTTTTTTTTTGGCAGGTTTGTCCAAACATTTCAAATGTTTTCCCTCATGACCTTCTACCAACCGCCCTATTTCTCAAGTAGGTGCAATAGGGACAAGGCCTTATCTTCCTTTATCAATGTCTTCATTCTTTGTCCTTTAAGTTTGGTTAATTGCAGAGTGCAATTGTGGTATTGGGGGTTATAACTGAGCACAAGAATGCAAGGAAGGTGCTACACTTATTGTAAAATAGGATGGATGATGGTGATTTTTCATTTTGGTGTGAGCCACTCGCTCAAATCAGGGGTTTGGTGCCAGTGAACTTGGATAGAAATAAAGGTCAAGTATGAACTCTGGCTAATGAAATGATGGGTTGAGTTTGAGGCAAGCTAGAGTCCATTTATTAGATGCAATAAGAAGCTAGAAAGATTGTTTCCTTTAACACCTTGAACGCTATGGGGATTTTTCTCCTGTGCTGGGAATCCGCAGATACCACTTTACATGACGAGCTGGGCTCGTCATCAGCGTAGCAGGAGGCTACTGCATGACGAGCCCAGCTCGTCATGAGCGTCGAAGGGGTTAAGAGACAGACAAGGGCAGAGTCAAGCCTTTGCTCTAGTAGGTCTGCATCATGCCTGCTGCAGGATGTGAAGGAATGGACCTCCACAGCAGTGCGCTGTGCCAGACTGGGCTGCGCTGGGCTGGGCTGGGCTGGGCCTGCCCTGGCACTGTGGATTTAATCACCCACCTCCTTCCTTTGAGGAACGCTCACGAACGCCCTTGTTCTGTTTACAGGCTGACAGCAGGCAATTTAGGACCCTGCTAAATGAGGGTGATGTCCCCATGTGCTTCCTTTGAGTGGCAAAATCCTTCGTCTAAGGCAGGTGGGCTTTTTAAAAATTTGGTTGAAGACCATATGTTGAAGGCGGTATCACGGCACAAGCCGCCGACCGTCTCAGAAGAAAGTATGCATGGGAGGACATTATTTGCATAGGACAGCCCTCTTCTCAGACCCATTCTTATGCTGCAGTTGCCATGAAGTGTTACTAGAGGGCAGCAGTATGAACAAAAGAGCACACTGAGGCTTTTCTTCTGCTTGCTGACATGATTCTTGTTCATGGTGGTCTTGCAGGGCCTAAGGAGTGAAGGACTGCGATGACTGAAGGGATGAGGAATGGCTGGCCTGTATTTGTGGTGAAGGGGGAATATTTGGAAGGTAAACAGCAAGATGAAAGCGTCAAAGTATATATGTTTGCTGAGTGATTGAGTCTGTGTGTCACTTGTCTCTTTGAAGGGACATGTGAGAAAGGAACAGCAGCACCATAGACTTCAGATGGGAGAGCAAGCAAGGATGAATATTTCCCTCAAATCCAAATACATACAGCACCTCAAAGATGACAAGTGCGATATGATGTTCTGCAATTGTAAGGATTTGCCATGTGTGGTGCATAAATATGCATGGTTAGTGAGGTTTTTCCCAGAATGTGAGTATCGTTAGGCTGGCAAATGTCAGGCACTACTTTGGGGGTATGAGGCCAAGAAAAAAATTGGGAAGTTTGATACAGTCATCTGTAGGATCGAAAGACACTGGGGAATCGTTACAGAGGGAGCCAGGCTGCACAAAATGTGGTAACAGTTGGACAGAAATCTTTAGCAGGGACTTTTGACTACCCCCAATGTGGGACCAGGACCACAGCACCTCTGTGCCTCTAAAACGTATTTTGACCTCTGGACACCACCATCTCAATACCCCTCAAATGTTCCTTCCTGGTACCTCAGCTTTGGTAGTGCATCAACTAAGTTTCAATCATTTGAGTGACCACAAACACCCTTCCTATGTGCCTTCTATTTACATTCAGTCAGTAACCCAGCTGCTTCGTTCGCTGTTCAATCTCAAGCGACAGTTGGATGCACATTGCAGGGGTATACAGGCATTTACCGCAATGTACAGCCCCTCTCAGTACACCCAGACTACACTTCGTAAAATCATAAATACATGTTTTGCCCAACAGTAAGGCCAGGCCTTTCCTCTGTAGTTCATAGCCAATGTAAGGAGGAAAAAATAAACTGAAGAGCATGCCAAAATTCTCTACAGACACTGCCAATCCTCACACTTCTGCCTATTTGCATGCCGAGGTTATTCACTATGACCCACCAAACCAATTGCCAACAGTAGCCTCTCCCTGCCTCATTCGTATGCTCCGGTGCCACCTTTATTTAGCAATTGTTAGTGCTCTAGGATTTCGTAGCGCGCTTCGCTATAGCCTCTGTTTTCAACAGAAATGTCCTAAAGGTACCTATACCAATCTGCAGGGTGGGGAGGAGGGGGGCTGCTGCTGCTGGCAGTAAAATGTTGGGGCACCCCACCTGCAAAAATACAGCCACATGCTCCTTGTTGTACCTTTCAATACAATAACTGCAGCAGAATCGTATGGTCACCCCTGATGGTAAAAGAAACTGTCAAACAGCCTTTTGCCGCCCCCTCTCCCCCGTTGCCCCTAACCAGTTGGGGTACACCCCATGAGGGAGGATCAGAGCAATAAAAACTAATGGTAGCCCCCCAAAAAGTACCTAGAAGCCATGCTGTTCTGTGCACCTCATCGCCCTTCACGTTGCGCCCAAGCACCTTTTAATACTGCTCCCCCAAATTTTGACTGCCCCCTCCCAACAGAAATGAGTGTATAAGGGGTGCATTAAAAAAGTTTTTGCAGTTCCCCACCATAAGTCAGGATCCCTTCACAGTCCCTCAGTACCTACGCCTATTCCTCTGCTGTCTGACCCCACCCAATCTCACTAAGCTCCTCCCAAACCCCTCCTCTGCTGTCTGACCCCACCCAATCTGCCCAGGCTCCTCCCCCTTCCTCTCTGACCCCACCCAATCTGACTAGGCTCCTCCCAAACCCCTCCTCTGCTGTCTGACCCCACCCTTTCCGTCCAGGCTCCTCCTATACTCCTCTCTGACCCCACCAAATCTGCCCAGGCTCCTCCCCCTTCCTCTCTGACCCCACCCAATCTGACTAGGCTCCTCCCAAACCCCTCCTCTGCTGTCTGACCCCACCCAATCTGCCCAGGCTCCTCCCCCTTCCTCTCTGACCCCAACCAATCTGCCCAGGCTCCTCCCCCTTCCTCTCTGACCCCACCCAATCTGACTAGGCTCCTCCCAAACCCCTCCTCTGCTGTCTGACCCCACCCTTTCTGTCCAGGCTCCACCTATACTCCTCCTCTCTGACCCCACCCAATCTGCCCAGGCTCCTCCCCTTCCTCTCTGACCCCACCCAATCTGACTAGGCTCCTCCCAAACCCCTCCTCTGCTGTCTGACCCCACCCTTTCTGTCCAGGCTCCACCTATACTCCTCCTCTCTGACCCCACCCAATCTGCTCAGGCTCCTCCCCCTTCCTCTCTAACCCCACCCAATCTGACTAGGCTCCTCCCAAACCCCTCCTCTGCTGTCTGACCCCACCCTTTCTGTCCAGGCTCCTCCTATACTCCTCCTCTCTGACCCCACCCAATCTGCCCAGGCTCCTCCCCCTTCCTCTCTGACCCCACCCAATCTGCTCAGGCTCCTCCCCCTTCCTCTCTAACCCCACCCAATCTGACTAGGCTCCTCCCAAACCCCTCCTCTGCTGTCTGACCCCACCCTTTCTGTCCAGGCTCCTCCTATACTCCTCCTCTCTGACCCCACCCAATCTGCTCAAGCTCCTCCCCCTTCCTCTCTGACCCCACCCAATCTGACTAGGCTCCTCCCAAACCCCTCCTCTGCTGTCTGACCCCACCCAATCTCACTAAGCTCCTCCCAAACCCCTCCTCTGCTGTCTGACCCCACCCAATCTGCCCAGGCTCCTCCCCCTTCCTCTCTGAGCCCACCCAATCTGCCCAGGCTCCTCCCCGTTCCTCTCTGACCCCACCCAATTTGACTAGGCTCCTCCCAAACCCCTCCTCTGCTGTCTGACCCCACCCAATCTGCCCAGGCTCCTCCCCCTTCCTCTCTGAGCCCACCCAATCTGACTGGGCTCCTCCCAAACCCCTCCTCTGCTGTCTGACCCCACCCAATCTCACTAAGCTCCTCCCAAACCCCTCCTCTGCTGTCTGACCCCACCCAATCTGCCGAGGCTCCTCCCCCTTCCTCTCTGAGCCCACCCAATCTGACTAGGCTCCTCCCAAACCCCTCCTCTACTGTCTGACCCCACCCAATCTCACTAAGCTCCTCCCAAACCCCTCCTCTACTGTCTGACCCCACCCAATTTCACTAAGCTCCTCCCAAACCCCTCCTCTACTGTCTGACCCCACCCTTTCTGTCCAGGCTCCTCCTATACTCCTCCTCTCTGACCCCACCCAATCTGCCCAGGCTCCTCCCCCTTTCTCTCTGACCCCACCCAATTTGACTAGGCTCCTCCCAAACCCCTCCTCTGCTGTCTGACCCCACCCTTTCTGTCCAGGCTCCTCCTATACTCCTCCTCTCTGACCCCACCAAATCTGCCCAGGCTCCTCCCCCTTCCTCTCTGACCCCATCCAATCTGCTCAAGCTCCTCCTCCTTCCTCTCTAACCCCACCCAATCTGACTAGGCTCCTCCCAAACCCCTCCTCTGCTGTCTGACCCCACCCAATCTGCCCAGGCTCCTCCCCCTTCCTCTCTGACCCCACCCAATTTGACTATGCTCCTCCCAAACCCCTCCTGTGCTGTCTGACCTCACCCTTTCTGTCCAGGCTCCTCCTATACTCCTCCTCTCTGACCCCACCAAATCTGCCCAGGCTCCTCCCCCTTCTTCTCTGAGCCCACCCAATCTGCCCAGGCTCCTCCCCCTTCCTCTCTGACCCCACCCAATCTGACTAGGCTCCTCCCAAACCCCTCCTCTGCTGTCTGACCCCACCCTTTCTGTCCAGGCTCCACCTATACTCCTCCTCTCTGACCCCACCCAATCTGCCCAGGCTCCTCCCAAACCCCTCCTCTGCTGTCTGCCCCCACCCAATCTCACTAAGCTCCTCCCAAACCCCTCCTCTGCTTTCTGACCCCACCCAATCTGCTCAAGCTCCTCCCCCTCTAACCCCACCCAATCTGACTAGGCTCCTCCCAAACCCCTCCTCTGCTGTCTGACCCCACCCAATCTGCCCAGGCTCCTCCCCCTTCCTCGCTGACCCCCCCCCCAATGTGACTAGGCTCCTCCTGAACCCCGCCTCTCTGACCACCCCCAATCTGACTACACACAACACCTGTTCCCTTTCTTTCACCTGTCTCTCTTCAGGCCACACCTATTTTACTTACCAACCAATCTGCAATCCCTCATTCGCTAGGCATGATTCCACTCTTACACAACACACAGACACATTTTACTTACCAATTGGCCATTTAGGCCCACCTCCAACTTACCTCTGCTCTGCCACCATCAGTCACCTGGTGCCGAACCCGGGATTTGAACCCTGGTTGCCTGGATCGAAGGCAGGAACTTACCCACTGGACCACACTGGTTTCCATGTAAATAGCCTATCAAATTGTCCTTATGTCATGGTCATCCTTTTTATGTGCAATGGAAGCTGCAGGGAAGGACACCAAGGCCTGTATGTTGCTTATAGTTACTACTGCAATCCTCAAGACCACCAAGGAGCAGTAGCTCAAAGGTAAGTCTTGTACCTTTGGTGGGGACAGCCCTCACAGGCCAGGGTTCGAATCTCGCCAATGCTGCAGAAGTATACCAAGGTGGGAAATTTTCAAACAGTAAATTTTATTTTATTTTTGCTAAGTTTTTTTTTGGCAGGTTTGTCCAAACATTTCAAATGTTTTCCCTCATGACCTTCTACCAACCGCCCTATTTCTCAAGTAGGTGCAATAGGGACAAGGCCATATCTTCCTTTATCAATGTCTTCATTCTTTATCCTTTAAGTTTGGTTAATTGCAGAGTGCAATTGTGGTATTGGGGGTTATAACTGAGCACAAGAATGCAAGGAAGGTGCTACACTTATTGTAAAATAGGTTGGATGATGGTGATTTTTCATTTTGGTGTGAGCCACTCGCTCAAATCAGGGGTTTGGTGCCAGTGAACTTGGATAGAAATAAAGGTCAAGTATGAACTCTGGCTAATGAAATGATGGGTTGAGTTTGAGGCAAGCTAGAGTCCATTTATTAGGTGCAATAAGAAGCTAGAAAGATTGTTTCCTTTAAGAGAGAGACAAGGGCAGAGTCAAGCCTTTGCTCTAGCAGGTCTGCATCATGCCTGCTGCAGGATGTGAAGGAATTGACCTCCACAGCAGTGCGCTGTGCCAGACTGGGCTGCGCTGGGCTGGGCTGGGCCTGCCCTGGCACTGTGGATTTAATCACCCACCTCCTTCCTTTGAGGAACGCTCACGAACGCCCACGAACGCCCTTGTTCTGTTCACAGGCTGACAGCAGGCAATTTAGGACCCTGCTAAATGAGGGTGATGTCCCCATGTGCTTCCTTTGAGTGGCAAAATCCTTCGTCTAAGGCAGGTGGGCTTTTTAAACATTTGGTTGAAGACCATATGTTGAAGGCGGTATCACGGCACAAGCCGCCGACCGTCTCAGAAGAAAGTATGCATGGGAGGACATTATTTGCATAGGACAGCCCTCTTCTCAGACCCATTCTTATGCTGCAGTTGCCATGAAGTGTTACTAGAGGGCAGCAGTATGAACAAAAGAGCACACTGAGGCTTTTCTTCTGCTTGCTGACATGATTCTTGTTCATGGTGGTCTTGCAGGGCCTAAGGAGTGAAGGACTGCGATGACTGAGGGGATGAGGAATGGCTGGCCTGTATTTGTGGTGAAGGGGGAATATTTGGAAGGTAAAGAGCAAGATGAAAGCGTCAAAGTATATATGTTTGCTGAGTGATTGAGTCTGTGTGTCACTTGTCTCTTTGAAGGGACATGTGAGAAAGGAACAGCAGCACCATAGACTTCAGATGGGAGAGCAAGCAAGGATGAATATTTCCCTCAAATCCAAATACATACAGCACCTCAAAGATGACACGTGCGATATGATGTTCTGCAATTGTAAGGATTTGCCATGTGTGGTGCATAAATATGCATGGTTAGTGAGGTTTTTCCCAGAATGTGAGTATCGTTAGGCTGGCAAATATCAGGCACTACTTTGGGGGTAAGAGGCCAAGAAAAAAATTGGGAAGTTTGATACAGTCATCTGTAGGATCGAAAAACACTGGGGAATCGTTACAGAGGGAGCCAGGCTGCACAAAATGTGGTAACAGTTGGACAGAAATCTTTAGCAGGGACTTTTGACTACCCCCAATGTGGGACCAGGACCACAGCACCTCTGTGCCTCTAAAACGTATTTTGACCTCTGGACACCACCATCTCAATACCCCTCAAATGTTCCTTCCTGGTACCCCAGCTTTGGTAGTGGATCAACTAGGTTTCAATCATTTGAGTGACCACAAACACCCTTCCTATGTGCCTTCTATTTACATTCAGTCAGTAACCCAGCTGCTTCGTTCGCTGTTCAATCTCAAGCGACAGTTGGATGCACATTGCAGGGGTATACAGGCATTTACCGTAATGTACAGCCCCTCTCAGTACACCCAGACTACACTTCGTAAAATCATAAATACATGTTTTGCCCAACAGTAAGGCCAGGCCTTTCCTCTGTAGTTCATAGCCAATGTAAGGAGGAAAAAATAAACTGAAGAGCATGCCAAAATTCTCTACAGACACTGCCAATCCTCACACTTCTACCTATTTGCATGCCAAGGTTATTCACTATGACCCACCAAACCAATTGCCAACAGTAGCCTCTCCCTGCCTCATTCGTATGCTCCGATGCCACCTTTATTTAGCAATTGTTAGTGCTCTAGGATTTCGTAGCGCGATTCGCTATAGCCTCTGTTTTCAACAGAAATGTCCTAAAGGTACCTATACCAATCTGCAGGGTGGAGAGGAGGGGGGCTGCTGCTGCTGGCAGTAAAATGTTGGGGCACCCCACCTGCAAAAATACAGCCACATGCTCCTTGTTGTACCTTTCAATACAATAACTGCAGCAGAATTGTATGGTCACCCCTGATGGTAAAAGAAACTGTCAAACAGCCTTTTGCCGCCCCCTCTCCCCCGTTGCCCCTAACCAGTTGGGGTACACCCCATGAGGGAGGATCAGAGCAATAAAAACTAATGGTAGCCCCCCAAAAAGTACCTAGAAGCCATGCCGTTCTGTGCACCTCATCGCCCTTCACGTTGCGCCCAAGCACCTTTTAATACTGCTCCCCCAAATTTTGACTGCCCCCTCCCAACAAAAATCAGAGAGTATAAGGGGTGCATTAAAAAGTTTTTGCAGTTCCCCACCATAAGTCAGGATCCCTTCATAGTCCCTCAGTACCTACGCCTATTCCTCTGCTGTCTGACCCCACCCAATCTCACTAAGCTCCTCCCAAACCCCTCCTCTGCTGTCTGACCCCACCCAATCTGCCCAGGCTCCTCCCCCTTCCTCTCTGACCCCACCCAATCTGACTAGGCTCCTCCCAAACCCCTCCTCTGCTGTCTGACCCCACCCTTTCCGTCCAGGCTCCTCCTATACTCCTCCTCTCTGACCCCACCAAATCTGCCCAGGCTCCTCCCCCTTCCTCTCTGACCCCACCCAATCTGACTAGGCTCCTCCAAAACCCCTCCTCTGCTGTCTGACCCCACCGTTTCTGTCCAGGCTCCTCCTATACTCCTCCTCTCTGACCCCACCAAATCTGCCCAAGCTCCTCCCCCTTCCTCTCTAACCCCACCCAATCTGACTAGGCTCCTCCCAAACCCCTCCTCTGCTGTCTGACCCCACCCAATCTGCCCAGGCTCCTCCCCCTTCCTCTCTGAGCCCACCCAATCTGCCCAGGCTCCTCCCCCTTCCTCTCTGACCCCACCCAATTTGACTAGGCTCCTCCCAAACCCCTCCTCTGCTGTCTGACCCCACCCAATCTGCCCAGGCTCCTCCCCCTTCCTCTCTGAGCCCACCCAATCTGACTAGGCTCCTCCCAAACCCCTCCTCTGCTGTCTGACCCCACCCAATCTGCCCAGGCTCCTCCCCCTTCCTCTCTGACCCCACCCAATCTGACTAGGCTCCTCCCAAACCCCTCCTCTGCTGTCTGACCCCACCCTTTCTGTCCAGGCTCCACCTATACTCCTCCTCTCTGACCCCACCCAATCTGCCCAGGCTCCTCCCCTTCCTCTCTGACCCCACCCAATCTGACTAGGCTCCTCCCAAACCCCTCCTCTGCTGTCTGACCCCACCCAATCTGCCCAGGCTCCTCCCCCTTCCTCTCTGAGCCCACCCAATCTGACTAGGCTCCTCTTAAACCCCTCCTCTGCTGTCTGACCCCACCCAATCTGCTCAGGCTCCTCCCCCTTCCTCTCTAACCCTACCCAATCTGACTAGGCTCCTCCCAAACCCCTCCTCTGCTGTCTGACCCCACCCTTTCTGTCCAGGCTCCTCCTATACTCCTCCTCTCTGACCCCACCAAATCTGCCCAGGCTCCTCCCCCTTCCTCTCTGACCCCACCCAATCTGCTCAAGCTCCTCCCCCTTCCTCTCTAACCCCACCCAATCTGACTAGGCTCCTCCCAAAACCCTCCTCTGCTGTCTGACCCCACCCAATCTGCCCAGGCTCCTCCCCCTTCCTCTCTGAGCCCACCCAATCTGCCCAGGCTCCTCCCCCTTCCTCTCTGACCCCACCCAATTTGACTAGGCTCCTCCCAAACCCCTCCTCTGCTGTCTGACCCCACCCAATCTGCCCAGGCTCCTCCCCCTTCCTCTCTGAGCCCACCCAATCTGACTAGGCTCCTCCCAAACCCCTCCTCTGCTGTCTGACCCCACCCAATCTCACTAAGCTCCTCCCAAACCCCTCCTCTGCTGTCTGACCCCACCCAATCTGCCCGGGCTCCTCCCCCTTCCTCTCTGACCCCACCCAATCTGCTCAAGCTCCTCCCCCTTCCTCTCTAACCCCACCCAATCTGACTAGGCTCCTCCCAAACCCCTCCTCTGCTGTCTGACCCCACTCAATCTGCCCAGGCTCCTCCCCCTTCCTCTCTGAGCCCACCCAATCTGCCCAGGCTCCTCCCCCTTCCTCTCTGACCCCACCCAATTTGACTATGCTTCTCCCAAACCCCTCCTCTGCTGTCTGACCCCACCCAATCTGCCCAGGCTCCTCCCCCTTCCTCTCTGAGCCCACCCAATCTGCCCAGGCTCCTCCCCCTTCCTCTCTGAGCCCACCCAATCTGACTAGGCTCCTCCCAAACCCCTCCTCTGCTGTCTGACCCCACCCAATCTCACTAAGCTCCTCCAAAACCCCTCCTCTGCTGTCTGACCCCACCCAATCTGCTCAGGCTCCTCCCCCTTCCTCTCTAACCCCACCCAATCTGACTAGGCTCCTCCCAAACCCCTCCTCTGCTGTCTGACCCCACCCTTTCTGTCCAGGCTCCTCCTATACTCCTCCTCTCTGACCCCACCAAATCTGCCCAGGCTCCTCCCCCTTCCTCTCTGACCCCACCCAATCTGCTCAAGCTCCTCCCCCTTCCTCTCTAACCCCACCCAATCTGACTAGGCTCCTCCCAAACCCCTCCTCGGCTGTCTGACCCCACCCAATCTGCCCAGGCTCCTCCCCCTTCCTCTCTGAGCCCACCCAATCTGCCCAGGCTCCTCCCCCTTCCTCTCTGACGCCACCCAATTTGACTAGGCTCCTCCCAAACCCCTCCTCTGCTGTCTGACCCCACCCAATCTGCCCAGGCTCCTCCCCCTTCCTCTCTGAGCCCACCCAATCTGACTAGGCTCCTCCCAAACCCCTCCTCTGCTGTCTGACCCCACCCAATCTCACTAAGCTCCTCCCAAACCCCTCCTCTGCTGTCTGACCCCACCCAATCTGCCCAGGCTCCTCCCCCTTTCTCTCTGACCCCACCCAATTTGACTAGGCTCCTCCCAAACCCCTCCTCTGCTGTCTGACCCCACCCTTTCTGTCCAGGCTCCTCCTATACTCCTCCTCTCTGACCCCACCAAATCTGCCCAGGCTCCTCCCCCTTCCTCTCTGACCCCACCCAATCTGCTCAAGCTCCTCCCCCTTCCTCTCTAACCCCACCCAATCTGACTAGGCTCCTCCCAAACCCCTCCTCTGCTGTCTGACCCCACCCAATCTGCCCAGGCTCCTCCCCCTTCCTCTCTGACCCCACCCAATTTGACTATGCTCCTCCCAAACCCCTCCTGTGCTGTCTGACCCCACCCAATCTGCCCAGGCTCCTCCCCCTTCTTCTCTGAGCCCACCCAATCTGCCCAGGCTCCTCCCCCTTCCTCCCCGACCCCACCCAATCTGACTAGGCTCCTCCCAAACCCCTCCTCTGCTGTCTGACCCCACCCAATCTGCCCAGGCTCCTCCCCCTTCCTCTCTGAGCCCACCCAATCTGACTAGGCTCCTCCCAAACCCCTGCTCTGCTGTCTGACCCCACCCAATCTGCCCAGGCTCCTCCCAAACCCCTCCTTTGCTGTCTGACCCCACCCAATCTGCCCAAGCTCCTCCCCCTTCCTCTCTGACCCCACCCAATCTGACTAGGCTCCTCCCAAACCCCTCCTCTGCTGTCTGACCCCACCCAATCTGCCCAAGCTCCTCCCCCTTCCTCTCTGACCCCACCCAATCTGACTAGGCTCCTCCCAAACCCCTCCTCTGCTGTCTGATCCCACCCTTTCCGTCCAGGCTCCTCCTATACTCCTCCTCTCTGACCCCACCAAATCTGCCCAGGCTCCTCCCCCTTCCTCTCTGACCCCACCCAATCTGACTAGGCTCCTCCAAAACCCCTCCTCTGCTGTCTGACCCCACCCTTTCTGTCCAGGCTCCTCCTATACTTCTCCTCTCTGACCCCACCAAATCTGCCCGAGCTCTTCCCCCTTCCTCTCTAACCCCACCCAATCTGACTAGGCTCCTCCCAAACCCCTCCTCTGCTGTCTGACCCCACCCAATCTGCCCAGGCTCCTCCCCCTTCCTCTCTGAGCCCACCCAATCTGCCCAGGCTCCTCCCCCTTCCTCTCTGACCCCACCCATTTTGACTAGGCTCCTCCCAAACCCCTCCTCTGCTGTCTGACCCCACCCAATCTGCCCAAGCTCCTCCCCCTTCCTCTCTAACCCCACCCAATCTGACTAGGCTCCTCCCAAACCCCTCCTCTGCTGTCTGACCCCACCCAATCTGCCCAGGCTCCTCCCCTTCCTCTCTGAGCCCACCCAATCTGCCCAGGCTCCTCCCCCTTCCTCTCTGACCCCACCCAATTTGACTAGGCTCCTCCCAAACCCCTCCTCTGCTGTCTGACCCCACCCAATCTGCCCAGGCTCCTCCCCATTCCTCTCTGAGCCCACCCAATCTGACTAGGCTCCTCCCAAACACCTCCTCTGCTGTCTGACCCCACCCAATCTGCCCAGGCTCCTCCCCTTCCTCTCTGACCCCACCCAATCTGACTAGGCTCCTCCCAAACCCCTCCTCTGCTGTCTGACCCCACCCTTTCTGTCCAGGCTCCACCTATACTCCTCCTCTCTGACCCCACCCAATCTGCCCAGGCTCCTCCCCTTCCTCTCTGACCTCACCCAATCTGACTAGGCTCCTCCCAAACCCCTCCTCTGCTGTCTGACCCCACCCTTTCTGTCCAGGCTCCACCTATACTCCTCCTCTCTGACCCCACCCAATCTGCTCAGGCTCCTCCCCCTTCCTCGCTAACCCCACCCAATCTGACTAGGCTCCTCCCAAACCCCTCCTCTGCTGTCTGACCCCACCCTTTCTGTCCAGGCTCCTCCTATACTCCTCCTCTCTGACCCCACCCAATCTGCCCAGGCTCCTCCCCCTTCCTCTCTGACCCCACCCAATCTGCTCAGGCTCCTCCCCCTTCCTCTCTAACCCCACCCAATCTGACTAGGCTCCTCCCAAACCCCTCCTCTGCTGTCTGACCCCACCCTTTCTGTCCAGGCTCCTCCTATACTCCTCCTCTCTGACCCCACCAAATCTGCCCAGGCTCCTCCCCCTTCCTCTCTGACCCCACCCAATCTGCTCAAGCTCCTCCCCCTTCCTCTCTGACCCCACCCAATCTGACTAGGCTCCTCCCAAACCCCTCCTCTGCTGTCTGACCCCACCCAATCTGCCCAGGCTCCTCCCCCTTCCTCTCTGAGCCCACCCAATCTGACTAGGCTCCTCCCAAACCCCTCCTCTGCTGTCTGACCACACCCAATCTCACTAAGCTCCTCCCAAACCCCTCCTCTGCTGTCTGACCCCACCCAATCTGCCCAGGCTCCTCCCCCTTCCTCTCTGACCCCACCCAATCTGACTAGGCTCCTCCCAAACCCCTCCTCTGCTGTCTGACCCCACCCTTTCTGTCCAGGCTCCACCTATACTCCTCCTCTCTGACCCCACCCAATCTGCCCAGGCTCCTCCCCTTCCTCTCTGACCCCACCCAATCTGACTAGGCTCCTCCCAAACCCCTCCTCTGCTGTCTGACCCCACCCTTTCTGTCCAGGCTCCACCTATACTCCTCCTCTGGCACTGTGGATTTAATCACCCACCTCCTTCCTTTGAGGAACGCCCACGAACGCCCTTGTTCTGTTTACAGGCTGACAGCAGGCAATTTAGGACCCTGCTAAATGAGGGTGATGTCCCCATGTGCTTCCTTTGAGTGGCAAAATCCTTCGTCTAAGGCAGGTGGGCTTTTAAAAATTTGGTTGAAGACCATATGTTGAAGGCGGTATCACGGCACAAGCCGCCAACCGTCTCAGAAGAAAGTATGCATGGGAGGACATTATTTGCATAGGACAGCCCTCTTCTCAGACCCATTCTTATGCTGCAGTTGCCATGAAGTGTTACTAGAGGGCAGCAGTATGAACAAAAGAGCACACTGAGGCTTTTCTTCTGCTTGCTGACATGATTCTTGTTCATGGTGGTCTTGCAGGGCCTAAGGAGTGAAGGACTGCGATGACTGAGGGGATGAGGAATGGCTGGCCTGTATTTGTGGTGAAGGGGGAATATTTGGAAGGTAAAGAGCAAGATGAAAGCGTCAAAGTATATATGTTTGCTGAGTGATTGAGTCTGTGTGACACTTGTCTCTTTGAAGGGACATGTGAGAAAGGAACAGCAGCACCATAGACTTCAGATGGGAGAGCAAGCAAGGATGAATATTTCCCTCAAATCCAAATACATACAGCACCTCAAAGATGACACGTGCGATATGATGTTCTGCAATTGTAAGGATTTGCCATGTGTGGTGCATAAATATGCATGGTTAGTGAGGTTTTTCCCAGAATGTGAGTATCGTTAGGCTGGCAAATATCAGGCACTACTTTGGGGGTAAGAGGCCAAGAAAAAAATTGGGAAGTTTGATACAGTCATCTGTAGGATCGAAAAACACTGGGGAATCGTTACAGAGGGAGCCAGGCTGCACAAAATGTGGTAACAGTTGGACAGAAATCTTTAGCAGGGACTTTTGACTACCCCCAATGTGGGACCAGGACCACAGCACCTCTGTGCCTCTAAAATGTATTTTGACCTCTGGACACCACCATCTCAATACCCCTCAAATGTTCCTTCCTGGTACCCCAGCTTTGGTAGTGCATCAACTAGGTTTCAATCATTTGAGTGACCACAAACACCCTTCCTATGTGCCTTCTATTTACATTCAGTCAGTAACCCAGCTGCTTCGTTCGCTGTTCAATCTCAAGCGACAGTTGGATGCACATTGCAGGGGTATACAGGCATTTACCGTAATGTACAGCCCCTCTCAGTACACCCAGACTACACTTCGTAAAATCATAAATACATGTTTTGCCCAACAGTAAGGCCAGGCCTTTCCTCTGTAGTTCATAGCCAATGTAAGGAGGAAAAAATAAACTGAAGAGCATGCCGAAATTCTCTACAGACACTGCCAATCCTCACACTTCTGCCTATTTGCATGCCGAGGTTATTCACTATGACCCACCAAACCAATTGCCAACAGTAGCCTCTCCCTGCCTCATTCGTATGCTCCGATGCCACCTTTATTTAGCAATTGTTAGTGCTCTAGGATTTCGTAGCGCGATTCGCTATAGCCTCTGTTTTCAACAGAAATGTCCTAAAGGTACCTATACCAATCTGCAGGGTGGAGAGGAGGGGGGCTGCTGCTGCTGGCAGTAAAATGTTGGGGCACCCCACCTGCAAAAATACAGCCACATGCTCCTTGTTGTACCTTTCAATACAATAACTGCAGCAGAATCGTATGGTCACCCCTGATGGTAAAAGAAACTGTCAAACAGCCTTTTGCCGCCCCCTCTCCCCCGTTGCCCCTAACCAGTTGGGGTACACCCCATGAGGGAGGATCAGAGCAATAAAAACTAATGGTAGCCCCCCAAAAAGTACCTAGAAGCCATGCCGTTCTGTGCACCTCATCGCCCTTCACGTTGCGCCCAAGCACCTTTTAATACTGCTCCCCCAAATTTTGACTGCCCCCTCCCAACAAAAATCAGAGAGTATAAGGGGTGCATTAAAAAAGTTTTTGCAGTTCCCCACCATAAGTCAGGATCCCTTATTAGTCCCTCAGTACCTACGCCTATTCCTCTGCTGTCTGACCCCACCCAATCTCACTAAGCTCCTCCCAAACCCCTCCTCTGCTGTCTGACCCCACCCAATCTGCCCAGGCTCCTCCCCCTTCCTCTCTGACCCCACCCAATCTGACTAGGCTCCTCCCAAACCCCTCCTCTGCTGTCTGACCCCACCCTTTCCGTCCAGGCTCCTCCTATACTCCTCCTCTCTGACCCCACCAAATCTGCCCAGGCTCCTCCCCCTTCCTCTCTGACCCCACCCAATCTGACTAGGCTCCTCCAAAACCCCTCCTCTGCTGTCTGACCCCACCCTTTCTGTCCAGGCTCCTCCTATACTCCTCCTCTCTGACCCCACCAAATCTGCCCAAGCTCCTCCCCCTTCCTCTCTAACCCCACCCAATCTGACTAGGCTCCTCCCAAACCCCTCCTCTGCTGTCTGACCCCACCCAATCTGCCCTGGCTCCTCCCCCTTCCTCTCTGAGCCCACCCAATCTGCCCAGGCTCCTCCCCCTTCCTCTCTGACCCCACCCAATTTGACTAGGCTCCTCCCAAACCCCTCCTCTGCTGTCTGACCCCACCCAATCTGCCCAGGCTCCTCCCCCTTCCTCTCTGAGCCCACCCAATCTGACTAGGCTCCTCCCAAACCCCTCCTCTGCTGTCTGACCCCACCCAATCTGCCCAGGCTCCTCCCCCTTCCTCTCTGACCCCACCCAATCTGACTAGGCTCCTCCCAAACCCCTCCTCTGCTGTCTGACCCCACCCTTTCTGTCCAGGCTCCACCTATACTCCTCCTCTCTGACCCCACCCAATCTGCCCAGGCTCCTCCCCTTCCTCTCTGACCCCACCCAATCTGACTAGGCTCCTCCCAAACCCCTCCTCTGCTGTCTGACCCCACCCAATCTGCCCAGGCTCCTCCCCCTTCCTCTCTGAGCCCACCCAATCTGACTAGGCTCCTCCCAAACCCCTCCTCTGCTGTCTGACCCCACCCAATCTGCTCAGGCTCCTCCCCCTTCCTCTCTAACCCCACCCAATCTGACTAGGCTCCTCCCAAACCCCTCCTCTGCTGTCTGACCCCACCCTTTCTGTCCAGGCTCCTCCTATACTCCTCCTCTCTGACCCCACCAAATCTGCCCAGGCTCCTCCCCCTTCCTCTCTGACCACACCCAATCTGCTCAAGCTCCTCCCCCTTTCTCTCTAACCCCACCCAATCTGACTAGGCTCCTCCCAAAACCCTCCTCTGCTGTCTGACCCCACCCAATCTGCCCAGGCTCCTCCCCCTTCCTCTCTGAGCCCACCCAATCTGCCCAGGCTCCTCCCCCTTCCTCTCTGACCCCACCCAATTTGACTAGGCTCCTCCCAAACCCCTCCTCTGCTGTCTGACCCCACCCAATCTGCCCAGGCTCCTCCCCCTTCCTCTCTGAGCCCACCCAATCTGACTAGGCTCCTCCCAAACCCCTCCTCTGCTGTCTGACCCCACCCAACCTCACTAAGCTCCTCCCAAACCCCTCCTCTGCTGTCTGACCCCACCCAATCTGCCCGGGCTCCTCCCCCTTCCTCTCTGACCCCACCCAATCTGCTCAAGCTCCTCCCCCTTCCTCTCTAACCCCACCCAATCTGACTAGGCTCCTCCCAAACCCCTCCTCTGCTGTCTGACCCCACTCAATCTGCCCAGGCTCCTCCCCCTTCCTCTCTGAGCCCACCCAATCTGCCCAGGCCCCTCCCCCTTCCTCTCTGACCCCACCCAATTTGACTAAGCTCCTCCCAAACCCCTCCTCTGCTGTCTGACCCCACCCAATCTGCCCAGGCTCCTCCCCCTTCCTCTCTGAGCCCACCCAATCTGCCCAGGCTCCTCCCTCTTCCTCTCTGAGCCCACCCAATCTGACTAGGCTCCTCCCAAACCCCTCCTCTGCTGTCTGACCCCACCCAATCTCACTAAGCTCCTCCAAAACCCCTCCTCTGCTGTCTGACCCCACCCAATCTGCCCAGGCTCCTCCCCCTTCCTCTCTGACCCCACCCAATCTGACTAGGCTCCTCCCAAACCCCTCCTCTGCTGTCTGACCCCACCCTTTCTGTCCAGGCTCCACCAATACTCCTCCTCTCTGACCCCACCCAATCTGCCCAGGCTCCTCCCCTTCCTCTCTGACCCCACCCAATCTGACTAGGCTCCTCCCAAACCCCTCCTCTGCTGTCTGACCCCACCCTTTCTGTCCAGGCTCCACCTATACTCCTCCTCTCTGACCCCACCCAATCTGCCCAGGCTCCTCCCCTTCCTCTCTGACCCCACCCAATCTGACTAGGCTCCTCCCAAACCCCTCCTCTGCTGTCTGACCCCACCCAATCTGCCCAGGCTCCTCCCCCTTCCTCTCTGACCCCACCCAATCTGACTAGGCTCCTCCCAAACCCCTCCTCTGCTGTCTGACCCCACCCTTTCTGTCCAGGCTCCACCTATACTCCTCCTCTCTGACCCCACCCAATCTGCCCAGGCTCCTCCCCTTCCTCTCTGACCCCACCCAATCTGACTAGGCTCCTCCCAAACCCCTCCTCTGCTGTCTGACCCCACCCTTTCTGTCCAGGCTCCACCTATACTCCTCCTCTCTGACCCCACCCAATCTGCTCAGGCTCCTCCCCCTTCCTCTCTAACCCCACCCAATCTGACTAGGCTCCTCCCAAACCCCTCCTCTGCTGTCTGACCCCACCCTTTCTGTCCAGGCTCCTCCTATACTCCTCCTCTCTGACCCCACGAAATCTGCCCAGGCTCCTCCCCCTTCCTCTCTGACCCCACCCAATCTGCTCAAGCTCCTCCCCCTTCCTCTCTAACCCCACCCAATCTGACTAGGCTCCTCCCAAACCCCTCCTCGGCTGTCTGACCCCACCCAATCTGCCCAGGCTCCTCCCCCTTCCTCTCTGAGCCCACCCAATCTGCCCAGGCTCCTCCCCCTTCCTCTCTGACGCCACCCAATTTGACTAGGCTCCTCCCAAACCCCTCCTCTGCTGTCTGACCCCACCCAATCTGCCCAGGCTCCTCCCCCTTCCTCTCTGAGCCCACCCAATCTGACTAGGCTCCTCCCAAACCCCTCCTCTGCTGTCTGACCCCACCCAATCTCACTAAGCTCCTCCCAAACCCCTACTCTGCTGTCTGACCCCACCCAATCTGCCCAGGCTCCTCTCCCTTTCTCTCTGACCCCACCCAATTTGACTTGGCTCCTCCCAAACCCCTCCTCTGCTGTCTGACCCCACCCTTTCTGTCCAGGCTCCTCCTATACTCCTCCTCTCTGACCCCACCAAATCTGCCCAGGCTCCTCCCCCTTCCTCTCTGACCCCACCCAATCTGCTCAAGCTCCTCCCCCTTCCTCTCTAACCCCACCCAATCTGACTAGGCTCCTCCCAAACCCCTCCTCTGCTGTCTGACCCCACCCTTTCTGTCCAGGCTCCTCCTATACTCCTCCTCTCTGACCCCACCAAATCTGCCCAAGCTCCTCCCCCTTCCTCTCTAACCCCACCCAATCTGACTAGGCTCCTCCCAAACCCCTCCTCTGCTGTCTGACCCCACCCAATCTGCCCAGGCTCCTCCCCCTTCCTCTCTGAGCCCACCCAATCTGCCCAGGCTCCTCCCCCTTCCTCTCTGACCCCACCCAATTTGACTAGGCTCCTCCCAAACCCCTCCTCTGCTGTCTGACCCCACCCAATCTGCCCAGGCTCCTCCCCCTTCCTCTCTGAGCCCACCCAATCTGACTAGGCTCCTCCCAAACCCCTCCTCTGCTGTCTGACCCCACCCAATCTGCCCAGGCTCCTCCCCCTTCCTCTCTGACCCCACCCAATCTGACTAGGCTCCTCCCAAACCCCTCCTCTGCTGTCTGACCCCACCCTTTCTGTCCAGGCTCCACCTATACTCCTCCTCTCTGACCCCACCCAATCTGCCCAGGCTCCTCCCCTTCCTCTCTGACCCCACCCAATCTGACTAGGCTCCTCCCAAACCCCTCCTCTGCTGTCTGACCCCACCCAATCTGCCCAGGCTCCTCCCCCTTCCTCTCTGAGCCCACCCAATCTGACTAGGCTCCTCCCAAACCCCTGCTCTGCTGTCTGACCCCACCCAATCTGCTCAGGCTCCTCCCCCTTCCTCTCTGACCCCACCCAATCTGACTAGGATCCTCCCAAACCCCTCCTCTGCTGTCTGACCCCACCCTTTCTGTCCAGGCTCCACCTATACTCATCCTCTCTGACCCCACCCAATCTGCTCAGGCTCCTCCCCCTTCCTCTCTAACCCCACCCAATCTGACTAGGCTCCTCCCAAACCCCTCCTCTGCTGTCTGACCCCACCCTTTCTGTCCAGGCTCCTCCTATACTCCTCCTCTCTGACCCCACCAAATCTGCCCAGGCTCCTCCCCCTTCCTCTCTGACCCCACCCAATCTGCTCAAGCTCCTCCCCCTTCCTCTCTAACCCCACCCAATCTGACTAGGCTCCTCCCAAAACCCTCCTCTGCTGTCTGACCCCACCCAATCTGCCCAGGCTCCTCCCCCTTCCTCTCTGAGCCCACCCAATCTGCCCAGGCTCCTCCCCCTTCCTCTCTGAGCCCACCCAATCTGCCCAGGCTCCTCCCCCTTCCTCTCTGACCCCACCCAATTTGACTAGGCTCCTCCCAAACCCCTCCTCTGCTGTCTGACCCCACCCAATCTGCCCAGGCTCCTCCCCCTTCCTCTCTGAGCCCACCCAATCTGCCCAGGCTCCTCCCCCTTCCTCTCTGACCCCACCCAATCTGCTCAAGCTCCTCCCCCTTCCTCTCTAACCCCACCCAATCTGACTAGGCTCCTCCTAAACCCCTCCTCTGCTGTCTGACCCCACCCAATCTGCCCAGGCTCCTCCCCCTTCCTCTCTGAGCCTACCCAATCTGCCCAGGCTCCTCCCCCTTCCTCTCTGACCCCACCCAATCTGACTAGGCTCCTCCCAAACCCCTCCTCTGCTGTCTGACCCCACCCTTTCTGTCCAGGCTCCACCTATACTCCTCCTCTCTGACCCCACCCAATCTGCCCAGGCTCCTCCCCTTCCTCTCTGACCCCACCCAATCTGACTAGGCTCCTCCCAAACCCCTCCTCTGCTGTCTGACCCCACCCAATCTGCCCAGGCTCCTCCCCCTTCCTCTCTGAGCCCACCCAATCTGACTAGGCTCCTCCCAAACCCCTCCTCTGCTGTCTGACCCCACCCAATCTGCTCAGGCTCCTCCCCCTTCCTCTCTGAGCCCACCCAATCTGCCCAGGCTCCTCCCCCTTCCTCTCTGAGCCCACCCAATCTGACTAGGCTCCTCCCAAACCCCTCCTCTGCTGTCTGACCCCACCCAATCTGCTCAGGCTCCTCCCCCTTCCTCTCTGAGCCCACCCAATCTGCCCAGGCTCCTCCCCCTTCCTCTCTGAGCCCACCCAATCTGCCCAGGCTCCTCCCCCTTCCTCTCTGACCCCACCCAATCTGCTCAAGCTCCTCCCCCTTCCTCTCTAACCCCACCCAATCTGACTAGGCTCCTCCTAAACCCCTCCTCTGCTGTCTGACCCCACCCAATCTGCCCAGGCTCCTCCCCCTTCCTCCCTGAGCCCACCCAATCTGCCCAGGCTCCTCCCCCTTCCTCTCTGAGCCCACCCAATCTGCCCAGGCTCCTCCCCCTTCCTCTCTGACCCCACCCAATCTGCTCAAGCTCCTCCCCCTTCCTCTCTAACCCCACCCAATCTGACTAGGCTCCTCCCAAACCCCTCCTCTGCTGTCTGACCCCACCCAATCTGCCCAGGCTCCTCCCCCTTCCTCTCTGACCCCACCCAATCTGACTAGGCTCCTCCCAAACCCCTCCTCTGCTGTCTGACCCCACCCTTTCTGTCCAGGCTCCACCTATACTCCTCCTCTCTGACCCCACCCAATCTGCACAGGCTCCTCCCCTTCCTCTCTGACCCCACCCAATCTGACTAGGCTCCTCCCAAACCCCTCCTCTGCTGTCTGACCCCACCCAATCTGCCCAGGCTCCTCCCCCTTCCTCTCTGAGCCCACCCAATCTGACTAGGCTCCTCCCAAACCCCTCCTCTGCTGTCTGACCCCACCCAATCTGCTCAGGCTCCTCCCCCTTCCTCTCTAACCCCACCCAATCTGACTAGGCTCCTCCCAAACCCCTCCTCTGCTGTCTGACCCCACCCTTTCTGTCCAGGCTCCTCCTATACTCCTCCTCTCTCACCCCACCAAATCTGCCCAGGCTCCTCCCCCTTCCTCTCTGACCACACCCAATCTGCTCAAGCTCCTCCCCCTTCCTCTCTAACCCCACCCAATCTGACTAGGCTCCTCCCAAAACCCTCCTCTGCTGTCTGACCCCACCCAATCTGCCCAGGCTCCTCCCCCGTCCTCTCTGAGCCCACCCAATCTGCCCAGGCTCCTCCCCCTTCCTCTCTGACCCCACCCAATTTGACTAGGCTCCTCCCAAACCCCTCCTCTGCTGTCTGACCCCACCCAATCTGCCCAGGCTCCTCCCCCTTTCTCTCTGAGCCCACCCAATCTGACTAGGCTCCTCCCAAACCCCTCCTCTGCTGTCTGACCCCACCCAATCTCACTAAGCTCCTCCCAAACCCCTCCTCTGCTGTCTGACCCCACCCAATCTGCCCAGGCTCCTCCCCCTTCCTCTCTGACCCCACCCAATCTGCTCAAGCTCCTCCCCCTTCCTCTCTAACCCCACCCAATCTGACTAGGCTCCTCCCAAACCCCTCCTCTGCTGTCTGACCCCACTCAATCTGCCCAGGCTCCTCCCCCTTCCTCTCTGAGCCCACCCAATCTGCCCAGGCTCCTCCCCCTTCCTCTCTGACCCCACCCAATTTGACTATGCTCCTCCCAAACCCCTCCTCTGCTGTCTGACCCCACCCAATCTGCCCAGGCTCCTCCCCCTTCCTCTCTGAGCCCACCCAATCTGACTAGGCTCCTCCCAAACCCCTCCTCTGCTGTCTGACCCCACCCAATCTCACTAAGCTCCTCCAAAACCCCTCCTCTGCTGTCTGACCCCACCCAATCTGCCCAGGCTCCTCCCCCTTCCTCTCTGACCCCACCCAATCTGACTAGGCTCCTCCCAAACCCCTCCTCTGCTGTCTGACCCACCCTTTCTGTCCAGGCTCCACCAATACTCCTCCTCTCTGACCCCACCCAATCTGCCCAGGCTCCTCCCCTTCCTCTCTGACCCCACCCAATCTGACTAGGCTCCTCCCAAACCCCTCCTCTGCTGTCTGACCCCACCCTTTCTGTCCAGGCTCCACCTATACTCCTCCTCTCTGACCCCACCCAATCTGCCCAGGCTCCTCTCCTTCCTCTCTGACCCCACCCAATCTGACTAGGCTCCTCCCAAACCCCTCCTCTGCTGTCTGACCCCACCCAATCTGCCCAGGCTCCTCCCCCTTCCTCTCTGACCCCACCCAATCTGACTAGGCTCCTCCCAAACCCCTCCTCTGCTGTCTGACCCCACCCTTTCTGTCCAGGCTCCTCCTATACTCCTACTCTCTGACCCCACCAAATCTGCCCAGGCTCCTCCCCCTTCCTCTCTGACACCACCCAATCTGCTCAAGCTCCTCCCCCTTCCTCTCTAACCCCACCCAATCTGACTAGGCTCCTCCCAAACCCCTCCTCGGCTGTCTGACCCCACCCAATCTGCCCAGGCTCCTCCCCCTTCCTCTCTGAGCCCACCCAATCTGCCCAGGCTCCTCCCCCTTCCTCTCTGACGCCACCCAATTTGACTAGGCTCCTCCCAAACCCCTCCTCTGCTGTCTGACCCCACCCAATCTGCCCAGGCTCCTCCCCCTTCCTCTCTGAGCCCACCCAATCTGACTAGGCTCCTCCCAAACCCCTCCTCTGCTGTCTGACCCCACCCAATCTCACTAAGCTCCTCCCAAACCCCTCCCAAACCCCTCCTCTGCTGTCTGACCCCACCCAATCTGCCCAGGCTCCTCCCCCTTTCTCTCTGACCCCACCCAATTTGACTAGGCTCCTCTCAAACCCCTCCTCTGCTGTCTGACCCCACCCTTTCTGTCCAGGCTCCTCCTATACTCCTCCTCTCTGACCCCACCCAATCTGCCCAGGCTCCTCCCCCTTCCTCTCTGAGCCTGCCCAATCTGACTAGGCTCCTCCCAAACCCCTCCTCTGCTGTCTGACCCCACCCAATCTCACTAAGCTCCTCCCAAACCCCTCCCAAACCCCTCCTCTGCTGTCTGACCCCACCCAATCTGCTCAAGCTCCTCCCCCTTCCTCTCTAACCCCACCCAATCTGACTAGGCTCCTCCCAAACCCCTCCTCTGCTGTCTGACCCCACCCAATCTGCCCAGGCTCCTCCCCCTTCCTCTCTGACCCCACCCAATTTGACTATGCTCCTCCCAAACCCCTCCTGTGCTGTCTGACCCCACCCAATCTGCCCAGGCTCCTCCCCCTTCTTCTCTGAGCCCACCCAATCTGCCCAGGCTCCTCCCCCTTCCTCCCCGACCCCACCCAATCTGCTCAGGCTCCTCCCCCTTCCTCTCTGACCCCACCCAATCTGCCCAGGCTCCTCCCAAACCCCTCCTTTGCTGTCTGACCCCACCCAATCTGCCCAAGCTCCTCCCCCTTCCTCTCTGACCCCACCCAATCTGACTAGGCTCCTCCCAAACCCCTCCTCTGCTGTCTGACCCCACCCAATCTGCCCAGGCTCCTCTTCCTTCCTCACCCCACCCAATCTGCTCAAGCTCCTCCCCCTTCCTCTCTGACCCCACCCAATCTGACTAGGCTCCTCCCAAACCCCTCCTCTGCTGTCTGACCCCACCCAATCTCACTAAGCTCCTCCCAAACCCCTCCTCTGCTGTCTGACCCCACCCAATCTGCCCAGGCTCCTCCCCCTTCCTCTCTGACCCCACCCAATCTGACTAGGCTCCTCCCAAAGCCCTCCTCTGCTGTCTGACCCCACCCAATCTGCTCAGGCTCCTCCCCCTTCCTCTCTGACCCCACCCAATCTGACTAGGCTCCTCCCAAACCCCTCCTCTGCTGTCTGACCCCACCCAATCTGCCCAGGCTCCTCCCCCTTCCTCTCTGACCCCACCCAATGTGCCCAACGAACCCGGGATATGAACCCTGGTTGCCTGGATCGAAGGCAGGAACTTACCCACTGGACCACACTGGTTTCCATGTAAATAGACCTATCAAATTGTCCTTATGTCACGGTCATCCTTTTTATGTGCAATGGAAGCTGCAGGGAAGGACACCAAGGCCTGTATGTTGCTTATAGTTACTACTGCAATCCTCAAGACCACCAAGGAGCTATAGCTCAAAGGTAAGTCTTGTACCTTTGGTGGGGACAGCCCTCACAGGCCAGGGTTCGAATCCTGCCAATGCTGTAGAAGTTTACCAAGGTGGGAAATTTTCAAACAGTAAATTTTTTTTTTTTTGCTAAGTTTTTTTTTGGCAGGTTTGTCCAAACATTTCAAATGTTTTCCCTCATGACCTTCTACCAACCGCCCTATTTCTCAAGTAGGTGCAATAGGGACAAGGCCTTATCTTCCTTTATCAATGTCTTCATTCTTTGTCCTTTAAGTTTGGTTAATTGCAGAGTGCAATTGTGGTATTGGGGGTTATAACTGAGCACAAGAATGCAAGGAAGGTGCTACACTTATTGTAAAATAGGATGGATGATGGTGATTTTTCATTTTGGTGTGAGCCACTCGCTCAAATCAGGGGTTTGTTGCCAGTGAACTTGGATAGAAATAAAGGTCAAGTATGAACTCTGGCTAATGAAATGATGGGTTGAGTTTGAGGCAAGCTAGAGTCCATTTATTAGATGCAATAAGAAGCTAGAAAGATTGTTTCCTTTAACACCTTGAACGCTATGGGGATTTTTCTCCTGTGCTGGGAATCCGCAGATACCACTTTACATGACGAGCTGGGCTCGTCATCAGCGTAGCAGGAGGCTACAGCATGACGAGCCCAGCTCGTCATGAGCGTCGAAGGGGTTAAGAGACAGACAAGGGCAGAGTCAAGCCTTTGCTCTAGTAGGTCTGCATCATGCCTGCTGCAGGATGTGAAGGAATGGACCTCCACAGCAGTGCGCTGTGCCAGACTGGGCTGCGCTGGGCTGGGCTGGGCCTGCCCTGGCACTGTGGATTTAATCACCCACCTCCTTCCTTTGAGGAACGCTCACGAACGCCCTTGTTCTGTTTACAGGCTGACTGCAGGCAATTTAGGACCCTGCTAAATGAGGGTGATGTCCCCATGTGCTTCCTTTGAGTGGCAAAATCCTTCATCTAAGGCAGGTGGGCTTTTTAAACATTTGGTTGAAGACCATATGTTGAAGGCGGTATCACGGCACAAGCCGCCGACCGTCTCAGAAGAAAGTATGCATGGGAGGACATTATTTGCATAGGACAGCCCTCTTCTCAGACCCATTCTTATGCTGCAGTTGCCATGAAGTGTTACTAGAGGGCAGCAGTATGAACAAAAGAGCACACTGAGGCTTTTCTTCTGCTTGCTGACATGATTCTTGTTCATGGTGGTCTTGCAGGGCCTAAGGAGTGAAGGACTGCGATGACTGAGGGGATGAGGAATGGCTGGCCTGTATTTGTGGTGAAGGGGGAATATTTGGAAGGTAAAGAGCAAGATGAAAGCGTCAAAGTATATATGTTTGCTGAGTGATTGAGTCTGTGTGTCACTTGTCTCTTTGAAGGGACATGTGAGAAAGGAACAGCAGCACCATAGACTTCAGATGGCAGAGCAAGCAAGGATGAATATTTCCCTCAAATCCAAATACATACAGCACCTCAAAGATGACACGTGCGATATGATGTTCTGCAATTGTAAGGATTTGCCATGTGTGGTGCATAAATATGCATGGTTAGTGAGGTTTTTCCCAGAATGTGAGTATCGTTAGGCTGGCAAATATCAGGCACTACTTTGGGGGTAAGAGGCCAAGAAAAAAATTGGGAAGTTTGATACAGTCATCTGTAGGATCGAAAAACACTGGGGAATCGTTACAGAGGGAGCCAGGCTGCACAAAATGTGGTAACAGTTGGACAGAAATCTTTAGCAGGGACTTTTGACTACCCCCAATGTGGGACCAGGACCACAGCACCTCTGTGCCTCTAAAATGTATTTTGACCTCTGGACACCACCATCTCAATACCCCTCAAATGTTCCTTCCTGGTAATCCAGCTTTGGTAGTGCATCAACTAGGTTTCAATCATTTGAGTGACCACAAACACCCTTCCTATGTGCCTTCTATTTACATTCAGTCAGTAACCCAGCTGCTTCGTTCGCTGTTCAATCTCAAGCGACAGTTGGATGCACATTGCAGGGGTATACAGGCATTTACAGTAATGTACAGCCCCTCTCAGTACACCCAGACTACACTTCGTAAAATCATAAATGCATGTTTTGCCCAACAGTAAGGCCAGGCCTTTCCTCTGTAGTTCATAGCCAATGTAAGGAGGGAAAAATAAACTGAAGAGCATGCCAAAATTCTCTACAGACACTGCCAATCCTCACACTTCTGCCTATTTGCATGCCGAGGTTATTCACTATGACCCACCAAACCAATTGCCAACAGTAGCCTCTCCCTGCCTCATTCGTATGCTCCGATGCCACCTTTATTTAGCAATTGTTAGTGCTCTAGGATTTCGTAGCGCGATTCGCTATAGCCTCTGTTTTCAACAGAAATGTCCTAAAGGTACCTATACCAATCTGCAGGGTGGGGAGGAGGGGGGCTGCTGCTGCTGGCAGTAAAATGTTGGGGCACCCCACCTGCAAAAATACAGCCACATGCTCCTTGTTGTACCTTTCAATACAATAACTGCAGCAGAATCGTATGGTCACCCCTGATGGTAAAAGAAACTGTCAAACAGCCTTTTGCCGCCCCCTCTCCCCCGTTGCCCCTAACCAGTTGGGGTACACCCCATGAGGGAGGATCAGAGCAATAAAAACTAATGGTAGCCCCCAAAAAGTACCTAGAAGCCATGCCGTTCTGTGCACCTCATCGCCCTTCACGTTGCGCCCAAGCACCTTTTAATACTGCTCCCCCAAATTTTGACTGCCCCCTCCCAACAAAAATCAGAGAGTATAAGGGGTGCATTAAAAAAGTTTTTGCAGTTCCCCACCATAAGTCAGGATCCCTTCATAGTCCCTCAGTACCTACGCCTATTCCTCTGCTGTCTGACCCCACCCAATCTCACTAAGCTCCTCCCAAACCCCTCCTCTGCTGTCTGACCCCACCCAATCTGCCCAGGCTCCTCCCCCTTCCTCTCTGACCCCACCCAATCTGACTAGGCTCCTCCCAAACCCCTCCTCTGCTGTCTGACCCCACCCTTTCCGTCCAGGATCCTCCTATACTCCTCCTCTCTGACCCCACCAAATCTGCCCAGGCTCCTCCCCCTTCCTCTCTGACCCCACCCAATCTGACTAGGCTCCTCCGAAACCCCTCCTCTGCTGTCTGACCCCACCCTTTCTGTCCAGGCTCCTCCTATACTCCTCCTCTCTGACCCCACCAAATCTGCCCAAGCTCCTCCCCCTTCCTCTCTAACCCCACCCAATCTGACTAGGCTCCTCCCAAACCCCTCCTCTGCTGTCTGACCCCACCCAATCTGCCCAGGCTCCTCCCCCTTCCTCTCTGAGCCCACCCAATCTGCCCAGGCTCCTCCCCCTTCCTCTCTGACCCCACCCAATTTGACTAGGCTCCTCCCAAACCCCTCCTCTGCTGTCTGACCCCACCCAATCTGCCCAGGCTTCTCCCCCTTCCTCTCTGACCCCACCCAATCTGACTAGGCTCCTCCCAAACCCCTCCTCTGCTGTCTGACCCCACCCTTTCTGTCCAGGCTCCACCTATACTCCTCCTCTCTGACCCCACCCAATCTGCCCAGGCTCCTCCCCTTCCTCTCTGACCCCACCCAATCTGACTAGGCTCCTCCCAAACCCCTCCTCTGCTGTCTGACCCCACCCTTTCTGTCCAGGCTCCTCCTATACTCCTCCTCTCTGACCCCACCAAATCTGCCCAGGCTCCTCCCCCTTCCTCTCTGACCCTACCCAATCTGCTCAAGCTCCTACCCCTTCCTCTCTAACCCCACCCAATCTGACTAGGCTCCTCCCAAAACCCTCCTCTGCTGTCTGACCCCACCCAATCTGCCCAGGCTCCTCCCACTTCCTCTCTGAGCCCACCCAATCTGCCCAGGCTCCTCCCCCTTCCTCTCTGACCCCACCCAATTTGACTAGGCTCCTCCCAAACCCCTCCTCTGCTGTCTGACCCCACCCAATCTGCCCAGGCTCCTCCCCCTTCCTCTCTGAGCCCACCCAATCTGACTAGGCTCCTCCCAAACCCCTCCTCTGCTGTCTGACCCCACCCAATCTCACTAAGCTCCTCCCAAACCCCTCCTCTGCTGTCTGACCCCACCCAATCTGCCCAGGCTCCTCCCCCTTCCTCTCTGACCCCACCCAATCTGCTCAAGCTCCTCCCCCTTCCTCTCTAACCCCACCCGATCTGACTAGGCTCCTCCCAAACCCCTCCTCTGCTGTCTGACCCCACCCAATCTGCCCAGGCTCCTCCCCCTTCCTCTCTGAGCCCACCCAATCTGCCCAGGCTCCTCCCCCTTCCTCTCTGACCCCACCCAATTTGACTATGCTCCTCCCAAACCCCTCCTCTGCTGTCTGACCCCACCCAATCTGCCCAGGCTCCCCCCCCTTCCTCTCTGAGCCCACCCAATCTGCCCAGGCTCCTCCCCTTCCTCTCTGAGCCCACCCAATCTGACTAGGCTCCTCCCAAACCCCTCCTCTGCTGTCTGACCCCACCCAATCTCACTAAGCTCCTCCCAAACCCCTCCTCTGCTGTCTGACCCCACCCAATCTGGCCAGGCTCCTCCCCCTTCCTCTCTGACCCCACCCAATCTGACTAGGCTCCTCCCAAACCCCTCCTCTGCTGTCTGACCCCACCCTTTCTGTCCAGGCTCCACCTATACTCCTCCTCTCTGACCCCACCCAATCTGCCCAGGCTCCTCCCCTTCCTCTCTGACCCCACCCAATCTGACTAGGCTCCTCCCAAACCCCTCCTCTGCTGTCTGACCCCACCCTTTCTGTCCAGGCTCCACCAATACTCCTCCTCTCTGACCCCACCCAATCTGCCCAGGCTCCTCCCCCTTCCTCTCTGACCCCACCCAATCTGACTAGGCTCCTCCGAAATCCCTCCTCTGCTGTCTGACCCCACCCTTTCTGTCCAGGCTCCTCCTATACTCCTCCTCTCTGACCCCACCAAATCTGCCCAAGCTCCTCCCCCTTCCTCTCTAACCCCACCCAATCTGACTAGGCTCCTCCCAAACCCCTCCTCTGCTGTCTGACCCCACCCAATCTGCCCAGGCTCCTCCCCCTTCCTCTCTGAGCCCACCCAATCTGCCCAGGCTCCTCCCCCTTCCTCTCTGACCCCACCCAATTTGACTAGGCTCCTCCCAAACCCCTCCTCTGCTGTCTAACCCCACCCAATCTGCCCAGGCTCCTCCCCCTTCCTCTCTGAGCCCACCCAATCTCACTAGGCTCCTCCCAAACCCCTCCTCTGCTGTCTGACCCCACCCAATCTGCCCAGGCTCCTCCCCCTTCCTCTCTGACCCCACCCAATCTGACTAGGCTCCTCCCAAAAACCTCCTCTGCTGTCTGACCCCACCCTTTCTGTCCAGGCTCCACCTGTACTCCTCCTCTCTGACCCCACCCAATCTGCCCAGGCTCCTCCCCTTCCTCTCTGACCCCACCCAATCTGACTAGGCTCCTCCCAAACCCCTCCTCTGCTGTCTGACCCCACCCTTTCTGTCCAGGCTCCACCTATACTCCTCCTCTCTGACCCCACCCAATCTGCCCAGGCTCCTCCCCTTCCTCTCTGACCCCACCCAATCTGACTAGGCTCCTCCCAAACCCCTCCTCTGCTGTCTGACCCCACCCTTTCTGTCCAGGCTCCACCAATACTCCTCCTCTCTGACCCCACCCAATCTGCCCAGGCTCCCCCCCTTCCTCTCTGACCCCACCCAATTTGACTATGCTCCTCCCAAACCCCTCCTCTGCTGTCTGACCCCACCCAATCTGCCCAGGCTCCCCCCCCTTCCTCTCTGAGCCCACCCAATCTGCCCAGGCTCCTCCCCTTCCTCTCTGAGCCCACCCAATCTGACTAGGCTCCTCCCAAACCCCTCCTCTGCTGTCTGACCCCACCCAATTTCACTAAGCTCCTCCCAAACCCCTCCTCTGCTGTCTGACCCCACCCAATCTGCCCAGGCTCCTCCCCCTTCCTCTCTGACCCCACCCAATCTGACTAGGCTCCTCCGAAATCCCTCCTCTGCTGTCTGACCCCACCCAATCTGGCCAGGCTCCTCCCCCTTCCTCTCTGACCCCACCCAATCTGACTAGGCTCCTCCCAAACCCCTCCTCTGCTGTCTGACCCCACCCTTTCTGTCCAGGCTCCACCTATACTCCTCCTCTCTGACCCCACCCAATCTGCCCAGGCTCCTCCCCTTCCTCTCTGACCCCACCCATCTGACTAGGCTCCTCCCAAACCCCTCCTCTGCTGTCTGACCCCACCCTTTCTGTCCAGGCTCCACCAATACTCCTCCTCTCTGACCCCACCCAATCTGCCCAGGCTCCTCCCCTTCCTCTCTGACCCCACCCAATCTGACTAGGCTCCTCCCAAACCCCTCCTCTGCTGTCTGACCCCACCCTTTCTGTCCAGGCTCCACCTATACTCCTCCTCTCTGACCCCACCCAATCTGCCCAGGCTCCTCCCCTTCCTCTCTGACCCCACCCAATCAGACTAGGCTCCTCCCAAACCCCTCCTCTGCTGTCTGACCCCACCCAATCTGGCCAGGCTCCTCCCCCTTCCTCTCTGACCCCACCCAATCTGACTAGGCTCCTCCCAAACCCCTCCTCTGCTGTCTGACCCCACCCTTTCTGTCCAGGCTCCACCTATACTCCTCCTCTCTGACCCCACCCAATCTGCCCAGGCTCCTCCCCTTCCTCTCTGACCCCACCCAATCTGACTAGGCTCCTCCCAAACCCCTCCTCTGCTGTCTGACCCCACCCTTTCTGTCCAGGCTCCACCTATACTCCTCCTCTCTGACCCCACCAAATCTGCCCAGGCTCCTCCCCCTTCCTCTCTGACCCCACCCAATCTGACTAGGCTCCTCCGAAATCCCTCCTCTGCTGTCTGACCCCAGCCTTTCTGTCCAGGCTCCTCCTATACTCCTCCTCTCTGACCCCACCAAATCTGCCCAAGCTCCTCCCCCTTCCTCTCTAACCCCACCCAATCTGACTAGGCTCCTCCCAAACCCCTCCTCTGCTGTCTGACCCCACCCAATCTGCCCAGGCTCCTCCCCCTTCCTCTCTGAGCCCACCCAATCTGCCCAGGCTCCTCCCCCTTCCTCTCTGACCCCACCCAATTTGACTAGGCTCCTCCCAAACCCATCCTCTGCTGTCTGACCCCACCCAATCTGCCCAGGCTCCTCCCCCTTCCTCTCTGACCCCACCCAATCTGACTAGGCTCCTCCCAAAAACCTCCTCTGCTGTCTGACCCCACCCTTTCTGTCCAGGCTCCACCTGTACTCCTCCTCTCTGACCCCACCCAATCTGCCCAGGCTCCTCCCCTTCCTCTCTGACCCCACCCAATCTGACTAGGCTCCTCCCAAACCCCTCCTCTGCTGTCTGACCCCACCCTTTCTGTCCAGGCTCCACCTATACTCCTCCTCTCTGACCCCACCCAATCTGCCCAGGCTCCTCCCCTTCCTCTCTGACCCCACCCAATCTGACTAGGCTCCTCCCAAACCCCTCCTCTGCTGTCTGACCCCACCCTTTCTGTCCAGGCTCCACCAATACTCCTCCTCTCTGACCCCACCCAATCTGCCCAGGCTCCCCCCCTTCCTCTCTGACCCCACCCAATTTGACTATGCTCCTCCCAAACCCCTCCTCTGCTGTCTGACCCCACCCAATCTGCCCAGGCTCCCCCCCCTTCCTCTCTGAGCCCACCCAATCTGCCCAGGCTCCTCCCCTTCCTCTCTGAGCCCACCCAATCTGACTAGGCTCCTCCCAAACCCCTCCTCTGCTGTCTGACCCCACCCAATCTCACTAAGCTCCTCCCAAACCCCTCCTCTGCTGTCTGACCCCACCCAATCTGCCCAGGCTCCTCCCCCTTCCTCTCTGACCCCACCCAATCTGACTAGGCTCCTCCCAAACCCCTCCTCTGCTGTCTGACCCCACCCTTTCTGTCCAGGCTCCACCAATACTCCTCCTCTCTGACCCCACCCAATCTGCCCAGGCTCCTCCCCTTCCTCTCTGACCCCACCCAATCTGACTAGGCTCCTCCCAAACCCCTCCTCTGCTGTCTGACCCCACCCTTTCTGTCCAGGCTCCACCTATACTCCTCCTCTCTGACCCCACCCAATCTGCCCAGGCTCCTCCCCTTCCTCTCTGACCCCACCCAATCTGACTAGGCTCCTCCCAAACCCCTCCTCTGCTGTCTGACCCCACCCTTTCTGTCCAGGCTCCACCAATACTCCTCCTCTCTGACCCCACCCAATCTGCCCAGGCTCCTCCCCTTCCTCTCTGACCCCACCCAATCTGACTAGGCTCCTCCCAAACCCCTCCTCTGCTGTCTGACCCCACCCTTTCTGTCCAGGCTCCACCTATACTCCTCCTCTCTGACCCCACCCAATCTGCCCAGGCTCCTCCCCTTCCTCTCTGACCCCACCCAATCAGACTAGGCTCCTCCCAAACCCCTCCTCTGCTGTCTGACCCCACCCAATCTGCCCAGGCTCCTCCCACTTCCTCTCTGAGCCCACCCAATCTGCCCAGGCTCCTCCCCCTTCCTCTCTGACCCCACCCAATTTGACTAGGCTCCTCCCAAACCCCTCCTCTGCTGTCTGACCCCACCCAATCTGCCCAGGCTCCTCCCCCTTCCTCTCTGAGCCCACCCAATCTGACTAGGCTCCTCCCAAACCCCTCCTCTGCTGTCTGACCCCACCCAATCTGCCCAGGCTCCTCCCCCTTCCTCTCTGACCCCACCCAATCTGCTCAAGCTCCTCCCCCTTCCTCTCTAACCCCACCCGATCTGACTAGGCTCCTCCCAAACCCCTCCTCTGCTGTCTGACCCCACCCAATCTGCCCAGGCTCCTCCCCCTTCCTCTCTGAGCCCACCCAATCTGCCCAGGCTCCTCCCCCTTCCTCTCTGACCCCACCCAATTTGACTATGCTCCTCCCAAACCCCTCCTCTGCTGTCTGACCCCACCCAATCTGCCCAGGCTCCCCCCCCTTCCTCTCTGAGCCCACCCAATCTGCCCAGGCTCCTCCCCTTCCTCTCTGACCCCACCCAATCTGACTAGGCTCCTCCCAAAAACCTCCTCTGCTGTCTGACCCCACCCTTTCTGTCCAGGTTCCACCTGTACTCCTCCTCTCTGACCCCACCCAATCTGCCCAGGCTCCTCCCCTTCCTCTCTGACCCCACCCAATCTGACTAGGCTCCTCCCAAACCCCTCCTCTGCTGTCTGACCCCACCCTTTCTGTCCAGGCTCCACCTATACTCCTCCTCTCTGACCCCACCCAATCTGCCCAGGCTCCTCCCCTTCCTCTCTGACCCCACCCAATCTGACTAGGCTCCTCCCAAACCCCTCCTCTGCTGTCTGACCCCACCCTTTCTGTCCAGGCTCCACCAATACTCCTCCTCTCTGACCCCACCCAATCTGCCCAGGCTCCCCCCCTTCCTCTCTGACCCCACCCAATTTGACTATGCTCCTCCCAAACCCCTCCTCTGCTGTCTGACCCCACCCAATCTGCCCAGGCTCCCCCCCTTCCTCTCTGAGCCCACCCAATCTGCCCAGGCTCCTCCCCTTCCTCTCTGAGCCCACCCAATCTGACTAGGCTCCTCCCAAACCCCTCCTCTGCTGTCTGACCCCACCCAATCTCACTAAGCTCCTCCCAAACCCCTCCTCTGCTGTCTGACCCCACCCAATCTGCCCAGGCTCCTCCCCCTTCCTCTCTGACCCCACCCAATCTGACTAGGCTCCTCCCAAACCCCTCCTCTGCTGTCTGACCCCACCCTTTCTGTCCAGGCTCCACCAATACTCCTCCTCTCTGACCCCACCCAATCTGCCCAGGCTCCTCCCCTTCCTCTCTGACCCCACCCAATCTGACTAGGCTCCTCCCAAACCCCTCCTCTGCTGTCTGACCCCACCCTTTCTGTCCAGGCTCCACCTATACTCCTCCTCTCTGACCCCACCCAATCTGCCCAGGCTCCTCCCCTTCCTCTCTGACCCCACCCAATCTGACTAGGCTTCTCCCAAACCCCTCCTCTGCTGTCTGACCCCACCCTTTCTGTCCAGGCTCCACCAATACTCCTCCTCTCTGACCCCACCCAATCTGCCTAGGCTCCTCCCCTTCCTCTCTGACCCCACCCAATCTGACTAGGCTCCTCCCAAACCCCTCCTCTGCTGTCTGACCCCACCCTTTCTGTCCAGGCTCCACCTATACTCCTCCTCTCTGACCCCACCCAATCTGCCCAGGCTCCTCCCCTTCCTCTCTGACCCCACCCAATCAGACTAGGCTCCTCCCAAACCCCTCCTCTGCTGTCTGACCCCACCCAATCTGGCCAGGCTCCTCCCCCTTCCTCTCTGACCCCACCCAATCTGACTAGGCTCCTCCCAAACCCCTCCTCTGCGGTCTGACCCCACCCTTTCTGTCCAGGCTCCACCTATACTCCTCCTCTCTGACCCCACCCAATCTGCCCAGGCTCCTCCCCTTCCTCTCTGACCCCACCCAATCTGACTAGGCTCCTCCCAAACCCCTCCTCTGCTGTCTGACCCCACCCTTTCTGTCCAGGCTCCACCAATACTCCTCCTCTCTGACCCCACCCAATCTGCCCAGGCTCCTCCCCTTCCTCTCTGACCCCACCCAATCTGACTAGGCTCCTCCCAAACCCCTCCTCTGCTGTCTGACCCCACCCTTTCTGTCCAGGCTCCACCTATACTCCTCCTCTCTGACCCCACCCAATCTGCCCAGGCTCCTCCCCTTCCTCTCTGACCCCACCCAATCTGACTAGGCTCCTCCCAAACCCCTCCTCTGCTGTCTGACCCCACCCTTTCTGTCCAGGCTCCACCAATACTCCTCCTCTCTGACCCCACCCAATCTGCCCAGGCTCCTCCCCTTCCTCTCTGACCCCACCCAATCTGACTAGGCTCCTCCCAAACCCCTCCTCTGCTGTCTGACCCCACCCAATCTGGCCAGGCTCCTCCCCCTTCCTCTCTGACCCCACCCAATCTGACTAGGCTCCTCCCAAACCCCTCCTCTGCTGTCTGACCCCACCCTTTCTGTCCAGGCTCCACCTATACTCCTCCTCTCTGACCCCACCCAATCTGCCCAGGCTCCTCCCCTTCCTCTCTGACCCCACCCAATCTGACTAGGCTCCTCCCAAACCCCTCCTCTGCTGTCTGACCCCACCCTTTCTGTCCAGGCTCCACCTATACTCCTCCTCTCTGACCCCACCAAATCTGCCCAGGCTCCTCCCCCTTCCTCTCTGACCCCACCCAATCTGACTAGGCTCCTCCGAAATCCCTCCTCTGCTGTCTGACCCCACCCTTTCTGTCCAGGCTCCTCCTATACTCCTCCTCTCTGACCCCACCAAATCTGCCCAAGCTCCTCCCCCTTCCTCTCTAACCCCACCCAATATGACTAGGCTCCTCCCAAACCCCTCCTCTGCTGTCTGACCCCACCCAATCTGCCCAGGCTCCTCCCCCTTCCTCTCTGAGCCCACCCAATCTGCCCAGGCTCCTCCCCCTTCCTCTCTGACCCCACCCAATTTGACTAGGCTCCTCCCAAACCCCTCCTCTGCTGTCTAACCCCACCCAATCTGCCCAGGCTCCTCCCCCTTCCTCTCTGAGCCCACCCAATCTCACTAGGCTCCTCCCAAACCCCTCCTCTGCTGTCTGACCCCACCCAATCTGCCCAGGCTCCTCCCCCTTCCTCTCTGACCCCACCCAATCTGACTAGGCTCCTCCCAAAAACCTCCTCTGCTGTCTGACCCCACCCTTTCTGTCCAGGCTCCACCTGTACTCCTCCTCTCTGACCCCACCCAATCTGCCCAGGCTCCTCCCCTTCCTCTCTGACCCCACCCAATCTGACTAGGCTCCTCCCAAACCCCTCCTCTGCTGTCTGACCCCACCCTTTCTGTCCAGGCTCCACCAATACTCCTCCTCTCTGACCCCACCCAATCTGCCCAGGCTCCTCCCCTTCCTCTCTGACCCCACCCAATCTGACTAGGCTCCTCCCAAACCCCTCCTCTGCTGTCTGACCCCACCCTTTCTGTCCAGGCTCCACCTATACTCCTCCTCTCTGACCCCACCCAATCTGCCCAGGCTCCTCCCCTTCCTCTCTGACCCCACCCAATCTGACTAGGCTCCTCCCAAACCCCTCCTCTGCTGTCTGACCCCACCCTTTCTGTCCAGGCTCCACCAATACTCCTCCTCTCTGACCCCACCCAATCTGCCCAGGCTCCTCCCCTTCCTCTCTGACCCCACCCAATCTGACTAGGCTCCTCCCAAACCCCTCCTCTGCTGTCTGACCCCACCCTTTCTGTCCAGGCTCCACCTATACTCCTCCTCTCTGACCCCACCCAATCTGCCCAGGCTCCTCCCCTTCCTCTCTGACCCCACCCAATCAGACTAGGCTCCTCCCAAACCCCTCCTCTGCTGTCTGACCCCACCCAATCTGGCCAGGCTCCTCCCCCTTCCTCTCTGACCCCACCCAATCTGACTAGGCTCCTCCCAAACCCCTCCTCTGCTGTCTGACCCCACCCTTTCTGTCCAGGCTCCACCTATACTCCTCCTCTCTAACCCCACCCAATCTGCCCAGGCTCCTCCCCTTCCTCTCTGACCCCACCCAATCTGACTAGGCTCCTCCCAAAAACCTCCTCTGCTGTCTGACCCCACCCTTTCTGTCCAGGCTCCACCTGTACTCCTCCTCTCTGACCCCACCAAATCTGCCCAGGCTCCTCCCCCTTCCTCTCTGACCCCACCCAATCTGACTAGGCTCCTCCGAAATCCCTCCTCTGCTGTCTGACCCCACCCTTTCTGTCCAGGCTCCTCCTATACTCCTCCTCTCTGACCCCACCAAATCTGCCCAAGCTCCTCCCCCTTCCTCTCTAACCCCACCCAATCTGACTAGGCTCCTCCCAAACCCCTCCTCTGCTGTCTGACCCCACCCTTTCTGTCCAGGCTCCACCTATACTCCTCCTCTCTGACCCCACCCAATCTGCCCAGGCTCCTCCCCCTTCCTCTCTGACCCCACCCAATCTGACTAGGCTCCTCCCAAAAACCTCCTCTGCTGTCTGACCTCACCCTTTCTGTCCAGGCTCCACCTGTACTCCTCCTCTCTGACCCCACCCAATCTGCCCAGGCTCCTCCCCTTCCTCTCTGACCCCACCCAATCTGACTAGGCTCCTCCCAAACCCCTCCTCTGCTGTCTGACCCCACCCTTTCTGTCCAGGCTCCACCTATACTCCTCCTCTCTGACCCCACCCAATCTGCCCAGGCTCCTCCCCTTCCTCTCTGACCCCACCCAATATGACTAGGCTCCTCCCAAACCCCTCCTCTGCTGTCTGACCCCACCCTTTCTGTCCAGGCTCCACCAATACTCCTCCTCTCTGACCCCACCCAATCTGCCCAGGCTCCCCCCCTTCCTCTCTGACCCCACCCAATTTGACTATGCTCCTCCCAACCCCCTCCTCTGCTGTCTGACCCCACCCTTTCTGTCCAGGCTCCACCTATACTCCTCCTCTCTGACCCCACCCAATCTGCCCAGGCTCCTCCCCTTCCTCTCTGACCCCACCCAATCTGACTAGGCTTCTCCCAAACCCCTCCTCTGCTGTCTGACCCCACCCTTTCTGTCCAGGCTCCACCAATACTCCTCCTCTCTGACCCCACCCAATCTGCCTAGGCTCCTCCCCTTCCTCTCTGACCCCACCCAATCTGACTAGGCTCCTCCCAAACCCCTCCTCTGCTGTCTGACCCCACCCTTTCTGTCCAGGCTCCACCTATACTCCTCCTCTCTGACCCCACCCAATCTGCCCAGGCTCCTCCCCTTCCTCTCTGACCCCACCCAATCAGACTAGGCTCCTCCCAAACCCCTCCTCTGCTGTCTGACCCCACCCAATCTGGCCAGGCTCCTCCCCCTTCCTCTCTGACCCCACCCAATCTGACTAGGCTCCTCCCAAACCCCTCCTCTGCTGTCTGACCCCACCCTTTCTGTCCAATCTCCACCTATACTCCTCCTCTCTGACCCCACCCAATCTGCCCAGGCTCCTCCCCTTCCTCTCTGACCCCACCCAATCTGACTAGGCTCCTCCCAAACCCCTCCTCTGCTGTCTGACCCCACCCTTTCTGTCCAGGCTCCACCAATACTCCTCCTCTCTGACCCCACCCAATCTGCCCAGGCTCCTCCCCTTCCTCTCTGACCCCACCCAATCTGACTAGGCTCCTCCCAAACCCCTCCTCTGCTGTCTGACCCCACCCTTTCTGTCCAGGCTCCACCTATACTCCTCCTCTCTGACCCCACCCAATCTGCCCAGGCTCCTCCCCTTCCTCTCTGACCCCACCCAATCTGACTAGGCTCCTCCCAAACCCCTCCTCTGCTGTCTGACCCCACCCTTTCTGTCCAGGCTCCACCAATACTCCTCCTCTCTGACCCCACCCAATCTGCCCAGGCTCCTCCCCTTCCTCTCTGACCCCACCCAATCTGACTAGGCTCCTCCCAAACCCCTCCTCTGCTGTCTGACCCCACCCAATCTGGCCAGGCTCCTCCCCCTTCCTCTCTGACCCCACCCAATCTGACTAGGCTCCTCCCAAACCCCTCCTCTGCTGTCTGACCCCACCCTTTCTGTCCAGGCTCCACCTATACTCCTCCTCTCTGACCCCACCCAATCTGCCCAGGCTCCTCCCCTTCCTCTCTGACCCCACCCAATCTGACTAGGCTCCTCCCAAACCCCTCCTCTGCTGTCTGACCCCACCCTTTCTGTCCAGGCTCCACCTATACTCCTCCTCTCTGACCCCACCAAATCTGCCCAGGCTCCTCCCCCTTCCTCTCTGACCCCACCCAATCTGACTAGGCTCCTCCGAAATCCCTCCTCTGCTGTCTGACCCCACCCTTTCTGTCCAGGCTCCTCCTATACTCCTCCTCTCTGACCCCACCAAATCTGCCCAAGCTCCTCCCCCTTCCTCTCTAACCCCACCCAATCTGACTAGGCTCCTCCCAAACCCCTCCTCTGCTGTCTGACCCCACCCAATCTGCCCAGGCTCCTCCCCCTTCCTCTCTGAGCCCACCCAATCTGCCCAGGCTCCTCCCCCTTCCTCTCTGACCCCACCCAATTTGACTAGGCTCCTCCCAAACCCCTCCTCTGCTGTCTAACCCCACCCAATCTGCCCAGGCTCCTCCCCCTTCCTCTCTGAGCCCACCCAATCTCACTAGGCTCCTCCCAAACCCCTCCTCTGCTGTCTGACCCCACCCAATCTGCCCAGGCTCCTCCCCCTTCCTCTCTGACCCCACCCAATCTGACTAGGCTCCTCCCAAAAACCTCCTCTGCTGTCTGACCCCACCCTTTCTGTCCAGGCTCCACCTGTACTCCTCCTCTCTGACCCCACCCAATCTGCCCAGGCTCCTCCCCTTCCTCTCTGACCCCACCCAATCTGACTAGGCTCCTCCCAAACCCCTCCTCTGCTGTCTGACCCCACCCTTTCTGTCCAGGCTCCACCTATACTCCTCCTCTCTGACCCCACCCAATCTGCCCAGGCTCCTCCCCTTCCTCTCTGACCCCACCCAATCTGACTAGGCTCCTCCCAAACCCCTCCTCTGCTGTCTGACCCCACCCTTTCTGTCCAGGCTCCACCTATACTCCTCCTCTCTGACCCCACCCAATCTGCCCAGGCTCCTCCCCTTCCTCTCTGACCCCACCCAATCTGACTAGGCTCCTCCCAAACCCCTCCTCTGCTGTCTGACCCCACCCTTTCTGTCCAGGCTCCACCTATACTCCTCCTCTCTGACCCCACCCAATCTGCCCAGGCTCCTCCCCTTCCTCTCTGACCCCACCCAATCAGACTAGGCTCCTCCCAAACCCCTCCTCTGCTGTCTGACCCCACCCAATCTGGCCAGGCTCCTCCCCCTTCCTCTCTGACCCCACCCAATCTGACTAGGCTCCTCCCAAACCCCTCCTCTGCTGTCTGACCCCACCCTTTCTGTCCAGGCTCCACCTATACTCCTCCTCTCTGACCCCACCCAATCTGCCCAGGCTCCTCCCCTTCCTCTCTGACCCCACCCAATCTGACTAGGCTCCTCCCAAAAACCTCCTCTGCTGTCTGACCCCACCCTTTCTGTCCAGGCTCCACCTGTACTCCTCCTCTCTGACCCCACCAAATCTGCCCAGGCTCCTCCCCCTTCCTCTCTGACCCCACCCAATCTGACTAGGCTCCTCCGAAATCCCTCCTCTGCTGTCTGACCCCACCCTTTCTGTCCAGGCTCCTCCTATACTCCTCCTCTCTGACCCCACCAAATCTGCCCAAGCTCCTCCCCCTTCCTCTCTAACCCCACCCAATCTGACTAGGCTCCTCCCAAACCCCTCCTCTGCTGTCTGACCCCACCCTTTCTGTCCAGGCTCCACCTATACTCCTCCTCTCTGACCCCACCCAATCTGCCCAGGCTCCTCCCCCTTCCTCTCTGACCCCACCCAATCTGACTAGGCTCCTCCCAAAAACCTCCTCTGCTGTCTGACCTCACCCTTTCTGTCCAGGCTCCACCTGTACTCCTCCTCTCTGACCCCACCCAATCTGCCCAGGCTCCTCCCCTTCCTCTCTGACCCCACCCAATCTGACTAGGCTCCTCCCAAACCCCTCCTCTGCTGTCTGACCCCACCCTTTCTGTCCAGGCTCCACCTATACTCCTCCTCTCTGACCCCACCCAATCTGCCCAGGCTCCTCCCCTTCCTCTCTGACCCCACCCAATATGACTAGGCTCCTCCCAAACCCCTCCTCTGCTGTCTGACCCCACCCTTTCTGTCCAGGCTCCACCAATACTCCTCCTCTCTGACCCCACCCAATCTGCCCAGGCTCCCCCCCTTCCTCTCTGACCCCACCCAATTTGACTATGCTCCTCCCAACCCCCTCCTCTGCTGTCTGACCCCACCCAATCTGCCCAGGCTCCCCCCCCTTCCTCTCTGAGCCCACCCAATCTGCCCAGGCTCCTCCCCTTCCTCTCTGAGCCCACCCAATCTGACTAGGCTCCTCCCAAACCCCTCCTCTGCTGTCTGACCCCACCCAATCTCACTAAGCTCCTCCCAAACCCCTCCTCTGCTGTCTGACCCCACCCAATCTGCCCAGGCTCCTCCCCCTTCCTCTCTGACCCCACCCAATCTGACTAGGCTCCTCCCAAACCCCTCCTCTGCTGTCTGACCCCACCCTTTCTGTCCAGGCTCCACCAATACTCCTCCTCTCTGACCCCACCCAATCTGCCCAGGCTCCTCCCCTTCCTCTCTGACCCCACCCAATCTGACTAGGCTCCTCCCAAACCCCTCCTCTGCTGTCTGACCCCACCCTTTCTGTCCAGGCTCCACCTATACTCCTCCTCTCTGACCCCACCCAATCTGCCCAGGCTCCTCCCCTTCCTCTCTGACCCCACCCAATCTGACTAGGCTCCTCCCAAACCCCTCCTCTGCTGTCTGACCCCACCCTTTCTGTCCAGGCTCCACCAATACTCCTCCTCTCTGACCCCACCCAATCTGCCCAGGCTCCTCCCCTTCCTCTCTGACCCCACCCAATCTGACTAGGCTCCTCCCAAACCCCTCCTCTGCTGTCTGACCCCACCCTTTCTGTCCAGGCTCCACCTATACTCCTCCTCTCTGACCCCACCCAATCTGCCCAGGCTCCTCCCCTTCCTCTCTGACCCCACCCAATCAGACTAGGCTCCTCCCAAACCCCTCCTCTGCTGTCTGACCCCACCCAATCTGCCCAGGCTCCTCCCACTTCCACTCTGAGCCCACCCAATCTGCCCAGACTCCTCCCCCTTCCTCTCTGACCCCACCCAATTTGACTAGGCTCCTCCCAAACCCCTCCTCTGCTGTCTGACCCCACCCAATCTGCCCAGGCTCCTCCCCCTTCCTCTCTGAGCCCACCCAATCTGACTAGGCTCCTCCCAAACCCCTCCTCTGCTGTCTGACCCCACCCAATCTCACTAAGCTCCTCCCAAACCCCTCCTCTGCTGTCTGACCCCACCCAATCTGCCCAGGCTCCTCCCCCTTCCTCTCTGACCCCACCCAATCTGCTCAAGCTCCTCCCCCTTCCTCTCTAACCCCACCCGATCTGACTAGGCTCCTCCCAAACCCCTCCTCTGCTGTCTGACCCCACCCAATCTGCCCAGGCTCCTCCCCCTTCCTCTCTGAGCCCACCCAATCTGCCCAGGCTCCTCCCCCTTCCTCTCTGACCCCACCCAATTTGACTATGCTCCTCCCAAACCCCTCCTCTGCTGTCTGACCCCACCCAATCTGCCCAGGCTCCCCCCCCTTCCTCTCTGAGCCCACCCAATCTGCCCAGGCTCCTCCCCTTCCTCTCTGAGCCCACCCAATCTGACTAGGCTCCTCCCAAACCCCTCCTCTGCTGTCTGACCCCACCCAATCTCACTAAGCTCCTCCCAAACCCCTCCTCTGCTGTCTGACCCCACCCAATCTGCCCAGGCTCCTCCCCCTTCCTCTCTGACCCCACCCAATCTGACTAGGCTCCTCCCAAACCCCTCCTCTGCTGTCTGACCCCACCCTTTCTGTCCAGGCTCCACCAATACTCCTCCTCTCTGACCCCACCCAATCTGCCCAGGCTCCTCCCCTTCCTCTCTGACCCCACCCAATCTGACTAGGCTCCTCCCAAACCCCTCCTCTGCTGTCTGACCCCACCCTTTCTGTCCAGGCTCCACCTATACTCCTCCTCTCTGACCCCACCCAATCTGCCCAGGCTCCTCCCCTTCCTCTCTGACCCCACCCAATCTGACTAGGCTCCTCCCAAACCCCTCCTCTGCTGTCTGACCCCACCCTTTCTGTCCAGGCTCCACCAATACTCCTCCTCTCTGACCCCACCCAATCTGCCCAGGCTCCTCCCCTTCCTCTCTGACCCCACCCAATCTGACTAGGCTCCTCCCAAACCCCTCCTCTGCTGTCTGACCCCACCCTTTCTGTCCAGGCTCCACCTATACTCCTCCTCTCTGACCCCACCCAATCTGCCCAGGCTCCTCCCCTTCCTCTCTGACCCCACCCAATCAGACTAGGCTCCTCCCAAACCCCTCCTCTGCTGTCTGACCCCACCCAATCTGGCCAGGCTCCTCCCCCTTCCTCTCTGACCCCACCCAATCTGACTAGGCTCCTCCCAAACCCCTCCTCTGCTGTCTGACCCCACCATTTCTGTCCAGGCTCCACCTATACTCCTCCTCTCTGACCCCACCCAATCTGCCCAGGCTCCTCCCCTTCCTCTCTGACCCCACCCAATCTGACTAGGCTCCTCCCAAACCCCTCCTCTGCTGTCTGACCCCACCCTTTCTGTCCAGGCTCCACCTATACTCCTCCTCTCTGACCCCACCAAATCTGCCCAGGCTCCTCCCCCTTCCTCTCTGACCCCACCCAATCTGACTAGGCTCCTCCGAAATCCCTCCTCTGCTGTCTGACCCCACCCTTTCTGTCCAGGCTCCTCCTATACTCCTCCTCTCTGACCCCACCAAATCTGCCCAAGCTCCTCCCCCTTCCTCTCTAACCCCACCCAATCTGACTAGGCTCCTCCCAAACCCCTCCTCTGCTGTCTGACCCCACCCAATCTGCCCAGGCTCCTCCCCCTTCCTCTCTGAGCCCACCCAATCTGCCCAGGCTCCTCCCCCTTCCTCTCTGACCCCACCCAATTTGACTAGGCTCCTCCCAAACCCCTCCTCTGCTGTCTAACCCCACCCAATCTGCCCAGGTTCCTCCCCCTTCCTCTCTGAGCCCACCCAATCTCACTAGGCTCCTCCCAAACCCCTCCTCTGCTGTCTGACCCCACCCAATCTGCCCAGGCTCCTCCCCCTTCCTCTCTGACCCCACCCAATCTGACTAGGCTCCTCCCAAAAACCTCCTCTGCTGTCTGACCCCACCCTTTCTGTCCAGGCTCCACCTGTACTCCTCCTCTCTGACCCCACCCAATCAGCCCAGGCTCCTCCCCTTCCTCTCTGACCCCACCCAATCTGACTAGGCTCCTCCCAAACCCCTCCTCTGCTGTCTGACCCCACCCTTTCTGTCCAGGCTCCACCTATACTCCTCCTCTCTGACCCCACCCAATCTGCCCAGGCTCCTCCCCTTCCTCTCTGACCCCACCCAATCTGACTAGGCTCCTCCCAAACCCCTCCTCTGCTGTCTGACCCCACCCTTTCTGTCCAGGCTCCACCAATACTCCTCCTCTCTGACCCCACCCAATCTGCCCAGGCTCCCCCCCTTCCTCTCTGACCCCACCCAATTTGACTATGCTCCTCCCAAACCCCTCCTCTGCTGTCTGACCCCACCCAATCTGCCCAGGCTCCCCCCCCTTCCTCTCTGAGCCCACCCAATCTGCCCAGGCTCCTCCCCTTCCTCTCTGAGCCCACCCAATCTGACTAGGCTCCTCCCAAACCCCTCCTCTGCTGTCTGACCCCACCCTTTCTGTCCAGGCTCCACCTATACTCCTCCTCTCTGACCCCACCCAATCTGCCCAGGCTCCTCCCCTTCCTCTCTGACCCCACCCAATCAGACTAGGCTCCTCCCAAACCCCTCCTCTGCTGTCTGACCCCACCCAATCTGGCCAGGCTCCTCCCCCTTCCTCTCTGACCCCACCCAATCTGACTAGGCTCCTCCCAAACCCCTCCTCTGCTGTCTGACCCCACCCTTTCTGTCCAGGCTCCACCTATACTCCTCCTCTCTGACCCCACCCAATCTGCCCAGGCTCCTCCCCTTCCTCTCTGACCCCACCCAATCTGACTAGGCTCCTCCCAAACCCCTCCTCTGCTGTCTGACCCCACCCTTTCTGTCCAGGCTCCACCAATACTCCTCCTCTCTGACCCCACCCAATCTGCCCAGGCTCCTCCCCTTCCTCTCTGACCCCACCCAATCTGACTATGCTCCTTCCAAACCCCTCCTCTGCTGTCTGACCCCACCCAATCTGCCCAGGCTCCCCCCCCTTCCTCTCTGAGCCCACCCAATCTGCCCAGGCTCCTCCCCTTCCTCTCTGAGCCCACCCAATCTGACTAGGCTCCTCCCAAACCCCTCCTCTGCTGTCTGACCCCACCCAATCTCACTAAGCTCCTCCCAAACCCCTCCTCTGCTGTCTGACCCCACCCAATCTGCCCAGGCTCCTCCCCCTTCCTCTCTGACCCCACCCAATCTGACTAGGCTCCTCCCAAACCCCTCCTCTGCTGTCTGACCCCACCCTTTCTGTCCAGGCTCCACCAATACTCCTCCTCTCTGACCCCACCCAATCTGCCCAGGCTCCTCCCCTTCCTCTCTGACCCCACCCAATCTGACTAGGCTCCTCCCAAACCCCTCCTCTGCTGTCTGACCCCACCCTTTCTGTCCAGGCTCCACCAATACTCCTCCTCTCTGACCCCACCCAATCTGCCCAGGCTCCTCCCCTTCCTCTCTGACCCCACCCAATCTGACTATGCTCCTCCCAAACCCCTCCTCTGCTGTCTGACCCCACCCAATCTGCCCAGGCTCCCCCCCCTTCCTCTCTGAGCCCACCCAATCTGCCCAGGCTCCTCCCCTTCCTCTCTGAGCCCACCCAATCTGACTAGGCTCCTCCCAAACCCCTCCTCTGCTGTCTGACCCCACCCAATCTCACTAAGCTCCTCCCAAACCCCTCCTCTGCTGTCTGACCCCACCCAATCTGCCCAGGCTCCTCCCCCTTCCTCTCTGACCCCACCCAATCTGACTAGGCTCCTCCCAAACCCCTCCTCTGCTGTCTGACCCCACCCTTTCTGTCCAGGCTCCACCAATACTCCTCCTCTCTGACCCCACCCAATCTGCCCAGGCTCCTCCCCTTCCTCTCTGACCCCACCCAATCTGACTAGGCTCCTCCCAAACCCCTCCTCTGCTGTCTGACCCCACCCTTTCTGTCCAGGCTCCACCTATACTCCTCCTCTCTGACCCCACCCAATCTGCCCAGGCTCCTCCCCTTCCTCTCTGACCCCACCCAATCTGACTAGGCTCCTCCCAAACCCCTCCTCTGCTGTCTGACCCCACCCTTTCTGTCCAGGCTCCACCAATACTCCTCCTCTCTGACCCCACCCAATCTGCCCAGGCTCCTCCCCTTCCTCTCTGACCCCACCCAATCTGACTAGGCTCCTCCCAAACCCCTCCTCTGCTGTCTGACCCCACCCTTTCTGTCCAGGCTCCACCTATACTCCTCCTCTCTGACCCCACCCAATCTGCCCAGGCTCCTCCCCTTCCTCTCTGACCCCACCCAATCAGACTAGGCTCCTCCCAAACCCCTCCTCTGCTGTCTGACCCCACCCAATCTGGCCAGGCTCCTCCCCCTTCCTCTCTGACCCCACCCAATCTGACTAGGCTCCTCCCAAACCCCTCCTCTGCTGTCTGACCCCACCCTTTCTGTCCAGGCTCCACCTATACTCCTCCTCTCTGACCCCACCCAATCGGCCCAGGCTCCTCCCCTTCCTCTCTGACCCCACCCAATCTGACTAGGCTCCTCCCAAACCCCTCCTCTGCTGTCTGACCCCACCCTTTCTGTCCAGGCTCCACCAATACTCCTCCTCTCTGACCCCACCCAATCTGCCCAGGCTCCTCCCCTTCCTCTCTGACCCCACCCAATCTGACTAGGCTCCTCCCAAACCCCTCCTCTGCTGTCTGACCCCACCCTTTCTGTCCAGGCTCCACCTATACTCCTCCTCTCTGACCCCACCCAATCTGCCCAGGCTCCTCCCCTTCCTCTCTGACCCCACCCAATCTGACTAGGCTCCTCCCAAACCCCTCCTCTGCTGTCTGACCCCACCCTTTCTGTCCAGGCTCCACCAATACTCCTCCTCTCTGACCCCACCCAATCTGCCCAGGCTCCTCCCCTTCCTCTCTGACCCCACCCAATCTGACTAGGCTCCTCCCAAACCCCTCCTCTGCTGTCTGACCCCACCCTTTCTGTCCAGGCTCCACCTATACTCCTCCTCTCTGACCCCACCCAATCTGCCCAGGCTCCTCCCCTTCCTCTCTGACCCCACCCAATCAGACTAGGCTCCTCCCAAACCCCTCCTCTGCTGTCTGACCCCACCCAATCTGGCCAGGCTCCTCCCCCTTCCTCTCTGACCCCACCCAATCTGACTAGGCTCCTCCCAAACCCCTCCTCTGCTGTCTGACCCCACCCTTTCTGTCCAGGCTCCACCTATACTCCTCCTCTCTGACCCCACCCAATCTGCCCAGGCTCCTCCCCTTCCTCTCTGACCCCACCCAATCTGACTAGGCTCCTCCCAAACCCCTCGTCTGCTGTCTGACCCCACCCTTTCTGTCCAGGCTCCACCTATACTCCTCCTCTCTGACCCCACCAAATCTGCCCAGGCTCCTCCCCCTTCCTCTCTGACCCCACCCAATCTGACTAGGCTCCTCCGAAATCCCTCCTCTGCTGTCTGACCCCACCCTTTCTGTCCAGGCTCCTCCTATACTCCTCCTCTCTGACCCCACCAAATCTGCCCAAGCTCCTCCCCCTTCCTCTCTAACCCCACCCAATCTGACTAGGCTCCTCCCAAACCCCTCCTCTGCTGTCTGACCCCACCCAATCTGCCCAGGCTCCTCCCCCTTCCTCTCTGAGCCCACCCAATCTGCCCAGGCTCCTCTCCCTTCCTCTCTGACCCCACCCAATTTGACTAGGCTCCTCCCAAACCCCTCCTCTGCTGTCTAACCCCACCCAATCTGCCCAGGCTCCTCCCCCTTCCTCTCTGAGCCCACCCAATCTCACTAGGCTCCTCCCAAACCCCTCCTCTGCTGTCTGACCCCACCCAATCTGCCCAGGCTCCTCCCCCTTCCTCTCTGACCCCACCCAATCTGACTAGGCTCCTCCCAAAAACCTCCTCTGCTGTCTGACCCCACCCTTTCTGTCCAGGCTCCACCTGTACTCCTCCTCTCTGACCCCACCCAATCTGCCCAGGCTCCTCCCCTTCCTCTCTGACCCCACCCAATCTGACTAGGCTCCTCCCAAACCCCTCCTCTGCTGTCTGACCCCACCCTTTCTGTCCAGGCTCCACCTATACTCCTCCTCTCTGACCCCACCCAATCTGCCCAGGCTCCTCCCCTTCCTCTCTGACCCCACCCAATCTGACTAGGCTCCTCCCAAACCCCTCCTCTGCTGTCTGACCCCACCCTTTCTGTCCAGGCTCCACCAATACTCCTCCTCTCTGACCCCACCCAATCTGCCCAGGCTCCCCCCCTTCCTCTCTGACCCCACCCAATTTGACTATGCTCCTCCCAAACCCCTCCTCTGCTGTCTGACCCCACCCAATCTGCCCAGGCTCCCCCCCTTCCTCTCTGAGCCCACCCAATCTGCCCAGGCTCCTCCCCTTCCTCTCTGAGCCCACCCAATCGGACTAGGCTCCTCCCAAACCCCTCCTCTGCTGTCTGACTCCACCCAATCTCACTAAGCTCCTCCCAAACCCCTCCTCTGCTGTCTGACCCCACCCAATCTGCCCAGGCTCCTCCCCCTTCCTCTCTGACCCCACCCAATCTGACTAGGCTCCTCCCAAACCCCTCCTCTGCTGTCTGACCCCACCCTTTCTGTCCAGGCTCCACCAATACTCCTCCTCTCTGACCCCACCCAATCTGCCCAGGCTCCTCCCCTTCCTCTCTGACCCCACCCAATCTGACTAGGCTCCTCCCAAACCCCTCCTCTGCTGTCAGACCCCACCCTTTCTGTCCTGGCTCCACCTATACTCCTCCTCTCTGACCCCACCCAATCTGCCCAGGCTCCTCCCCTTCCTCTCTGACCCCACCCAATCTGACTAGGCTCCTCCCAAACCCCTCCTCTGCTGTCTGACCCCACCCTTTCTGTCCAGGCTCCACCAATACTCCTCCTCTCTGACCCCACCCAATCTGCCCAGGCTCCTCCCCTTCCTCTCTGACCCCACCCAATCTGACTAGGCTCCTCCCAAACCCCTCCTCTGCTGTCTGACCCCACCCTTTCTGTCCAGGCTCCACCTATACTCCTCCTCTCTGACCCCACCCAATCTGCCCAGGCTCCTCCCCTTCCTCTCTGACCCCACCCAATCAGACTAGGCTCCTCCCAAACCCCTCCTCTGCTGTCTGACCCCACCCAATCTGGCCAGGCTCCTCCCCCTTCCTCTCTGACCCCACCCAATCTGACTAGGCTCCTCCCAAACCCCTCCTCTGCTGTCTGACCCCACCCTTTCTGTCCAGGCTCCACCTATACTCCTCCTCTCTGACCCCACCCAATCTGCCCAGGCTCCTCCCCTTCCTCTCTGACCCCACCCAATCTGACTAGGCTCCTCCCAAACCCCTCCTCTGCTGTTTGACCCCACCCAATCTCACTAAGCTCCTCCCAAACCGCTCCTCTGCTGTCTGACCCCACCAAATCTGCCCAGGCTCCTCCCCCTTCCTCTCTGACCCCACCCAATCTGACTAGGCTCCTCCGAAATCCCTCCTCTGCTGTCTGACCCCACCCTTTCTGTCCAGGCTCCTCCTATACTCCTCCTCTCTGACCCTACCCAATCTGCTCAAGCTCCTCCCCCTTCCTCTCTAACCCCACCCAATCTGACTAGGCTCCTCCCAAAACTCTCCTCTGCTGTCTGACCCCACCCAATCTGCCCAGGCTCCTCCCACTTCCTCTCTGAGCCCACCCAATCTGCCCAGGCTCCTCCCCCTTCCTCTCTGAGCCCACCCAATCTGACTAGGCTCCTCCCAAACCCCTCCTCTGTCTGTCTGACCCCACCCAATCTCACTAAGCTCCTCCCAAACCCCTCCTCTGCTGTCTGACCCCACCCAATCTGCCCAGGCTCCTCCCCCTTCCTCTCTGACCCCACCCAATCTGCTCAAGCTCCTCCCCCTTCCTCTCTAACCCCACCCGATCTGACTAGGCTCCTCCCAAACCCCTCCTCTGCTGTCTGACCCCACCCAATCTGCCCAGGCTCCTCCCCCTTCCTCTCTGAGCCCACCCAATCTGCCCAGGCTCCTCCCCCTTCCTCTCTGACCCCACCCAATTTGACTATGCTCCTCCCAAACCCCTCCTCTGCTGTCTGACCCCACCCAATCTGCCCAGGCTCCCCCCCTTCCTCTCTGAGCCCACCCAATCTGCCCAGGCTCCTCCCCTTCCTCTCTGAGCCCACCCAATCTGACTAGGCTCCTCCCAAACCCCTCCTCTGCTGTCTGACCCCACCCAATCTCACTAAGCTCCTCCCAAACCCCTCCTCTGCTGTCTGACCCCACCCAATCTGCCCAGGCTCCTCCCCCTTCCTCTCTGACCCCACCCAATCTGACTAGGCTCCTCCCAAACCCCTCCTCTGCTGTCTGACCCCACCCTTTCTGTCCAGGCTCCACCAATACTCCTCCTCTCTGACCCCACCCAATCTGCCCAGGCTCCTCCCCTTCCTCTCTGACCCTACCCAATCTGACTAGGCTCCTCCCAAACCCCTCCTCTGCTGTCTGACCCCACCCTTTCTGTCCAGGCTCCACCTATACTCCTCCTCTCTGACCCCACCCAATCTGCCCAGGCTCCTCCCCTTCCTCTCTGACCCCACCCAATCTGACTAGGCTCCTCCCAAACCCCTCCTCTGCTGTCTGACCCCACCCTTTCTGTCCAGGCTCCACCAATACTCCTCCTCTCTGACCCCACCCAATCTGCCCAGGCTCCTCCCCTTCCTCTCTGACCCCACCCAATCTGACTAGGCTCCTCCCAAACCCCTCCTCTGCTGTCTGACCCCACCCTTTCTGTCCAGGCTCCACCTATACTCCTCCTCTCTGACCCCACCCAATCTGCCCAGGCTCCTCCCCTTCCTCTCTGACCCCACCCAATCAGACTAGGCTCCTCCCAAACCCCTCCTCTGCTGTCTGACCCCACCCAATCTGGCCAGGCTCCTCCCCCTTCCTCTCTGACCCCACCCAATCTGACTAGGCTCCTCCCAAACCCCTCCTCTGCTGTCTGACCCCACCCTTTCTGTCCAGGCTCCACCAATACTCCTCCTCTCTGACCCCACCCAATCTGCCCAGGCTCCTCCCCTTCCTCTCTGACCCCACCCAATCTGACTAGGCTCCTCCCAAACCCCTCCTCTGCTGTCTGACCCCACCCTTTCTGTCCAGGCTCCACCTATACTCCTCCTCTCTGACCCCACCAAATCTGCCCAGGCTCCTCCCCCTTCCTCTCTGACCCCACCCAATCTGACTAGGCTCCTCCGAAATCCCTCCTCTGCTGTCTGACCCCACCCTTTCTGTCCAGGCTCCTCCTATACTCCTCCTCTCTGACCCCACCAAATCTGCCCAAGCTCCTCCCCCTTCCTCTCTAACCCCACCCAATCTGACTAGGCTCCTCCCAAACCCCTCCTCTGCTGTCTGACCCCACCCAATCTGCCCAGGCTCCTCCCCCTTCCTCTCTGAGCCCACCCAATCTGCCCAGGCTCCTCCCCCTTCCTCTCTGACCCCACCCAATTTGACTAGGCTCCTCCCAAACCCCTCCTCTGCTGTCTAACCCCACCCAATCTGCCCAGGCTCCTCCCCCTTCCTCTCTGAGCCCACCCAATCTCACTAGGCTCCTCCCAAACCCCTCCTCTGCTGTCTGACCCCACCCAATCTGCCCAGGCTCCTCCCCCTTCCTCTCTGACCCCACCCAATCTGACTAGGCTCCTCCCAAAAACCTCCTCTGCTGTCTGACCCCACCCTTTCTGTCCAGGCTCCACCTGTACTCCTCCTCTCTGACCCCACCCAATCTGCCCAGGCTCCTCCCCTTCCTCTCTGACCCCACCCAATCTGACTAGGCTCCTCCCAAACCCCTCCTCTGCTGTCTGACCCCACCCTTTCTGTCCAGGCTCCACCTATACTCCTCCTCTCTGACCCCACCCAATCTGCCCAGGCTCCTCCCCTTCCTCTCTGACCCCACCCAATCTGACTAGGCTCCTCCCAAACCCCTCCTCTGCTGTCTGACCCCACCCTTTCTGTCCAGGCTCCACCAATACTCCTCCTCTCTGACCCCACCCAATCTGCCCAGGCTCCCCCCCTTCCTCTCTGACCCAACCCAATTTGACTATGCTCCTCCCAAACCCCTCCTCTGCTGTCTGACCCCACCCAATCTGCCCAGGCTCCCCCCCCTTCCTCTCTGAGCCCACCCAATCTACCCAGGCTCCTCCCCTTCCTCTCTGAGCCCACCCAATCTGACTAGGCTCCTCCCAAACCCCTCCTCTGCTGTCTGACCCCACCCTTTCTGTCCAGGCTCCACCAATACTCCTCCTCTCTGACCCCACCCAATCTGCCCAGGCTCCTCCCCTTCCTCTCTGACCCCACCCAATCTGACTAGGCTCCTCCCAAACCCCTCCTCTGCTGTCTGACCCCACCCTTTCTGTCCAGGCTCCACCTATACTCCTCCTCTCTGACCCCACCCAATCTGCCCAGGCTCCTCCCCTTCCTCTCTGACCCCACCCAATCTGACTAGGCTCCTCCCAAACCCCTCCTCTGCTGTCTGACCCCACCCTTTCTGTCCAGGCTCCACCAATACTCCTCCTCTCTGACCCCACCCAATCTGCCCAGGCTCCCCCCCTTCCTCTCTGACCCCACCCAATTTGACTATGCTCCTCCCAAACCCCTCCTCTGCTGTCTGACCCCACCCAATCTGCCCAGGCTCCCCCCCCTTCCTCTCTGAGCCCACCCAATCTGCCCAGGCTCCTCCCCTTCCTCTCTGAGCCCACCCAATCTGACTAGGCTCCTCCCAAACCCCTCCTCTGCTGTCTGACTCCACCCAATCTCACTAAGCTCCTCCCAAACCCCTCCTCTGCTGTCTGACCCCACCCAATCTGCCCAGGCTCCTCCCCCTTCCTCTCTGACCCCACCCAATCTGACTAGGCTCCTCCCAAACCCCTCCTCTGCTGTCTGACCCCACCCTTTCTGTCCAGGCTCCACCAATACTCCTCCTCTCTGACCCCACCCAATCTGCCCAGGCTCCTCCCCTTCCTCTCTGACCCCACCCAATCTGACTAGGCTCCTCCCAAACCCCTCCTCTGCTGTCTGACCCCACCCTTTCTGTCCAGGCTCCACCTATACTCCTCCTCTCTGACCCCACCCAATCTGCCCAGGCTCCTCCCCTTCCTCTCTGACCCCACCCAATCTGACTAGGCTCCTCCCAAACCCCTCCTCTGCTGTCTGACCCCACCCTTTCTGTCCAGGCTCCACCAATACTCCTCCTCTCTGACCCCACCCAATCTGCCCAGGCTCCTCCCCTTCCTCTCTGACCCCACCCAATCTGACTAGGCTCCTCCCAAACCCCTCCTCTGCTGTCTGACCCCACCCTTTCTGTCCAGGCTCCACCTATACTCCTCCTCTCTGACCCCACCCAATCTGCCCAGGCTCCTCCCCTTCCTCTCTGACCCCACCCAATCAGACTAGGCTCCTCCCAAACCCCTCCTCTGCTGTCTGACCCCACCCAATCTGGCCAGGCTCCTCCCCCTTCCTCTCTGACCCCACCCAATCTGACTAGGCTCCTCCCAAACCCCTCCTCTGCTGTCTGACCCCACCCTTTCTGTCCAGGCTCCACCTATACTCCTCCTCTCTGACCCCACCCAATCTGCCCAGGCTCCTCCCCTTCCTCTCTGACCCCACCCAATCTGACTAGGCTCCTCCCAAACCCCTCCTCTGCTGTCTGACCCCACCCTTTCTGTCCAGGCTCCACCTATACTCCTCCTCTCTGACCCCACCAAATCTGCCCAGGCTCCTCCCCCTTCCTCTCTGACCCCATCCAATCTGACTAGGCTCCTCCGAAATCCCTCCTCTGCTGTCTGACCCCACCCTTTCTGTCCAGGCTCCTCCTATACTCCTCCTCTCTGACCCTACCCAATCTGCTCAAGCTCCTCCCCCTTCCTCTCTAACCCCACCCAATCTGACTAGGCTCCTCCCAAAACTCTCCTCTGCTGTCTGACCCCACCCAATCTGCCCAGGCTCCTCCCACTTCCTCTCTGAGCCCACCCAATCTGCCCAGGCTCCTCCCCCTTCCTCTCTGAGCCCACCCAATCTGACTAGGCTCCTCCCAAACCCCTCCTCTGTCTGTCTGACCCCACCCAATCTCACTAAGCTCCTCCCAAACCCCTCCTCTGCTGTCTGACCCCACCCAATCTGCCCAGGCTCCTCCCCCTTCCTCTCTGACCCCACCCAATCTGCTCAAGCTCCTCCCCCTTCCTCTCTAACCCCACCCGATCTGACTAGGCTCCTCCCAAACCCCTCCTCTGCTGTCTGACCCCACCCAATCTGCCCAGGCTCCTCCCCCTTCCTCTCTGAGCCCACCCAATCTGCCCAGGCTCCTCCCCCTTCCTCTCTGACCCCACCCAATTTGACTATGCTCCTCCCAAACCCCTCCTCTGCTGTCTGACCCCACCCAATCTGCCCAGGCTCCCCCCCTTCCTCTCTGAGCCCACCCAATCTGCCCAGGCTCCTCCCCTTCCTCTCTGAGCCCACCCAATCTGACTAGGCTCCTCCCAAACCCCTCCTCTGCTGTCTGACCCCACCCAATCTCACTAAGCTCCTCCCAAACCCCTCCTCTGCTGTCTGACCCCACCCAATCTGCCCAGGCTCCTCCCCCTTCCTCTCTGACCCCACCCAATCTGACTAGGCTCCTCCCAAACCCCTCCTCTGCTGTCTGACCCCACCCTTTCTGTCCAGGCTCCACCAATACTCCTCCTCTCTGACCCCACCCAATCTGCCCAGGCTCCTCCCCTTCCTCTCTGACCCCACCCAATCTGACTAGGCTCCTCCCAAACCCCTCCTCTGCTGTCTGACCCCACCCTTTCTGTCCAGGCTCCACCTATACTCCTCCTCTCTGACCCCACCCAATCTGCCCAGGCTCCTCCCCTTCCTCTCTGACCCCACCCAATCTGACTAGGCTCCTCCCAAACCCCTCCTCTGCTGTCTGACCCCACCCTTTCTGTCCAGGCTCCACCAATACTCCTCCTCTCTGACCCCACCCAATCTGCCCAGGCTCCTCCCCTTCCTCTCTGACCCCACCCAATCTGACTAGGCTCCTCCCAAACCCCTCCTCTGCTGTCTGACCCCACCCTTTCTGTCCAGGCTCCACCTATACTCCTCCTCTCTGACCCCACCCAATCTGCCCAGGCTCCTCCCCTTCCTCTCTGACCCCACCCAATCAGACTAGGCTCCTCCCAAACCCCTCCTCTGCTGTCTGACCCCACCCAATCTGGCCAGGCTCCTCCCCCTTCCTCTCTGACCCCACCCAATCTGACTAGGCTCCTCCCAAACCCCTCCTCTGCTGTCTGACCCCACCCTTTCTGTCCAGGCTCCACCAATACTCCTCCTCTCTGACCCCACCCAATCTGCCCAGGCTCCTCCCCTTCCTCTCTGACCCCACCCAATCTGACTAGGCTCCTCCCAAACCCCTCCTCTGCTGTCTGACCCCACCCTTTCTGTCCAGGCTCCACCTATACTCCTCCTCTCTGACCCCACCAAATCTGCCCAGGCTCCTCCCCCTTCCTCTCTGACCCCACCCAATCTGACTAGGCTCCTCCGAAATCCCTCCTCTGCTGTCTGACCCCACCCTTTCTGTCCAGGCTCCTCCTATACTCCTCCTCTCTGACCCCACCAAATCTGCCCAAGCTCCTCCCTCTTCCTCTCTAACCCCACCCAATCTGACTAGGCTCCTCCCAAACCCCTCCTCTGCTGTCTGACCCCACCCAATCTGCCCAGGCTCCTCCCCCTTCCTCTCTGAGCCCACCCAATCTGCCCAGGCTCCTCCCCCTTCCTCTCTGACCCCACCCAATTTGACTAGGCTCCTCCCAAACCCCTCCTCTGCTGTCTAACCCCACCCAATCTGCCCAGGCTCCTCCCCCTTCCTCTCTGAGCCCACCCAATCTCACTAGGCTCCTCCCAAACCCCTCCTCTGCTGTCTGACCCCACCCAATCTGCCCAGGCTCCTCCCCCTTCCTCTCTGACCCCACCCAATCTGACTAGGCTCCTCCCAAAAACCTCCTCTGCTGTCTGACCCCACCCTTTCTGTCCAGGCTCCACCTGTACTCCTCCTCTCTGACCCCACCCAATCTGCCCAGGCTCCTCCCCTTCCTCTCTGACCCCACCCAATCTGACTAGGCTCCTCCCAAACCCCTCCTCTGCTGTCTGACCCCACCCTTTCTGTCCAGGCTCCACCTATACTCCTCCTCTCTGACCCCACCCAATCTGCCCAGGCTCCTCCCCTTCCTCTCTGACCCCACCCAATCTGACTAGGCTCCTCCCAAACCCCTCCTCTGCTGTCTGACCCCACCCTTTCTGTCCAGGCTCCACCAATACTCCTCCTCTCTGACCCCACCCAATCTGCCCAGGCTCCCCCCCTTCCTCTCTGACCCCACCCAATTTGACTATGCTCCTCCCAAACCCCTCCTCTGCTGTCTGACCCCACCCAATCTGCCCAGGCTCCCCCCCCCTTCCTCTCTGAGCCCACCCAATCTACCCAGGCTCCTCCCCTTCCTCTCTGAGCCCACCCAATCTGACTAGGCTCCTCCCAAACCCCTCCTCTGCTGTCTGACCCCACCCAATCTCACTAAGCTCCTCCCAAACCCCTCCTCTGCTGTCTGACCCCACCCAATCTGCCCAGGCTCCTCCCCCTTCCTCTCTGACCCCACCCAATCTGACTAGGCTCCTCCCAAACCCCTCCTCTGCTGTCTGACCCCACCCTTTCTGTCCAGGCTCCACCAATACTCCTCCTCTCTGACCCCACCCAATCTGCCCAGGCTCCTCCCCTTCCTCTCTGACCCCACCCAATCTGACTAGGCTCCTCCCAAACCCCTCCTCTGCTGTCTGACCCCACCCTTTCTGTCCAGGCTCCACCTATACTCCTCCTCTCTGACCCCACCCAATCTGCCCAGGCTCCTCCCCTTCCTCTCTGACCCCACCCAATCTGACTAGGCTCCTCCCAAACCCCTCCTCTGCTGTCTGACCCCACCCTTTCTGTCCAGGCTCCACCAATACTCCTCCTCTCTGACCCCACCCAATCTGTCCAGGCTCCTCCCCTTCCTCTCTGACCCCACCCAATCTGACTAGGCTCCTCCCAAACCCCTCCTCTGCTGTCTGACCTCACCCTTTCTGTCCAGGCTCCACCTATACTCCTCCTCTCTGACCCCACCCAATCTGCCCAGGCTCCTCCCCTTCCTCTCTGACCCCACCCAATCAGACTAGGCTCCTCCCAAACCCCTCCTCTGCTGTCTGACCCCACCCAATCTGGCCAGGCTCCTCCCCCTTCCTCTCTGACCCCACCCAATCTGACTAGGCTCCTCCCAAACCCCTCCTCTGCTGTCTGACCCCACCCTTTCTGTCCAGGCTCCACCTATACTCCTCCTCTCTGACCCCACCCAATCTGCCCAGGCTCCTCCCCTTCCTCTCTGACCCCACCCAATCTGACTAGGCTCCTCCCAAACCCCTCCTCTGCTGTCTGACCCCACCCTTTCTGTCCAGGCTCCACCAATACTCCTCCTCTCTGACCCCACCCAATCTGCCCAGGCTCCTCCCCTTCCTCTCTGACCCCACCCAATCTGACTAGGCTCCTTCGAAACCCCTCCTCTGCTGTCTGACCCCACCCTTTCTGTCCAGGCTCCACCTATACTCCTCCTCTCTGACCCCACCCAATCTGCCCAGGCTCCTCCCCTTCCTCTCTGACCCCATCCAATCAGACTAGGCTCCTCCCAAACCCCTCCTCTGCTGTCTGACCCCACCCAATCTGGCCAGGCTCCTCCCCCTTCCTCTCTGACCCCACCCAATCTGACTAGGCTCCTCCCAAACCCCTCCTCTGCTGTCTGACCCCACCCTTTCTGTCCAGGCTCCACCTATACTCCTCCTCTCTGACCCCACCCAATCTGCCCAGGCTCCTCCCCTTCCTCTCTGACCCCACCCAATCTGACTAGGCTCCTCCCAAACCCCTCCTCTGCTGTCTGACCCCACCCTTTCTGTCCAGGCTCCACCTATACTCCTCCTCTCTGACCCCACCAAATCTGCCCAGGCTCCTCCCCCTTCCTCTCTGACCCCACCCAATCTGACTAGGCTCCTCCGAAATCCCTCCTCTGCTGTCTGACCCCACCCAATCTGGCCAGGCTCCTCCCCCTTCCTCTCTGACCCCACCCAATCTGACTAGGCTCCTCCCAAACCCCTCCTCTGCTGTCTGACCCCACCCTTTCTGTCCAGGCTCCACCTATACTCCTCCTCTCTGACCCCACCCAATCTGCCCAGGCTCCTCCCCTTCCTCTCTGACCCCACCCAATCTGACTAGGCTCCTCCCAAACCCCTCCTCTGCTGTCTGACCCCACCCTTTCTGTCCAGGCTCCAACAATACTCCTCCTCTCTGACTCCACTCAATCTGCCCAGGCTCCTCCCCTTCCTCTCTGACCCCACCCAATCTGACTAGGCTCCTCCCAAACCCCTCCTCTGCTGTCTGACCCCACCCTTTCTGTCCAGGCTCCACCTATACTCCTCCTCTCTGACCCCACCCAATCTGCCCAGGCTCCTCCCCTTCCTCTCTGACCCCACCCAATCAGACTAGGCTCCTCCCAAACCCCTCCTCTGCTGTCTGACCCCACCCAATCTGGCCAGGCTCCTCCCCCTTCCTCTCTGACCCCACCCAATCTGACTAGGCTCCTCCCAAACCCCTCCTCTGCTGTCTGACCCCACCCTTTCTGTCCAGGCTCCACCTATACTCCTCCTCTCTGACCCTACCCAATCTGCCCAGGCTCCTCCCCTTCCTCTCTGACCCCACCCAATCTGACTAGGCTCCTCCCAAACCCCTCCTCTGCTGTCTGACCCCACCCTTTCTGTCCAGGCTCCACCTATACTCCTCCTCTCTGACCCCACCAAATCTGCCCAGGCTCCTCCCCCTTCCTCTCTGACCCCACCCAATCTGACTAGGCTCCTCCGAAATCCCTCCTCTGCTGTCTGACCCCACCCTTTCTGTCCAGGCTCCTCCTATACTCCTCCTCTCTGACCCCACCAAATCTGCCCAAGCTCCTCCCCCTTCCTCTCTAACCCCACCCAATCTGACTAGGCTCCTCCCAAACCCCTCCTCTGCTGTCTGACCCCACCCAATCTGCCCAGGCTCCTCCCCCTTCCTCTCTGAGCCCACCCAATCTCACTAGGCTCCTCCCAAACCCCTCCTCTGCTGTCTGACCCCACCCAATCTGCCCAGGCTCCTCCCCCTTCCTCTCTGACCCCACCCAATCTGACTAGGCTCCTCCCAAAAACCTCCTCTGCTGTCTGACCCCACCCTTTCTGTCCAGGCTCCACCTGTACTCCTCCTCTCTGACCCCACCCAATCTGCCCAGGCTCCTCCCCTTCCTCTCTGACCCCACCCAATCTGACTAGGCTCCTCCCAAACCCCTCCTCTGCTGTCTGACCCCACCCTTTCTGTCCAGGCTCCACCTATACTCCTCCTCTCTGACCCCACTCAATCTGCCCAGGCTCCTCCCCTTCCTCTCTGACCCCACCCAATCTGACTAGGCTCCTCCCAAACCCCTCCTCTGCTGTCTGACCCCACCCTTTCTGTCCAGGCTCCACCAATACTCCTCCTCTCTGACCCCACCCAATCTGCCCAGGCTCCCCCCCTTCCTCTCTGACCCCACCCAATTTGACTATGCTCCTCCCAAACCCCTCCTCTGCTGTCTGACCCCACCCAATCTGCCCAGGCTCCCCCCCCTTCCTCTCTGAGCCCACCCAATCTGCCCAGGCTCCTCCACTTCCTCTCTGAGCCCACCCAATCTGACTAGGCTCCTCCCAAACCCCTCCTCTGCTGTCTGACCCCACCCAATCTCACTAAGCTCCTCCCAAACCCCTCCTCTGCTGTCTGACCCCACCCAATCTGCCCAGGCTCCTCCCCCTTCCTCTCTGACCCCACCCAATCTGACTAGGCTCCTCCCAAACCCCTCCTCTGCTGTCTGACCCCACCCTTTCTGTCCAGGCTCCACCAATACTCCTCCTCTCTGACCCCACCCAATCTGCCCAGGCTCCTCCCCTTCCTCTCTGACCCCACCCAATCTGACTAGGCTCCTCCCAAACCCCTCCTCTGCTGTCTGACCCCACCCTTTCTGTCCAGGCTCCACCTATACTCCTCCTCTCTGACCCCACCCAATATGCCCAGGCTCCTCCCCTTCCTCTCTGACCCCACCCAATCTGACTAGGCTCCTCCCAAACCCCTCCTCTGCTGTCTGACCCCACCCTTTCTGTCCAGGCTCCACCAATACTCCTCCTCTCTGACCCCACCCAATCTGCCCAGGCTCCTCCCCTTCCTCTCTGACCCCACCCAATCTGACTAGGCTCCTCCCAAACCCCTCCTCTGCTGTCTGACCCCACCCTTTCTGTCCAGGCTCCACCTATACTCCTCCTCTCTGACCCCACCCAATCTGCCCAGGCTCCTCCCCTTCCTCTCTGACCCCACCCAATCAGACTAGGCTCCTCCCAAACCCCTCCTCTGCTGTCTGACCCCACCCAATCTGCCCAGGCTCCTCCCACTTCCTCTCTGAGCCCACCCAATCTGCCCAGGCTCCTCCCCCTTCCTCTCTGACCCCACCCAATTTGACTAGGCTCCTCCCAAACCCCTCCTCTGCTGTCTGACCCCACCCAATCTGCCCAGGCTCCTCCCCCTTCCTCTCTGAGCCCACCCAATCTGACTAGGCTCCTCCCAAACCCCTCCTCTGCTGTCTGACCCCACCCAATCTCACTAAGCTCCTCCCAAACCCCTCCTCTGCTGTCTGACCCCACCCAATCTGCCCAGGCTCCTCCCCCTTCCTCTCTGACCCCCCCCAATCTGCTCAAGCTCCTCCCCCTTCCTCTCTAACCCCACCCGATCTGACTAGGCTCCTCCCAAACCCCTCCTCTGCTGTCTGACCCCACCCAATCTGCCCAGGCTCCTCCCCCTTCCTCTCTGAGCCCACCCAATCTGCCCAGGCTCCTCCCCCTTCCTCTCTGACCCCACCCAATTTGACTATGCTCCTCCCAAACCCCTCCTCTGCTGTCTGACCCCACCCAATCTGCCCAGGCTCCCCCCCTTCCTCTCTGAGCCCACCCAATCTGCCCAGGCTCCTCCCCTTCCTCTCTGAGCCCACCCAATCTGACTAGGCTCCTCCCAAACCCCTCCTCTGCTGTCTGACCCCACCCAATCTCACTAAGCTCCTCCCAAACCCCTCCTCTGCTGTCTGACCCCACCCAATCTGCCCAGGCTCCTCCCCCTTCCTCTCTGACCCCACCCAATCTGACTAGGCTCCTCCCAAACCCCTCCTCTGCTGTCTGACCCCACCCTTTCTGTCCAGGCTCCACCAATACTCCTCCTCTCTGACCCCACCCAATCTGCCCAGGCTCCTCCCCTTCCTCTCTGACCCCACCCAATCTGACTAGGCTCCTCCCAAACCCCTCCTCTGCTGTCTGACCCCACCCTTTCTGTCCAGGCTCCACCTATACTCCTCCTCTCTGACCCCACCCAATCTGCCCAGGCTCCTCCCCTTCCTCTCTGACCCCACCCAATCTGACTAGGCTCCTCCCAAACCCCTCCTCTGCTGTCTGACCCCACCCTTTCTGTCCAGGCTCCACCAATACTCCTCCTCTCTGACCCCACCCAATCTGCCCAGGCTCCTCCCCTTCCTCTCTGACCCCACCCAATCTGACTAGGCTCCTCCCAAACCCCTCCTCTGCTGTCTGACCCCACCCTTTCTGTCCAGGCTCCACCTATACTCCTCCTCTCTGACCCCACCCAATCTGCCCAGGCTCCTCCCCTTCCTCTCTGACCCCACCCAATCAGACTAGGCTCCTCCCAAACCCCTCCTCTGCTGTCTGACCCCACCCAATCTGGCCAGGCTCCTCCCCCTTCCTCTCTGACCCCACCCAATCTGACTAGGCTCCTCCCAAACCCCTCCTCTGCTGTCTGACCCCACCCTTTCTGTCCAGGCTCCACCTATACTCCTCCTCTCTGACCCCACCCAATCTGCCCAGGCTCCTCCCCTTCCTCTCTGACCCCACCCAATCTGACTAGGCTCCTCCCAAACCCCTCCTCTGCTGTCTGACCCCACCCTTTCTGTCCAGGCTCCACCTATACTCCTCCTCTCTGACCCCACCAAATCTGCCCAGGCTCCTCCCCCTTCCTCTCTGACCCCACCCAATCTGACTAGGCTCCTCCGAAATCCCTCCTCTGCTGTCTGACCCCACCCTTTCTGTCCAGGCTCCTCCTATACTCCTCCTCTCTGACCCCACCAAATCTGCCCAAGCTCCTCCCCCTTCCTCTCTAACCCCACCCAATCTGACTAGGCTCCTCCCAAACCCCTCCTCTGCTGTCTGACCCCACCCAATCTGCCCAGGCTCCTCCCCCTTCCTCTCTGAGCCCACCCAATCTGCCCAGGCTCCTCCCCCTTCCTCTCTGACCCCACCCAATTTGACTAGGCTCCTCCCAAACCCCTCCTCTGCTGTCTAACCCCACCCAATCTGCCCAGGCTCCTCCCCCTTCCTCTCTGAGCCCACCCAATCTCACTAGGCTCCTCCCAAACCCCTCCTCTGCTGTCTGACCCCACCCAATCTGCCCAGGCTCCTCCCCCTTCCTCTCTGACCCCACCCAATCTGACTAGGCTCCTCCCAAAAACCTCCTCTGCTGTCTGACCCCACCCTTTCTGTCCAGGCTCCACCTGTACTCCTCCTCTCTGACCCCACCCAATCTGCCCAGGCTCCTCCCCTTCCTCTCTGACCCCACCCAATCTGACTAGGCTCCTCCCAAACCCCTCCTCTGCTGTCTGACCCCACCCTTTCTGTCCAGGCTCCACCTATACTCCTCCTCTCTGACCCCACCCAATCTGCCCAGGCTCCTCCCCTTCCTCTCTGACCCCACCCAATCTGACTAGGCTCCTCCCAAACCCCTCCTCTGCTGTCTGACCCCACCCTTTCTGTCCAGGCTCCACCAATACTCCTCCTCTCTGACCCCACCCAATCTGCCCAGGCTCCCCCCCTTCCTCTCTGACCCCACCCAATTTGACTATGCTCCTCCCAAACCCCTCCTCTGCTGTCTGACCCCACCCAATCTGCCCAGGCCCCCCCCCCTTCCTCTCTGAGCCCACCCAATCTGCCCAGGCTCCTCCCCTTCCTCTCTGAGCCCACCCAATCTGACTAGGCTCCTCCCAAACCCCTCCTCTGCTGTCTGACCCCACCCAATCTCACTAAGCTCCTCCCAAACCCCTCCTCTGCTGTCTGACCCCACCCAATCTGCCCAGGCTCCTCCCCCTTCCTCTCTGACCCCACCCAATCTGACTAGGCTCCTCCCAAACCCCTCCTCTGCTGTCTGACCCCACCCTTTCTGTCCAGGCTCCACCAATACTCCTCCTCTTTGACCCCACCCAATCTGCCCAGGCTCCTCCCCTTCCTCTCTGACCCCACCCAATCTGACTAGGCTCCTCCCAAACCCCTCCTCTGCTGTCTGACCCCACCCTTTCTGTCCAGGCTCCACCTATACTCCTCCTCTCTGACCCCACCCAATCTGCCCAGGCTCCTCCCCTTCCTCTCTGACCCCACCCAATATGACTAGGCTCCTCCCAAACCCCTCCTCTGCTGTCTGACCCCACCCTTTCTGTCCAGGCTCCACCAATACTCCTCCTCTCTGACCCCACCCAATCTGCCCAGGCTCCTCCCCTTCCTCTCTGACCCCACCCAATCTGACTAGGCTCCTCCCAAACCCCTCCTCTGCTGTCTGACCCCACCCTTTCTGTCCAGGCTCCACCTATACTCCTCCTCTCTGACCCCACCCAATCTGCCCAGGCTCCTCCCCTTCCTCTCTGACCCCACCCAATCAGACTAGGCTCCTCCCAAACCCCTCCTCTGCTGTCTGACCCCACCCAATCTGGCCAGGCTCCTCCCCCTTCCTCTCTGACCCCACCCAATCTGACTAGGCTCCTCCCAAACCCCTCCTCTGCTGTCTGACCCCACCCTTTCTGTCCAGGCTCCACCTATACTCCTCCTCTCTGACCCCACCCAATCTGCCCAGGCTCCTCCCCTTCCTCTCTGACCCCACCCAATCTGACTAGGCTCCTCCCAAACCCCTCCTCTGCTGTCTGACCCCACCCTTTCTGTCCAGGCTCCACCTATACTCCTCCTCTCTGACCCTACCCAATCTGCTCAAGCTCCTCCCCCTTCCTCTTTAACCCCACCCAATCTGACTAGGCTCCTCCCAAAACCCTCCTCTGCTGTCTGACCCCACCCAATCTGCCCAGGCTCCTCCCACTTCCTCTCTGAGCCCACCCAATCTGCCCAGGCTCCTCCCCCTTCCTCTCTGACCCCACCCAATTTGACTAGGCTCCTCCCAAACCCCTCCTCTGCTGTCTGACCCCACCCAATCTGCCCAGGCTCCTCCCCCTTCCTCTCTGAGCCCACCCAATCTGACTAGGCTCCTCCCAAACCCCTCCTCTGCTGTCTGACCCCACCCAATCTCACTAAGCTCCTCCCAAACCCCTCCTCTGCTGTCTGACCCCACCCAATCTGCCCAGGCTCCTCCCCCTTCCTCTCTGACCCCACCCAATCTGCTCAAGCTCCTCCCCCTTCCTCTCTAACCCCACCCGATCTGACTAGGCTCCTCCCAAACCCCTCCTCTGCTGTCTGACCCCACCCAATCTGCCCAGGCTCCTCCCCCTTCCTCTCTGAGCCCACCCAATCTGCCCAGGCTCCTCCCCCTTCCTCTCTGACCCCACCCAATTTGACTATGCTCCTCCCAAACCCCTCCTCTGCTGTCTGACCCCACCCAATCTGCCCAGGCTCCCCCCCCTTCCTCTCTGAGCCCACCCAATCTGCCCAGGCTCCTCCCCTTCCTCTCTGAGCCCACGCAATCTGACTAGGCTCCTCCCAAACCCCTCCTCTGCTGTCTGACCCCACCCAATCTCACTAAGCTCCTCCCAAACCCCTCCTCTGCTGTCTGACCCCACCCAATCTGCCCAGGCTCCTCCCCCTTCCTCTCTGACCCCACCCAATCTGACTAGGCTCCTCCCAAACCCCTCCTCTGCTGTCTGACCCCACCCTTTCTGTCCAGGCTCCACCAATACTCCTCCTCTCTGACCCCACCCAATCTGCCCAGGCTCCTCCCCTTCCTCTCTGACCCCACCCAATCTGACTAGGCTCCTCCCAAACCCCTCCTCTGCTGTCTGACCCCACCCTTTCTGTCCAGGCTCCACCTATACTCCTCCTCTCTGACCCCACCCAATCTGCCCAGGCTCCTCCCCTTCCTCTCTGACCCCACCCAATCTGACTAGGCTCCTCCCAAACCCCTCCTCTGCTGTCTGACCCCACCCTTTCTGTCCAGGCTCCACCAATACTCCTCCTCTCTGACCCCACCCAATCTGCCCAGGCTCCTCCCCTTCCTCTCTGACCCCACCCAATCTGACTAGGCTCCTCCCAAACCCCTCCTCTGCTGTCTGACCCCACCCTTTCTGTCCAGGCTCCACCTATACTCCTCCTCTCTGACCCCACCCAATCTGCCCAGGCTCCTCCCCTTCCTCTCTGACCCCACCCAATCAGACTAGGCTCCTCCCAAACCCCTCCTCTGCTGTCTGACCCCACCCAATCTGGCCAGGCTCCTCCCCCTTCCTCTCTGACCCCACCCAATCTGACTAGGCTCCTCCCAAACCCCTCCTCTGCTGTCTGACCCCACCCTTTCTGTCCAGGCTCCACCTATACTCCTCCTCTCTGACCCCACCCAATCTGCCCAGGCTCCTCCCCTTCCTCTCTGACCCCACCCAATCTGACTAGGCTCCTCCCAAACCCCTCCTCTGCTGTCTGACCCCACCCTTTCTGTCCAGGCTCCACCTATACTCCTCCTCTCTGACCCCACCAAATCTGCCCAGGCTCCTCCCCCTTCCTCTCTGACCCCACCCAATCTGACTAGGCTCCTCCGAAATCCCTCCTCTGCTGTCTGACCCCACCCTTTCTGTCCAGGCTCCTCCTATACTCCTCCTCTCTGACCCCACCAAATCTGCCCAAGCTCCTCCCCCTTCCTCTCTAACCCCACCCAATCTGACTAGGCTCCTCCCAAACCCCTCCTCTGCTGTCTGACCCCACCCAATCTGCCCAGGCTCCTCCCCCTTCCTCTCTGAGCCCACCCAATCTGCCCAGGCTCCTCCCCCTTCCTCTCTGACCCCACCCAATTTGACTAGGCTCCTCCTAAACCCCTCCTCTGCTGTCTAACCCCACCCAATCTGCCCAGGCTCCTCCCCCTTCCTCTCTGAGCCCACCCAATCTCACTAGGCTCCTCCCAAACCCCTCCTCTGCTGTCTGACCCCACCCAATCTGCCCAGGCTCCTCCCCTTCCTCTCTGACCCCACCGAATCTGACTAGGCTCCTCCCAAAAACCTCCTCTGCTGTCTGACCCCACCCTTTCTGTCCAGGCTCCACCTGTACTCCTCCTCTCTGACCCCACCCAATCTGCCCAGGCTCCTCCCCTTCCTCTCTGACCCCACCCAATCTGACTAGGCTCCTCCCAAACCCCTCCTCTGCTGTCTGACCCCACCCTTTCTGTCCAGGCTCCACCTATACTCCTCCTCTCTGACCCCACCCAATCTGCCCAGGCTCCTCCCCTTCCTCTCTGACCCACCCAATCTGACTAGGCTCCTCCCAAACCCCTCCTCTGCTGTCTGACCCCACCCTTTCTGTCCAGGCTCCACTAATACTCCTCCTCTCTGACCCCACCCAATCTGCCCAGGCTCCCCCCCTTCCTCTCTGACCCCACCCAATTTGACTATGCTCCTCCCAAACCCCTCCTCTGCTGTCTGACCCCACCCAATCTGCCCAGGCCCCCCCCCCTTCCTCTCTGAGCCCACCCAATCTGCCCAGGCTCCTCCCCTTCCTCTCTGAGCCCACCCAATCTGACTAGGCTCCTCCCAAACCCCTCCTCTGCTGTCTGACCCCACCCAATCTCACTAAGCTCCTCCCAAACCCCTCCTCTGCTGTCTGACCCCACCCAATCTGCCCAGGCTCCTCCCCCTTCCTCTCTGACCCCACCCAATCTGACTAGGCTCCTCCCAAACCCCTCCTCTGCTGTCTGACCCCACCCTTTCTGTCCAGGCTCCACCAATACTCCTCCTCTCTGACCCCACCCAATCTGCCCAGGCTCCTCCCCTTCCTCTCTGACCCCACCCAATCTGACTAGGCTCCTCCCAAACCCCTCCTCTGCTGTCTGACCCCACCCTTTCTGTCCAGGCTCCACCTATACTCCTCCTCTCTGACCCCACCCAATCTGCCCAGGCTCCTCCCCTTCCTCTCTGACCCCACCCAATCTGACTAGGCTCCTCCCAAACCCCTCCTCTGCTGTCTGACCCCACCCTTTCTGTCCAGGCTCCACCAATACTCCTCCTCTCTGACCCCACCCAATCTGCCCAGGCTCCTCCCCTTCCTCTCTGACCCCACCCAATCTGACTAGGCTCCTCCCAAACCCCTCCTCTGCTGTCTGACCCCACCCTTTCTGTCCAGGCTCCACCTATACTCCTCCTCTCTGACCCCACCCAATCTGCCCAGGCTCCTCCCCTTCCTCTCTGACCCCACCCAATCAGACTAGGCTCCTCCCAAACCCCTCCTCTGCTGTCTGACCCCACCCAATCTGGCCAGGCTCCTCCCCCTTCCTCTCTGACCCCACCCAATCTGACTAGGCTCCTCCCAAACCCCTCCTCTGCTGTCTGACCCCACCCTTTCTGTCCAGGCTCCACCTATACTCCTCCTCTCTGACCCCACCCAATCTGCCCAGGCTCCTCCCCTTCCTCTCTGACCCCACCCAATCTGACTAGGCTCCTCCCAAACCCCTCCTCTGCTGTCTGACCCCACCCTTTCTGTCCAGGCTCCACCTATACTCCTCCTCTCTGACCCCACCAAATCTGCCCAGGCTCCTCCCCCTTCCTCTCTGACCCCACCCAATCTGACTAGGCTCCTCCGAAATCCCTCCTCTGCTGTCTGACCCCACCCTTTCTGTCCAGGCTCCTCCTATACTCCTCCTCTCTGACCCCACCAAATCTTCCCAAGCTCCTCCCCCTTCCTCTCTAACCCCACCCAATCTGACTAGGCTCCTCCCAAACCCCTCCTCTGCTGTCTAACCCCACCCAATCTGCCCAGGCTCCTCCCCCTTCCTCTCTGAGCCCACCCAATCTCACTAGGCTCCTCCCAAACCCCTCCTCTGCTGTCTGACCCCACCCAATCTGCCCAGGCTCCTCCCCCTTCCTCTCTGACCCCACCCAATCTGACTAGGCTCCTTCCAAAAACCTCCTCTGCTGTCTGACCCCACCCTTTCTGTCCAGGCTCCACCTGTACTCCTCCTCTCTGACCCCACCCAATCTGCCCAGGCTCCTCCCCTTCCTCTCTGACCCCACCCAATCTGACTAGGCTCCTCCCAAACCCCTCCTCTGCTGTCTGACCCCACCCTTTCTATCCAGGCTCCACCTATACTCCTCCTCTCTGACCCCACCCAATCTGCCCAGGCTCCTCCCCTTCCTCTCTGACCCCACCCAATCTGACTAGGCTCCTCCCAAACCTCTCCTCTGCTGTCTGACCCCACCCTTTCTGTCCAGGCTCCACCTATACTCCTCCTCTCTGACCCCACCCAATCTGCTCACGCTCCTCCCCCTTCCTCTCTAGCCCCACCCAATCTGACTAGGCTCCTCCCAAACCCCTCCTCTGCTGTCTGACCCCACCCTTTCTGTCCAGGCTCCACCTATACTCCTCCTCTCTGACCCCACTCAATCTGCTCAGGCTCCTCCCCCTTCCTCTCTAACCCCACCCAATCTGACTAGGCTCCTCCCAAACCCCTCCTCTGCTGTCTGACCCCACCCAATCTGCCCAGGCTCCTCCCCCTTCCTCTCTGAGCCCACCCAATCTGCCCAGGCTCCTCCCCCTTCCTCTCTGACCCCACCCAATTTGACTAGGCTCCTCCCAAACCCCTCCTCTGCTGTCTGACCCCACCCAATCTGCCCAGGCTCCTCCCCCTTCCTCTCTGAGCCCACCCAATCTGACTAGGCTCCTCCCAAACCCCTCCTCTGCTGTCTGACCCCACCCTTTCTGTCCAGGCTCCACCTATACTCCTCCTCTCTGACCCCATCCAATCTGTCCAGGCTCCTCCCCTTCCTCTCTGACCCCACCCAATCTGACTAGGCTCCTCCCAAACCCCTCCTCTGCTGTCTGACCCCACCCAATCTGCCCAGGCTCCTCCCCCTTTCTCTCTGACCCCACCCAATTTGACTAGGCTCCTCCCAAACCCCTCCTCTGCTGTCTGACCCCACCCTTTCTGTCCATGCTCCTCCTATACTCCTCCTCTCTGACCCCACCCAATCTGCCCAGGCTCCTCCCCCTTCCTCTCTGACCCCACCCAATCTGCCCAGGCTCCTCCCCCTTCCTCTCTGACCCCACCCAATTTGACTATGCTCCTCCCAAACCCCTCCTGTGCTGTCTGACCCCACCCAATCTGCCCAGGCTCCTCCCCCTTCTTCTCTGAGCCCACCCAATCTGACCAGGCTCCTCCCCCTTCCTCCCCGACCCCACCCAATCTGCTCAGGCTCCTCCCCCTTCCTCTCTGACCCCACCCAATCTGCCCAGGCTCCTCCCAAACCCCTCCTTTGCTGTCTGACCCCACCCAATCTGCCAAAGCTCCTCCCCCTTCCTCTCTGACCCCACCCAATCTGCTCAAGCTCCTCCCCCTTCCTCTCTGACCCCACCCAATCTGCCCAGGCTCCTCCCAAACCCCTCCTCTGCTGTCTGACCCCACCCAATCTCACTAAGCTCCTCCCAAACCCCTCCTCTGCTGTCTGACCCCACCCAATCTGCCCAGGCTCCTCCCCCTTCCTCTCTGACCCCACCCAATCTGCTCAAGCTCCTCCCCCTCTAACCCCACCCAATCTGACTAGGCTCCTCCCAAACCCCTCCTCTGCTGTCTGAACCCACCCAATCTGCCCAGGCTCCTCCCCCTTCCTCTCTGACCCCACCCAATCTGCTCAAGCTCCTCCCCCTCTGACCCCACCCAATCTGACTAGGCTCCTCCCAAACCCCTCCTCTGCTGTCTGACCCCACCCAATCTCACTAAGCTCCTCCCAAACCCCTCCTCTGCTGTCTGACCCCACCCAATCTGCCCAGGCTCCTCCCCCTTCCTCTCTGAGCCCACCCAATCTGCCCAGGCTCCTCCCCCTTCCTCTCTGACCCCACCCAATTTGACTATGCTCCTCCCAAACCCCTCCTCTGCTGTCTGACCCCACCCTTTCTGTCCAGGCTCCACCAATACTCCTCCTCTCTGACCCCACCCAATCTGCCCAGGCTCCCCCCCCCCCCTTCCTCTCTGAGCCCACCCAATCTGCCCAGGCTCCTCCCCTTCCTCTCTGAGCCCACCCAATCTGACTAGGCTCCTCCCAAACCCCTCCTCTGCTGTCTGACCCCACCCAATCTCACTAAGCTCCTCCCAAACCCCTCCTCTGCTGTCTGACCCCACCCAATCTGCCCAGGCTCCTCCCCCTTCCTCTCTGACCCCACCCAATCTGACTAGGCTACTCCCAAACCCCTCCTCTGCTGTCTGACCCCACCCTTTCTGTCCAGGCTCCACCAATACTCCTCCTCTCTGACCCCACCCAATCTGCCCAGGCTCCTCCCCTTCCTCTCTGACCCCACCCAATCTGACTAGGCTCCTCCCAAACCCCTCCTCTGCTGTCTGACCCCACCCTTTCTGTCCAGGCTCCACCTATACTCCTCCTCTCTGACCCCACCCAATCTGGCCAGGCTCCTCCCCTTCCTCTCTGACCCCACCCAATCAGTTTAGGCTCCTCCCAAACCCCTCCTCTGCTGTCTGACCCCACCCAATCTGGCCAGGCTCCTCCCCCTTCCTCTCTGACCCCACCCAATCTGACTAGGCTCCTCCCAAACCCCTCCTCTGCTGTCTGACCCCACCCTTTCTGTCCAGGCTCCACCTATACTCCTCCTCTCTGACCCCACCAAATCTGCCCAAGCTCCTCCCCCTTCCTCTCTAACCCCACCCAATCTGACTAGGCTCCTCCCAAACCCCTCCTCTGCTGTCTGACCCCACCCAATCTGCCCAGGCTCCTCCCCCTTCCTCTCTGAGCCCACACAATCTGCCCAGGCTCCTCCCCCTTCCTCTCTGACCCCACCCAATTTGACTAGGCTCCTCCCAAACCCCTCCTCTGCTGTCTGACCCCACCCAATCTGCCCAGGCTCCTCCCCCTTCCTCTCTGACCCCACCCAATCTGACTAGGCTCCTCCCAAAAACCTCCTCTGCTGTCTGACCCCACCCTTTCTGTCCAGGCTCCACCTGTACTCCTCCTCTCTGACCCCACCCAATCTGCCCAGGCTCCTCCCCGACCCCACCCAATCTGACTAGGCTCCTCCCAAACCCCTCCTCTGCTGTCTGACCCCACCCTTTCTGTCCAGGCTCCACCTATACTCCTCCTCTCTGACCCCACCCAATCTGCCCAGGCTCCTCCCCTTCCTCTCTGACCCCACCCAATCTGACTAGGCTCCTCCCAAACCCCTCCTCTGCTGTCTGACCCCACCCTTTCTGTCCAGGCTCCACCTATACTCCTCCTCTCTGACCCCACCCAATCTGCTCAGGCTCCTCCCCCTTCCTCTCTAACCCCACCCAATCTGACTAGGCTCCTCCCAAACCCCTCCTCTGCTGTCTGACCCCACCCTTTCTGTCCAGGCTCCACCTATACTCCTCCTCTCTGACCCCACCCAATCTGCCCAGGCTCCTCCCCTTCCTCTCTGACCCCACCCAATCTGACTAGGCTCCTCCCAAACCCCTCCTCTGCTGTCTGACCCCACCCTTTCTGTCCAGGCTCCACCTATACTCCTCCTCTCTGACCCCACCCAATCTGCTCAGGCTCCTCCCCCTTCCTCTCTGACCCCACCCAATTTGACTAGGCTCCTCCCAAACCCCTCCTCTGCTGTCTGACCCCACCCAATCTGCCCAGGCTCCTCCCCCTTCCTCTCTGACCCCACCCAATCTGCCCAGGCTCCTCCCAAAAACCTCCTCTGCTGTCTGACCCCACCCTTTCTGTCCAGGCTCCACCTGTACTCCTCCTCTCTGACCCCACCCAATCTGCCCAGGCTCCTCCCCGACCCCACCCAATCTGACTAGGCTCCTCCCAAACCCCTCCTCTGCTGTCTGACCCCACCCTTTCTGTCCAGGCTCCACCTATACTCCTCCTCTCTGACCCCACCCAATCTGCCCAGGCTCCTCCCCTTCCTCTCTGACCCCACCCAATCTGACTAGGCTCCTCCCAAACCCCTCCTCTGCTGTCTGACCCCACCCTTTCTGTCCAGGCTCCACCTATACTCCTCCTCTCTGACCCCACCCAATCTGCCCAGGCTCCTCCCCTTCCTCTCTGACCCCACCCAATCTGACTAGGCTCCTCCCAAACCCCTCCTCTGCTGTCTGACCCCACCCTTTCTGTCCAGGCTCCACCTATACTCCTCCTCTCTGACCCCACCCAATCTGCTCAGGCTCCTCCCCCTTCCTCTCTAACCCCACCCAATCTGACTAGGCTCCTCCCAAACCCCTCCTCTGCTGTCTGACCCCACCCTTTCTGTCCAGGCTCCACCTATACTCCTCCTCTCTGACCCCATCCAATCTGTCCAGGCTCCTCCCCTTCCTCTCTGACCCCACCCAATCTGACTAGGCTCCTCCCAAACCCCTCCTCTGCTGTCTGACCCCACCCAATCTCACTAAGCTCCTCCCAAACCACTCCTCTGCTGTCTGACCCCACCCAATCTGCCCAGGCTCCTCCTATACTCCTCCTCTCTGACCCCACCCAATCTGCCCAGGCTCCTCCCCCTTCCTCTCTGACCCCACCCAATTTGACTATGCTCCTCCCAAACCCCTCCTCTGCTGTCTGACCCCACCCTTTCTGTCCAGGCTCCACCTATACTCCTCCTCTCTGACCCCACCCAATCTGCCCAGGCTCCTCCCCTTCCTCTCTGACCCCACCCAATCTGACTAGGCTCCTCCCAAACCCCTCCTCTGCTGTCTGACCCCACCCTTTCTGTCCAGGCTCCACCTATACTCCTCCTCTCTGACCCCACCCAATCTGCCCAGGCTCCTCCCCTTCCTCTCTGACCCCACCCAATCTGACTAGGCTCCTCCCAAACCCCTCCTCTGCTGTCTGACCCCACCCTTTCTGTCCAGGCTCCACCTATACTCCTCCTCTCTGACCCCACCCAATCTGCTCAGGCTCCTCCCCCTTCCTCTCTAACCCCACCCAATCTGACTAGGCTCCTCCCAAACCCCTCCTCTGCTGTCTGACCCCACCCTTTCTGTCCAGGCTCCACCTATACTCCTCCTCTCTGACCCCATCCAATCTGTCCAGGCTCCTCCCCTTCCTCTCTGACCCCACCCAATCTGACTAGGCTCCTCCCAAACCCCTCCTCTGCTGTCTGACCCCACCCAATCTCACTAAGCTCCTCCCAAACCACTCCTCTGCTGTCTGACCCCACCCAATCTGCCCAGGCTCCTCCTATACTCCTCCTCTCTGACCCCACCCAATCTGCCCAGGCTCCTCCCCCTTCCTCTCTGACCCCACCCAATTTGACTATGCTCCTCCCAAACCCCTCCTGTGCTGTCTGACCCCACCCAATCTGCCCAGGCTCCTCCCCCTTCCTCCCCGACCCCACCCAATCTGCTCAGGCTCCTCCCCCTTCCTCTCTGACCCCACCCAATCTGCCCAGGCTCCTCCCAAACCCCTCCTTTGCTGTCTGACCCCACCCAATCTGCCAAAGCTCCTCCCCCTTCCTCTCTGACCCCACCCAATCTGCTCAAGCTCCTCCCCCTTCCTCTCTGACCCCACCCAATCTGCCCAGGCTCCTCCCAAACCCCTCCTCTGCTGTCTGAACCCACCCAATCTGCCCAGGCTCCTCCCCCTTCCTCTCTTACCCCACCCAATCTGCTCAAGCTCCTCCCCCTCTGACCCCACCCAATCTGACTAGGCTCCTCCCAAACCCCTCCTCTGCTGTCTGACCCCACCCTTTCTGTCCAGGCTCCACCCCTTCCTCTCTGACCCCACCCAATCTGACTAGGCTCCTCCCAAACCCCTCCTCTGCTGTCTGACCCCACCCAATCTCACTAAGCTCCTCCCAAACCCCTCCTCTGCTGTCTGACCCCACCCAATCTGCCCAGGCTCCTCCCCCTTCCTCTCTGACCCCACCCAATTTGACTATGCTCCTCCCAAACCCCTCCTGTGCTGTCTGACCCCACCCAATCTGCCCAGGCTCCTCCTCCTTCCTCCCCGACCCCACCCAATCTGCCCAGGCTCCTCCTCCTTCCTCCCCGACCCCACCCAATCTGCTCAGGCTCCTCCCCCTTCCTCTCTGACCCCACCCAATCTGCCCAGGCTCCTCCCAAACCCCTCCTTTGCTGTCTGACCCCACCCAATCTGCCAAAGCTCCTCCCCCTTCCTCTCTGACCCCACCCAATCTGCTCAAGCTCCTCCCCCTTCCTCTCTGACCCCACCCAATCTGCCCAGGCTCCTCCCAAACCCCTCCTCTGCTGTCTGAACCCACCCAATCTGCCCAGGCTCCTCCCCCTTCCTCTCTTACCCCACCCAATCTGCTCAAGCTCCTCCCCCTCTGACCCCACCCAATCTGACTAGGCTCCTCCCAAACCCCTCCTCTGCTGTCTGACCCCACCCTTTTTGTCCAGGCTCCACCTATACTCCTCCTCTCTGACCCCACCCAATCTGACTAGGCTCCTCCCCTTCCTCTCTGACCCCACCCAATCTGACTAGGCTCCTCCCAAACCCCTCCTCTGCTGTCTGACCCCACCCAATCTCACTAAGCTCCTCCCAAACCCCTCCTCTGCTGTCCCCACCCAATCTGCCCAGGCTCCTCCCGCTTCCTCTCTGACCCCACCCAATCTGACTAGGCTCCTCCAAAACCCCTCCTCTGCTGTCTCACCCCACCCAATCTGCCCAGGCTCCTCCCCCTTCCTCTCTGAGCCCACCCAATTTGACTATGCTCCTCCCAAACCCCTCCTGTGCTGTCTGACCCCACCCAATCTGCCCAGGCTCCACCCCCTTCTTCTCTGAGCCCACCCAATCTGCCCAGGCTCCTCCCCCTTCCTCCCCGACCCAATCTGCTCAGGCTCCTCCACCCTTCGTCTCTGACCCCACCCAATCTGCCCAGGCTCCTCCCCCTTCCTCTCTGACCCCACCCAATGTGCCCAGGCTCCTCCCCCTTCCTCTCTGACCCCACCCAATGTGCCCAGGCTCCTCCTGAACCCCTCCTCTCTGACCACCCCCAATCTGACTACACACAACACCTGTTCCCTTTCTTTCACCTGTCTCTCTTCAGGCCACACCTATTTTACTTACCAACCAATCTGCAATCCCTCATTCGCTAGGCATGATTCCACTCTTACACAACACACAGACACATTTTACTTACCAATTGGCCATTTAGGCCCACCTCCAACTTACCTCTGCTCTGCCACCTGGTGCCGAACCCGGGATTTGAACCCTGGTTGCCTGGATCGAAGGCAGGAACTTACCCACTGGACCACACTGGTTTCCATGTAAATAGCCTATCAAATTGTCCTTATGTCATGGTCATCCTTTTTATGTGCAATGGAAGCTGCAGGGAAGGACACCAAGGCCTGTATGTTGCTTATAGTTACTACTGCAATCCTCAAGACCACCAAGGAGCTATAGCTCAAAGGTAAGTCTTGTACCTTTGGTGGGGACAGCCCTCACAGGCCAGGGTTCGAATCCTGCCAATGCTGTAGAAGTTTACCAAGGTGGGAAATTTTCAAACAGTAAATTTTTTTTTTTTTTGCTACGTTTTTTTTTGGCAGGTTTGTCCAAACATTTCAAATGTTTTCCCTCATGACCTTCTACCAACCGCCCTATTTCTCAAGTAGGTGCAATAGGGACAAGGCCTTATCTTCCTTTATCAATGTCTTCATTCTTTGTCCTTTAAGTTTGGTTAATTGCAGAGTGCAATTGTGGTATTGGGGGTTATAACTGAGCACAAGAATGCAAGGAAGGTGCTACACTTATTGTAAAATAGGATGGATGATGGTGATTTTTCATTTTGGTGTGAGCCACTCGCTCAAATCAGGGGTTTGGTGCCAGTGAACTTGGATAGAAATAAAGGTCAAGTATGAACTCTGGCTAATGAAATGATGGGTTGAGTTTGAGGCAAGCTAGAGTCCATTTATTAGATGCAATAAGAAGCTAGAAAGATTGTTTCCTTTAACACCTTGAACGCTATGGGGATTTTTCTCCTGTGCTGGGAATCCGCAGATACCACTTTACATGACGAGCTGGGCTCGTCATCAGCGTAGCAGGAGGCTACTGCATGACGAGCCCAGCTCGTCATGAGCGTCGAAGGGGTTAAGAGACAGACAAGGGCAGAGTCAAGCCTTTGCTCTAGTAGGTCTGCATCATGCGTGCTGCAGGATGTGAAGGAATGGACCTCCACAGCAGTGCGCTGTGCCAGACTGGGCTGCGCTGGGCTGGGCTGGGCCTGCCCTGGCACTGTGGATTTAATCACCCACCTCCTTCCTTTGAGGAACGCTCACGAACGCCCACAAACGCCCTTGTTCTGTTTACAGGCTGACAGCAGGCAATTTAGGACCCTGCTAAATGAGGGTGATGTCCCCATGTGCTTCCTTTGAGTGGCAAAATCCTTCGTCTAAGGCAGGTGGGCTTTTTAAAAATTTGGTTGAAGACCATATGTTGAAGGCGGTATCACGGCACAAGCCGCCGACCGTCTCAGAAGAAAGTATGCATGGGAGGACATTATTTGCATAGGACAGCCCTCTTCTCAGACCCATTCTTATGCTGCAGTTGCCATGAAGTGTTACTAGAGGGCAGCAGTATGAACAAAAGAGCACACTGAGGCTTTTCTTCTGCTTGCTGACATGATTCTTGTTCATGATGGTCTTGCAGGGCCTAAGGAGTGAAGGACTGCGATGACTGAGGGGATGAGGAATGGCTGGCCTGTATTTGTGGTGAAGGGGGAATATTTGGAAGGTAAAGAGCAAGATGAAAGAGTCAAAGTATGTATGTTTGCTGAGTGATTGAGTCTGTGTGTCACTTGTCTCTTTGAAGGGACATGTGAGAAAGGAACAGCAGCACCATAGACTTCAGATGGGAGAGCAAGCAAGGATGAATATTTCCCTCAAATCCAAATACATACAGCACCTCAAAGATGACACGTGCGATATGATGTTCTGCAATTGTAAGGATTTGCCATGTGTGGTGCATAAATATGCATGGTTAGTGAGGTTTTTCCCAGAATGTGAGTATCGTTAGGCTGGCAAATATCAGGCACTACTTTGGGGGTAAGAGGCCAAGAAAAAAATTGGGAAGTTTGATACAGTCATCTGTAGGATCGAAAAACACTGGGGAATCGTTACAGAGGGAGCCAGGCTGCACAAAATGTGGTAACAGTTGGACAGAAATCTTTAGCAGGGACTTTTGACTACCCCCAATGTGGGACCAGGACCACAGCACCTCTGTGCCTCTAAAACGTATTTTGACCTCTGGACACCACCATCTCAATACCCCTCAAATGTTCCTTCCTGGTACCCCAGCTTTGGTAGTGCATCAACTAGGTTTCAATCATTTGAGTGACCACAAACACCCTTCCTATGTGCCTTCTATTTACATTCAGTCAGTAACCCAGCTGCTTCGTTCGCTGTTCAATCTCAAGCGACAGTTGGATGCACATTGCAGGGGTATACAGGCATTTACCGTAATGTACAGCCCCTCTCAGTACACCCAGACTACACTTCGTAAAATCATAAATGCATGTTTTGCCCAACAGTAAGGCCAGGCCTTTCCTCTGTAGTTCATAGCCAATGTAAGGAGGAAAAAATAAACTGAAGAGCATGCCAAAATTCTCTACAGACACTGCCAATCCTCACACTTCTGCCTATTTGCATGCCGAGGTTATTCACTATGACCCACCAAACCAATTGCCAACAGTAGCCTCTCCCTGCCTCATTCGTATGCTCCGATGCCACCTTTATTTAGCAATTGTTAGTGCTCTAGGATTTCGTAGCGCGATTCGCTATAGCCTCTGTTTTCAACAGAAATGTCCTAAAGGTACCTATACCAATCTGCAGGGTGGGGAGGAGGGGGGCTGCTGCTGCTGGCAGTAAAATGTTGGGGCACCCCACCTGCAAAAATACAGCCACATGCTCCTTGTTGTACCTTTCAATACAATAACTGCAGCAGAATCGTATGGTCACCCCTGATGGTAAAAGAAACTGTCAAACAGCCTTTTGCCACCCCCTCTCCCCCGTTGCCCCTAACCAGTTGGGGTACACCCCATGAGGGAGGATCAGAGCAATAAAAACTAATGGTAGCCCCCCAAAAAGTACCTAGAAGCCATGCCGTTCTGTGCACCTCATCACCCTTCACGTTGCGCCCAAGCACCTTTTAATACTGCTCCCCCAAATTTTGACTGCCCCCTCCCAACAAAAATCAGAGAGTATAAGGGGTGCATTAAAAAAGTTTTTGCAGTTCCCCACCATAAGTCAGGATCCCTTCATAGTCCCTCAGTACCTACGCCTATTCCTCTGCTGTCTGACCCCACCCAATCTCACTAAGCTCCTCCCAAACCCCTCCTCTGCTGTCTGACCCCAACCAATCTGCCCAGGCTCCTCCCCCTTCCTCTCTGACCCCACCCAATCTGACTAGGCTCCTCCCAAACCCTTCCTCTGCTGTCTGACCCCACCCTTTCCGTCCAGGCTCCTCCTATACTCCTCCTCTCTGACCCCACCAAATCTGCCCAGGTTCCTCCCCTTCCTCTCTGACCCCACCCAATCTGACTAGGCTCCTCCGAAACCCCTCCTCTGCTGTCTGACCCCACCCTTTCTGTCCAGGCTCCTCCTATACTCCTCCTCTCTGACCCCACCAAATCTGCCCAAGCTCCTCCCCCTTCCTCTCTAACCCCACCCAATCTGACTAGGCTCCTCCCAAACCCCTCCTCTGCTGTCTGACCCCACCCAATCTGCCCAGGCTCCTCCCCCTTCCTCTCTGAGCCCACCCAATCTGCCCAGGCTCCTCCCCCTTCCTCTCTGACCCCACCCAATTTGACTAGGCTCCTCCCAAACCCCTCCTCTGCTGTCTGACCCCACCCAATCTGCCCAGGCTCCTCCCCCTTCCTCTCTGACCCCACCCAATCTGACTAGGCTCCTCCCAAACCCCTCCTCTGCTGTCTGACCCCACCCTTTCTGTCCAGGCTCCACCAATACTCCTCCTCTCTGACCCCACCCAATCTGCCCAGGCTCCTCCCCTTCCTCTCTGACCCCACCCAATCTGACTAGGCTCCTCCCAAACCCCTCCTCTGCTGTCTGACCCACCCAATCTGCCCAGGCTCCTCCCCCTTCCTCTCTGACCCCACCCAATCTGACTAGGCTCCTCCCAAACCCCTCCTCTGCTGTCTGACCCCACCCTTTCTGTCCAGGCTCCACCTATACTCCTCCTCTCTGACCCCACCCAATCTGCCCAGGCTCCTCCCCTTCCTCTCTGACCCCACCCAATCTGACTAGGCTCCTCCCAAACCCCTCCTCTGCTGTCTGACCCCACCCTTTCTGTCCAGGCTCCACCTATACTCCTCCTCTCTGACCCCACCCAATCTGCTCAGGCTCCTCCCCCTTCCTCTCTAACCCCACCCAATCTGACTAGGCTCCTCCCAAACCCCTCCTCTGCTGTCTGACCCCACCCTTTCTGTCCAGGCTCCTCCTATACTCCTCCTCTCTGACCCCACCAAATCTGCCCAGGCTCCTCCCCCTTCCTCTCTGAGCCCACCCAATTTGACTAGGCTCCTCTGCTGTCTGACCCCACCCAATCTGCCCACGCTCCTCCCCCTTCCTCTCTAACCCCACCCAATCTGACTAGGCTCCTCCCAAACCCCTCCTCTGCTGTCTGACCCCACCCTTTCTGTCCAGGCTCCACCTATACTCCTCCTCTCTGACCCCACCCAATCTGCTCAGGCTCCTCCCCCTTCCTCTCTAACCCCACCCAATCTGCCCAGGCTCCTCCCCTTCCTCTCTGACCCCACCCAATCTGACTAGGCTGCTCCCAAACCCCTCCTCTGCTGTCTGACCCCACCCAATCTCACTAAGCTCCTCCCAAACCCCTCCTCTGCTGTCTGACCCCACCCAATCTGCCCAGGCTCCTCCCCCTTTCTCTCTGACCCCACCCAATTTGACTAGGCTCCTCCCAAACCCCTCCTCTGCTGTCTGACCCCACCCTTTCTGTCCAGGCTCCACCTATACTCCTCCTCTCTGACCCCACCCAATCTGCTCAGGCTCCTCCCCCTTCCTCTCTAACCCCACCCAATCTGCCCAGGCTCCTCCCCTTCCTCTCTGACCCCACCCAATCTGACTAGGCTGCTCCCAAACCCCTCCTCTGCTGTCTGACCCCACCCAATCTCACTAAGCTCCTCCCAAACCCCTCCTCTGCTGTCTGACCCCACCCAATCTGCCCAGGCTCCTCCCCCTTTCTCTCTGACCCCACCCAATTTGACTAGGCTCCTCCCAAACCCCTCCTCTGCTGTCTGACCCCACCCAATCTGCCCAGGCTCCTCCCCCTTTCTCTCTGACCCCACCCAATTTGACTAGGCTCCTCCCAAACCCCTCCTCTGCTGTCTGACCCCACCCTTTCTGTCCAGGCTCCTCCTATACTCCTCCTCTCTGACCCCACCAAATCTGCCCAGGCTCCTCCCCCTTCCTCTCTGACCCCACCCAATCTGACTAGGCTCCTCCCAAACCCCTCCTCTGCTGTCTGACCCCACCCAATCTGCCCAGGCTCCTCCCCCTTCCTCTCTGACCCCACCCTTGACTATGCTCCTCCCAAACCCCTCCTGTGCTGTCTGACCCCACCCAATCTGCCCAGGCTCCTCCCCCTTCTTCTCTGAGCCCACCCAATCTTCCCAGGCTCCTCCCCCTTCCTCCCCGACCCCACCCAATCTGCCCAGGCTCCTCCCAAACCCCTCCTCTGCTGTCTGACCCCACCCAATCTGCCCAGGCTCCTCCCCCTCTGACCCCACCCAATCTGACTAGGCTCCTCCCAAACCCCTCCTCTGCTGTCTGACCCCACCCAATCTGCCCAGGCTCCTCCCCCTTCCTCTCTGACCCCACCCAATCTGCTCAAGCTCCTCCCCCTTCCTCTCTGACCCCACCCAATCTGCCCAGGCTCCTCCCAAACCCCTCCTCCGCTGTCTGACCCCACCCAATCTGCTCAAGCTCCTCCCCCTCTAACCCCACCCAATCTGACTAGGCTCCTCCCAAACCCCTCCTCTGCTGTCTGACCCCCCCCAATCTGCCCAGGCTCCTCCCCCTTCCTCTCTGACCCCACCCAATCTGACTAGGCTACTCCCAAACCCCTCCTCTGCTGTCTGACCCCACCCAATCTGCCCAGGCTCCTCCCCTTCCTCTCTGACCCCACCCAATCTCACTAAGCTCCTCCCAAACCCCTCCTCTGCTGTCTGACCCCACCCAATCTGCCCAGGCTCCTCCCCCTTCCTCTCTGACCCCACCCAATCTGCTCAAGCTCCTCCCCCTTCCTCTCTAACCCCACCCAATCTGACTAGGCTCCTCCCAAACCCCTCCTCTGCTGTCTGACCCCACCCAATCTGCCCAGGCTCCTCCCCCTTCCTCTCTGAGCCCACCCAATCTGCCCAGGCTCCTCCCCCTTCCTCTCTGACCCCACCCAATTTGACTATGCTCCTCCCAAACCCCTCCTCTGCTGTCTGACCCCACCCAATCTGCCCAGGCTCCTCCCCCTTCCTCTCTGAGCCCACCCAATCTGCCCAGGCTCCTCCCCCTTCCTCTCTGAGCCCACCCAATCTGACTAGGCTCCTCCCAAACCCCTCCTCTGCTGTCTGACCCAACCCAATCTCACTAAGCTCCTCCCAAACCCCTCCTCTGCTGTCTGACCCCACCCAATCTGCCCAGGCTCCTCCCCCTTCCTCTCTGACCCCACCCAATCTGACTAGGCTCCTCCCAAACCCCTCCTCTGCTGTGTGACCCCACCCTTTCTGTCCAGGCTCCACCAATACTCCTCCTCTCTGACCCCACCCAATCTGCCCAGGCTCCTCCCCTTCCTCTCTGACCCCACCCAATCTGACTAGGCTCCTCCCAAACCCCTCCTCTGCTGTCTGACCCCACCCTTTCTGTCCAGGCTCCACCTATACTCCTCCTCTCTGACCCCACCCAATCTGCCCAGGCTCCTCCCCTTCCTCTCAGACCCCACCCAATCTGACTAGGCTCCTCCCAAACCCCTCCTCTGCTGTCTGACCCCACCCAATCTGCCCAGGCTCCTCCCCCTTCCTCTCTGACCCCACCCAATCTGACTAGGCTCCTCCCAAACCCCTCCTCTGCTGTCTGACCCCACCCAATCTGCCCAGGCTCCTCCCCTTCCTCTCTGACCCCACCCAATCTGACTAGGCTCCTCCCAAACCCCTCCTCTGCTGTCTGACCCCACCCTTTCTGTCCAGGCTCCTCCTATACTCCTCCTCTCTGACCCCACCAAATCTGCCCAGGCTCCTCCCCCTTCCTCTCTGACCCCACCCAATCTGCTCAAGCTCCTCCCCCTTCCTCTCTAACCCCACCCAATCTGACAAGGCTCCTCTCAAATCCCTCCTCTGCTGTCTGACCCCACCCAATCTGCCCAGGCTCCTCCCCCTTCCTCTCTGAGCCCACCAAATTTGACTAGGCTCCTCTGCTGTCTGACCTCACCCAATCTGCCCAGGCTCCTCCCCCTTCCTCTCTGAGCCCACCCAATCTGACTAGGCTCCTCCCAAACCCCTCCTCTGCTGTCTGACCCCACCCTTTCTGTCCAGGCTCCACCTATACTCCTCCTCTCTGACCCCACCCAATCTGCCCAGGCTCCTCCCAAACCCCTCCTCTGCTGTCTGACCCCACCCAATCTCACTAAGCTCCTCCCAAACCCCTCCTCTGCTGTCTGACCCCACCCTTGACTATGCTCCTCCCAAACCCCTCCTGTGCTGTCTGACCCCACCCAATCTGCCAAGGCTCCTCCCCCTTCTTCTCTGAGCCCACCCAATCTGCCCAGGCTCCTCCCCCTTTCTCCCCGACCCCACCCAATCTGCCCAGGCTCCTCCCCCTTCCTCTCTGACCCCACCCAATCTGCCCAGGCTCCTCCCCCTCTGACCCCACCCAATCTGACTAGGCTCCTCCCAAACCCCTCCTCTGCTGTCTGACCCCACCCAATCTGCTCAAGCTCCTCCCCTTCCTCTCTGACCCCACCCAATCTGCCCAGGCTCCTCCCAAACCCCTCCTCTGCTGTCTGACCCCACCCAATCTGCTCAAGCTCCTCCCCCTCTAACCCCACCCAATCTGACTAGGCTCCTTCCAAACCCCTCCTCTGCTGTCTGACCCCACCCAATCTGCTCAAGCTCCTCCCCCTCTGACCCCACCCAATCTGACTAGGCTCCTCCCAAACCCCTCCTCTGCTGTCTGACCCCACCCAATCTGCCCAGGCTCCTCCCCCTTCCTCTCTGACCCCACCCTTGACTATGCTCCTCCCAAACCCCTCCTGTGCTGTCTGACCCCACCCAATCTGCCCAGGCTCCTCCCCCTTCTTCTCTGAGCCCACCCAATCTGCCCAGGCTCCTCCCCCTTCCTCCCCGACCCCACCCAATCTGCCCAGGCTCCTCCCCCTTCCTCTCTGACCCCACCCAATCTGCCCAGGCTCCTCCCCCTCTGACCCCACCCAATCTGACTAGGCTCCTCCCAAACCCCTCCTCTGCTGTCTGACCCCACCCAATCTGCTCAAGCTCCTCCCCCTCTAACCCCACCCAATCTGACTAGGCTCCTTCCAAACCCCTCCTCTGCTGTCTGACCCCACCCAATCTGCTCAAGCTCCTCCCCCTCTGACCCCACCCAATCTGACTAGGCTCCTCCCAAACCCCTCCTCTGCTGTCTGACCCCACCCAATCTGCCCAGGCTCCTCCCCCTTCCTCTCTGACCCCACCCAATCTGCCCAGGCTCCTCCCAAACCCCTCCTCTGCTGTCTGACCCCACCCAATCTGCCCAGGCTCCTCCCCCTTCCTCTCTGAGCCCACCCAATCTGACTAGGCTCCTCCCAAACCCCTCCTCTGCTGTCTGACCCCACCCAATCTCACTAAGCTCCTCCCAAACCCCTCCTCTGCTGTCTGACCCCACCCAATCTGCCCAGGCTCCTCCCCCTTCCTCTCTGACCCCACCCAATCTGACTAGGCTCCTCCCAAACCCCTCCTCTGCTGTCTGACCCCACCCTTTCTGTCCAGGCTCCACCAATACTCCTCCTCTCTGACCCCACCCAATCTGCCCAGGCTCCTCCCCTTCCTCTCTGACCCCACCCAATCTGACTAGGCTCCTCCCAAACCCCTCCTCTGCTGTCTGACCCCACCCTTTCTGTCCAGGCTCCACCTATACTCCTCCTCTCTGACCCCACCCAATCTGCCCAGGCTCCTCCCCTTCCTCTCTGACCCCACCCAATCTGACTAGGCTCCTCCCAAACCCCTCCTCTGCTGTCTGACCCCACCCTTTCTGTCCAGGCTCCACCAATACTCCTCCTCTCTGACCCCACCCAATCTGCCCAGGCTCCTCCCCTTCCTCTCTGACCCCACCCAATCTGACTAGGCTCCTCCCAAACCCCTCCTCTGCTGTCTGACCCCACCCTTTCTGTCCAGGCTCCACCTATACTCCTCCTCTCTGACCCCACCCAATCTGCCCAGGCTCCTCCCCTTCCTCTCTGACCCCACCCAATCAGACTAGGCTCCTCCCAAACCCCTCCTCTGCTGTCTGACCCCACCCAATCTGGCCAGGCTCCTCCCCCTTCCTCTCTGACCCCACCCAATCTGACTAGGCTCCTCCCAAACCCCTCCTCTGCTGTCTGACCCCACCCTTTCTGTCCAGGCTCCACCTATACTCCTCCTCTCTGACCCCACCCAATCTGCCCAGGCTCCTCCCCTTCCTCTCTGACCCCACCCAATCTGACTAGGCTCCTCCCAAACCCCTCCTCTGCTGTCTGACCCCACCCTTTCTGTCCAGGCTCCACCTATACTCCTCCTCTCTGACCCCACCAAATCTGCCCAGGCTCCTCCCCCTTCCTCTCTGACCCCACCCAATCTGACTAGGCTCCTCCGAAATCCCTCCTCTGCTGTCTGACCCCACCCTTTCTGTCCAGGCTCCTCCTATACTCCTCCTCTCTGACCCCACCAAATCTTCCCAAGCTCCTCCCCCTTCCTCTCTAACCCCACCCAATCTGACTAGGCTCCTCCCAAACCCCTCCTCTGCTGTCTAACCCCACCCAATCTGCCCAGGCTCCTCCCCCTTCCTCTCTGAGCCCACCCAATCTCACTAGGCTCCTCCCAAACCCCTCCTCTGCTGTCTGACCCCACCCAATCTGCCCAGGCTCCTCCCCCTTCCTCTCTGACCCCACCCAATCTGACTAGGCTCCTTCCAAAAACCTCCTCTGCTGTCTGACCCCACCCTTTCTGTCCAGGCTCCACCTGTACTCCTCCTCTCTGACCCCACCCAATCTGCCCAGGCTCCTCCCCTTCCTCTCTGACCCCACCCAATCTGACTAGGCTCCTCCCAAACCCCTCCTCTGCTGTCTGACCCCACCCTTTCTGTCCAGGCTCCACCTATACTCCTCCTCTCTGACCCCACCCAATCTGCCCAGGCTCCTCCCCTTCCTCTCTGACCCCACCCAATCTGACTAGGCTCCTCCCAAACCTCTCCTCTGCTGTCTGACCCCACCCTTTCTGTCCAGGCTCCACCTATACTCCTCCTCTCTGACCCCACCCAATCTGCTCACGCTCCTCCCCCTTCCTCTCTAGCCCCACCCAATCTGACTAGGCTCCTCCCAAACCCCTCCTCTGCTGTCTGACCCCACCCTTTCTGTCCAGGCTCCACCTATACTCCTCCTCTCTGACCCCACTCAATCTGCTCAGGCTCCTCCCACTTCCTCTCTAACCCCACCCAATCTGACTAGGCTCCTCCCAAACCCCTCCTCTGCTGTCTGACCCCACCCAATCTGCCCAGGCTCCTCCCCCTTCCTCTCTGAGCCCACCCAATCTGCCCAGGCTCCTCCCCCTTCCTCTCTGACCCCACCCAATTTGACTAGGCTCCTCCCAAACCCCTCCTCTGCTGTCTGACCCCACCCAATCTGCCCAGGCTCCTCCCCCTTCCTCTCTGAGCCCACCCAATCTGACTAGGCTCCTCCCAAACCCCTCCTCTGCTGTCTGACCCCACCCTTTCTGTCCAGGCTCCACCTATACTCCTCCTCTCTGACCCCATCCAATCTGTCCAGGCTCCTCCCCTTCCTCTCTGACCCCACCCAATCTGACTAGGCTCCTCCCAAACCCCTCCTCTGCTGTCTGACCCCACCCAATCTGCCCAGGCTCCTCCCCCTTTCTCTCTGACCCCACCCAATTTGACTAGGCTCCTCCCAAACCCCTCCTCTGCTGTCTGACCCCACCCTTTCTGTCCATGCTCCTCCTATACTCCTCCTCTCTGACCCCACCCAATCTGCCCAGGCTCCTCCCCCTTCCTCTCTGACCCCACCCAATCTGCCCAGGCTCCTCCCCCTTCCTCTCTGACCCCACCCAATTTGACTATGCTCCTCCCAAACCCCTCCTGTGCTGTCTGACCCCACCCAATCTGCCCAGGCTCCTCCCCCTTCTTCTCTGAGCCCACCCAATCTGACCAGGCTCCTCCCCCTTCCTCCCCGACCCCACCCAATCTGCTCAGGCTCCTCCCCCTTCCTCTCTGACCCCACCCAATCTGCCCAGGCTCCTCCCAAACCCCTCCTTTGCTGTCTGACCCCACCCAATCTGCCAAAGCTCCTCCCCCTTCCTCTCTGACCCCACCCAATCTGCTCAAGCTCCTCCCCCTTCCTCTCTGACCCCACCCAATCTGCCCAGGCTCCTCCCAAACCCCTCCTCTGCTGTCTGACCCCACCCAATCTCACTAAGCTCCTCCCAAACCCCTCCTCTGCTGTCTGACCCCACCCAATCTGCCCAGGCTCCTCCCCCTTCCTCTCTGACCCCACCCAATCTGCTCAAGCTCCTCCCCCTCTAACCCCACCCAATCTGACTAGGCTCCTCCCAAACCCCTCCTCTGCTGTCTGAACCCACCCAATCTGCCCAGGCTCCTCCCCCTTCCTCTCTGACCCCACCCAATCTGCTCAAGCTCCTCCCCCTCTGACCCCACCCAATCTGACTAGGCTCCTCCCAAACCCCTCCTCTGCTGTCTGACCCCACCCAATCTCACTAAGCTCCTCCCAAACCCCTCCTCTGCTGTCTGACCCCACCCAATCTGCCCAGGCTCCTCCCCCTTCCTCTCTGAGCCCACCCAATCTGCCCAGGCTCCTCCCCCTTCCTCTCTGACCCCACCCAATTTGACTATGCTCCTCCCAAACCCCTCCTCTGCTGTCTGACCCCACCCTTTCTGTCCAGGCTCCACCAATACTCCTCCTCTCTGACCCCACCCAATCTGCCCAGGCTCCCCCCCCCCTTCCTCTCTGAGCCCACCCAATCTGCCCAGGCTCCTCCCCTTCCTCTCTGAGCCCACCCAATCTGACTAGGCTCCTCCCAAACCCCTCCTCTGCTGTCTGACCCCACCCAATCTCACTAAGCTCCTCCCAAACCCCTCCTCTGCTGTCTGACCCCACCCAATCTCACTAAGCTCCTCCCAAACCCCTCCTCTGCTGTCTGACCCCACCCTTGACTATGCTCCTCCCAAACCCCTCCTGTGCTGTCTGACCCCACCCAATCTGCCCAGGCTCCTCCCCCTTCTTCTCTGAGCCCACCCAATCTGCCCAGGCTCCTCCCCCTTTCTCCCCGACCCCACCCAATCTGCCCAGGCTCCTCCCCCTTCCTCTCTGACCCCACCCAATCTGCCCAGGCTCCTCCCCCTCTGACCCCACCCAATCTGACTAGGCTCCTCCCAAACCCCTCCTCTGCTGTCTGACCCCACCCAATCTGCTCAAGCTCCTCCCCCTTCCTCTCTGACCCCACCCAATCTGCCCAGGCTCCTCCCAAACCCCTCCTCTGCTGTCTGACCCCACCCAATCTGCTCAAGCTCCTCCCCCTCTAACCCCACCCAATCTGACTAGGCTCCTTCCAAACCCCTCCTCTGCTGTCTGACCCCACCCAATCTGCTCAAGCTCCTCCCCCTCTGACCCCACCCAATCTGACTAGGCTCCTCCCAAACCCCTCCTCTGCTGTCTGACCCCACCCAATCTGCCCAGGCTCCTCCCCCTTCCTCTCTGACCCCACCCTTGACTATGCTCCTCCCAAACCCCTCCTGTGCTGTCTGACCCCACCCAATCTGCCCAGGCTCCTCCCCCTTCTTCTCTGAGCCCACCCAATCTGCCCAGGCTCCTCCCCCTTCCTCCCCGACCCCACCCAATCTGCCCAGGCTCCTCCCCCTTCCTCTCTGACCCCACCCAATCTGCCCAGGCTCCTCCCCCTCTGACCCCACCCAATCTGACTAGGCTCCTCCCAAACCCCTCCTCTGCTGTCTGACCCCACCCAATCTGCTCAAGCTCCTCCCCCTCTAACCCCACCCAATCTGACTAGGCTCCTTCCAAACCCCTCCTCTGCTGTCTGACCCCACCCAATCTGCTCAAGCTCCTCCCCCTCTGACCCCACCCAATCTGACTAGGCTCCTCCCAAACCCCTCCTCTGCTGTCTGACCCCACCCAATCTGCCCAGGCTCCTCCCCCTTCCTCTCTGACCCCACCCAATCTGCCCAGGCTCCTCCCAAACCCCTCCTCTGCTGTCTGACCCCACCCAATCTGCCCAGGCTCCTCCCCCTTCCTCTCTGAGCCCACCCAATCTGACTAGGCTCCTCCCAAACCCCTCCTCTGCTGTCTGACCCCACCCAATCTCACTAAGCTCCTCCCAAACCCCTCCTCTGCTGTCTGACCCCACCCAATCTGCCCAGGCTCCTCCCCCTTCCTCTCTGACCCCACCCAATCTGACTAGGCTCCTCCCAAACCCCTCCTCTGCTGTCTGACCCCACCCTTTCTGTCCAGGCTCCACCAATACTCCTCCTCTCTGACCCCACCCAATCTGCCCAGGCTCCTCCCCTTCCTCTCTGACCCCACCCAATCTGACTAGGCTCCTCCCAAACCCCTCCTCTGCTGTCTGACCCCACCCTTTCTGTCCAGGCTCCACCTATACTCCTCCTCTCTGACCCCACCCAATCTGCCCAGGCTCCTCCCCTTCCTCTCTGACCCCACCCAATCTGACTAGGCTCCTCCCAAACCCCTCCTCTGCTGTCTGACCCCACCCTTTCTGTCCAGGCTCCACCAATACTCCTCCTCTCTGACCCCACCCAATCTGCCCAGGCTCCTCCCCTTCCTCTCTGACCCCACCCAATCTGACTAGGCTCCTCCCAAACCCCTCCTCTGCTGTCTGACCCCACCCTTTCTGTCCAGGCTCCACCTATACTCCTCCTCTCTGACCCCACCCAATCTGCCCAGGCTCCTCCCCTTCCTCTCTGACCCCACCCAATCAGACTAGGCTCCTCCCAAACCCCTCCTCTGCTGTCTGACCCCACCCAATCTGGCCAGGCTCCTCCCCCTTCCTCTCTGACCCCACCCAATCTGACTAGGCTCCTCCCAAACCCCTCCTCTGCTGTCTGACCCCACCCTTTCTGTCCAGGCTCCACCTATACTCCTCCTCTCTGACCCCACCCAATCTGCCCAGGCTCCTCCCCTTCCTCTCTGACCCCACCCAATCTGACTAGGCTCCTCCCAAACCCCTCCTCTGCTGTCTGACCCCACCCTTTCTGTCCAGGCTCCACCTATACTCCTCCTCTCTGACCCCACCAAATCTGCCCAGGCTCCTCCCCCTTCCTCTCTGACCCCACCCAATCTGACTAGGCTCCTCCGAAATCCCTCCTCTGCTGTCTGACCCCACCCTTTCTGTCCAGGCTCCTCCTATACTCCTCCTCTCTGACCCCACCAAATCTTCCCAAGCTCCTCCCCCTTCCTCTCTAACCCCACCCAATCTGACTAGGCTCCTCCCAAACCCCTCCTCTGCTGTCTAACCCCACCCAATCTGCCCAGGCTCCTCCCCCTTCCTCTCTGAGCCCACCCAATCTCACTAGGCTCCTCCCAAACCCCTCCTCTGCTGTCTGACCCCACCCAATCTGCCCAGGCTCCTCCCCCTTCCTCTCTGACCCCACCCAATCTGACTAGGCTCCTTCCAAAAACCTCCTCTGCTGTCTGACCCCACCCTTTCTGTCCAGGCTCCACCTGTACTCCTCCTCTCTGACCCCACCCAATCTGCCCAGGCTCCTCCCCTTCCTCTCTGACCCCACCCAATCTGACTAGGCTCCTCCCAAACCCCTCCTCTGCTGTCTGACCCCACCCTTTCTGTCCAGGCTCCACCTATACTCCTCCTCTCTGACCCCACCCAATCTGCCCAGGCTCCTCCCCTTCCTCTCTGACCCCACCCAATCTGACTAGGCTCCTCCCAAACCTCTCCTCTGCTGTCTGACCCCACCCTTTCTGTCCAGGCTCCACCTATACTCCTCCTCTCTGACCCCACCCAATCTGCTCACGCTCCTCCCCCTTCCTCTCTAGCCCCACCCAATCTGACTAGGCTCCTCCCAAACCCCTCCTCTGCTGTCTGACCCCACCCTTTCTGTCCAGGCTCCACCTATACTCCTCCTCTCTGACCCCACTCAATCTGCTCAGGCTCCTCCCCCTTCCTCTCTAACCCCACCCAATCTGACTAGGCTCCTCCCAAACCCCTCCTCTGCTGTCTGACCCCACCCAATCTGCCCAGGCTCCTCCCCCTTCCTCTCTGAGCCCACCCAATCTGCCCAGGCTCCTCCCCCTTCCTCTCTGACCCCACCCAATTTGACTAGGCTCCTCCCAAACCCCTCCTCTGCTGTCTGACCCCACCCTTTCTGTCCATGCTCCTCCTATACTCCTCCTCTCTGACCCCACCCAATCTGCCCAGGCTCCTCCCCCTTCCTCTCTGACCCCACCCAATCTGCCCAGGCTCCTCCCCCTTCCTCTCTGACCCCACCCAATTTGACTAGGCTCCTCCCAAACCCCTCCTCTGCTGTCTGACCCCACCCAATCTGCCCAGGCTCCTCCCCCTTCCTCTCTGAGCCCACCCAATCTGACTAGGCTCCTCCCAAACCCCTCCTCTGCTGTCTGACCCCACCCTTTCTGTCCAGGCTCCACCTATACTCCTCCTCTCTGACCCCATCCAATCTGTCCAGGCTCCTCCCCTTCCTCTCTGACCCCACCCAATCTGACTAGGCTCCTCCCAAACCCCTCCTCTGCTGTCTGACCCCACCCAATCTGCCCAGGCTCCTCCCCCTTTCTCTCTGACCCCACCCAATTTGACTAGGCTCCTCCCAAACCCCTCCTCTGCTGTCTGACCCCACCCTTTCTGTCCATGCTCCTCCTATACTCCTCCTCTCTGACCCCACCCAATCTGCCCAGGCTCCTCCCCCTTCCTCTCTGACCCCACCCAATCTGCCCAGGCTCCTCCCCCTTCCTCTCTGACCCCACCCAATTTGACTATGCTCCTCCCAAACCCCTCCTGTGCTGTCTGACCCCACCCAATCTGCCCAGGCTCCTCCCCCTTCTTCTCTGAGCCCACCCAATCTGACCAGGCTCCTCCCCCTTCCTCCCCGACCCCACCCAATCTGCTCAGGCTCCTCCCCCTTCCTCTCTGACCCCACCCAATCTGCCCAGGCTCCTCCCAAACCCCTCCTTTGCTGTCTGACCCCACCCAATCTGCCAAAGCTCCTCCCCCTTCCTCTCTGACCCCACCCAATCTGCTCAAGCTCCTCCCCCTTCCTCTCTGACCCCACCCAATCTGCCCAGGCTCCTCCCAAACCCCTCCTCTGCTGTCTGACCCCACCCAATCTCACTAAGCTCCTCCCAAACCCCTCCTCTGCTGTCTGACCCCACCCAATCTGCCCAGGCTCCTCCCCCTTCCTCTCTGACCCCACCCAATCTGCTCAAGCTCCTCCCCCTCTAACCCCACCCAATCTGACTAGGCTCCTCCCAAACCCCTCCTCTGCTGTCTGAACCCACCCAATCTGCCCAGGCTCCTCCCCCTTCCTCTCTGACCCCACCCAATCTGCTCAAGCTCCTCCCCCTCTGACCCCACCCAATCTGACTAGGCTCCTCCCAAACCCCTCCTCTGCTGTCTGACCCCACCCAATCTCACTAAGCTCCTCCCAAACCCCTCCTCTGCTGTCTGACCCCACCCAATCTGCCCAGGCTCCTCCCCCTTCCTCTCTGACCCCACCCAATCTGACTAGGCTACTCCCAAACCCCTCCTCTGCTGTCTGACCCCACCCTTTCTGTCCAGGCTCCACCAATACTCCTCCTCTCTGACCCCACCCAATCTGCCCAGGCTCCTCCCCTTCCTCTCTGACCCCACCCAATCTGACTAGGCTCCTCCCAAACCCCTCCTCTGCTGTCTGACCCCACCCTTTCTGTCCAGGCTCCACCTATACTCCTCTCTGACCCCACCCAATCTGGCCAGGCTCCTCCCCTTCCTCTCTGACCCCACCCAATCAGACTAGGCTCCTCCCAAACCCCTCCTCTGCTGTCTGACCCCACCCAATCTGGCCAGGCTCCTCCCCCTTCCTCTCTGACCCCACCCAATCTGACTAGGCTCCTCCCAAACCCCTCCTCTGCTGTCTGACCCCACCCTTTCTGTCCAGGCTCCACCTATACTCCTCCTCTCTGACCCCACCAAATCTGCCCAAGCTCCTCCCCCTTCCTCTCTAACCCCACCCAATCTGACTAGGCTCCTCCCAAACCCCTCCTCTGCTGTCTGACCCCACCCAATCTGCCCAGGCTCCTCCCCCTTCCTCTCTGAGCCCACACAATCTGCCCAGGCTCCTCCCCCTTCCTCTCTGACCCCACCCAATTTGACTAGGCTCCTCCCAAACCCCTCCTCTGCTGTCTGACCCCACCCAATCTGCCCAGGCTCCTCCCCCTTCCTCTCTGACCCCACCCAATCTGACTAGGCTCCTCCCAAAAACCTCCTCTGCTGTCTGACCCCACCCTTTCTGTCCAGGCTCCACCTGTACTCCTCCTCTCTGACCCCACCCAATCTGCCCAGGCTCCTCCCCGACCCCACCCAATCTGACTAGGCTCCTCCCAAACCCCTCCTCTGCTGTCTGACCCCACCCTTTCTGTCCAGGCTCCACCTATACTCCTCCTCTCTGACCCCACCCAATCTGCCCAGGCTCCTCCCCTTCCTCTCTGACCCCACCCAATCTGACTAGGCTCCTCCCAAACCCCTCCTCTGCTGTCTGACCCCACCCTTTCTGTCCAGGCTCCACCTATACTCCTCCTCTCTGACCCCACCCAATCTGCTCAGGCTCCTCCCCCTTCCTCTCTAACCCCACCCAATCTGACTAGGCTCCTCCCAAACCCCTCCTCTGCTGTCTGACCCCACCCTTTCTGTCCAGGCTCCACCTATACTCCTCCTCTCTGACCCCACCCAATCTGCCCAGGCTCCTCCCCTTCCTCTCTGACCCCACCCAATCTGACTAGGCTCCTCCCAAACCTCTCCTCTGCTGTCTGACCCCACCCTTTCTGTCCAGGCTCCACCTATACTCCTCCTCTCTGACCCCACCCAATCTGCTCACGCTCCTCCCCCTTCCTCTCTAGCCCCACCCAATCTGACTAGGCTCCTCCCAAACCCCTCCTCTGCTGTCTGACCCCACCCTTTCTGTCCAGGCTCCACCTATACTCCTCCTCTCTGACCCCACTCAATCTGCTCAGGCTCCTCCCCCTTCCTCTCTAACCCCACCCAATCTGACTAGGCTCCTCCCAAACCCCTCCTCTGCTGTCTGACCCCACCCAATCTGCCCAGGCTCCTCCCCCTTCCTCTCTGAGCCCACCCAATCTGCCCAGGCTCCTCCCCCTTCCTCTCTGACCCCACCCAATTTGACTAGGCTCCTCCCAAACCCCTCCTCTGCTGTCTGACCCCACCCAATCTGCCCAGGCTCCTCCCCCTTCCTCTCTGAGCCCACCCAATCTGACTAGGCTCCTCCCAAACCCCTCCTCTGCTGTCTGACCCCACCCTTTCTGTCCAGGCTCCACCTATACTCCTCCTCTCTGACCCCATCCAATCTGTCCAGGCTCCTCCCCTTCCTCTCTGACCCCACCCAATCTGACTAGGCTCCTCCCAAACCCCTCCTCTGCTGTCTGACCCCACCCAATCTGCCCAGGCTCCTCCCCCTTTCTCTCTGACCCCACCCAATTTGACTAGGCTCCTCCCAAACCCCTCCTCTGCTGTCTGACCCCACCCTTTCTGTCCATGCTCCTCCTATACTCCTCCTCTCTGACCCCACCCAATCTGCCCAGGCTCCTCCCCCTTCCTCTCTGACCCCACCCAATCTGCCCAGGCTCCTCCCCCTTCCTCTCTGACCCCACCCAATTTGACTATGCTCCTCCCAAACCCCTCCTGTGCTGTCTGACCCCACCCAATCTGCCCAGGCTCCTCCCCCTTCTTCTCTGAGCCCACCCAATCTGACCAGGCTCCTCCCCCTTCCTCCCCGACCCCACCCAATCTGCTCAGGCTCCTCCCCCTTCCTCTCTGACCCCACCCAATCTGCCCAGGCTCCTCCCAAACCCCTCCTTTGCTGTCTGACCCCACCCAATCTGCCAAAGCTCCTCCCCCTTCCTCTCTGACCCCACCCAATCTGCTCAAGCTCCTCCCCCTTCCTCTCTGACCCCACCCAATCTGCCCAGGCTCCTCCCAAACCCCTCCTCTGCTGTCTGACCCCACCCAATCTCACTAAGCTCCTCCCAAACCCCTCCTCTGCTGTCTGACCCCACCCAATCTGCCCAGGCTCCTCCCCCTTCCTCTCTGACCCCACCCAATCTGCTCAAGCTCCTCCCCCTCTAACCCCACCCAATCTGACTAGGCTCCTCCCAAACCCCTCCTCTGCTGTCTGAACCCACCCAATCTGCCCAGGCTCCTCCCCCTTCCTCTCTGACCCCACCCAATCTGCTCAAGCTCCTCCCCCTCTGACCCCACCCAATCTGACTAGGCTCCTCCCAAACCCCTCCTCTGCTGTCTGACCCCACCCAATCTCACTAAGCTCCTCCCAAACCCCTCCTCTGCTGTCTGACCCCACCCAATCTGCCCAGGCTCCTCCCCCTTCCTCTCTGACCCCACCCAATCTGACTAGGCTACTCCCAAACCCCTCCTCTGCTGTCTGACCCCACCCTTTCTGTCCAGGCTCCACCAATACTCCTCCTCTCTGACCCCACCCAATCTGCCCAGGCTCCTCCCCTTCCTCTCTGACCCCACCCAATCTGACTAGGCTCCTCCCAAACCCCTCCTCTGCTGTCTGACCCCACCCTTTCTGTCCAGGCTCCACCTATACTCCTCCTCTCTGACCCCACCCAATCTGGCCAGGCTCCTCCCCTTCCTCTCTGACCCCACCCAATCAGACTAGGCTCCTCCCAAACCCCTCCTCTGCTGTCTGACCCCACCCAATCTGGCCAGGCTCCTCCCCCTTCCTCTCTGACCCCACCCAATCTGACTAGGCTCCTCCCAAACCCCTCCTCTGCTGTCTGACCCCACCCTTTCTGTCCAGGCTCCACCTATACTCCTCCTCTCTGACCCCACCAAATCTGCCCAAGCTCCTCCCCCTTCCTCTCTAACCCCACCCAATCTGACTAGGCTCCTCCCAAACCCCTCCTCTGCTGTCTGACCCCACCCAATCTGCCCAGGCTCCTCCCCCTTCCTCTCTGAGCCCACACAATCTGCCCAGGCTCCTCCCCCTTCCTCTCTGACCCCACCCAATTTGACTAGGCTCCTCCCAAACCCCTCCTCTGCTGTCTGACCCCACCCAATCTGCCCAGGCTCCTCCCCCTTCCTCTCTGACCCCACCCAATCTGACTAGGCTCCTCCCAAAAACCTCCTCTGCTGTCTGACCCCACCCTTTCTGTCCAGGCTCCACCTGTACTCCTCCTCTCTGACCCCACCCAATCTGCCCAGGCTCCTCCCCGACCCCACCCAATCTGACTAGGCTCCTCCCAAACCCCTCCTCTGCTGTCTGACCCCACCCTTTCTGTCCAGGCTCCACCTATACTCCTCCTCTCTGACCCCACCCAATCTGCCCAGGCTCCTCCCCTTCCTCTCTGACCCCACCCAATCTGACTAGGCTCCTCCCAAACCCCTCCTCTGCTGTCTGACCCCACCCTTTCTGTCCAGGCTCCACCTATACTCCTCCTCTCTGACCCCACCCAATCTGCTCAGGCTCCTCCCCCTTCCTCTCTAACCCCACCCAATCTGACTAGGCTCCTCCCAAACCCCTCCTCTGCTGTCTGACCCCACCCTTTCTGTCCAGGCTCCACCTATACTCCTCCTCTCTGACCCCACCCAATCTGCCCAGGCTCCTCCCCTTCCTCTCTGACCCCACCCAATCTGACTAGGCTCCTCCCAAACCCCTCCTCTGCTGTCTGACCCCACCCTTTCTGTCCAGGCTCCACCTATACTCCTCCTCTCTGACCCCACCCAATCTGCTCAGGCTCCTCCCCCTTCCTCTCTAACCCCACCCAATCTGACTAGGCTCCTCCCAAACCCCTCCTCTGCTGTCTGACCCCACCCTTTCTGTCCAGGCTCCACCTATACTCCTCCTCTCTGACCCCATCCAATCTGTCCAGGCTCCTCCCCTTCCTCTCTGACCCCACCCAATCTGACTAGGCTCCTCCCAAACCCCTCCTCTGCTGTCTGACCCCACCCAATCTCACTAAGCTCCTCCCAAACCACTCCTCTGCTGTCTGACCCCACCCAATCTGCCCAGGCTCCTCCTATACTCCTCCTCTCTGACCCCACCCAATCTGCCCAGGCTCCTCCCCCTTCCTCTCTGACCCCACCCAATTTGACTATGCTCCTCCCAAACCCCTCCTGTGCTGTCTGACCCCACCCAATCTGCCCAGGCTCCTCCCCCTTCCTCCCCGACCCCACCCAATCTGCTCAGGCTCCTCCCCCTTCCTCTCTGACCCCACCCAATCTGCCCAGGCTCCTCCCAAACCCCTCCTTTGCTGTCTGACCCCACCCAATCTGCCAAAGCTCCTCCCCCTTCCTCTCTGACCCCACCCAATCTGCTCAAGCTCCTCCCCCTTCCTCTCTGACCCCACCCAATCTGCCCAGGCTCCTCCCAAACCCCTCCTCTGCTGTCTGAACCCACCCAATCTGCCCAGGCTCCTCCCCCTTCCTCTCTTACCCCACCCAATCTGCTCAAGCTCCTCCCCCTCTGACCCCACCCAATCTGACTAGGCTCCTCCCAAACCCCTCCTCTGCTGTCTGACCCCACCCTTTCTGTCCAGGCTCCACCCCTTCCTCTCTGACCCCACCCAATCTGACTAGGCTCCTCCCAAACCCCTCCTCTGCTGTCTGACCCCACCCAATCTCACTAAGCTCCTCCCAAACCCCTCCTCTGCTGTCTGACCCCACCCAATCTGCCCAGGCTCCTCCCCCTTCCTCTCTGACCCCACCCAATTTGACTATGCTCCTCCCAAACCCCTCCTGTGCTGTCTGACCCCACCCAATCTGCCCAGGCTCCTCCTCCTTCCTCCCCGACCCCACCCAATCTGCCCAGGCTCCTCCTCCTTCCTCCCCGACCCCACCCAATCTGCTCAGGCTCCTCCCCCTTCCTCTCTGACCCCACCCAATCTGCCCAGGCTCCTCCCAAACCCCTCCTTTGCTGTCTGACCCCACCCAATCTGCCAAAGCTCCTCCCCCTTCCTCTCTGACCCCACCCAATCTGCTCAAGCTCCTCCCCCTTCCTCTCTGACCCCACCCAATCTGCCCAGGCTCCTCCCAAACCCCTCCTCTGCTGTCTGAACCCACCCAATCTGCCCAGGCTCCTCCCCCTTCCTCTCTTACCCCACCCAATCTGCTCAAGCTCCTCCCCCTCTGACCCCACCCAATCTGACTAGGCTCCTCCCAAACCCCTCCTCTGCTGTCTGACCCCACCCTTTTTGTCCAGGCTCCACCTATACTCCTCCTCTCTGACCCCACCCAATCTGACTAGGCTCCTCCCCTTCCTCTCTGACCCCACCCAATCTGACTAGGCTCCTCCCAAACCCCTCCTCTGCTGTCTGACCCCACCCAATCTCACTAAGCTCCTCCCAAACCCCTCCTCTGCTGTCCCCACCCAATCTGCCCAGGCTCCTCCCCCTTCCTCTCTGACCCCACCCAATCTGACTAGGCTCCTCCAAAACCCCTCCTCTGCTGTCTCACCCCACCCAATCTGCCCAGGCTCCTCCCCCTTCCTCTCTGAGCCCACCCAATTTGACTATGCTCCTCCCAAACCCCTCCTGTGCTGTCTGACCCCACCCAATCTGCCCAGGCTCCACCCCCTTCTTCTCTGAGCCCACCCAATCTGCCCAGGCTCCTCCCCCTTCCTCCCCGACCCAATGTGCTCAGGCTCCTCCACCCTTCGTCTCTGACCCCACCCAATCTGCCCAGGCTCCTCCCCCTTCCTCTCTGACCCCACCCAATGTGCCCAGGCTCCTCCCCCTTCCTCTCTGACCCCACCCAATGTGCCCAGGCTCCTCCTGAACCCCTCCTCTCTGACCACCCCCAATCTGACTACACACAACACCTGTTCCCTTTCTTTCACCTGTCTCTCTTCAGGCCACACCTATTTTACTTACCAACCAATCTGCAATCCCTCATTCGCTAGGCATGATTCCACTCTTACACAACACACAGACACATTTTACTTACCAATTGGCCATTTAGGCCCACCTCCAACTTACCTCTGCTCTGCCACCTGGTGCCGAACCCGGGATTTGAACCCTGGTTGCCTGGATCGAAGGCAGGAACTTACCCACTGGACCACACTGGTTTCCATGTAAATAGCCTATCAAATTGTCCTTATGTCATGGTCATCCTTTTTATGTGCAATGGAAGCTGCAGGGAAGGACACCAAGGCCTGTATGTTGCTTATAGTTACTACTGCAATCCTCAAGACCACCAAGGAGCTATAGCTCAAAGGTAAGTCTTGTACCTTTGGTGGGGACAGCCCTCACAGGCCAGGGTTCGAATCCTGCCAATGCTGTAGAAGTTTACCAAGGTGGGAAATTTTCAAACAGTAAATTTTTTTTTTTTTTGCTAAGTTTTTTTTTGGCAGGTTTGTCCAAACATTTCAAATGTTTTCCCTCATGACCTTCTACCAACCGCCCTATTTCTCAAGTAGGTGCAATAGGGACAAGGCCTTATCTTCCTTTATCAATGTCTTCATTCTTTGTCCTTTAAGTTTGGTTAATTGCAGAGTGCAATTGTGGTATTGGGGGTTATAACTGAGCACAAGAATGCAAGGAAGGTGCTACACTTATTGTAAAATAGGATGGATGATGGTGATTTTTCATTTTGGTGTGAGCCACTCGCTCAAATCAGGGGTTTGGTGCCAGTGAACTTGGATAGAAATAAAGGTCAAGTATGAACTCTGGCTAATGAAATGATGGGTTGAGTTTGAGGCAAGCTAGAGTCCATTTATTAGATGCAATAAGAAGCTAGAAAGATTGTTTCCTTTAACACCTTGAACGCTATGGGGATTTTTCTCCTGTGCTGGGAATCCGCAGATACCACTTTACATGACGAGCTGGGCTCGTCATCAGCGTAGCAGGAGGCTACTGCATGACGAGCCCAGCTCGTCATGAGCGTCGAAGGGGTTAAGAGACAGACAAGGGCAGAGTCAAGCCTTTGCTCTAGTAGGTCTGCATCATGCGTGCTGCAGGATGTGAAGGAATGGACCTCCACAGCAGTGCGCTGTGCCAGACTGGGCTGCGCTGGGCTGGGCTGGGCCTGCCCTGGCACTGTGGATTTAATCACCCACCTCCTTCCTTTGAGGAACGCTCACGAACGCCCACAAACGCCCTTGTTCTGTTTACAGGCTGACAGCAGGCAATTTAGGACCCTGCTAAATGAGGGTGATGTCCCCATGTGCTTCCTTTGAGTGGCAAAATCCTTCGTCTAAGGCAGGTGGGCTTTTTAAAAATTTGGTTGAAGACCATATGTTGAAGGCGGTATCACGGCACAAGCCGCCGACCGTCTCAGAAGAAAGTATGCATGGGAGGACATTATTTGCATAGGACAGCCCTCTTCTCAGACCCATTCTTATGCTGCAGTTGCCATGAAGTGTTACTAGAGGGCAGCAGTATGAACAAAAGAGCACACTGAGGCTTTTCTTCTGCTTGCTGACATGATTCTTGTTCATGATGGTCTTGCAGGGCCTAAGGAGTGAAGGACTGCGATGACTGAGGGGATGAGGAATGGCTGGCCTGTATTTGTGGTGAAGGGGGAATATTTGGAAGGTAAAGAGCAAGATGAAAGAGTCAAAGTATGTATGTTTGCTGAGTGATTGAGTCTGTGTGTCACTTGTCTCTTTGAAGGGACATGTGAGAAAGGAACAGCAGCACCATAGACTTCAGATGGGAGAGCAAGCAAGGATGAATATTTCCCTCAAATCCAAATACATACAGCACCTCAAAGATGACACGTGCGATATGATGTTCTGCAATTGTAAGGATTTGCCATGTGTGGTGCATAAATATGCATGGTTAGTGAGGTTTTTCCCAGAATGTGAGTATCGTTAGGCTGGCAAATATCAGGCACTACTTTGGGGGTAAGAGGCCAAGAAAAAAATTGGGAAGTTTGATACAGTCATCTGTAGGATCGAAAAACACTGGGGAATCGTTACAGAGGGAGCCAGGCTGCACAAAATGTGGTAACAGTTGGACAGAAATCTTTAGCAGGGACTTTTGACTACCCCCAATGTGGGACCAGGACCACAGCACCTCTGTGCCTCTAAAACGTATTTTGACCTCTGGACACCACCATCTCAATACCCCTCAAATGTTCCTTCCTGGTACCCCAGCTTTGGTAGTGCATCAACTAGGTTTCAATCATTTGAGTGACCACAAACACCCTTCCTATGTGCCTTCTATTTACATTCAGTCAGTAACCCAGCTGCTTCGTTCGCTGTTCAATCTCAAGCGACAGTTGGATGCACATTGCAGGGGTATACAGGCATTTACCGTAATGTACAGCCCCTCTCAGTACACCCAGACTACACTTCGTAAAATCATAAATGCATGTTTTGCCCAACAGTAAGGCCAGGCCTTTCCTCTGTAGTTCATAGCCAATGTAAGGAGGAAAAAATAAACTGAAGAGCATGCCAAAATTCTCTACAGACACTGCCAATCCTCACACTTCTGCCTATTTGCATGCCGAGGTTATTCACTATGACCCACCAAACCAATTGCCAACAGTAGCCTCTCCCTGCCTCATTCGTATGCTCCGATGCCACCTTTATTTAGCAATTGTTAGTGCTCTAGGATTTCGTAGCGCGATTCGCTATAGCCTCTGTTTTCAACAGAAATGTCCTAAAGGTACCTATACCAATCTGCAGGGTGGGGAGGAGGGGGGCTGCTGCTGCTGGCAGTAAAATGTTGGGGCACCCCACCTGCAAAAATACAGCCACATGCTCCTTGTTGTACCTTTCAATACAATAACTGCAGCAGAATCGTATGGTCACCCCTGATGGTAAAAGAAACTGTCAAACAGCCTTTTGCCACCCCCTCTCCCCCGTTGCCCCTAACCAGTTGGGGTACACCCCATGAGGGAGGATCAGAGCAATAAAAACTAATGGTAGCCCCCCAAAAAGTACCTAGAAGCCATGCCGTTCTGTGCACCTCATCACCCTTCACGTTGCGCCCAAGCACCTTTTAATACTGCTCCCCCAAATTTTGACTGCCCCCTCCCAACAAAAATCAGAGAGTATAAGGGGTGCATTAAAAAAGTTTTTGCAGTTCCCCACCATAAGTCAGGATCCCTTCATAGTCCCTCAGTACCTACGCCTATTCCTCTGCTGTCTGACCCCACCCAATCTCACTAAGCTCCTCCCAAACCCCTCCTCTGCTGTCTGACCCCAACCAATCTGCCCAGGCTCCTCCCCCTTCCTCTCTGACCCCACCCAATCTGACTAGGCTCCTCCCAAACCCTTCCTCTGCTGTCTGACCCCACCCTTTCCGTCCAGGCTCCTCCTATACTCCTCCTCTCTGACCCCACCAAATCTGCCCAGGCTCCTCCCCTTCCTCTCTGACCCCACCCAATCTGACTAGGCTCCTCCGAAACCCCTCCTCTGCTGTCTGACCCCACCCTTTCTGTCCAGGCTCCTCCTATACTCCTCCTCTCTGACCCCACCAAATCTGCCCAAGCTCCTCCCCCTTCCTCTCTAACCCCACCCAATCTGACTAGGCTCCTCCCAAACCCCTCCTCTGCTGTCTGACCCCACCCAATCTGCCCAGGCTCCTCCCCCTTCCTCTCTGAGCCCACCCAATCTGCCCAGGCTCCTCCCCCTTCCTCTCTGACCCCACCCAATTTGACTAGGCTCCTCCCAAACCCCTCCTCTGCTGTCTGACCCCACCCAATCTGCCCAGGCTCCTCCCCCTTCCTCTCTGACCCCACCCAATCTGACTAGGCTCCTCCCAAACCCCTCCTCTGCTGTCTGACCCCACCCTTTCTGTCCAGGCTCCACCAATACTCCTCCTCTCTGACCCCACCCAATCTGCCCAGGCTCCTCCCCTTCCTCTCTGACCCCACCCAATCTGACTAGGCTCCTCCCAAACCCCTCCTCTGCTGTCTGACCCACCCAATCTGCCCAGGCTCCTCCCCCTTCCTCTCTGACCCCACCCAATCTGACTAGGCTCCTCCCAAACCCCTCCTCTGCTGTCTGACCCCACCCAATCTGCCCAGGCTCCTCCCCTTCCTCTCTGACCCCACCCAATCTGACTAGGCTCCTCCCAAACCCCTCCTCTGCTGTCTGACCCCACCCTTTCTGTCCAGGCTCCACCTATACTCCTCCTCTCTGACCCCACCCAATCTGCTCAGGCTCCTCCCCCTTCCTCTCTAACCCCACCCAATCTGACTAGGCTCCTCCCAAACCCCTCCTCTGCTGTCTGACCCCACCCTTTCTGTCCAGGCTCCTCCTATACTCCTCCTCTCTGACCCCACCAAATCTGCCCAGGCTCCTCCCCCTTCCTCTCTGAGCCCACCCAATTTGACTAGGCTCCTCTGCTGTCTGACCCCACCCAATCTGCCCACGCTCCTCCCCCTTCCTCTCTAACCCCACCCAATCTGACTAGGCTCCTCCCAAACCCCTCCTCTGCTGTCTGACCCCACCCTTTCTGTCCAGGCTCCACCTATACTCCTCCTCTCTGACCCCACCCAATCTGCTCAGGCTCCTCCCCCTTCCTCTCTAACCCCACCCAATCTGCCCAGGCTCCTCCCCTTCCTCTCTGACCCCACCCAATCTGACTAGGCTGCTCCCAAACCCCTCCTCTGCTGTCTGACCCCACCCAATCTCACTAAGCTCCTCCCAAACCCCTCCTCTGCTGTCTGACCCCACCCAATCTGCCCAGGCTCCTCCCCCTTTCTCTCTGACCCCACCCAATTTGACTAGGCTCCTCCCAAACCCCTCCTCTGCTGTCTGACCCCACCCTTTCTGTCCAGGCTCCACCTATACTCCTCCTCTCTGACCCCACCCAATCTGCTCAGGCTCCTCCCCCTTCCTCTCTAACCCCACCCAATCTGCCCAGGCTCCTCCCCTTCCTCTCTGACCCCACCCAATCTGACTAGGCTGCTCCCAAACCCCTCCTCTGCTGTCTGACCCCACCCAATCTCACTAAGCTCCTCCCAAACCCCTCCTCTGCTGTCTGACCCCACCCAATCTGCCCAGGCTCCTCCCCCTTTCTCTCTGACCCCACCCAATTTGACTAGGTTCCTCCCAAACCCCTCCTCTGCTGTCTGACCCCACCCAATCTGCCCAGGCTCCTCCCCCTTTCTCTCTGACCCCACCCAATTTGACTAGGCTCCTCCCAAACCCCTCCTCTGCTGTCTGACCCCACCCTTTCTGTCCAGGCTCCTCCTATACTCCTCCTCTCTGACCCCACCAAATCTGCCCAGGCTCCTCCCCCTTCCTCTCTGACCCCACCCAATCTGACTAGGCTCCTCCCAAACCCCTCCTCTGCTGTCTGACCCCACCCAATCTGCCCAGGCTCCTCCCCCTTCCTCTCTGACCCCACCCTTGACTATGCTCCTCCCAAACCCCTCCTGTGCTGTCTGACCCCACCCAATCTGCCCAGGCTCCTCCCCCTTCTTCTCTGAGCCCACCCAATCTTCCCAGGCTCCTCCCCCTTCCTCCCCGACCCCACCCAATCTGCCCAGGCTCCTCCCAAACCCCTCCTCTGCTGTCTGACCCCACCCAATCTGCCCAGGCTCCTCCCCCTCTGACCCCACCCAATCTGACTAGGCTCCTCCCAAACCCCTCCTCTGCTGTCTGACCCCACCCAATCTGCCCAGGCTCCTCCCCCTTCCTCTCTGACCCCACCCAATCTGCTCAAGCTCCTCCCCCTTCCTCTCTGACCCCACCCAATCTGCCCAGGCTCCTCCCAAACCCCTCCTCCGCTGTCTGACCCCACCCAATCTGCTCAAGCTCCTCCCCCTCTAACCCCACCCAATCTGACTAGGCTCCTCCCAAACCCCTCCTCTGCTGTCTGACCCCCCCCAATCTGCCCAGGCTCCTCCCCCTTCCTCTCTGACCCCACCCAATCTGACTAGGCTACTCCCAAACCCCTCCTCTGCTGTCTGACCCCACCCAATCTGCCCAGGCTCCTCCCCTTCCTCTCTGACCCCACCCAATCTCACTAAGCTCCTCCCAAACCCCTCCTCTGCTGTCTGACCCCACCCAATCTGCCCAGGCTCCTCCCCCTTCCTCTCTGACCCCACCCAATCTGCTCAAGCTCCTCCCCCTTCCTCTCTAACCCCACCCAATCTGACTAGGCTCCTCCCAAACCCCTCCTCTGCTGTCTGACCCCACCCAATCTGCCCAGGCTCCTCCCCCTTCCTCTCTGAGCCCACCCAATCTGCCCAGGCTCCTCCCCCTTCCTCTCTGACCCCACCCAATTTGACTATGCTCCTCCCAAACCCCTCCTCTGCTGTCTGACCCCACCCAATCTGCCCAGGCTCCTCCCCCTTCCTCTCTGAGCCCACCCAATCTGCCCAGGCTCCTCCCCCTTCCTCTCTGAGCCCACCCAATCTGACTAGGCTCCTCCCAAACCCCTCCTCTGCTGTCTGACCCAACCCAATCTCACTAAGCTCCTCCCAAACCCCTCCTCTGCTGTCTGACCCCACCCAATCTGCCCAGGCTCCTCCCCCTTCCTCTCTGACCCCACCCAATCTGACTAGGCTCCTCCCAAACCCCTCCTCTGCTGTGTGACCCCACCCTTTCTGTCCAGGCTCCACCAATACTCCTCCTCTCTGACCCCACCCAATCTGCCCAGGCTCCTCCCCTTCCTCTCTGACCCCACCCAATCTGACTAGGCTCCTCCCAAACCCCTCCTCTGCTGTCTGACCCCACCCTTTCTGTCCAGGCTCCACCTATACTCCTCCTCTCTGACCCCACCCAATCTGCCCAGGCTCCTCCCCTTCCTCTCAGACCCCACCCAATCTGACTAGGCTCCTCCCAAACCCCTCCTCTGCTGTCTGACCCCACCCAATCTGCCCAGGCTCCTCCCCCTTCCTCTCTGACCCCACCCAATCTGACTAGGCTCCTCCCAAACCCCTCCTCTGCTGTCTGACCCCACCCAATCTGCCCAGGCTCCTCCCCTTCCTCTCTGACCCCACCCAATCTGACTAGGCTCCTCCCAAACCCCTCCTCTGCTGTCTGACCCCACCCTTTCTGTCCAGGCTCCTCCTATACTCCTCCTCTCTGACCCCACCAAATCTGCCCAGGCTCCTCCCCCTTCCTCTCTGACCCCACCCAATCTGCTCAAGCTCCTCCCCCTTCCTCTCTAACCCCACCCAATCTGACAAGGCTCCTCTCAAATCCCTCCTCTGCTGTCTGACCCCACCCAATCTGCCCAGGCTCCTCCCCCTTCCTCTCTGAGCCCACCAAATTTGACTAGGCTCCTCTGCTGTCTGACCTCACCCAATCTGCCCAGGCTCCTCCCCCTTCCTCTCTGAGCCCACCCAATCTGACTAGGCTCCTCCCAAACCCCTCCTCTGCTGTCTGACCCCACCCTTTCTGTCCAGGCTCCACCTATACTCCTCCTCTCTGACCCCACCCAATCTGCCCAGGCTCCTCCCAAACCCCTCCTCTGCTGTCTGACCCCACCCAATCTCACTAAGCTCCTCCCAAACCCCTCCTCTGCTGTCTGACCCCACCCTTGACTATGCTCCTCCCAAACCCCTCCTGTGCTGTCTGACCCCACCCAATCTGCCCAGGCTCCTCCCCCTTCTTCTCTGAGCCCACCCAATCTGCACAGGCTCCTCCCCCTTTCTCCCCGACCCCACCCAATCTGCCCAGGCTCCTCCCCCTTCCTCTCTGACCCCACCCAATCTGCCCAGGCTCCTCCCCCTCTGACCCCACCCAATCTGACTAGGCTCCTCCCAAACCCCTCCTCTGCTGTCTGACCCCACCCAATCTGCTCAAGCTCCTCCCCCTTCCTCTCTGACCCCACCCAATCTGCCCAGGCTCCTCCCAAACCCCTCCTCTGCTGTCTGACCCCACCCAATCTGCTCAAGCTCCTCCCCCTCTAACCCCACCCAATCTGACTAGGCTCCTTCCAAACCCCTCCTCTGCTGTCTGACCCCACCCAATCTGCTCAAGCTCCTCCCCCTCTGACCCCACCCAATCTGACTAGGCTCCTCCCAAACCCCTCCTCTGCTGTCTGACCCCACCCAATCTGCCCAGGCTCCTCCCCCTTCCTCTCTGACCCCACCCTTGACTATGCTCCTCCCAAACCCCTCCTGTGCTGTCTGACCCCACCCAATCTGCCCAGGCTCCTCCCCCTTCTTCTCTGAGCCCACCCAATCTGCCCAGGCTCCTCCCCCTTCCTCCCCGACCCCACCCAATCTGCCCAGGCTCCTCCCCCTTCCTCTCTGACCCCACCCAATCTGCCCAGGCTCCTCCCCCTCTGACCCCACCCAATCTGACTAGGCTCCTCCCAAACCCCTCCTCTGCTGTCTGACCCCACCCAATCTGCTCAAGCTCCTCCCCCTCTAACCCCACCCAATCTGACTAGGCTCCTTCCAAACCCCTCCTCTGCTGTCTGACCCCACCCAATCTGCTCAAGCTCCTCCCCCTCTGACCCCACCCAATCTGACTAGGCTCCTCCCAAACCCCTCCTCTGCTGTCTGACCCCACCCAATCTGCCCAGGCTCCTCCCCCTTCCTCTCTGACCCCACCCAATCTGCCCAGGCTCCTCCCAAACCCCTCCTCTGCTGTCTGACCCCACCCAATCTGCCCAGGCTCCTCCCCTTCCTCTCTGACCCCACCCAATCTGACTAGGCTCCTCCCAAACCCCTCCTCTGCTGTCTGACCCCACCCAATCTGCCCAGGCTCCTCCCCCTTCCTCTCTGACCCCACCCTTGACTATGCTCCTCCCAAACCCCTCCTGTGCTGTCTGACCCCACCCAATCTGCCCAGGCTCCTCCCCCTTCTTCTCTGAGCCCACCCAATCTGCCCAGGCTCCTCCCCCTTCCTCCCCGACCCCACCCAATCTGCCCAGGCTCCTCCCCCTTCCTCTCTGACCCCACCCAATCTGCCCAGGCTCCTCCCCCTCTGACCCCACCCAATCTGACTAGGCTCCTCCCAAACCCCTCCTCTGCTGTCTGACCCCACCCAATCTGCTCAAGCTCCTCCCCCTTCCTCTCTGACCCCACCCAATCTGCCCAGGCTCCTCCCAAACCCCTCCTCTGCTGTCTGACCCCACCCAATCTGCTCAAGCTCCTCCCCCTCTGACCCCACCCAATCTGACTAGGCTACTCCCAAACCCCTCCTCTGCTGTCTGACCCCACCCAATCTGCCCAGGCTCCTCCCCTTCCTCTCTGACCCCCACCCAATTTGACTATGCTCCTCCCAAACCCCTCCTGTCTGACCCCACCCAATCTGCCCAGGCTCCTCCCCCTTCCTCCCCGACCCCACCCAATCTGCTCAGGCTCCTCCACCCTTCGTCTCTGACCCCACCCAATCTGCTCAGGCTCCTCCACCCTTCGTATCTGACCCCACCCAATCTGCCCAGGCTCCTCCCAAACCCCTCCTTTGCTGTCTGACCCCACCCAATCTGCCCAAGCTCCTCCCCCTTCCTCTCTGACCCCACCCAAACTGACTAGGCTCCTCCGAAACCCCTCCTCTGCTGTCTGACCCCACCCAATCTGCTCAAGCTCCTCCCCCTCTGACCCCACCCAATCTGACTAGGCTCCTCCCAAACCCCTCCTCTGCTGTCTGACCCCACCCAATCTGCCCAGGCTCCTCCCCCTTCCTCTCTGACCCCACCCAATCTGACTAGGCTCCTCCCAAACCCCTCCTCTGCTGTCTGACCCCACCCAATCTGCCCAGGCTCCTCCCCCTTCCTCTCTGACCCCACCCTTGACTATGCTCCTCCCAAACCCCTCCTGTGCTGTCTGACCCCACCCAATCTGCCCAGGCTCCTCCCCCTTCTTCTCTGAGCCCACCCAATCTGCCCAGGCTCCTCCCCCTTCCTCCCCGACCCCACCCAATCTGCCCAGGCTCCTCCCCCTTCCTCTCTGACCCCACCCAATCTGCCCAGGCTCCTCCCCCTCTGACCCCACCCAATCTGACTAGGCTCCTCCCAAACCCCTCCTCTGCTGTCTGACCCCACCCAATCTGCTCAAGCTCCTCCCCCTTCCTCTCTGACCCCACCCAATCTGCCCAGGCTCCTCCCAAACCCCTCCTCTGCTGTCTGACCCCACCCAATCTGCTCAAGCTCCTCCCCCTCTGACCCCACCCAATCTGACTAGGCTACTCCCAAACCCCTCCTCTGCTGTCTGACCCCACCCAATCTGCCCAGGCTCCTCCCCTTCCTCTCTGACCCCCACCCAATTTGACTATGCTCCTCCCAAACCCCTCCTGTCTGACCCCACCCAATCTGCCCAGGCTCCTCCCCCTTCCTCCCCGACCCCACCCAATCTGCTCAGGCTCCTCCACCCTTCGTCTCTGACCCCACCCAATCTGCTCAGGCTCCTCCACCCTTCGTATCTGACCCCACCCAATCTGCCCAGGCTCCTCCCAAACCCCTCCTTTGCTGTCTGACCCCACCCAATCTGCCCAAGCTCCTCCCCCTTCCTCTCTGACCCCACCCAAACTGACTAGGCTCTTCCCAAACCCCTCCTCTGCTGTCTGACCCCACCCTTTGGGTCCAGGCTCCACTTATACTCTTCCTCTCTGACCCCACCCAATCTGCCCAGGCTCCTCCCCCTTCCTCTCTGAGCCCACCCAATCTGACTAGGCTCCTCCGAAACCCCTCCTCTGCTCTCTGACCCCACCCATTCTGCCCAGGATCCTCCCCCTTCCTCTCTGACCCCACCCAATCTGCCCAGGCTCCTCCCCCTTCCTCTCTGACCCCCCCAATGTGACTAGGCTCCTCCTGAACCCCTCCTTTCTGACCACCCCCAATCTGACTACACACAACACCTGTTCCCTTTCTTTCACCTGTCTCTCTTCAGGCCACACCTATTTTACTTACCAACCTGCAATCCCTCATTCGCTAGGCATGATTCCACTCTTACACAACACACAGACACATTTTACTTACCAATTGGCCATTTAGGCCCACCTCCAACTTACCTCTGCTCTGCCACCATCAGTCACCTGGTGCCGAACCCGGGATTTGAACCCTGGTTGCCTGGATCGAAGGCAGGAACTTACCCACTGGACCACACTGGTTTCCATGTAAATAGCCTATCAAATTGTCCTTATGTCATGGTCATCCTTTTTATGTGCAATGGAAGCTGCAGGGAAGGACACCAAGGCCTGTATGTTGCTTATGGTTACTACTGCAATCCTCAAGACCACCAAGGAGCTATAGCTCAAAGGTAAGTCTTGTACCTTTGGTGGGGACAGCCCTCACAGGCCAGGGTTCGAACCTCGCCAATGCTGTAGAAGTATACCAAGGTGGGACATTTTCAAACAGTAATTTTTTTTTTTTTTTTGCTAAGTTTTTTTTTGGCAGGTTTGTCCAAACATTTCAAATGTTTTCCCTCATGACCTTCTACCAACCGCCCTATTTCTCAAGTAGGTGCAATAGGGACAAGGCCTTATCTTCCTTTATCAATGTCTTCATTCTTTGTCCTTTAAGTTTGGTGAATTGCAGAGTGCAATTGTGGTATTGGGGGTTATAACTGAGCACAAGAATGCAAGGAAGGTGCTACACTTATTGTAAAATAGGATGGATGATGGTGATTTTTCATTTTGGTGTGAGCCACTCGCTCAAATCAGGGGTTTGGTGCCAGTGAACTTGAATAGAAATAAAGGTCAAGTATGAACTCTGGCTAATGAAATGATGGGTTGAGTTTGAGGCAAGCTAGAGTCCATTTATTAGATGCAATAAGAAGCTAGAAAGATTGTTTTCTTTAAGAGACAGACAAGGGCAGAGTCAAGCCTTTGCTCTAGTAGGTCTGCATCATGCCTGCTGCAGGATGTGAAGGAATGGACCTCCACAGCAGTGCACTGTGCCAGACTGGGCTGCGCTGCGCTGGGCTGGGCTGGGCTGGGCTGGGCTGGGCCTTCCCTGGCACTGTGGATTTAATCACCCACCTCCTTCCTTTGAGGAACGCTCACGAACGCCCACGAACGCCCTTGTTCTGTTTACAGGCTGACAGCAGGCAATTTAGGACCCTGCTAAATGAGGGTGATGTCCCCATGTGCTTCCTTTGAGTGGCAAAATCCTTCGTCTAAGGCAGGTGGGCTTTTTAAAAATTTGGTTGAAGACCATATGTTGAAGGCGGTATCACGGCACAAGCCGCCGACCGTCTCAGAAGAAAGTATGCATGGGAGGACATTATTTGCATAGGACAGCCCTCTTCTCAGACCCATTCTTATGCTGCAGTTGCCATGAAGTGTTACTAGAGGGCAGCAGTATGAACAAAAGAGCACACTGAGGCTTTTCTTCTGCTTGCTGACATGATTCTTGTTCATGGTGGTCTTGCAGGGCCTAAGGAGTGAAGGACTGCGATGACTGAGGGGATGAGGAATGGCTGGCCTGTATTTGTGGTGAAGGGGGAATATTTGGAAGGTAAACAGCAAGATGAAAGCGTCAAAGTATATATGTTTGCTGAGTGATTGAGTCTGTGTGTCACTTGTCTCTTTGAAGGGACATGTGAGAAAGGAACAGCAGCACCATAGACTTCAGATGGGAGAGCAAGCAAGGATGAATATTTCCCTCAAATCCAAATACATACAGCACCTCAAAGATGACAAGTGCGATATGATGTTCTGCAATTGTAAGGATTTGCCATGTGTGGTGCATAAATATGCATGGTTAGTGAGGTTTTTCCCAGAATGTGAGTATCGTTAGGCTGGCAAATGTCAGGCACTACTTTGGGGGTATGAGGCCAAGAAAAAAATTGGGAAGTTTGATACAGTCATCTGTAGGATCGAAAGACACTGGGGAATCGTTACAGAGGGAGCCAGGCTGCACAAAATGTGGTAACAGTTGGACAGAAATCTTTAGCAGGGACTTTTGACTAGCCCCAATGTGGGACCAGGACCACAGCACCTCTGTGCCTCTAAAACGTATTTTGACCTCTGGACACCACCATCTCAATACCCCTCAAATGTTCCTTCCTGGTACCCCAGCTTTGGTAGTGCATCAACTAAGTTTCAATCATTTGAGTGACCACAAACACCCTTCCTATGTGCCTTCTATTTACATTCAGTCAGTAACCCAGCTGCTTCGTTCGCTGTTCAATCTCAAGCGACAGTTGGATGCACATTGCAGGGGTATACAGGCATTTACCGTAATGTACAGCCCCTCTCAGTACACCCAGACTACACTTCGTAAAATCATAAATGCCCAACAGTAAGGCCAGGCCTTTCCTCTGTAGTTCATAGCCAATGTAAGGAGGAAAAAATAAACTGAAGAGCATACCAAAATTCTCTACAGACACTGCCAATCCTCACACTTCTGCCTATTTGCATGCCGAGGTTATTCACTATGACCCACCAAACCAATTGCCAACAGTAGCCTCTCCCTGCCTCATTCGTATGCTCCGATGCCACCTTTATTTAGCAATTGTTAGTGCTCTAGGATTTCGTAGCGCGATTCGCTATAGCCTCTGTTTTCAACAGAAATGTCCTAAAGGTACCTATACCAATCTGCAGGGTGGGGAGGAGGGGGGCTGCTGCTGCTGGCAGTAAAATGTTGGGGCACCCAACCTGCAAAAATACAGCCACATGCTCCTTGTTGTACCTTTCAATACAATAACTGCAGCAGAATCGTATGGTCACCCCTGTTGGTAAAAGAAACTGTCAAACAGCCTTTTGACGCCCCCTCTCCCCCGTTGCCCCTAACCAGTTGGGGTACACCCCATGAGGGAGGATCAGAGCAATAAAAACTAATGGTAGCCCCCCAAAAAGTACATAGAAGCCATGCCGTTCTGTGCACCTCATCGCCCTTCACGTTGCGCCCAAGCACCTTTTAATACTGCTCCCCCAAATTTTGACTGCCCCCTCCCAACAGAAATCAGAGAGTATAAGGGGTGCATTAAAAAAGTTTTTGCAGTTCCCCACCATAAGTCAGGATCCCTTCATAGTCGCTCAGTACCTACGCCTATTCCTCTGCTGTCTTTCCCCACCGAATCTCACTAAGCGCCTCCCAAACCCCTCCTCTGCTGTCTGACCCCACCCAATCTGCCCAGGCTCCTCCCCCTTCCTCTCTGACCCCACCCAATCTGACTAGGCTCCTCCCAAACCCCTCCTCTGCTGTCTGACCCCACCCAATCTGCCCAAGCTCCTCCCCCTTCCTCTCTGACACCACCCAATCTGACTAGGCTCCTCCCAAACCCCTCCTCTGCTGTCTGACCCCACCCTTTGCGTCCAGGCTCCACCTATACTCCTCCTCTCTGACCCCACCCAATCTGCCCAGGCTCCTCCCCCTTCCTCTCTGAGCCCACCCAATCTGACTAGGCTCCTCCGAAACCCCTCCTCTGCTCTCTGACCCCCCCCATTCTGCCCAGGCTCTTCCCCCTTCCTCTCTGGCCCCACCCAATCTGCCCAGGCTCCTCCCCCTTCCTCTCTGACCCCCCCCCAATGTGACTAGGCTCCTCCTGAACCCCTCCTCTCTGACCACCCCCAATCTGACTACACACAACACCTGTTCCCTTTCTTTCACCTGTCTCTCTTCAGGCCACACCTATTTTACTTACCAACCAATCTGCAATCCCTCATTTGCTAGGCATGATTCCACTCTTACAGGCATTTACCGTAATGTACAGCCCCTCTCAGTACACCTAGACTACACTTCGTAAAATCATAAATACATGTTTTGCCCAACAGTAAGGCCAGGCCTATCCTCTGTAGTTCATAGCCAATGTAAGGAGGAAAAAATAAACTGAAGAGCATGCCAAAATTCTCTACAGACACTGCCAATCCTCACACATTTTGCTTACCAATTGGCCATTTAGGCCCACCTCCAATTTACCTCTGCTCTGCCACCATCAGTCACCTGGTGTCGAACCCAGGATTTGAACCCTGGTTGCCTGGATCGAAGGCAGGAACTTACCCACTGGACCACACTGGTTTCCATGTAAATAGCCTATCAAATTGTCCTTATGTCATGGTCATCCTTTTTATGTGCAATGGAAGCTGCAGGGAAGGACACCAAGGCCTGTATGTTGCTTATAGTTACTACTGCAATCCTCAAGACCACCAAGGAGCTATAGCTCAAAGGTAAGTCTTGTACCTTTGGAGGGGACAGCCCTCACAGGCCTGGGTTCGAATCCTGCCAATGCTGTAGAAGTATACCAAAGTGGGAAATTTTCAAACAGTAAATTTTTTTTTTTTTGCTAAGTTTTTTTGGGCAGGTTTGTCCAAACATTTCAAATGTTTTCCCTCATGACCTTCTACCAACCGCCCTATTTCTCAAGTAGGTGCAATAGGGACAAGGCCTTATCTTCCTTTATCAATGTCTTCATTCTTTGTCCTTTAAGTTTGGTGAATTGCAGAGTGCAATTGTGGTATTGGGGGTTATAACTGAGCACAAGAATGCAAGGAAGGTGCTACACTTATTGTAAAATAGGATGGATGATGGTGATTTTTCATTTTCGTGTGAGCCACTCGCTCAAATCAGGGGTTTGGTGCCAGTGAACTTCAATAGAAATAAAGGTCAAGTATGAACTCTGGCTAATGAAATGATGGGTTGAGTTTGAGGCAAGCTAGAGTCCATTTATTAGATGCAATAAGAAGCTAGAAAGATTGTTTCCTTTAACACCTTGAACGCTATGGGGATTTTTCTCCTGTGCTGGGAATCCGCAGATACCACTTTACATGAAGAGCTGGGCTCGTCATCAGCGTAGCAGGAGGCTACTGCATGACGAGCCCAGCTCGTCATGAGCGTCGAAGGGGTTAAGAGACAGACAAGGGCAGAGTCAAGCCTTTGCTCTAGTAGGTCTGCATCATGCCTGCTGCAGGATGTGAAGGAATGGACCTCCACAGCAGTGCGCTGTGCCAGACTGGGCTGCGCTGGGCTGGGCTGGGCTGGGCCTGCCCTGGCACTGTGGATTTAATCACCCACCTCCTTCCTTTGAGGAACGCTCATGAACGCCCTTGTTCTGTTTACAGGCTGACTGCAGGCAATTTAGGACCCTGCTAAATGAGGGTGTTGTCCCCATGTGCTTCCTTTGAGTGGCAAAATCCTTCATCTAAGGCAGGTGGGCTTTTTAAAAATTTGGTTGAAGACCATATGTTGAAGGCGGTATCACGGCACAAGCCGCCGACCGTCTCAGAAGAAAGTATGCATGGGAGGACATTATTTGCATAGGACAGCCCTCTTCTCAGACCCATTCTTATGCTGCAGTTGCCATCAAGTGTTACTAGAGGGCAGCAGTATGAACAAAAGAGCACACTGAGGCTTTTCTTCTGCTTGCTGACATGATTCTTGTTCATGGTGGTCTTGCAGGGCCTAAGGAGTGAAGGACTGTGATGACTGAGGGGATGAGGAATGGCTGGCCTGTATTTGTGGTGAAGGGGGAATATTTGGAAGGTAAACAGCAAGATGAAAGCGTCAAAGTATATATGTTTGCTGAGTGATTGAGTCTGTGTGTCACTTGTCTCTTTGAAGGGACATGTGAGAAAGGAACAGCAGCACCATAGACTTCAGATGGGAGAGCAAGCAAGGATGAATATTTCCCTCAAATCCAAATACATACAGCACCTCAAAGATGACAAGTGCGATATGATGTTCTGCAATTGTAAGGATTTGCCATGTGTGGTGCATAAATATGCATGGTTAGTGAGGTTTTTCCCAGAATGTGAGTATCGTTAGGCTGGCAAATGTCAGGCACTACTTTGGGGGTATGAGGCCAAGAAAAAAATTGGGAAGTTTGATACAGTCATCTGTAGGATCGAAAGACACTGGGGAATCGTTACAGAGGGAGCCAGGCTGCACAAAATGTGGTAACAGTTGGACAGAAATCTTTAGCAGGGACTTTTGACTACCCCCAATGTGGGACCAGGACCACAGCACCTCTGTGCCTCTAAAACGTATTTTGACCTCTGGACACCACCATCTCAATACCCCTCAAATGTTCCTTCCTGGTACCCCAGCTTTGGTAGTGCATCAACTAAGTTTCAATCATTTGAGTGACCACAAACACCCTTCCTATGTGCCTTCTATTTACATTCAGTCAGTAACCCAGCTGCTTCGTTCGCTGTTCAATCTCAAGCGACAGTTGGATGCACATTGCAGGGGTATACAGGCATTTACCGTAATGTACAGCCCCTCTCAGTACACCCAGACTACACTTCGTAAAATCATAAATGCCCAACAGTAAGGCCAGGCCTTTCCTCTGTAGTTCATAGCCAATGTAAGGAGGAAAAAATAAACTGAAGAGCATACCAAAATTCTCTACAGACACTGCCAATCCTCACACTTCTGCCTATTTGCATGCCGAGGTTATTCACTATGACCCACCAAACCAATTGCCAACAGTAGCCTCTCCCTGCCTCATTCGTATGCTCCGATGCCACCTTTATTTAGCAATTGTTAGTGCTCTAGGATTTCGTAGCGCGATTCGCTATAGCCTCTGTTTTCAACAGAAATGTCCTAAAGGTACCTATACCAATCTGCAGGGTGGGGAGGAGGGGGACTGCTGCTGCTGGCAGTAAAATGTTGGGGCACCCAACCTGCAAAAATACAGCCACATGCTCCTTGTTGTACCTTTCAATACAATAACTGCAGCAGAATCGTATGGTCACCCCTGTTGGTAAAAGAAACTGTCAAACAGCCTTTTGACGCCCCCTCTCCCCCGTTGCCCCTAACCAGTTGGGGTACACCCCATGAGGGAGGATCAGAGCAATAAAAACTAATGGTAGCCCCCCAAAAAGTACATAGAAGCCATGCCGTTCTGTGCACCTCATCGCCCTTCACGTTGCGCCCAAGCACCTTTTAATACTGCTCCCCCAAATTTTGACTGCCCCCTCCCAACAGAAATCAGAGAGTATAAGGGGTGCATTAAAAAAGTTTTTGCAGTTCCCCACCATAAGTCAGGATCCCTTCATAGTCGCTCAGTACCTACGCCTATTCCTCTGCTGTCTTTCCCCACCGAATCTCACTAAGCGCCTCCCAAACCCCTCCTCTGCTGTCTGACCCCACCCAATCTGCCCAGGCTCCTCCCCCTTCCTCTCTGACCCCACCCAATCTGACTAGGCTCCTCCCAAACCCCTCCTCTGCTGTCTGACCCCACCCAATCTGCCCAAGCTCCTCCCCCTTCCTCTCTGACCCCACCCAATCTGACTAGGCTCCTCCCAAACCCCTCCTCTGCTGTCTGACCCCACCCTTTGTGTCCAGGCTCCACCTATACTCCTCCTCTCTGACCCCACCCAATCTGCCCAGGCTCCTCCCCCTTCCTCTCTGAGCCCACCCAATCTGACTAGGCTCCTCCGAAACCCCTCCTCTGCTCTCTGACCCCACCCATTCTGCCCAGGCTCCTCCCCCTTCCTCTCTGGCCCCACCCAATCTGCCCAGGCTCCTCCCCCTTCCTCTCTGACCCCCCCCCAATGTGACTAGGCTCCTCCTGAACCCCTCCTCTCTGACCACCCCCAATCTGACTACACACAACACCTGTTCCCTTTCTTTCACCTGTCTCTCTTCAGGCCACACCTATTTTACTTACCAACCAATCTGCAATCCCTCAATCGCTAGGCATGATTCCACTCTTACAGGCATTTACCGTAATGTACAGCCCCTCTCAGTACACCTAGACTACACTTCGTAAAATCATAAATACATGTTTTGCCCAACAGTAAGGCCAGGCCTATCCTCTGTAGTTCATAGCCAATGTAAGGAGGAAAAAATAAACTGAAGAGCATGCCAAAATTCTCTACAGACACTGCCAATCCTCACACATTTTACTTACCAATTGGCCATTTAGGCCCACCTCCAATTTACCTCTGCTCTGCCACCATCAGTCACCTGGTGTCGAACCCGGGATTTGAACCCTGGTTGCCTGGATCGAAGGCAGGAACTTACCCACTGGACCACACTGGTTTCCATGTAAATAGCCTATCAAATTGTCCTTATGTCATGGTCATCCTTTTTATGTGCAATGGAAGCTGCAGGGAAGGACACCAAGGCCTGTATGTTGCTTATAGTTACTACTGCAATCCTCAAGACCACCAAGGAGCTATAGCTCAAAGGTAAGTCTTGTACCTTTGGAGGGGACAGCCCTCACAGGCCTGGGTTCGAATCCTGCCAATGCTGTAGAAGTATACCAAAGTGGGAAATTTTCAAACAGTAAATTTTTTTTTTTTTGCTAAGTTTTTTTTTGGCAGGTTTGTCCAAACATTTCAAATGTTTTACCTCATGACCTTCTACCAACCGCCCTATTTCTCAAGTAGGTGCAATAGGGACAAGGCCTTATCTTCCTTTATCAATGTCTTCATTCTTTGTCCTTTAAGTTTGGTGAATTGCAGAGTGCAATTGTGGTATTGGGGGTTATAACTGAGCACAAGAATGCAAGGAAGGTGCTACACTTATTGTAAAATAGGATGGATGATGGTGATTTTTCATTTTGGTGTGAGCCACTCGCTCAAATCAGGGGTTTGGTGCCAGTGAACTTCAATAGAAATAAAGGTCAAGTATGAACTCTGGCTAATGAAATGATGGGTTGAGTTTGAGGCAAGCTAGAGTCCATTTATTAGATGCAATAAGAAGCTAGAAAGATTGTTTCCTTTAACACCTTGAACGCTATGGGGATTTTTCTCCTGTGCTGGGAATCCGCAGATACCACTTTACATGAAGAGCTGGGCTCGTCATCAGCGTAGCAGGAGGCTACTGCATGACGAGCCCAGCTCGTCATGAGCGTCGAAGGGGTTAAGAGACAGACAAGGGCAGAGTCAAGCCTTTGCTCTAGTAGGTCTGCATCATGCCTGCTGCAGGATGTGAAGGAATGGACCTCCACAGCAGTGCGCTGTGCCAGACTGGGCTGCGCTGGGCTGGGCTGGGCTGGGCCTGCCCTGGCACTGTGGATTTAATCACCCACCTCCTTCCTTTGAGGAACGCTCATGAACGCCCTTGTTCTGTTTACAGGCTGACTGCAGGCAATTTAGGACCCTGCTAAATGAGGGTGTTGTCCCCATGTGCTTCCTTTGAGTGGCAAAATCCTTCATCTAAGGCAGGTGGGCTTTTTAAAAATTTGGTTGAAGACCATATGTTGAAGGCGGTATCACGGCACAAGCCGCCGACCGTCTCAGAAGAAAGTATGCATGGGAGGACATTATTTGCATAGGACAGCCCTCTTCTCAGACCCATTCTTATGCTGCAGTTGCCATGAAGTGTTACTAGAGGGCAGCAGTATGAACAAAAGTGCACACTGAGGCTTTTCTTCTGCTTGCTGACATGATTCTTGTTCATGGTGGTCTTGCAGGGCCTAAGGAGTGAAGGACTGCGATGACTGAGGGGATGAGGAATGGCTGGCCTGTATTTGTGGTGAAGGGGGAATATTTGGAAGGTAAACAGCAAGATGAAAGCGTCAAAGTATATATGTTTGCTGAGTGATTGAGTCTGTGTGTCACTTGTCTCTTTGAAGGGACATGTGAGAAAGGAACAGCAGCACCATAGACTTCAGATGGGAGAGCAAGCAAGGATGACTATTTCCCTCAAATCCAAATACATACAGCACCTCAAAGATGACAAGTGCGATATGATGTTCTGCAATTGTTAGGATTTGCCATGTGTGGTGCATAAATATGCATGGTTAGTGAGGTTTTTCCCAGAATGTGAGTATCGTTAGGCTGGCAAATGTCAGGCACTACTTTGGGGGTATGAGGCCAAGAAAAAAATTGGGATGTTTGATACAGTCATCTGTAGGATCGAAAGACACTAGGGAATCGTTACAGAGGGAGCCAGGCTGCACAAAATGTGGTAACAGTTGGACAGAAATCTTTAGCAGGGACTTTTGACAACCCCCAATGTGGGACCAGGACCACAGCACCTCTGTGCCTCTAAAACGTATTTTGACCTCTGGACACCACCATCTCAATACCCCTCAAATGTTCCTTCCTGGTACCCCAGCTTTGGTAGTGCATCAACTAGGTTTCAATCATTTGAGTGACCACAAACACCCTTCCCATGTGCCTTCTATTTACATTCAGTCAGTAACCCAGCTGCTTCGTTCGCTGTTCAATCTCAAGCGACAGTTGGATGCACATTGCAGGGGTATACAGGCATTTACCGTAATGTACATCCCCTCTCAGTACACCCAGACTACACTTCGTAAAATCATAAATACATGTTTTGCCCAACAGTAAGGCCAGGCCTTTCCTCTGTAGTTCATAGCCAATGTAAGGAGGGAAAAATAAACTGAAGAGCATGCCAAAATTCTCTACAGACACTGCCAATCCTCACACTTCTGCCTATTTGCATGCCGAGGTTATTCACTATGACCCACCAAACCAATTGCCAACAGTAGCCTCTCCCTGCCTCATTCGTATGCTCCGATGCCACCTTTATTTAGCAATTGTTAGTGCTCTAGGATTTCGTAGCGCGATTCGCTATAGCCTCTGTTTTCAACAGAAATGTCCTAAAGGTACCTATACCAATCTGCAGGGTGGGGAGGAGGGGGGCTGCTGCTGCTGGCAGTAAAATGTTGGGGCACCCCACCTGCAAAAATACAGCCACATGCTCCTTGTTGTACCTTTCAATACAATAACTGCAGCAGAATCGTATGGTTACCCCTGTTGGTAAATGTAACTGTCAAACAGCCTTTTGCCACCCCCTCTCCCCCGTTGCCCCTAACCAGTTGGGGTACACCCCATGAGGGAGGATCAGAGCAATACAAACTAATGGTAGCCCCCCAAAAAGTACCTAGAAGCCATGCCGTTCTGTGCACCTCATCGCCCTTCACGTTGCGCCCAAGCACCTTTTAATACTGCTCCCCCAAATTTTGACTGCCCCCTCCCAACAGAAATCAGAGAGTATAAGGGGTGCATTAAAAAAGTTTTTGCAGTTCCCCACCATAAGTCAGGATCCCTTCATAGTCCCTCAGTACCTACGCCTATTCCTCTGCTGTCTGACCCCACCCAATCTCACTAAGCTCCTCCCAAACCCCTCCTCTGCTGTCTGACCCCACCCAATCTGCCCAGGCTCCTCCCCCTTCCTCTCTGACCCCACCCAATCTGACTAGGCTCCTCCCAAACCCCTCCTCTGCTGTCTGACCCCACCCTTTCCGTCCAGGCTCCTTCTATACTCCTCCTCTCTGACCCCACCAAATCTGCCCAGGCTCCTCCCCCTTCCTCTCTGACCCCACCCAATCTGACTAGGCTCCTCCGAAACCCCTCCTCTGCTGTCTGACCCCACCCTTTCTGTCCAGGCTCCTCCTATACTCCTCCTCTCTGACCCCACCAAATCTGCCCAAGCTCCTCCCCCTTCCTCTCTAACCCCACCCAATCTGACTAGGCTCCTCCCAAACCCCTCCTCTGCTGTCTGACCCCACCCAATCTGCCCAGGCTCCTCCCCCTTCCTCTCTGAGCCCACCCAATCTGCCCAGGCTCCTCCCCCTTCCTCTCTGACCCCACCCAATTTGACTAGGCTCCTCCCAAACCCCTCCTCTGCTGTCTGACCCCACCCAATCTGCCCAGGCTCCTCCCCCTTCCTCTCTGAGCCCACCCAATCTCACTAGGCTCCTCCCAAACCCCTCCTCTGCTGTCTGACCCCACCCAATCTGCCCAGGGTCCTCCCTCTTCCTCTCTGACCCCACCCAATCTGACTAGGCTCCTCCCAAAAACCTCCTCTGCTGTCTGACCCCACCCTTTCTGTCCAGGCTCCACCTGTACTCCTCCTCTCTGACCCCACCCAATCTGCCCAGGCTCCTCCCCTTCCTCTCTGACCCCACCCAATCTGACTAGGCTCCTCCCAAACCCCTCCTCCGCTGTCTGACCCCACCCTTTCTGTCCAGGCTCCACTTATACTCCTCCTCTCTGACCCCACCCAATCTGCTCAGGCTCCTCCCCCTTCCTCTCTAACCCCACCCAATCTGACTAGGCTCCTCCCAAACCCCTCCTCTGCTGTCTGACCCCACCCTTTCTGTCCAGGCTCCTCCTATACTCCTCCTCTCTGACCCCACCAAATCTGCCCAGGCTCCTCCCCCTTCCTCTCTGACCCCACCCAATCTGCTCAAGCTCCTCCCCCTTCCTCTCTAACCCCACCCAATCTGACTAGGCTCCTCCCAAAACCCTCCTCTGCTGTCTGACCCCACCCAATCTGCCCAGGCTCCTCCCACTTCCTCTCTGAGCCCACCCAATCTGCCCAGGCTCCTCCCCTTCCTCTCTGACCCCACCCAATTTGACTAGGCTCCTCCCAAACCCCTCCTCTGCTGTCTGACCCCACCCAATCTGCCCAGGCTCCTCCCCCTTCCTCTCTGAGCCCACCCAATCTGACTAGGCTCCTCCCAAACCCCTCCTCTGCTGTCTGAACCCACCCAATCTCACTAAGCTCCTCCCAAACCCCTCCTCTGCTGTCTGACCCCACCCAATCTGCCCAGGCTCCTCCCCCTTCCTCTCTGACCCCACCCAATCTGCTCAAGCTCCTCCCCCTTCCTCTCTAACCCCACCCAATCTGACTAGGCTCCTCCCAAACCCCTCCTCTGCTGTCTGACCCCACCCAATCTGCCCAGGCTCCTCCCCCTTCCTCTCTGAGCCCACCCAATCTGCCCAGGCTCCTCCCCTTCCTCTCTGACCCCACCCAATTTGACTATGCTCCTCCCAAACCCCTCCTCTGCTGTCTGACCCCACCCAATCTGCCCAGGCTCCTCCCCCTTCCTCTCTGAGCCCACCCAATCTGCCCAGGCTCCTCCCCCTTCCTCTCTGAGCTCACCCAATCTGACTAGGCTCCTCCCAAACCCCTCCTCTGCTGTCTGACCCCACCCAATCTCACTAAGCTCCTCCCAAACCCCTCCTCTGCTGTCTGACCCCACCCAATCTGCCCAGGCTCCTCCCCCTTCCTCTCTGACCCCACCCTTTCTGTCCAGGCTCCTCCTATACTCCTCCTCTCTGACCCCACCAAATCTGCCCAGGCTCCTCCCCCTTCCTCTCTGACCCCACCCAATCTGCTCAAGCTCCTCCCCCTTCCTCTCTAACCCCACCCAATCTGACTAGGCTCCTCCCAAAACCCTCCTCTGCTGTCTGACCCCACCCAATCTGCCCAGGCTCCTCCCACTTCCTCTCTGAGCCCACCCAATCTGCCCAGGCTCCTCCCCCTTCCTCTCTGACCCCACCCAATTTGACTAGGCTCCTCCCAAACCCCTCCTCTGCTGTCTGACCCCACCCAATCTGCCCAGGCTCCTTCCCCTTCCTCTCTGAACCCACCCAATCTGACTAGGCTCCTCCCAAACCCCTCCTCTGCTGTCTGACCCCACCCAATCTCACTAAGCTCCTCCCAAACCCCTCCTCTGCTGTCTGACCCCACCCAATCTGCCCAGGCTCCTCCCCCTTCCTCTCTGACCCCACCCAATCTGCTCAAGCTCCTCCCCCTTCCTCTCTAACCCCACCCAATCTGACTAGGCTCCTCCCAAACCCCTCCTCTGCTGTCTGACCCCACCCAATCTGCCCAGGCTCCTCCCCCTTCCTCTCTGAGCCCACCCAATCTGCCCAGGCTCCTCCCCCTTCCTCTCTGACCCCACCCAATCTGACTATGCTCCTCCCAAACCCCTCCTCTGCTGTCTGACCCCACCCAATCTGCCCAGGCTCCTCCCCCTTCCTCTCTGAGCCCACCCAATCTGCCCAGGCTCCTCCCCCTTCCTCTCTGAGCCCACCCAATCTGACTAGGCTCCTCCCAAACCCCTCCTCTGCTGTCTGACCCCACCCAATCTCACTAAGCTCCTCCCAAACCCCTCCTCTGCTGTCTGACCCCACCCAATCTGCCCAGGCTCCTCCCCCTTCCTCTCTGACCCCACCCAATCTGACTAGGCTCCTCCCAAACCCCTCCTCTGCTGTCTGACCCCACCCTTTCTGTCCAGGCTCCACCAATACTCCTCCTCTCTGACCCCACCCAATCTGCCCAGGCTCCTCCCCTTCCTCTCTGACCCCACCCAATCTGACTAGGCTCCTCCCAAACCCCTCCTCTGCTGTCTGACCCCACCCTTTCTGTCCAGGCTCCACCTATACTCCTCCTCTCTGACCCCACCCAATCTGCCCAGGCTCCTCCCCTTCCTCTCTGACCCCACCCAATCTGACTAGGCTCCTCCCAAACCCCTCCTCTGCTGTCTGACCCCATCCAATCTGCCCAGGCTCCTCCCCCTTCCTCTCTGACCCCACCCAATCTGACTAGGCTCCTCCCAAACCCCTCCTCTGCTGTCTGACCCCACCCTTTCTGTCCAGGCTCCACCTATACTCCTCCTCTCTGACCCCACCCAATCTGCCCAGGCTCCTCCCCTTCCTCTCTGACCCCACCCAATCTGACTAGGCTCCTCCCAAACCCCTCCTCTGCTGTCTGACCCCACCCTTTCTGTCCAGGCTCCACCTATACTCCTCCTCTCTGACCCCACCCAATCTGCTCAGGCTCCTCCCCCTTCCTCTCTAACCCCACCCAATCTGACTAGGCTCCTCCCAAACCCCTCCTCTGCTGTCTGACCCCACCCTTTCTGTCCAGGCTCCTCCTATACTCCTCCTCTCTGACCTCACCAAATCTGCCCAGGCTCATCCCCCTTCCTCTCTGACCCCACCCAATCTGCTCAAGCTCCTCCCCCTTCCTCTCTAACCCCGCCCAATCTGACTAGGCTCCTCCCAAATCCCTCCTCTGCTGTCTGACCCCACCAAATCTGCCCAGGCTCCTCCCCCTTCCTCTCTGACCCCACCCAATCTGCTCAAGCTCCTCCCCCTTCCCCTCTAACCCCACCCAATCTGACTAGGCTCCTCCCAAATCCCTCCTCTGCTGTCTGACCCCACCCAATCCGCCCAGGCTCCTCCCCCTTCCTCTCTGAGCCCACCCAATCTGCCCAGGCTCCTCCCCCTTCCTCTCTGACCCCACCCAATTTGACTAGGCTCCTCCCAAACCCCTCCTCTGCTGTCTGACCCCACCCAATCTGCCCAGGCTCCTCCCCCTTCCTCTCTGAGCCCACCCAATCTGACTAGGCTCCTCCCAAACCCCTCCTCTGCTGTCTGACCCCACCCTTTCTGTCCAGGCTCCACCTATACTCCTCCTCTCTGACCCCACCCAATCTGTCCAGGCTCCTCCCATTCCTCTCTGAGCCCTCCCAATCTGACTAGGCTCCTCCCAAACCCCTCCTCTGCTGTCTGACCCCACCCTTTCTGTCCAGGCTCCACCTATACTCCTCCTCTCTGACCCCACCCAATCTGCCCAGGCTCCTCCCCTTCCTCTCTGACCCCACCCAATCTGACTAGGCTCCTCCCAAACCCCTCCTCTGCTGTCTGACCCCACCCAATCTCACTAAGCTCCTCCCAAACCCCTCCTCTGCTGTCTGACCCCACCCAATCTGCCCAGGCTCCTCCCCCTTTCTCTCTGACCCCACCCAATTTGACTAGGCTCCTCCCAAACCCCTCCTCTGCTGTCTGACCCCACCCTTTCTGTCCAGGCTCCTCCTATACTCCTCCTCTCTGACCCCACCAAATCTGCCCAGGCTCCTCCCCCTTCCTCTCTGACCCCACCCAATCTGCTCAAGCTCCTCCCCCTTCCTCTCTAACCCCACCCAATCTGACTAGGCTCCTCCCAAACCCCTCCTCTGCTGTCTGACCCCACCCAATCTGCCCAGGCTCCTCCCCCTTCCTCTCTGACCCCACCCTTGACTATGCTCCTCCCAAACCCCTCCTGTGCTGTCTGACCCCACCCAATCTGCCCAGGCTCCTCCCCCTTCTTCTCTGAGCCCACCCAATCTGCCCAGGCTCCTCCCCCTTCCTCCCCGACCCCACCCAATCTGCTCAGGCTCCTCCCCCTTCCTCTCTGACCCCACCCAATCTGCCCAGGTTCCTCCCAAACCCCTCCTTTGCTGTCTGACCCCACCTAATCTGCCCAAGCTCCTCCCCCTTCCTCTCTGACCCCACCCAATCTGACTAGGCTCCTCCCAAACCCCTCCTCTGCTGTCTGACCCCACCCAATCTGCCCAGGCTCCTCCCCCTTCCTCTCTGACCCCACCCAATCTGCTCAAGCTCCTCCCCCTTCCTCTCTGACCCCACCCAATCTGCCCAGGCTCCTCCCAAACCCCTCCTCTGCTGTCTGACCCCACCCAACCTGCCCAGGCTCCTCCCCCTTCCTCTCTGACCCCACCCAATCTGCTCAAGCTCCTCCCCCTCTAACCCCACCCAATCTGACTAGGCTCCTCCCAAACCCCTCCTCTGCTGTCTGACCCCACCCAATCTGCCCAGGCTCCTCCCCCTTCCTCTCTGACCCCACCCAATCTGCTCAAGCTCCTCCCCCTCTGACCCCACCCAATCTGACTAGGCTCCTCCCAAACCCCTCCTCTGCTGTCTGACCCCACCCAATCTGCCCAGGCTCCTCCCCTTCCTCTCTGACCCCACCCAATCTCACTAAGCTCCTCCCAAACCCCTCCTCTGCTGTCTGACCCCACCCAATCTGCCCAGGCTCCTCCCCCTTCCTCTCTGACCCCACCCAATCTGCTCAAGCTCCTCCCCCTCTAACCCCACCCAATCTGACTAGGCTCCTCCCAAACCCCTCCTCTGCTGTCTGACCCCACCCAATCTGCCCAGGCTCCTCCCCCTTTCTCTCTGACCCCACCCAATTTGACTAGGCTCCTCCCAAACCTCTCCTCTGCTGTCTGACCCCACCCTTTCTGTCCAGGCTCCTCCTATACTCCTCCTCTCTGACCCCACCCAATCTGCCCAGGCTCCTCCCCCTTCCTCTCTGAGACCACCCAATCTGACTAGGCTCCTCCGAAACCCCTCCTATACTCCTCCTCTCTGACCCCACCCATTCTGCCCAGGCTCCTCCCCCTTCCTCTCTGGCCCCACCCAATCTGCCCAGGCTCCTCCCCCTTCCTCTCTGACCCCCCCCAATGTGACTAGGCTCCTCCTGAACCCCTCCTCTCTGACCACCCCCAATCTGACTACACACAACACCTTTTCCCTTTCTTTCACCTGTCTCTCTTCAGGCCACACCTATTTTACTTACCAACCAATCTGCAATCCCTCATTCGCTAGGCATGATTCCACTCTTACAGGCATTTACCGTAATGTACAGCCCCTCTCAGTACACCCAGACTACACTTCGTAAAATCATAAATACATGTTTTGCCCAACAGTAAGGCCAGGCCTATCCTCTGTAGTTCATAGCCAATGTAAGGAGGAAAAAATAAACTGAAGAGCATGCCAAAATTCTCTACAGACACTGCCAATCCTCACACATTTTACTTACCAATTGGCCATTTAGGCCCACCTCCAATTTACCTCTGCTCTGCCACCATCAGTCACCTGGTGTCGAACCCGGGATTTGAACCCTGGTTGCCTGGATCGAAGGCAGGAACTTACCCACTGGACCACACTGGTTTCCATGTAAATAGCCTATCAAATTGTCCTTATGTCATGGTCATCCTTTTTATGTGCAATGGAAGCTGCAGGGAAGGACACCAAGGCCTGTATGTTGCTTATAGTTACTACTGCAATCCTCAAGACCACCAAGGAGCTATAGCTCAAAGGTAAGTCTTGTACCTTTGGTGGGGACAGCCCTCACAGGCCTGGGTTCGAATCCTGCCAATGCTGTAGAAGTATACCAAAGTGGGAAATTTTCAAACAGTAAATTTTTTTTTTTTTTGCTAAGTTTTTTTTGGGCAGGTTTGTCCAAACATTTCAAATGTTTTCCCTCATGACCTTCTACCAACCGCCCTATTTCTCAAGTAGGTGCAATAGGGACAAGGCCTTATCTTCCTTTATCAATGTCTTCATTCTTTGTCCTTTAAGTTTGGTGAATTGCAGAGTGCAATTGTGGTATTGGGGGTTATAACTGAGCACAAGAATGCAAGGAAGGTGCTACACTTATTGTAAAATAGGATGGATGATGGTGATTTTTCATTTTGGTGTGAGCCACTCGCTCAAATCAGGGGTTTGGTGCCAGTGAACTTGAATAGAAATAAAGGTCAAGTATGAACTCTGGCTAATGAAATGATGGGTTGAGTTTGAGGCAAGCTAGAGTCCATTTATTAGATGCAATAAGAAGCTAGAAAGATTGTTTCCTTTAAGAGACAGACAAGGGCAGAGTCAAGCCTTTGCTCTAGTAGGTCTGCATCATGCCTGCTGCAGGATGTGAAGGAATGGACCTCCACAGCAGTGCGCTGTGCCAGACTGGGCTGCGCTGGGCTGGGCTGGGCCTTCCCTGGCACTGTGGATTTAATCACCCACCTCCTTCCTTTGAGGAACGCTCACGAACGCCCTTGTTCTGTTTACAGGCTGACAGCAGGCAATTTAAGACCCTGCTAAATGAGGCAAGCTAGAGTCCATTTATTAGATGCAATAAGAAGCTAGAAAGATTGTTTCCTTTAACACCTTGAACGCTATGGGGATTTTTCTCCTGTGCTGGGAATCCGCAGATACCACTTTACATGAAGAGCTGGGCTCGTCATCAGCGTAGCAGGAGGCTACTGCATGACGAGCCCAGCTCGTCATGAGCGTCGAAGGGGTTAAGAGACAGACAAGGGCAGAGTCAAGCCTTTGCTCTAGTAGGTCTGCATCATGCCTGCTGCAGGATGTGATGGAATGGACCTCCACAGCAGTGCGCTGTGCTAGACTGGGCTGCGCTGGGCTGGGCTGGGCTGGGCTGGGCTGGGCTGGGCCTGCCCTGGCACTGTGGATTTAATCACCCACCTCCTTCCTTTGAGGAACGCTCATGAACGCCCTTGTTCTGTTTACAGGCTGACTGCAGGCAATTTAGGACCCTGCTAAATGAGGGTGTTGTCCCCATGTGCTTCCTTTGAGTGGCAAAATCCTTCATCTAAGGCAGGTGGGCTTTTTAAAAATTTGGTTGAAGACCATATGTTGAAGGCGGTATCACGGCACAAGCCGCCGACCGTCTCAGAAGAAAGTATGCATGGGAGGACATTATTTGCATAGGACAGCCCTCTTCTCAGACCCATTCTTATGCTGCAGTTGCCATGAAGTGTTACTAGAGGGCAGCAGTATGAACAAAAGAGCACACTGAGGCTTTTCTTCTGCTTGCTGACATGATTCTTGTTCATGGTGGTCTTGCAGGGCCTAAGGAGTGAAGGACTGCGATGACTGAGGGGATGAGGAATGGCTGGCCTGTATTTGTGGTGAAGGGGGAATATTTGGAAGGTAAACAGCAAGATGAAAGCGTCAAAGTATATATGTTTGCTGAGTGATTGAGTCTGTGTGTCACTTGTCTCTTTGAAGGGACATGTGAGAAAGGAACAGCAGCGCCATAGACTTCAGATGGGAGAGCAAGCAAGGATGACTATTTCCCTCAAATCCAAATACATACAGCACCTCAAAGATGACAAGTGCGATATGATGTTCTGCAATTGTTAGGATTTGCCATGTGTGGTGCATAAATATGCATGGTTAGTGAGGTTTTTCCCAGAATGTGAGTATCGTTAGGCTGGCAAATGTCAGGCACTACTTTGGGGGTATGAGGCCAAGAAAAAAATTGGGATGTTTGATACAGTCATCTGTAGGATCGAAAGACACTAGGGAATCGTTACAGAGGGAGCCAGGCTGCACAAAATGTGGTAACAGTTGGACAGAAATCTTTAGCAGGGACTTTTGACGACCCCCAATGTGGGACCAGGACCACAGCACCTCTGTGCCTCTAAAACGTATTTTGACCTCTGGACACCACCATCTCAATACCCCTCAAATGTTCCTTCCTGGTACCCCAGCTTTGGTAGTGCATCAACTAGGTTTCAAACATTTGAGTGACCACAAACACCCTTCCCATGTGCCTTCTATTTACATTCAGTCAGTAACCCAGCTGCTTCGTTCGCTGTTCAATCTCAAGCGACAGTTGGATGCACATTGCAGGGGTATACAGGCATTTACCGTAATGTACAGCCCCTCTCAGTACACCCAGACTACACTTCGTAAAATCATAAATACATGTTTTGCCCAACAGTAAGGCCAGGCCTTTCCTCTGTAGTTCATAGCCAATGTAAGGAGGGAAAAATAAACTGAAGAGCATGCCAAAATTCTCTACAGACACTGCCAATCCTCACACTTCTGCCTATTTGCATGCCGAGGTTATTCACTATGACCCACCAAACCAATTGCCAACAGTAGCCTCTCCCTGCCTCATTCGTATGCTCCGATGCCACCTTTATTTAGCAATTGTTAGTGCTCTAGGATTTCGTAGCGCGATTCGCTATAGCCTCTGTTTTCAACAGAAATGTCCTAAAGGTACCTATACCAATCTGCAGGGTGGGGAGGAGGGGGGCTGCTGCTGCTGGCAGTAAAATGTTGGGGCACCCCACCTGCAAAAATACAGCCACATGCTCCTTGTTGTACCTTTCAATACAATAACTGCAGCAGAATCGTATGGTTACCCCTGTTGGTAAATGTAACTGTCAAACAGCCTTTTGCCGCCCCCTCTCCCCCGTTGCCCCTAACCAGTTGGGGTACACCCCATGAGGGAGGATCAGAGCAATACAAACTAATGGTAGCCCCCCAAAAAGTACCTAGAAGCCATGCCGTTCTGTGCACCTCATCGCCCTTCACGTTGCGCCCAAGCACCTTTTAATACTGCTCCCCCAAATTTTGACTGCCCCCTCCCAACAGAAATCAGAGAGTATAAGGGGTGCATTAAAAAAGTTTTTGCAGTTCCCCACCATAAGTCAGGATCCCTTCATAGTCCCTCAGTACCTACGCCTATTCCTCTGATGTCTGACCCCACCCAATCTCACTAAGCTCCTCCCAAACCCCTCCTCTGCTGTCTGACCCCACCCAATCTGCCCAGGCTCCTCCCCCTTCCTCTCTGACCCCACCCAATCTGACTAGGCTCCTCCCAAACCCCTCCTCTGCTGTCTGGCCCCACCCTTTCCGTCCAGGCTCCTCCTATACTCCTCCTCTCTGACCCCACCAAATCTGCCCAGGCTCCTCCCCCTTCCTCTCTGACCCCACCCAATCTGACTAGGCTCCTCCGAAACCCCTCCTCTGCTGTCTGACCCCACCCTTTCTGTCCAGGCTCCTCCTATACTCCTCCTCTCTGACCCCACCAAATCTGCCCAAGCTCCTCCCCCTTCCTCTCTAACCCCACCCAATCTGACTAGGCTCCTCCCAAACCCCTCCTCTGCTGTCTGACCCCACCCAATCTGCCCAGGCTCCTCCCCCTTCCTCTCTGAGCCCACCCAATCTGCCCAGGCTCCTCCCCCTTCCTCTCTGACCCCACCCAATTTGACTAGGCTCCTCCCAACCCCCTCCTCTGCTGTCTGACCCCACCCAATCTGCCCAGGCTCCTCCCCCTTCCTCTCTGAGCCCACTCAATCTCACTAGGCTCCTCCCAAACCCCTCCTCTGCTGTCTGACCCCACCCAATCTGCCCAGGCTCCTCCCCCTTCCTCTCTGACCCCACCCAATCTGACTAGGCTCCTCCCAAAAACCTCCTCTGCTGTCTGACCCCACCCTTTCTGTCCAGGCTCCACCTGTACTCCTCCTCTCTGACCCCACCCAATCTGCCCAGGCTCCTCCCCTTCCTCTCTGACCCCACCCAATCTGACTAGGCTCCTCCCAAACCCCTCCTCTGCTGTCTGACCCCACCCTTTCTGTCCAGGCTCCACCTATACCCCTCCTCTCTGACCCCACCCAATCTGCTCAGGCTCCTCCCCCTTCCTCTCTAACCCCACCCAATCTGACTAGGCTCCTCCCAAACCCCTCCTCTGCTGTCTGACCCCACCCTTTCTGTCCAGGCTCCTCCTATACTCCTCCTCTCTGACCCCACCAAATCTGCCCAGGCTCCTCCCCCTTCCTCTCTGACCCCACCCAATCTGCTCAAGCTCCTCCCCCTTCCTCTCTCACCCCACCCAATCTGACTAGGCTCCTCCCAAAACCCTCCTCTGCTGTCTGACCCCACCCAATCTGCCCAGGCTCCTCCCACTTCCTCTCTGAGCCCACCCAATCTGCCCAGGCTCCTCCCCCTTCCTCTCTGACCCCACCCAATTTGACTAGGCTCCTCCCAAACCCCTCCTCTGCTGTCTGACCCCACCCAATCTGCCCAGGCTCCTCCCCCTTCCTCTCTGAGCCCACCCAATCTGACTAGGCTCCTCCCAAACCCCTCCTCTGCTGTCTGACCCCACCCAATCTCACTAAGCTCCTCCCAAACCCCTCCTCTGCTGTCTGACCCCACCCAATCTGCCCAGGCTCCTCCCCCTTCCTCTCTGACCCCACCCAATCTGCTCAAGCTCCTCCCCCTTCCTCTCTAACCCCACCCAATCTGACTAGGCTCCTCCCAAACCCCTCCTCTGCTGTCTGACCCCACCCAATCTGCCCAGGCTCCTCCCCCTTCCTCTCTGAGCCCACCCAATCTGCCCAGGCTCCTCCCCCTTCCTCTCTGACCCCACCCAATTTGACTATGCTCCTCCCAAACCCCTCATCTGTTGTCTGACCCCACCCAATCTGCCCAGGCTCCTCCCCCTTCCTCTCTGAGCCCACCCAATCTGCCCAGGCTCCTCCCCCTTCCTCTCTGAGCCCACCCAATCTGACTAGGCTCCTCCCAAACCCCTCCTCTGCTGTCTGACCCCACCCAATCTCACTAAGCTCCTCCCAAACCCCTCCTCTGCTGTCTGACCCCACCCAATCTGCCCAGGCTCCTCCCCCTTCCTCTCTGACCCCACCCTTTCTGTCCAGGCTCCTCCTATACTCCTCCTCTCTGACCCCACCAAATCTGCCCAGGCTCCTCCCCCTTCCTCTCTGACCCCACCCAATCTGCTCAAGCTCCTCCCCCTTCCTCTCTAACCCCACCCAATCTGACTAGGCTCCTCCCAAAACCCTCCTCTGCTGTCTGACCCCACCCAATCTGCCCAGGCTCCTCCCACTTCCTCTCTGAGCCCACCCAATCTGCCCAGGCTCCTCCCCCTTCCTCTCTGACCCCACCCAATTTGACTAGGCTCCTCCCAAACCCCTCCTCTGCTGTCTGACCCCACCCAATCTGCCCAGGCTCCTCCCCCTTCCTCTCTGAGCCCACCCAATCTGACTAGGCTCCTCCCAAACCCCTCCTCTGCTGTCTGACCCCACCCAATCTCACTAAGCTCCTCCCAAACCCCTCCTCTGCTGTCTGACCCCACCCAATCTGCCCAGGCTCCTCCCCCTTCCTCTCTGACCCCACCCAATCTGCTCAAGCTCCTCCCCCTTCCTCTCTAACCCCACCCAATCTGACTAGGCTCCTCCCAAACCCCTCCTTTGCTGTCTGACCCCACCCAATCTGCCCAGGCTCCTCCCCCTTCCTCTCTGAGCCCACCCAATCTGCCCAGGCTCCTCCCCCTTCCTCTCTGACCCCACCCAATTTGACTATGCTCCTCCCAAACCCCTCCTCTGCTGTCTGACCCCACCCAATCTGCCCAGGCTCCTCCCCCTTCCTCTCTGAGCCCACCCAATCTAACTAGGCTCCTCCCAAACCCCTCCTCTGCTGTCTGACCCCACCCAATCTCACTAAGCTCCTCCCAAACCCCTCCTCTGCTGTCTGACCCCACCCAATCTGCCCAGGCTCCTCCCCCTTCCTCTCTGACCCCACCCAATCTGACTAGGCTCCTCCCAAACCCCTCCTCTGCTGTCTGACCCCACCCTTTCTGTCCAGGCTCCACCAATACTCCTCCTCTCTGACCCCACCCAATCTGCCCAGGCTCCTCCCCTTCCTCTCTGACCCCACCCAATCTGACTAGGCTCCTCCCAAACCCCTCCTCTGCTGTCTGACCCTACCCTTTCTGTCCAGGCTCCTCCTATACTCCTCCTCTCTGACCCCACCAAATCTGCCCAGGCTCCTCCCCCTTCCTCTCTGACCCCACCCAATCTGCTCAAGCTCCTCCCCCTTCCTCTCTAACCCCACCCAATCTGACTAGGCTCCTCCCAAATCCCTCCTCTGCTGTCTGACCCCACCCAATCTGCCCAGGCTCCTCCCCTTTCCTCTCTGACCCCACCCAATCTGACTAGGCTCCTCCCAAACCCCTCCTCTGCTGTCTGACCCCACCCTTTCTGTCCAGGCTCCACCTATACTCCTCCTCTCTGACCCCACCCAATCTGCCCAGGCTCCTCCCCTTCCTCTCTGACCCCACCCAATCTGACTAGGCTCCTCCCAAACCCCTCCTCTGCTGTCTGACCCCACCCTTTCTGTCCAGGCTCCACCTATACTCCTCCTCTCTGACCCCACCCAATCTGCTCAGGCTCCTCCCCCTTCCTCTCTAACCCCACCCAATCTGACTAGGCTCTTCCCAAACCCCTCCTCTGCTGTCTGACCCCACCCTTTCTGTCCAGGCTCCTCCTATACTCTTCCTCTCTGACCCCACCAAATCTGCCCAGGCTCCTCCCCCTTCCTCTCTGACCCCACCCAATCTGCTCAAGCTCCTCCCCCTTCCTCTCTAACCCCACCCAATCTGACTAGGCTCCTCCCAAATCCCTCCTCTGCTGTCTGACCCCACCCAATCTGCCCAGGCTCCTCCCCCTTCCTCTCTGAGCCCACCCAATCTGCCCAGGCTCCTCCCCCTTCCTCTCTGAGCCCACCCAATCTGACTAGGCTCCTCCCAAACCCCTCCTCTGCTGTCTGACCCCACCCTTTCTGTCCAGGCTCCACCTATACTCCTCCTCTGGCACTGTGGATTTAATCACCCACCTCCTTCCTTTGAGGAACGCTCATGAACGCCCTTGTTCTGTTTACAGGCTGACTGCAGGCAATTTAGGACCCTGCTAAATGAGGGTGTTGTCCCCATGTGCTTCCTTTGAGTGGCAAAATCCTTCATCTAAGGCAGGTGGGCTTTTTAAAAATTTGGTTGAAGACCATATGTTGAAGGCGGTATCACGGCACAAGCCGCCGACCGTCTCAGAAGAAAGTATGCATGGGAGGACATTATTTGCATAGGACAGCCCTCTTCTCAGACCCATTCTTATGCTGCAGTTGCCATGAAGTGTTACTAGAGGGCAGCAGTATGAACAAAAGAGCACACTGAGGCTTTTCTTCTGCTTGCTGACATGATTCTTGTTCATGGTGGTCTTGCAGGGCCTAAGGAGTGAAGGACTGCGATTACTGAGGGGATGAGGAATGGCTGGCCTGTATTTGTGGTGAAGGGGGAATATTTGGAAGGTAAACAGCAAGATGAAATCGTCAAAGTATATATGTTTGCTGAGTGATTGAGTCTGTGTGTCACTTGTCTCTTTGAAGGGACATGTGAGAAAGGAACAGCAGCGCCATAGACTTCAGATGGGAGAGCAAGCAAGGATGACTATTTCCCTCAAATCCAAATACATACAGCACCTCAAAGATGACAAGTGCGATATGATGTTCTGCAATTGTTAGGATTTGCCATGTGTGGTGCATAAATATGCATGGTTAGTGAGGTTTTTCCAGAATGTGAGTATCGTTAGGCTGGCAAATGTCAGGCACTACTTTGGGGGTATGAGGCCAAGAAAAAAATTGGGATGTTTGATACAGTCATCTGTAGGATCGAAAGACACTAGGGAATCGTTACAGAGGGAGCCAGGCTGCACAAAATGTGGTAACAGTTGGACAGAAATCTTTAGCAGGGACTTTTGACGACCCCCAATGTGGGACCAGGACCACAGCACCTCTGTGCCTCTAAAACGTATTTTGACCTCTGGACACCACCATCTCAATACCCCTCAAATGTTCCTTCCTGGTACCCCAGCTTTGGTAGTGCATCAACTAGGTTTCAATCATTTGAGTGACCACAAACACCTTTCCCATGTGCCTTCTATTTACATTCAGTCAGTAACCCAGCTGCTTCGTTCGCTGTTCAATCTCAAGCGACAGTTGGATGCACATTGCAGGGGTATACAGGCATTTACCGTAATGTACATCCCCTCTCAGTACACCCAGACTACACTTCGTAAAATCATAAATACATGTTTTGCCCAACAGTAAGGCCAGGCCTTTCCTCTGTAGTTCATAGCCAATGTAAGGAGGGAAAAATAAACTGAAGAGCATGCCAAAATTCTCTACAGACACTGCCAATCCTCACACTTCTGCCTATTTGCATGCCGAGGTTATTCACTATGACCCACCAAACCAATTGCCAACAGTAGCCTCTCCCTGCCTCATTCGTATGCTCCGATGCCACCTTTATTTAGCAATTGTTAGTGCTCTAGGATTTCGTAGCGCGATTCGCTATAGCCTCTGTTTTCAACAGAAATGTCCTAAAGGTACCTATACCAATCTGCAGGGTGGGGAGGAGGGGGGCTGCTGCTGCTGGCAGTAACAGGCTCCTCCTATACTCCTCCTCTCTGACCCCACCAAATCTGCCCAGGCTCCTCCCCCTTCCTCTCTGACCCCACCCAATCTGACTAGGCTCCTCCGAAACCCCTCCTCTGCTGTCTGACCCCACCCTTTCTGTCCAGGCTCCTCCTATACTCCTCCTCTCTGACCCCACCAAATCTGCCCAAGCTCCTCCCCCTTCCTCTCTAACCCCACCCAATCTGACTAGGCTCCTCCCAAACCCCTCCTCTGCTGTCTGACCCCACCCAATCTGCCCAGGCTCCTCCCCCTTCCTCTCTGAGCCCACCCAATCTGCCCAGGCTCCTCCCCCTTCCTCTCTGACCCCACCCAATTTGACTAGGCTCCTCCCAACCCCCTCCTCTGCTGTCTGACCCCACCCAATCTGCCCAGGCTCCTCCCCCTTCCTCTCTGAGCCCACCCAATCTCACTAGGCTCCTCCCAAACCCCTCCTCTGCTGTCTGACCCCACCCAATCTGCCCAGGCTCCTCCCCCTTCCTCTCTGACCCCACCCAATCTGACTAGGCTCCTCCCAAAAACCTCCTCTGCTGTCTGACCCCACCCTTTCTGTCCAGGCTCCACCTGTACTCCTCCTCTCTGACCCCACCCAATCTGCCCAGGCTCCTCCCCTTCCTCTCTGACCCCACCCAATCTGACTAGGCTCCTCCCAAACCCCTCCTCTGCTGTCTGACCCCACCCTTTCTGTCCAGGCTCCACCTATACTCCTCCTCTCTGACCCCACCCAATCTGCTCAGGCTCCTCCCCCTTCCTCTCTAACCCCACCCAATCTGACTAGGCTCCTCCCAAACCCCTCCTCTGCTGTCTGACCCCACCCTTTCTGTCCAGGCTCCTCCTATACTCCTCCTCTCTGACCCCACCAAATCTGCTCAAGCTCCTCCCCCTTCCTCTCTAACCCCACCCAATCTGACTAGGCTCCTCCCAAAACCCTCCTCTGCTGTCTGACCCCACCCAATCTGCCCAGGCTCCTCCCACTTCCTCTCTGAGCCCACCCAATCTGCCCAGGCTCCTCCCCCTTCCTCTCTGACCCCACCCAATTTGACTAGGCTCCTCCCAAACCCCTCCTCTGCTGTCTGACCCCACCCAATCTGCCCAGGCTCCTCCCCCTTCCTCTCTGAGCCCACCCAATCTGACTAGGCTCCTCCCAAACCCCTCCTCTGCTGTCTGACCCCACCCAATCTCACTAAGCTCCTCCCAAACCCCTCCTCTGCTGTCTGACCCCACCCAATCTGCCCAGGCTCCTCCCCCTTCCTCTCTGACCCCACCCAATCTGCTCAAGCTCCTCCCCCTTCCTCTCTAACCCCACCCAATCTGACTAGGCTCCTCCCAAACCCCTCCTCTGCTGTCTGACCCCACCCAATCTGCCCAGGCTCCTCCCCCTTCCTCTCTGAGCCCACCCAATCTGCCCAGGCTCCTCCCCCTTCCTCTCTGACCCCACCCAATTTGACTATGCTCCTCCCAAACCCCTCCTCTGCTGTCTGACCCCACCCAATCTGCCCAGGCTCCTCCCCCTTCCTCTCTTAGCCCACCCAATCTGCCCAGGCTCCTCCCCCTTCCTCTCTGAGCCCACCCAATCTGAGTAGGCTCCTCCCAAACCCCTCCTCTGCTGTCTGACCCCACCCAATCTCACTAAGCTCCTCCCAAACCCCTCCTCTGCTGTCTGACCCCACCCAATCTGCCCAGGCTCCTCCCCCTTCCTCTCTGACCCCACCCTTTCTGTCCAGGCTCCTCCTATACTCCTCCTCTCTGACCACACCAAATCTGCCCAGGCTCCTCCCCCTTCCTCTCTGACCCCACCCAATCTGCTCAAGCTCCTCCCCCTTCCTCTCTAACCCCACCCAATCTGACTAGGCTCCTCCCAAAACCCTCCTCTGCTGTCTGACCCCACCCAATCTGCCCAGGCTCCTCCCACTTCCTCTCTGAGCCCACCCAATCTGCCCAGGCTCCTCCCCCTTCCTCTCTGACCCCACCCAATTTGACTAGGCTCCTCCCAAACCCCTCCTCTGCTGTCTGACCCCACCCAATCTGCCCAGGCTCCTCCCCTTCCTCTCTGAGCCCACCCAATCTGACTAGGCTCCTCCCAAACCCCTCCTCTGCTGTCTGACCCCACCCAATCTCAATAAGCTCCTCCCAAACCCCTCCTCTGCTGTCTGACCCCACCCAATCTGCCCAGGCTCCTCCCCCTTCCTCTCTGACCCCACCCAATCTGCTCAAGCTCCTCCCCCTTCCTCTCTAACCCCACCCAATCTGACTTGGCTCCTCCCAAACCCCTCCTTTGCTGTCTGACCCCACCCAATCTGCCCAGGCTCCTCCCCCTTCCTCTCTGAGCCCACTCAATCTGCCCAGGCTCCTCCCCCTTCCTCTCTGACCCCACCCAATTTGACTATGCTCCTCCCAAACCCCTCCTCTGCTGTCTGACCCCACCCAATCTGCCCAGGCTCCTCCCCCTTCCTCTCTGAGCCCACCCAATCTGCCCAGGCTCCTCCCCCTTCCTCTCTGAGCCCACCCAATCTGACTAGGCTCCTCCCAAACCCCTCCTCTGCTGTCTGACCCCACCCAATCTCACTAAGCTCCTCCCAAACCCCTCCTCTGCTGTCTGACCCCACCCAATCTGCCCAGGCTCCTCCCCCTTCCTCTCTGACCCCACCCTTTCTGTCCAGGCTCCTCCTATACTCCTCCTCTCTGACCCCACCAAATCTGCCCAGGCTCCTCCCCCTTCCTCTCTGACCCCACCCAATCTGCTCAAGCTCCTCCCCCTTCCTCTCTAACCCCACCCAATCTGACTAGGCTCCTCCCAAAACCCTCCTCTGCTGTCTGACCCCACCCAATCTGCCCAGGCTCCTCCCACTTCCTCTCTGAGCCCACCCAATCTGCCCAGGCTCCTCCCCCTTCCTCTCTGACCCCACCCAATTTGACTAGGCTCCTCCCAAACCCCTCCTCTGCTGTCTGACCCCACCCAATCTGCCCAGGCTCCTCCCCCTTCCTCTCTGAGCCCACCCAATCTGACTAGGCTCCTCCCAAACCCCTCCTCTGCTGTCTGACCCCACCCAATCTCACTAAGCTCCTCCCAAACCCCTCCTCTGCTGTCTGACCCCACCCAATCTGCCCAGGCTCCTCCCCCTTCCTCTCTGACCCCACCCAATCTGCTCAAGCTCCTCCCCCTTCCTCTCTAACCCCACCCAATCTGACTAGGCTCCTCCCAAACCCCTCCTTTGCTGTCTGACCCCACCCAATCTGCCCAGGCTCCTCCCCCCTTCCTCTCTGAGCCCACCCAATCTGCCCAGGCTCCTCCCCCTTCCTCTCTGACCCCACCCAATTTGACTATGCTCCTCCCAAACCCCGCCTCTGCTGTCTGACCCCACCCAATCTGCCCAGGCTCCTCCCCCTTCCTCTCTGAGCCCACCCAATCTGCCCAGGCTCCTCCCCCTTCCTCTCTGAGCCCACCCAATCTAACTAGGCTCCTCCCAAACCCCTCCTCTGCTGTCTGACCCCACCCAATCTCACTAAGCTCCTCCCAAACCCCTCCTCTGCTGTCTGACCCCACCCAATCTGCCCAGGCTCCTCCCCCTTCCTCTCTGACCCCACCCAATCTGACTAGGCTCCTCCCAAACCCCTCCTCTGCTGTCTGACCCCACCCTTTATGTCCAGGCTCCACCAATACTCCTCCTCTCTGACCCCACCCAATCTGCCCAGGCTCCTCCCCTTCCTCTCTGACCCCACCCAATCTGACTAGGCTCCTCCCAAACCCCTCCTCTGCTGTCTGACCCCACCCTTTCTGTCCAGGCTCCACCTATACTCCTCCTCTCTGACCCCACCCAATCTGCCCAGGCTCCTCCCCTTCCTCTCTGACCCCACCCAATCTGACTAGGCTCCTCCCAAACCCCTCCTCTGCTGTCTGACCCCACCCAATCTGCCCAGGCTCCTCCCCCTTCCTCTCTGACCCCACCCAATCTGACTAGGCTCCTCCCAAACCCCTCCTCTGCTGTCTGACCCCACCCTTTCTGTCCAGGCTCCACCTATACTCCTCCTCTCTGACCCCACCCAATCTGCCCAGGCTCCTCCCCTTCCTCTCTGACCCCACCCAATCTGACTAGGCTCCTCCCAAACCCCTCCTCTGCTGTCTGACCCCACCCTTTCTGTCCAGGCTCCACCTATACTCCTCCTCTCTGACCCCACCCAATCTGCTCAGGCTCCTCCCCCTTCCTCTCTAACCCCACCCAATCTGACTAGGCTCCTCCCAAACCCCTCCTCTGCTGTCTGACCCCACCCTTTCTGTCCAGGCTCCTCCTATACTCCTCCTCTCTGACCCCACCAAATCTGCCCAGGCTCCTCCCCCTTCCTCTCTGACCCCACCCAATCTGCTCAAGCTCCTCCCCCTTCCTCTCTAACCCCACCCAATCTGACTAGGCTCCTCCCAAATCCCTCCTCTGCTGTCTGACCCCACCCAATCTGCCCAGGCTCCTCCCCTTTCCTCTCTGACCCCACCCAATCTGACTAGGCTCCTCCCAAACCCCTCCTCTGCTGTCTGACCCCACCCTTTCTGTCCAGGCTCCACCTATAATCCTCCTCTCTGACCCCACCCAATCTGCCCAGGCTCCTCCCCTTCCTCTCTGACCCCACCCAATCTGACTAGGCTCCTCCCAAACCCCTCCTCTGCTGTCTGACCCCACCCTTTCTGTCCAGGCTCCACCTATACTCCTCCTCTCTGACCCCACCCAATCTGCTCATGCTCCTCCCCCTTCCTCTCTAACCCCACCCAATCTGACAAGGCTCCTCCCAAACCCCTCCTCTGCTGTCTGACCCCACCCTTTCTGTCCAGGCTCCTCCTATACTCCTCCTCTCTGACCCCACCAAATCTGCCCAGGCTCCTCCCCCTTCCTCTCTGACCCCACCCAATCTGCTCAAGCTCCTCCCCCTTCCTCTCTAACCCCACCCAATCTGACTAGGCTCCTCCCAAATCCCTCCTCTGCTGTCTGACCCCACCCAATCTGCCCAGGCTCCTCCCCCTTCCTCTCTGAGCCCACCCAATCTGCCCAGGCTCCTCCCCCTTCCTCTCTGAGCCCACCCAATCTGACTAGGCTCCTCCCAAACCCCTCCTCTGCTGTCTGACCCCACCCTTTCTGTCCAGGCTCCACCTATACTCCTCCTCTGGCACTGTGGATTTAATCACCCACCTCCTTCCTTTGAGGAACGCTCATGAACGCCCTTGTTCTGTTTACAGGCTGACTGCAGGCAATTTAGGACCCTGCTAAATGAGGGTGTTGTCCCCATGTGCTTCCTTTGAGTGGCAAAATCCTTCATCTAAGGCAGGTGGGCTTTTTAAAAATTTGGTTGAAGACCATATGTTGAAGGCGGTATCACGGCACAAGCCGCCGACCGTCTCAGAAGAAAGTATGCATGGGAGGACATTATTTGCATAGGACAGCCCTCTTCTCAGACCCATTCTTATGCTGCAGTTGCCATGAAGTGTTACTAGAGGGCAGCAGTATGAACAAAAGAGCACACTGAGGCTTTTCTTCTGCTTGCTGACATGATTCTTGTTCATGGTGGTCTTGCAGGGCCTAAGGAGTGAAGGACTGCGATGACTGAGGGGATGAGGAATGGCTGGCCTGTATTTGTGGTGAAGGGGGAATATTTGGAAGGTAAACAGCAAGATGAAAGCGTCAAAGTATATATGTTTGCTGAGTGATTGAGTCTGTGTGTCACTTGTCTCTTTGAAGGGACATGTGAGAAAGGAACAGCAGCGCCATAGACTTCAGATGGGAGAGCAAGCAAGGATGACTATTTCCCTCAAATCCAAATACATACAGCACCTCAAAGATGACAAGTGCGATATGATGTTCTGCAATTGTTAGGATTTGCCATGTGTGGTGCATAAATATGCATGGTTAGTGAGGTTTTTCCCAGAATGTGAGTATCGTTAGGCTGGCAAATGTCAGGCACTACTTTGGGGGTATGAGGCCAAGAAAAAAATTGGGATGTTTGATACAGTCATCTGTAGGATCGAAAGACACTAGGGAATCGTTACAGAGGGAGCCAGGCTGCACAAAATGTGGTAACAGTTGGACAGAAATCTTTAGCAGGGACTTTTGACGACCCCCAATGTGGGACCAGGACCACAGCACCTCTGTGCCTCTAAAACGTATTTTGACCTCTGGACACCACCATCTCAATACCCCTCAAATGTTCCTTCCTGGTACCCCAGCTTTGGTAGTGCATCAACTAGGTTTCAATCATTTGAGTGACCACAAACACCCTTCCCATGTGCCTTCTATTTACATTCAGTCAGTAACCCAGCTGCTTCGTTCGCTGTTCAATCTCAAGCGACAGTTGGATGCACATTGCAGGGGTATACAGGCATTTACCGTAATGTACAGCCCCTCTCAGTACACCCAGACTACACTTCGTAAAATCATAAATACATGTTTTGCCCAACAGTAAGGCCAGGCCTTTCCTCTGTAGTTCATAGCCAATGTAAGGAGGGAAAAATAAACTGAAGAGCATGCCAAAATTCTCTACAGACACTGCCAATCCTCACACTTCTGCCTATTTGCATGCCGAGGTTATTCACTATGACCCACCAAACCAATTGCCAACAGTAGCCTCTCCCTGCCTCATTCGTATGCTCCGATGCCACCTTTATTTAGCAATTGTTAGTGCTCTAGGATTTCGTAGCGCGATTCGCTATAGCCTCTGTTTTCAACAGAAATGTCCTAAAGGTACCTATACCAATCTGCAGGGTGGGGAGGAGGGGGGCTGCTGCTGCTGGCAGTAAAATGTTGGGGCACCCCACCTGCAAAAATACAGCCACATGCTCCTTGTTGTACCTTTCAATACAATAACTGCAGCAGAATCGTATGGTTACCCCTGTTGGTAAATGTAACTGTCAAACAGCCTTTTGCCGCCCCCTCTCCCCCGTTGCCCCTAACCAGTTGGGGTACACCCCATGAGGGAGGATCAGAGCAATACAAACTAATGGTAGCCCCCCAAAAAGTACCTAGAAGCCATGCCGTTCTGTGCACCTCATCGCCCTTCACGTTGCGCCCAAGCACCTTTTAATACTGCTCCCCCAAATTTTGACTGCCCCCTCCCAACAGAAATCAGAGAGTATAAGGGGTGCATTAAAAAAGTTTTTGCAGTTCCCCACCATAAGTCAGGATCCCTTCATAGTCCCTCAGTACCTACGCCTATTCCTCTGATGTCTGACCCCACCCAATCTCACTAAGCTCCTCCCAAACCCCTCCTCTGCTGTCTGACCCCACCCAATCTGCCCAGGCTCCTCCCCCTTCCTCTCTGACCCCACCCAATCTGACTAGGCTCCTCCCAAACCCCTCCTCTGCTGTCTGACCCCACCCTTTCCGTCCAGGCTCCTCCTATACTCCTCCTCTCTGACCCCACCAAATCTGCCCAGGCTCCTCCCCCTTCCTCTCTGACCCCACCCAATCTGACTAGGCTCCTCCGAAACCCCTCCTCTGCTGTCTGACCCCACCCTTTCTGTCCAGGCTCCTCCTATACTCCTCCTCTCTGACCCCACCAAATCTGCCCAAGCTCCTCCCCCTTCCTCTCTAACCCCACCCAATCTGACTAGGCTCCTCCCAAACCCCTCCTCTGCTGTCTGACCCCACCCAATCTGCCCAGGCTCCTCCCCCTTCCTCTCTGAGCCCACCCAATCTGCCCAGGCTCCTCCCCCTTCCTCTCTGACCCCACCCAATTTGACTAGGCTCCTCCCAACCCCCTCCTCTGCTGTCTGACCCCACCCAATCTGCCCAGGCTCCTCCCCCTTCCTCTCTGAGCCCACCCAATCTCACTAGGCTCCTCCCAAACCCCTCCTCTGCTGTCTGACCCCACCCAATCTGCCCAGGCTCCTCCCCCTTCCTCTCTGACCCCACCCAATCTGACTAGGCTCCTCCCAAAAACCTCCTCTGCTGTCTGACCCCACCCTTTCTGTCCAGGCTCCACCTGTACTCCTCCTCTCTGACCCCACCCAATCTGCCCAGGCTCCTCCCCTTCCTCTCTGACCCCACCCAATCTGACTAGGCTCCTCCCAAACCCCTCCTCTGCTGTCTGACCCCACCCTTTCTGTCCAGGCTCCACCTATACCCCTCCTCTCTGACCCCACCCAATCTGCTCAGGCTCCTCCCCCTTCCTCTCTAACCCCACCCAATCTGACTAGGCTCCTCCCAAACCCCTCCTCTGCTGTCTGACCCCACCCTTTCTGTCCAGGCTCCTCCTATACTCCTCCTCTCTGACCCCACCAAATCTGCCCAGGCTCCTCCCCCTTCCTCTCTGACCCCACCCAATCTGCTCAAGCTCCTCCCCCTTCCTCTCTAACCCCACCCAATCTGACTAGGCTCCTCCCAAAACCCTCCTCTGCTGTCTGACCCCACCCAATCTGCCCAGGCTCCTCCCACTTCCTCTCTGAGCCCACCCAATCTGCCCAGGCTCCTCCCCCTTCCTTTCTGACCCCACCCAATTTGACTAGGCTCCTCCCAAACCCCTCCTCTGCTGTCTGACCCCACCCAATCTGCCCAGGCTCCTCCCCCTTCCTCTCTGAGCCCACCCAATCTGACTAGGCTCCTCCCAAACCCCTCCTCTGCTGTCTGACCCCACCCAATCTCACTAAGCTCCTCCCAAACCCCTCCTCTGCTGTCTGACCCCACCCAATCTGCCCAGGCTCCTCCCCCTTCCTCTCTGACCCCACCCAATCTGCTCAAGCTCCTCCCCCTTCCTCTCTAACCCCACCCAATCTGACTAGGCTCCTCCCAAACCCCTCCTCTGCTGTCTGACCCCACCCAATCTGCCCAGGCTCCTCCCCCTTCCTCTCTGAGCCCACCCAATCTGCCCAGGCTCCTCCCCCTTCCTCTCTGACCCCACCCAATTTGACTATGCTCCTCCCAAACCCCTCATCTGTTGTCTGACCCCACCCAATCTGCCCAGGCTCCTCCCCCTTCCTCTCTGAGCCCACCCAATCTGCCCAGGCTCCTCCCCCTTCCTCTCTGAGCCCACCCAATCTGACTAGGCTCCTCCCAAACCCCTCCTCTGCTGTCTGACCCCACCCAATCTCACTAAGCTCCTCCCAAACCCCTCCTCTGCTGTCTGACCCCACCCAATCTGCCCAGGCTCCTCCCCCTTCCTCTCTGACCCCACCCTTTCTGTCCAGGCTCCTCCTATACTCCTCCTCTCTGACCCCACCAAATCTGCCCAGGCTCCTCCCCCTTCCTCTCTGACCCCACCCAATCTGCTCAAGCTCCTCCCCCTTCCTCTCTAACCCCACCCAATCTGACTAGGCTCCTCCCAAAACCCTCCTCTGCTGTCTGACCCCACCCAATCTGCCCAGGCTCCTCCCACTTCCTCTCTGAGCCCACCCAATCTGCCCAGGCTCCTCCCCCTTCCTCTCTGACCCCACCCAATTTGACTAGGCTCCTCCCAAACCCCTCCTCTGCTGTCTGACCCCACCCAATCTGCCCAGGCTCCTCCCCCTTCCTCTCTGAGCCCACCCAATCTGACTAGGCTCCTCCCAAACCCCTCCTCTGCTGTCTGACCCCACCCAATCTCACTAAGCTCCTCCCAAACCCCTCCTCTGCTGTCTGACCCCACCCAATCTGCCCAGGCTCCTCCCCCTTCCTCTCTGACCCCACCCAATCTGCTCAAGCTCCTCCCCCTTCCTCTCTAACCCCACCCAATCTGACTAGGCTCCTCCCAAACCCCTCCTTTGCTGTCTGACCCCACCCAATCTGCCCAGGCTCCTCCCCCTTCCTCTCTGAGCCCACCCAATCTGCCCAGGCTCCTCCCCCTTCCTCTCTGACCCCACCCAATTTGACCATGCTCCTCCCAAACCCCTCCTCTGCTGTCTGACCCCACCCAATCTGCCCAGGCTCCTCCCCCTTCCTCTCTGAGCCCACCCAATCTAACTAGGCTCCTCCCAAACCCCTCCTCTGCTGTCTGACCCCACCCAATCTCTCTAAGCTCCTCCCAAACCCCTCCTCTGCTGTCTGAGCCCACCCAATCTGCCCAGGCTCCTCCCCCTTCCTCTCTGACCCCACCCAATCTGACTAGGCTCCTCCCAAACCCCTCCTCTGCTGTCTGACCCCACCCTTTCTGTCCAGGCTCCACCAATACTCCTCCTCTCTGACCCCACCCAATCTGCCCAGGCTCCTCCCCTTCCTCTCTGACCCCACCCAATCTGACTAGACTCCTCCCAAACCCCTCCTCTGCTGTCTGACCCCACCCTTTCTGTCCAGGCTCCTCCTATACTCCTCCTCTCTGACCCCACCAAATCTGCCCAGGCTCCTCCCCCTTCCTCTCTGACCCCACCCAATCTGCTCAAGCTCCTCCCCCTTCCTCTCTAACCCCACCCAATCTGACTAGGCTCCTCCCAAATCCCTCCTCTGCTGTCTGACCCCACCCAATCTGCCCAGGCTCCTCCCCTTTCCTCTCTGACCCCACCCAATCTGACTAGGCTCCTCCCAAACCCCTCCTCTGCTGTCTGACCCCACCCTTTCTGTCCAGGCTCCACCTATACTCCTCCTCTCTGACCCCACCCAATCTGCCCAGGCACCTCCCCTTCCTCTCTGACCCCACCCAATCTGACTAGGCTCCTCCCAAACCCCTCCTCTGCTGTCTGACCCCACCCTTTCTGTCCAGGCTCCACCTATACTCCTCCTCTCTGACCCCACCCAATCTGCTCAGGCTCCTCCCCCTTCCTCTCTAACCCCACCCAATCTGACTAGGCTCCTCCCAAACCCCTCCTCTGCTGTCTGACCCCACCCTTTCTGTCCAGGCTCCTCCTATACTCCTCCTCTCTGACCCCACCAAATCTGCCCAGGCTCCTCCCCCTTCCTCTCTGACCCCACCCAATCTGCTCAAGCTCCTCCCCCTTCCTCTCTAACCCCACCCAATCTGACTAGGCTCCTCCCAAATCCCTCCTCTGCTGTCTGACCCCACCCAATCTGCCCAGGCTCCTCCCCCTTCCTCTCTGAGCCCACCCAATCTGCCCAGGCTCCTCCCCCTTCCTCTCTGAGCCCACCCAATCTGACTAGGCTCCTCCCAAACCCCTCCTCTGCTGTCTGACCCCACCCTTTCTGTCCAGGCTCCACCTATACTCCTCCTCTGGCACTGTGGATTTAATCACCCACCTCCTTCCTTTGAGGAACGCTCATGAACGCCCTTGTTCTGTTTACAGGCTGACTGCAGGCAATTTAGGACCCTGCTAAATGAGGGTGTTGTCCCCATGTGCTTCCTTTGAGTGGCAAAATCCTTCATCTAAGGCAGGTGGGCTTTTTAAAAATTTGGTTGAAGACCATATGTTGAAGGCGGTATCACGGCACAAGCCGCCGACCGTCTCAGAAGAAAGTATGCATGGGAGGACATTATTTGCATAGGACAGCCCTCTTCTCAGACCCATTCTTATGCTGCAGTTGCCATGAAGTGTTACTAGAGGGCAGCAGTATGAACAAAAGAGCACACTGAGGCTTTTCTTCTGCTTGCTGACATGATTCTTGTTCATGGTGGTCTTGCAGGGCCTAAGGAGTGAAGGACTGCGATTACTGAGGGGATGAGGAATGGCTGGCCTGTATTTGTGGTGAAGGGGGAATATTTGGAAGGTAAACAGCAAGATGAAATCGTCAAAGTATATATGTTTGGTGAGTGATTGAGTCTGTGTGTCACTTGTCTCTTTGAAGGGACATGTGAGAAAGGAACAGCAGCGCCATAGACTTCAGATGGGAGAGCAAGCAAGGATGACTATTTCCCTCAAATCCAAATACATACAGCACCTCAAAGATGACAAGTGCGATATGATGTTCTGCAATTGTTAGGATTTGCCATGTGTGGTGCATAAATATGCATGGTTAGTGAGGTTTTTCCCAGAATGTGAGTATCGTTAGGCTGGCAAATGTCAGGCACTACTTTGGGGGTATGAGGCCAAGAAAAAAATTGGGATGTTTGATACAGTCATCTGTAGGATCGAAAGACACTAGGGAATCGTTACAGAGGGAGCCAGGCTGCACAAAATGTGGTAACAGTTGGACAGAAATCTTTAGCAGGGACTTTTGACGACCCCCAATGTGGGACCAGGACCACAGCACCTCTGTGCCTCTAAAACGTATTTTGACCTCTGGACACCACCATCTCAATACCCCTCAAATGTTCCTTCCTGGTACCCCAGCTTTGGTAGTGCATCAACTAGGTTTCAATCATTTGAGTGACCACAAACACCTTTCCCATGTGCCTTCTATTTACATTCAGTCAGTAACCCAGCTGCTTCGTTCGCTGTTCACTCTCAAGCGACAGTTGGATGCACATTGCAGGGGTATACAGGCATTTACCGTAATGTACAGCCCCTCTCAGTACACCCAGACTACACTTCGTAAAATCATAAATACATGTTTTGCCCAACAGTAAGGCCAGGCCTTTCCTCTGTAGTTCATAGCCAATGTAAGGAGGGAAAAATAAACTGAAGAGCATGCCAAAATTCTCTACAGACACTGCCAATCCTCACACTTCTGCCTATTTGCATGCCGAGGTTATTCACTATGACCCACCAAACCAATTGCCAACAGTAGCCTCTCCCTGCCTCATTCGTATGCTCCGATGCCACCTTTATTTAGCAATTGTTAGTGCTCTAGGATTTCGTAGCGCGATTCGCTATAGCCTCTGTTTTCAACAGAAATGTCCTAAAGGTACCTATACCAATCTGCAGGGTGGGGAGGAGGGGGGCTGCTGCTGCTGGCAGTAACAGGCTCCTCCTATACTCCTCCTCTCTGACCCCACCAAATCTGCCCAGGCTCCTCCCCCTTCCTCTCTGACCCCACCCAATCTGACTAGGCTCCTCCGAAACCCCTCCTCTGCTGTCTGACCCCACCCTTTCTGTCCAGGCTCCTCCTATACTCCTCCTCTCTGACCCCACCAAATCTGCCCAAGCTCCTCCCCCTTCCTCTCTAACCCCACCCAATCTGACTAGGCTCCTCCCAAACCCCTCCTCTGCTGTCTGACCCCACCCAATCTGCCCAGGCTCCTCCCCCTTCCTCTCTGAGCCCACCCAATCTGCCCAGGCTCCTCCCCCTTCCTCTCTGACCCCACCCAATTTGACTAGGCTCCTCCCAACCCCCTCCTCTGCTGTCTGACCCCACCCAATCTGCCCAGGCTCCTCCCCCTTCCTCTCTGAGCCCACCCAATCTCACTAGGCTCCTCCCAAACCCCTCCTCTGCTGTCTGACCCCACCCAATCTGCCCAGGCTCCTCCCCCTTCCTCTCTGACCCCACCCAATCTGACTAGGCTCCTCCCAAAAACCTCCTCTGCTGTCTGACCCCACCCTTTCTGTCCAGGCTCCACCTGTACTCCTCCTCTCTGACCCCACCCAATCTGCCCAGGCTCCTCCCCTTCCTCTCTGACCCCACCCAATCTGACTAGGCTCCTCCCAAACCCCTCCTCTGCTGTCTGACCCCACCCTTTCTGTCCAGGCTCCACCTATACTCCTCCTCTCTGACCCCACCCAATCTGCTCAGGCTCCTCCCCCTTCCTCTCTAACCCCACCCAATCTGACTAGGCTCCTCCCAAACCCCTCCTCTGCTGTCTGACCCCACCCTTTCTGTCCAGGCTCCTCCTATACTCCTCCTCTCTGACCCCACCAAATCTGCCCAGGCTCCTCCCCCTTCCTCTCTGACCCCACCCAATCTGCTCAAGCTCCTCCCCCTTCCTCTCTAACCCCACCCAATCTGACTAGGCTCCTCCCAAAACCCTCCTCTGCTGTCTGACCCCACCCAATCTGCCCAGGCTCCTCCCACTTCCTCTCTGAGCCCACCCAATCTGCCCAGGCTCCTCCCCCTTCCTCTCTGACCCCACCCAATTTGACTAGGCTCCTCCCAAACCCCTCCTCTGCTGTCTGACCCCACCCAATCTGCCCAGGCTCCTCCCCCTTCCTCTCTGAGCCCACCCAATCTGACTAGGCTCCTCCCAAACCCCTCCTCTGCGGTCTGACCCCACCCAATCTCACTAAGCTCCTCCCAAACCCCTCCTCTGCTGTCTGACCCCACCCAATCTGCCCAGGCTCCTCCCCCTTCCTCTCTGACCCCACCCAATCTGCTCAAGCTCCTCCCCCTTCCTCTCTAACCCCACCCAATCTGACTAGGCTCCTCCCAAACCCCTCCTCTGCTGTCTGACCCCACCCAATCTGCCCAGGCTCCTCCCCCTTCCTCTCTGAGCCCACCCAATCTGCCCAGGCTCCTCCCCCTTCCTCTCTGACCCCACCCAATTTGACTATGCTCCTCCCAAACCCCTCCTCTGCTGTCTGACCCCACCCAATCTGCCCAGGCTCCTCCCCCTTCCTCTCTGAGCCCACCCAATCTGCCCAGGCTCCTCCCCCTTCCTCTCTGAGCCCACCCAATCTGACTAGGCTCCTCCCAAACCCCTCCTCTGCTGTCTGACCCCACCCAATCTCACTAAGCTCCTCCCAAACCCCTCCTCTGCTGTCTGACCCCACCCAATCTGCCCAGGCTCCTCCCACTTCCTCTCTGACCCCACCCTTTCTGTCCAGGCTCCTCCTATACTCCTCCTCTCTGACCCCACCAAATCTGCCCAGGCTCCTCCCCCTTCCTCTCTGACCCCACCCAATCTGCTCAAGCTCCTCCCCCTTCCTCTCTAACCCCACCCAATCTGACTAGGCTCCTCCCAAAACCCTCCTCTGCTGTCTGACCCCACCCAATCTGCCCAGGCTCCTCCCACTTCCTCTCTGAGCCCACCCAATCTGCCCAGGCTCCTCCCCCTTCCTCTCTGACCCCACCCAATTTGACTAGGCTCCTCCCAAACCCCTCCTCTGCTGTCTGACCCCACCCAATCTGCCCAGGCTCCTCCCCCTTCCTCTCTGAGCCCACCCAATCTGACTAGGCTCCTCCCAAACCCCTCCTCTGCTGTCTGACCCCACCCAATCTCACTAAGCTCCTCCCAAACCCCTCCTCTGCTGTCTGACCCCACCCAATCTGCCCAGGCTCCTCCCCCTTCCTCTCTGACCCCACCCAATCTGCTCAAGCTCCTCCCCCTTCCTCTCTAACCCCACCCAATCTGACTAGGCTCCTCCCAAACCCCTCCTTTGCTGTCTGACCCCACCCAATCTGCCCAGGCTCCTCCCCCTTCCTCTCTGAGCCCACCCAATCTGCCCAGGCTCCTCCCCCTTCCTCTCTGACCCCACCCAATTTGACTATGCTCCTCCCAAACCCCTCCTCTGCTGTCTGACCCCACCCAATCTGCCCAGGCTCGTCCCCCTTCCTCTCTGAGCCCACCCAATCTGCCCAGGCTCCTCCCCCTTCCTCTCTGAGCCCACCCAATCTGACTAGGCTCCTCCCAAACCCCTCCTCTGCTGTCTGACCCCACCCAATCTCACTAAGCTCCTCCCAAACCCCTCCTCTGCTGTCTGACCCCACCCAATCTGCCCAGGCTCCTCCCCCTTCCTCTCTGACCCCACCCTTTCTGTCCAGGCTCCTCCTATACTCCTCCTCTCTGACCCCACCAAATCTGCCCAGGCTCCTCCCCCTTCCTCTCTGACCCCACCCAATCTGCTCAAGCTCCTCCCCCTTCCTCTCTAACCCCACCCAATCTGACTAGGCTCCTCCCAAAACCCTCCTCTGCTGTCTGACCCCACCCAATCTGCCCAGGCTCCTCCCACTTCCTCTCTGAGCCCACCCAATCTGCCCAGGCTCCTCCCAAACCCCTCCTCTGCTGTCTGACCCCACCCAATCTCACTAAGCTCCTCCCAAACCCCTCCTCTGCTGTCTGACCCCACCCAATCTGCCCAGGCTCCTCCCCCTTCCTCTATGACCCCACCCAATCTGCTCAAGCTCCTCCCCCTTCCTCTCTAACCCCACCCAATCTGACTAGGCTCCTCCCAAACCCCTCCTTTGCTGTCTGACCCCACCCAATCTGCCCAGGCTCCTCCCCCCTTCCTCTCTGAGCCCACCCAATCTGCCCAGGCTCCTCCCCCTTCCTCTCTGACCCCACCCAATTTGACTATGCTCCTCCCAAACCCCGCCTCTGCTGTCTGACCCCACCCAATCTGCCCAGGCTCCTCCCCCTTCCTCTCTGAGCCCACCCAATCTGCCCAGGCTCCTCCCCCTTCCTCTCTGAGCCCACCCAATCTAACTAGGCTCCTCCCAAACCCCTCCTCTGCTGTCTGACCCCACCCAATCTCACTAAGCTCCTCCCAAACCCCTCCTCTGCTGTCTGACCCCACCCAATCTGCCCAGGCTCCTCCCCCTTCCTCTCTGACCCCACCCAATCTGACTAGGCTCCTCCCAAACCCCTCCTCTGCTGTCTGACCCCACCCTTTATGTCCAGGCTCCACCAATACTCCTCCTCTCTGACCCCACCCAATCTGCCCAGGCTCCTCCCCTTCCTCTCTGACCCCACCCAATCTGACTAGGCTCCTCCCAAACCCCTCCTCTGCTGTCTGACCCCACCCTTTCTGTCCAGGCTCCACCTATACTCCTCCTCTCTGACCCCACCCAATCTGCCCAGGCTCCTCCCCTTCCTCTCTGACCCCACCCAATCTGACTAGGCTCCTCCCAAACCCCTCCTCTGCTGTCTGACCCCACCCAATCTGCCCAGGCTCCTCCCCCTTCCTCTCTGACCCCACCTCATCTGACTAGGCTCCTCCCAAACCCCTCCTCTGCTGTCTGACCCCACCCTTTCTGTCCAGGCTCCACCTATACTCCTCCTCTCTGACCCCACCCAATCTGCCCAGGCTCCTCCCCTTCCTCTCTGACCCCACCCAATCTGACTAGGCTCCTCCCAAACCCCTCCTCTGCTGTCTGACCCCACCCTTTCTGTCCAGGCTCCACCTATACTCCTCCTCTCTGACCCCACCCAATCTGCTCAGGCTCCTCCCCCTTCCTCTCTAACCCCACCCAATCTGACTAGGCTCCTCCCAAACCCCTCCTCTGCTGTCTGACCCCACCCTTTCTGTCCAGGCTCCTCCTATACTCCTCCTCTCTGACCCCACCAAATCTGCCCAGGCTCCTCCCCCTTCCTCTCTGACCCCACCCAATCTGCTCAAGCTCCTCCCCCTTCCTCTCTAACCCCACCCAATCTGACTAGGCTCCTCCCAAATCCCTCCTCTGCTGTCTGACCCCACCCAATCTGCCCAGGCTCCTCCCCTTTCCTCTCTGACCCCACCCAATCTGACTAGGCTCCTCCCAAACCCCTCCTCTGCTGTCTGACCCCACCCTTTCTGTCCAGGCTCCACCTATACTCCTCCTCTCTGACCCCACCCAATCTGCCCAGGCTCCTCCCCTTCCTCTCTGACCCCACCCAATCTGACTAGGCTCCTCCCAAACCCCTCCTCTGCTGTCTGACCCCACCCTTTCTGTCCAGGCTCCACCTATACTCCTCCTCTCTGACCCCACCCAATCTGCTCAGGCTCCTCCCCCTTCCTCTCTAACCCCACCCAATCTGACTAGGCTCCTCCCAAACCCCTCCTCTGCTGTCTGACCCCACCCTTTCTGTCCAGGCTCCTCCTATACTCCTCCTCTCTGACCCCACCAAATCTGCCCAGGCTCCTCCCCCTTCCTCTCTGACCCCACCCAATCTGCTCAAGCTCCTCCCCCTTCCTCTCTAACCCCACCCAATCTGACTAGGCTCCTCCCAAATCCCTCCTCTGCTGTCTGACCCCACCCAATCTGCCCAGGCTCCTCCCCCTTCCTCTCTGAGCGCACCCAATCTGCCCAGGCTCCTCCCCCTTCCTCTCTGAGCCCACCCAATCTGACTAGGCTCCTCCCAAACCCCTCCTCTGCTGTCTGACCCCACCCTTTCTGTCCAGGCTCCACCTATACTCCTCCTCTGGCACTGTGGATTTAATCACCCACCTCCTTCCTTTGAGGAACGCTCATGAACGCCCTTGTTCTGTTTACAGGCTGACTGCAGGCAATTTAGGACCCTGCTAAATGAGGGTGTTGTCCCCATGTGCTTCCTTTGAGTGGCAAAATCCTTCATCTAAGGCAGGTGGGCTTTTTAAAAATTTGGTTGAAGACCATATGTTGAAGGCGGTATCACGGCACAAGCCGCCGACCGTCTCAGAAGAAAGTATGCATGGGAGGACATTATTTGCATAGGACAGCCCTCTTCTCAGACCCATTCTTATGCTGCAGTTGCCATGAAGTGTTACTAGAGGGCAGCAGTATGAACAAAAGAGCACACTGAGGCTTTTCTTCTGCTTGCTGACATGATTCTTGTTCATGGTGGTCTTGCAGGGCCTAAGGAGTGAAGGACTGCGATTACTGAGGGGATGAGGAATGGCTGGCCTGTATTTGTGGTGAAGGGGGAATATTTGGAAGGTAAACAGCAAGATGAAAGCGTCAAAGTATAGATGTTTGCTGAGTGATTGAGTCTGTGTGTCACTTGTCTCTTTGAAGGGACATGTGAGAAAGGAACAGCAGCGCCATAGACTTCAGATGGGAGAGCAAGCAAGGATGACTATTTCCCTCAAATCCAAATACATACAGCACCTCAAAGATGACAAGTGCGATATGATGTTCTGCAATTGTTAGGATTTGCCATGTGTGGTGCATAAATATGCATGGTTAGTGAGGTTTTTCCCAGAATGTGAGTATCGTTAGGCTGGCAAATGTCAGGCACTACTTTGGGGGTATGAGGCCAAGAAAAAAATTGGGATGCTTGATACAGTCATCTGTAGGATCGAAAGACACTAGGGAATTGTTACAGAGGGAGCCAGGCTGCACAAAATGTGGTAACAGTTGGACAGAAATCTTTAGCAGGGACTTTTGACGACCCCCAATGTGGGACCAGGACCACAGCACCTCTGTGCCTCTAAAACGTATTTTGACCTCTGGACACCACCATCTCAATACCCCTCAAATGTTCCTTCCTGGTACCCCAGCTTTGGTAGTGCATCAACTAGGTTTCAATCATTTGAGTGACCACAAACACCCTTCCCATGTGCCTTCTATTTACATTCAGTCAGTAACCCAGCTGCTTCGTTCGCTGTTCAATCTCAAGCGACAGTTGGATGCACATTGCAGGGGTATACAGGCATTTACCGTAATGTACAGCCCCTCTCAGTACACCCAGACTACACTTCGTAAAATCATAAATACATGTTTTGCCCAACAGTAAGGCCAGGCCTTTCCTCTGTAGTTCATAGCCAATGTAAGGAGGGAAAAATAAACTGAAGAGCATGCCAAAATTCTCTACAGACACTGCCAATCCTCACACTTCTGCCTATTTGCATGCCGAGGTTATTCACTATGACCCACCAAACCAATTGCCAACAGTAGCCTCTCCCTGCCTCATTCGTATGCTCCGATGCCACCTTTATTTAGCAATTGTTAGTGCTCTAGGATTTCGTAGCGCGATTCGCTATAGCCTCTGTTTTCAACAGAAATGTCCTAAAGGTACCTATACCAATCTGCAGGGTGGGGAGGAGGGGGGCTGCTGCTGCTGGCAGTAACAGGCTCCTCCTATACTCCTCCTCTCTGACCCCACCAAATCTGCCCAGGCTCCTCCCCCTTCCTCTCTGACCCCACCCAATCTGACTAGGCTCCTCCGAAACCCCTCCTCTGCTGTCTGACCCCACCCTTTCTGTCCAGGCTCCTCCTATACTCCTCCTCTCTGACCCCACCAAATCTGCCCAAGCTCCTCCCCCTTCCTCTCTAACCCCACCCAATCTGACTAGGCTCCTCCCAAACCCCTCCTCTGCTGTCTGACCCCACCCAATCTGCCCAGGCTCCTCCCCCTTCCTCTCTGAGCCCACCCAATCTGCCCAGGCTCCTCCCCCTTCCTCTCTGACCCCACCCAATTTGACTAGGCTCCTCCCAACCCCCTCCTCTGCTGTCTGACCCCACCCAATCTGCCCAGGCTCCTCCCCCTTCCTCTCTGAGCCCACCCAATCTCACTAGGCTCCTCCCAAACCCCTCCTCTGCTGTCTGACCCCACCCAATCTGCCCAGGCTCCTCCCCCTTCCTCTCTGACCCCACCCAATCTGACTAGGCTCCTCCCAAAAACCTCCTCTGCTGTCTGACCCCACCCTTTCTGTCCAGGCTCCACCTGTACTCCTCCTCTCTGACCCCACCCAATCTGCCCAGGCTCCTCCCCTTCCTCTCTGACCCCACCCAATCTGACTAGGCTCCTCCCAAACCCCTCCTCTGCTGTCTGACCCCACCCTTTCTGTCCAGGCTCCACCTATACTCCTCCTCTCTGACCCCACCCAATCTGCTCAGGCTCCTCCCCCTTCCTCTCTAACCCCACCCAATCTGACTAGGCTCCTCCCAAACCCCTCCTCTGCTGTCTGACCCCACCCTTTCTGTCCAGGCTCCTCCTATACTCCTCCTCTCTGACCCCACCAAATCTGCCCAGGCTCCTCCCCCTTCCTCTCTGACCCCACCCAATCTGCTCAAGCTCCTCCCCCTTCCTCTCTAACCCCACCCAATCTGACTAGGCTCCTCCCAAAACCCTCCTCTGCTGTCTGACCCCACCCAATCTGCCCAGGCTCCTCCCACTTCCTCTCTGAGCCCACCCAATCTGCCCAGGCTCCTCCCCCTTCCTCTCTGACCCCACCCAATTTGACTAGGCTCCTCCCAAACCCCTCCTCTGCTGTCTGACCCCACCCAATCTGCCCAGGCTCCTCCCCCTTCCTCTCTGAGCCCACCCAATCTGACTAGGCTCCTCCCAAACCCCTCCTCTGCTGTCTGACCCCACCCAATCTCACTAAGCTCCTCCCAAACCCCTCCTCTGCTGTCTGACCCCACCCAATCTGCCCAGGCTCCTCCCCCTTCCTCTCTGACCCCACCCAATCTGCTCAAGCTCCTCCCCCTTCCTCTCTAACCCCACCCAATCTGACTAGGCTCCTCCCAAACCCCTCCTCTGCTGTCTGACCCCACCCAATCTGCCCAGGCTCCCCCCCCCTTCCTCTCTGAGCCCACCCAATCTGCCCAGGCTCCTCCCCTTCCTCTCTGACCCCACCCAATTTGACTATGCTCCTCCCAAACCCCTCCTCTGCTGTCTGACCCCACCCAATCTGCCCAGGCTCCTCCCCCTTCCTCTCTGAGCCCACCCAATCTGACTAGGCTCCTCCCAAACCCCTCCTCTGCTGTCTGACCCCACCCTTTCTGTCCAGGCTCCACCTATACTCCTCCTCTGGCACTGTGGATTTAATCACCCACCTCCTTCCTTTGAGGAACGCTCATGAACGCCCTTGTTCTGTTTACAGGCTGACTGCAGGCAATTTAGGACCCTGCTAAATGAGGGTGTTGTCCCCATGTGCTTCCTTTGAGTGGCAAAATCCTTCATCTAAGGCAGGTGGGCTTTTTAAAAATTTGGTTGAAGACCATATGTTGAAGGCGGTATCACGGCACAAGCCGCCGACCGTCTCAGAAGAAAGTATGCATGGGAGGACATTATTTGCATAGGACAGCCCTCTTCTCAGACCCATTCTTATGCTGCAGTTGCCATGAAGTGTTACTAGAGGGCAGCAGTATGAACAAAAGAGCACACTGAGGCTTTTCTTCTGCTTGCTGACATGATTCTTGTTCATGGTGGTCTTGCAGGGCCTAAGGAGTGAAGGACTGCGATTACTGAGGGGATGAGGAATGGCTGGCCTGTATTTGTGGTGAAGGGGGAATATTTGGAAGGTAAACAGCAAGATGAAAGCGTCAAAGTATAGATGTTTGCTGAGTGATTGAGTCTGTGTGTCACTTGTCTCTTTGAAGGGACATGTGAGAAAGGAACAGCAGCGCCATAGACTTCAGATGGGAGAGCAAGCAAGGATGACTATTTCCCTCAAATCCAAATACATACAGCACCTCAAAGATGACAAGTGCGATATGATTTTCTGCAATTGTTAGGATTTGCCATGTGTGGTGCATAAATATGCATGGTTAGTGAGGTTTTTCCCAGAATGTGAGTATCGTTAGGCTGGCAAATGTCAGGCACTACTTTGGGGGTATGAGGCCAAGAAAAAAATTGGGATGCTTGATACAGTCATCTGTAGGATCGAAAGACACTAGGGAATCGTTACAGAGGGAGCCAGGCTGCACAAAATGTGGTAACAGTTGGACAGAAATCTTTAGCAGGGACTTTTGACGACCCCCAATGTGGGACCAGGACCACAGCACCTCTGTGCCTCTAAAACGTATTTTGACCTCTGGACACCACCATCTCAATACCCCTCAAATGTTCCTTCCTGGTACCCCAGCTTTGGTAGTGCATCAACTAGGTTTCAATCATTTGAGTGACCACAAACACCCTTCCCATGTGCCTTCTATTTACATTCAGTCAGTAACCCAGCTGCTTCGTTCGCTGTTCAATCTCAAGCGACAGTTGGATGCACATTGCAGGGGTATACAGGCATTTACCGTAATGTACAGCCCCTCTCAGTACACCCAGACTACACTTGGTAAAATCATAAATACATGTTTTGCCCAACAGTAAGGCCAGGCCTTTCCTCTGTAGTTCATAGCCAATGTAAGGAGGGAAAAATAAACTGAAGAGCATGCCAAAATTCTCTACAGACACTGCCAATCCTCACACTTCTGCCTATTTGCATGCCGAGGTTATTCACTATGACCCACCAAACCAATTGCCAACAGTAGCCTCTCCCTGCCTCATTCGTATGCTCCGATGCCACCTTTATTTAGCAATTGTTAGTGCTCTAGGATTTCGTAGCGCGATTCGCTATAGCCTCTGTTTTCAACAGAAATGTCCTAAAGGTACCTATACCAATCTGCAGGGTGGGGAGGAGGGGGGCTGCTGCTGCTGGCAGTAACAGGCTCCTCCTATACTCCTCCTCTCTGACCCCACCAAATCTGCCCAGGCTCCTCCCCCTTCCTCTCTGACCCCACCCAATCTGACTAGGCTCCTCCGAAACCCCTCCTCTGCTGTCTGACCCCACCCTTTCTGTCCAGGCTCCACCTATACTCCTCCTCTCTGACCCCACCCAATCTGCTCAGGCTCCTCCCCCTTCCTCTCTAACCCCACCCAATCTGACTAGGCTCCTCCCAAACCCCTCCTCTGCTGTCTGACCCCACCCTTTCTGTCCAGGCTCCTCCTATACTCCTCCTCTCTGACCCCACCAAATCTGCCCAGGCTCCTCCCCCTTCCTCTCTGACCCCACCCAATCTGCTCAAGCTCCTCCCCCTTCCTCTCTAACCCCACCCAATCTGACTAGGCTCCTCCCAAATCCCTCCTCTGCTGTCTGACCCCACCCAATCTGCCCAGGCTCCTCCCCCTTCCTCTCTGAGCCCACCCAATCTGCCCAGGCTCCTCCCCCTTCCTCTCTGAGCCCACCCAATCTGACTAGGCTCCTCCCAAACCCCTCCTCTGCTGTCTGACCCCACCCTTTCTGTCCAGGCTCCACCTATACTCCTCCTCTGGCACTGTGGATTTAATCACCCACCTCCTTCCTTTGAGGAACGCTCATGAACGCCCTTGTTCTGTTTACAGGCTGACTGCAGGCAATTTAGGACCCTGCTAAATGAGGGTGTTGTCCCCATGTGCTTCCTTTGAGTGGCAAAATCCTTCATCTAAGGCAGGTGGGCTTTTTAAAAATTTGGTTGAAGACCATATGTTGAAGGCGGTATCACGGCACAAGCCGCCGACCGTCTCAGAAGAAAGTATGCATGGGAGGACATTATTTGCATAGGACAGCCCTCTTCTCAGACCCATTCTTATGCTGCAGTTGCCATGAAGTGTTACTAGAGGGCAGCAGTATGAACAAAAGAGCACACTGAGGCTTTTCTTCTGCTTGCTGACATGATTCTTGTTCATGGTGGTCTTGCAGGGCCTAAGGAGTGAAGGACTGCGATTACTGAGGGGATGAGGAATGGCTGGCCTGTATTTGTGGTGAAGGGGGAATATTTGGAAGGTAAACAGCAAGATGAAAGCGTCAAAGTATAGATGTTTGCTGAGTGATTGAGTCTGTGTGTCACTTGTCTCTTTGAAGGGACATGTGAGAAAGGAACAGCAGCGCCATAGACTTCAGATGGGAGAGCAAGCAAGGATGACTATTTCCCTCAAATCCAAATACATACAGCACCTCAAAGATGACAAGTGCGATATGATGTTCTGCAATTGTTAGGATTTGCCATGTGTGGTGCATAAATATGCATGGTTAGTGAGGTTTTTCCCAGAATGTGAGTATCGTTAGGCTGGCAAATGTCAGGCACTACTTTGGGGGTATGAGGCCAAGAAAAAAATTGGGATGCTTGATACAGTCATCTGTAGGATCGAAAGACACTAGGGAATCGTTACAGAGGGAGCCAGGCTGCACAAAATGTGGTAACAGTTGGACAGAAATCTTTAGCAGGGACTTTTGACGACCCCCAATGTGGGACCAGGACCACAGCACCTCTGTGCCTCTAAAACGTATTTTGACCTCTGGACACCACCATCTCAATACCCCTCAAATGTTCCTTCCTGGTACCCCAGCTTTGGTAGTGCATCAACTAGGTTTCAATCATTTGAGTGACCACAAACACCCTTCCCATGTGCCTTCTATTTACATTCAGTCAGTAACCCAGCTGCTTCGTTCGCTGTTCAATCTCAAGCGACAGTTGGATGCACATTGCAGGGGTATACAGGCATTTACCGTAATGTACAGCCCCTCTCAGTACACCCAGACTACACTTCGTAAAATCATAAATACATGTTTTGCCCAACAGTAAGGCCAGGCCTTTCCTCTGTAGTTCATAGCCAATGTAAGGAGGGAAAAATAAACTGAAGAGCATGCCAAAATTCTCTACAGACACTGCCAATCCTCACACTTCTGCCTATTTGCATGCCGAGGTTATTCACTATGACCCACCAAACCAATTGCCAACAGTAGCCTCTCCCTGCCTCATTCGTATGCTCCGATGCCACCTTTATTTAGCAATTGTTAGTGCTCTAGGATTTCGTAGCGCGATTCGCTATAGCCTCTGTTTTCAACAGAAATGTCCTAAAGGTACCTATACCAATCTGCAGGGTGGGGAGGAGGGGGGCTGCTGCTGCTGGCAGTAACAGGCTCCTCCTATACTCCTCCTCTCTGACCCCACCAAATCTGCCCAGGCTCCTCCCCCTTCCTCTCTGACCCCACCCAATCTGACTAGGCTCCTCCGAAACCCCTCCTCTGCTGTCTGACCCCACCCTTTCTGTCCAGGCTCCTCCTATACTCCTCCTCTCTGACCCCACCAAATCTGCCCAAGCTCCTCCCCCTTCCTCTCTAACCCCACCCAATCTGACTAGGCTCCTCCCAACCCCCTCCTCTGCTGTCTGACCCCACCCAATCTGCCCAGGCTCCTCCCCCTTCCTCTCTGAGCCCACCCAATCTGCCCAGGCTCCTCCCCCTTCCTCTCTGACCCCACCCAATTTGACTAGGCTCCTCCCAACCCCCTCCTCTGCTGTCTGACCCCACCCAATCTGCCCAGGCTCCTCCCCCTTCCTCTCTGAGCCCACCCAATCTCACTAGGCTCCTCCCAAACCCCTCCTCTGCTGTCTGACCCCACCCAATCTGCCCAGGCTCCTCCCCCTTCCTCTCTGACCCCACCCAATCTGACTAGGCTCCTCCCAAAAACCTCCTCTGCTGTCTGACCCCACCCTTTCTGTCCAGGCTCCACCTGTACTCCTCCTCTCTGACCCCACCCAATCTGCCCAGGCTCCTCCCCTTCCTCTCTGACCCCACCCAATCTGACTAGGCTCCTCCCAAACCCCTCCTCTGCTGTCTGACCCCACCCTTTCTGTCCAGGCTCCACCTATACTCCTCCTCTCTGACCCCACCCAATCTGCTCAGGCTCCTCCCCCTTCCTCTCTAACCCCACCCAATCTGACTAGGCTCCTCCCAAACCCCTCCTCTGCTGTCTGACCCCACCCTTTCTGTCCAGGCTCCTCCTATACTCCTCCTCTCTGACCCCACCAAATCTGCCCAGGCTCCTCCCCCTTCCTCTCTGACCCCACCCAATCTGCTCAAGCTCCTCCCCCTTCCTCTCTAACCCCACCCAATCTGACTAGGCTCCTCCCAAAACCCTCCTCTGCTGTCTGACCCCACCCAATCTGCCCAGGCTCCTCCCACTTCCTCTCTGAGCCCACCCAATCTGCCCAGGCTCCTCCCCCTTCCTCTCTGACCCCACCCAATTTGACTAGGCTCCTCCCAAACCCCTCCTCTGCTGTCTGACCCCACCCAATCTGCCCAGGCTCCTCCCCCTTCCTCTCTGAGCCCACCCAATCTGACTAGGCTCCTCCCAAACCCCTCCTCTGCTGTCTGACCCCACCCAATCTCACTAAGCTCCTCCCAAACCCCTCCTCTGCTGTCTGACCCCACCCAATCTGCCCAGGCTCCTCCCCCTTCCTCTCTGACCCCACCCAATCTGCTCAAGCTCCTCCCCCTTCCTCTCTAACCCCACCCAATCTGACTAGGCTCCTCCCAAACCCCTCCTCTGCTGTCTGACCCCACCCAATCTGCCCAGGCTCCCCCCCCCTTCCTCTCTGAGCCCACCCAATCTGCCCAGGCTCCTCCCCCTTCCTCTCTGACCCCACCCAATTTGACTATGCTCCTCCCAAACCCCTCCTCTGCTGTCTGACCCCACCCAATCTGCCCAGGCTCCTCCCCCTTCCTCACTGAGCCCACCCAATCTGCCCAGGCTCCTCCCCCTTCCTCTCTGAGCCCACCCAATCTGACTAGGCTCCTCCCAAACCCCTCCTCTGCTGTCTGACCCCACCCAATCTCACTAAGCTCCTCCCAAACCCCTCCTCTGCTGTCTGACCCCACCCAATCTGCCCAGGCCCCTCCCCCTTCCTCTCTGACCCCACCCTTTCTGTCCAGGCTCCTCCTATACTCCTCCTCTCTGACCCCACCAAATCTGCCCAGGCTCCTCCCCCTTCCTCTCTGACCCCACCCAATCTGTTCAAGCTCCTCCCCCTTCCTCTCTAACCCCACCCAATCTGACTAGGCTCCTCCCAAAACCCTCCTCTGCTGTCTGACCCCACCCAATCTGCCCAGGCTCCTCCCAATTCCTCTCTGAGCCCACCCAATCTGCCCAGGCTCCTCCCCCTTCCTCTCTGAGCCCACCCAATCTGACTAGGCTCCTCCCAAACCCCTCCTCTGCTGTCTGACCCCACCCAATCTCACTAAGCTCCTCCCAAACCCCTCCTCTGCTGTCTGACCCCACCCAATCTGCCCAGGCTCCTCCCCCTTCCGCTCTGACCCCACCCAATCTGCCCAGGCTCCTCCCCTCCCTCTCTGACCCCACCCAATCTCACTAAGCTCCTCCCAAACCCCTCCTCTGCTGTCTGACCCCACCCAATCTGCCCAGGCTCCTCCCCCTTTCTCTCTGACCCCACCCAATTTGACTAGGCTCCTCCCAAACCCCTCCTCTGCTGTCTGACCCCACCAAATCTGCCCAGGCTCCTCCCCCTTCCTCTCTGACCCCACCCAATCTGCTCAAGCTCCTCCCCCTTCCTCTCTAACCCCACCCAATCTGACTAGGCTCCTCCCAAACCCCTCCTCTGCTGTCTGACCCCACCCAATCTGCCCAAGCTCCTCCCCCTTCCTCTCTGACCCCACCCAATCTGACTAGGCTCCTCCCAAACCCCTCCTCTGCTGTCTGACCCCACCCAATCTGCCCAGGCTCCTCCCCCTTCTTCTCTGAGCCCACCCAATCTGCCCAGGCTCCTCCCCCTTCCTCCCCGACCCCACCCGCTCAGGCTCCTCCCTGACCCCGCCCACCCAATCTGCCCAGGCTCCTCCCAAACCCCTCCTTTGCTGTCTGACCCCACCCAATCTGCCCAAGCTCCTCCCCCTTCCTCTCTGACCCCACCCAACCTGCTCAAGCTCCTCCCCCTCTAACCAGGCTCCTCCCAAACCCCTCCTCTGCTGTCTGACCCCACCCAATCTGCCCAGGCTCCTCCCCTTCCTCTCTGACCCCACCCAATTTGACTAGGCTCCTCCCAAACCCCTCCTCTGCTGTCTGACCCCACCCAATCTGCCCAGGCTCCTCCCCCTTCCTCTCTGAGCCCACCCAATCTGACTAGGCTCCTCCCAAACCCCTCCTCTGCTGTCTGACCCCACCCAATCTCACTAAGCTCCTCCCAAACCCCTCCTCTGCTGTCTGACCTCACCCAATCTGCCCAGGCTCCTCCCCCTTCCTCTCTGACCCCACCCAATCTGCTCAAGCTCCTCCCCCTTCCTCTCTAACCCCACCCAATCTGACTAGGCTCCTCCCAAACCCCTCCTCTGCTGTCTGACCCCACCCAATCTGCCCAGGCTCCCCCCCTTCCTCTCTGAGCCCACCCAATCTGCCCAGGCTCCTCCCCCTTCCTCTCTGACCCCACCCAATTTGACTATGCTCCTCCCAAACCCCTCCTCTGCTGTCTGACCCCACCCAATCTGCCCAGGCTCCTCCCCCTTCCTCTCTGAGCCCACCCAATCTGCCCAGGCTCCTCCCCCTTCCTCTCTGAGCCCACCCAATCTGACTAGGCTCCTCCCAAACCCCTCCTCTGCTGTCTGACCCCACCCAATCTCACTAAGCTCCTCCCAAACCCCTCCTCTGCTGTCTGACCCCACCCAATCTGCCCAGGCTCCTCCCCCTTCCTCTCTGACCCCACCCTTTCTGTCCAGGCTCCTCCTATACTCCTCCTCTCTGACCCCACCAAATCTGCCCAGGCTCCTCCCCCTTCCTCTCTGACCCCACCCAATCTGTTCAAGCTCCTCCCCCTTCCTCTCTAACCCCACCCAATCTGACTAGGCTCCTCCCAAAACCCTCCTCTGCTGTCTGACCCCACCCAATCTGCCCAGGCTCCTCCCACTTCCTCTCTGAGCCCACCCAATCTGCACAGGCTCCTCCCCCTTCCTCTCTGACCCCACCCAATTTGACTAGGCTCCTCCCAAACCCCTCCTCTGCTGTCTGACCCCACCCAATCTGCCCAGGCTCCTCCCCCTTCCTCTCTGAGCCCACCCAATCTGACTAGGCTCCTCCCAAACCCCTCCTCTGCTGTCTGACCCCACCCAATCTCACTAAGCTCCTCCCAAACCCCTCCTCTGCTGTCTGACCCCACCCAATCTGCCCAGGCTCCTCCCCCTTCCTCTCTGACCCCACCCAATCTGCTCAAGCTCCTCCCCCTTCCTCTCTAACCCCACCCAATCTGACTAGGCTCCTCCCAAACCCCTCGTTTGCTGTCTGACCCCACCCAATCTGCCCAGGCTCCTCCCCCTTCCTCTCTGAGCCCACCCAATCTGCCCAGGCTCCTCCCCCTTCCTCTCTGACCCCACCCAATTTGACTATGCTCCTCCCAAACCCCTCCTCTGCTGTCTGACCCCACCCAATCTGCCCAGGCTCCTCCCCCTTCCTCTCTGAGCCCACCCAATCTGACTAGGCTCCTCCCAAACCCCTCCTCTGCTGTCTGACCCCACCCAATCTCACTAAGCTCCTCCCAAACCCCTCCTCTGCTGTCTGACCCCACCCAATCTGCCCAGGCTCCTCCCCCTTCCTCTCTGACCCCACCCAATCTGACTAGGCTCCTCCCAAACCCCTCCTCTGCTGTCTGACCCCACCCTTTCTGTCCAGGCTCCACCAATACTCCTCCTCTCTGACCCCACCCAATCTGCCCAGGCTCCTCCCCTTCCTCTCTGACCCCACCCAATCTGACTAGGCTCCTCCCAAACCCCTCCTCTGCTGTCTGACCCCACCCTTTCTGTCCAGGCTCCACCTATACTCCTCCTCTCTGACCCCACCCAATCTGCCCAGGCTCCTCCCCTTCCTCTCTGACACCACCCAATCTGACTAGGCTCCTCCCAAACCCCTCCTCTGCTGTCTGACCCCACCCAATCTGCCCAGGCTCCTCCCCCTTCCTCTCTGACCCCACCCAATCTGACTAGGCTCCTCCCAAACCCCTCCTCTGCTGTCTGACCCCACCCTTTCTGTCCAGGCTCCACCTATACTCCTCCTCTCTGACCCCACCCAATCTGCCCAGGCTCCTCCCCTTCCTCTCTGACCCCACCCAATCTGACTAGGCTCCTCCCAAACCCCTCCTCTGCTGTCTGACCCCACCCTTTCTGTCCAGGCTCCACCTATACTCCTCCTCTCTGACCCCACCCAATCTGCTCAGGCTCCTCCCCCTTCCTCTCTAACCCCACCCAATCTGACTAGGCTCCTCCCAAACCCCTCCTCTGCTGTCTGACCCCACCCTTTCTGTCCAGGCTCCTCCTATACTCCTCCTCTCTGACCCCACCAAATCTGCCCAGGCTCCTCTCCCTTCCTCTCTGACCCCACCCAATCTGCTCAAGCTCCTCCCCCTTCCTCTCTAACCCCACCCAATCTGACTAGGCTCCTCCCAAATCCCTCCTCTGCTGTCTGACCCCACCCAATCTGCCCAGGCTCCTCCCCTTCCTCTCTGACCCCACCCAATCTGACTAGGCTCCTCCCCCTTCCTCTCTGACCCCACCCAATCTGCTCAAGCTCCTCCCCCTTCCTGTCTAACCCCACCCAATCTGACTAGGCTCCTCCCCCTTCCTCTCTGACCCCACCCAATCTGCTCAAGCTCCTCCCCCTTCCTGTCTAACCCCACCCAATCTGACTAGGCTCCTCCCAAATCCCTCCTCTGCTGTCTGACCCCACCCAATCTGCCCAGGCTCCTCCCCCTTCCTCTCTGAGCCCACCCAATCTGCCCAGGCTCCTCCCCTTCCTCTCTGACCCCACCCAATCTGACTAGGCTCCTCCCAAACCCCTCCTCTGCTGTCTGACCCCACCCAATCTGCCCAGGCTCCTCCCCTTCCTCTCTGACCCCACCCAATCTGACTAGGCTCCTCCCAAACCCCTCCTCTGCTGTCTGACCCCACCCAATCTCACTAAGCTCCTCCCAAACCCCTCCTCTGCTGTCTGACCCCACCCAATCTGCCCAGGCTCCTCCCCCTTTCTCTCTGACCCCACCCAATTTGACTAGGCTCCTCCCAAACCCCTCCTCTGCTGTCTGACCCCACCCTTTCTGTCCAGGCTCCTCCTATACTCCTCCTCTCTGACCCCACCAAATCTGCCCAGGCTCCTCCCCCTTCCTCTCTGACCCCACCCAATCTGCTCAAGCTCCTCCCCCTTCCTCTCTAACCCCACCCTGACTAGGCTCCTCCCAAACCCCTCCTCTGCTGTCTGACCCCACCCAATCTGCCCAGGCTCCTCCCCATTCCTCTCTGACCCCACCCTTGACTATGCTCCTCCCAAACCCCTCCTGTGCTGTCTGACCCCACCCAATCTGCCCAGGCTCCTCCCCCTTCTTCTCTGAGCCCACCCAATCTGCCCAGGCTCCTCCCCCTTCCTCCCCGACCCCACCCAATCTGCTCAGGCTCCTCCCCCTTCCTCTCTGACCCCACCCAACCAGCCCAGGCTCCTCCCAAACCCCTCCTTTGCTGTCTGACCCCACCCAATCTGCCCAAGCTCCTCCCCCTTCCTCTCTGACCCCACCCAATCTGACTAGGCTCCTCCCAAACCCCTCCTCTGCTGTCTGACCCCACCCAATCTGCCCAGGCTCCTCCCCCTTCCTCTCTGACCCCACCCAATCTGCTCAAGCTCCTCCCCCTCTAACCCCACCCAATCTGACTAGGCTCCTCCCAAACCCCTCCTCTGCTGTCTGACCCCACCCAATCTGCCCAGGCTCCTCCCCTTTCTCTCTGACCCCACCCAATCTCACTAAGCTCCTCCCAAACCCCTCCTCTGCTGTCTGACCCCACCCAATCTGCCCAGGCTCCTCCCCCTTCCTCTCTGACCCCACCCAATCTGCTCAAGCTCCTCCCCCTCTAACCCCACCCAATCTGACTAGGCTCCTCCCCCTTCCTCTCTGAGTCCACCCAATTTGACTATGCTCCTCCCAAACCCCTCCTCTGCTGTCTGACCCCACCCAATCTGCCCAGGCTCCTCCCCCTTCCTCTCTGAGTCCACCCAATTTGACTATGCTCCTCCCAAACCCCTCCTGTGCTGTCTGACCCCACCCAATCTGCCCAGGCTCCACCCCCTTCCTCCCCGACCCCACCCAATCTGCTCAGGCTCCTCCACCCTTCGTCTCTGACCCCACCCAATCTGCCCAAGCTCCTCCCCCTTCCTCTCTGACCCCACCCAAACTGACTAGGCTCCTCCCAAACCCCTCCTTTGCTGTCTGACCCCACCCAATCTGCCCAGGCTCCTCCCCCTTCCTCTCTGAGCCCACCCAATCTGCCCAGGCTCCTCCCCCTTCCTCTCTGAGCCCACCCAATCTGACTAGGCTCCTCCCAAACCCCTCCCAAACCCCTCCTCTGCTGTCTGACCCCACCCAATCTCACTAAGCTCCTCAACCCCTCCTCTGCTGTCTGACCCCACCCAATCTGCCCAGGCTCCTCCCCCTTCCTCTCTGACCCCACCCAATCTGACTAGGCTCCTCTCAATTCCTCTCTGAGCCCACCCAATCTGCACAGGCTCCTCCCCCTTCCTCTCTGACCCCACCCAATTTGACTAGGCTCCTCCCAAACCCCTCCTCTGCTGTCTGACCCCACCCAATCTGCCCAGGCTCCTCCCCCTTCCTCTCTGAGCCCACCCAATCTGACTAGGCTCCTCCCAAACCCCTCCTCTGCTGTCTGACCTCACCCAATCTCACTAAGCTCCTCCCAAACCCCTCCTCTGCTGTCTGACCCCACCCAATCTGCCCAGGCTCCTCCCCCTTCCTCTCTGACCCCACCCAATCTGCCCAGGCTCCTCCCCTTCCTCTCTGACCCCACCCAATCTCACTAAGCTCCTCCCAAACCCCTCCTCTGCTGTCTGACCCCACCCAATCTGCCCAGGCTCCTCCCCCTTTCTCTCTGACCCCACCCAATTTGACTAGGCTCCTCCCAAACCCCTCCTCTGCTGTCTGACCCCACCAAATCTGCCCAGGCTCCTCCCCCTTCCTCTCTGACCCCACCCAATCTGCTCAAGCTCCTCCCCCTTCCTCTCTAACCCCACCCAATCTGACTAGGCTCCTCCCAAACCCCTCTTCTGCTGTCTGACCCCACCCAATCTGCCCAAGCTCCTCCCCCTTCCTCTCTGACCCCACCCAATCTGACTAGGCTCCTCCCAAACCCCTCCTCTGCTGTCTGACCCCACCCAATCTGCCCAGGCTCCTCCCCCTTCTTCTCTGAGCCCACCCAATCTGCCCAGGCTCCTCCCCCTTCCTCCCCGACCCCACCCGCTCAGGCTCCTCCCTGACCCCGCCCACCCAATCTGCCCAGGCTCCTCCCAAACCCCTCCTTTGCTGTCTGACCCCACCCAATCTGCCCAAGCTCCTCCCCCTTCCTCTCTGACCCCACCCAATCTGCTCAAGCTCCTCCCCCTCTAACCAGGCTCCTCCCAAACCCCTCCTCTGCTGTCTGACCCCACCCAATCTGCCCAGGCTCCTCCCCTTCCTCTCTGACCCCACCCAATTTGACTAGGCTCCTCCCAAACCCCTCCTCTGCTGTCTGACCCCACCCAATCTGCCCAGGCTCCTCCCCCTTCCTCTCTGAGCCCACCCAATCTGACTAGGCTCCTCCCAAACCCCTCCTCTGCTGTCTGACCCCACCCAATCTCACTAAGCTCCTCCCAAACCCCTCCTCTGCTGTCTGACCTCACCCAATCTGCCCAGGCTCCTCCCCCTTCCTCTCTGACCCCACCCAATCTGCTCAAGCTCCTCCCCCTTCCTCTCTAACCCCACCCAATCTGACTAGGCTCCTCCCAAACCCCTCCTCTGCTGTCTGACCCCACCCAATCTGCCCAGGCTCCCCCCCCTTCCTCTCTGAGCCCACCCAATCTGCCCAGGCTCCTCCCCCTTCCTCTCTGACCCCACCCAATTTGACTATGCTCCTCCCAAACCCCTCCTCTGCTGTCTGACCCCACCCAATCTGCCCAGGCTCCTCCCCCTTCCTCTCTGAGCCCACCCAATCTGCCCAGGCTCCTCCCCCTTCCTCTCTGAGCCCACCCAATCTGACTAGGCTCCTCCCAAACCCCTCCTCTGCTGTCTGACCCGACCCAATCTCACTAAGCTCCTCCCAAACCCCTCCTCTGCTGTCTGACCCCACCCAATCTGCCCAGGCTCCTCCCCCTTCCTCTCTGACCCCACCCTTTCTGTCCAGGCTCCTCCTATACTCCTCCTCTCTGACCCCACCAAATCTGCCCAGGCTCCTCCCCCTTCCTCTCTGACCCCACCCAATCTGTTCAAGCTCCTCCCCCTTCCTCTCTAACCCCACCCAATCTGACTAGGCTCCTCCCAAAACCCTCCTCTGCTGTCTGACCCCACCCAATCTGCCCAGGCTCCTCCCACTTCCTCTCTGAGCCCACCCAATCTGCACAGGCTCCTCCCCCTTCCTCTCTGACCCCACCCAATTTGACTAGGCTCCTCCCAAACCCCTCCTCTGCTGTCTGACCCCACCCAATCTGCCCAGGCTCCTCCCCCTTCCTCTCTGAGCCCACCCAATCTGACTAGGCTCCTCCCAAACCCCTCCTCTGCTGTCTGACCCCACCCAATCTCACTAAGCTCCTCCCAAACCCCTCCTCTGCTGTCTGACCCCACCCAATCTGCCCAGGCTCCTCCCCCTTCCTCTCTGACCCCACCCAATCTGCTCAAGCTCCTCCCCCTTCCTCTCTAACCCCACCCAATCTGACTAGGCTCCTCCCAAACCCCTCGTTTGCTGTCTGACCCCACCCAATCTGCCCAGGCTCCTCCCCCTTCCTCTCTGAGCCCACCCAATCTGCCCAGGCTCCTCCCCCTTCCTCTCTGACCCCACCCAATTTGACTATGCTCCTCCCAAACCCCTCCTCTGCTGTCTGACCCCACCCAATCTGCCCAGGCTCCTCCCCCTTCCTCTCTGAGCCCACCCAATCTGACTAGGCTCCTCCCAAACCCCTCCTCTGCTGTCTGACCCCACCCAATCTCACTAAGCTCCTCCCAAACCCCTCCTCTGCTGTCTGACCCCACCCAATCTGCCCAGGCTCCTCCCCCTTCCTCTCTGACCCCACCCAATCTGACTAGGCTCCTCCCAAACCCCTCCTCTGCTGTCTGACCCCACCCTTTCTGTCCAGGCTCCACCAATACTCCTCCTCTCTGACCCCACCCAATCTGCCCAGGCTCCTCCCCTTCCTCTCTGACCCCACCCAATCTGACTAGGCTCCTCCCAAACCCCTCCTCTGCTGTCTGACCCCACCCTTTCTGTCCAGGCTCCACCTATACTCCTCCTCTCTGACCCCACCCAATCTGCCCAGGCTCCTCCCCTTCCTCTCTGACACCACCCAATCTGACTAGGCTCCTCCCAAACCCCTCCTCTGCTGTCTGACCCCACCCAATCTGCCCAGGCTCCTCCCCCTTCCTCTCTGACCCCACCCAATCTGACTAGGCTCCTCCCAAACCCCTCCTCTGCTGTCTGACCCCACCCTTTCTGTCCAGGCTCCACCTATACTCCTCCTCTCTGACCCCACCCAATCTGCCCAGGCTCCTCCCCTTCCTCTCTGACCCCACCCAATCTGACTAGGCTCCTCCCAAACCCCTCCTCTGCTGTCTGACCCCACCCTTTCTGTCCAGGCTCCACCTATACTCCTCCTCTCTGACCCCACCCAATCTGCTCAGGCTCCTCCCCCTTCCTCTCTAACCCCACCCAATCTGACTAGGCTCCTCCCAAACCCCTCCTCTGCTGTCTGACCCCACCCTTTCTGTCCAGGCTCCTCCTATACTCCTCCTCTCTGACCCCACCAAATCTGCCCAGGCTCCTCTCCCTTCCTCTCTGACCCCACCCAATCTGCTCAAGCTCCTCCCCCTTCCTCTCTAACCCCACCCAATCTGACTAGGCTCCTCCCAAATCCCTCCTCTGCTGTCTGACCCCACCCAATCTGCCCAGGCTCCTCCCCTTCCTCTCTGACCCCACCCAATCTGACTAGGCTCCTCCCCCTTCCTCTCTGACCCCACCCAATCTGCTCAAGCTCCTCCCCCTTCCTGTCTAACCCCACCCAATCTGACTAGGCTCCTCCCCCTTCCTCTCTGACCCCACCCAATCTGCTCAAGCTCCTCCCCCTTCCTGTCTAACCCCACCCAATCTGACTAGGCTCCTCCCAAATCCCTCCTCTGCTGTCTGACCCCACCCAATCTGCCCAGGCTCCTCCCCCTTCCTCTCTGAGCCCACCCAATCTGCCCAGGCTCCTCCCCTTCCTCTCTGACCCCACCCAATCTGACTAGGCTCCTCCCAAACCCCTCCTCTGCTGTCTGACCCCACCCAATCTGCCCAGGCTCCTCCCCTTCCTCTCTGACCCCACCCAATCTGACTAGGCTCCTCCCAAACCCCTCCTCTGCTGTCTGACCCCACCCAATCTCACTAAGCTCCTCCCAAACCCCTCCTCTGCTGTCTGACCCCACCCAATCTGCCCAGGCTCCTCCCCCTTCCTCTCTGACCCCACCCAATCTGCTCAAGCTCCTCCCCCTTCCTCTCTAACCCCACCCTGACTAGGCTCCTCCCAAACCCCTCCTCTGCTGTCTGACCCCACCCAATCTGCCCAGGCTCCTCCCCCTTCCTCTCTGACCCCACCCAATCTGACTAGGCTCCTCCCAAACCCCTCCTCTGCTGTCTGACCCCACCCTTTCTGTCCAGGCTCCACCTATACTCCTCCTCTCTGACCCCACCCAATCTGCCCAGGCTCCTCCCCTTCCTCTCTGACCCCACCCAATCTGACTAGGCTCCTCCCAAACCCCTCCTCTGCTGTCTGACCCCACCCTTTCTGTCCAGGCTCCACCTATACTCCTCCTCTCTGACCCCACCCAATCTGCTCAGGCTCCTCCCCCTTCCTCTCTAACCCCACCCAATCTGACTAGGCTCCTCCCAAACCCCTCCTCTGCTGTCTGACCCCACCCTTTCTGTCCAGGCTCCTCCTATACTCCTCCTCTCTGACCCCACCAAATCTGCCCAGGCTCCTCTCCCTTCCTCTCTGACCCCACCCAATCTGCTCAAGCTCCTCCCCCTTCCTCTCTAACCCCACCCAATCTGACTAGGCTCCTCCCAAATCCCTCCTCTGCTGTCTGACCCCACCCAATCTGCCCAGGCTCCTCCCCTTCCTCTCTGACCCCACCCAATCTGACTAGGCTCCTCCCCCTTCCTCTCTGACCCCACCCAATCTGCTCAAGCTCCTCCCCCTTCCTGTCTAACCCCACCCAATCTGACTAGGCTCCTCCCAAATCCCTCCTCTGCTGTCTGACCCCACCCAATCTGCCCAGGCTCCTCCCCCTTCCTCTCTGAGCCCACCCAATCTGCCCAGGCTCCTCCCCTTCCTCTCTGAGCCCACCCAATCTGACTAGGCTCCTCCCAAACCCCTCCTCTGCTGTCTGACCCCACCCAATCTGCCCAGGCTCCTCCCCTTCCTCTCTGACCCCACCCAATCTGACTAGGCTCCTCCCAAACCCCTCCTCTGCTGTCTGACCCCACCCAATCTCACTAAGCTCCTCCCAAACCCCTCCTCTGCTGTCTGACCCCACCCAATCTGCCCAGGCTCCTCCCCCTTCCTCTCTGACCCCACCCAATCTGCTCAAGCTCCTCCCCCTTCCTCTCTAACCCCACCCTGACTAGGCTCCTCCCAAACCCCTCCTCTGCTGTCTGACCCCACCCAATCTGCCCAGGCTCCTCCCCATTCCTCTCTGACCCCACCCTTGACTATGCTCCTCCCAAACCCCTCCTGTGCTGTCTGACCCCACCCAATCTGCCCAGGCTCCTCCCAAACCCCTCCTCTGCTGTCTGACCCCACCCAATCTGCTCAAGCTCCTCCCCCTCTAACCCCACCCAATCTGACTAGGCTCCTCCCAAACCCCTCCTCTGCTGTCTGACCCCACCCAATCTGCCCAGGCTCCTCCCCTTCCTCTCTGACCCCACCCAATCTCACTAAGCTCCTCCCAAACCCCTCCTCTGCTGTCTGACCCCACCCAATGTGCCCAGGCTCCTCCCCTTCCTCTCTGACCCCACCCAATCTCACTAAGCTCCTCCCAAACCCCTCCTCTGCTGTCTGACCCCACCCAATCTGCTCAAGCTCCTCCCCCTCTAACCCCACCCAATCTGACTAGGCTCCTCCCCCTTCCTCTCTGAGTCCACCCAATTTGACTATGCTCCTCCCAAACCCCTCCTCTGCTGTCTGACCCCACGCAATCTGCCCAGGCTCCTCCCCCTTCCTCTCTGAGTCCACCCAATTTGACTATGCTCCTCCCAAACCCCTCCTGTGCTGTCTGACCCCACCCAATCTGCCCAGGCTCCACCCCCTTCCTCCCCGACCCCACCTGCTCAGGCTCCTCCACCCTTCGTCTCTGACCCCACCCAATCTGCCCAAGCTCCTCCCCCTTCCTCTCTGAGCCCACCCAATCTGCCCAGGCTCCTCCCCCTTCCTCTCTGAGCCCACCCAATCTGACTAGGCTCCTCCCAAACCCCTCCTCTGCTGTCTGACCCCACCCAATCTCACTAAGCTCCTCAACCCCTCCTCTGCTGTCTGACCCCACCCAATCTGACTAGGCTCCTCTCAAACCCCTCCTCTGCTGTCTGACCCCACCCTTTCTGTCCAGGCTCCTCCTATACTCCTCCTCTCTGACCCACCAAATCTGCCCAGGCTCCTCCCCCTTCCTCTCTGACCCCACCCAATCTGACTAGGCTCCTCTCAAACCCCTCCTCTGCTGTCTGAGCCCACCCAATCTGCCCAGGCTCCTCCCCCTTCCTCTCTGACCCCACCCAATCTGACTAGGCTCCTCCCAAACCCCTCCTCTGCTGTCTGACCCCACCCAATCTGCCCAGGCTCCTCCCCCTTCTTCTCTGAGCCCACCCAATCTGCCCAGGCTCCTCCCCCTTCCTCCCCGACCCCACCCGCTCAGGCTCCTCCCTGACCCCGCCCACCCAATCTGCCCAGGCTCCTCCCAAACCCCTCCTTTGCTGTCTGACCCCACCCAATCTGCCCAAGCTCCTCCCCCTTCCTCTCTGACCCCACCCAATCTGCTCAAGCTCCTCCCCCTCTAACCAGGCTCCTCCCAAACCCCTCCTCTGCTGTCTGACCCCACCCAATCTGCCCAGGCTCCTCCCCCTTCTTCTCTGAGCCCACCCAATCTGACTAGGCTCCTCCCCCTTCCTCTCTGACCCCACCCAATCTGCTCAAGCTCCTCCCCCTTCCTGTCTAACCCCACCCAATCTGACTAGGCTCCTCCCCCTTCCTCTCTGACCCCACCCAATCTGCTCAAGCTCCTCCCCCTTCCTGTCTAACCCCACCCAATCTGACTAGGCTCCTCCCAAATCCCTCCTCTGCTGTCTGACCCCACCCAATCTGCCCAGGCTCCTCCCCCTTCCTCTCTGAGCCCACCCAATCTGCCCAGGCTCCTCCCCTTCCTCTCTGACCCCACCCAATCTGACTAGGCTCCTCCCAAACCCCTCCTCTGCTGTCTGACCCCACCCAATCTGCCCAGGCTCCTCCCCTTCCTCTCTGACCCCACCCAATCTGACTAGGCTCCTCCCAAACCCCTCCTCTGCTGTCTGACCCCACCCAATCTCACTAAGCTCCTCCCAAACCCCTCCTCTGCTGTCTGACCCCACCCAATCTGCCCAGGCTCCTCCCCCTTTCTCTCTGACCCCACCCAATTTGACTAGGCTCCTCCCAAACCCCTCCTCTGCTGTCTGACCCCACCCTTTCTGTCCAGGCTCCTCCTATACTCCTCCTCTCTGACCCCACCAAATCTGCCCAGGCTCCTCCCCCTTCCTCTCTGACCCCACCCAATCTGCTCAAGCTCCTCCCCCTTCCTCTCTAACCCCACCCTGACTAGGCTCCTCCCAAACCCCTCCTCTGCTGTCTGACCCCACCCAATCTGCCCAGGCTCCTCCCCATTCCTCTCTGACCCCACCCTTGACTATGCTCCTCCCAAACCCCTCCTGTGCTGTCTGACCCCACCCAATCTGCCCAGGCTCCTCCCCCTTCTTCTCTGAGCCCACCCAATCTGCCCAGGCTCCTCCCCCTTCCTCCCCGACCCCACCCAATCTGCTCAGGCTCCTCCCCCTTCCTCTCTGACCCCACCCAACCAGCCCAGGCTCCTCCCAAACCCCTCCTTTGCTGTCTGACCCCACCCAATCTGCCCAAGCTCCTCCCCCTTCCTCTCTGACCCCACCCAATCTGACTAGGCTCCTCCCAAACCCCTCCTCTGCTGTCTGACCCCACCCAATCTGCCCAGGCTCCTCCCCCTTCCTCTCTGACCCCACCCAATCTGCTCAAGCTCCTCCCCCTCTAACCCCACCCAATCTGACTAGGCTCCTCCCAAACCCCTCCTCTGCTGTCTGACCCCACCCAATCTGCCCAGGCTCCTCCCCTTTCTCTCTGACCCCACCCAATCTCACTAAGCTCCTCCCAAACCCCTCCTCTGCTGTCTGACCCCACCCAATCTGCCCAGGCTCCTCCCCCTTCCTCTCTGACCCCACCCAATCTGCTCAAGCTCCTCCCCCTCTAACCCCACCCAATCTGACTAGGCTCCTCCCCCTTCCTCTCTGAGTCCACCCAATTTGACTATGCTCCTCCCAAACCCCTCCTCTGCTGTCTGACCCCACCCAATCTGCCCAGGCTCCTCCCCCTTCCTCTCTGAGTCCACCCAATTTGACTATGCTCCTCCCAAACCCCTCCTGTGCTGTCTGACCCCACCCAATCTGCCCAGGCTCCACCCCCTTCCTCCCCGACCCCACCCAATCTGCTCAGGCTCCTCCACCCTTCGTCTCTGACCCCACCCAATCTGCCCAAGCTCCTCCCCCTTCCTCTCTGACCCCACCCAAACTGACTAGGCTCCTCCCAAACCCCTCCTTTGCTGTCTGACCCCACCCAATCTGCCCAGGCTCCTCCCCCTTCCTCTCTGAGCCCACCCAATCTGCCCAGGCTCCTCCCCCTTCCTCTCTGAGCCCACCCAATCTGACTAGGCTCCTCCCAAACCCCTCCCAAACCCCTCCTCTGCTGTCTGACCCCACCCAATCTCACTAAGCTCCTCAACCCCTCCTCTGCTGTCTGACCCCACCCAATCTGCCCAGGCTCCTCCCCCTTCCTCTCTGACCCCACCCAATCTGACTAGGCTCCTCTCAATTCCTCTCTGAGCCCACCCAATCTGCACAGGCTCCTCCCCCTTCCTCTCTGACCCCACCCAATTTGACTAGGCTCCTCCCAAACCCCTCCTCTGCTGTCTGACCCCACCCAATCTGCCCAGGCTCCTCCCCCTTCCTCTCTGAGCCCACCCAATCTGACTAGGCTCCTCCCAAACCCCTCCTCTGCTGTCTGACCTCACCCAATCTCACTAAGCTCCTCCCAAACCCCTCCTCTGCTGTCTGACCCCACCCAATCTGCCCAGGCTCCTCCCCCTTCCTCTCTGACCCCACCCAATCTGCCCAGGCTCCTCCCCTTCCTCTCTGACCCCACCCAATCTCACTAAGCTCCTCCCAAACCCCTCCTCTGCTGTCTGACCCCACCCAATCTGCCCAGGCTCCTCCCCCTTTCTCTCTGACCCCACCCAATTTGACTAGGCTCCTCCCAAACCCCTCCTCTGCTGTCTGACCCCACCAAATCTGCCCAGGCTCCTCCCCCTTCCTCTCTGACCCCACCCAATCTGCTCAAGCTCCTCCCCCTTCCTCTCTAACCCCACCCAATCTGACTAGGCTCCTCCCAAACCCCTCTTCTGCTGTCTGACCCCACCCAATCTGCCCAAGCTCCTCCCCCTTCCTCTCTGACCCCACCCAATCTGACTAGGCTCCTCCCAAACCCCTCCTCTGCTGTCTGACCCCACCCAATCTGCCCAGGCTCCTCCCCCTTCTTCTCTGAGCCCACCCAATCTGCCCAGGCTCCTCCCCCTTCCTCCCCGACCCCACCCGCTCAGGCTCCTCCCTGACCCCGCCCACCCAATCTGCCCAGGCTCCTCCCAAACCCCTCCTTTGCTGTCTGACCCCACCCAATCTGCCCAAGCTCCTCCCCCTTCCTCTCTGACCCCACCCAATCTGCTCAAGCTCCTCCCCCTCTAACCAGGCTCCTCCCAAACCCCTCCTCTGCTGTCTGACCCCACCCAATCTGCCCAGGCTCCTCCCCTTCCTCTCTGACCCCACCCAATTTGACTAGGCTCCTCCCAAACCCCTCCTCTGCTGTCTGACCCCACCCAATCTGCCCAGGCTCCTCCCCCTTCCTCTCTGAGCCCACCCAATCTGACTAGGCTCCTCCCAAACCCCTCCTCTGCTGTCTGACCCCACCCAATCTCACTAAGCTCCTCCCAAACCCCTCCTCTGCTGTCTGACCTCACCCAATCTGCCCAGGCTCCTCCCCCTTCCTCTCTGACCCCACCCAATCTGCTCAAGCTCCTCCCCCTTCCTCTCTAACCCCACCCAATCTGACTAGGCTCCTCCCAAACCCCTCCTCTGCTGTCTGACCCCACCCAATCTGCCCAGGCTCCCCCCCCTTCCTCTCTGAGCCCACCCAATCTGCCCAGGCTCCTCCCCCTTCCTCTCTGACCCCACCCAATTTGACTATGCTCCTCCCAAACCCCTCCTCTGCTGTCTGACCCCACCCAATCTGCCCAGGCTCCTCCCCCTTCCTCTCTGAGCCCACCCAATCTGCCCAGGCTCCTCCCCCTTCCTCTCTGAGCCCACCCAATCTGACTAGGCTCCTCCCAAACCCCTCCTCTGCTGTCTGACCCGACCCAATCTCACTAAGCTCCTCCCAAACCCCTCCTCTGCTGTCTGACCCCACCCAATCTGCCCAGGCTCCTCCCCCTTCCTCTCTGACCCCACCCTTTCTGTCCAGGCTCCTCCTATACTCCTCCTCTCTGACCCCACCAAATCTGCCCAGGCTCCTCCCCCTTCCTCTCTGACCCCACCCAATCTGTTCAAGCTCCTCCCCCTTCCTCTCTAACCCCACCCAATCTGACTAGGCTCCTCCCAAAACCCTCCTCTGCTGTCTGACCCCACCCAATCTGCCCAGGCTCCTCCCACTTCCTCTCTGAGCCCACCCAATCTGCACAGGCTCCTCCCCCTTCCTCTCTGACCCCACCCAATTTGACTAGGCTCCTCCCAAACCCCTCCTCTGCTGTCTGACCCCACCCAATCTGCCCAGGCTCCTCCCCCTTCCTCTCTGAGCCCACCCAATCTGACTAGGCTCCTCCCAAACCCCTCCTCTGCTGTCTGACCCCACCCAATCTCACTAAGCTCCTCCCAAACCCCTCCTCTGCTGTCTGACCCCACCCAATCTGCCCAGGCTCCTCCCCCTTCCTCTCTGACCCCACCCAATCTGCTCAAGCTCCTCCCCCTTCCTCTCTAACCCCACCCAATCTGACTAGGCTCCTCCCAAACCCCTCGTTTGCTGTCTGACCCCACCCAATCTGCCCAGGCTCCTCCCCCTTCCTCTCTGAGCCCACCCAATCTGCCCAGGCTCCTCCCCCTTCCTCTCTGACCCCACCCAATTTGACTATGCTCCTCCCAAACCCCTCCTCTGCTGTCTGACCCCACCCAATCTGCCCAGGCTCCTCCCCCTTCCTCTCTGAGCCCACCCAATCTGACTAGGCTCCTCCCAAACCCCTCCTCTGCTGTCTGACCCCACCCAATCTCACTAAGCTCCTCCCAAACCCCTCCTCTGCTGTCTGACCCCACCCAATCTGCCCAGGCTCCTCCCCCTTCCTCTCTGACCCCACCCAATCTGACTAGGCTCCTCCCAAACCCCTCCTCTGCTGTCTGACCCCACCCTTTCTGTCCAGGCTCCACCAATACTCCTCCTCTCTGACCCCACCCAATCTGCCCAGGCTCCTCCCCTTCCTCTCTGACCCCACCCAATCTGACTAGGCTCCTCCCAAACCCCTCCTCTGCTGTCTGACCCCACCCTTTCTGTCCAGGCTCCACCTATACTCCTCCTCTCTGACCCCACCCAATCTGCCCAGGCTCCTCCCCTTCCTCTCTGACACCACCCAATCTGACTAGGCTCCTCCCAAACCCCTCCTCTGCTGTCTGACCCCACCCAATCTGCCCAGGCTCCTCCCCCTTCCTCTCTGACCCCACCCAATCTGACTAGGCTCCTCCCAAACCCCTCCTCTGCTGTCTGACCCCACCCTTTCTGTCCAGGCTCCACCTATACTCCTCCTCTCTGACCCCACCCAATCTGCCCAGGCTCCTCCCCTTCCTCTCTGACCCCACCCAATCTGACTAGGCTCCTCCCAAACCCCTCCTCTGCTGTCTGACCCCACCCTTTCTGTCCAGGCTCCACCTATACTCCTCCTCTCTGACCCCACCCAATCTGCTCAGGCTCCTCCCCCTTCCTCTCTAACCCCACCCAATCTGACTAGGCTCCTCCCAAACCCCTCCTCTGCTGTCTGACCCCACCCTTTCTGTCCAGGCTCCTCCTATACTCCTCCTCTCTGACCCCACCAAATCTGCCCAGGCTCCTCTCCCTTCCTCTCTGACCCCACCCAATCTGCTCAAGCTCCTCCCCCTTCCTCTCTAACCCCACCCAATCTGACTAGGCTCCTCCCAAATCCCTCCTCTGCTGTCTGACCCCACCCAATCTGCCCAGGCTCCTCCCCTTCCTCTCTGACCCCACCCAATCTGACTAGGCTCCTCCCCCTTCCTCTCTGACCCCACCCAATCTGCTCAAGCTCCTCCCCCTTCCTGTCTAACCCCACCCAATCTGACTAGGCTCCTCCCCCTTCCTCTCTGACCCCACCCAATCTGCTCAAGCTCCTCCCCCTTCCTGTCTAACCCCACCCAATCTGACTAGGCTCCTCCCAAATCCCTCCTCTGCTGTCTGACCCCACCCAATCTGCCCAGGCTCCTCCCCCTTCCTCTCTGAGCCCACCCAATCTGCCCAGGCTCCTCCCCTTCCTCTCTGACCCCACCCAATCTGACTAGGCTCCTCCCAAACCCCTCCTCTGCTGTCTGACCCCACCCAATCTGCCCAGGCTCCTCCCCTTCCTCTCTGACCCCACCCAATCTGACTAGGCTCCTCCCAAACCCCTCCTCTGCTGTCTGACCCCACCCAATCTCACTAAGCTCCTCCCAAACCCCTCCTCTGCTGTCTGACCCCACCCAATCTGCCCAGGCTCCTCCCCCTTCCTCTCTGACCCCACCCAATCTGCTCAAGCTCCTCCCCCTTCCTCTCTAACCCCACCCTGACTAGGCTCCTCCCAAACCCCTCCTCTGCTGTCTGACCCCACCCAATCTGCCCAGGCTCCTCCCCCTTCCTCTCTGACCCCACCCAATCTGACTAGGCTCCTCCCAAACCCCTCCTCTGCTGTCTGACCCCACCCTTTCTGTCCAGGCTCCACCTATACTCCTCCTCTCTGACCCCACCCAATCTGCCCAGGCTCCTCCCCTTCCTCTCTGACCCCACCCAATCTGACTAGGCTCCTCCCAAACCCCTCCTCTGCTGTCTGACCCCACCCTTTCTGTCCAGGCTCCACCTATACTCCTCCTCTCTGACCCCACCCAATCTGCTCAGGCTCCTCCCCCTTCCTCTCTAACCCCACCCAATCTGACTAGGCTCCTCCCAAACCCCTCCTCTGCTGTCTGACCCCACCCTTTCTGTCCAGGCTCCTCCTATACTCCTCCTCTCTGACCCCACCAAATCTGCCCAGGCTCCTCTCCCTTCCTCTCTGACCCCACCCAATCTGCTCAAGCTCCTCCCCCTTCCTCTCTAACCCCACCCAATCTGACTAGGCTCCTCCCAAATCCCTCCTCTGCTGTCTGACCCCACCCAATCTGCCCAGGCTCCTCCCCTTCCTCTCTGACCCCACCCAATCTGACTAGGCTCCTCCCCCTTCCTCTCTGACCCCACCCAATCTGCTCAAGCTCCTCCCCCTTCCTGTCTAACCCCACCCAATCTGACTAGGCTCCTCCCAAATCCCTCCTCTGCTGTCTGACCCCACCCAATCTGCCCAGGCTCCTCCCCCTTCCTCTCTGAGCCCACCCAATCTGCCCAGGCTCCTCCCCTTCCTCTCTGAGCCCACCCAATCTGACTAGGCTCCTCCCAAACCCCTCCTCTGCTGTCTGACCCCACCCAATCTGCCCAGGCTCCTCCCCTTCCTCTCTGACCCCACCCAATCTGACTAGGCTCCTCCCAAACCCCTCCTCTGCTGTCTGACCCCACCCAATCTCACTAAGCTCCTCCCAAACCCCTCCTCTGCTGTCTGACCCCACCCAATCTGCCCAGGCTCCTCCCCCTTCCTCTCTGACCCCACCCAATCTGCTCAAGCTCCTCCCCCTTCCTCTCTAACCCCACCCTGACTAGGCTCCTCCCAAACCCCTCCTCTGCTGTCTGACCCCACCCAATCTGCCCAGGCTCCTCCCCATTCCTCTCTGACCCCACCCTTGACTATGCTCCTCCCAAACCCCTCCTGGGCTGTCTGACCCCACCCAATCTGCCCAGGCTCCTCCCAAACCCCTCCTCTGCTGTCTGACCCCACCCAATCTGCTCAAGCTCCTCCCCCTCTAACCCCACCCAATCTGACTAGGCTCCTCCCAAACCCCTCCTCTGCTGTCTGACCCCACCCAATCTGCCCAGGCTCCTCCCCTTCCTCTCTGACCCCACCCAATCTCACTAAGCTCCTCCCAAACCCCTCCTCTGCTGTCTGACCCCACCCAATGTGCCCAGGCTCCTCCCCTTCCTCTCTGACCCCACCCAATCTCACTAAGCTCCTCCCAAACCCCTCCTCTGCTGTCTGACCCCACCCAATCTGCTCAAGCTCCTCCCCCTCTAACCCCACCCAATCTGACTAGGCTCCTCCCCCTTCCTCTCTGAGTCCACCCAATTTGACTATGCTCCTCCCAAACCCCTCCTCTGCTGTCTGACCCCACGCAATCTGCCCAGGCTCCTCCCCCTTCCTCTCTGAGTCCACCCAATTTGACTATGCTCCTCCCAAACCCCTCCTGTGCTGTCTGACCCCACCCAATCTGCCCAGGCTCCACCCCCTTCCTCCCCGACCCCACCTGCTCAGGCTCCTCCACCCTTCGTCTCTGACCCCACCCAATCTGCCCAAGCTCCTCCCCCTTCCTCTCTGAGCCCACCCAATCTGCCCAGGCTCCTCCCCCTTCCTCTCTGAGCCCACCCAATCTGACTAGGCTCCTCCCAAACCCCTCCTCTGCTGTCTGACCCCACCCAATCTCACTAAGCTCCTCAACCCCTCCTCTGCTGTCTGACCCCACCCAATCTGACTAGGCTCCTCTCAAACCCCTCCTCTGCTGTCTGACCCCACCCTTTCTGTCCAGGCTCCTCCTATACTCCTCCTCTCTGACCCACCAAATCTGCCCAGGCTCCTCCCCCTTCCTCTCTGACCCCACCCAATCTGACTAGGCTCCTCTCAAACCCCTCCTCTGCTGTCTGAGCCCACCCAATCTGCCCAGGCTCCTCCCCCTTCCTCTCTGACCCCACCCAATCTGACTAGGCTCCTCCCAAACCCCTCCTCTGCTGTCTGACCCCACCCAATCTGCCCAGGCTCCTCCCCCTTCTTCTCTGAGCCCACCCAATCTGCCCAGGCTCCTCCCCCTTCCTCCCCGACCCCACCCGCTCAGGCTCCTCCCTGACCCCGCCCACCCAATCTGCCCAGGCTCCTCCCAAACCCCTCCTTTGCTGTCTGACCCCACCCAATCTGCCCAAGCTCCTCCCCCTTCCTCTCTGACCCCACCCAATCTGCTCAAGCTCCTCCCCCTCTAACCAGGCTCCTCCCAAACCCCTCCTCTGCTGTCTGACCCCACCCAATCTGCCCAGGCTCCTCCCCCTTCTTCTCTGAGCCCACCCAATTTGACTATGCTCCTCCCAAACCCCTCCTGTGCTGTCTGACCCCACCCAATCTGCCCAGGCTCCTCCCCGACCCCACCCAATCTGCTCAGGCTCCTCCCCCTTCCTCACTGACCCCCCCCCCCCATGTGACTAGGCTCCTCCTGAACCCCGCCTCTCTGACCACCCCCAATCTGACTACACACAACACCTGTTCCCTTTCTTTCACCTGTCTCTCTTCAGGCCACACCTATTTTACTTACCAACCAATCTGCAATCCCTCATTCGCTAGGCATGATTCCACTCTTACACAACACACAGACACATTTTACTTACCAATTGGCCATTTAGGCCCACCTCCAACTTACCTCTGCTCTGCCACCATCAGTCACCTGGTGCCAAACCCGGGATTTGAACCCTGGTTGCCTGGATCGAAGGCAGGAACTTACCCACTGGACCACACTGGTTTCCATGTAAATAGCCTATCAAATTGTCCTTATGTCATGGTCATCCTTTTTATGTGCAATGGAAGCTGCAGGGAAGGACACCAAGGCCTGTATGTTGCTTATAGTTACTACTGCAATCCTCAAGACCACCAAGGAGCAATAGCTCAAAGGTAAGTCTTGTACCTTTGGTGGGGACAGCCCTCACAGGCCAGGGTTCAAATCTCGCCAATGCTGTAGAAGTATACCAAGGTGGGACATTTTCAAACAGTAATTTTTTTTTTTTTTGGTAAGTTTTTTTTTGGCAGGTTTGTCCAAACATTTCAAATGTTTTCCCTCATGACCTTCTACCAACCGCCCTATTTCTCAAGTAGGTGCAATAGGGACAAGGCCTTATCTTCCTTTATCAATGTCTTCATTCTTTGTCCTTTAAGTTTGGTTAATTGCAGAGTGCAATTGTGGTATTGGGGGTTATAACTGAGCACAAGAATGCAAGGAAGGTGCTACACTTATTGTAAAATAGGATGGATGATGGTGATTTTTCATTTTCGTGTGAGCCACTCGCTCAAATCAGGGGTTTGGTGCCAGTGAACTTGAATAGAAATAAAGGTCAAGTATGAACTCTGGCTAATGAAATGATGGGTTGAGTTTGAGGCAAGCTAGAGTCCATTTATTAGATGCAATAAGAAGCTAGAAAGATTGTTTCCTTTAAGAGACAGACAAGGGCAGAGTCAAGCCTTTGCTCTAGTAGGTCTGCATCATGCCTGCTGCAGGATGTGAAGGAATGGACCTCCACAGCAGTGCGCTGTGCCAGACTGGGCTGCGCTGGGCCTTCCCTGGCACTCTGGATTTAATCACCCACCTCCTTCCTTTGAGGAACGCTCACGAACGCCCACGAACGCCCTTGTTCTGTTTACAGGCTGACAGCAGGCAATTTAGGACCCTGCTAAATGAGGGTGATGTCCCCATGTGCTTCCTTTGAGTGGCAAAATCCTTCGTCTAAGGCAGGTGGGCTTTTTAAAAATTTGGTTGAAGACCATATGTTGAAGGCGGTATCACGGCACAAGCCGCCGACCGTCTCAGAAGAAAGTATGCATGGGAGGACATTATTTGCATAGGACAGCCCTCTTCTCAGACCCATTCTTATGCTGCAGTTGCCATGAAGTGTTACTAGAGGGCAGCAGTATGAACAAAAGAGCACACTGAGGCTTTTCTTCTGCTTGCTGACATGATTCTTGTTCATGGTGGTCTTGCAGGGCCTAAGGAGTGAAGGACTGCGATGACTGAGGGGATGAGGAATGGCTGGCCTGTATTTGTGGTGAAGGGGGAATATTTGGAAGGTAAACAGCAAGATGAAAGCGTCAAAGTATATATGTTTGCTGAGTGATTGAGTCTGTGTGTCACTTGTCTCTTTGAAGGGACATGTGAGAAAGGAACAGCAGCACCATAGACTTCAGATGGGAGAGCAAGCAAGGATGAATATTTCCCTCAAATCCAAATACATACAGCACCTCAAAGATGACAAGTGCGATATGATGTTCTGCAATTGTAAGGATTTGCCATGTGTGGTGCATAAATATGCATGGTTAGTGAGGTTTTTCCCAGAATGTGAGTATCGTTAGGCTGGCAAATGTCAGGCACTACTTTGGGGGTATGAGGCCAATAAAAAAATTGGGAAGTTTGATACAGTCATCTGTAGGATCGAAAGACACTGGGGAATCGTTACAGAGGGAGCCAGGCTGCACAAAATGTGGTAACAGTTGGACAGAAATCTTTAGCAGGGACTTTTGACTACCCCCAATGTGGGACCAGGACCACAGCACCTCTGTGCCTCTAAAACGTATTTTGACCTCTGGACACCACCATCTCAATACCCCTCAAATGTTCCTTCCTGGTACCCCAGCTTTGGTAGTGCATCAACTAAGTTTCAATCATTTGAGTGACCACAAACACCCTTCCTATGTGCCTTCTATTTACATTCAGTCAGTAACCCAGCTGCTTCGTTCGCTGTTCAATCTCAAGCGACAGTTGGATGCACATTGCAGGGGTATACAGGCATTTACCGTAATGTACAGCCCCTCTCAGTACACCCAGACTACACTTCGTAAAATCATAAATGCCCAACAGTAAGGCCAGGCCTTTCCTCTGTAGTTCATAGCCAATGTAAGGAGGAAAAAATAAACTGAAGAGCATGCCAAAATTCTCTACAGACACTGCCAATCCTCACACTTCTGCCTATTTGCATGCCGAGGTTATTCACTATGACCCACCAAACCAATTGCCAACAGTAGCCGCTCCCTGCCTCATTCGTATGCTCCGATGCCACCTTTATTTAGCAATTGTTAGTGCTCTAGGATTTCGTAGCGCGATTCGCTATAGCCTCTGTTTTCAACAGAAATGTCCTAAAGGTACCTATACCAATCTGCAGGGTGGGGAGGAGGGGGGCTGCTGCTGCTGGCAGTAAAATGTTGGGGCACCCAACCTGCAAAAATACAGCCACATGGTCCTTGTTGTACCTTTCAATACAATAACTGCAGCAGAATCGTATGGTCACCCCTGTTGGTAAAAGAAACTGTCAAACAGCCTTTTGCCGCCCCCTCTCCCCCGTTGCCCCTAACCAGTTGGGGTACACCCCATGAGGGAGGATCAGAGCAATAAAAACTAATGGTAGCCCCCCAAAAAGTACCTAGAAGCCATGCCGTTCTGTGCACCTCATCGCCCTTCACGTTGCGCCCAAGCACCTTTTAATACTGCTCCCCCAAATTTTGACTGCCCCCTCCCAACAGAAATCAGAGAGTATAAGGGGTGCATTAAAAAAGTTTTTGCAGTTCCCCACCATAAGTCAAGATCCCTTCATAGTCCCTCAGTACCTACGCCTATTCCTCTGCTGTCTGACCCCACCGAATCTCACTAAGCGCCTCCCAAACCCCTCCTCTGCTGTCTGACCCCACCCAATCTGCCCAGGCTCCTCCCCCTTCCTCTCTGACCCCACCCAATCTGACTAGGCTCCTCCCAAACCCCTCCTCTGCTGTCTGACCCCACCCAATCTGCCCAAGCTCCTCCCCCTTCCTCTCTGACCCCACCCAATCTGACTAGGCTCCTCCCAAACCCCTCCTCTGCTGTCTGACCCCACCCTTTGTGTCCAGGCTCCACCTATACTCCTCCTCTCTGACCCCACCCAATCTGCCCAGGCTCCTCCCCCTTCCTCTCTGAGCCCACCCAATCTGACTAGGCTCCTCCGAAACCCCTCCTCTGCTCTCTGACCCCACCCATTCTGCCCAGGCTCCTCCCCCTTCCTCTCTGACCCCACCCAATCTGCCCAGGCTCCTCCCCCTTCCTCTCTGACCCCCCCCCCCAATGTGACTAGGCTCCTCCTGAACCCCTCCTCTCTGACCACCCCCAATCTGACTACACACAACACCTGTTCCCTTTCTTTCACCTGTCTCTCTTCAGGCCACACCTATTTTACTTACCAACCAATCTGCAATCCCTCATTCGCTAGGCATGATTCCACTCTTACAGGCATTTACCGTAATGTACAGCCCCTCTCAGTACACCCAGACTACACTTCGTAAAATCATAAATACATGTTTTGCCCAACAGTAAGGCCAGGCCTATTCTCTGTAGTTCATAGCCAATGTAAGGAGGAAAAAATAAACTGAAGAGCATGCCAAAATTCTCTACAGACACTGCCAATCCTCACACATTTTACTTACCAATTAGGCCCACCTCCAATTTACCTCTGCTCTGCCACCATATCAGTCACCTGGTGCCGAACCCGGGATTTGAACCCTGGTTGCCTGGATCGAAGGCAGGAACTTACCCACTGGACCACACTGGTTTCCATGTAAATAGCCTATCAAATTGTCCTTATGTCATGGTCATCCTTTTTATGTGCAATGGAAGCTGCAGGGAAGGACACCAAGGCCTGTATGTTGCTTATAGTTACTACTGCAATCCCCAAGACCACCAAGGAGCAATAGCTCAAAGGTAAGTCTTGTACCTTTGGTGGGGACAGCCCTCACAGGCCAGGGTTCGAATCTCGCCAATGCTATAGAAGTATACCAAGGTGGGAAATTTTCAAACAGTAATTTTTTGGTAAGTTTTTTTTTGGCAGGTTTGTCCAAACATTTCAAATGTTTTCCCTCATGACCTTCTACCAACCGCCCTATTTCTCAAGTAGGTGCAATAGGGACAAGGCCTTATCTTCCTTTATCAATGTCTTCATTCTTTGTCCTTTAAGTTTGGTTAATTGCAGAGTGCAATTGTGGTATTGGGGGTTATAACTGAGCACAAGAATGCAAGGAAAGTCCTACACTTATTGTAAAATAGGATGGATGATGGTGATTTTTCATTTTCGTGTGAGCCACTCGCTCAAATCAGGGGTTTGGTGCCAGTGAACTTGAATAGAAATAAAGGTCAAGTATGAACTCTGGCTAATGAAATGATGGGTTGAGTTTGAGGCAAGCTAGAGTCCATTTATTAGATGCAATAAGAAGCTAGAAAGATTGTTTCCTTTAAGAGACAGACAAGGGCAGAGTCAAGCCTTTGCTCTAGTAGGTCTGCATCATGCCTGCTGCAGGATGTGAAGGAATGGACCTCCACAGCAGTGCGCTGTGCCAGACTGGGCTGCGCTGGGCTGGGCTGGGCTGGGCCTTCCCTGGCACTGTGGATTTCATCACCCACCTCCTTCCTTTGAGGAACGCTCACGAACGCCCACGAACGCCCTTGTTCTGTTTACAGGCTGACAGCAGGCAATTTAGGACCCTGCTAAATGAGGGTGATGTCCCCATGTGCTTCCTTTGAGTGGCAAAATCCTTCGTCTAAGGCAGGTGGGCTTTTTAAAAATTTGGTTGAAGACCATATGTTGAAGGCGGTATCACGGCACAAGCCGCCGACCGTCTCAGAAGAAAGTATGCATGGGAGGACATTATTTGCATAGGACAGCCCTCTTCTCAGACCCATTCTTATGCTGCAGTTGCCATGAAGTGTTACTAGAGGGCAGCAGTATGAACAAAAGAGCACACTGAGGCTTTTCTTCTGCTTGCTGACATGATTCTTGTTCATGGTGGTCTTGCAGGGCCTAAGGAGTGAAGGACTGCGATGACTGAGGGGATGAGGAATGGCTGGCCTGTATTTGTGGTGAAGGGGGAATATTTGGAAGGTAAACAGCAAGATGAAAGCGTCAAAGTATATATGTTTGCTGAGTGATTGTGTCTGTGTGTCACTTGTCTCTTTGAAGGGACATGTGAGAAAGTAACAGCAGCACCATAGACTTCAGATGGGAGAGCAAGCAAGGATGAATATTTCCCTCAAATCCAAATACATACAGCACCTCAAAGATGACAAGTGCGATATGATGTTCTGCAATTGTAAGGATTTGCCATGTGTGGTGCATAAATATGCATGGTTAGTGAGGTTTTTCCCAGAATGTGAGTATCGTTAGGCTGGCAAATGTCAGGCACTACTTTGGGGGTATGAGGCCAATAAAAAAATTGGGAAGTTTGATACAGTCATCTGTAGGATCGAAAGACACTGGGGAATCGTTACAGAGGGAGCCAGGCTGCACAAAATGTGGTAACAGTTGGACAGAAATCTTTAGCAGGGACTTTTGACTACCCCCAATGTGGGACCAGGACCACAGCACCTCTGTGCCTCTAAAACGTATTTTGACCTCTGGACACCACCATCTCAATACCCCTCAAATGTTCCTTCCTGGTACCCCAGCTTTGGTAGTGCATCAACTAAGTTTCAATCATTTGAGTGACCACAAACACCCTTCCTATGTGCCTTCTATTTACATTCAGTCAGTAACCCAGCTGCTTCGTTCGCTGTTCAATCTCAAGCGACAGTTGGATGCACATTGCAGGGGTATACAGGCATTTACCGTAATGTACAGCCCCTCTCAGTACACCCAGACTACACTTCGTAAAATCATAAATGCCCAACAGTAAGGCCAGGCCTTTCCTCTGTAGTTCATAGCCAATGTAAGGAGGAAAAAATAAACTGAAGAGCATGCCAAAATTCTCTACAGACACTGCCAATCCTCACACTTCTGCCTATTTGCATGCCAAGGTTATTCACTATGACCCACCAAACCAATTGCCAACAGTAGCCGCTCCCTGCCTCATTCGTATGCTCCGATGCCACCTTTATTTAGCAATTGTTAGTGCTCTAGGATTTCGTAGCGCGATTCGCTATAGCCTCTGTTTTCAACAGAAATGTCCTAAAGGTACCTATACCAATCTGCAGGGTGGGGAGGAGGGGGGCTGCTGCTGCTGGCAGTAAAATGTTGGGGCACCCAACCTGCAAAAATACAGCCACATGCTCCTTGTTGTACCTTTCAATACAATAACTGCAGCAGAATCGTATGGTCACCCCTGTTGGTAAAAGAAACTGTCAAACAGCCTTTTGCCGCCCCCTCTCCCCCGTTGCCCCTAACCAGTTGGGGTACACCCCATGAGGGAGGATCAGAGCAATAAAAATGAATGGTAGCCCCCCAAAAAGTACCTAGAAGCCATGCCGTTCTGTGCACCTCATCGCCCTTCACGTTGCGCCCAAGCACCTTTTAATACTGCTCCCCCAAATTTTGACTGCCCCCTCCCAACAGAAATCAGAGAGTATAAGGGGTGCATTAAAAAAGTTTTTGCAGTTCCCCACCATAAGTCAGGATCCCTTCATAGTCCCTCAGTACCTACGCCTATTCCTCTGCTGTCTGACCCCACCGAATCTCACTAAGCGCCTCCCAAACCCCTCCTCTGCTGTCTGACCCCACCCAATCTGCCCAGGCTCCTCCCCCTTCCTCTCTGACCCCACCCAATCTGACTAGGCTCCTCCCAAACCCCTCCTCTGCTGTCTGACCCCACCCAATCTGCCCAAGCTCCTCCCCCTTCCTCTCTGACCCCACCCAATCTGACTAGGCTCCTCCCAAACCCCTCCTCTGCTGTCTGACCCCACCCTTTGTGTCCAGGCTCCACCTATACTCCTCCTCTCGGACCCCACCCAATCTGCCCAGGCTCCTCCCCCTTCCTCTCTGAGCCCACCCAATCTGACTAGGCTCCTCCGAAACCCCTCCTCTGCTCTCTGACCCCACCCATTCTGCCCAGGCTCCTCCCCCTTCCTCTCTGACCCCACCCAATCTGCCCAGGCTCCTCCCCCTTCCTCTCTGACCCCCCCCCCAATGTGACTAGGCTCCTCCTGAACCCCTCCTCTCTGACCACCCCCAATCTGACTACACACAACACCTGTTCCCTTTCTTTCACCTGTCTCTCTTCAGGCCACACCTATTTTACTTACCAACCAATCTGCAATCCCTCATTCGCTAGGCATGATTCCACTCTTACAGGCATTTACCGTAATGTACAGCCCCTCTCAGTACACCCAGACTACACTTCGTAAAATCATAAATACATGTTTTGCCCAACAGTAAGGCCAGGCCTATCCTCTGTAGTTCATAGCCAATGTAAGGAGGAAAAAATAAACTGAAGAGCATGCCAAAATTCTCTACAGACACTGCCAATCCTCACACATTTTACTTACCAATTGGCCATTTAGGCCCACCTCCAATTTACCTCTGCTCTGCCACCATCAGTCACCTGGTGCCGAGCCCAGGATTTGAACCCTGGTTGCCTGGATCGAAGGCAGGAACTTACCCACTGGACCACACTGGTTTCCATGTAAATAGCCTATCAAATTGTCCTTATGTCATGGTCATCCTTTTTATGTGCAATGGAAGCTGCAGGGAAGGACACCAAGGCCTGTATGTTGCTTATAGTTACTACTGCAATCCTCAAGACCACCAAGGAGCTATAGCTCAAAGGTAAGTCTTGTACCTTTGATGGGGACAGCCCTCACAGGCCAGGGATCGAATCCTGCCAATGCTGTAGAAGTATACCAAAGTGGGAAATTTTCAAACAGTAACATTTTTTTTTTTTTGCTAAGTTTTTTTTTGGCAGGTTTGTCCAAACATTTCAAATGTTTTCCCTCATGACCTTCTACCAACCGCCCTATTTCTCAAGTAGGTGCAATAGGGACAAGGCCTTATCTTCCTTTATCAATGTCTTCATTCTTTGTCCTTTAAGTTTGGTGAATTACAGAGTGCAATTGTGGTATTGGGGGTTATAACTGAGCACAAGAATGCAAGGAAGGTGCTACACTTATTGTAAAATAGGATGGATGATGGTGATTTTTCATTTTGGTGTGAGCCACTCGCTCAAATCAGGGGTTTGGTGCCAGTGAACTTGAATAGAAATAAAGGTCAAGTATGAACTCTGGCTAATGAAATGATGGGTTGAGTTTGAGGCAAGCTAGAGTCCATTTATTAGATGCAATAAGAAGCTAGAAAGATTGTTTCCTTTAAGAGACAGACAAGGGCAGAGTCAAGCCTTTGCTCTAGTAGGTCTGCATCATGCCTGCTGCAGGATGTGAAGGAATGGACCTCCACAGCAGTGCGCTGTGCCAGACTGGGCTGCGCTGGGCTGCGCTGGGCTGGGCTGGGCTGGGCTGGGCCTTCCCTGGCACTGTGGATTTAATCACCCACCTCCTTCCTTTGAGGAACGCTCACGAACGCCCACGAACGCCCTTGTTCTGTTTACAGGCTGACAGCAGGCAATTTAGGACCCTGCTAAATGAGGGTGATGTCCCCATGTGCTTCCTTTGAGTGGCAAAATCCTTCGTCTAAGGCAGGTGGGCTTTTTAAAAATTTGGTTGAAGACCATATGTTGAAGGCGGTATCACGGCACAAGCCGCCGACCGTCTCAGAAGAAAGTATGCATGGGAGGACATTATTTGCATAGGACAGCCCTCTTCTCAGACCCATTCTTATGCTGCAGTTGCCATGAAGTGTTACTAGAGGGCAGCAGTATGAACAAAAGAGCACACTGAGGCTTTTCTTCTGCTTGCTGACATGATTCTTGTTCATGGTGGTCTTGCAGGGCCTAAGGAGTGAAGGACTGCGATGACTGAGGGGATGAGGAATGGCTGGCCTGTATTTGTGGTGAAGGGGGAATATTTGGAAGGTAAACAGCAAGATGAAAGCGTCAAAGTATATATGTTTGCTGAGTGATTGAGTCTGTGTGTCACTTGTCTCTTTGAAGGGACATGTGAGAAAGGAACAGCAGCACCATAGACTTCAGATGGGAGAGCAAGCAAAGATGAATATTTCCCTCAAATCCAAATACATACAGCACCTCAAAGATGACAAGTGCGATATGATGTTCTGCTATTGTAAGGATTTGCCATGTGTGGTGCATAAATATGCATGGTTAGTGAGGTTTTTCCCAGAATGTGAGTATCGTTAGGCTGGCAAATGTCAGGCACTACTTTGTGGGTATGAGGCCAAGAAAAAAATGCGGAAGTTTTATACAGTCATCTGTAGGATCGAAAGACACTGGGGAATCGTTACAGAGGGAGCCAGGCTGCACAAAATGTGGTAACAGTTGGACAGAAATCTTTAGCAGGAACTTTTGACTACCCCCAATGTGGGACCAGGACCACAGCACCTCTGTGCCTCTAAAACGTATTTTGACCTCTGGACACCACCATCTCAATACCCCTCAAATGTTCCTTCCTGGTACCCCAGCTTTGGTAGTGCATCAACTAAGTTTCAATCATTTGAGTGACCACAAACACCCTTCCTATGTGCCTTCTATTTACATTCAGTCAGTAACCCAGCTGCTTCGTTCGCTGTTCAATCTCAAGCGACAGTTGGATGCACATTGCAGGGGTATACAGGCATTTACCGTAATGTACAGCCCCTCTCAGTACACCCAGACTACACTTCGTAAAATCATAAATGCCCAACAGTAAGGCCAGGCCTTTCCTCTGTAGTTCATAGCCAATGTAAGGAGGAACAAATAAACTGAAGAGCATACCAAAATTCTCTACAGACACTGCCAATCCTCACACTTCTGCCTATTTGCATGCCGAGGTTATTCACTATGACCCACCAAACCAATTGCCAACAGTAGCCTCTCCCTGCCTCATTCGTATGCTCCGATGCCACCTTTATTTAGCAATTGTTAGTGCTCTAGGATTTCGTAGCGCGATTCGCTATAGCCTCTGTTTTCAACAGAAATGTCCTAAAGGTACCTATACCAATCTGCAGGGTGGGGAGGAGGGGGGCTGCTGCTGCTGGCAGTAAAATGTTGGGGCACCCAACCTGCAAAAATACAGCCACATGCTCCTTGTTGTACCTTTCAATACAATAACTGCAGCAGAATCGTATGGTCACCCCTGTTGGTAAAAGAAACTGTCAAACAGCCTTTTGACGCCCCCTCTCCCCCGTTGCCCCTAACCAGTTGGGGTACACCCCATGAGGGAGGATCAGAGCAATAAAAACTAATGGTAGCCCCCCAAAAAGTACCTAGAAGCCATGCCGTTCTGTGCACCTCATCGCCCTTCACGTTGCGCCCAAGCACCTTTTAATACTGCTCCCCCAAATTTTGACTGCCCCCTCCCAACAGAAATCAGAGAGTATAAGGGGTGCATTAAAAAAGTTTTTGCAGTTCCCCACCATAAGTCAGGATCCCTTCATAGTCGCTCAGTACCTACGCCTATTCCTCTGCTGTCTTTCCCCACCGAATCTCACTAAGCGCCTCCCAAACCCCTCCTCTGCTGTCTGACCCCACCCAATCTGCCCAGGCTCCTCCCCCTTCCTCTCTGACCCCACCCAATCTGACTAGGCTCCTCCCAAACCCCTCCTCTGCTGTCTGACCCCACCCAATCTGCCCAAGCTCCTCCCCCTTCCTCTTTGACCCCACCCAATCTGACTAGGCTCCTCCCAAACCCCTCCTCTGCTGTCTGACCCCACCCTTTGTGTCCAGGCTCCACCTATACTCCTCCTCTCTGACCCCACCCAATCTGCCCAGGCTCCTCCCCCTTCCTCTCTGAGCCCACCCAATCTGACTAGGCTCCTCCGAAACCCCTCCTCTGCTCTCTGACCCCACCCATTCTGCCCAGGCTCCTCCCCCTTCCTCTCTGGCCCCACCCAATCTGCCCAGGCTCCTCCCCCTTCCTCTCTGACCCCCCCAATGTGACTAGGCTCCTCCTGAACCCCTCCTCTCTGACCACCCCCAATCTGACTACACACAACACCTGTTCCCTTTCTTTCACCTGTCTCTCTTCAGGCCACACCTATTTTACTTACCAACCAATCTGCAATCCCTCATTCGCTAGGCATGATTCCACTCTTACAGGCATTTACCGTAATGTACAGCCCCTCTCAGTACACCCAGACTACACTTCGTAAAATCATAAATACATGTTTTGCCCAACAGTAAGGCCAGGCCTATCCTCTGTAGTTCATAGCCAATGTAAGGAGGAAAAAATAAACTGAAGAGCATGCCAAAATTCTCTACAGACACTGCCAATCCTCACACATTTTACTTACCAATTGGCCATTTAGGCCCACCTCCAATTTACCTCTGCTCTGCCACCATCAGTCACCTGGTGCCGAACCCGGGATTTGAACCCTGGTTGCCTGGATCGAAGGCAGGAACTTACCCACTGGACCACTTTGGTTTCCATATAAATAGCCTATCAAATTGTCCTTATGTCATGGTCATCCTTTTTATGTGCAATGGAAGCTGCAGGGAAGGACACCAAGGCCTGTATGTTGCTTATAGTTACTACTGCAATCCTCAAGACCACCAAGGAGCTATAGCTCAAAGGTAAGTCTTGTACCTTTGGTGGGGACAGCCCTCACAGGCCAGGGTTCGAATCCTGCCAATGCTGTAGAAGTATACCAAAGTGGGAAATTTTCAAACAGTAAAATTTTTTTTTTTTTTGCTAAGTTTTTTTTTGGCAGGTTTGTCCAAACATTTCAAATGTTTTCCCTCATGACCTTCTACCAACCGCCCTATTTCTCAAGTAGGTGCAATAGGGACAAGGCCTTATCTTCCTTTATCAATGTCTTCATTCTTTGTCCTTTAAGTTTGGTGAATTGCAGAGTGCAATTGTGGTATTGGGGGTTATAACTGAGCACAAGAATGCAAGGAAGGTGCTACACTTATTGTAAAATAGGATGGATGATGGCGATTTTTCATTTTGGTGTGAGCCACTCGCTCAAATCAGGGGTTTGGTGCCAGTGAACTTGAATAGAAATAAAGGTCAAGTATGAACTCTGGCTAATGAAATGATGGGTTGAGTTTGAGGCAAGCTAGAGTCCATTTATTAGATGCAATAAGAAGCTAGAAAGATTGTTTCCTTTAAGAGACAGACAAGGGCAGAGTCAAGCCTTTGCTCTAGTAGGTCTGCATCATGCCTGCTGCAGGATGTGAAGGAATGGACCTCCACAGCAGTGCGCTGTGCCAGACTGGGCTGCGCTGCGCTGGGCTGGGCTGGGCTGGGCTGGGCTGGGCCTTCCCTGGCACTGTGGATTTAATCACCCACCTCCTTCCTTTGAGGAACGCTCACGAACGCCCACGAACGCCCTTGTTCTGTTTACAGGCTGACAGCAGGCAATTTAGGACCCTGCTAAATGAGGGTGATGTCCCCATGTGCTTCCTTTGAGTGGCAAAATCCTTCGTCTAAGGCAGGTGGGCTTTTTAAAAATTTGGTTGAAGACCATATGTTGAAGGCGGTATCACGGCACAAGCCGCCGACCGTCTCAGAAGAAAGTATGCATGGGAGGACATTATTTGCATAGGACAGCCCTCTTCTCAGACCCATTCTTATGCTGCAGTTGCCATGAAGTGTTACTAGAGGGCAGCAGTATGAACAAAAGAGCACACTGAGGCTTTTCTTCTGCTTGCTGACATGATTCTTGTTCATGGTGGTCTTGCAGGGCCTAAGGAGTGAAGGACTGCGATGACTGAGGGGATGAGGAATGCCTGGCCTGTATTTGTGGTGAAGAGGGAATATTTGGAAGGTAAACAGCAAGATGAAAGCGTCAAAGTATATATGTTTGCTGAGTGATTGTGTCTGTGTGTCACTTGTCTCTTTGAAGGGACATGTGAGAAAGGAACAGCAGCACCATAGACTTCAGATGGGAGAGCAAGCAAGGATGAATATTTCCCTCAAATCCAAATACATACAGCACCTCAAAGATGACAAGTGCGATATGATGTTCTGCAATTGTAAGGATTTGCCATGTGTGGTGCATAAATATGCATGGTTAGTGAGGTTTTTCCCAGAATGTGAGTATCGTTAGGCTGGCAAATGTCAGGCACTACTTTGGGGGTATGAGGCCAAGAAAAAAATTGGGAAGTTTGATACAGTCATCTGTAGGATCGAAAGACACTGGGGAATCGTTAAAGAGGGAGCCAGGCTGCAAAAAATGTGGTAACAGTTGGACAGAAATCTTTAGCAGGGACTTTTGACTACCCCCAATGTGGGACCAGGACCACAGCACCTCTGTGCCTCTAAAACGTATTTTGACCTCTGGACACCACCATCTCAATACCCCTCAAATGTTCCTTCCTGGTACCCCAGCTTTGGTAGTGCATCAACTAAGTTTCAATCATTTGAGTGACCACAAACACCCTTCCTATGTGCCTTCTATTTACATTCAGTCAGTAACCCAGCTGCTTCGTTCGCTGTTCAATCTCAAGCGACAGTTGGATGCACATTTCAGGGGTATACAGGCATTTACCGTAATGTACAGCCCCTCTCAGTACACCCAGACTACACTTCGTAAAATCATAAATGCCCAACAGTAAGGCCAGGCCTTTCCTCTGTAGTTCATAGCCAATGTAAGGAGGAAAAAAAAAAATGAAGAGCATGCCAAAATTCTCTACAGACACTGCCAATCCTCACACTTCTGCCTATTTGCATGCCGAGGTTATTCACTATGACCCACCAAACCAATTGCCAACAGTAGCCGCTCCCTGCCTCATTCGTATGCTCCGATGCCACCTTTATTTAGCAATTGTTAGTGCTCTAGGATTTCGTAGCGCGATGCGCTATAGCCTCTGTTTTCAACAGAAATGTCCTAAAGGTACCTATACCAATCTGCAGGGTGGGGAGGAGGGGGGCTGCTGCTGCTGGCAGTAAAATGTTGGGGCACCCAACCTGCAAAAATACAGCCACATGCTCCTTGTTGTACCTTTCAATACAATAACTGCAGCAGAATCGTATGGTCACCCCTGTTGGTAAAAGAAACTGTCAAACAGCCTTTTGCCGCCCCCTCTCCCCCGTTGCCCCTAACCAGTTGGGGTACAACCCATGAGGGAGGATCAGAGCAATAAAAACTAATGGTAGCCCCCCAAAAAGTACCTAGAAGCCATGCCGTTCTGTGCACCTCATCGCCCTTCACGTTGCGCCCAAGCACCTTTTAATACTGCTCCCCCAAATTTTGACTGCCCCCTCCCAACAGAAATCAGAGAGTATAAGGGGTGCATTAAAAAAGTTTTTGCAGTTCCCCACCATAAGTCAGGATCCCTTCATAGTCCCTCAGTACCTACGCCTATTCCTCTGCTGTCTGACCCCACCGAATCTCACTAAGCTCCTCCCAAACCCCTCCTCTGCTGTCTGACCCCACCCAATCTGCCCAGGCTCCTCCCCCTTCCTCTCTGACCCCACCCAATCTGCCCAGGCTCCTCCCCCTTCCTCTCTGACCCCACCCAATCTGACTAGGCTCCTCCCAAAAACCTCCTCTGCTGTCTGACCCCACCCTTTCTGTCCAGGCTCCACCTGTACTCCTCCTCTCTGACCCCACCCAATCTGCCCAGGCTCCTCCCCTTCCTCTCTGACCCCACCCAATCTGACTAGGCTCCTCCCAAACCCCTCCTCTGCTGTCTGACCCCACCCTTTCTGTCCAGGCTCCACCTATACTCCTCTTCTCTGACCCCACCCAATCTGCCCAGGCTCCTCCCCCTTCCTCTCTGACCCCACCCAATCTGACTAGGCTCCTCCCAAACCCCTCCTCTGCTGTCTGACCCCACCCAATCTGCCCAAGCTCCTCCCCCTTCCTCTCTGACCCCACCCAATCTGACTAGGCTCCTCCCAAACCCCTCCTCTGCTGTCTGACCCCACCCTTTGTGTCCAGGCTCCACCTATACTCCTCCTCTCTGACCCCACCCAATCTGCCCAGGCTCCTCCCCCTTCCTCTCTGAGCCCACCCAATCTGACTAGGCTCCTCCGAAACCCCTCCTCTGCTCTCTGACCCCACCCATTCTGCCCAGGCTCCTCCCCCTTCCTCTCTGACCCCACCCAATCTGCCCAGGCTCCTCCCCCTTCCTCTCTGACCCCCCCCCCAATGTGACTAGGCTCCTCCTGAACCCCTCCTCTCTGACCACCCCCAATCTGACTACACACAACACCTGTTCCCTTTCTTTCACCTGTCTCTCTTCAGGCCACACCTATTTTACTTACCAACCAATCTGCAATCCCTCATTCGCTAGGCATGATTCCACTCTTACAGGCATTTACCGTAATGTACAGCCCCTCTCAGTACACCCAGACTACACTTCGTAAAATCATAAATACATGTTTTGCCCAACAGTAAGGCCAGGCCTATCCTCTGTAGTTCATAGCCAATGTAAGGAGGAAAAAATAAACTGAAGAGCATGCCAAAATTCTCTACAGACACTGCCAATCCTCACACATTTTACTTACCAATTGGCCATTTAGGCCCACCTCCAATTTACCTCTGCTCTGCCACCATCAGTCACCTGGTGCCGAACCCGGGATTTGAACCCTGGTTGCCTGGATCGAAGGCAGGAACTTACCCACTGGACCACACTGGTTTCCATGTAAATAGCCTATCAAATTGTCCTTATGTCATGGTCATCCTTTTTATGTGCAATGGAAGCTGCAGGGAAGGACACCAAGGCCTGTATGTTGCTTATAGTTACTACTGCAATTCTCAAGACCACCAAGGAGCTATAGCTCAAAGGTAAGTCTTGTACCTTTGGTGGGGACAACCCTCACAGGCCTGGGTTCGAATCCTGCCAATGCTGTAGAAGTATACCAAAGTGGGAAATTTTCAAACAGTACATTTTTTTTTTTTTTGCTAAGTTTTTTTTTGGCAGGTTTGTCCAAACATTTCAAATGTTTTCCCTCATGACCTTCTACCAACCGCCCTATTTCTCAAGTAGGTGCAATAGGGACAAGGCCTTATCTTCCTTTATCAATGTCTTCATTCTTTGTCCTTTAAGTTTGGTGAATTGCAGAGTGCAATTGTGGTATTGGGGGTTATAACTGAGCACAAGAATGCAAGGAAGGTGCTACACTTATTGTAAAATAGGATGGATGATGGCGATTTTTCATTTTGGTGTGAGCCACTCGCTCAAATCAGGGGTTTGGTGCCAGTGAACTTGAATAGAAATAAAGGTCAAGTATGAACTCTGGCTAATGAAATGATGGGTTGAGTTTGAGGCAAGCTAGAGTCCATTTATTAGATGCAATAAGAAGCTAGAAAGATTGTTTCCTTTAAGAGACAGACAAGGGCAGAGTCAAGCCTTTGCTCTAGTAGGTCTGCATCATGCCTGCTGCAGGATGTGAAGGAATGGACCTCCACAGCAGTGCGCTGTGCCAGACTGGGCTGCGCTGAGCTGGGCTGGGCTGGGCTGGGCTGGGCCTTCCCTGGCACTGTGGATTTAATCACCCACCTCCTTCCTTTGAGGAACGCCCACGAACGCCCACGAACGCCCTTGTTCTGTTTACAGGCTGACAGCAGGCAATTTAGGACCCTGCTAAATGAGGGTGATGTCCCCATGTGCTTCCTTTGAGTGGCAAAATCCTTCGTCTAAGGCAGGTGGGCTTTTTAAAAATTTGGTTGAAGACCATATGTTGAAGGCGGTATCACGGCACAAGCCGCCGACCGTCTCAGAAGAAAGTATGCATGGGAGGACATTATTTGAATAGGACAGCCCTCTTCTCAGACCCATTCTTATGCTGCAGTTGCCATGAAGTGTTACTAGAGGGCAGCAGTATGAACAAAAGGGCACACTGAGGCTTTTCTTCTGCTTGCTGACATGATTCTTGTTCATGGTGGTCTTGCAGGGCCTAAGGAGTGAAGGACTGCGATGACTGAGGGGATGAGGAATGCCTGGCCTGTATTTGTGGTGAAGGGGGAATATTTGGAAGGTAAACAGCAAGATGAAAGCGTCAAAGTATATATGTTTGCTGAGTGATTGTGTCTGTGTGTCACTTGTCTCTTTGAAGGGACATGTGAGAAAGGAACAGCAGCACCATAGACTTCAGATGGGAGAGCAAGCAAGGATGAATATTTCCCTCAAATCCAAATACATACAGCACCTCAAAGATGACAAGTGCGATATGATGTTCTGCAATTGTAAGGATTTGCCATGTGTGGTGCATAAATATGCATGGTTAGTGAGGTTTTTCCCAGAATGTGAGTATCGTTAGGCTGGCAAATGTCAGGCACTACTTTGGGGGTATGAGGCCAAGAAAAAAATTGGGAAGTTTGATACAGTCATCTGTAGGATCGAAAGACACTGGGGAATCGTTAAAGAGGGAGCCAGGCTGCACAAAATGTGGTAACAGTTGGACAGAAATCTTTAGCAGGGACTTTTGACTACCCCCAATGTGGGACCAGGACCACAGCACCTCTGTGCCTCTAAAACGTATTTTGACCTCTGGACACCACCATCTCAATACCCCTCAAATGTTCCTTCCTGGTACCCCAGCTTTGGTAGTGCATCAACTAAGTTTCAATCATTTGAGTGACCACAAACACCCTTCCTATGTGCCTTCTATTTACATTCAGTCAGTAACCCAGCTGCTTCGTTCGCTGTTCAATCTCAAGCGACAGTTGGATGCACATTGCAGGGGTATACAGGCATTTACCGTAATGTACAGCCCCTCTCAGTACACCCAGACTACACTTCGTAAAATCATAAATGCCCAACAGTAAGGCCAGGCCTTTCCTCTGTAGTTCATAGCCAATGTAAGGAGGAAAAAAAAAAATGAAGAGCATGCCAAAATTCTCTACAGACACTGCCAATCCTCACACTTCTGCCTATTTGCATGCCGAGGTTATTCACTATGACCCACCAAACCAATTGCCAACAGTAGCCGCTCCCTGCCTCATTCGTATGCTCCGATGCCACCTTTATTTAGCAATTGTTAGTGCTCTGGGATTTCGTAGCGCGATGCGCTATAGCCTCTGTTTTCAACAGAAATGTCCTAAAGGTACCTATACCAATCTGCAGGGTGGGGAGGAGGGGGGCTGCTGCTGCTGGCAGTAAAATGTTGGGGCACCCAACCTGCAAAAATACAGCCACATGCTCCTTGTTGTACCTTTCAATACAATAACTGCAGCAGAATCGTATGGTATCCCCTGTTGGTAAAAGAAACTGTCAAACAGCCTTTTGCCGCCCCCTCTCCCCCGTTGCCCCTAACCAGTTGGGGTACAACCCATGAGGGAGGATCAGAGCAATAAAAACTAATGGTAGCCCCCCAAAAAGTACCTAGAAGCCATGCCGTTCTGTGCACCTCATCGCCCTTCACGTTGCGCCCAAGCACCTTTTAATACTGCTCCCCCAAATTTTGACTGCCCCCTCCCAACAGAAATCAGAGAGTATAAGGGGTGCATTAAAAAAGTTTTTGCAGTTCCCCACCATAAGTCAGGATCCCTTCATAGTCCCTCAGTACCTACGCCTATTCCTCTGCTGTCTGACCCCACCGAATCTCACTAAGCTCCTCCCAAACCCCTCCTCTGCTGTCTGACCCCACCCAATCTGCCCAGGCTCCTCCCCCTTCCTCTCTGACCCCACCCAATCTGCCCAGGCTCCTCCCCCTTCCTCTCTGACCCCACCCAATCTGACTAGGCTCCTCCCAAAAACCTCCTCTGCTGTCTGACCCCACCCTTTCTGTCCAGGCTCCACCTGTACTCCTCCTCTCTGACCCCACCCAATCTGCCCAGGCTCCTCCCCTTCCTCTCTGACCCCACCCAATCTGACTAGGCTCCTCCCAAACCCCTCCTCTGCTGTCTGACCCCACCCTTTCTGTCCAGGCTCCACCTATACTCCTCCTCTCTGACCCCACCCAATCTGCCCAGGCTCCTCCCCCTTCCTCTCTGACCCCACCCAATCTGACTAGGCTCCTCCCAAACCCCTCCTCTGCTGTCTGACCCCACCCAATCTGCCCAAGCTCCTCCCCCTTCCTCTCTGACCCCACCCAATCTGACTAGGCTCCTCCCAAACCCCTCCTCTGCTGTCTGACCCCACCCTTTGTGTCCAGGCTCCACCTATACTCCTCCTCTCTGACCCCACCCAATCTGCCCAGGCTCCTCCCCCTTCCTCTCTGAGCCCACCCAATCTGACTAGGCTCCTCCGAAACCCCTCCTCTGCTCTCTGACCCCACCCATTCTGCCCAGGCTCCTCCCCCTTCCTCTCTGACCCCACCCAATCTGCCCAGGCTCCTCCCCCTTCCTCTCTGACCCCCCCCCCAATGTGACTAGGCTCCTCCTGAACCCCTCCTCTCTGACCACCCCCAATCTAACTACACACAACACCTGTTCCCTTTCTTTCACCTGTCTCTCTTCAGGCCACACCTATTTTACTTACCAACCAATCTGCAATCCCTCATTCGCTAGGCATGATTCCACTCTTACAGGCATTTACCGTAATGTACAGCCCCTCTCAGTACACCCAGACTACACTTCGTAAAATCATAAATACATGTTTTGCCCAACAGTAAGGCCAGGCCTATCCTCTGTAGTTCATAGCCAATGTAAGGAGGAAAAAATAAACTGAAGAGCATGCCAAAATTCTCTACAGACACTGCCAATCCTCACACATTTTACTTACCAATTGGCCATTTAGGCCCACCTCCAATTTACCTCTGCTCTGCCACCATCAGTCACCTGGTGCCGAACCCGGGATTTGAACCCTGGTTGCCTGGATCGAAGGCAGGAACTTACCCACTGGACCACACTGGTTTCCATGTAAATAGCCTATCAAATTGTCCTTATGTCATGGTCATCCTTTTTATGTGCAATGGAAGCTGCAGGGAAGGACACCAAGGCCTGTATGTTGCTTATAGTTACTACTGCAATTCTCAAGACCACCAAGGAGCTATAGCTCAAAGGTAAGTCTTGTACCTTTGGTGGGGACAGCCCTCACAGGCCTGGGTTCGAATCCTGCCAATGCTGTAGAAGTATACCAAAGTGGGAAATTTTCAAACAGTACATTTTTTTTTTTTTGCTAAGTTTTTTTTTGGCAGGTTTGTCCAAACATTTCAAATGTTTTCCCTCATGACCTTCTACCAACCGCCCTATTTCTCAAGTAGGTGCAATAGGGACAAGGCCTTATCTTCCTTTATCAATGTCTTCATTCTTTGTCCTTTAAGTTTGGTGAATTGCAGAGTGCAATTGTGGTATTGGGGGTTATAACTGAGCACAAGAATGCAAGGAAGGTGCTACACTTATTGTAAAATAGGATGGATGATGGCGATTTTTCATTTTGGTGTGAGCCACTCGCTCAAATCAGGGGTTTGGTGCCAGTGAACTTGAATAGAAATAAAGGTCAAGTATGAACTCTGGCTAATGAAATGATGGGTTGAGTTTGAGGCAAGCTAGAGTCCATTTATTAGATGCAATAAGAAGCTAGAAAGATTGTTTCCTTTAAGAGACAGACAAGGGCAGAGTCAAGCCTTTGCTCTAGTAGGTCTGCATCATGCCTGCTGCAGGATGTGAATGAATGGACCTCCACAGCAGTGCGCTGTGCCAGACTGGGCTGCGCTGGGCTGGGCTGGGCTGGGCTGGGCTGGGCCTTCCCTGGCACTGTGGATTTAATCACCCACCTCCTTCCTTTGAGGAACGCTCACGAACGCCCACGAACGCCCTTGTTCTGTTTACAGGCTGACAGCAGGCAATTTAGGACCCTGCTAAATGAGGGTGATGTCCCCATGTGCTTCCTTTGAGTGGCAAAATCCTTCGTCTAAGGCAGGTGGGCTTTTTAAAAATTTGGTTGAAGACCATATGTTGAAGGCGGTATCACGGCACAAGCCGCCGACCGTCTCAGAAGAAAGTATGCATGGGAGGACATTATTTGCATAGGACAGCCCTCTTCTCAGACCCATTCTTATGCTGCAGTTGCCATGAAGTGTTACTAGAGGGCAGCAGTATGAACAAAAGAGCACACTGAGGCTTTTCTTCTGCTTGCTGACATGATTCTTGTTCATGGTGGTCTTGCAGGGCCTAAGGAGTGAAGGACTGCGATGACTGAGGGGATGAGGAATGCCTGGCCTGTATTTGTGGTGAAGGGGGAATATTTGGAAGGTAAACAGCAAGATAAAAGCGTCAAAGTATATATGTTTGCTGAGTGATTGTGTCTGTGTGTCACTTGTCTCTTTGAAGGGACATGTGAGAAAGGAACAGCAGCACCATAGACTTCAGATGGGAGAGCAAGCAAGGATGAATATTTCCCTCAAATCCAAATACATACAGCACCTCAAAGATGACAAGTGCGATATGATGTTCTGCAATTGTAAGGATTTGCCATGTGTGGTGCATAAATATGCATGGTTAGTGAGGTTTTTCCCAGAATGTGAGTATCGTTAGGCTGGCAAATGTCAGGCACTACTTTGGGGGTATGAGGCCAAGAAAAAAATTGGGAAGTTTGATACAGTCATCTGTAGGATCGAAAGACACTGGGGAATCGTTACAGAGGGAGCCAGGCTGCACAAAATGTGGTAACAGTTGGACAGAAATCTTTAGCAGGGACTTTTGACTACCCCCAATGTGGGACCAGGACCACAGCACCTCTGTGCCTCTAAAACGTATTTTGACCTCTGGACACCACCATCTCAATACCCCTCAAATGTTCCTTCCTGGTACCCCAGCTTTGGTAGTGCATCAACTAAGTTTCAATCATTTGAGTGACCACAAACACCCTTCCTATGTGCCTTCTATTTACATTCAGTCAGTAACCCAGCTGCTTCGTTCGCTGTTCAATCTCAAGCGACAGTTGGATGCACATTGCAGGGGTATACAGGCATTTACCGTAATGTACAGCCCCTCTCAGTACACCCAGACTACACTTCGTAAAATCATAAATGCCCAACAGTAAGGCCAGGCCTTTCCTCTGTAGTTCATAGCCAATGTAAGGAGGAAAAAAAAAATGAAGAGCATGCCAAAATTCTCTACAGACACTGCCAATCCTCACACTTCTGCCTATTTGCATGCCGAGGTTATTCACTATGACCCACCAAACCAATTGCCAACAGTAGCCGCTCCCTGCCTCATTCGTATGCTCCGATGCCACCTTTATTTAGCAATTGTTAGTGCTCTAGGATTTCGTAGCGCGATGCGCTATAGCCTCTGTTTTCAACAGAAATGTCCTAAAGGTACCTATACCAATCTGCAGGGTGGGGAGGAGGGGGGCTGCTGCTGCTGGCAGTAAAATGTTGGGGCACCCAACCTGCAAAAATACAGCCACATGCTCCTTGTTGTACCTTTCAATACAATAACTGCAGCAGAATCGTATGGTCACCCCTGTTGGTAAAAGAAACTGTCAAACAGCCTTTTGCCGCCCCCTCTCCCCCGTTGCCCCTAACCAGTTGGGGTACACCCCATGAGGGAGGATCAGAGCAATAAAAACTAATGGTAGCCCCCCAAAAAGTACCTAGAAGCCATGCCGTTCTGTGCACCTCATCGCCCTTCACGTTGCGCCCAAGCACCTTTTAATACTGCTCCCCCAAATTTTGACTGCCCCCTCCCAACAGAAATCAGAGAGTATAAGGGGTGCATTAAAAAAGTTTTTGCAGTTCCCCACCATAAGTCAGGATCCCTTCATAGTCCCTCAGTACCTACGCCTATTCCTCTGCTGTCTGACCCCACCGAATCTCACTAAGCTCCTCCCAAACCCCTCCTCTGCTGTCTGACCCCACCCAATCTGCCCAGGCTCCTCCCCCTTCCTCTCTGACCCCACCCAATCTGCCCAGGCTCCTCCCCCTTCCTCTCTGACCCCACCCAATCTGACTAGGCTCCTCCCAAAAACCTCCTCTGCTGTCTGACCCCACCCTTTCTGTCCAGGCTCCACCTGTACTCCTCCTCTCTGACCCCAACCAATCTGCCCAGGCTCCTCCCCTTCCTCTCTGACCCCACCCAATCTGACTAGGCTCCTCCCAAACCCCTCCTCTGCTGTCTGACCCCACCCTTTCTGTCCAGGCTCCACCTATACTCCTCCTCTCTGACCCCACCCAATCTGCCCAGGCTCCTCCCCCTTCCTCTCTGACCCCACCCAATCTGACTAGGCTCCTCCCAAACCCCTCCTCTGCTGTCTGACCCCACCCAATCTGCCCAAGCTCCTCCCCCTTCCTCTCTGACCCCACCCAATCTGACTAGGCTCCTCCCAAACCCCTCCTCTGCTGTCTGACCCCACCCTTTGTGTCCAGGCTCCACCTATACTCCTCCTCTCTGACCCCACCCAATCTGCCCAGGCTCCTCCCCCTTCCTCTCTGAGCCCACCCAATCTGACTAGGCTCCTCCGAAACCCCTCCTCTGCTCTCTGACCCCACCCATTCTGCCCAGGCTCCTCCCCCTTCCTCTCTGACCCCACCCAATCTGCCCAGGCTCCTCCCCCTTCCTCTCTGACCCCCCCCCAATGTGACTAGGCTCCTCCTGAACCCCTCCTCTCTGACCACCCCCAATCTGACTACACACAACACCTGTTCCCTTTCTTTCACCTGTCTCTCTTCAGGCCACACCTATTTTACTTACCAACCAATCTGCAATCCCTCATTCGCTAGGCATGATTCCACTCTTACAGGCATTTACCGTAATGTACAGCCCCTCTCAGTACACCCAGACTACACTTCGTAAAATCATAAATACATGTTTTGCCCAACAGTAAGGCCAGGCCTATCCTCTGTAGTTCATAGCCAATGTAAGGAGGAAAAAATAAACTGAAGAGCATGCCAAAATTCTCTACAGACACTGCCAATCCTCACACATTTTACTTACCAATTGGCCATTTAGGCCCACCTCCAATTTACCTCTGCTCTGCCACCATCAGTCACCTGGTGCCGAACCCGGGATTTGAACCCTGGTTGCCTGGATCGAAGGCAGGAACTTACCCACTGGACCACACTGGTTTCCATGTGAATAGCCTATCAAATTGTCCTTATGTCATGGTCATCCTTTTTATGTGCAATGGAAGCTGCAGGGAAGGACACCAAGGCCTGTATGTTGCTTATAGTTACTACTGCAATTCTCAAGACCACCAAGGAGCTATAGCTCAAAGGTAAGTCTTGTACCTTTGGTGGGGACAGCCCTCACAGGCCTGGGTTCGAATCCTGCCAATGCTGTAGAAGTATACCAAAGTGGGGAATTTTCAAACAGTACATTTTTTTTTTTTTTTGCGAAGTTTTTTTTTGGCAGGTTTGTCCAAACATTTCAAATGTTTTCCCTCATGACCTTCTACCAACCGCCCTATTTCTCAAGTAGGTGCAATAGGGACAAGGCCTTATCTTCCTTTATCAATGTCTTCATTCTTTGTCCTTTAAGTTTGGTGAATTGCAGAGTGCAATTGTGGTATTGGGGGTTATAACTGAGCACAAGAATGCAAGGAAGGTGCTACACTTATTGTAAAATAGGATGGATGATGGCGATTTTTCATTTTGGTGTGAGCCACTCGCTCAAATCAGGGGTTTGGTGCCAGTGAACTTGACTAGAAATAAAGGTCAAGTATGAACTCTGGCTAATGAAATGATGGGTTGAGTTTGAGGCAAGCTAGAGTCCATTTATTAGATGCAATAAGAAGCTAGAAAGATTGTTTCCTTTAAGAGACAGACAAGGGCAGAGTCAAGCCTTTGCTCTAGTAGGTCTGCATCATGCCTGCTGCAGGATGTGAAGGAATGGACCTCCACAGCAGTGCGCTGTGCCAGACTGGGCTGGGCTGGGCCTTCCCTGGCACTGTGGATATAATCACCCACCTCCTTCCTTTGAGGAACGCTCACGAACGCCCACGAACGCCCTTGTTCTGTTTACAGGCTGACAGCAGGCAATTTAGGACCCTGCTAAATGAGGGTGATGTCCCCATGTGCTTCCTTTGAGTGGCAAAATCCTTCGTCTAAGGCAGGTGGGCTTTTTAAAAATTTGGTTGAAGACCATATGTTGAAGGCGGTATCACGGCACAAGCCGCCGACCGTCTCAGAAGAAAGTATGCATGGGAGGACATTATTTGCATAGGACAGCCCTCTTCTCAGACCCATTCTTATGCTGCAGTTGCCATGAAGTGTTACTAGAGGGCAGCAGTATGAACAAAAGAGCACACTGAGGCTTTTCTTCTGCTTGCTGACATGATTCTTGTTCATGGTGGTCTTGCAGGGCCTAAGGAGTGAAGGACTGCGATGACTGAGGGGATGAGGAATGCCTGGCCTGTATTTGTGGTGAAGGGGGAATATTTGGAAGGTAAACAGCAAGATGAAAGCGTCAAAGTATATATGTTTGCTGAGTGATTGTGTCTGTGTGTCACTTGTCTCTTTGAAGGGACATGTGAGAAAGGAACAGCAGCACCATAGACTTCAGATGGGAGAGCAAGCAAGGATGAATATTTCCCTCAAATCCAAATACATACAGCACCTCAAAGATGACAAGTGCGATATGATGTTCTGCAATTGTAAGGATTTGCCATGTGTGGTGCATAAATATGCATGGTTAGTGAGGTTTTTCCCAGAATGTGAGTATCGTTAGGCTGGCAAATGTCAGGCACTACTTTGGGGGTATGAGGCCAAGAAAAAAATTGGGAAGTTTGATACAGTCATCTGTAGGATCGAAAGACACTGGGGAATCGTTACAGAGGGAGCCAGGCTGCACAAAATGTGGTAACAGTTGGACAGAAATCTTTAGCAGGGACTTTTGACTACCCCCAATGTGGGACCAGGACCACAGCACCTCTGTGCCTCTAAAACATATTTTGACCTCTGGACACCACCATCTCAATACCCCTCAAATGTTCCTTCCTGGTACCCCAGCTTTGGTAGTGCATCAACTAAGTTTCAATCATTTGAGTGACCACAAACACCCTTCCTATGTGCCTTCTATTTACATTCAGTCAGTAACCCAGCTGCTTCGTTCGCTGTTCAATCTCAAGCGACAGTTGGATGCACATTGCAGGGGTATACAGGCATTTACCGTAATGTACAGCCCCTCTCAGTACACCCAGACTACACTTCGTAAAATCATAAATGCCCAACAGTAAGGCCAGGCCTTTCCTCTGTAGTTCATAGCCAATGTAAGGAGGAAAAAAAAAATGAAGAGCATGCCAAAATTCTCTACAGACACTGCCAATCCTCACACTTCTGCCTATTTGCATGCCGAGGTTATTCACTATGACCCACCAAACCAATTGCCAACAGTAGCCGCTCCCTGCCTCATTCGTATGCTCCGATGCCACCTTTATTTAGCAATTGTTAGTGCTCTAGGATTTCGTAGCGCGATGCGCTATAGCCTCTGTTTTCAACAGAAATGTCCTAAAGGTACCTATACCAATCTGCAGGGTGGGGAGGAGGGGGGCTGCTGCTGCTGGCAGTAAAATGTTGGGGCACCCAACCTGCAAAAATACAGCCACATGCTCCTTGTTGTACCTTTCAATACAATAACTGCAGCAGAATCGTATGGTCACCCCTGTTGGTAAAAGAAACTGTCAAACAGCCTTTTGCCGCCCCCTCTCCCCCGTTGCCCCTAACCAGTTGGGGTACACCCCATGAGGGAGGATCAGAGCAATAAAAACTAATGGTAGCCCCCCAAAAAGTACCTAGAAGCCATGCCGTTCTGTGCACCTCATCGCCCTTCACGTTGCGCCCAAGCACCTTTTAATACTGCTCCCCCAAATTTTGACTGCCCCCTCCCAACAGAAATCAGAGAGTATAAGGGGTGCATTAAAAAAGTTTTTGCAGTTCCCCACCATAAGTCAGGATCCCTTCATAGTCCCTCAGTACCTACGCCTATTCCTCTGCTGTCTGACCCCAACGAATCTCACTAAGCTCCTCCCAAACCCCTCCTCTGCTGTCTGACCCCACCCAATCTGCCCAGGCTCCTCCCCCTTCCTCTCTGACCCCACCCAATCTGCCCAGGCTCCTCCCCCTTCCTCTCTGACCCCACCCAATCTGACTAGGCTCCTCCCAAAAACCTCCTCTGCTGTCTGACCCCACCCTTTCTGTCCAGGCTCCACCTGTACTCCTCCTCTCTGACCCCAACCAATCTGCCCAGGCTCCTCCCCTTCCTCTCTGACCCCACCCAATCTGACTAGGCTCCTCCCAAACCCCTCCTCTGCTGTCTGACCCCACCCTTTCTGTCCAGGCTCCACCTATACTCCTCCTCTCTGACCCCACCCAATCTGCCCAGGCTCCTCCCCCTTCCTCTCTGACCCCACCCAATCTGACTAGGCTCCTCCCAAACCCCTCCTCTGCTGTCTGACCCCACCCAATCTGCCCAAGCTCCTCCCCCTTCCTCTCTGACCCCACCCAATCTGACTAGGCTCCTCCCAAACCCCTCCTCTGCTGTCTGACCCCACCCTTTGTGTCCAGGCTCCACCTATACTCCTCCTCTCTGACCCCACCCAATCTGCCCAGGCTCCTCCCCCTTCCTCTCTGAGCCCACCCAATCTGACTAGGCTCCTCCGAAACCCCTCCTCTGCTCTCTGACCCCACCCATTCTGCCCAGGCTCCTCCCCCTTCCTCTCTGACCCCACCCAATCTGCCCAGGCTCCTCCCCCTTCCTCTCTGACCCCCCCCCAATGTGACTAGGCTCCTCCTGAACCCCTCCTCTCTGACCACCCCCAATCTGACTACACACAACACCTGTTCCCTTTCTTTCACCTGTCTCTCTTCAGGCCACACCTATTTTACTTACCAACCAATCTGCAATCCCTCATTCGCTAGGCATGATTCCACTCTTACAGGCATTTACCGCAATGTACAGCCCCTCTCAGTACACCCAGACTACACTTCGTAAAATCATAAATACATGTTTTGCCCAACAGTAAGGCCAGGCCTATCCTCTGTAGTTCATAGCCAATGTAAGGAGGAAAAAATAAACTGAAGAGCATGCCAAAATTCTCTACAGACACTGCCAATCCTCACACATTTTACTTACCAATTGGCCATTTAGGCCCACCTCCAATTTACCTCTGCTCTGCCACCATCAGTCACCTGGTGCCGAACCCGGGATTTGAACCCTGGTTGCCTGGATCGAAGGCAGGAACTTACCCACTGGACCACACTGGTTTCCATGTGAATAGCCTATCAAATTGTCCTTATGTCATGGTCATCCTTTTTATGTGCAATGGAAGCTGCAGGGAAGGACACCAAGGCCTGTATGTTGCTTATAGTTACTACTGCAATTCTCAAGACCACCAAGGAGCTATAGCTCAAAGGTAAGTCGTGTACCTTTGGTGGGGACAGCCCTCACAGGCCTGGGTTCGAATCCTGCCAATGCTGTAGAAGTATACCAAAGTGGGGAATTTTCAAACAGTACATTTTTTTTTTTTTTTGCGAAGTTTTTTTTTGGCAGGTTTGTCCAAACATTTCAAATGTTTTCCCTCATGACCTTCTACCAACCGCCCTATTTCTCAAGTAGGTGCAATAGGGACAAGGCCTTATCTTCCTTTATCAATGTCTTCATTCTTTGTCCTTTAAGTTTGGTGAATTGCAGAGTGCAATTGTGGTATTGGGGGTTATAACTGAGCACAAGAATGCAAGGAAGGTGCTACACTTATTGTAAAATAGGATGGATGATGGCGATTTTTCATTTTGGTGTGAGCCACTCGCTCAAATCAGGGGTTTGGTGCCAGTGAACTTGAATAGAAATAAAGGTCAAGTATGAACTCTGGCTAATGAAGTGATGGGTTGAGTTTGAGGCAAGCTAGAGTCCATTTATTAGATGCAATAAGAAGCTAGAAAGATTGTTTCCTTTAAGAGACAGACAAGGGCAGAGTCAAGCCTTTGCTCTAGTAGGTCTGCATCATGCCTGCTGCAGGATGTGAAGGAATGGACCTCCACAGCAGTGCGCTGTGCCAGACTGGGCTGGGCTGGGCCTTCCCTGGCACTGTGGATATAATCACCCACCTCCTTCCTTTGAGGAACGCTCACGAACGCCCACGAACGCCCTTGTTCTGTTTACAGGCTGACAGCAGGCAATTTAGGACCCTGCTAAATGAGGGTGATGTCCCCATGTGCTTCCTTTGAGTGGCAAAATCCTTCGTCTAAGGCAGGTGGGCTTTTTAAAAATTTGGTTGAAGACCATATGTTGAAGGCGGTATCACGGCACAAGCCGCCGACCGTCTCAGAAGAAAGTATGCATGGGAGGACATTATTTGCATAGGACAGCCCTCTTCTCAGACCCATTCTTATGCTGCAGTTGCCATGAAGTGTTACTAGAGGGCAGCAGTATGAACAAAAGAGCACACTGAGGCTTTTCTTCTGCTTGCTGACATGATTCTTGTTCATGGTGGTCTTGCAGGGCCTAAGGAGTGAAGGACTGCGATGACTGAGGGGATGAGGAATGCCTGGCCTGTATTTGTGGTGAAGGGGGAATATTTGGAAGGTAAACAGCAAGATGAAAGCGTCAAAGTATATATGTTTGCTGAGTGATTGTGTCTGTGTGTCACTTGTCTCTTTGAAGGGACATGTGAGAAAGGAACAGCAGCACCATAGACTTCAGATGGGAGAGCAAGCAAGGATGAATATTTCCCTCAAATCCAAATACATACAGCACCTCAAAGATGACAAGTGCGATATGATGTTCTGCAATTGTAAGGATTTGCCATGTGTGGTGCATAAATATGCATGGTTAGTGAGGTTTTTCCCAGAATGTGAGTATCGTTAGGCTGGCAAATGTCAGGCACTACTTTGGGGGTATGAGGCCAATAAAAAAATTGGGAAGTTTGATACAGTCATCTGTAGGATCGAAAGACACTGGGGAATCGTTACAGAGGGAGCCAGGCTGCACAAAATGTGGTAACAGTTGGACAGAAATCTTTAGCAGGGACTTTTGACTACCCCCAATGTGGGACCAGGACCACAGCACCTCTGTGCCTCTAAAACGTATTTTGACCTCTGGACACCACCATCTCAATACCCCTCAAATGTTCCTTCCTGGTACCCCAGCTTTGGTAGTGCATCAACTAAGTTTCAATCATTTGAGTGACCACAAACACCCTTCCTATGTGCCTTCTATTTACATTCAGTCAGTAACCCAGCTGCTTCGTTCGCTGTTCAATCTCAAGCGACAGTTGGATGCACATTGCAGGGGTATACAGGCATTTACCGTAATGTACAGCCCCTCTCAGTACACCCAGACTACACTTCGTAAAATCATAAATGCCCAACAGTAAGGCCAGGCCTTTCCTCTGTAGTTCATAGCCAATGTAAGGAGGAAAAAAAAAAATGAAGAGCATGCCAAAATTCTCTACAGACACTGCCAATCCTCACACTTCTGCCTATTTGCATGCCGAGGTTATTCACTATGACCCACCAAACCAATTGCCAACAGTAGCCGCTCCCTGCCTCATTCGTATGCTCCGATGCCACCTTTATTTAGCAATTGTTAGTGCTCTAGGATTTCGTAGCGCGATGCGCTATAGCCTCTGTTTTCAACAGAAATGTCCTAAAGGTACCTATACCAATCTGCAGGGTGGGGAGGAGGGGGGCTGCTGCTGCTGGCAGTAAAATGTTGGGGCACCAAACCTGCAAAAATACAGCCACATGCTCCTTGTTGTACCTTTCAATACAATAACTGCAGCAGAATCGTATGGTCACCCCTGTTGGTAAAAGAAACTGTCAAACAGCCTTTTGCCGCCCCCTCTCCCCCGTTGCCCCTAACCAGTTGGGGTACACCCCATGAGGGAGGATCAGAGCAATAAAAACTAATGGTAGCCCCCCAAAAAGTACCTAGAAGCCATGCCGTTCTGTGCACCTCATCGCCCTTCACGTTGCGCCCAAGCACCTTTTAATACTGCTCCCCCAAATTTTGACTGCCCCCTCCCAACAGAAATCAGAGAGTATAAGGGGTGCATTAAAAAAGTTTTTGCAGTTCCCCACCATAAGTCAGGATCCCTTCATAGTCCCTCAGTACCTACGCCTATTCCTCTGCTGTCTGACCCCACTGAATCTCACTAAGCTCCTCCCAAACCCCTCCTCTGCTGTCTGACCCCACCCAATCTGCCCAGGCTCCTCCCCCTTCCTCTCTGACCCCACCCAATCTGCCCAGGCTCCTCCCCCTTCCTCTCTGACCCCACCCAATCTGACTAGGCTCCTCCCAAAAACCTCCTCTGCTGTCTGACCCCACCCTTTCTGTCCAGGCTCCACCTGTACTCCTCCTCTCTGACCCCACCCACTCTGCCCAGGCTCCTCCCCTTCCTCTCTGACCCCACCCAATCTGACTAGGCTCCTCCCAAACCCCTCCTCTGCTGTCTGACCCCACCCTTTCTGTCCAGGCTCCACCTATACTCCTCCTCTCTGACCCCACCCAATCTGCCCAGGCTCCTCCCCCTTCCTCTCTGACCCCACCCAATCTGACTAGGCTCCTCCCAAACCCCTCCTCTGCTGTCTGACCCCACCCAATCTGCCCAAGCTCCTCCCCCTTCCTCTTTGACCCTACCCAATCTGACTAGGCTCCTCCCAAACCCCTCCTCTGCTGTCTGACCCCACCCTTTGTGTCCAGGCTCCACCTATACTCCTCCTCTCTGACCCCACCCAATCTGCCCAGGCTCCTCCCCCTTCCTCTCTGAGCCCACCCAATCTGACTAGGCTCCTCCGAAACCCCTCCTCTGCTCTCTGACCCCACCCATTCTGCCCAGGCTCCTCCCCCTTCCTCTCTGACCCCACCCAATCTGCCCAGGCTCCTCCCCTTCCTCTCTGACCCCCCCCCCCCAATGTGACTAGGCTCCTCCTGAACCCCTCCTCTCTGACCACCCCCAATCTGACTACACACAACACCTGTTCCCTTTCTTTCACCTGTCTCTCTTCAGGCCACACCTATTTTACTTACCAACCAATCTGCAATCCCTCATTCGCTAGGCATGATTCCACTCTTACAGGCATTTACCGTAATGTACAGCCCCTCTCAGTACACCCAGACTACACTTCGTAAAATCATAAATACATGTTTTGCCCAACAGTAAGGCCAGGCCTATCCTCTGTAGTTCATAGCCAATGTAAGGAGGAAAAAATAAACTGAAGAGCATGCCAAAATTCTCTACAGACACTGCCAATCCTCACACATTTTACTTACCAATTGGCCATTTAGGCCCACCTCCAATTTACCTCTGCTCTGCCACCATCAGTCACCTGGTGCCGAACCCGGGATTTGAACCCTGGTTGCCTGGATCGAAGGCAGGAACTTACCCACTGGACCACACTGGTTTCCATGTAAATAGCATATCAAATTGTCCTTATGTCATGGTCATCCTTTTTATGTGCAATGGAAGCTGCAGGGAAGGACACCAAGGCCTGTATGTTGCTTATAGTTACTACTGCAATTCTCAAGACCACCAAGGAGCTATAGCTCAAAGGTAAGTCTTGTACCTTTGGTGGGGACAGCCCTCACAGGCCTGGGTTCGAATCCTGCCAATGCTGTAGAAGTATACCAAAGTGGGAAATTTTCAAACAGTACATTTTTTTTTTTTTGCTAAGTTTTTTTTTGGCAGGTTTGTCCAAACATTTCAAATGTTTTCCCTCATGACCTTCTACCAACCGCCCTATTTCTCAAGTAGGTGCAATAGGGACAAGGCCTTATCTTCCTTTATCAATGTCTTCATTCTTTGTCCTTTAAGTTTGGTGAATTGCAGAGTGCAATTGTGGTATTGGGGGTTATAACTGAGCACAAGAATGCAAGGAAGGTGCTACACTTATTGTAAAATAGGATGGATGATGGTGATTTTTCATTTTCGTGTGAGCCACTCGCTCAAATCAGGGGTTTGGTGCCAGTGAACTTGAATAGAAATAAAGGTCAAGTATGAACTCTGGCTAATGAAATGATGGGTTGATTTTGATTCAAGCTAGAGTCCATTTATTAGATGCAATAAGAAGCTAGAAAGATTGTTTCCTTTAAGAGACAGACAAGGGCAGAGTCAAGCCTTTGCTCTAGTAGGTCTGCATCATGCCTGCTGCAGGATGTGAAGGAATGGACCTCCACAGCAGTGCGCTGTGCCAGACTGGGCTGCGCTGCGCTGCGCTGCGCTGCGCTGCGCTGGGCTGGGCTGGGCTGGGCCTTCCCTGGCACTGTGGATTTAATCACCCACCTCCTTCCTTTGAGGAACGCTCACGAACGCCCACGAACGCCCTTGTTCTGTTTACAGGCTGACAGCAGGCAATTTAGGACCCTGCTAAATGAGGGTGATGTCCCCATGTGCTTCCTTTGAGTGGCAAAATCCTTCGTCTAAGGCAGGTGGGCTTTTTAAAAATTTGGTTGAAGACCATATGTTGAAGGCGGTATCACGGCACAAGCCGCCGACCGTCTCAGAAGAAAGTATGCATGGGAGGACATTATTTGCATAGGACAGCCCTCTTCTCAGACCCATTCTTATGCTGCAGTTGCCATGAAGTGTTACTAGAGGGCAGCAGTATGAACAAAAGAGCACACTGAGGCTTTTCTTCTGCTTGCTGACATGATTCTTGTTCATGGTGGTCTTGCAGGGCCTAAGGAGTGAAGGACTGCGATGACTGAGGGGATGAGGAATGCCTGGCCTGTATTTGTGGTGAAGGGGGAATATTTGGAAGGTAAACAGCAAGATGAAAGCGTCAAAGTATATATGTTTGCTGAGTGATTGTGTCTGTGTGTCACTTGTCTCTTTGAAGGGACATGTGAGAAAGGAACAGCAGCACCATAGACTTCAGATGGGAGAGCAAGCAAGGATGAATATTTCCCTCAAATCCAAATACATACAGCACCTCAAAGATGACAAGTGCGATATGATGTTCTGCAATTGTAAGGATTTGCCATGTGTGGTGCATAAATATGCATGGTTAGTGAGGTTTTTCCCAGAATGTGAGTATCGTTAGGCTGGCAAATGTCAGGCACTACTTTGGGGGTATGAGGCCAAGAAAAAATTGGGAAGTTTGATACAGTCATCTGTAGGATCGAAAGACACTGGGGAATCGTTACAGAGGGAGCCAGGCTGCACAAAATGTGGTAACAGTTGGACAGAAATCTTTAGCAGGGACTTTTGACTACCCCCAATGTGGGACCAGGGCCACAGCACCTCTGTGCCTCTAAAACGTATTTTGACCTCTGGACACCACCATCTCAATACCCCTCAAATGTTCCTTCCTGGTACCCCAGCTTTGGTAGTGCATCAACTAAGTTTCAATCATTTGAGTGACCACAAACACCCTTCCTATGTGCCTTCTATTTACATTCAGTCAGTAACCCAGCTGCTTCGTTCGCTGTTCAATCTCAAGCGACAGTTGGATGCACATTGCAGGGGTATACAGGCATTTACCGTAATGTACAGCCCCTCTCAGTACACCCAGACTACACTTCGTAAAATCATAAATGCCCAACAGTAAGGCCAGGCCTTTCCTCTGTAGTTCATAGCCAATGTAAGGAGGAAAAAAAAAATGAAGAGCATGCCAAAATTCTCTACAGACACTGCCAATCCTCACACTTCTGCCTATTTGCATGCCGAGGTTATTCACTATGACCCACCAAACCAATTGCCAACAGTAGCCGCTCCCTGCCTCATTCGTATGCTCCGATGCCACCTTTATTTAGCAATTGTTAGTGCTCTAGGATTTCGTAGCGCGATGCGCTATAGCCTCTGTTTTCAACAGAAATGTCCTAAAGGTACCTATACCAATCTGCAGGGTGGGGAGGAGGGGGGCTGCTGCTGCTGGCAGTAAAATGTTGGGGCACCCAACCTGCAAAAATACAGCCACATGCTCCTTGTTGTACCTTTCAATACAATAACTGCAGCAGAATCGTATGGTCACCCCTGTTGGTAAAAGAAACTGTCAAACAGCCTTTTGCCGCCCCCTCTCCCCCGTTGCCCCTAACCAGTTGGGGTACACCCCATGAGGGAGGATCAGAGCAATAAAAACTAATGGTAGCCCCCCAAAAAGTACCTAGAAGCCATGCCGTTCTGTGCACCTCATCGCCCTTCACGTTGCGCCCAAGCACCTTTTAATACTGCTCCCCCAAATTTTGACTGCCCCCTCCCAACAGAAATCAGAGAGTATAAGGGGTGCATTAAAAAAGTTTTTGCAGTTCCCCACCATAAGTCAGGATCCCTTCATAGTCCCTCAGTACCTACGCCTATTCCTCTGCTGTCTGACCCCACCGAATCTCACTAAGCTCCTCCCAAACCCCTCCTCTGCTGTCTGACCCCACCCAATCTGCCCAGGCTCCTCCCCCTTCCTCTCTGACCCCACCCAATCTGCCCAGGCTCCTCCCCCTTCCTCTCTGACCCCACCCAATCTGACTAGGCTCCTCCCAAAAACCTCCTCTGCTGTCTGACCCCACCCTTTCTGTCCAGGCTCCACCTGTACTCCTCCTCTCTGACCCCACCCAATCTGCCCAGGCTCCTCCCCTTCCTCTCTGACCCCACCCAATCTGACTAGGCTCCTCCCAAACCCCTCCTCTGCTGTCTGACCCCACCCTTTCTGTCCAGGCTCCACCTATACTCCTCCTCTCTGACCCCACCCAATCTGCCCAGGCTCCTCCCCCTTCCTCTCTGACCCCACCCAATCTGACTAGGCTCCTCCCAAACCCCTCCTCTGCTGTCTGACCCCACCCAATCTGCCCAAGCTCCTCCCCCTTCCTCTCTGACCCCACCCAATCTGACTAGGCTCCTCCCAAACCCCTCCTCTGCTGTCTGACCCCACCCTTTGTGTCCAGGCTCCACCTATACTCCTCCTCTCTGACCCCACCCAATCTGCCCAGGCTCCTCCCCCTTCCTCTCTGAGCCCACCCAATCTGACTAGGCTCCTCCGAAACCCCTCCTCTGCTCTCTGACCCCACCCATTCTGCCCAGGCTCCTCCCCCTTCCTCTCTGACCCCACCCAATCTGCCCAGGCTCCTCCCCCTTCCTCTCTGACCCCCCCCAATGTGACTAGGCTCCTCCTGAACCCCTCCTCTCTGACCACCCCCAATCTGACTACACACAACACCTGTTCCCTTTCTTTCAACTGTCTCTCTTCAGGCCACACCTATTTTACTTACCAACCAATCTGCAATCCCTCATTCGCTAGGCATGATTCCACTCTTACAGGCATTTACCGTAATGTACAGCCCCTCTCAGTACACCCAGACTACACTTCGTAAAATCATAAATACATGTTTTGCCCAACAGTAAGGCCAGGCCTATCCTCTGTAGTTCATAGCCAATGTAAGGAGGAACAAATAAACTGAAGAGGATGCCAAAATTCTCTACAGACACTGCCAATCCTCACACATTTTACTTACCAATTGGCCATTTAGGCCCACCTCCAATTTACCTCTGCTCTGCCACCATCAGTCACCTGGTGCCGAACCCGGGATTTGAACCCTGGTTGCCTGGATCGAAGGCAGGAACTTACCCACTGGACCACACTGGTTTCCATGTAAATAGCTTATCAAATTGTCCTTATGTCATGGTCATCCTTTTTATGTGCAATGGAAGCTGCAGGGAAGGACACCAAGGCCTGTATGTTGCTTATAGTTACTACTGCAATTCTCAAGACCACCAAGGAGCTATAGCTCAAAGGTAAGTCTTGTACCTTTGGTGGGGACAGCCCTCACAGGCCTGGGTTCGAATCCTGCCAATGCTGTAGAAGTATACCAAAGTGGGAAATTTTCAAACAGTACATTTTTTTTTTTTTGCTAAGTTTTTTTTTGGCAGGTTTGTCCAAACATTTCAAATGTTTTCCCTCATGACCTTCTACCAACCGCCCTATTTCTCAAGTAGGTGCAATAGGGACAAGGCCTTATCTTCCTTTATCAATGTCTTCATTCTTTGTCCTTTAAGTTTGGTGAATTGCAGAGTGCAATTGTGGTATTGGGGGTTATAACTGAGCACAAGAATGCAAGGAAGGTGCTACACTTATTGTAAAATAGGATGGATGATGGCGATTTTTCATTTTGGTGTGAGCCACTCGCTCAAATCAGGGGTTTGGTGCCAGTGAACTTGAATAGAAATAAAGGTCAAGTATGAACTCTGGCTAATGAAATGATGGGTTGAGTTTGAGGCAAGCTAGAGTCCATTTATTAGATGCAATAAGAAGCTAGAAAGATTGTTTCCTTTAAGAGACAGACAAGGGCAGAGTCAAGCCTTTGCTCTAGTAGGTCTGCATCATGCCTGCTGCAGGATGTGAAGGAATGGACCTCCACAGCAGTGCGCTGTGCCAGACTGGGCTGCGCTGGGCTGGGCTGGGCTGGGCCTTCCCTGGCACTGTGGATTTAATCACCCACCTCCTTCCTTTGAGGAACGCTCACGAACGCCCACGAACGCCCTTGTTCTGTTTACAGGCTGACAGCAGGCAATTTAGGACCCTGCTAAATGAGGGTGATGTCCCCATGTGCTTCCTTTGAGTGGCAAAATCCTTCGTCTAAGGCAGGTGGGCTTTTTAAAAATTTGGTTGAAGACCATATGTTGAAGGCGGTATCACGGCACAAGCCGCCGACCGTCTCAGAAGAAAGTATGCATGGGAGGACATTATTTGCATAGGACAGCCCTCTTCTCAGACCCATTCTTATGCTGCAGTTGCCATGAAGTGTTACTAGAGGGCAGCAGTATGAACAAAAGAGCACACTGAGGCTTTTCTTCTGCTTGCTGACATGATTCTTGTTCATGGTGGTCTTGCAGGGCCTAAGGAGTGAAGGACTGCGATGACTGAGGGGATGAGGAATGCCTGGCCTGTATTTGTGGTGAAGGGGGAATATTTGGAAGGTAAACAGCAAGATGAAAGCGTCAAAGTATATATGTTTGCTGAGTGATTGTGTCTGTGTGTCACTTGTCTCTTTGAAGGGACATGTGAGAAAGGAACAGCAGCACCATAGACTTCAGATGGGAGAGCAAGAAAGGATGAATATTTCCCTCAAATCCAAATACATACAGCACCTCAAAGATGACAAGTGCGATATGATGTTCTGCAATTGTAAGGATTTGCCATGTGTGGTGCATAAATATGCATGGTTAGTGAGGTTTTTCCCAGAATGTGAGTATCGTTAGGCTGGCAAATGTCAGGCACTACTTTGGGGGTATGAGGCCAAGAAAAAAATTGGGAAGTTTGATACAGTCATCTGTAGGATCGAAAGACACTGGGGAATCGTTACAGAGGGAGCCAGGCTGCACAAAATGTGGTAACAGTTGGACAGAAATCTTTAGCAGGGACTTTTGACTACCCCCAATGTGGGACCAGGACCACAGCACCTCTGTGCCTCTAAAACGTATTTTGACCTCTGGACACCACCATCTCAATACCCATCAAATATTCCTTCCTGGTACCCCAGCTTTGGTAGTGCATCAACTAAGTTTCAATCATTTGAGTGACCACAAACACCCTTCCTATGTGCCTTCTATTTACATTCAGTCAGTAACCCAGCTGCTTCGTTCGCTGTTCAATCTCAAGCGACAGTTGGATGCACATTGCAGGGGTATACAGGCATTTACCGTAATGTACAGCCCCTCTCAGTACACCCAGACTACACTTCGTAAAATCATAAATGCCCAACAGTAAGGCCAGGCCTTTCCTCTGTAGTTCATAGCCAATGTAAGGAGGAAAAAAAAAATGAAGAGCATGCCAAAATTCTCTACAGACACTGCCAATCCTCACACTTCTGCCTATTTGCATGCCGAGGTTATTCACTATGACCCACCAAACCAATTGCCAACAGTAGCCGCTCCCTGCCTCATTCGTATGCTCCGATGCCACCTTTATTTAGCAATTGTTAGTGCTCTAGGATTTCGTAGCGCGATGCGCTATAGCCTCTGTTTTCAACAGAAATGTCCTAAAGGTACCTATACCAATCTGCAGGGTGGGGAGGAGGGGGGCTGCTGCTGCTGGCAGTAAAATGTTGGGGCACCCAACTTGCAAAAATACAGCCACATGCTCCTTGTTGTACCTTTCAATACAATAACTGCAGCAGAATCGTATGGTTACCCCTGTTGGTAAATGTAACTGTCAAACAGCCTTTTGCCGCCCCCTCTCCCCCGTTGCCCCTAACCAGTTGGGGTACACCCCATGAGGGAGGATCAGAGCAATAAAAACTAATGGTAGCCCCCCAAAAAGTACCTAGAAGCCATGCCGTTCTGTGCACCTCATCGCCCTTCACGTTGCGCCCAAGCACCTTTTAATACTGCTCCCCCAAATTTTGACTGCCCCCTCCCAACAGAAATCAGAGAGTATAAGGGGTGCATTAAAAAAGTTTTTGCAGTTCCCCACCATAAGTCAGGATCCCTTCATAGTCCCTCAGTACCTACGCCTATTCCTCTGCTGTCTGACCCCACCGAATCTCACTAAGCTCCTCCCAAACCCCTCCTCTGCTGTCTGACCCCACCCAATCTGCCCAGGCTCCTCCCCCTTCCTCTCTGACCCCACCCAATCTGCCCAGGCTCCTCCCCCTTCCTCTCTGACCCCACCCAATCTGACTAGGCTCCTCCCAAAAACCTCCTCTGCTGTCTGACCCCACCCTTTCTGTCCAGGCTCCACCTGTACTCCTCCTCTCTGACCCCACCCAATCTGCCCAGGCTCCTCCCCTTCCTCTTTGACCCCACCCAATCTGACTAGGCTCCTCCCAAACCCTTCCTCTGCTGTCTGACCCCACCCTTTCTGTCCAGGCTCCACCTATACTACTCCTCTCTGACCCCACCCAATCTGCCCAGGCTCCTCCCCCTTCCTCTCTGACCCCACCCAATCTGACTAGGCTCCTCCCAAACCCCTCCTCTGCTGTCTGACCCCACCCAATCTGCCCAAGCTCCTCCCCCTTCCTCTCTGACCCCACCCAATCTGACTAGGCTCCTCCCAAACCCCTCCTCTGCTGTCTGACCCCACCCTTTGTGTCCAGGCTCCACCTATACTCCTCCTCTCTGACCCCACCCAATCTGCCCAGGCTCCTTCCCCTTCCTCTCTGAGCCCACCCAATCTGACTAGGCTCCTCCGAAACCCCTCCTCTGCTCTCTGACCCCACCCATTCTGCCCAGGCTCCTCCCCCTTCCTCTCTGACCCCACCCAATCTGCCCAGGCTCCTCCCCCTTCCTCTCTGACCCCCCCCCCAATGTGACTAGGCTCCTCCTGAACCCCTCCTCTCTGACCACCCCCAATCTGACTACACACAACACCTGTTCCCTTTCTTTCACCTGTCTCTCTTCAGGCAACACCTATTTTACTTACCAACCAATCTGCAATCCCTCATTCGCTAGGCATGATTCCACTCTTACAGGCATTTACCGTAATGTACAGCCCCTCTCAGTACACCCAGACTACACTTCGTAAAATCATAAATACATGTTTTGCCCAACAGTAAGGCCAGGCCTATCCTCTGTAGTTCATAGCCAATGTAAGGAGGAAAAAATAAACTGAAGAGCATGCCAAAATTCTCTACAGACACTGCCAATCCTCACACATTTTACTTACCAATTGGCCATTTAGGCCCACCTCCAATTTACCTCTGCTCTGCCACCATCAGTCACCTGGTGCCAAACCCGGGATTTGAACCCTGGTTGCCTGGATCGAAGGCAGGAACTTACCCACTGGACCACACTGGTTTCCATGTAAATAGCCTATCAAATTGTCCTTATGTCATGGTCATCCTTTTTATGTGCAATGGAAGCTGCAGGGAAGGACACCAAGGCCTGTATGTTGCTTATAGTTACTACTGCAATTCTCAAGACCACCAACGAGCTATAGCTCAAAGGTAAGTCTTGTACCTTTGGTGGGGACAGCCCTCACAGGCCTGGGTTCGAATCCTGCCAATGCTGTAGAAGTATACCAAAGTGGGAAATTTTCAAACAGTACATTTTTTTTTTTTTGCTAAGTTTTTTTTTGGCAGGTTTGTCCAAACATTTCAAATGTTTTCCCTCATGACCTTCTACCAACCGCCCTATTTCTCAAGTAGGTGCAATAGGGACAAGGCCTTATCTTCCTTTATCAATGTCTTCATTCTTTGTCCTTTAAGTTTGGTGAATTGCAGAGTGCAATTGTGGTATTGGGGGTTATAACTGAGCACAAGAATGCAAGGAAGGTGCTACACTTATTGTAAAATAGGATGGATGATGGCGATTTTTCATTTTGGTGTGAGCCACTCGCTCAAATCAGGGGTTTGGTGCCAGTGAACTTGAATAGAAATAAAGGTCAAGTATGAACTCTGGCTAATGAAATGATGGGTTGAGTTTGAGGCAAGCTAGAGTCCATTTATTAGATGCAATAAGAAGCTAGAAAGATTGTTTCCTTTAAGAGACAGACAAGGGCAGAGTCAAGCCTTTGCTCTAGTAGGTCTGCATCATGCCTGCTGCAGGATGTGAAGGAATGGACCTCCACAGCAGTGCGCTGTGCCAGACTGGGCTGCGCTGGGCTGGGCTGGGCTGGGCCTTCCCTGGCACTGTGGATTTAATCACCCACCTCCTTCCTTTGAGGAACGCTCACGAACGCCCACGAACGCCCTTGTTCTGTTTACAGGCTGACAGCAGGCAATTTAGGACCCTGCTAAATGAGGGTGATGTCCCCATGTGCTTCCTTTGAGTGGCAAAATCCTTCGTCTAAGGCAGGTGGGCTTTTTAAAAATTTGGTTGAAGACCATATGTTGAAGGCGGTATCACGGCACAAGCCGCCGACCGTCTCAGAAGAAAGTATGCATGGGAGGACATTATTTGCATAGGACAGCCCTCTTCTCAGACCCATTCTTATGCTGCAGTTGCCATGAAGTGTTACTAGAGGGCAGCAGTATGAACAAAAGAGCACACTGAGGCTTTTCTTCTGCTTGCTGACATGATTCTTGTTCATGGTGGTCTTGCAGGGCCTAAGGAGTGAAGGACTGCGATGACTGAGGGGATGAGGAATGCCTGGCCTGTATTTGTGGTGAAGGGGGAATATTTGGAAGGTAAACAGCAAGATGAAAGCGTCAAAGTATATATGTTTGCTGAGTGATTGTGTCTGTGTGTCACTTGTCTCTTTGAAGGGACATGTGAGAAAGGAACAGCAGCACCATAGACTTCAGATGGGAGAGCAAGCAAGGATGAATATTTCCCTCAAATCCAAATACATACAGCACCTCAAAGATGACAAGTGCGATATGATGTTCTGCAATTGTAAGGATTTGCCATGTGTGGTGCATAAATATGCATGGTTAGTGAGGTTTTTCCCAGAATGTGAGTATCGTTAGGCTGGCAAATGTCAGGCACTACTTTGGGGGTATGAGGCCAAGAAAAAAATTGGGAAGTTTGATACAGTCATCTGTAGGATCGAAAGACACTGGGGAATCGTTACAGAGGGAGCCAGGCTGCACAAAATGTGGTAACAGTTGGACAGAAATCTTTAGCAGGGACTTTTGACTACCCCCAATGTGGGACCAGGACCACAGCACCTCTGTGCCTCTAAAACGTATTTTGACCTCTGGACACCACCATCTCAATACCCATCAAATATTCCTTCCTGGTACCCCAGCTTTGGTAGTGCATCAACTAAGTTTCAATCATTTGAGTGACCACAAACACCCTTCCTATGTGCCTTCTATTTACATTCAGTCAGTAACCCAGCTGCTTCGTTCGCTGTTCAATCTCAAGCGACAGTTGGATGCACATTGCAGGGGTATACAGGCATTTACCGTAATGTACAGCCCCTCTCAGTACACCCAGACTACACTTCGTAAAATCATAAATGCCCAACAGTAAGGCCAGGCCTTTCCTCTGTAGTTCATAGCCAATGTAAGGAGGAAAAAAAAAATGAAGAGCATGCCAAAATTCTCTACAGACACTGCCAATCCTCACACTTCTGCCTATTTGCATGCCGAGGTTATTCACTATGACCCACCAAACCAATTGCCAACAGTAGCCGCTCCCTGCCTCATTCGTATGCTCCGATGCCACCTTTATTTAGCAATTGTTAGTGCTCTAGGATTTCGTAGCGCGATGCGCTATAGCCTCTGTTTTCAACAGAAATGTCCTAAAGGTACCTATACCAATCTGCAGGGTGGGGAGGAGGGGGGCTGCTGCTGCTGGCAGTAAAATGTTGGGGCACCCAACCTGCAAAAATACAGCCACATGCTCCTTGTTGTACCTTTCAATACAATAACTGCAGCAGAATCGTATGGTCACCCCTGTTGGTAAAAGAAACTGTCAAACAGCCTTTTGCCGCCCCCTCTCCCCCGTTGCCCCTAACCAGTTGGGGTACACCCCATGAGGGAGGATCAGAGCAATAAAAACTAATGGTAGCCCCCCAAAAAGTACCTAGAAGCCATGCCGTTCTGTGCACCTCATCGCCCTTCACGTTGCGCCCAAGCACCTTTTAATACTGCTCCCCCAAATTTTGACTGCCCCCTCCCAACAGAAATCAGAGAGTGTAAGGGGTGCATTAAAAAAGTTTTTGCAGTTCCCCACCATAAGTCAGGATCCCTTCATAGTCCCTCAGTACCTACGCCTATTCCTCTGCTGTCTGACCCCACCGAATCTCACTAAGCTCCTCCCAAACCCCTCCTCTGCTGTCTGACCCCACCCAATCTGCCCAGGCTCCTCCCCCTTCCTCTCTGACCCCACCCAATCTGCCCAGGCTCCTCCCCCTTCCTCTCTGACCCCACCCAATCTGACTAGGCTCCTCCCAAAAACCTCCTCTGCTGTCTGACCCCACCCTTTCTGTCCAGGCTCCACCTGTACTCCTCCTCTCTGACCCCACCCAATCTGCCCAGGCTCCTCCCCTTCCTCTCTGACCCCACCCAATCTGACTAGGCTCCTCCCAAACCCTTCCTCTGCTGTCTGACCCCACCCTTTCTGTCCAGGCTCCACCTATACTCCTCCTCTCTGACCCCACCCAATCTGCCCAGGCTCCTCCCCCTTCCTCTCTGACCCCACCCAATCTGACTAGGCTCCTCCCAAACCCCTCCTCTGCTGTCTGACCCCACCCAATCTGCCCAAGCTCCTCCCCCTTCCTCTCTGACCCCACCCAATCTGACTAGGCTCCTCCCAAACCCCTCCTCTGCTGTCTGACCCCACCCTTTGTGTCCAGGCTCCACCTATACTCCTCCTCTCTGACCCCACCCAATCTGCCCAGGCTCCTTCCCCTTCCTCTCTGAGCCCACCCAATCTGACTAGGCTCCTCCGAAACCCCTCCTCTGCTCTCTGACCCCACCCATTCTGCCCAGGCTCCTCCCCCTTCCTCTCTGACCCCACCCAATCTGCCCAGGCTCCTCCCCCTTCCTCTCTGACCCCCCCCCCCCAATGTGACTAGGCTCCTCCTGAACCCCTCCTCTCTGACCACCCCCAATCTGACTACACACAGCACCTGTTCCCTTTCTTTCACCTGTCTCTCTTCAGGCAACACCTATTTTACTTACCAACCAATCTGCAATCCCTCATTCGCTAGGCATGATTCCACTCTTACAGGCATTTACCGTAATGTACAGCCCCTCTCAGTACACCCAGACTACACTTCGTAAAATCATAAATACATGTTTTGCCCAACAGTAAGGCCAGGCCTATCCTCTGTAGTTCATAGCCAATGTAAGGAGGAAAAAATAAACTGAAGAGCATGCCAAAATTCTCTACAGACACTGCCAATCCTCACACATTTTACTTACCAATTGGCCATTTAGGCCCACCTCCAATTTACCTCTGCTCTGCCACCATCAGTCACCTGGTGCCAAACCCGGGATTTGAACCCTGGTTGCCTGGATCGAAGGCAGGAACTTACCCACTGGACCACACTGGTTTCCATGTAAACAGCCTATCAAATTGTCCTTATGTCATGGTCATCCTTTTTATGTGCAATGGAAGCTGCAGGGAAGGACACCAAGGCCTGTATGTTGCTTATAGTTACTACTGCAATTCTCAAGACCACCAACGAGCTATAGCTCAAAGGTAAGTCTTGTACCTTTGGTGGGGACAGCCCTCACAGGCCTGGGTTCGAATCCTGCCAATGCCGTAGAAGTATACCAAAGTGGGAAATTTTCAAACAGTACATTTTTTTTTTTTTTGCTAAGTTTTTTTTTGGCAGGTTTGTCCAAACATTTCAAATGTTTTCCCTCATGACCTTCTACCAACCGCCCAATTTCTCAAGTAGGTGCAATAGGGACAAGGCCTTATCTTCCTTTATCAATGTCTTCATTCTTTGTCCTTTAAGTTTGGTGAATTGCAGAGTGCAATTGTGGTATTGGGGGTTATAACTGAGCACAAGAATGCAAGGAAGGTGCTACACTTATTGTAAAATAGGATGGATGATGGTGATTTTTCATTTTCGTTTGAGCCACTCGCTCAAATCAGGGGTTTGGTGCCAGTGAACTTGAATAGAAATAAAGGTCAAGTATGAACTCTGGCTAATGAAATGATGGGTTGATTTTGATTCAAGCTAGAGTCCATTTATTAGATGCAATAGGAAGCTAGAAAGATTGTTTCCTTTAAGAGACAGACAAGGGCAGAGTCAAGCCTTTGCTCTAGTAGGTCTGCATCATGCCTGCTGCAGGATGTGAAGGAATGGACCTCCACAGCAGTGCGCTGTGCCAGACTGGGCTGCGCTGGGCTGGGCTGGGCCTTCCCTGGCACTGTGGATTTAATCACCCACCTCCTTCCTTTGAGGAACGCTCACGAACGCCCTTGTTCTGTTTACAGGCTGACAGCAGGCAATTTAGGACCCTGCTAAATGAGGGTGATGTCCCCATGTGCTTCCTTTGAGTGGCAAAATCCTTCGTCTAAGGCAGGTGGGCTTTTTAAAAATTTGGTTGAAGACCATATGTTGAAGGCGGTATCACGGCACAAGCCGCCGACCGTCTCAGAAGAAAGTATGCATGGGAGGACATTATTTGCATAGGACAGCCCTCTTCTCAGACCCATTCTTATGCTGCAGTTGCCATGAAGTGTTACTAGAGGGCAGCAGTATGAACAAAAGAGCACACTGAGGCTTTTCTTCTGCTTGCTGACATGATTCTTGTTCATGGTGGTCTTGCAGGGCCTAAGGAGTGAAGGACTGCGATGACTGAGGGGATGAGGAATGCCTGGCCTGTATTTGTGGTGAAGGGGGAATATTTGGAAGGTAAACAGCAAGATGAAAGCGTCAAAGTATATATGTTTGCTGAGTGATTGTGTCTGTGTGTCACTTGTCTCTTTGAAGGGACATGTGAGAAAGGAACAGCAGCACCATAGACTTCAGATGGGAGAGCAAGCAAGGATGAATATTTCCCTCAAATCCAAATACATACAGCACCTCAAAGATGACAAGTGCGATATGATGTTCTGCAATTGTAAGGATTTGCCATGTGTGGTGCATAAATATGCATGGTTAGTGAGGTTTTTCCCAGAATGTGAGTATCGTTAGGCTGGCAAATGTCAGGCACTACTTTGGGGGTATGAGGCCAAGAAAAAAATTGGGAAGTTTGATACAGTCATCTGTAGGATCGAAAGACACTGGGGAATCGTTACAGAGGGAGCCAGGCTGCACAAAATGTGGTAACAGTTGGACAGAAATCTTTAGCAGGGACTTTTGACTACCCCCAATGTGGGACCAGGACCACAGCACCTCTGTGCCTCTAAAACGTATTTTGACCTCTGGACACCACCATCTCAATACCCCTCAAATGTTCCTTCCTGGTACCCCAGCTTTGGTAGTGCATCAACTAAGTTTCAATCATTTGAGTGACCACAAACACCCTTCCTATGTGCCTTCTATTTACATTCAGTCAGTAACCCAGCTGCTTCGTTCGCTGTTCAATCTCAAGCGACAGTTGGATGCACATTGCAGGGGTATACAGGCATTTACCGTAATGTACAGCCCCTCTCAGTACACCCAGACTACACTTCGTAAAATCATAAATGCCCAACAGTAAGGCCAGGCCTTTCCTCTGTAGTTCATAGCCAATGTAAGGAGGAAAAAAAAAAATGAAGAGCATGCCAAAATTCTCTACAGACACTGCCAATCCTCACACTTCTGCCTATTTGCATGCCGAGGTTATTCACTATGACCCACCAAACCAATTGCCAACAGTAGCCGCTCCCTGCCTTATTCGTATGCTCCGATGCCACCTTTATTTAGCAATTGTTAGTGCTCTAGGATTTCGTAGCGCGATTCGCTATAGCCTCTGTTTTCAACAGAAATGTCCTAAAGGTACCTATACCAATCTGCAGGGTGGGGAGGAGGGGGGCTGCTGCTGCTGGCAGTAAAATGTTGGGGCACCCAACCTGCAAAAATACAGCCACATGCTCCTTGTTGTACCTTTCAATACAATAACTGCAGCAGAATCGTATGGTCACCCCTGTTGGTAAAAGAAACTGTCAAACAGCCTTTTGCCGCCCCCTCTCCCCCGTTGCCCCTAACCAGTTGGGGTACACCCCATGAGGGAGGATCAGAGCAATAAAAACTAATGGTAGCCCCCCAAAAAGTACCTAGAAGCCATGCCGTTCTGTGCACCTCATCGCCCTTCACGTTGCGCCCAAGCACCTTTTAATACTGCTCCCCCAAATTTTGACTGCCCCCTCCCAACAGAAATCAGAGAGTATAAGGGGTGCATTAAAAAAGTTTTTGCAGTTCCCCACCATAAGTCAGGATCCCTTCATAGTCCCTCAGTACCTACGCCTATTCCTCTGCTGTCTGACCCCACCGAATCTCACTAAGCTCCTCCCAAACCCCTCCTCTGCTGTCTGACCCCACCCAATCTGCCCAGGCTCCTCCCCCTTCCTCTCTGACCCCACCCAATCTGCCCAGGCTCCTCCCCCTTCCTCTCTGACCCCACCCAATCTGAATAGGCTCCTCCCAAAAACCTCCTCTGCTGTCTGACCCCACCCTTTCTGTCCAGGCTCCACCTGTACTCCTCCTCTCTGACCCCACCCAATCTGCCCAGGCTCCTCCCCTTCCTCTCTGACCCCACCCAATCTGACTAGGCTCCTCCCAAACCCCTCCTCTGCTGTCTGACCCCACCCTTTCTGTCCAGGCTCCACCTATACTCCTCCTCTCTGACCCCACCCAATCTGCCCAGGCTCCTCCCCCTTCCTCTCTGACCCCACCCAATCTGACTAGGCTCCTCCCAAACCCCTCCTCTGCTGTCTGACCCCACCCAATCTGCCCAAGCTCCTCCCCCTTCCTCTCTGACCCCACCCAATCTGACTAGGCTCCTCCCAAACCCCTCCTCTGCTGTCTGACCCCACCCTTTGTGTCCAGGCTCCACCTATACTCCTCCTCTCTGACCCCACCCAATCTGCCCAGGCTCCTCCCCCTTCCTCTCTGAGCCCACCCAATCTGACTAGGCTCCTCCGAAACCCCTCCTCTGCTCTCTGACCCCACCCATTCTGCCCAGGCTCCTCCCCCTTCCTCTCTGACCCCACCCAATCTGCCCAGGCTCCTCCCCCTTCCTCTCTGACCCTCCCCCCCAATGTGCCCAGGCTCCTCCCCCTTCCATCCCCCCCCAATGTGCCTAGGCTCCTCCTGAACCCCGCCTCTCTGACCACCCCCAATCTGACTACACACAACACCTGTTCCCTTTCTTTCACCTGTCTCTCTTCAGGCCACACCTATTTTACTTACCAACCAATCTGCAATCCCTCATTCGCTAGGCATGATTCCACTCTTACAGGCATTTACCGTAATGTACAGCCCCTCTCAGTACACCCAGACTACACTTCGTAAAATCATAAATACATGTTTTGCCCAACAGTAAGGCCAGGCCTATCCTCTGTAGTTCATAGCCAATGTAAGGAGGAAAAAATAAACTGAAGAGCATGCCAAAATTCTCTACAGACACTGCCAATCCTCACACATTTTACTTACCAATTGGCCATTTAGGCCCACCTCCAATTTACCTCTGCTCTGCCACCATCAGTCACCTGGTGCCGAACCCGGTTTTGAACCCTGGTTGCCTGGATCGAAGGCAGGAACTTACCCACTGGACCACACTGGTTTCCATGTAAATAGCCTATCAAATTGTCCTTATGTCATGGTCATCCTTTTTATGTGCAATGGAAGCTGCAGGGAAGGACACCAAGGCCTGTATGTTGCTTATAGTTACTACTGCAATTCTCAAGACCACCAAGGAGCTATAGCTCAAAGGTAAGTCTTGTACCTTTGGTGGGGACAGCCCTCACAGGCCTGGGTTCGAATCCTGCCAATGCTGTAGAAGTATACCAAAGTGGGAAATTTTCAAACAGTAAATTTTTTTTTTTTTGCTAAGTTTTTTTTTGGCAGGTTTGTCCAAACATTTCAAATGTTTTCCCTCATGACCTTCTACCAACCGCCCTATTTCTCAAGTAGGTGCAATAGGGACAAGGCCTTATCTTCCTTTATCAATGTCTTCATTCTTTGTCCTTTAAGTTTGGTGAATTGCAGAGTGCAATTGTGGTATTGGGGGTTATAACTGAGCACAAGAATGCAAGGAAGGTGCTACACTTATTGTAAAATAGGATGGATGATGGTGATTTTTCATTTTCGTGTGAGCCACTCGCTCAAATCAGGGGTTTGGTGCCAGTGAACTTGAATAGAAATAAAGGTGAAGTATGAACTCTGGCTAATGAAATGATGGGTTGATTTTGATTCAAGCTAGAGTCCATTTATTAGATGCAATAAGAAGCTAGAAAGATTGTTTCCTTTAAGAGACAGACAAGGGCAGAGTCAAGCCTTTGCTCTAGTAGGTCTGCATCATGCCTGCTGCAGGATGTGAAGGAATGGACCTCCACAGCAGTGCGCTGTGCCAGACTGGGCTGCGCTGGGCTGGGCTGGGCCTTCCCTGGCACTGTGGATTTAATCACCCACCTCCTTCCTTTGAGGAACGCTCACGAACGCCCACGAACGCCCTTGTTCTGTTTACAGGCTGACAGCAGGCAATTTAGGACCCTGCTAAATGAGGGTGATGTCCCCATGTGCTTCCTTTGAGTGGCAAAATCCTTCGTCTAAGGCAGGTGGGCTTTTTAAAAATTTGGTTGAAGACCATATGTTGAAGGCGGTATCACGGCACAAGCCGCCGACCGTCTCAGAAGAAAGTATGCATGGGAGGACATTATTTGCATAGGACAGCCCTCTTCTCAGACCCATTCTTATGCTGCAGTTGCCATGAAGTGTTACTAGAGGGCAGCAGTATGAACAAAAGAGCACACTGAGGCTTTTCTTCTGCTTGCTGACATGATTCTTGTTCATGGTGGTCTTGCAGGGCCTAAGGAGTGAAGGACTGCGATGACTGAGGGGATGAGGAATGCCTGGCCTGTATTTGTGGTGAAGGGGGAATATTTGGAAGGTAAACAGCAAGATGAAAGCGTCAAAGTATATATGTTTGCTGAGTGATTGTGTCTGTGTGTCACTTGTCTCTTTGAAGGGACATGTGAGAAAGGAACAGCAGCACCATAGACTTCAGATGGGAGAGCAAGCAAGGATGAATATTTCCCTCAAATCCAAATACATACAGCACCTCAAAGATGACAAGTGCGATATGATGTTCTGCAATTGTAAGGATTTGCCATGTGTGGTGCATAAATATGCATGGTTAGTGAGGTTTTTCCCAGAATGTGAGTATCGTTAGGCTGGCAAATGTCAGGCACTACTTTGGGGGTATGAGGCCAAGAAAAAAATTGGGAAGTTTGATACAGTCATCTGTAGGATCGAAAGACACTGGGGAATTGTTACAGAGGGAGCCAGGCTGCACAAAATGTGGTAACAGTTGGACAGAAATCTTTAGCAGGGACTTTTGACTACCCCCAATGTGGGACCAGGACCACAGCACCTCTGTGCCTCTAAAACGTATTTTGACCTCTGGACACCACCATCTCAATACCCCTCAAATGTTCCTTCCTGGTACCCCAGCTTTGGTAGTGCATCAACTAAGTTTCAATCATTTGAGTGACCACAAACACCCTTCCTATGTGCCTTCTATTTACATTCAGTCAGTAACCCAGCTGCTTCGTTCGCTGTTCAATCTCAAGCGACAGTTGGATGCACATTGCAGGGGTATACAGGCATTTACCGTAATGTACAGCCCCTCTCAGTACACCCAGACTACACTTCGTAAAATCATAAATGCCCAACAGTAAGGCCAGGCCTTTCCTCTGTAGTTCATAGCCAATGTAAGGAGGAAAAAAAAAATGAAGAGCATGCCAAAATTCTCTACAGACACTGCCAATCCTCACACTTCTGCCTATTTGCATGCCGAGGTTATTCACTATGACCCACCAAACCAATTGCCAACAGTAGCCGCTCCCTGCCTCATTCGTATGCTCCGATGCCACCTTTATTTAGCAATTGTTAGTGCTCTAGGATTTCGTAGCGCGATTCGCTATAGCCTCTGTTTTCAACAGAAATGTCCTAAAGGTACCTATACCAATCTGCAGGGTGGGGAGGAGGGGGGCTGCTGCTGCTGGCAGTAAAATGTTGGGGCACCCAACCTGCAAAAATACAGCCACATGCTCCTTGTTGTACCTTTCAATACAATAACTGCAGCAGAATCGTATGGTCACCCCTGTTGGTAAAAGAAACTGTCAAACAGCCTTTTGCCGCCCCCTCTCCCCCGTTGCCCCTAACCAGTTGGGGTACACCCCATGAGGGAGGATCAGAGCAATAAAAACTAATGGTAGCCCCCCAAAAAGTACCTAGAAGCCATGCCGTTCTGTGCACCTCATCGCCCTTCACGTTGCGCCCAAGCACCTTTTAATACTGCTCCCCCAAATTTTGACTGCCCCCTCCCAACAGAAATCAGAGAGTATAAGGGGTGCATTAAAAAAGTTTTTGCAGTTCCCCACCATAAGTCAGGATCCCTTCATAGTCCCTCAGTACCTACGCCTATTCCTCTGCTGTCTGACCCCACCGAATCTCACTAAGCTCCTCCCAAACCCCTCCTCTGCTGTCTGACCCCACCCAATCTGCCCAGGCTCCTCCCCCTTCCTCTCTGACCCCACCCAATCTGCCCAGGCTCCTCCCCCTTCCTCTCTGACCCCACCCAATCTGAATAGGCTCCTCCCAAAAACCTCCTCTGCTGTCTGACCCCACCCTTTCTGTCCAGGCTCCACCTGTACTCCTCCTCTCTGACCCCACCCAATCTGCCCAGGCTCCTCCCCTTCCTCTCTGACCCCACCCAATCTGACTAGGCTCCTCCCAAACCCCTCCTCTGCTGTCTGACCCCACCCTTTCTGTCCAGGCTCCACCTATACTCCTCCTCTCTGACCCCACCCAATCTACCCAGGCTCCTCCCCCTTCCTCTCTGACCCCACCCAATCTGACTAGGCTCCTCCCAAACCCCTCCTCTGCTGTCTGACCCCACCCAATCTGCCCAAGCTCCTCCCCCTTCCTCTCTGACCCCACCCAATCTGACTAGGCTCCTCCCAAACCCCTCCTCTGCTGTCTGACCCCACCCTTTGTGTCCAGGCTCCACCTATACTCCTCCTCTCTGACCCCACCCAATCTGCCCAGGCTCCTCCCCCTTCCTCTCTGAGCCCACCCAATCTGACTAGGCTCCTCCGAAACCCCTCCTCTGCTCTCTGACCCCACCCATTCTGCCCAGGCTCCTCCCCCTTCCTCTCTGACCCCACCCAATCTGCCCAGGCTCCTCCCCCTTCCTCTCTGACCCCCCCCCCATGTGACTAGGCTCCTCCTGAACCCCTCCTCTCTGACCACCCCCAATCTGACTACACACAACACCTGTTCCCTTTCTTTCACCTGTCTCTCTTCAGGCCACACCTATTTTACTTACCAACCAATCTGCAATCCCTCATTCGCTAGGCATGATTCCACTCTTACAGGCATTTACCGTAATGTACAGCCCCTCTCAGTACACCCAGACTACACTTCGTAAAATCATAAATACATGTTTTGCCCAACAGTAAGGCCAGGCCTATCCTCTGTAGTTCATAGCCAATGTAAGGAGGAAAAAATAAACTGAAGAGCATGCCAAAATTCTCTACAGACACTGCCAATCCTCTCACATTTTACTTACCAATTGGCCATTTAGGCCCACCTCCAATTTACCTCTGCTCTGCCACCATCAGTCACCTGGTGCCGAACCCGGGATTTGAACCCTGGTTGCCTGGATCGAAGGCAGGAACTTACCCACTGGACCACACTAGTTTCCATGTAATTAGCCTATCAAATTGTCCTTATGTCATAGTCATCCTTTTTATGTGCAATGGAAGCTGCAGGGAAGGACACCAAGGCCTGTATGTTGCTTATAGTTACTACTGCAATTCTCAAGACCACCAAGGAGCTATAGCTCAAAGGTAAGTCTTGTACCTTTGGTGGGGACAGCCCTCACAGGCCTGGGTTTGAATCCTGCCAATGCTGTAGAAGTATACCAAAGTGGGAAATTTTCAAACAGTAAATTTTTTTTTTTTGCTAAGTTTTTTTTTGGCAGGTTTGTCCAAACATTTCAAATGTTTTCCCTCATGACCTTCTACCAACCGCCCTATTTCTCAAGTAGGTGCAATAGGGACAAGGCCTTATCTTCCTTTATCAATGTCTTCATTCTTTGTCCTTTAAGTTTGGTGAATTGCAGAGTGCAATTGTGGTATTGGGGGTTATAACTGAGCACAAGAATGCAAGGAAGGTGCTACACTTATTGTAAAATAGGATGGATGATGGTGATTTTTCATTTTCGTGTGAGCCACTCGCTCAAATCATGGGTTTGGTGCCAGTGAACTTGAATAGAAATAAAGGTCAAGTATGAACTCTGGCTAATGAAATGATGGGTTGAGTTTGAGGCAAGCTAGAGTCCATTTATTAGATGCAATAAGAAGCTAGAAAGATTGTTTCCTTTAAGAGACAGACAAGGGCAGAGTCAAGCCTTTGCTCTAGTAGGTCTGCATCATGCCTGCTGCAGGATGTGAAGGAATGGACCTCCACAGCAGTGCGCTGTGCCAGACTGGGCTGCGCTGGGCTGGGCTGGGCCTTCCCTGGCACTGTGGATTTAATCACCCACCTCCTTCCTTTGAGGAACGCTCACGAACGCCCACGAACGCCCTTGTTCTGTTTACAGGCTGACAGCAGGCAATTTAGGACCCTGCTAAATGAGGGTGATGTCCCCATGTGCTTCCTTTGAGTGGCAAAATCCTTCGTCTAAGGCAGGTGGGCTTTTTAAAAATTTGGTTGAAGACCATATGTTGAAGGCGGTATCACGGCACAAGCCGCCGACCGTCTCAGAAGAAAGTATGCATGGGAGGACATTATTTGCATAGGACAGCCCTCTTCTCAGACCCATTCTTATGCTGCAGTTGCCATGAAGTGTTACTAGAGGGCAGCAGTATGAACAAAAGAGCACACTGAGGCTTTTCTTCTGCTTGCTGACATGATTCTTGTTCATGGTGGTCTTGCAGGGCCTAAGGAGTGAAGGACTGCGATGACTGAGGGGATGAGGAATGCCTGGCCTGTATTTGTGGTGAAGGGGGAATATTTGGAAGGTAAACAGCAAGATGAAAGCGTCAAAGTATATATGTTTGCTGAGTGATTGTGTCTGTGTGTCACTTGTCTCTTTGAAGGGACATGTGAGAAAGGAACAGCAGCACCATAGACTTCAGATGGGAGAGCAAGCAAGGATGAATATTTCCCTCAAATCCAAATACATACAGCACCTCAAAGATGACAAGTGCGATATGATGTTCTGCAATTGTAAGGATTTGCCATGTGTGGTGCATAAATATGCATGGTTAGTGAGGTTTTTCCCAGAATGTGAGTATCGTTAGGCTGGCAAATGTCAGGCACTACTTTGGGGGTATGAGGCCAAGAAAAAAATTGGGAAGTTTGATACAGTCATCTGTAGGATCGAAAGACACTGGGGAATTGTTACAGAGGGAGCCAGGCTGCACAAAATGTGGTAACAGTTGGACAGAAATCTTTAGCAGGGACTTTTGACTACCCCCAATGTGGGACCAGGACCACAGCACCTCTGTGCCTCTAAAACGTATTTTGACCTCTGGACACCACCATCTCAATACCCCTCAAATGTTCCTTCCTGGTACCCCAGCTTTGGTAGTGCATCAACTAAGTTTCAATCATTTGAGTGACCACAAACACCCTTCCTATGTGCCTTCTATTTACATTCAGGCAGTAACCCAGCTGCTTCGTTCGCTGTTCAATCTCAAGCGACAGTTGGATGCACATTGCAGGGGTATACAGGCATTTACCGTAATGTACAGCCCCTCTCAGTACACCCAGACTACACTTCGTAAAATCATAAATGCCCAACAGTAAGGCCAGGCCTTTCCTCTGTAGTTCATAGCCAATGTAAGGAGGAAAAAAAAAATGAAGAGCATGCCAAAATTCTCTACAGACACTGCCAATCCTCACACTTCTGCCTATTTGCATGCCGAGGTTATTCACTATGACCCACCAAACCAATTGCCAACAGTAGCCGCTCCCTGCCTCATTCGTATGCTCCGATGCCACCTTTATTTAGCAATTGTTAGTGCTCTAGGATTTCGTAGCGCGATTCGCTATAGCCTCTGTTTTCAACAGAAATGTCCTAAAGGTACCTATACCAATCTGCAGGGTGGGGAGGAGGGGGGCTGCTGCTGCTGGCAGTAAAATGTTGGGGCACCCAACCTGCAAAAATACAGCCACATGCTCCTTGTTGTACCTTTCAATACAATAACTGCAGCAGAATCGTATGGTCACCCCTGTTGGTAAAAGAAACTGTCAAACAGCCTTTTGCCGCCCCCTCTCCCCCGTTGCCCCTAACCAGTTGGGGTACACCCCATGAGGGAGGATCAGAGCAATAAAAACTAATGGTAGCCCCCCAAAAAGTACCTAGAAGCCATGCCGTTCTGTGCACCTCATCGCCCTTCACGTTGCGCCCAAGCACCTTTTAATACTGCTCCCCCAAATTTTGACTGCCCCCTCCCAACAGAAATCAGAGAGTATAAGGGGTGCATTAAAAAAGTTTTTGCAGTTCCCCACCATAAGTCAGGATCCCTTCATAGTCCCTCAGTACCTACGCCTATTCCTCTGCTGTCTGACCCCACCGAATCTCACTAAGCTCCTCCCAAACCCCTCCTCTGCTGTCTGACCCCACCCAATCTGCCCAGGCTCCTCCCCCTTCCTCTCTGACCCCACCCAATCTGCCCAGGCTCCTCCCCCTTCCTCTCTGACCCCACCCAATCTGAATAGGCTCCTCCCAAAAACCTCCTCTGCTGTCTGACCCCACCCTTTCTGTCCAGGCTCCACCTGTACTCCTCCTCTCTGACCCCACCCAATCTGCCCAGGCTCCTCCCCTTCCTCTCTGACCCCACCCAATCTGACTAGGCTCCTCCCAAACCCCTCCTCTGCTGTCTGACCCCACCCTTTCTGTCCAGGCTCCACCTATACTCCTCCTCTCTGACCCCACCCAATCTGCCCAGGCTCCTCCCCCTTCCTCTCTGACCCCACCCAATCTGACTAGGCTCCTCCCAAACCCCTCCTCTGCTGTCTGACCCCACCCAATCTGCCCAAGCTCCTCCCCCTTCCTCTCTGACCCCACCCAATCTGACTAGGCTCCTCCCAAACCCCTCCTCTGCTGTCTGACCCCACCCTTTGTGTCCAGGCTCCACCTATACTCCTCCTCTCTGACCCCACCCAATCTGCCCAGGCTCCTCCCCCTTCCTCTCTGAGCCCACCCAATCTGACTAGGCTCCTCCGAAACCCCTCCTCTGCTCTCTGACCCCACCCATTCTGCCCAGGCTCCTCCCCCTTCCTCTCTGACCCCACCCAATCTACCCAGGCTCCTCCCCCTTCCTCTCTGACCCCCCCCCCCATGTGACTAGGCTCCTCCTGAACCCCTCCTCTCTGACCACCCCCAATCTGACTACACACAACACCTGTTCCCTTTCTTTCACCTGTCTCTCTTCAGGCCACACCTATTTTACTTACCAACCAATCTGCAATCCCTCATTCGCTAGGCATGATTCCACTCTTACAGGCATTTACCGTAATGTACAGCCCCTCTCAGTACACCCAGACTACACTTCGTAAAATCATAAATACATGTTTTGCCCAACAGTAAGGCCAGGCCTATCCTCTGTAGTTCATAGCCAATGTAAGGAGGAAAAAATAAACTGAAGAGCATGCCAAAATTCTCTACAGACACTGCCAATCCTCTCACATTTTACTTACCAATTGGCCATTTAGGCCCACCTCCAATTTACCTCTGCTCTGCCACCATCAGTCACCTGGTGCCGAACCCGGGATTTGAACCCTGGTTGCCTGGATCGAAGGCAGGAACTTACCCACTGGACCACATTGGTTTCCATGTAAATAGCCTATCAAATTGTCCTTATGTCATGGTCATCCTTTTTATGTGCAATGGAAGCTGCAGGGAAGGACACCAAGGCCTGTATGTTGCTTATAGTTACTACTGCAATTCTCAAGACCACCAAGGAGCTATAGCTCAAAGGTAAGTCTTGTACCTTTGGTGGGGACAGCCCTCACAGGCCTGGGTTTGAATCCTGCCAATGCTGTAGAAGTATACCAAAGTGGGAAATTTTCAAACAGTAAATTTTTTTTTTTTGCTAAGTTTTTTTTTGGCAGGTTTGTCCAAACATTTCAAATGTTTTCCCTCATGACCTTCTACCAACCGCCCTATTTCTCAAGTAGGTGCAATAGGGACAAGGCCTTATCTTCCTTTATCAATGTCTTCATTCTTTGTCCTTTAAGTTTGGTGAATTGCAGAGTGCAATTGTGGTATTGGGGGTTATAACTGAGCACAAGAATGCAAGGAAGGTGCTACACTTATTGTAAAATAGGATGGATGATGGTGATTTTTCATTTTCGTGTGAGCCACTCGCTCAAATCAGGGGTTTGGTGCCAGTGAACTTGAATAGAAATAAAGGTCAAGTATGAACTCTGGCTAATGAAATGATGGGTTGAGTTTGAGGCAAGCTAGAGTCCATTTATTAGATGCAATAAGAAGCTAGAAAGATTGTTTCCTTTAAGAGACAGACAAGGGCAGAGTCAAGCCTTTGCTCTAGTAGGTCTGCATCATGCCTGCTGCAGGATGTGAAGGAATGGACCTCCACAGCAGTGCGCTGTGCCAGACTGGGCTGCGCTGGGCTGGGCCTTCCCTGGCACTGTGGATTTAATCACCCACCTCCTTCCTTTGAGGAACGCCCACGAACGCCCTTGTTCTGTTTACAGGCTGACAGCAGGCAATTTAGGACCCTGCTAAATGAGGGTGATGTCCCCATGTGCTTCCTTTGAGTGGCAAAATCCTTCGTCTAAGGCAGGTGGGCTTTTTAAAAATTTGGTTGAAGACCATATGTTGAAGGCGGTATCACGACACAAGCCGCCGACCGTCTCAGAAGAAAGTATGCATGGGAGGACATTATTTGCATAGGACAGCCCTCTTCTCAGACCCATTCTTATGCTGCAGTTGCCATGAAGTGTTACTAGAGGGCAGCAGTATGAACAAAAGAGCACACTGAGGCTTTTCTTCTGCTTGCTGACATGATTCTTGTTCATGGTGGTCTTGCAGGGCCTAAGGAGTGAAAGACTGCGATGACTGAGGGGATGAGGAATGGCTGGCCTGTATTTGTGGTGAAGGGGGAATATTTGGAAGGTAAACAGCAAGATGAAAGCGTCAAAGTATATATGTTTGCTGAGTGATTGAGTCTGTGTGTCACTTGTCTCTTTGAAGGGACATGTGAGAAAGGAACAGCAGCACCATAGACTTCAGATGGGAGAGCAAGCAAGGATGAATATTTCCCTCAAATCCAAATACATACAGCACCTCAAAGATGACAAGTGCGATATGATGTTCTGCAATTGTAAGGATTTGCCATGTGTGGTGCATAAATATGCATGGTTAGTGAGGTTTTTCCCAGAATGTGAGTATCGTTAGGCTGGCAAATGTCAGGCACTACTTTGGGGGTATGAGGCCAAGAAAAAATTGGGAAGTTTGATACAGTCATCTGTAGGATCGAAAGACACTGGGGAATCGTTACAGAGGGAGCCAGGCTGCACAAAATGTGGTAACAGTTGGACAGAAATCTTTAGCAGGGACTTTTGACTACCCCCAATGTGGGACCAGGACCACAGCACCTCTGTGCCTCTAAAACGTATTTTGACCTCTGGACACCACCATCTCAATACCCCTCAAATGTTCCTTCCTGGTACCCCAGCTTTGGTAGTGCATCAACTAAGTTTCAATCATTTGAGTGACCACAAACACCCTTCCTATGTGCCTTCTATTTACATTCAGTCAGTAACCCAGCTGCTTCGTTCGCTGTTCAATCTCAAGCGACAGTTGGATGCACATTGCAGGGGTATACAGGCATTTACCGTAATGTACAGCCCCTCTCAGTACACCCAGACTACACTTCGTAAAATCATAAATGCCCAACAGTAAGGCCAGGCCTTTCCTCTGTAGTTCATAGCCAATGTAAGGAGGAAAAAAAAAATGAAGAGCATGCCAAAATTCTCTACAGACACTGCCAATCCTCACACTTCTGCCTATTTGCATGCCGAGGTTATTCACTATGACCCACCAAACCAATTGCCAACAGTAGCCGCTCCCTGCCTCATTCGTATGCTCCGATGCCACCTTTATTTAGCAATTGTTAGTGCTCTAGGATTTCGTAGCGCGATTCGCTATAGCCTCTGTTTTCAACAGAAATGTCCTAAAGGTACCTATACCAATCTGCAGGGTGGGGAGGAGGGGGGCTGCTGCTGCTGGCAGTAAAATGTTGGGGCACCCAACCTGCAAAAATACAGCCACATGCTCCTTGTTGTACCTTTCAATACAATAACTGCAGCAGAATCGTATGGTCACCCCTGTTGGTAAAAGAAACTGTCAAACAGCCTTTTGCCGCCCCCTCTCCCCCGTTGCCCCTAACCAGTTGGGGTACACCCCATGAGGGAGGATCAGAGCAATAAAAACTAATGGTAGCCCCCCAAAAAGTACCTAGAAGCCATGCCGTTCTGTGCACCTCATCGCCCTTCACGTTGCGCCCAAGCACCTTTTAATACTGCTCCCCCAAATTTTGACTGCCCCCTCCCAACAGAAATCAGAGAGTATAAGGGGTGCATTAAAAAAGTTTTTGCAGTTCCCCACCATAAGTCAGGATCCCTTCATAGTCCCTCAGTACCTACGCCTATTCCTCTGCTGTCTGACCCCACCGAATCTCACTAAGCTCCTCCCAAACCCCTCCTCTGCTGTCTGACCCCACCCAATCTGCCCAGGCTCCTCCCCCTTCCTCTCTGACCCCACCCAATCTGCCCAGGCTCCTCCCCCTTCCTCTCTGACCCCACCCAATCTGTATAGGCTCCTCCCAAAAACCTCCTCTGCTGTCTGACCCCACCCTTTCTGTCCAGGCTCCACCTGTACTCCTCCTCTCTGACCCCACCCAATCTGCCCAGGCTCCTCCCCTTCCTCTCTGACCCCACCCAATCTGACTAGGCTCCTCCCAAACCCCTCCTCTGCTGTCTGACCCCACCCTTTCTGTCCAGGCTCCACCTATACTCCTCCTCTCTGACCCCACCCAATCTGCCCAGGCTCCTCCCCCTTCCTCTCTGACCCCACCCAATCTGACTAGGCTCCTCCCAAACCCCTCCTCTGCTGTTTGACCACACCCAATCTGCCCAAGCTCCTCCCCCTTCCTCTCTGACCCCACCCAATCTGACTAGGCTCCTCCCAAACCCCTCCTCTGCTGTCTGACCCCACCCTTTGTGTCCAGGCTCCACCTATACTCCTCCTCTCTGACCCCACCCAATCTGCCCAGGCTCCTCCCCCTTCCTCTCTGAGCCCACCCAATCTGACTAGGCTCCTCCGAAACCCCTCCTCTGCTCTCTGACCCCACCCATTCTGCCCAGGCTCCTCCCCCTTCCTCTCTGACCCCACCCAATCTGCCCAGGCTCCTCCCCCTTCCTCTCTGACCCCCCCCCCCCATGTGACTAGGCTCCTCCTGAACCCCTCCTCTCTGACCACCCCCAATCTGACTACACACAACACCTGTTCCCTTTCTTTCACCTGTCTCTCTTCAGGCCACACCTATTTTACTTACCAACCAATCTGCAATCCCTCATTCGCTAGGCATGATTCCACTCTTACAGGCATTTACCGTAATGTACAGCCCCTCTCAGTACACCCAGACTACACTTCGTAAAATCATAAATACATGTTTTGCCCAACAGTAAGGCCAGGCCTATCCTCTGTAGTTCATAGCCAATGTAAGGAGGAAAAAATAAACTGAAGAGCATGCCAAAATTCTCTACAGACACTGCCAATCCTCACACATTTTACTTACCAATTGGCCATTTAGGCCCACCTCCAATATACCTCTGCTCTGCCACCATCAGTCACCTGGTGCCGAACCCGGGATTTGAACCCTGGTTGCCTGGATCGAAGGCAGGAACTTACCACCTGGACCACACTGGTTTCCATGTAAATAGCCTATCAAATTGTCCTTATGTCATGGTCATCCTTTTTATGTGCAATGGAAGCTGCAGGGAAGGACTCCAAGGCCTGTATGTTGCTTATAGTTACTACTGCAATTCTCAAGACCACCAAGGAGCTATAGCTCAAAGGTAAGTCTTGTACCTTTGGTGGGGACAGCCCTCACAGGCCTGGGTTTGAATCCTGCCAATGCTGTAGAAGTATACCAAAGTGGGAAATTTTCAAACAGTAAATTTTTTTTTTTTGCTAAGTTTTTTTTTGGCAGGTTTGTCCAAACATTTCAAATGTTTTCCCTCATGACCTTCTACCAACCGCCCTATTTCTCAAGTAGGTGCAATAGGGACAAGGCCTTATCTTCCTTTATCAATGTCTTCATTCTTTGTCCTTTAAGTTTGGTGAATTGCAGAGTGCAATTGTGGTATTGGGGGTTATAACTGAGCACAAGAATGCAAGGAAGGTGCTACACTTATTGTAAAATAGGATGGATGATGGTGATTTTTCATTTTCGTGTGAGCCACTCGCTCAAATCAGGGGTTTGGTGCCAGTGAACTTGAATAGAAATAAAGGTCAAGTATGAACTCTGGCTAATGAAATGATGGGTTGAGTTTGAGGCAAGCTAGAGTCCATTTATTAGATGCAATAAGAAGCTAGAAAGATTGTTTCCTTTAAGAGACAGACAAGGGCAGAGTCAAGCCTTTGCTCTAGTAGGTCTGCATCATGCCTGCTGCAGGATGTGAAGGAATGGACCTCCACAGCAGTGCGCTGTGCCAGACTGGGCTGCGCTGGGCTGGGCTGGGCCTTCCCTGGCACTGTGGATTTAATCACCCACCTCCTTCCTTTGAGGAACGCTCACGAACGCCCACGAACGCCCTTGTTCTGTTTACAGGCTGACAGCAGGCAATTTAGGACCCTGCTAATTGAGGGTGATGTCCCCATGTGCTTCCTTTGAGTGGCAAAATCCTTCGTCTAAGGCAGGTGGGCTTTTTAAAAATTTGGTTGAAGACCATATGTTGAAGGCGGTATCACGGCACAAGCCGCCGACCGTCTCAGAAGAAAGTATGCATGGGAGGACATTATTTGCATAGGACAGCCCTCTTCTCAGACCCATTCTTATGCTGCAGTTGCCATGAAGTGTTACTAGAGGGCAGCAGTATGAACAAAAGAGCACACTGAGGCTTTTCTTCTGCTTGCTGACATGATTCTTGTTCATGGTGGTCTTGCAGGGCCTAAGGAGTGAAGGACTGCGATGACTGAGGGGATGAGGAATGCCTGGCCTGTATTTGTGGTGAAGGGGGAATATTTGGAAGGTAAACAGCAAGATGAAAGCGTCAAAGTATATATGTTTGCTGAGTGATTGTGTCTGTGTGTCACTTGTCTCTTTGAAGGGACATGTGAGAAAGGAACAGCAGCACCATAGACTTCAGATGGGAGAGCAAGCAAGGATGAATATTTCCCTCAAATCCAAATACATACAGCACCTCAAAGATGACAAGTGCGATATGATGTTCTGCAATTGTAAGGATTTGCCATGTGTGGTGCATAAATATGCATGGTTAGTGAGGTTTTTCCCAGAATGTGAGTATCGTTAGGCTGGCAAATGTCAGGCACTACTTTGGGGGTATGAGGCCAAGAAAAAAATTGGGAAGTTTGATACAGTCATCTGTAGGATCGAAAGACACTGGGGAATTGTTACAGAGGGAGCCAGGCTGCACAAAATGTGGTAACAGTTGGACAGAAATCTTTAGCAGGGACTTTTGACTACCCCCAATGTGGGACCAGGACCACAGCACCTCTGTGCCTCTAAAACGTATTTTGACCTCTGGACACCACCATCTCAATACCCCTCAAATGTTCCTTCCTGGTACCCCAGCTTTGGTAGTGCATCAACTAAGTTTCAATCATTTGAGTGACCACAAACACCCTTCCTATGTGCCTTCTATTTACATTCAGGCAGTAACCCAGCTGCTTCGTTCGCTGTTCAATCTCAAGCGACAGTTGGATGCACATTGCAGGGGTATACAGGCATTTACCGTAATGTACAGCCCCTCTCAGTACACCCAGACTACACTTCGTAAAATCATAAATGCCCAACAGTAAGGCCAGGCCTTTCCTCTGTAGTTCATAGCCAATGTAAGGAGGAAAAAAAAAATGAAGAGCATGCCAAAATTCTCTACAGACACTGCCAATCCTCACACTTCTGCCTATTTGCATGCCGAGGTTATTCACTATGACCCACCAAACCAATTGCCAACAGTAGCCGCTCCCTGCCTCATTCGTATGCTCCGATGCCACCTTTATTTAGCAATTGTTAGTGCTCTAGGATTTCGTAGCGCGATTCGCTATAGCCTCTGTTTTCAACAGAAATGTCCTAAAGGTACCTATACCAATCTGCAGGGTGGGGAGGAGGGGGGCTGCTGCTGCTGGCAGTAAAATGTTGGGGCACCCAACCTGCAAAAATACAGCCACATGCTCCTTGTTGTACCTTTCAATACAATAACTGCAGCAGAATCGTATGGTCACCCCTGTTGGTAAAAGAAACTGTCAAACAGCCTTTTGCCGCCCCCTCTCCCCCGTTGCCCCTAACCAGTTGGGGTACACCCCATGAGGGAGGATCAGAGCAATAAAAACTAATGGTAGCCCCCCAAAAAGTACCTAGAAGCCATGCCGTTCTGTGCACCTCATCGCCCTTCACGTTGCGCCCAAGCACCTTTTAATACTGCTCCCCCAAATTTTGACTGCCCCCTCCCAACAGAAATCAGAGAGTATAAGGGGTGCATTAAAAAAGTTTTTGCAGTTCCCCACCATAAGTCAGGATCCCTTCATAGTCCCTCAGTACCTACGCCTATTCCTCTGCTGTCTGACCCCACCGAATCTCACTAAGCTCCTCCCAAACCCCTCCTCTGCTGTCTGACCCCACCCAATCTGCCCAGGCTCCTCCCCCTTCCTCTCTGACCCCACCCAATCTGCCCAGGCTCCTCCCCCTTCCTCTCTGACCCCACCCAATCTGAATAGGCTCCTCCCAAAAACCTCCTCTGCTGTCTGACCCCACCCTTTCTGTCCAGGCTCCACCTGTACTCCTCCTCTCTGACCCCACCCAATCTGCCCAGGCTCCTCCCCTTCCTCTCTGACCCCACCCAATCTGACTAGGCTCCTCCCAAACCCCTCCTCTGCTGTCTGACCCCACCCTTTCTGTCCAGGCTCCACCTATACTCCTCCTCTCTGACCCCACCCAATCTGCCCAGGCTCCTCCCCCTTCCTCTCTGACCCCACCCAATCTGACTAGGCTCCTCCCAAACCCCTCCTCTGCTGTCTGACCCCACCCAATCTGCCCAAGCTCCTCCCCCTTCCTCTCTGACCCCACCCAATCTGACTAGGCTCCTCCCAAACCCCTCCTCTGCTGTCTGACCCCACCCTTTGTGTCCAGGCTCCACCTATACTCCTCCTCTCTGACCCCACCCAATCTGCCCAGGCTCCTCCCCCTTCCTCTCTGAGCCCACCCAATCTGACTAGGCTCCTCCGAAACCCCTCCTCTGCTCTCTGACCCCACCCATTCTGCCCAGGCTCCTCCCCCTTCCTCTCTGACCCCACCCAATCTACCCAGGCTCCTCCCCCTTCCTCTCTGACCCCCCCCCCATGTGACTAGGCTCCTCCTGAACCCCTCCTCTCTGACCACCCCCAATCTGACTACACACAACACCTGTTCCCTTTCTTTCACCTGTCTCTCTTCAGGCCACACCTATTTTACTTACCAACCAATCTGCAATCCCTCATTCGCTAGGCATGATTCCACTCTTACAGGCATTTACCGTAATGTACAGCCCCTCTCAGTACACCCAGACTACACTTCGTAAAATCATAAATACATGTTTTGCCCAACAGTAAGGCCAGGCCTATCCTCTGTAGTTCATAGCCAATGTAAGGAGGAAAAAATAAACTGAAGAGCATGCCAAAATTCTCTACAGACACTGCCAATCCTCTCACATTTTACTTACCAATTGGCCATTTAGGCCCACCTCCAATTTACCTCTGCTCTGCCACCATCAGTCACCTGATGCCGAACCCGGGATTTGAACCCTGGTTGCCTGGATCGAAGGCAGGAACTTACCCACTGGACCACACTGGTTTCCATGTAAATAGCCTATCAAATTGTCCTTATGTCATGGTCATCCTTTTTATGTGCAATGGAAGCTGCAGGGAAGGACACCAAGGCCTGTATGTTGCTTATAGTTACTACTGCAATTCTCAAGACCACCAAGGAGCTATAGCTCAAAGGTAAGTCTTGTACCTTTGGTGGGGACAGCCCTCACAGGCCTGGGTTTGAATCCTGCCAATGCTGTAGAAGTATACCAAAGTGGGAAATTTTCAAACAGTAAATTTTTTTTTTTTGCTAAGTTTTTTTTTGGCAGGTTTGTCCAAACATTTCAAATGTTTTCCCTCATGACCTTCTACCAACCGCCCTATTTCTCAAGTAGGTGCAATAGGGACAAGGCCTTATCTTCCTTTATCAATGTCTTCATTCTTTGTCCTTTAAGTTTGGTGAATTGCAGAGTGCAATTGTGGTATTGGGGGTTATAACTGAGCACAAGAATGCAAGGAAGGTGCTACACTTATTGTAAAATAGGATGGATGATGGTGATTTTTCATTTTCGTGTGAGCCACTCGCTCAAATCAGGGGTTTGGTGCCAGTGAACTTGAATAGAAATAAAGGTCAAGTATGAACTCTGGCTAATGAAATGATGGGTTGAGTTTGAGGCAAGCTAGAGTCCATTTATTAGATGCAATAAGAAGCTAGAAAGATTGTTTCCTTTAAGAGACAGACAAGGGCAGAGTCAAGCCTTTGCTCTAGTAGGTCTGCATCATGCCTGCTGCAGGATGTGAAGGAATGGACCTCCACAGCAGTGCGCTGTGCCAGACTGGGCTGCGCTGGGCTGGGCCTTCCCTGGCACTGTGGATTTAATCACCCACCTCCTTCCTTTGAGGAACGCCCACGAACGCCCTTGTTCTGTTTACAGGCTGACAGCAGGCAATTTAGGACCCTGCTAAATGAGGGTGATGTCCCCATGTGCTTCCTTTGAGTGGCAAAATCCTTCGTCTAAGGCAGGTGGGCTTTTTAAAAATTTGGTTGAAGACCATATGTTGAAGGCGGTATCACGGCACAAGCCGCCGACCGTCTCAGAAGAAAGTATGCATGGGAGGACATTATTTGCATAGGACAGCCCTCTTCTCAGACCCATTCTTATGCTGCAGTTGCCATGAAGTGTTACTAGAGGGCAGCAGTATGAACAAAAGAGCACACTGAGGCTTTTCTTCTGCTTGCTGACATGATTCTTGTTCATGGTGGTCTTGCAGGGCCTAAGGAGTGAAAGACTGCGATGACTGAGGGGATGAGGAATGGCTGGCCTGTATTTGTGGTGAAGGGGGAATATTTGGAAGGTAAACAGCAAGATGAAAGCGTCAAAGTATATATGTTTGCTGAGTGATTGAGTCTGTGTGTCACTTGTCTCTTTGAAGGGACATGTGAGAAAGGAACAGCAGCACCATAGACTTCAGATGGGAGAGCAAGCAAGGATGAATATTTCCCTCAAATCCAAATACATACAGCACCTCAAAGATGACAAGTGCGATATGATGTTCTGCAATTGTAAGGATTTGCCATGTGTGGTGCATAAATATGCATGGTTAGTGAGGTTTTTCCCAGAATGTGAGTATCGTTAGGCTGGCAAATGTCAGGCACTACTTTGGGGGTATGAGGCCAAGAAAAAATTGGGAAGTTTGATACAGTCATCTGTAGGATCGAAAGACACTGGGGAATCGTTACAGAGGGAGCCAGGCTGCACAAAATGTGGTAACAGTTGGACAGAAATCTTTAGCAGGGACTTTTGACTACCCCCAATGTGGGACCAGGACCACAGCACCTCTGTGCCTCTAAAACGTATTTTGACCTCTGGACACCACCATCTCAATACCCCTCAAATGTTCCTTCCTGGTACCCCAGCTTTGGTAGTGCATCAACTAAGTTTCAATCATTTGAGTGACCACAAACACCCTTCCTATGTGCCTTCTATTTACATTCAGTCAGTAACCCAGCTGCTTCGTTCGCTGTTCAATCTCAAGCGACAGTTGGATGCACATTGCAGGGGTATACAGGCATTTACCGTAATGTACAGCCCCTCTCAGTACACCCAGACTACACTTCGTAAAATCATAAATGCCCAACAGTAAGGCCAGGCCTTTCCTCTGTAGTTCATAGCCAATGTAAGGAGGAAAAAAAAAATGAAGAGCATGCCAAAATTCTCTACAGACACTGCCAATCCTCACACTTCTGCCTATTTGCATGCCGAGGTTATTCACTATGACCCACCAAACCAATTGCCAACAGTAGCCGCTCCCTGCCTCATTCGTATGCTCCGATGCCACCTTTATTTAGCAATTGTTAGTGCTCTAGGATTTCGTAGCGCGATTCGCTATAGCCTCTGTTTTCAACAGAAATGTCCTAAAGATACCTATACCAATCTGCAGGGTGGGGAGGAGGGGGGCTGCTGCTGCTGGCAGTAAAATGTTGGGGCACCCAACCTGCAAAAATACAGCCACATGCTCCTTGTTGTACCTTTCAATACAATAACTGCAGCAGAATCGTATGGTCACCCCTGTTGGTAAAAGAAACTGTCAAACAGCCTTTTGCCGCCCCCTCTCCCCCGTTGCCCCTAACCAGTTGGGGTACACCCCATGAGGGAGGATCAGAGCAATAAAAACTAATGGTAGCCCCCCAAAAAGTACCTAGAAGCCATGCCGTTCTGTGCACCTCATCGCCCTTCACGTTGCGCCCAAGCACCTTTTAATACTGCTCCCCCAAATTTTGACTGCCCCCTCCCAACAGAAATCAGAGAGTATAAGGGGTGCATTAAAAAAGTTTTTGCAGTTCCCCACCATAAGTCAGGATCCCTTCATAGTCCCTCAGTACCTACGCCTATTCCTCTGCTGTCTGACCCCACCGAATCTCACTAAGCTCCTCCCAAACCCCTCCTCTGCTGTCTGACCCCACCCAATCTGCCCAGGCTCCTCCCCCTTCCTCTCTGACCCCACCCAATCTGCCCAGGCTCCTCCCCCTTCCTCTCTGACCCCACCCAATCTGTATAGGCTCCTCCCAAAAACCTCCTCTGCTGTCTGACCCCACCCTTTCTGTCCAGGCTCCACCTGTACTCCTCCTCTCTGACCCCACCCAATCTGCCCAGGCTCCTCCCCTTCCTCTCTGACCCCACCCAATCTGACTAGGCTCCTCCCAAACCCCTCCTCTGCTGTCTGACCCCACCCTTTCTGTCCAGGCTCCACCTATACTCCTCCTCTCTGACCCCACCCAATCTGCCCAGGCTCCTCCCCCTTCCTCTCTGACCCCACCCAATCTGACTAGGCTCCTCCCAAACCCCTCCTCTGCTGTTTGACCACACCCAATCTGCCCAAGCTCCTCCCCCTTCCTCTCTGACCCCACCCAATCTGACTAGGCTCCTCCCAAACCCCTCCTCTGCTGTCTGACCCCACCCTTTGTGTCCAGGCTCCACCTATACTCCTCCTCTCTGACCCCACCCAATCTGCCCAGGCTCCTCCCCCTTCCTCTCTGAGCCCACCCAATCTGACTAGGCTCCTCCGAAACCCCTCCTCTGCTCTCTGACCCCACCCATTCTGCCCAGGCTCCTCCCCCTTCCTCTCTGACCCCACCCAATCTGCCCAGGCTCCTCCCCCTTCCTCTCTGACCCCCCCCCCCCATGTGACTAGGCTCCTCCTGAACCCCTCCTCTCTGACCACCCCCAATCTGACTACACACAACACCTGTTCCCTTTCTTTCACCTGTCTCTCTTCAGGCCACACCTATTTTACTTACCAACCAATCTGCAATCCCTCATTCGCTAGGCATGATTCCACTCTTACAGGCATTTACCGTAATGTACAGCCCCTCTCAGTACACCCAGACTACACTTCGTAAAATCATAAATACATGTTTTGCCCAACAGTAAGGCCAGGCCTATCCTCTGTAGTTCATAGCCAATGTAAGGAGGAAAAAATAAACTGAAGAGCATGCCAAAATTCTCTACAGACACTGCCAATCCTCACACATTTTACTTACCAATTGGCCATTTAGGCCCACCTCCAATATACCTCTGCTCTGCCACCATCAGTCACCTGGTGCCGAACCCGGGATTTGAACCCTGGTTGCCTGGATCGAAGGCAGGAACTTACCACCTGGACCACACTGGTTTCCATGTAAATAGCCTATCAAATTGTCCTTATGTCATGGTCATCCTTTTTATGTGCAATGGAAGCTGCAGGGAAGGACTCCAAGGCCTGTATGTTGCTTATAGTTACTACTGCAATTCTCAAGACCACCAAGGAGCTATAGCTCAAAGGTAAGTCTTGTACCTTTGGTGGGGACAGCCCTCACAGGCCTGGGTTTGAATCCTGCCAATGCTGTAGAAGTATACCAAAGTGGGAAATTTTCAAACAGTAAATTTTTTTTTTTGCTAAGTTTTTTTTTGGCAGGTTTGTCCAAACATTTCAAATGTTTTCCCTCATGACCTTCTACCAACCGCCCTATTTCTCAAGTAGGTGCAATAGGGACAAGGCCTTATCTTCCTTTATCAATGTCTTCATTCTTTGTCCTTTAAGTTTGGTGAATTGCAGAGTGCAATTGTGGTATTGGGGGTTATAACTGAGCACAAGAATGCAAGGAAGGTGCTACACTTATTGTAAAATAGGATGGATGATGGTGATTTTTCATTTTCGTGTGAGCCACTCGCTCAAATCAGGGGTTTGGTGCCAGTGAATTTGAATAGAAATAAAGGTCAAGTATGAACTCTGGCTAATGAAATGATGGGTTGAGTTTGAGGCAAGCTAGAGTCCATTTATTAGATGCAATAAGAAGCTAGAAAGATTGTTTCCTTTAAGAGACAGACAAGGGCAGAGTCAAGCCTTTGCTCTAGTAGGTCTGCATCATGCCTGCTGCAGGATGTGAAGGAATGGACCTCCACAGCAGTGCGCTGTGCCAGACTGGGCTGCGCTGGGCTGGGCTGGGCCTTCCCTGGCACTGTGAATTTAATCACCCACCTCCTTCCTTTGAGGAACGCTCACGAACGCCCACGAACGCCCTTGTTCTGTTTACAGGCTGACAGCAGGCAATTTAGGACCCTGCTAAATGAGGGTGATGTCCCCATGTGCTTCCTTTGAGTGGCAAAATCCTTCGTCTAAGGCAGGTGGGCTTTTTAAAAATTTGGTTGAAGACCATATGTTGAAGGCGGTATCACGGCACAAGCCGCCGACCGTCTCAGAAGAAAGTATGCATGGGAGGACATTATTTGCATAGGACAGCCCTCTTCTCAGACCCATTCTTATGCTGCAGTTGCCATGAAGTGTTACTAGAGGGCAGCAGTATGAACAAAAGAGCACACTGAGGCTTTTCTTCTGCTTGCTGACATGATTCTTGTTCATGGTGGTCTTGCAGGGCCTAAGGAGTGAAAGACTGCGATGACTGAGGGGATGAGGAATGGCTGGCCTGTATTTGTGGTGAAGGGGGAATATTTGGAAGGTAAACAGCAAGATGAAAGCGTCAAAGTATATATGTTTGCTGAGTGATTGAGTCTGTGTGTCACTTGTCTCTTTGAAGGGACATGTGAGAAAGGAACAGCAGCACCATAGACTTCAGATGGGATAGCAAGCAAGGATGAATATTTCCCTCAAATCCAAATACATACAGCACCTCAAAGATGACAAGTGCGATATGATGTTCTGCAATTGTAAGGATTTGCCATGTGTGGTGCATAAATATGCATGGTTAGTGAGGTTTTTCCCAGAATGTGAGTATCGTTAGGCTGGCAAATGTCAGGCACTACTTTGGGGGTATGAGGCCAAGAAAAAATTGGGAAGTTTGATACAGTCATCTGTAGGATCGAAAGACACTGGGGAATCGTTACAGAGGGAGCCAGGCTGCACAAAATGTGGTAACAGTTGGACAGAAATCTTTAGCAGGGACTTTTGACTACCCCCAATGTGGGACCAGGACCACAGCACCTCTGTGCCTCTAAAACGTATTTTGACCTCTGGACACCACCATCTCAATACCCCTCAAATGTTCCTTCCTGGTACCCCAGCTTTGGTAGTGCATCAACTAAGTTTCAATCATTTGAGTGACCACAAACACCCTTCCTATGTGCCTTCTATTTACATTCAGTCAGTAACCCAGCTGCTTCGTTCGCTGTTCAATCTCAAGCGACAGTTGGATGCACATTGCAGGGGTATACAGGCATTTACCGTAATGTACAGCCCCTCTCAGTACACCCAGACTACACTTCGTAAAATCATAAATGCCCAACAGTAAGGCCAGGCCTTTCCTCTGTAGTTCATAGCCAATGTAAGGAGGAAAAAATAAACTGAAGAGCATGCCAAAATTCTCTACAGACACTGCCAATCCTCACACTTCTGCCTATTTGCATGCCGAGGTTATTCACTATGACCCACCAAACCAATTGCCAACAGTAGCCTCTCCCTGCCTCATTCGTATGCTCCGAAGCCACCTTTATTTAGCAATTGTTAGTGCTCTAGGATTTCGTAGCGCGATTCGCTATAGCCTCTGTTTTCAACAGAAATGTCCTAAAGGTACCTATACCAATCTGCAGGGTGGGGAGGAGGGGGGCTGCTGCTGCTGGCAGTAAAATGTTGGGGCACCCAACCTGCAAAAATACAGCCACATGCTCCTTGTTGTACCTTTCAATACAATAACTGCAGCAGAATCGTATGGTCACCCCTGTTGGTAAAAGAAACTGTCAAACAGCCTTTTGCCGCCCCCTCTCCCCCGTTGCCCCTAACCAGTTGGGGTACACCCCATGAGGGAGGATCAGAGCAATAAAAACTAATGGTAGCCCCCCAAAAAGTACCTAGAAGCCATGCCGTTCTGTGCACCTCATCGCCCTTCACGTTGCGCCCAAGCACCTTTTAATACTGCTCCCCCAAATTTTGACTGCCCCCTCCCAACAGAAATCAGAGAGTATAAGGGGTGCATTAAAAACGTTTTTGCAGTTCACCACCATAAGTCAGGATCCCTTCATAGTCGCTCAGTACCTACGCCTATTCCTCTGCTGTCTTTCCCCACCGAATCTCACTAAGCGCCTCCCAAACCCCTCCTCTGCTGTCTGACCCCACCCAATCTGCCCAGGCTCCTCCCCCTTCCTCTCTGACCCCACCCAATCTGACTAGGCTCCTCCCAAACCCCTCCTCTGCTGTCTGACCCCACCCAATCTGCCCAAGCTCCTCCCCCTTCCTCTCTGACCCACCCAATCTGACTAGGCTCCTCCCAAACCCCTCCTCTGCTGTCTGACCCCACACTTTGTGTCCAGGCTCCACCTATACTCCTCCTCTCTGACCCCACCCAATCTGCCCAGGCTCCTCCCCCTTCCTCTCTGAGCCCACCCAATCTGACTAGGCTCCTCCGAAACCCCTCCTCTGCTCTCTGACCCCACCCATTCTGCCCAGGCTCCTCCCCCTTCCTCTCTGGCCCCACCCAATCTGCCCAGGCTCCTCCCCCTTCCTCTCTGACCCCCCCCAATGTGACTAGGCTCCTCCTGAACCCCTCCTCTCTGACCACCCCCAATCTGACTACACACAACACCTGTTCCCTTTCTTTCACCTGTCTCTCTTCAGGCCACACCTATTTTACTTACCAACCAATCTGCAATCCCTCATTCGCTAGGCATGATTCCACTCTTACAGGCATTTACCGTAATGTACAGCCCCTCTCAGTACACCCAGACTACACTTCGTAAAATCATAAATACATGTTTTGCCCAACAGTAAGGCCAGGCCTATCCTCTGTAGTTCATAGCCAATGTAAGGAGGAAAAAATAAACTGAAGAGCATGCCAAAATTCTCTACAGACACTGCCAATCCTCACACATTTTACTTACCAATTGGCCAACCTCCAATTTACCTCTGCTCTGCCACCATCAGTCACCTGGTGCCAAACCCGGGATTTTAACCCTGGTTGCCTGGATCGAAGGCAGGAACTTACCCACTGGACCACACTGGTTTCCATGTAAATAGCCTATCAAATTGTCCTTATGTCATGGTCATCCTTTTTATGTGCAATGGAAGCTGCAGGGAAGGACACCAAGGCCTGTATGTTGCTTATAGTTACTACTGCAATTCTCAAGACCACCAAGGAGCTATAGCTCAAATGTAAGTATTGTACCTTTGGTGGGGACAGCCCTCACAGGCCTGGGTTCGAATCCTGCCAATGTTGTAGAAGTATACCAAAGTGGGAAATTTTCAAACAGTAATTTTTTTTTTTTTTGCTAAGTTTTTTTTTGGCAGGTTTGTCCAAACATTTCAAATGTTTTCCCTCATGACCTTCTACCAACCGCCCTATTTCTCAAGTAGGTGCAATAGGGACAAGGCCTTATCTTCCTTTATCAATGTCTTCATTCTTTGTCCTTTAAGTTTGGTGAATTGCAGAGTGCAATTGTGGTATTGGGGGTTATAACTGAGCACAAGAATGCAAGGAAGGTGCTACACTTATTGTAAAATAGGATGGATGATGGTGATTTTTCATTTTCGTGTGAGCCACTCGCTCAAATCAGGGGTTTGGTGCCAGTGAACTTGAATAGAAATAAAGGTCAAGTATGAACTCTGGCTAATGAAATGATGGGTTGATTTTGATTCAAGCTAGAGTCCATTTATTAGATGCAATAAGAAGCTAGAAAGATTGTTTCCTTTAAGAGACAGACAAGGGCAGAGTCAAGCCTTTGCTCTAGTAGGTCTGCATCATGCCTGCTGCAGGATGTGAAGGAATGGACCTCCACAGCAGTGCGCTGTGCCAGACTGGGCTGCGCTGGGCTGGGCTGGGCCTTCCCTGGCACTGTGGATTTAATCACCCACCTCCTTCCTTTGAGGAACGCTCACGAACGCCCACGAACGCCCTTGTTCTGTTTACAGGCTGACAGCAGGCAATTTAGGACCCTGCTAAATGAGGGTGATGTCCCCATGTGCTTCCTTTGAGTGGCAAAATCCTTCGTCTAAGGCAGGTGGGCTTTTTAAAAATTTGGTTGAAGACCATATGTTGAAGGCGGTATCACGGCACAAGCCGCCGACCGTCTCAGAAGAAAGTATGCATGGGAGGACATTATTTGCATAGGACAGCCCTCTTCTCAGACCCATTCTTATGCTGCAGTTGCCATGAAGTGTTACTAGAGGGCAGCAGTATGAACAAAAGAGCACACTGAGGCTTTTCTTCTGCTTGCTGACATGATTCTTGTTCATGGTGGTCTTGCAGGGCCTAAGGAGTGAAGGACTGCGATGACTGAGGGGATGAGGAATGCCTGGCCTGTATTTGTGGTGAAGGGGGAATATTTGGAAGGTAAACAGCAAGATGAAAGCGTCAAAGTATATATGTTTGCTGAGTGATTGTGTCTGTGTGTCACTTGTCTCTTTGAAGGGACATGTGAGAAAGGAACAGCAGCACCATAGACTTCAGATGGGAGAGCAAGCAAGGATGAATATTTCCCTCAAATCCAAATACATACAGCACCTCAAAGATGACAAGTGCGATATGATGTTCTGCAATTGTAAGGATTTGCCATGTGTGGTGCATAAATATGCATGGTTAGTGAGGTTTTTCCCAGAATGTGAGTATCGTTAGGCTGGCAAATGTCAGGCACTACTTTGGGGGTATGAGGCCAAGAAAAAAATTGGGAAGTTTGATACAGTCATCTGTAGGATCGAAAGACACTGGGGAATCGTTACAGAGGGAGCCAGGCTGCACAAAATGTGGTAACAGTTGGACAGAAATCTTTAGCAGGGACTTTTGACTACCCCCAATGTGGGACCAGGACCACAGCACCTCTGTGCCTCTAAAACGTATTTTGACCTCTGGACACCACCATCTCAATACCCCTCAAATGTTCCTTCCTGGTACCCCAGCTTTGGTAGTGCATCAACTAAGTTTCAATCATTTGAGTGACCACAAACACCCTTCCTATGTGCCTTCTATTTACATTCAGTCAGTAACCCAGCTGCTTCGTTCGCTGTTCAATCTCAAGCGACAGTTGGATGCACATTGCAGGGGTATACAGGCATTTACCGTAATGTACAGCCCCTCTCAGTACACCCAGACTACACTTCGTAAAATCATAAATGCCCAACAGTAAGGCCAGGCCTTTCCTCTGTAGTTCATAGCCAATGTAAGGAGGAAAAAAAAAAATGAAGAGCATGCCAAAATTCTCTACAGACACTGCCAATCCTCACACTTCTGCCTATTTGCATGCCGAGGTTATTCACTATGACCCACCAAACCAATTGCCAACAGTAGCCGCTCCCTGCCTCATTCGTATGCTCCGATGCCACCTTTATTTAGCAATTGTTAGTGCTCTAGGATTTCGTAGCGCGATTCGCTATAGCCTCTGTTTTCAACAGAAATGTCCTAAAGGTACCTATACCAATCTGCAGGGTGGGGAGGAGGGGGGCTGCTGCTGCTGGCAGTAAAATGTTGGGGCACCCAACCTGCAAAAATACAGCCACATGCTCCTTGTTGTACCTTTCAATACAATAACTGCAGCAGAATCGTATGGTCACCCCTGTTGGTAAAAGAAACTGTCAAACAGCCTTTTGCCGCCCCCTCTCCCCCGTTGCCCCTAACCAGTTGGGGTACACCCCATGAGGGAGGATCAGAGCAATAAAAACTAATGGTAGCCCCCCAAAAAGTACCTAGAAGCCATGCCGTTCTGTGCACCTCATCGCCCTTCACGTTGCGCCCAAGCACCTTTTAATACTGCTCCCCCAAATTTTGACTGCCCCCTCCCAACAGAAATCAGAGAGTATAAGGGGTGCATTAAAAAAGTTTTTGCAGTTCCCCACCATAAGTCAGGATCCCTTCATAGTCCCTCAGTACCTACGCCTATTCCTCTGCTGTCTGACCCCACCGAATCTCACTAAGCTCCTCCCAAACCCCTCCTCTGCTGTCTGACCCCACCCAATCTGCCCAGGCTCCTCCCCCTTCCTCTCTGACCCCACCCAATCTGCCCAGGCTCCTCCCCCTTCCTCTCTGACCCCACCCAATCTGAATAGGCTCCTCCCAAAAACCTCCTCTGCTGTCTGACCCCACCCTTTCTGTCCAGGCTCCACCTGTACTCCTCCTCTCTGACCCCACCCAATCTGCCCAGGCTCCTCCCCTTCCTCTCTGACCCCACCCAATCTGACTAGGCTCCTCCCAAACCCCTCCTCTGCTGTCTGACCCCACCCTTTCTGTCCAGGCTCCACCTATACTCCTCCTCTCTGACCCCACCCAATCTGCCCAGGCTCCTCCCCCTTCCTCTCTGACCCCACCCAATCTGACTAGGCTCCTCCCAAACCCCTCCTCTGCTGTCTGACCCCACCCAATCTGCCCAAGCTCCTCCCCCTTCCTCTCTGACCCCACCCAATCTGACTAGGCTCCTCTCAAACCCCTCCTCTGCTGTCTGACCCCACCCTTTGTGTCCAGGCTCCACCTATACTCCTCCTCTCTGACCCCACCCAATCTGCCCAGGCTCCTCCCCCTTCCTCTCTGAGCCCACCCAATCTGACTAGGCTCCTCCGAAACCCCTCCTCTGCTCTCTGACCCCACCCATTCTGCCCAGGCTCCTCCCCCTTCCTCTCTGACCCCACCCAATCTGCCCAGGCTTCTCCCCCTTCCTCTCTGACCCCCCCCCCAATGTGACTAGGCTCCTCCTGAACCCCTCCTCTCTGACCACCCCCAATCTGACTACACACAACACCTGTTCCCTTTCTTTCACCTGTCTCTCTTCAGGCCACACCTATTTTACTTACCAACCAATCTGCAATCCCTCATTCGCTAGGCATGATTCCACTCTTACAGGCATTTACCGTAATGTACAGCCCCTCTCAGTACACCCAGACTACACTTCGTAAAATCATAAATACATGTTTTGCCCAACAGTAAGGCCAGGCCTATCCTCTGTAGTTCATAGCCAATGTAAGGAGGAAAAAATAAACTGAAGAGCATGCCAAAATTCTCTACAGACACTGCCAATCCTCACACATTTTACTTACCAATTGGCCATTTAGGCCCACCTCCAATTTACCTCTGCTCTGCCACCATCAGTCACCTGGTGCCGAACCCGGGATTTGAACCCTGGTTGCCTGGATCGAAGGCAGGAACTTACCCACTGGACCACACTGGTTTCCATGTAAATAGCCTATCAAATTGTCCTTATGTCACGGTCATCCTTTTTATGTGCAATGGAAGCTGCAGGGAAGGACACCAAGGCCTGTATGTTGCTTATAGTTACTACTGAAATTCTCAAGACCACCAAGGAGCCATAGCTCAAAGGTAAGTATTGTACCTTTGGTGGGGACAGCCCTCACAGGCCTGGGTTCGAATCCTGCCAATGCTGTAGAAGTATACCAAAGTGGGAAATTTTCAAACAGTAAATTTTTTTTTTTTTGCTAAGTTTTTTTTTGGCAGGTTTGTCCAAACATTTCAAATGTTTTCCCTCATGACCTTCTACCAACCGCCCTATTTCTCAAGTAGGTGCAATAGGGACAAGGCCTTATCTTCCTTTATCAATGTCTTCATTCTTTGTCCTTTAAGTTTGGTGAATTGCAGAGTGCAATTGTGGTATTGGGGGTTATAACTGAGCACGAGAATGCAAGGAAGTGTAGCATCCAGCTACAATAAACACAACAATTATTATAATGTTCACAGGAGCTTTATTCTCTACATCTCACTCCTACCTTGTCCCTGCTCTAACTGACCCTTTCCTGTGTTCACTCCTCCTCTTCCTTTCGCCCCCTAGCTCCTCCCACTCCCAGCTACTAGTGTGCTAACTTCATAACATCTCCCCCCTTTGTAACAAAACAAACAGAGCATACTGACTTCTTAGTCCATCTCCTCAATCAGTCTCTTGGGTGGACGTATGTCACGATGAGGTCGTGGCGACCTGGCCCTCAGACCATCAGTATTCAATGTCTCAAGGATCGGAGCAATGTTCTCACGACCATTTGACTGTGGTTCTTCAACTAGGGGATTATGTGTGTCACTAACCATGGTTCTTGAGGTATCAGTTGGCAATTTCTTGAAGTGCGAGATGTTTCTCGTAACTCGCCGCTGCTCGGACTCCGCAGTTACCATAGTCCCTTGCCTTCTGGTGACCACCAGTGGTTCATCCTTGAATGTACAGTCAGTCTTTTTCTGCATATCTTGCTTGACGATGACACTGTCCCCTTCATTTAATGATAATGACCGTGCTCTCCTCCGGTTGTCGGCATAGGCCTTCATTTTTCTTTTGTTGCGGTCATCAGTGGCTCTCATTTCCCGTGAGTCCATCTCAGATAATGATACTTCCAGGGCTCCATCCCACGTGGGAATGCGATTCCTCATGGGACGTCCCAGCATGAGAGTCGCCGGGCATTTGCCAGTCGTAGCATGAGGAGTTGTACGATAAGCTCGAAGAACTTCATTGAGTGCTGTTTGTAAGTCTTTCCCTTCCACGGTAGCATGTTGGAAGGTCTTCTTGAGGGTGGCCATGAACCTCTCAATTGTCCCATTCGCCTGTGGCCAGAGAGGCGTGATCCTACGGTGATGAAAGTCAAGGTGTTTCGCAAAAGCAGCAAAGTCATTTCCGTTGAAAGGAGGTCCGTTGTCTGATTTAACGATCTTGGGAACTCCCCACGCTGCAAAGACTTCATCGAGGACCTTGAGGGTACTGGCAGTGTTCGTAGATGACACAAAACAGGCAATGGGATACCTGGAATACTCATCAATGATGGCCAGCACATATTTGCCCGATGACAGGGGTCCATAAAAGTCTATGGCGATTTCTTGCCACACACCACTGGGCAGGCTGGTCATATGTAAAGGAGCTGGAGGGTCACCCTTGCTGGTGAGTTGGCAGAGATGGCAATCTTTTAAGGTGACTTCCACTAGTTGATCAAGGAACGGAAACCACACTCGTTCCCTTAGTGCTCGTTTGGTCGATACTATTCCTCGATGTCCTTCATGTGCAAGAGCAACCACTCCCTGTCTCAGTTGTGTAGGGATTACAATCCTCTGATCACGCAACAATATGCCATCAGTCGTGACAGACAGTTCACCACTCACATGCCGGAAGGCTTGTAGTTCACGTTGAGTCAAAGAATCAGCTTCATCGTCTTGAGGATCATGCCTCCATCTATTGTTGCGGATTTTGTGAAGGACTCTCTGCAAGATGACATCCTGGGCCGTCATCTCCCGAATAGTCTCCAGAGGGATAGCTGGGGGAAGAGCTTGATCCGTTACAAAATGAATGTACTCTTCCGCAATGGAAGCTCGGGAAGCTGATGATGGGAGAGGATGCCGGGACATGTAGTCCGCAGGATTTTCAGATTTCCCAGGTTTGTGAAGTATAGTGAAGGTATATTCTTGTAATCGTAAGCCCCACCTTTCGATCCTCGGTGGCATCTTGGATCTTGGATTTCCATAGATGGTGATGAGAGCTTGATGATCTGTGATCAAGGTGAAATGCTTTCCGTAAATAAAGACATGAAAATGTTCACAGGCCCATACCACGGCCAAGCTTTCCTTTTCAGGTTGGGAGTAGGCTCGTTCCGGCTCAGTCAGACTACGACTCGCGTAGGCAATGATGCGGCGCTGATCTGTGTCTTTTTCATATTGTGCCAGGATCGCTCCCAGACCTACCGGACTTGCATCTACAGTTATTTCAGTTTTCCGCTTTGGGTTGAAATATGATAAGTGATTCGCTGACTCCACCGCCTTCTTGATTTCTTTGAATGCCTGCTCACATTGGGGAGTCCATTCAAACGGCTGACCCTGCTTGGTTAGTATGCGGAGGGGGTGGCTGATTGTAGCGTAATCTTTAATGTAGCGAGCACAATAACTGGCCATTCCCAGGAACGACCTGAGGTCGCCCACATCCCGGGGACTCTTGGTGTTGTTCAATGTCATGATTTTGTCGGGATCAGGTTTCATGCCAGCACCAGAAAAGATGTGACCGAAAAACTTCAGCGTGTCCTGGTGAAACTCGCATTTCTCTTTGTTCAGAGTCAAATTGGCTGCCAATAGGGCATGGCAGACACGATTGAGCGCAATGTCGTGCTCTCTGACATCAGAACCATAGACAAGGATGTCATCGCTATAGTTGAGCGTGTTTGGAATATTTTGAATGACCTGTCGGATCATTTCCTGAAATATCTCGGCCGCCGAGGACACACCGAAACTCAGTCTTTTATATCTGAACAACCCCAGGTGAGTTGCAAAAGTAGTGATATATCTGGACCCTGCTTCCAATTCCAGTTGATGGTAACCTTTATTTAAATCCAATTTGGAAAACACAGTGGCTCCGTTGAGTGCTGCGATCATGTCGCTCAAGTGTGGCCCCGGGTGCCGCTCTCGTTCTATCGCAGTGTTGGGCAAGCGCATGTCCACACAGAGTCTGACTTTGTTGGCCGTGCCCTTTTTGGGAACGATGACGACCGGTGAAACCCATGGGGTCGGGCCATCAGTGCGTTCAATGATGTCCGCAGTCAACAAATCTTGGAGCTCTTCCTCAACAGCGGCCTGTAGGTGAAATTGTACTCGCCTAGGGTGTTGGGCGACAGGCCTGACTTGTTCGTTGATGTGCAATCGCACTTGACAGTCTTTCAATTTGCCCAGGCCTTGAAACAACTTGGGAAACAGGCGAGTCACATCTCGGATGTCGCTAACTCTGAAGAGAATTTCCACCAGGTGGAGTCGTTCAGCAGTTGGTAGGCTCAAAAGACAGTCTGCTTCAGGGCCCTTGATAACATGGATGACTGCTGAAATGGTTGTGTTGTCGTGTGTAAGTGTCGTCGAGAATTTCCCTAGGCAGGGAAGTGGCTTCTTAGCCATCCACGTGAAGACTCTTACAGGTGCGAATATCAGGGGAGGTCGTGGACTCATCCTTTCATATTCAGTCACTGGAATGTAATTCAAGGAGGCACCAGAGTCTAATACAAACTTTGATTCGTGATTTCCAACTTTAATGTCCAGCCGAGGGTATCTCTTAAGCTGGTCCGGGTCTGCTGCCAAATTCAGATATTCAATGGTGTAAACAGAGTCTCGGGACGAAGGTCTGGATTCTCTGGAAGGTGACCTCCTTTCCCACCGAGACCGACGTGACTCTCTGCTAGAATGTGACGATTCAGGGGACCGCTCCGTCTGATCTTGGACAGCTCGCGCATGGTGTCTTCGAGTGTCGGGCCGCGACACTCTTGTAGCTCTGCTTCGTGTGTCAGATCGTGTGGTACCTGAGTGGCCACTTCGCTTCTCTTTGTTGTAGTCCCCGCACATCGCTTCAAAGTGGTTAGTGCGACCACACTTTCGACATCTCTGGCCCATGGCCGGGCAGCTGTCCACATGAGGGTAATCATATCCGCATCGGTAGCACTTTCTCACTCTTTCTTGTCGTCTCTCCTTCCTCCATGGTTCTCGACGTTGATAGTCTGATTGCTCTTGACGGGAGGATGTGTGTGATCTCCATTGTCTATCTCTGGAGCTTCTCCGACTGTCACTTCTGGCGTGTACGCGTCGCGCCTGTTCATGACTCCCTTTGTGTTCTGTTTCCATGACAGCGGCGTACTTCTCCGCCTGATCATAAGCTCGTGTCATCTCCTCTATTTCATCCAATCCATGCGGTTTCCTCAGTAGTCGTCTCCTTAGTTGATCCGAATGACATCCGTCTATTATCTGGGATTTGATGGCAGCGTCAGTAGAGAAAGAATCGAATTCACAGTACTTGGCTAGTCTCCGCAGACGCACCATGAAGGCACTCATGGGCTCATCCTTCCCTTGCCTGGCAGAGTGAAATGTGTGTCGTTCATAGTCCACATTTCTCTTGTGAAGAAACTTCTTGTTCAGGACTTCACACGCTTTAACATAAGTATCGACGTCAGCAGCGGGCAGGTCTTTGAGTATCTTGACTATCTCTCGCCCCGCCAGGTTGCGCAGAGCAATCAGTTTCTTTTTCTCATCAGTGATGTCTGAACCTTCAATATAATCTTCAAACTCTTCCAGCCACTCTTGCCATTTGGGGCCCATGCTCCCTTCCGTTGTTACCTTGATAGGAGCGGGTGCTCGCAACAGTGATCCACTGGGTGGAGGTTGAGCATCTTCTTCGGACATTCTGCAACGATCTCACTTGTCTTTGCCAGTGCTTATTTGCTATGCCACCGCTTGTTTCTTTCAGTCGCCAATGCTTGTTTATTTTGCCAATGCTTGTTTTCTTGTAGTCGCCAATGCTTGTTTGCTTTACCAATGCTTGTTTCTTTCAGTCGCCAATGCTTGTTTATTTTGCCAATGCTTGTTTTCTTGTAGTCGCCAATGCTTGTTTGCTTTACCAATGCTTGTTTCATTCAGTCGCCAATGCTTGTTTATTTTGCCAATGCTTGTTTCTCGTAGTCGCCAATGCTTGTTTACTGTGCCAATGCTTATTTTCTCCAGCGCCTGACTTCAAAATGGCCGCCGTGGCCTTGCACAGGGTTGTCCTTACTGTCTTCACTCCAGCGCCTGACTTCAAGATGGCCGCCGTCCTTGCAGGCACACACGAGGCTGGCTCTCCAGGCTCATTCACTCGGGGGCACTCAGCACTCACCGGCGGTCGGCTTTTGGGGCAGTCCACGCCAGGATTCACTTCTCCACCAACACCATGGACATCAGGTGAGATCGGGGTGGGCTCCCGACTTGCCTCCGCAGTTCCCGCGTTCTTCCGCCGATGGCCTCCTAAACCTCACGCATCGGGCGTGAGGTTTTCCGACGTCCAATCTCGCTTGGACACAGATTTCAGCGCTCGCATCAGCGCTTACTGGCGGCACGTCGTGGGCGTCGTCCACACCTCTGGGGCACTCCACAGGGTCGGAGTGGGCTCCCGATTCCTGCTTTCTTTTAGGCTCGCACTCGGGACACACACTTCCAGTGTGCAGTGCGTTTGCAGCGCGACAGCTGCTAGGGACAAGGCGTTCGAGGCTCTGCACAGTGGGGTTTGCTCAATCCCACCCCTCGTCGCCAGTTGTAGCATCCAGCTACAATAAACACAACAATTATTATAATGTTCACAGGAGCTTTATTCTCTACATCTCACTCCTACCTTGTCCCTGCTCTAACTGACCCTTTCCTGTGTTCACTCCTCCTCTTCCTTTCGCCCCCTAGCTCCTCCCACTCCCAGCTACTAGTGTGCTAACTTCATAACAGGAAGGTGCTACACTTATTGTAAAATAGGATGGATGATGGTGATTTTTCATTTTGGTGTGAGCCACTCGCTCAAATCAGGGGTTTGGTGCCAGTGAACTTGAATAGAAATAAAGGTCAAGTATGAACTCTGGCTAATGAAATGATGGGTTGATTTTGATTCAAGCTAGAGTCCATTTATTAGATGCAATAAGAAGCTAGTAAGATTGTTTCCTTTAAGAGACAGACAAGGGCAGAGTCAAGCCTTTGCTCTAGTAGGTCTGCATCATGCCTGCTGCAGGATGTGAAGGAATGGACCTCCACAGCAGTGCGCTGTGCCAGACTGGGCTGCGCTGGGCTGGGCTGGGCTGGGCTGGGCTGGGCCTTCCCTGGCACTGTGGATTTAATCACCCACCTCCTTCCTTTGAGGAACGCTCACGAACGCCCACGAACGCCCTTGTTCTGTTTACAGGCTGACAGCAGGCAATTTAGGACCCTGCTAAATGAGGGTGATGTCCCCATGTGCTTCCTTTGAGTGGCAAAATCCTTCGTCTAAGGCGGTGGGCTTTTTAAAAATTTGGTTGAAGACCATATGTTGAAGGCGGTATCACGGCACAAGCCGCCGACCGTCTCAGAAGAAAGTATGCATGGGAGGACATTATTTGCATAGGACAGCCCTCTTCTCAGACCCATTCTTATGCTGCAGTTGCCATGAAGTGTTACTAGAGGGCAGCAGTATGAACAAAAGAGCACACTGAGGCTTTTCTTCTGCTTGCTGACATGATTCTTGTTCATGGTGGTCTTGCAGGGCCTAAGGAGTGAAGGACTGCGATGACTGAGGGGATGAGGAATGCCTGGCCTGTATTTGTGGTGAAGGGGGAATATTTGGAAGGTAAACAGCAAGATGAAAGCGTCAAAGTATATATGTTTGCTGAGTGATTGTGTCTGTGTGTCACTTGTCTCTTTGAAGGGACATGTGAGAAAGGAACAGCAGCACCATAGACTTCAGATGGGAGAGCAAGCAAGGATGAATATTTCCCTCAAATCCAAATACATACAGCACCTCAAAGATGACAAGTGCGATATGATGTTCTGCAATTGTAAGGATTTGCCATGTGTGGTGCATAAATATGCATGGTTAGTGAGGTTTTTCCCAGAATGTGAGTATCGTTAGGCTGGCAAATGTCAGGCACTACTTTGGGGGTATGAGGCCAAGAAAAAAATTGGGAAGTTTGATACAGTCATTTGTAGGATCGAAAGACACTGGGGAATCATTACAGAGGGAGCCAGGCTGCACAAAATGTGGTAACAGTTGGACAGAAATCTTTAGCAGGGACTTTTGACTACCCCCAATGTGGGACCAGAACCACAGCACCTCTGTGCCTCTAAAACGTATTTTGACCTCTGGACACCACCATCTCAATACCCCTCAAATGTTCCTTCCTGGTACCCCAGCTTTGGTAGTGCATCAACTAAGTTTCAATCATTTGAGTGACCACAAACACCCTTCCTATGTGCCTTCTATTTACATTCAGTCAGTAACCCAGCTGCTTCGTTCGCTGTTCAATCTCAAGCGACAGTTGGATGCACATTGCAGGGGTATACAGGCATTTACCGTAATGTACAGCCCCTCTCAGTACACCCAGACTACACTTCGTAAAATCATAAATACATGTTTTGCCCAACAGTAAGGCCAGGCCTTTCCTCTGTAGTTCATAGCCAATGTAAGGAGGAAAAAAAAAAATGAAGAGCATGCCAAAATTCTCTACAGACACTGCCAATCCTCACACTTCTGCCTCTTTGCATGCCGAGGTTATTCACTATGACCCACCAAACCAATTGCCAACAGTAGCCGCTCCCTGCCTCATTCGTATGCTCCGATGCCACCTTTATTTAGCAATTGTTAGTGCTCTAGGATTTCGTAGCGCGATTCGCTATAGCCTCTGTTTTCAACAGAAATGTCCTAAAGGTACCTATACCAATCTGCAGGGTGGGGAGGAGGGGGGCTGCTGCTGCTGGCAGTAAAATGTTGGGGCACCCAACCTGCAAAAATACAGCCACATGCTCCTTGTTGTACCTTTCAATACAATTACTGCAGCAGAATCGTATGGTCACCCCTGTTGGTAAAAGAAACTGTCAAACAGCCTTTTGCCGCCCCCTCTCCCCCGTTGCCCCTAACCAGTTGGGGTACACCCCATGAGGGAGGATCAGAGCAATAAAAACTAATGGTAGCCCCCCAAAAAGTACCTAGAAGCCATGCCGTTCTGTGCCCCTCATCGCCCTTCACGTTGCGCCCAAGCACCTTTTAATACTGCTCCCCCAAATTTTGACTGCCCCCTCCCAACAGAAATCAGAGAGTATAAGGGGTGCATTAAAAAAGTTTTTGCAGTTCCCCACCATAAGTCAGGATCCCTTCATAGTCCCTCAGTACCTACGCCTATTCCTCTGCTGTCTGACCCCACCGAATCTCACTAAGCGCCTCCCAAACCCCTCCTCTGCTGTCTGACCCCACCCAATCTGCCCAGGCTCCTCCCCCTTCCTCTCTGACCCCACCCAATCTGACTAGGCTCCTCCCAAACCCCTCCTCTGCTGTCTGACCCCACCCAATCTGCCCAAGCTCCTCCCCCTTCCTCTCTGACCCCACCCAATCTGACTAGGCTCCTCCCAAACCCCTCCTCTGCTGTCTGACCCCACCCTTTGTGTCCAGGCTCCACCTATACTCCTCCTCTCTGACCCCACCCAATCTGCCCAGGCTCCTCCCCCTTCCTCTCTGAGCCCACCCAATCTGACTAGGCTCCTCCGAAACCCCTCCTCTGCTCTCTGACCCCACCCATTCTGCCCAGGCTCCTCCCCCTTCCTCTCTGACCCCACCCAATCTGCCCAGGCTCCTCCCCCTTCCTCTCTGACCCCCCCAATGTGACAAGGCTCCTCCTGAACCCCTCCTCTCTGACCACCCCCAATCTGACCACACACAACACCTGTTCCCTTTCTTTCACCTGTCTCTCTTCAGGCCACACCTATTTTACTTACCAACCAATCTGCAATCCCTCATTCGCTAGGCATGATTCCACTCTTACAGGCATTTACCGTAATGTACAGCCCCTCTCAGTACACCCAGACTACACTTCGTAAAATCATAAATACATGTTTTGCCCAACATTAAGGCCAGGCCTATCCTCTGTAGTTCATAGCCAATGTAAGGAGGAAAAAATAAACTGAAGAGCATGCCAAAATTCTCTACAGACACTGCCAATCCTCACACATTTTACTTACCAATTGGCCATTTAGGCCCACCTCCAATTTACCTCTGCTCTGCCACCATCAGTCACCTGGTGCCGAACCCGGGATTTGAACCCTGGTTGCCTGGATCGAAGGCAGGAACTTACCCACTGGACCACACTGGTTTCCATGTAAATAGCCTATCAAATTGTCCTTATGTCATGGTCATCCTTTTTATGTGCAATGAAAGCTGCAGGGAAGGACACCAAGGCCTGTATGTTGCTTATAGTTACTACTGCAATCCTCAAGACCACCAAGGAGCTATAGCTCAAAGGTAAGTCTTGTACCTTTGGTGGGGACAGCCCTCACAGGCCAGGGTTCGAATCCTGCCAATGCTGTAGAAGTATACCAAAGTGGGAAATTTTCAAACAGTAAATTTTTTTTTTTGGTAAGTTTTTTTTTGGCAGGTTTGTCCAAACATTTCAAATGTTTTCCCTCATGACCTTCTACCAACCGCCCTATTTCTCAAGTAGGTGCAATAGGGACAAGGCCTTATCTTCCTTTATCAATGTCTTCATTCTTTGTCCTTTAAGTTTGGTGAATTGCAGAGTGCAATTGTGGTATTGGGGGTTATAACTGAGCACAAGAATGCAAGGAAGGTGCTACACTTATTGTAAAATAGGATGGATGATGGCGATTTTTCATTTTGGTGTGAGCCACTCGCTCAAATCAGGGGTTTGGTGCCAGTGAACTTGAATAGAAATAAAGGTCAAGTATGAACTCTGGCTAATGAAATGATGGGTTGAGTTTGAGGCAAGCTAGAGTCCATTTATTAGATGCAATAAGAAGCTAGAAAGATTGTTTCCTTTAAGAGACAGACAAGGGCAGAGTCAAGCCTTTGCTCTAGTAGGTCTGCATCATGCCTGCTGCAGGATGTGAAGGAATGGACCTCCACAGCAGTGCGCTGTGCCAGACTGGGCTGCGCTGGGCTGGGCTGGGCTGGGCTGGGCTGGGCCTTCCCTGGCACTGTGGATTTAATCACCCACCTCCTTCCTTTGAGGAACGCTCACGAACGCCCACGAACGCCCTTGTTCTGTTTACAGGCTGACAGCAGGCAATTTAGGACCCTGCTAAATGAGGGTGATGTCCCCATGTGCTTCCTTTGAGTGGCAAAATCCTTCGTCTAAGGCAGGTGGGCTTTTTAAAAATTTGGTTGAAGACCATATGTTGAAGGCGGTATCACGGCACAAGCCGCCGACCGTCTCAGAAGAAAGTATGCATGGGAGGACATTATTTGCATAGGACAGCCCTCTTCTCAGACCCATTCTTATGCTGCAGTTGCCATGAAGTGTTACTAGAGGGCAGCAGTATGAACAAAAGAGCACACTGAGGCTTTTCTTCTGCTTGCTGACATGATTCTTTTTCATGGTGGTCTTGCAGGGCCTAAGGAGTGAAGGACTGCGATGACTGAGAGGATGAGGAATGGCTGGCCTGTATTTGTGGTGAAGGAGGAATATTTGGAAGGTAAACAGCAAGATGAAAGCGTCAAAGTATATATGTTTGCTGAGTGATTGAGTCTGTGTGTCACTTGTCTCTTTGAAGGGACATGTGAGAAAGGAACAGCAGCACCATAGACTTCAAATGGGAGAGCAAGCAAGGATGAATATTTCCCTCAAATCCAAATACATACAGCACCTCAAAGATGACAAGTGCGATATGATGTTCTGCAATTGTAAGGATTTGCCATGTGTGGTGCATAAATATGCATGGTTAGTGAGGTTTTTCCCAGAATGTGAGTATCGTTAGGCTGGCAAATGTCAGGCACTACTTTGGGGGTATGAGGCCAAGAAAAAAATTGGGAAGTTTGATACAGTCATCTGTAGGATCGAAAGACACTGGGGAATTGTTACAGAGGGAGCCAGGCTGCACAAAATGTGGTAACAGTTGGACAGAAATCTTTAGCAGGGACTTTTGACTACCCCCAATGTGGGACCAGGACCACAGCACCTCTGTGCCTCTAAAACGTATTTTGACCTCTGGACACCACCATCTCAATACCCCTCAAATGTTCCTTCCTGGTACCCCAGCTTTGGTAGTGCATCAACTAGGTTTCAATCATTTGAGTGACCACAAACACCCTTCCTATGTGCCTTCTATTTACATTCAGTCAGTAACCCAGCTGCTTCGTTCGCTGTTCAATCTCAAGCGACAGTTGGATGCACATTGCAGGGGTATACAGGCATTTACCGTAATGTACAGCCCCTCTCAGTACACCCAGACTACACTTCGTAAAATCATAAATACATGTTTTGCCCAACAGTAAGGCCAGGCCTTTCCTCTGTAGTTCATAGCCAATGTAAGGAGGAAAAAATAAACTGAAGAGCATGCCAAAATTCTCTACAGACACTGCCAATCCTCACACTTCTGCCTATTTGCATGCCGAGGTTATTCACTATGACCCACCAAACCAATTGCCAACAGTAGCCGCTCCCTGCCTCATTCGTATGCTCCGATGCCACCTTTATTTAGCAATTGTTAGTGCTCTAGGATTTCGTAGCGCGATTCGCTATAGCCTCTGTTTTCAACAGAAATGTCCTAAAGGTACCTATACCAATCTGCAGGGTGGGGAGGAGGGGGGCTGCTGCTGCTGGCAGTAAAATGTTGGGGCACCCAACCTGCAAAAATACAGCCACATGCTCCTTGTTGTACCTTTCAATACAATAACTGCAGCAGAATCGTATGGTCACCCCTGTTGGTAAAAGAAACTGTCAAACCGCCTTTTGCCGCCCCCTCTCCCCCGTTGCCCCTAACCAGTTGGGGTACACCCCATGAGGGAGGATCAGAGCAATAAAAACTAATGGTAGCCTCCCAAAAAGTACCTAGAAGCCATGCCGTTCTGTGCACCTCATCGCCCTTCACGTTGCGCCCAAGCACCTTTTAATACTGCTCCCCCAAATTTTGACTGCCCCCTCCCAACAGAAATCAGAGAGTATAAGGGGTGCATTAAAAAAGTTTTTGCAGTTCCCCACCATAAGTCAGGATCCCTTCATAGTCCCTCAGTACCTACGCCTATTCCTCTGCTGTCTGACCCCACCCAATCTCACTAAGCTCCTCCCAAACCCCTCCTCTGCTGTCTGACCCCACCCTTTCTGTCCAGGCTCCTCCTATACTCCTCCTCTCTGACCCCACCCAATCTGCCCAGGCTCCTCCCCCTTCCTCTCTGACCCCACCCAATCTGCTCAAGCTCCTCCCCCTTCCTCTCTAACCCCACCCAATCTGCCCAGGCTCCTTCCCCTTCCTCTCTGAGCCCACCCAATCTGCCCAGGCTCCTCCCCCTTCCTCTCTGACCCCACCCAATTTGACTAGGCTCCTCCCAAACCCCTCCTCTGCTGTCTGACCCCACCCAATCTGCCCAGGCTCCTCCCCCTTCCTCTCTGAGCCCACCCAATCTGACTAGGCTCCTCCCAAACCCCTCCTATGCTGTCTGACCCCACCCAATCTCACTAAGCTCCTCCCAAACCCCTCCTCTGCTGTCTGACCCCACCCAATCTGCCCAGGCTCCTCCCCCTTCCTCTCTGACCCCACCCTTTCTGTCCAGGCTCCTCCCAAACCCCTCCTCTGCTGTCTGACCCCACCCTTTCTGTCCTGGCTCCACCTCAACTTCTCCTCTCTGACCCCACCCAATCTGCCCAGGCTCCTCCCCCTTCCTCTCTGACCCCACCCAATCTGACTAGGCTCCTCCCAAACCCCTCCTCTGCTGTCTGACCCCACCCTTTCTGTCCAGGCTCCACCTATACTCCTCCTCTCTGACCCCACCCAATCTGCCCGGGCTCCTCCCCTTCCTCTCTGACCCCACCCAATCTGACTAGGCTCCTCCCAAACCCCTCCTCTGCTGTCTGACCCCACCCTTTCTGTCCTGGCTCCACCTATACTCCTCCTCTCTGACCCCACCCAATCTGTTCCAGCTCCTCCCCCTTCCTCTCTAACCCCACCCAATCTGACTAGGCTCCTCCCAAACCCCTCCTCTGCTGTCTGACCCCACCCAATCTGCCCAGGCTCCTCCCCCTTCCTCTCTGACCCCACCCAATTTGACTAGGCTCCTCCCAAACCCCTCCTCTGCTGTCTGACCCCACCCAATCTGCCCAGGCTCCTCCCCCTTCCTCTCTGAGCCCACCCAATCTGCCCAGGCTCCTCCCCCTTCCTCTCTGACCCCACCCAATCTGACTAGGCTCCTCCCAAACCCCTCCTCTGCTGTCTGACCCCACCCTTTCTGTCCAGGCTCCACCTATACTCCTCCTCTCTGACCCCACCCAATCTGCCCGGGCTCCTCCCCTTCCTCTCTGACCCCACCCAATCTGCTCAGGCTCCTCCCCCTTCCTCTCTAACCCCACCCAATCTGACTAGGCTCCTCCCAAACCCCTCCTCTGCTGTCTGACCCCAACCAATCTGCCCAGGCTCCTCCCCTTCCTCTCTGACCCCACCCAATCTGCCCAGGCTCCTCCCCCTTCCTCTCTGAGTCCATCCAATCTGACTAGGCTCCTCCCAAACCCCTCCTCTGCTGTCTGACCCCACCCAATCTGCCCAGGCTCCTCCCCCCTCCTCTCTGAGCCCACCCAATCTGACTAGGCTCCTCCCAAACCCCTCCTATACTCCTCCTCTCTGACCCCACCCAATCTGCCCAGGCTCCTCCCCCTTCCTTTCTAACCCCACCCAATCTGACTAGGCTCCTCCCAAACCCCTCCTCTGCTGTCTGACCCCACCCAATCTGCCCAGGCTCCTCCCCCTTCCTTGCTGACCGCCCCCCCCCTCCACCTATACTCCTCCTCTCTGACCCCACCCAATCTGACTAGACTCCTCCCAAACCCCTCCTCTGCTGTCTGACCCCACCCAATCTCACTAAGCTCCTCCCAAACCCCTCCTCTGCTGTCTGACCCCACCCAATCTGCCCAGGCTCCTCCCCCTTCCTCTCTGACCCCACCCAATTTGACTAGGCTCCTCCCAAACCCCTCCTCTGCTGTCTGACCCCACCCTTTCTGTCCAGGCTCCTCCTATACTCCTCCTCTCTGACCCCACCCAATCTGCCCAGGCTCCTCCCCCTTCCTTTCTAACCCCACCCAATCTGACTAGGCTCCTCCCAAACCCCTCCTCTGCTGTCTGACCCCACCCAATCTGCCCAGGCTCCTCCCCCTTCCTTGCTGACCGCCCCCCCCCCCAATGTGACTAGGCTCCTCCCAAACCCCTCCTCTGCTGTCTGACCCCAACCAATCTGCCCAGGCTCCTCCCCTTTCCTCTCTGACCCCACCCAATGTGCCCAGGCTCCTCCCCCTTCCTCTCTGACCCCACCCAATCTCACTAAGCTCCTCCCAAACCGCTCCTCTGCTGTCTGACCCCACCCAATCTGCTCAGGCTCCTCCCCCTTCCTCTCTGACCCCACCCAATCTGCTCAAGCTCCTCCCCCTTCCTCTCTAACCCCACCCAATCTGACTAGGCTCCTCCCAAACCCCTCCTCTGCTGTCTGACCCCACCCAATCTGCCCAGGCTCCTCCCCCTTCCTCTCTGAGCCCACCCAATCTGCCCAGGCTCCTCCCCCTTCCTCTCTGACCCCACCCAATTTGACAAGGCTCCTCCCAAACCCCTCCTCTGCTGTCTGACCCCACCCAATCTGCCCAGGCTCCTCCCCCTTCCTCTCTGAGCCCACCCAATCTGACTAGGCTCCTCCCAAACCCCTCCTCTGCTGTTTGACCCCACCCAATCTCACTAAGCTCCTCCCAAACCCCTCCTCTGCTGTCTGACCCCACCCAATCTGCCCAGGCTCCTCCCCCTTCCTCGCTGCCCCCCCCAATGTGACTAGGCTCCTCCCAAACCCCTCCTCTGCTGTCTGACCCCACCCAATCTGCCCAGGCTCCTCCCCCTTCCTCTCTGACCCCACCCAATCTGACTAGGCTCCTCCCGAACCCCTGCTCTGCTGTCTGACCCCACCAATGTGCCCAGGCTCCTCCCCTTTCCTCTCTGACCCCACCCAATGTGCCCAGGCTCCTCCCCCTTCCTCTCTGACCCCACCCAATCTGACTAGGCTCCTCCCAAACCCCTCCTCTGCTGTCTGACCCCACCCTTTCTGTCCAGGCTCCACCTATACTCCTCCTCTCTGACCCCACCCAATCTGACTAGGCTCCTCCCAAACCCCTCCTCTGCTGTCTGACCCCACCCAATCTCACTAAGCTCCTCCCAAACCCCTCCTCTGCTGTCTGACCCCACCCAATCTGCCCAGGCTCCTCACCCTTCCTCTCTGACCCCACCCAATTTGACTAGGCTCCTCCCAAACCCCTCCTCTGCTGTCTGACCCCACCCTTTCTGTCCAGGCTCCTCCTATACTCCTCCTCTCTGACCCCACCCAATCTGCCCAGGCTCCTCCCCCTTCCTCTCTGACCCCACCCAATTTGACTAGGCTCCTCCCAAACCCCTCCTCTGCTGTCTGACCCCACCCTTTCCCTCCTCTGCTGTCTGACCCCACCCTTTCAGTCCAGGCTCCTCCTATACTCCTCCTCTCTGACCCCACCCAATCTGACTAGGCTCCTCCCAAACCCCTCCTCTGCTGTCTGACCCCACCCATTCTCACTAAGCTCCTCCCAAACCCCTCCTCTGCTGTCTGACCCCACCCAATCTGCCCAGGCTCCTCCCCCTTCCTCTCTGACCCCACCCAATTTGACTAGGCTCCTCCCAAACCCCTCCTCTGCTGTCTGACCCCACCCAATCTGCCCAGGCTCCTCCCCCTTCCTCTCTGACCCCACCCAATCTGCCCAGGGTCCTCCCCCTTCCTCTCTGACCCCACCCAATCTGACTAGGCTCCTCCCAAACCCCTCCTCTGCTGTCTGACCCCACCCAATCTGCCCAGGCTCCTCCCCTTCCTCTCTGACCCCACCCAATCTCACTAAGCTCCTCCCAAACCCCTCCTCTGCTGTCTGACCCCACCCAATCTGCCCAGGGTCCTCCCCCTTCCTCTCTGACCCCACCCAATCTGACTAGGCTCCTCCCAAACCCCTCCTCTGCTGTCTGACCCCACCCAATCTGCCCAGGCTCCTCCCCTTCCGCTCTGACCCCACCCAATCTCACTAAGCTCCTCCCAAACCCCTCCTTTGCTGTCTGACCCCACCCAATCTGCCCAAGCTCCTCCCCCTTCCTCGCTGACCCCACCCAATCTGCCCAGGCTCCTCCCCCTTCCTCTCTGAGCCCATCCAATCTGACTAGGCTCCTCCCAAACCCCTCCTCTGCTGTCTGACCCCACCCAATCTGCCCAGGCTCCTCCCCCTTCCTCTCTGACCCCACCCAATTTGACAAGGCTCCTCCCAAACCCCTCCTCTGCTGTCTGACCCCACCCAATCTGCCCAGGCTCCTCCCCCTTCCTCTCTGAGCCCACCCAATCTGACTAGGCTCCTCCCAAACCCCTCCTCTGCTGTTTGACCCCACCCAATCTCACTAAGCTCCTCCCAAACCCCTCCTCTGCTGTCTGACCCCACCCAATCTGCCCAGGCTCCTCCCCCTTCCTCGCTGCCCCCCCCCCCCCCAATGTGACTAGGCTCCTCCCAAACCCCTCCTCTGCTGTCTGACCCCAACCAATCTGCCCAGGCTCCTCCCCCTTCCTCTCTGACCCCACCCAATCTGCCCAGGCTCCTCCCCCTTCCTCTCTGAGCCCATCCAATCTGACTAGGCTCCTCCCAAACCCCTCCTCTGCTGTCTGACCCCACCCAATCTACCCAGGCTCCTCCCCCTTCCTCTCTGACCCCACCCAATCTGACTAGGCTCCTCCCGAACCCCTGCTCTGCTGTCTGACCCCACCCAATGTGCCCAGGCTCCTCCCCTTTCCTCTCTGACCCCACCCAATGTGACTAGGCTCCTCCTGAACCCCGCCTCTCTGACCACCCCCAATCTGACTACACACAACACCTGTTCCCTTTCTTTCACCTGTCTCTCTTCAGGCCACACCTATTTTACTTACCAACCAATCTGCAATCCCTCATTCGCTAGGCATGATTCCACTCTTACACAACACACAGACACATTTTACTTACCAATTGGCCATTTAGGCCCACCTCCAACTTACCTCTGCTCTGCCACCATCAGTCACCTGGTGCCGAACCCGGGATTTGAACCCTGGTTGCCTGGATCGAAGGCAGGAACTTACCCACTGGACCACACTGGTTTCCATGTAAATAGCCTATCAAATTGTCCTTATGTCATGGTCATCCTTTTTATGTGCAATGGAAGCTGCAGGGAAGGACACCAAGGCCTGTATGTTGCTTATGGTTACTACTGCAATCCTCAAGACCACCAAGGAGCTATAGCTCAAAGGTAAGTCTTGTACCTTTGGTGGGGACAGCCCTCACAGGCCAGGGTTCGAATCCTGCCAATGCTGTAGAAGTATACCAAGGTGGGAAATTTTCAAACAGTAAATTTTTTTTTTTTTTTTTTTGCTAAGTTTTTTTTTGGCAGGTTTGTCCAAACATTTCAAATGTTTTCCCTCATGACCTTCTACCAACCGCCCTATTTCTCAAGTAGGTGCAATAGGGACAAGGCCTTATCTTCCTTTATCAATGTCTTCATTCTTTGTCCTTAAAGTTTGGTTAATTGCAGAGTGCAATTGTGGTATTGGGGGTTATAACTGAGCACAAGAATGCAAGGAAGGTGCTACACTTATTGTAAAATAGGTTGGATGATGGTGATTTTTCATTTTGGTGTGAGCCACTCGCTCAAATCAGGGGTTTGGTGCCAGTGAACTTGGATAGAAATAAAGGTCAAGTATGAACTCTGGCTAATGAAATGATGGGTTGAGTTTGAGGCAAGCTAGAGTCCATTTATTAGGTGCAATAAGAAGCTAGAAAGATTGTTTCCTTTAAGAGACAGACAAGGGCAGAGTTAAGCCTTTGCTCTAGTAGGTCTGCATCATGCCTGCTGCAGGATGTGAAGGAATGGACCTCCACAGCAGTGCGCTGTGCAAGACTGGGCTGCGCTGGGCTGGGCTGGGCCTGCCCTGGCACTGTGGATTTAATCACCCACCTCCTTCCTTTGAGGAACGCTCACGAACGCCCACGAACGCCCTTGTTCTGTTTACAGGCTGACAGCAGGCAATTTAGGACCCTGCTAAATGAGGGTGATGTCCCCATGTGCTTCCTGTGAGTGGCAAAATCCTTCGTCTAAGGCAGGTGGGCTTTTTAAAAATTTGGTTGAAGACCATATGTTGAAGGCGGTATCACGGCACAAGCCGCCGACCGTCTCAGAAGAAAGTATGCATGGGAGGACATTATTTGCATAGGACAGCCCTCTTCTCAGACCCATTCTTATGCTGCAGTTGCCATGAAGTGTTACTAGAGGGCAGCAGTATGAACAAAAGAGCACACTGAGGCTTTTCTTCTGCTTGCTGACATGATTCTTGTTCATGGTGGTCTTGCAGGGCCTAAGGAGTGAAGGACTGCGATGACTGAGGGGATGAGGAATGGCTGGCCTGTATTTGTGGTGAGGGGGGAATATTTGGAAGGTAAACAGCAAGATGAAAGCGTCAAAGTATATATGTTTGCTGAGTGATTGAGTCTGTGTGTCACTTGTCTCTTTGAAGGGACATGTGAGAAAGGAACAGCAGCACCATAGACTTCAAATGGGAGAGCAAGCAAGGATGAATATTTTCCTCAAATCCAAATACATACAGCACCTCAAAGATGACAAGTGCGATATGATGTTCTGCAATTGTAAGGATTTGCCATGTGTGGTGCATAAATATGCATGGTTAGAGAGGTTTTTCCCAGAATGTGAGTATCGTTAGGCTGGCAAATGTCAGGCACTACTTTGGGGGTATGAGGCCAAGAAAAAAATTGGGATGTTTGATACAGTCATCTGTAGGATCGAAAGACACTGGGGAATCGTTACAGAGGGAGCCAGGCTGCACAAAATGTGGTAACAGTTGGACAGAAATCTTTAGCAGGGACTTTTGACTACCCCCAATGTGGGACCAGGACCACAGCACCTCTGTGCCTCTAAAACGTATTTTGACCTCTGGACACCACCATCTCAATACCCCTCAAATGTTCCTTCCTGGTACCCCAGCTTTGGTAGTGCATCAACTAGGTATCAATCATTTGAGTGACCACAAACACCCTTCCTATGTGCCTTCTATTTACATTCAGTCAGTAACCCAGCTGCTTCGTTCGCTGTTCAATCTCAAGCGACAGTTGGATGCACATTGCAGGGGTATACAGGCATTTACCGTAATGTACAGCCCCTCTCAGTACACCCAGACTACACTTCGTAAAATCATAAATACATGTTTTGCCCAACAGTAAGGCCAGGCCTTTCCTCTGTAGTTCATAGCCAATGTAAGGAGGAAAAAATAAACTGAAGAGCATGCCAAAATTCTCTACAGACACTGCCAATCCTCACACTTCTGCCTATTTGCATGCCGAGGTTATTCACGATGACCCACCAAACCAATTGCCAACAGTAGCCTCTCCCTGCCTCATTCGTATGCTCCGATGCCACCTTTATTTAGCAATTGTTAGTGCTCTAGGATTTCGTAGCGCGATTCGCTATAGCCTCTGTTTTCAACAGAAATGTCCTAAAGGTACCTATACCAATCTGCAGGGTGGGGAGGAGGGGGGCTGCTGCTGCTGGCAGTAAAATGTTGGGGCACCCCACCTGCAAAAATACAGCCACCTGCTCCTTGTTGTACATTTCAATACAATAACTGCAGCAGAATCGTATGGTCACCCCTGTTGGTAAAAGAAACTGTCAAACAGCCTTTTGCCGCCCCCCCTCCCCCGTTGCCCCTAACCAGTTGGGGTACACCCCATGAGGGAGGATCAGAGCAATAAAAACTAATGGTAGCCCCCCAAAAAGTACCTAGAAGCCATGCCGTTCTGTGCACCTCATCGCCCTTCACGTTGCGCCCAAGCACCTTTTAATACTGCTCCCCCAAATTTTGACTGCCCCCTCCCAACAGAAATCAGAGAGTATAGGGGATGCATTAAAAAAGTTTTTGCAGTTCCCCACCATAAGTCAGGATCCCTTCATAGTCCCTCAGTACCTACGCCTATTCCTCTGCTGTCTGACCCCACCCAATCTCACTAAGCTCCTCCCAAACCCCTCCTCTGCTGTCTGACCCCACCCAATCTGCCCAGGCTCCTCCCCCTTCCTCTCTGACCCCACCCAATTTGACTAGGCTCCTCCCAAACCCCTCCTCTGCTGTCTGACCCCACCCTTTCTGTCCAGGCTCCTCCTATACTCCTCCTCTCTGACCCCACCCAATCTGCCCAGGCTCCTCCCCCTTCCTCTCTGACCCCACCCAATCTGCTCAAGCTCCTCCCCCTTCCTCTCTAACCCCACCCAATCTGCCCAGGCTCCTCCCCCTTCCTCTCTGAGCCCACCCAATCTGCCCAGGCTCCTCCCAAACCCCTCCTCTGCTGTCTGACCCCACCCAATCTGCCCAGGCTCCTCCCCCTTCCTCTCTGAGCCCACCCAATCTGACTAGGCTCCTCCCAAACCCCTCCTATGCTGTCTGACCCCACCCAATCTGCCCAGGCTCCTCCCCCTTCCTCTCTGACCCCACCCTTTCTGTCCAGGCTCCTCCCAAACCCCTCCTCTGCTGTCTGACCCCACCCTTTCTGTCCTGGCTCCACCTATACTCCTCCTCTCTGACCCCACCCAATCTGCTCAAGCTCCTCCCCCTTCCTCTCTAACCCCACCCAATCTGACTAGGCTCCTCCCAAACCCCTCCTCTGCTGTCTGACCCCACCCAATCTGCCCAGGCTCCTCCCCCTTCCTCTCTGACCCCACCCAATTTGACTAGGCTCCTCCCAAACCCCTCCTCTGCTGTCTGACCCCACCCAATCTGCCCAGGCTCCTCCCCCTTCCTCTCTGAGCCCACCCAATCTGCCCAGGCTCCTCCCCCTTCCTCTCTGACCCCACCCAATCTGACTAGGCTCCTCCCAAACCCCTCCTCTGCTGTCTGACCCCACCCTTTCTGTCCAGGCTCCACCTATACTCCTCCTCTCTGACCCCACCCAATCTGCCCGGGCTCCTCCCCTTCCTCTCTGACCCCACCCAATCTGACTAGGCTCCTCCCAAACCCCTCCTCTGCTGTCTGACCCCACCCTTTCTGTCCTGGCTCCACCTATACTCCTCCTCTCTGACCCCACCCAATCTGCTCAAGCTCCTCCCCCTTCCTCTCTAACCCCACCCAATCTGACTAGGCTCCTCCCAAACCCCTCCTCTGCTGTCTGACCCCACCCTTTCTGTCCAGGCTCCACCTATACTCCTCCTCTCTGACCCCACCCAATCTGACTAGGCTCCTCCCAAACCCCTCCTCTGCTGTCTGACCCCACCCAATCTGCCTAGGCTCCTCCCCCTTCCTCTCTGAGCCCACCCAATCTGCCCAGGCTCCTCCCCCTTCCTCTCTGACCCCACCCAATTTGACTAGGCTCCTCCCAAACCCCTCCTCTGCTGTCTGACCCCACCCAATCTGCCCAGGCTCCTCCCCCTTCCTCTCTGAGCCCACCCAATCTGACTAGGCTCCTCCCAAACCCCTCCTCTGCTGTTTGACCCCACCCTTTCTGTCCAGGCTCCACCTATACTCCTCCTCTCTGACCCCACCCAATCTGCTCAGGCTCCTCCCCCTTCCTCTCTAACCCCACCCAATCTGACTAGGCTCCTCCCAAACCCCTCCTCTGCTGTCAGACCCCAACCAATCTGCCCAGGCTCCTCCCCCTTCCTCTCTGACCCCACCCAATCTGCCCAGGCTCCTCCCCCTTCCTCTCTGAGCCCATCCAATCTGACTAGGCTCCTCCCAAACCCCTCCTCTGCTGTCTGACCCCACCCAATCTCACTAAGCTCCTCCCAAACCCCTCCTCTGCTGTCTGACCCCACCCAATCTGCCCAGGCTCCTCCCCCTTCCTCTCTGACCCCACCCTTTCTGTCCAGGCTCCTCCCAAACCCCTCCTCTGCTGTCTGACCCCACCCTTTCTGTCCTGGCTCCACCTATACTCCTCCTCTCTGACCCCACCCAATCTGCTCAGGCTCCTCCCCCTTCCTCTCTAACCCCACCCAATCTGACTAGGCTCCTCCCAAACCCCTCCTCTGCTGTCAGACCCCAACCAATCTGCCCAGGCTCCTCCCCCTTCCTCTCTGAGCCCATCCAATCTGACTAGGCTCCTCCCAAACCCCTCCTCTGCTGTCTGACCCCACCCAATCTCACTAAGCTCCTCCCAAACCCCTCCTCTGCTGTCTGACCCCACCCAATCTGCCCAGGCTCCTCCCCCTTCCTCTCTGACCCCACCCAATTTGACTAGGCTCCTCCCAAACCCCTCCTCTGCTGTCTGACCCCACCCAATCTGCCCAGGCTCCTCCCCCTTCCTCTCTGACCCCACCCAATCTGACTAGGCTCCTCCCAAACCCCTCCTCTGCTGTCTGACCCCACCCTTTCTGTCCAGGCTCCACCTATACTCCTCCTCTCTGACCCCACCCAATCTGCCCGGGCTCCTCCCCTTCCTCTCTGACCCCACCCAATCTGACTAGGCTCCTCCCAAACCCCTCCTCTGCTGTCTGACCCCACCCTTTCTGTCCTGGCTCCACCTATACTCCTCCTCTCTGACCCCACCCAATCTGCTCAAGCTCCTCCCCCTTCCTCTCTAACCCCACCCAATCTGACTAGGCTCCTCCCAAACCCCTCCTCTGCTGTCTGACCCCACCCTTTCTGTCCAGGCTCCACCTATACTCCTCCTCTCTGACCCCACCCAATCTGACTAGGCTCCTCCCAAACCCCTCCTCTGCTGTCTGACCCCACCCAATCTGCCCAGGCTCCTCCCCCTTCCTCTCTGAGCCCACCCAATCTGCCCAGGCTCCTCCCCCTTCCTCTCTGACCCCACCCAATTTGACTAGGCTCCTCCCAAACCCCTCCTCTGCTGTCTGACCCCACCCAATCTCACTAAGCTCCTCCCAAACCCCTCCTCTGCTGTCTGACCCCACCCAATCTGCCCAGGCTCCTCCCCCTTCCTCTCTGACCCCACCCAATCTGACTAGGCTCCTCCCAAACCCCTCCTCTGCTGTCTGACCCCACCCAATCTGCCCAGGCTCCTCCCCTTCCTCTCTGACCCCACCCAATCTCACTAAGCTCCTCCCAAACCCCTCCTTTGCTGTCTGACCCCACCCAATCTGCCCAAGCTCCTCCCCCTTCCTCGCTGACCCCCCCCCAATGTGACTAGGCTCCTCCTGAACCCCTCCTCTGCTGTCTGACCCCACCCTTTCTGTCCAGGCTCCACCTATACTCCTCCTCTCTGACCCCACCCAATCTGCTCAGGCTCCTCCCCCTTCCTCTCTAACCCCAACCAATCTGCCCAGGCTCCTCCCCCTTCCTCTCTGACCCCACCCAATCTGCCCAGGCTCCTCCCCCTTCCAATCTGACTAGGCTCCTCCCAAACCCCTCCTCTGCTGTCTGACCCCACCCAATCTCACTAAGCTCCTCCCAAACCCCTCCTCTGCTGTCTGACCCCACCCAATCTGCCCAGGCTCCTCCCCCTTCCTCTCTGACCCCACCCTTTCTGTCCAGGCTCCTCCCAAACCCCTCCTCTGCTGTCTGACCCCACCCTTTCTGTCCTGGCTCCACCTATACTCCTCCTCTCTGACCCCACCCAATCTGCTCAGGCTCCTCCCCCTTCCTCTCTAACCCCACCCAATCTGACTAGACTCCTCCCAAACCCCTCCTCTGCTGTCAGACCCCAACCAATCTGCCCAGGCTCCTCCCCCTTCCTCTCTGACCCCACCCAATCTGCCCAGGCTCCTCCCCCTTCCTCTCTGAGCCCATCCAATCTGACTAGGCTCCTCCCAAACCCCTCCTCTGCTGTCTGACCCCACCCAATCTCACTAAGCTCCTCCCAAACCCCTCCTCTGCTGTCTGACCCCACCCAATGTGCCCAGGCTCCTCCCCTTTCCTCTCTGACCCCACCCAATGTGCCCAGGCTCCTCCCCCTTCCTCGCTGATCCCCCCCCCCAATGTGACTAGGCTCCTCCTGAACCCCGCCTCTCTGACCACCCCCAATCTGACTACACACAACACCTGTTCCCTTTCTTTCACCTGTCTCTCTTCAGGCCACACCTATTTTACTTACCAACCAATCTGCAATCCCTCATTCGCTAGGCATGATTCCACTCTTACACAACACACAGACACATTTTACTTACCAATTGGCCATTTAGGCCCACCTCCAACTTACCTCTGCTCTGCCACCATCAGTCACCTGGTGCCGAACCCGGGATTTGAACCCTGGTTGCCTGGATCGAAGGCAGGAACTTACCCACTGGACCACACTGGTTTCCATGTAAATAGCCTATCAAATTGTCCTTATGTCATGGTCATCCTTTTTATGTGCAATGGAAGCTGCAGGGAAGGACACCAAGGCCTGTATGTTGCTTATGGTTACTACTGCAATCCTCAAGACCACCAAGGAGCTATAGCTCAAAGGTAAGTCTTGTACCTTTGGTGGGGACAGCCCTCACAGGCCAGGGTTCGAATCCTGCCAATGCTGTAGAAGTATACCAAGGTGGGAAATTTTCAAACAGTAAATTTTTTTTTTTTTTTTTTTGCTAAGTTTTTTTTTGGCAGGTTTGTCCAAACATTTCAAATGTTTTCCCTCATGACCTTCTACCAACCGCCCTATTTCTCAAGTAGGTGCAATAGGGACAAGGCCTTATCTTCCTTTATCAATGTCTTCATTCTTTGTCCTTTAAGTTTGGTTAATTGCAGAGTGCAATTGTGGTATTGGGGGTTATAACTGAGCACAAGAATGCAAGGAAGGTGCTACACTTATTGTAAAATAGGTTGGATGATGGTGATTTTTCATTTTGGTGTGAGCCACTCGCTCAAATCAGGGGTTTGGTGCCAGTGAACTTGGATAGAAATAAAGGTCAAGTATGAACTCTGGCTAATGAAATGATGGGTTGAGTTTGAGGCAAGCTAGAGTCCATTTATTAGGTGCAATAAGAAGCTAGAAAGATTGTTTCCTTTAAGAGACAGACAAGGGCAGAGTCAAGCCTTTGCTCTAGTAGGTCTGCATCATGCCTGCTGCAGGATGTGAAGGAATGGACCTCCACAGCAGTGCGCTGTGCAAGACTGGGCTGCGCTGGGCTGGGCTGGGCCTGCCCTGGCACTGTGGATTTAATCACCCACCTCCTTCCTTTGAGGAACGCTCACGAACGCCCACGAACGCCCTTGTTCTGTTTACAGGCTGACAGCAGGCAATTTAGGACCCTGCTAAATGAGGGTGATGTCCCCATGTGCTTCCTGTGAGTGGCAAAATCCTTCGTCTAAGGCAGGTGGGCTTTTTAAAAATTTGGTTGAAGACCATATGTTGAAGGCGGTATCACGGCACAAGCCGCCGACCGTCTCAGAAGAAAGTATGCATGGGAGGACATTATTTGCATAGGACAGCCCTCTTCTCAGACCCATTCTTATGCTGCAGTTGCCATGAAGTGTTACTAGAGGGCAGCAGTATGAACAAAAGAGCACACTGAGGCTTTTCTTCTGCTTGCTGACATGATTCTTGTTCATGGTGGTCTTGCAGGGCCTAAGGAGTGAAGGACTGCGATGACTGAGGGGATGAGGAATGCCTGGCCTGTATTTGTGGTGAAGGGGGAATATTTGGAAGGTAAACAGCAAGATGAAAGCGTCAAAGTATATATGTTTGCTGAGTGATTGAGTCTGTGTGTCACTTGTCTCTTTGAAGGGACATGTGAGAAAGGAACAGCAGCACCATAGACTTCAAATGGGAGAGCAAGCAAGGATGAATATTTTCCTCAAATCCAAATACATACAGCACCTCAAAGATGACAAGTGCGATATGATGTTCTGCAATTGTAAGGATTTGCCATGTGTGGTGCATAAATATGCATGGTTAGAGAGGTTTTTCCCAGAATGTGAGTATCGTTAGGCTGGCAAATGTCAGGCACTACTTTGGGGGTATGAGGCCAAGAAAAAAATTGGGATGTTTGATACAGTCATCTGTAGGATCGAAAGACACTGGGGAATCGTTACAGAGGGAGCCAGGCTGCACAAAATGTGGTAACAGTTGGACAGAAATCTTTAGCAGGGACTTTTGACTACCCCCAATGTGGGACCAGGACCACAGCACCTCTGTGCCTCTAAAACGTATTTTGACCTCTGGACACCACCATCTCAATACCCCTCAAATGTTCCTTCCTGGTACCCCAGCTTTGGTAGTGCATCAACTAGGTATCAATCATTTGAGTGACCACAAACACCCTTCCTATGTGCCTTCTATTTACATTCAGTCAGTAACCCAGCTGCTTCGTTCGCTGTTCAATCTCAAGCGACAGTTGGATGCACATTGCAGGGGTATACAGGCATTTACCGTAATGTACAGCCCCTCTCAGTACACCCAGACTACACTTCGTAAAATCATAAATACATGTTTTGCCCAACAGTAAGGCCAGGCCTTTCCTCTGTAGTTCATAGCCAATGTAAGGAGGAAAAAATAAACTGAAGAGCATGCCAAAATTCTCTACAGACACTACCAATCCTCACACTTCTGCCTATTTGCATGCCGAGGTTATTCACGATGACCCACCAAACCAATTGCCAACAGTAGCCTCTCCCTGCCTCATTCGTATGCTCCGATGCCACCTTTATTTAGCAATTGTTAGTGCTCTAGGATTTCGTAGCGCGATTCGCTATAGCCTCTGTTTTCAACAGAAATGTCCTAAAGGTACCTATACCAATCTGCAGGGTGGGGAGGAGGGGGGCTGCTGCTGCTGGCAGTAAAATGTTGGGGCACCCCACCTGCAAAAATACAGCCACCTGCTCCTTGTTGTACATTTCAATACAATAACTGCAGCAGAATCGTATGGTCACCCCTGTTGGTAAAAGAAACTGTCAAACAGCCTTTTGCCGCCCCCCCCTCCCCCGTTGCCCCTAACCAGTTGGGGTACACCCCATGAGGGAGGATCAGAGCAATAAAAACTAATGGTAGCCCCCCAAAAAGTACCTAGAAGCCATGCCGTTCTGTGCACCTCATCGCCCTTCACGTTGCGCCCAAGCACCTTTTAATACTGCTCCCCCAAATTTTGACTGCCCCCTCCCAACAGAAATCAGAGAGTATAGGGGATGCATTAAAAAAGTTTTTGCAGTTCCCCACCATAAGTCAGGATCCCTTCATAGTCCCTCAGTACCTACGCCTATTCCTCTGCTGTCTGACCCCACCCAATCTCACTAAGCTCCTCCCAAACCCCTCCTCTGCTGTCTGACCCCACCCAATCTGCCCAGGCTCCTCCCCCTTCCTCTCTGACCCCACCCAATTTGACTAGGCTCCTCCCAAACCCCTCCTCTGCTGTCTGACCCCACCCTTTCTGTCCAGGCTCCTCCTATACTCCTCCTCTCTGACCCCACCCAATCTGCTCAAGCTCCTCCCCCTTCCTCTCTAACCCCACCCAATCTGCCCAGGCTCCTCCCCCTTCCTCTCTGAGCCCACCCAATCTGCCCAGGCTCCTCCCAAACCCCTCCTCTGCTGTCTGACCCCACCCAATCTGCCCAGGCTCCTCCCCCTTCCTCTCTGAGCCCACCCAATCTGACTAGGCTCCTCCCAAACCCCTCCTATGCTGTCTGACCCCACCCAATCTCACTAAGCTCCTCCCAAACCCCTCCTCTGCTGTCTGACCCCACCCAATCTGCCCAGGCTCCTCCCCCTTCCTCTCTGACCCCACCCTTTCTGTCCAGGCTCCTCCCAAACCCCTCCTCTGCTGTCTGACCCCACCCTTTCTGTCCTGGCTCCACCTATACTCCTCCTCTCTGACCCCACCCAATCTGCTCAAGCTCCTCCCCCTTCCTCTCTAACCCCACCCAATCTGACTAGGCTCCTCCCAAACCCCTCCTCTGCTGTCTGACCCCACCCAATCTGCCCAGGCTCCTCCCCCTTCCTCTCTGACCCCACCCAATTTGACTAGGCTCCTCCCAAACCCCTCCTCTGCTGTCTGACCCCACCCAATCTGCCCAGGCTCCTCCCCCTTCCTCTCTGAGCCCACCCAATCTGCCCAGGCTCCTCCCCCTTCCTCTCTGACCCCACCCAATCTGACTAGGCTCCTCCCAAACCCCTCCTCTGCTGTCTGACCCCACCCTTTCTGTCCAGGCTCCACCTATACTCCTCCTCTCTGACCCCACCCAATCTGCCCGGGCTCCTCCCCTTCCTCTCTGACCCCACCCAATCTGACTAGGCTCCTCCCAAACCCCTCCTCTGCTGTCTGACCCCACCCTTTCTGTCCTGGCTCCACCTATACTCCTCCTCTCTGACCCCACCCAATCTGCTCAAGCTCCTCCCCCTTCCTCTCTAACCCCACCCAATCTGACTAGGCTCCTCCCAAACCCCTCCTCTGCTGTCTGACCCCACCCTTTCTGTCCAGGCTCCACCTATACTCCTCCTCTCTGACCCCACCCAATCTGACTAGGCTCCTCCCAAACCCCTCCTCTGCTGTCTGACCCCACCCAATCTGCCCAGGCTCCTCCCCCTTCCTCTCTGAGCCCACCCAATCTGCCCAGGCTCCTCCCCCTTCCTCTCTGACCCCACCCAATCTGACTAGGCTCCTCCCAAACCCCTCCTCTGCTGTCTGACCCCACCCAATCTGCCCAGGCTCCTCCCCTTCCTCTCTGACCCCACCCAATCTCACTAAGCTCCTCCCAAACCCCTCCTTTGCTGTCTGACCCCACCCAATCTGCCCAAGCTCCTCCCCCTTCCTCGCTGACCCCCCCCATGTGACTAGGCTCCTCCTGAACCCCTCCTCTGCTGTCTGACCCCACCCTTTCTGTCCAGGCTCCACCTATACTCCTCCTCTCTGACCCCACCCAATCTGCTCAGGCTCCTCCCCCTTCCTCTCTAACCCCACCCAATCTGACTAGGCTCCTCCCAAACCCCTCCTCTGCTGTCAGACCCCAACCAATCTGCCCAGGCTCCTCCCCCTTCCTCTCTGACCCCACCCAATCTGCCCAGGCTCCTCCCCCTTCCTCTCTGAGCCCATCCAATCTGACTAGGCTCCTCCCAAACCCCTCCTCTGCTGTCTGACCCCACCCAATCTCACTAAGCTCCTCCCAAACCCCTCCTCTGCTGTCTGACCCCACCCAATCTGCCCAGGCTCCTCCCCCTTCCTCTCTGACCCCACCCTTTCTGTCCAGGCTCCTCCCAAACCCCTCCTCTGCTGTCTGACCCCACCCTTTCTGTCCTGGCTCCACCTATACTCCTCCTCTCTGACCCCACCCAATCTGCTCAGGCTCCTCCCCCTTCCTCTCTAACCCCACCCAATCTGACTAGGCTCCTCCCAAACCCCTTCTCTGCTGTCAGACCCCAACCAATCTGCCCAGGCTCCTCCCCCTTCCTCTCTGAGCCCATCCAATCTGACTAGGCTCCTCCCAAACCCCTCCTCTGCTGTCTGACCCCACCCAATCTCACTAAGCTCCTCCCAAACCCCTCCTCTGCTGTCTGACCCCACCCAATCTGCCCAGGCTCCTCCCCCTTCCTCTCTGAGCCCACCCAATCTGACTAGGCTCCTCCCAAACCCCTCCTATGCTGTCTGACCCCACCCAATCTCACTAAGCTCCTCCCAAACCCCTCCTCTGCTGTCTGACCCCACCCAATCTGCCCAGGCTCCTCCCCCTTCCTCTCTGACCCCACCCTTTCTGTCCAGGCTCCTCCCAAACCCCTCCTCTGCTGTCTGACCCCACCCTTTCTGTCCTGGCTCCACCTATACTCCTCCTCTCTGACCCCACCCAATCTGCTCAAGCTCCTCCCCCTTCCTCTCTAACCCCACCCAATCTGACTAGGCTCCTCCCAAACCCCTCCTCTGCTGTCTGACCCCACCCAATCTGCCCAGGCTCCTCCCCCTTCCTCTCTGACCCCACCCAATTTGACTAGGCTCCTCCCAAACCCCTCCTCTGCTGTCTGACCCCACCCAATCTGCCCAGGCTCCTCCCCCTTCCTCTCTGACCCCACCCAATCTGACTAGGCTCCTCCCAAACCCCTCCTCTGCTGTCTGACCCCACCCTTTCTGTCCAGGCTCCACCTATACTCCTCCTCTCTGACCCCACCCAATCTGCCCGGGCTCCTCCCCTTCCTCTCTGACCCCACCCAATCTGACTAGGCTCCTCCCAAACCCCTCCTCTGCTGTCTGACCCCACCCTTTCTGTCCTGGCTCCACCTATACTCCTCCTCTCTGACCCCACCCAATCTGCTCAAGCTCCTCCCCCTTCCTCTCTAACCCCACCCAATCTGACTAGGCTCCTCCCAAACCCCTCCTCTGCTGTCTGACCCCACCCTTTCTGTCCAGGCTCCACCTATACTCCTCCTCTCTGACCCCACCCAATCTGACTAGGCTCCTCCCAAACCCCTCCTCTGCTGTCTGAGCCCACCCAATCTGCCCAGGCTCCTCCCCCTTCCTCTCTGACCCCACCCAATTTTACTAGGCTCCTCCCAAACCCCTCCTCTGCTGTCTGACCCCACCCAATCTCACTAAGCTCCTCCCAAACCCCTCCTCTGCTGTCTGACCCCACCCAATCTGCCCAGGCTCCTCCCCCTTCCTCTCTGACCCCACCCAATCTGACTAGGCTCCTCCCAAACCCCTCCCCTTCCTCTCTGACCCCACCCTTTCTGTCCAGGCTCCACCTATACTCCTCCTCTCTGACCCCACCCAATCTGACTAGGCTCCTCCCAAACCCCTCCTCTGCTGTCTGACCCCACCCAATCTCACTAAGCTCCTCCCAAACCCCTCCTCTGCTGTCTGACCCCACCCAATCTGCCCAGGCTCCTCCCCTTCCTCTCTGACCCCACCCAATCTCACTAAGCTCCTCCCAAACCCCTCCTTTGCTGTCTGACCCCACCCAATCTGCCCAAGCTCCTCCCCCTTCCTCTCTGACCCCACCCAATCTGCCCAGGCTCCTCCCCCTTCCTCTCTGAGCCCATCCAATCTGACTAGGCTCCTCCCAAACCCCTCCTCTGCTGTCTGACCCCACCCAATCTCACTAAGCTCCTCCCAAACCCCTCCTCTGCTGTCTGACCCCACCCAATCTGCCCAGGCTCCTCCCCCTTCCTCTCTGACCCCACCCTTTCTGTCCAGGCTCCTCCCAAACCCCTCCTCTGCTGTCTGACCCCACCCTTTCTGTCCTGGCTCCACCTATACTCCTCCTCTCTGACCCCACCCAATCTGCTCAGGCTCCTCCCCCTTCCTCTCTAACCCCACCCAATCTGACTAGACTCCTCCCAAACCCCTCCTCTGCTGTCAGACCCCAACCAATCTGCCCAGGCTCCTCCCCCTTCCTCTCTGACCCCACCCAATCTGCCCAGGCTCCTCCCCCTTCCTCTCTGAGCCCATCCAATCTGACTAGGCTCCTCCCAAACCCCTCCTCTGCTGTCTGACCCCACCCAATCTCACTAAGCTCCTCCCAAACCCCTCCTCTGCTGTCTGACCCCACCCAATGTGCCCAGGCTCCTCCCCTTTCCTCTCTGACCCCACCCAATGTGCCCAGGCTCCTCCCCCTTCCTCGCTGATCCCCCCCCCCCCAATGTGACTAGGCTCCTCCTGAACCCCGCCTCTCTGACCACCCCCAATCTGACTACACACAACACCTGTTCCCTTTCTTTCACCTGTCTCTCTTCAGGCCACACCTATTTTACTTACCAACCAATCTGCAATCCCTCATTCGCTAGGCATGATTCCACTCTTACACAACACACAGACACATTTTACTTACCAATTGGCCATTTAGGCCCACCTCCAACTTACCTCTGCTCTGCCACCATCAGTCACCTGGTGCCGAACCCGGGATTTGAACCCTGGTTGCCTGGATCGAAGGCAGGAACTTACCCACTGGACCAAACTGGTTTCCATGTAAATAGCCTATCAAATTGTCCTTATGTCATGGTCATCCTTTTTATGTGCAATGGAAGCTGCAGGGAAGGACACCAAGGCCTGTATGTTGCTTATGGTTACTACTGCAATCCTCAAGACCACCAAGGAGCTATAGCTCAAAGGTAAGTCTTGTACCTTTGGTGGGGACAGCCCTCACAGGCCAGGGTTCGAATCCTGCCAATGCTGTAGAAGTATACCAAGGTGGGAAATTTTCAAACAGTAAATTTTTTTTTTTTTGCTAAGTTTTTTTTTGGCAGGTTTGTCCAAACATTTCAAATGTTTTCCCTCATGACCTTCTACCAACCGCCCTATTTCTCAAGTAGGTGCAATAGGGACAAGGCCTTATCTTCCTTTATCAATGTCTTCATTCTTTGTCCTTTAAGTTTGGTTAATTGCAGAGTGCAATTGTGGTATTGGGGGTTATAACTGAGCACAAGAATGCAAGGAAGGTGCTACACTTATTGTAAAATAGGTTGGATGATGGTGATTTTTCATTTTGGTGTGAGCCACTCGCTCAAATCAGGGGTTTGGTGCCAGTGAACTTGGATAGAAATAAAGGTCAAGTATGAACTCTGGCTAATGAAATGATGGGTTGAGTTTGAGGCAAGCTAGAGTCCATTTATTAGGTGCAATAAGAAGCTAGAAAGATTGTTTCCTTTAAGAGACAGACAAGGGCAGAGTCAAGCCTTTGCTCTAGTAGGTCTGCATCATGCCTGCTGCAGGATGTGAAGGAATGGACCTCCACAGCAGTGCGCTGTGCAAGACTGGGCTGCGCTGGGCTGGGCTGGGCCTGCCCTGGCACTGTGGATTTAATCACCCACCTCCTTCCTTTGAGGAACGCTCACGAACGCCCACGAACGCCCTTGTTCTGTTTACAGGCTGACAGCAGGCAATTTAGGACCCTGCTAAATGAGGGTGATGTCCCCATGTGCTTCCTGTGAGTGGCAAAATCCTTCGTCTAAGGCAGGTGGGCTTTTTAAAAATTTGGTTGAAGACCATATGTTGAAGGCGGTATCACGGCACAAGCCGCCGACCGTCTCAGAAGAAAGTATGCATGGGAGGACATTATTTGCATAGGACAGCCCTCTTCTCAGACCCATTCTTATGCTGCAGTTGCCATGAAGTGTTACTAGAGGGCAGCAGTATGAACAAAAGAGCACACTGAGGCTTTTCTTCTGCTTGCTGACATGATTCTTGTTCATGGTGGTCTTGCAGGGCCTAAGGAGTGAAGGACTGCGATGACTGAGGGGATGAGGAATGCCTGGCCTGTATTTGTGGTGAAGGGGGAATATTTGGAAGGTAAACAGCAAGATGAAAGCGTCAAAGTATATATGTTTGCTGAGTGATTGAGTCTGTGTGTCACTTGTCTCTTTGAAGGGACATGTGAGAAAGGAACAGCAGCACCATAGACTTCAAATGGGAGAGCAAGCAAGGATGAATATTTTCCTCAAATCCAAATACATACAGCACCTCAAAGATGACAAGTGCGATATGATGTTCTGCAATTGTAAGGATTTGCCATGTGTGGTGCATAAATATGCATGGTTAGAGAGGTTTTTCCCAGAATGTGAGTATCGTTAGGCTGGCAAATGTCAGGCACTACTTTGGGGGTATGAGGCCAAGAAAAAAATTGGGATGTTTGATACAGTCATCTGTAGGATCGAAAGACACTGGGGAATCGTTACAGAGGGAGCCAGGCTGCACAAAATGTGGTAACAGTTGGACAGAAATCTTTAGCAGGGACTTTTGACTACCCCCAATGTGGGACCAGGACCACAGCACCTCTGTGCCTCTAAAACGTATTTTGACCTCTGGACACCACCATCTCAATACCCCTCAAATGTTCCTTCCTGGTACCCCAGCTTTGGTAGTGCATCAACTAGGTATCAATCATTTGAGTGACCACAAACACCCTTCCTATGTGCCTTCTATTTACATTCAGTCAGTAACCCAGCTGCTTCGTTCGCTGTTCAATCTCAAGCGACAGTTGGATGCACATTGCAGGGGTATACAGGCATTTACCGTAATGTACAGCCCCTCTCAGTACACCCAGACTACACTTCGTAAAATCATAAATACATGTTTTGCCCAACAGTAAGGCCAGGCCTTTCCTCTGTAGTTCATAGCCAATGTAAGGAGGAAAAAATAAACTGAAGAGCATGCCAAAATTCTCTACAGACACTGCCAATCCTCACACTTCTGCCTATTTGCATGCCGAGGTTATTCACGATGACCCACCAAACCAATTGCCAACAGTAGCCTCTCCCTGCCTCATTCGTATGCTCCGATGCCACCTTTATTTAGCAATTGTTAGTGCTCTAGGATTTCGTAGCGCGATTCGCTATAGCCTCTGTTTTCAACAGAAATGTCCTAAAGGTACCTATACCAATCTGCAGGGTGGGGAGGAGGGGGGCTGCTGCTGCTGGCAGTAAAATGTTGGGGCACCCCACCTGCAAAAATACAGCCACCTGCTCCTTGTTGTACATTTCAATACAATAACTGCAGCAGAATCGTATGGTCACCCCTGTTGGTAAAAGAAACTGTCAAACAGCCTTTTGCCGCCCCCCCTCCCCCGTTGCCCCTAACCAGTTGGGGTACACCCCATGAGGGAGGATCAGAGCAATAAAAACTAATGGTAGCCCCCCAAAAAGTACCTAGAAGCCATGCCGTTCTGTGCACCTCATCGCCCTTCACGTTGCGCCCAAGCACCTTTTAATACTGCTCCCCCAAATTTTGACTGCCCCCTCCCAACAGAAATCAGAGAGTATAGGGGATGCATTAAAAAAGTTTTTGCAGTTCCCCACCATAAGTCAGGATCCCTTCATAGTCCCTCAGTACCTACGCCTATTCCTCTGCTGTCTGACCCCACCCAATCTCACTAAGCTCCTCCCAAACCCCTCCTCTGCTGTCTGACCCCACCCAATCTGCCCAGGCTCCTCCCCCTTCCTCTCTGACCCCACCCAATTTGACTAGGCTCCTCCCAAACCCCTCCTCTGCTGTCTGACCCCACCCTTTCTGTCCAGGCTCCTCCTATACTCCTCCTCTCTGACCCCACCCAATCTGCCCAGGCTCCTCCCCCTTCCTCTCTGACCCCACCCAATCTGCTCAAGCTCCTCCCCCTTCCTCTCTAACCCCACCCAATCTGCCCAGGCTCCTCCCCCTTCCTCTCTGAGCCCACCCAATCTGCCCAGGCTCCTCCCAAACCCCTCCTCTGCTGTCTGACCCCACCCAATCTGCCCAGGCTCCTCCCCCTTCCTCTCTGAGCCCACCCAATCTGACTAGGCTCCTCCCAAACCCCTCCTATGCTGTCTGACCCCACCCAATCTCACTAAGCTCCTCCCAAACCCCTCCTCTGCTGTCTGACCCCACCCAATCTGCCCAGGCTCCTCCCCCTTCCTCTCTGACCCCACCCTTTCTGTCCAGGCTCCTCCCAAACCCCTCCTCTGCTGTCTGACCCCACCCTTTCTGTCCTGGCTCCACCTATACTCCTCCTCTCTGACCCCACCCAATCTGCTCAAGCTCCTCCCCCTTCCTCTCTAACCCCACCCAATCTGACTAGGCTCCTCCCAAACCCCTCCTCTGCTGTCTGACCCCACCCAATCTGCCCAGGCTCCTCCCCCTTCCTCTCTGACCCCACCCAATTTGACTAGGCTCCTCCCAAACCCCTCCTCTGCTGTCTGACCCCACCCAATCTGCCCAGGCTCCTCCCCCTTCCTCTCTGAGCCCACCCAATCTGCCCAGGCTCCTCCCCCTTCCTCTCTGACCCCACCCAATCTGACTAGGCTCCTCCCAAACCCCTCCTCTGCTGTCTGACCCCACCCTTTCTGTCCAGGCTCCACCTATACTCCTCCTCTCTGACCCCACCCAATCTGCCCGGGCTCCTCCCCTTCCTCTCTGACCCCACCCAATCTGACTAGGCTCCTCCCAAACCCCTCCTCTGCTGTCTGACCCCACCCTTTCTGTCCTGGCTCCACCTATACTCCTCCTCTCTGACCCCACCCAATCTGCTCAAGCTCCTCCCCCTTCCTCTCTAACCCCACCCAATCTGACTAGGCTCCTCCCAAACCCCTCCTCTGCTGTCTGACCCCACCCTTTCTGTCCAGGCTCCACCTATACTCCTCCTCTCTGACCCCACCCAATCTGACTAGGCTCCTCCCAAACCCCTCCTCTGCTGTCTGACCCCACCCAATCTGCCTAGGCTCCTCCCCCTTCCTCTCTGAGCCCACCCAATCTGCCCAGGCTCCTCCCCCTTCCTCTCTGACCCCACCCAATTTGACTAGGCTCCTCCCAAACCCCTCCTCTGCTGTCTGACCCCACCCAATCTGCCCAGGCTCCTCCCCCTTCCTCTCTGAGCCCACCCAATCTGACTAGGCTCCTCCCAAACCCCTCCTCTGCTGTTTGACCCCACCCAATCTCACTAAGCTCCTCCCAAACCCCTCCTCTGCTGTCTGACCCCACCCAATCTGCCCAGGCTCCTCCCCCTTCCTCTCTGACCCCACCCAATCTGACTAGGCTCCTCCCAAACCCCTCCTCTGCTGTCTGACCCCACCCAATCTGCCCAGGCTCCTCCCCTTCCTCTCTGACCCCACCCAATCTAACTAAGCTCCTCCCAAACCCCTCCTTTGCTGTCTGACCCCACCCAATCTGCCCAAGCTCCTCCCCCTTCCTCGCTGACCCCCCCCAATGTGACTAGGCTCCTCCTGAACCCCTCCTCTGCTGTCTGACCCCACCCTTTCTGTCCAGGCTCCACCTATACTCCTCCTCTCTGACCCCACCCAATCTGCTCAGGCTCCTCCCCCTTCCTCTCTAACCCCACCCAATCTGACTAGGCTCCTCCCAAACCCCTCCTCTGCTGTCAGACCCCAACCAATCTGCCCAGGCTCCTCCCCCTTCCTCTCTGACCCCACCCAATCTGCCCAGGCTCCTCCCCCTTCCTCTCTGAGCCCATCCAATCTGACTAGGCTCCTCCCAAACCCCTCCTCTGCTGTCTGACCCCACCCAATCTCACTAAGCTCCTCCCAAACCCCTCCTCTGCTGTCTGACCCCACCCAATCTGCCCAGGCTCCTCCCCCTTCCTCTCTGACCCCACCCTTTCTGTCCAGGCTCCTCCCAAACCCCTCCTCTGCTGTCTGACCCCACCCTTTCTGTCCTGGCTCCACCTATACTCCTCCTCTCTGACCCCACCCAATCTGCTCAGGCTCCTCCCCCTTCCTCTCTAACCCCACCCAATCTGACTAGGCTCCTCCCAAACCCCTCCTCTGCTGTCAGACCCCAACCAATCTGCCCAGGCTCCTCCCCCTTCCTCTCTGAGCCCATCCAATCTGACTAGGCTCCTCCCAAACCCCTCCTCTGCTGTCTGACCCCACCCAATCTCACTAAGCTCCTCCCAAACCCCTCCTCTGCTGTCTGACCCCACCCAATCTGCCCAGGCTCCTCCCCCTTCCTCTCTGACCCCACCCAATTTGACTAGGCTCCTCCCAAACCCCTCCTCTGCTGTCTGACCCCACCCAATCTGCCCAGGCTCCTCCCCCTTCCTCTCTGACCCCACCCAATCTGACTAGGCTCCTCCCAAACCCCTCCTCTGCTGTCTGACCCCACCCTTTCTGTCCAGGCTCCACCTATACTCCTCCTCTCTGACCCCACCCAATCTGCCCGGGCTCCTCCCCTTCCTCTCTGACCCCACCCAATCTGACTAGGCTCCTCCCAAACCCCTCCTCTGCTGTCTGACCCCACCCTTTCTGTCCTGGCTCCACCTATACTCCTCCTCTCTGACCCCACCCAATCTGCTCAAGCTCCTCCCCCTTCCTCTCTAACCCCACCCAATCTGACTAGGCTCCTCCCAAACCCCTCCTCTGCTGTCTGACCCCACCCTTTCTGTCCAGGCTCCACCTATACTCCTCCTCTCTGACCCCACCCAATCTGACTAGGCTCCTCCCAAACCCCTCCTCTGCTGTCTGACCCCACCCAATCTGCCCAGGCTCCTCCCCCTTCCTCTCTGAGCCCACCCAATCTGCCCAGGCTCCTCCCAAACCCCTCCTCTGCTGTCTGACCCCACCCAATCTGCCCAGGCTCCTCCCCCTTCCTCTCTGACCCCACCCAATTTGACTAGGCTCCTCCCAAACCCCTCCTCTGCTGTCTGACCCCACCCAATCTCACTAAGCTCCTCCCAAACCCCTCCTTTGCTGTCTGACCCCACCCAATCTGCCCAAGCTCCTCCCCCTTCCTCGCTGACCCCCCCCCAATGTGACTAGGCTCCTCCTGAACCCCTCCTCTGCTGTCTGACCCCACCCTTTCTGTCCAGGCTCCACCTATACTCCTCCTCTCTGACCCCACCCAATCTGCTCAGGCTCCTCCCCCTTCCTCTCTAACCCCAACCAATCTGCCCAGGCTCCTCCCCCTTCCTCTCTGACCCCACCCAATCTGCCCAGGCTCCTCCCCCTTCCAATCTGACTAGGCTCCTCCCAAACCCCTCCTCTGCTGTCTGACCCCACCCAATCTCACTAAGCTCCTCCCAAACCCCTCCTCTGCTGTCTGACCCCACCCAATCTGCCCAGGCTCCTCCCCCTTCCTCTCTGACCCCACCCTTTCTGTCCAGGCTCCTCCCAAACCCCTCCTCTGCTGTCTGACCCCACCCTTTCTGTCCTGGCTCCACCTATACTCCTCCTCTCTGACCCCACCCAATCTGCTCAGGCTCCTCCCCCTTCCTCTCTAACCCCACCCAATCTGACTAGACTCCTCCCAAACCCCTCCTCTGCTGTCAGACCCCAACCAATCTGCCCAGGCTCCTCCCCCTTCCTCTCTGACCCCACCCAATCTGCCCAGGCTCCTCCCCCTTCCTCTCTGAGCCCATCCAATCTGACTAGGCTCCTCCCAAACCCCTCCTCTGCTGTCTGACCCCACCCAATCTCACTAAGCTCCTCCCAAACCCCTCCTCTGCTGTCTGACCCCACCCAATGTGCCCAGGCTCCTCCCCTTTCCTCTCTGACCCCACCCAATGTGCCCAGGCTCCTCCCCCTTCCTCGCTGATCCCCCCCCCCAATGTGACTAGGCTCCTCCTGAACCCCGCCTCTCTGACCACCCCCAATCTGACTACACACAACACCTGTTCCCTTTCTTTCACCTGTCTCTCTTCAGGCCACACCTATTTTACTTACCAACCAATCTGCAATCCCTCATTCGCTAGGCATGATTCCACTCTTACACAACACACAGACACATTTTACTTACCAATTGGCCATTTAGGCCCACCTCCAACTTACCTCTGCTCTGCCACCATCAGTCACCTGGTGCCGAACCCGGGATTTGAACCCTGGTTGCCTGGATCGAAGGCAGGAACTTACCCACTGGACCACACTGGTTTCCATGTAAATAGCCTATCAAATTGTCCTTATGTCATGGTCATCCTTTTTATGTGCAATGGAAGCTGCAGGGAAGGACACCAAGGCCTGTATGTTGCTTATGGTTACTACTGCAATCCTCAAGACCACCAAGGAGCTATAGCTCAAAGGTAAGTCTTGTACCTTTGGTGGGGACAGCCCTCACAGGCCAGGGTTCGAATCCTGCCAATGCTGTAGAAGTATACCAAGGTGGGAAATTTTCAAACAGTAAATTTTTTTTTTTTTTTTTTTTGCTAAGTTTTTTTTTGGCAGGTTTGTCCAAACATTTCAAATGTTTTCCCTCATGACCTTCTACCAACCGCCCTATTTCTCAAGTAGGTGCAATAGGGACAAGGCCTTATCTTCCTTTATCAATGTCTTCATTCTTTGTCCTTTAAGTTTGGTTAATTGCAGAGTGCAATTGTGGTATTGGGGGTTATAACTGAGCACAAGAATGCAAGGAAGGTGCTACACTTATTGTAAAATAGGTTGGATGATGGTGATTTTTCATTTTGGTGTGAGCCACTCGCTCAAATCAGGGGTTTGGTGCCAGTGAACTTGGATAGAAATAAAGGTCAAGTATGAACTCTGGCTAATGAAATGATGGGTTGAGTTTGAGGCAAGCTAGAGTCCATTTATTAGGTGCAATAAGAAGCTAGAAAGATTGTTTCCTTTAAGAGACAGACAAGGGCAGAGTCAAGCCTTTGCTCTAGTAGGTCTGCATCATGCCTGCTGCAGGATGTGAAGGAATGGACCTCCACAGCAGTGCGCTGTGCAAGACTGGGCTGCGCTGGGCTGGGCTGGGCCTGCCCTGGCACTGTGGATTTAATCACCCACCTCCTTCCTTTGAGGAACGCTCACGAACGCCCACGAACGCCCTTGTTCTGTTTACAGGCTGACAGCAGGCAATTTAGGACCCTGCTAAATGAGGGTGATGTCCCCATGTGCTTCCTGTGAGTGGCAAAATCCTTCGTCTAAGGCAGGTGGGCTTTTTAAAAATTTGGTTGAAGACCATATGTTGAAGGCGGTATCACGGCACAAGCCGCCGACCGTCTCAGAAGAAAGTATGCATGGGAGGACATTATTTGCATAGGACAGCCCTCTTCTCAGACCCATTCTTATGCTGCAGTTGCCATGAAGTGTTACTAGAGGGCAGCAGTATGAACAAAAGAGCACACTGAGGCTTTTCTTCTGCTTGCTGACATGATTCTTGTTCATGGTGGTCTTGCAGGGCCTAAGGAGTGAAGGACTGCGATGACTGAGGGGATGAGGAATGCCTGGCCTGTATTTGTGGTGAAGGGGGAATATTTGGAAGGTAAACAGCAAGATGAAAGCGTCAAAGTATATATGTTTGCTGAGTGATTGAGTCTGTGTGTCACTTGTCTCTTTGAAGGGACATGTGAGAAAGGAACAGCAGCACCATAGACTTCAAATGGGAGAGCAAGCAAGGATGAATATTTTCCTCAAATCCAAATACATACAGCACCTCAAAGATGACAAGTGCGATATGATGTTCTGCAATTGTAAGGATTTGCCATGTGTGGTGCATAAATATGCATGGTTAGAGAGGTTTTTCCCAGAATGTGAGTATCGTTAGGCTGGCAAATGTCAGGCACTACTTTGGGGGTATGAGGCCAAGAAAAAAATTGGGATGTTTGATACAGTCATCTGTAGGATCGAAAGACACTGGGGAATCGTTACAGAGGGAGCCAGGCTGCACAAAATGTGGTAACAGTTGGACAGAAATCTTTAGCAGGGACTTTTGACTACCCCCAATGTGGGACCAGGACCACAGCACCTCTGTGCCTCTAAAACGTATTTTGACCTCTGGACACCACCATCTCAATACCCCTCAAATGTTCCTTCCTGGTACCCCAGCTTTGGTAGTGCATCAACTAGGTATCAATCATTTGAGTGACCACAAACACCCTTCCTATGTGCCTTCTATTTACATTCAGTCAGTAACCCAGCTGCTTCGTTCGCTGTTCAATCTCAAGCGACAGTTGGATGCACATTGCAGGGGTATACAGGCATTTACCATAATGTACAGCCCCTCTCAGTACACCCAGACTACACTTCGTAAAATCATAAATACATGTTTTGCCCAACAGTAAGGCCAGGCCTTTCCTCTGTAGTTCATAGCCAATGTAAGGAGGAAAAAATAAACTGAAGAGCATGCCAAAATTCTCTACAGACACTACCAATCCTCACACTTCTGCCTATTTGCATGCCGAGGTTATTCACGATGACCCACCAAACCAATTGCCAACAGTAGCCTCTCCCTGCCTCATTCGTATGCTCCGATGCCACCTTTATTTAGCAATTGTTAGTGCTCTAGGATTTCGTAGCGCGATTCGCTATAGCCTCTGTTTTCAACAGAAATGTCCTAAAGGTACCTATACCAATCTGCAGGGTGGGGAGGAGGGGGGCTGCTGCTGCTGGCAGTAAAATGTTGGGGCACCCCACCTGCAAAAATACAGCCACCTGCTCCTTGTTGTACATTTCAATACAATAACTGCAGCAGAATCGTATGGTCACCCCTGTTGGTAAAAGAAACTGTCAAACAGCCTTTTGCCGCCCCCCCCTCCCCCGTTGCCCCTAACCAGTTGGGGTACACCCCATGAGGGAGGATCAGAGCAATAAAAACTAATGGTAGCCCCCCAAAAAGTACCTAGAAGCCATGCCGTTCTGTGCACCTCATCGCCCTTCACGTTGCGCCCAAGCACCTTTTAATACTGCTCCCCCAAATTTTGACTGCCCCCTCCCAACAGAAATCAGAGAGTATAGGGGATGCATTAAAAAAGTTTTTGCAGTTCCCCACCATAAGTCAGGATCCCTTCATAGTCCCTCAGTACCTACGCCTATTCCTCTGCTGTCTGACCCCACCCAATCTCACTAAGCTCCTCCCAAACCCCTCCTCTGCTGTCTGACCCCACCCAATCTGCCCAGGCTCCTCCCCCTTCCTCTCTGACCCCACCCAATTTGACTAGGCTCCTCCCAAACCCCTCCTCTGCTGTCTGACCCCACCCTTTCTGTCCAGGCTCCTCCTATACTCCTCCTCTCTGACCCCACCCAATCTGCTCAAGCTCCTCCCCCTTCCTCTCTAACCCCACCCAATCTGCCCAGGCTCCTCCCCCTTCCTCTCTGAGCCCACCCAATCTGCCCAGGCTCCTCCCAAACCCCTCCTCTGCTGTCTGACCCCACCCAATCTGCCCAGGCTCCTCCCCCTTCCTCTCTGAGCCCACCCAATCTGACTAGGCTCCTCCCAAACCCCTCCTATGCTGTCTGACCCCACCCAATCTCACTAAGCTCCTCCCAAACCCCTCCTCTGCTGTCTGACCCCACCCAATCTGCCCAGGCTCCTCCCCCTTCCTCTCTGACCCCACCCTTTCTGTCCAGGCTCCTCCCAAACCCCTCCTCTGCTGTCTGACCCCACCCTTTCTGTCCTGGCTCCACCTATACTCCTCCTCTCTGACCCCACCCAATCTGCTCAAGCTCCTCCCCCTTCCTCTCTAACCCCACCCAATCTGACTAGGCTCCTCCCAAACCCCTCCTCTGCTGTCTGACCCCACCCAATCTGCCCAGGCTCCTCCCCCTTCCTCTCTGACCCCACCCAATTTGACTAGGCTCCTCCCAAACCCCTCCTCTGCTGTCTGACCCCACCCAATCTGCCCAGGCTCCTCCCCCTTCCTCTCTGAGCCCACCCAATCTGCCCAGGCTCCTCCCCCTTCCTCTCTGACCCCACCCAATCTGACTAGGCTCCTCCCAAACCCCTCCTCTGCTGTCTGACCCCACCCTTTCTGTCCAGGCTCCACCTATACTCCTCCTCTCTGACCCCACCCAATCTGCCCGGGCTCCTCCCCTTCCTCTCTGACCCCACCCAATCTGACTAGGCTCCTCCCAAACCCCTCCTCTGCTGTCTGACCCCACCCTTTCTGTCCTGGCTCCACCTATACTCCTCCTCTCTGACCCCACCCAATCTGCTCAAGCTCCTCCCCCTTCCTCTCTAACCCCACCCAATCTGACTAGGCTCCTCCCAAACCCCTCCTCTGCTGTCTGACCCCACCCTTTCTGTCCAGGCTCCACCTATACTCCTCCTCTCTGACCCCACCCAATCTGACTAGGCTCCTCCCAAACCCCTCCTCTGCTGTCTGACCCCACCCAATCTGCCCAGGCTCCTCCCCCTTCCTCTCTGAGCCCACCCAATCTGCCCAGGCTCCTCCCCCTTCCTCTCTGACCCCACCCAATTTGACTAGGCTCCTCCCAAACCCCTCCTCTGCTGTCTGACCCCACCCAATCTCACTAAGCTCCTCCCAAACCCCTCCTCTGCTGTCTGACCCCACCCAATCTGCCCAGGCTCCTCCCCCTTCCTCTCTGACCCCACCCAATCTGACTAGGCTCCTCCCAAACCCCTCCTCTGCTGTCTGACCCCACCCAATCTGCCCAGGCTCCTCCCCTTCCTCTCTGACCCCACCCAATCTCACTAAGCTCCTCCCAAACCCCTCCTTTGCTGTCTGACCCCACCCAATCTGCCCAAGCTCCTCCCCCTTCCTCGCTGACCCCCCCCATGTGACTAGGCTCCTCCTGAACCCCTCCTCTGCTGTCTGACCCCACCCTTTCTGTCCAGGCTCCACCTATACTCCTCCTCTCTGACCCCACCCAATCTGCTCAGGCTCCTCCCCCTTCCTCTCTAACCCCACCCAATCTGACTAGGCTCCTCCCAAACCCCTCCTCTGCTGTCAGACCCCAACCAATCTGCCCAGGCTCCTCCCCCTTCCTCTCTGACCCCACCCAATCTGCCCAGGCTCCTCCCCCTTCCTCTCTGAGCCCATCCAATCTGACTAGGCTCCTCCCAAACCCCTCCTCTGCTGTCTGACCCCACCCAATCTCACTAAGCTCCTCCCAAACCCCTCCTCTGCTGTCTGACCCCACCCAATCTGCCCAGGCTCCTCCCCCTTCCTCTCTGACCCCACCCTTTCTGTCCAGGCTCCTCCCAAACCCCTCCTCTGCTGTCTGACCCCACCCTTTCTGTCCTGGCTCCACCTATACTCCTCCTCTCTGACCCCACCCAATCTGCTCAGGCTCCTCCCCCTTCCTCTCTAACCCCACCCAATCTGACTAGGCTCCTCCCAAACCCCTTCTCTGCTGTCAGACCCCAACCAATCTGCCCAGGCTCCTCCCCCTTCCTCTCTGAGCCCATCCAATCTGACTAGGCTCCTCCCAAACCCCTCCTCTGCTGTCTGACCCCACCCAATCTCACTAAGCTCCTCCCAAACCCCTCCTCTGCTGTCTGACCCCACCCAATCTGCCCAGGCTCCTCCCCCTTCCTCTCTGAGCCCACCCAATCTGACTAGGCTCCTCCCAAACCCCTCCTATGCTGTCTGACCCCACCCAATCTCACTAAGCTCCTCCCAAACCCCTCCTCTGCTGTCTGACCCCACCCAATCTGCCCAGGCTCCTCCCCCTTCCTCTCTGACCCCACCCTTTCTGTCCAGGCTCCTCCCAAACCCCTCCTCTGCTGTCTGACCCCACCCTTTCTGTCCTGGCTCCACCTATACTCCTCCTCTCTGACCCCACCCAATCTGCTCAAGCTCCTCCCCCTTCCTCTCTAACCCCACCCAATCTGACTAGGCTCCTCCCAAACCCCTCCTCTGCTGTCTGACCCCACCCAATCTGCCCAGGCTCCTCCCCCTTCCTCTCTGACCCCACCCAATTTGACTAGGCTCCTCCCAAACCCCTCCTCTGCTGTCTGACCCCACCCAATCTGCCCAGGCTCCTCCCCCTTCCTCTCTGACCCCACCCAATCTGACTAGGCTCCTCCCAAACCCCTCCTCTGCTGTCTGACCCCACCCTTTCTGTCCAGGCTCCACCTATACTCCTCCTCTCTGACCCCACCCAATCTGCCCGGGCTCCTCCCCTTCCTCTCTGACCCCACCCAATCTGACTAGGCTCCTCCCAAACCCCTCCTCTGCTGTCTGACCCCACCCTTTCTGTCCTGGCTCCACCTATACTCCTCCTCTCTGACCCCACCCAATCTGCTCAAGCTCCTCCCCCTTCCTCTCTAACCCCACCCAATCTGACTAGGCTCCTCCCAAACCCCTCCTCTGCTGTCTGACCCCACCCTTTCTGTCCAGGCTCCACCTATACTCCTCCTCTCTGACCCCACCCAATCTGACTAGGCTCCTCCCAAACCCCTCCTCTGCTGTCTGAGCCCACCCAATCTGCCCAGGCTCCTCCCCCTTCCTCTCTGACCCCACCCAATTTTACTAGGCTCCTCCCAAACCCCTCCTCTGCTGTCTGACCCCACCCAATCTCACTAAGCTCCTCCCAAACCCCTCCTCTGCTGTCTGACCCCACCCAATCTGCCCAGGCTCCTCCCCCTTCCTCTCTGACCCCACCCAATCTGACTAGGCTCCTCCCAAACCCCTCCCCTTCCTCTCTGACCCCACCCTTTCTGTCCAGGCTCCACCTATACTCCTCCTCTCTGACCCCACCCAATCTGACTAGGCTCCTCCCAAACCCCTCCTCTGCTGTCTGACCCCACCCAATCTCACTAAGCTCCTCCCAAACCCCTCCTCTGCTGTCTGACCCCACCCAATCTGCCCAGGCTCCTCCCCTTCCTCTCTGACCCCACCCAATCTCACTAAGCTCCTCCCAAACCCCTCCTTTGCTGTCTGACCCCACCCAATCTGCCCAAGCTCCTCCCCCTTCCTCTCTGACCCCACCCAATCTGCCCAGGCTCCTCCCCCTTCCTCTCTGAGCCCATCCAATCTGACTAGGCTCCTCCCAAACCCCTCCTCTGCTGTCTGACCCCACCCAATCTCACTAAGCTCCTCCCAAACCCCTCCTCTGCTGTCTGACCCCACCCAATCTGCCCAGGCTCCTCCCCCTTCCTCTCTGACCCCACCCTTTCTGTCCAGGCTCCTCCCAAACCCCTCCTCTGCTGTCTGACCCCACCCTTTCTGTCCTGGCTCCACCTATACTCCTCCTCTCTGACCCCACCCAATCTGCTCAGGCTCCTCCCCCTTCCTCTCTAACCCCACCCAATCTGACTAGACTCCTCCCAAACCCCTCCTCTGCTGTCAGACCCCAACCAATCTGCCCAGGCTCCTCCCCCTTCCTCTCTGACCCCACCCAATCTGCCCAGGCTCCTCCCCCTTCCTCTCTGAGCCCATCCAATCTGACTAGGCTCCTCCCAAACCCCTCCTCTGCTGTCTGACCCCACCCAATCTCACTAAGCTCCTCCCAAACCCCTCCTCTGCTGTCTGACCCCACCCAATGTGCCCAGGCTCCTCCCCTTTCCTCTCTGACCCCACCCAATGTGCCCAGGCTCCTCCCCCTTCCTCGCTGATCCCCCCCCCCCCAATGTGACTAGGCTCCTCCTGAACCCCGCCTCTCTGACCACCCCCAATCTGACTACACACAACACCTGTTCCCTTTCTTTCACCTGTCTCTCTTCAGGCCACACCTATTTTACTTACCAACCAATCTGCAATCCCTCATTCGCTAGGCATGATTCCACTCTTACACAACACACAGACACATTTTACTTACCAATTGGCCATTTAGGCCCACCTCCAACTTACCTCTGCTCTGCCACCATCAGTCACCTGGTGCCGAACCCGGGATTTGAACCCTGGTTGCCTGGATCGAAGGCAGGAACTTACCCACTGGACCAAACTGGTTTCCATGTAAATAGCCTATCAAATTGTCCTTATGTCATGGTCATCCTTTTTATGTGCAATGGAAGCTGCAGGGAAGGACACCAAGGCCTGTATGTTGCTTATGGTTACTACTGCAATCCTCAAGACCACCAAGGAGCTATAGCTCAAAGGTAAGTCTTGTACCTTTGGTGGGGACAGCCCTCACAGGCCAGGGTTCGAATCCTGCCAATGCTGTAGAAGTATACCAAGGTGGGAAATTTTCAAACAGTAAATTTTTTTTTTTTTGCTAAGTTTTTTTTTGGCAGGTTTGTCCAAACATTTCAAATGTTTTCCCTCATGACCTTCTACCAACCGCCCTATTTCTCAAGTAGGTGCAATAGGGACAAGGCCTTATCTTCCTTTATCAATGTCTTCATTCTTTGTCCTTTAAGTTTGGTTAATTGCAGAGTGCAATTGTGGTATTGGGGGTTATAACTGAGCACAAGAATGCAAGGAAGGTGCTACACTTATTGTAAAATAGGTTGGATGATGGTGATTTTTCATTTTGGTGTGAGCCACTCGCTCAAATCAGGGGTTTGGTGCCAGTGAACTTGGATAGAAATAAAGGTCAAGTATGAACTCTGGCTAATGAAATGATGGGTTGAGTTTGAGGCAAGCTAGAGTCCATTTATTAGGTGCAATAAGAAGCTAGAAAGATTGTTTCCTTTAAGAGACAGACAAGGGCAGAGTCAAGCCTTTGCTCTAGTAGGTCTGCATCATGCCTGCTGCAGGATGTGAAGGAATGGACCTCCACAGCAGTGCGCTGTGCAAGACTGGGCTGCGCTGGGCTGGGCTGGGCCTGCCCTGGCACTGTGGATTTAATCACCCACCTCCTTCCTTTGAGGAACGCTCACGAACGCCCACGAACGCCCTTGTTCTGTTTACAGGCTGACAGCAGGCAATTTAGGACCCTGCTAAATGAGGGTGATGTCCCCATGTGCTTCCTGTGAGTGGCAAAATCCTTCGTCTAAGGCAGGTGGGCTTTTTAAAAATTTGGTTGAAGACCATATGTTGAAGGCGGTATCACGGCACAAGCCGCCGACCGTCTCAGAAGAAAGTATGCATGGGAGGACATTATTTGCATAGGACAGCCCTCTTCTCAGACCCATTCTTATGCTGCAGTTGCCATGAAGTGTTACTAGAGGGCAGCAGTATGAACAAAAGAGCACACTGAGGCTTTTCTTCTGCTTGCTGACATGATTCTTGTTCATGGTGGTCTTGCAGGGCCTAAGGAGTGAAGGACTGCGATGACTGAGGGGATGAGGAATGCCTGGCCTGTATTTGTGGTGAAGGGGGAATATTTGGAAGGTAAACAGCAAGATGAAAGCGTCAAAGTATATATGTTTGCTGAGTGATTGAGTCTGTGTGTCACTTGTCTCTTTGAAGGGACATGTGAGAAAGGAACAGCAGCACCATAGACTTCAAATGGGAGAGCAAGCAAGGATGAATATTTTCCTCAAATCCAAATACATACAGCACCTCAAAGATGACAAGTGCGATATGATGTTCTGCAATTGTAAGGATTTGCCATGTGTGGTGCATAAATATGCATGGTTAGAGAGGTTTTTCCCAGAATGTGAGTATCGTTAGGCTGGCAAATGTCAGGCACTACTTTGGGGGTATGAGGCCAAGAAAAAAATTGGGATGTTTGATACAGTCATCTGTAGGATCGAAAGACACTGGGGAATCGTTACAGAGGGAGCCAGGCTGCACAAAATGTGGTAACAGTTGGACAGAAATCTTTAGCAGGGACTTTTGACTACCCCCAATGTGGGACCAGGACCACAGCACCTCTGTGCCTCTAAAACGTATTTTGACCTCTGGACACCACCATCTCAATACCCCTCAAATGTTCCTTCCTGGTACCCCAGCTTTGGTAGTGCATCAACTAGGTATCAATCATTTGAGTGACCACAAACACCCTTCCTATGTGCCTTCTATTTACATTCAGTCAGTAACCCAGCTGCTTCGTTCGCTGTTCAATCTCAAGCGACAGTTGGATGCACATTGCAGGGGTATACAGGCATTTACCGTAATGTACAGCCCCTCTCAGTACACCCAGACTACACTTCGTAAAATCATAAATACATGTTTTGCCCAACAGTAAGGCCAGGCCTTTCCTCTGTAGTTCATAGCCAATGTAAGGAGGAAAAAATAAACTGAAGAGCATGCCAAAATTCTCTACAGACACTGCCAATCCTCACACTTCTGCCTATTTGCATGCCGAGGTTATTCACGATGACCCACCAAACCAATTGCCAACAGTAGCCTCTCCCTGCCTCATTCGTATGCTCCGATGCCACCTTTATTTAGCAATTGTTAGTGCTCTAGGATTTCGTAGCGCGATTCGCTATAGCCTCTGTTTTCAACAGAAATGTCCTAAAGGTACCTATACCAATCTGCAGGGTGGGGAGGAGGGGGGCTGCTGCTGCTGGCAGTAAAATGTTGGGGCACCCCACCTGCAAAAATACAGCCACCTGCTCCTTGTTGTACATTTCAATACAATAACTGCAGCAGAATCGTATGGTCACCCCTGTTGGTAAAAGAAACTGTCAAACAGCCTTTTGCCGCCCCCCCCTCCCCCGTTGCCCCTAACCAGTTGGGGTACACCCCATGAGGGAGGATCAGAGCAATAAAAACTAATGGTAGCCCCCCAAAAAGTACCTAGAAGCCATGCCGTTCTGTGCACCTCATCGCCCTTCACGTTGCGCCCAAGCACCTTTTAATACTGCTCCCCCAAATTTTGACTGCCCCCTCCCAACAGAAATCAGAGAGTATAGGGGATGCATTAAAAAAGTTTTTGCAGTTCCCCACCATAAGTCAGGATCCCTTCATAGTCCCTCAGTACCTACGCCTATTCCTCTGCTGTCTGACCCCACCCAATCTCACTAAGCTCCTCCCAAACCCCTCCTCTGCTGTCTGACCCCACCCAATCTGCCCAGGCTCCTCCCCCTTCCTCTCTGACCCCACCCAATTTGACTAGGCTCCTCCCAAACCCCTCCTCTGCTGTCTGACCCCACCCTTTCTGTCCAGGCTCCTCCTATACTCCTCCTCTCTGACCCCACCCAATCTGCTCAAGCTCCTCCCCCTTCCTCTCTAACCCCACCCAATCTGCCCAGGCTCCTCCCCCTTCCTCTCTGAGCCCACCCAATCTGCCCAGGCTCCTCCCAAACCCCTCCTCTGCTGTCTGACCCCACCCAATCTGCCCAGGCTCCTCCCCCTTCCTCTCTGAGCCCACCCAATCTGACTAGGCTCCTCCCAAACCCCTCCTATGCTGTCTGACCCCACCCAATCTCACTAAGCTCCTCCCAACCCCCTCCTCTGCTGTCTGACCCCACCCAATCTGCCCAGGCTCCTCCCCCTTCCTCTCTGACCCCACCCTTTCTGTCCAGGCTCCTCCCAAACCCCTCCTCTGCTGTCTGACCCCACCCTTTCTGTCCTGGCTCCACCTATACTCCTCCTCTCTGACCCCACCCAATCTGCTCAAGCTCCTCCCCCTTCCTCTCTAACCCCACCCAATCTGACTAGGCTCCTCCCAAACCCCTCCTCTGCTGTCTGACCCCACCCAATCTGCCCAGGCTCCTCCCCCTTCCTCTCTGACCCCACCCAATTTGACTAGGCTCCTCCCAAACCCCTCCTCTGCTGTCTGACCCCACCCAATCTGCCCAGGCTCCTCCCCCTTCCTCTCTGAGCCCACCCAATCTGCCCAGGCTCCTCCCCCTTCCTCTCTGACCCCACCCAATCTGACTAGGCTCCTCCCAAACCCCTCCTCTGCTGTCTGACCCCACCCTTTCTGTCCAGGCTCCACCTATACTCCTCCTCTCTGACCCCACCCAATCTGCCCGGGCTCCTCCCCTTCCTCTCTGACCCCACCCAATCTGACTAGGCTCCTCCCAAACCCCTCCTCTGCTGTCTGACCCCACCCTTTCTGTCCTGGCTCCACCTATACTCCTCCTCTCTGACCCCACCCAATCTGCTCAAGCTCCTCCCCCTTCCTCTCTAACCCCACCCAATCTGACTAGGCTCCTCCCAAACCCCTCCTCTGCTGTCTGACCCCACCCTTTCTGTCCAGGCTCCACCTATACTCCTCCTCTCTGACCCCACCCAATCTGACTAGGCTCCTCCCAAACCCCTCCTCTGCTGTCTGACCCCACCCAATCTGCCCAGGCTCCTCCCCCTTCCTCTCTGAGCCCACCCAATCTGCCCAGGCTCCTCCCCCTTCCTCTCTGACCCCACCCAATTTGACTAGGCTCCTCCCAAACCCCTCCTCTGCTGTCTGACCCCACCCAATCTGCCCAGGCTCCTCCCCCTTCCTCTCTGACCCCACCCAATCTGACTAGGCTCCTCCCAAACCCCTCCTCTGCTGTCTGACCCCACCCAATCTGCCCAGGCTCCTCCCCTTCCTCTCTGACCCCACCCAATCTCACTAAGCTCCTCCCAAACCCCTCCTTTGCTGTCTGACCCCACCCAATCTGCCCAAGCTCCTCCCCCTTCCTCGCTGACCCCCCCCAATGTGACTAGGCTCCTCCTGAACCCCTCCTCTGCTGTCTGACCCCACCCTTTCTGTCCAGGCTCCACCTATACTCCTCCTCTCTGACCCCACCCAATCTGCTCAGGCTCCTCCCCCTTCCTCTCTAACCCCACCCAATCTGACTAGGCTCCTCCCAAACCCCTCCTCTGCTGTCAGACCCCAACCAATCTGCCCAGGCTCCTCCCCCTTCCTCTCTGACCCCACCCAATCTGCCCAGGCTCCTCCCCCTTCCTCTCTGAGCCCATCCAATCTGACTAGGCTCCTCCCAAACCCCTCCTCTGCTGTCTGACCCCACCCATTCTCACTAAGCTCCTCCCAAACCCCTCCTCTGCTGTCTGACCCCACCCAATCTGCCCAGGCTCCTCCCCCTTCCTCTCTGACCCCACCCTTTCTGTCCAGGCTCCTCCCAAACCCCTCCTCTGCTGTCTGACCCCACCCTTTGTGTCCTGGCTCCACCTATACTCCTCCTCTCTGACCCCACCCAATCTGCTCAGGCTCCTCCCCCTTCCTCTCTAACCCCACCCAATCTGACTAGGCTCCTCCCAAACCCCTCCTCTGCTGTCAGACCCCAACCAATCTGCCCAGGCTCCTCCCCCTTCCTCTCTGACCCCACCCAATCTGCCCAGGCTCCTCCCCCTTCCTCTCTGAGCCCATCCAATCTGACTAGGCTCCTCCCAAACCCCTCCTCTGCTGTCTGACCCCACCCAATCTCACTAAGCTCCTCCCAAACCCCTCCTCTGCTGTCTGACCCCACCCAATGTGCCCAGGCTCCTCCCCTTTCCTCTCTGACCCCACCCAATGTGCCCAGGCTCCTCCTGAACCCCGCCTCTCTGACCACCCCCAATCTGACTACACACAACACCTGTTCCCTTTCTTTCACCTGTCTCTCTTCAGGCCACACCTATTTTACTTACCAACCAATCTGCAATCCCTCATTCGCTAGGCATGATTCCACTCTTACACAACACACAGACACATTTTACTTACCAATTGGCCATTTAGGCCCACCTCCAACTTACCTCTGCTCTGCCACCATCAGTCACCTGGTGCCGAACCCGGGATTTGAACCCTGGTTGCCTGGATCGAAGGCAGGAACTTACCCACTGGACCACACTGGTTTCCATGTAAATAGCCTATCAAATTGTCCTTATGTCATGGTCATCCTTTTTATGTGCAATGGAAGCTGCAGGGAAGGACACCAAGGCCTGTATGTTGCTTATGGTTACTACTGCAATCCTCAAGACCACCAAGGAGCTATAGCTCAAAGGTAAGTCTTGTACCTTTGGTGGGGACAGCCCTCACAGGCCAGGGTTCGAATCCTGCCAATGCTGTAGAAGTATACCAAGGTGGGAAATTTTCAAACAGTAAATTTTTTTTTTTTTTTTTTGCTAAGTTTTTTTTTGGCAGGTTTGTCCAAACATTTCAAATGTTTTCCCTCATGACCTTCTACCAACCGCCCTATTTCTCAAGTAGGTGCAATAGGGACAAGGCCTTATCTTCCTTTATCAATGTCTTCATTCTTTGTCCTTTAAGTTTGGTTAATTGCAGAGTGCAATTGTGGTATTGGGGGTTATAACTGAGCACAAGAATGCAAGGAAGGTGCTACACTTATTGTAAAATAGGTTGGATGATGGTGATTTTTCATTTTGGTGTGAGCCACTCGCTCAAATCAGGGGTTTGGTGCCAGTGAACTTGGATAGAAATAAAGGTCAAGTATGAACTCTGGCTAATGAAATGATGGGTTGAGTTTGAGGCAAGCTAGAGTCCATTTATTAGGTGCAATAAGAAGCTAGAAAGATTGTTTCCTTTAAGAGACAGACAAGGGCAGAGTCAAGCCTTTGCTCTAGTAGGTCTGCATCATGCCTGCTGCAGGATGTGAAGGAATGGACCTCCACAGCAGTGCGCTGTGCAAGACTGGGCTGCGCTGGGCTGGGCTGGGCCTGCCCTGGCACTGTGGATTTAATCACCCACCTCCTTCCTTTGAGGAACGCTCACGAACGCCCACGAACGCCCTTGTTCTGTTTACAGGCTGACAGCAGGCAATTTAGGACCCTGCTAAATGAGGGTGATGTCCCCATGTGCTTCCTGTGAGTGGCAAAATCCTTCGTCTAAGGCAGGTGGGCTTTTTAAAAATTTGGTTGAAGACCATATGTTGAAGGCGGTATCACGGCACAAGCCGCCGACCGTCTCAGAAGAAAGTATGCATGGGAGGACATTATTTGCATAGGACAGCCCTCTTCTCAGACCCATTCTTATGCTGCAGTTGCCATGAAGTGTTACTAGAGGGCAGCAGTATGAACAAAAGAGCACACTGAGGCTTTTCTTCTGCTTGCTGACATGATTCTTGTTCATGGTGGTCTTGCAGGGCCTAAGGAGTGAAGGACTGCGATGACTGAGGGGATGAGGAATGCCTGGCCTGTATTTGTGGTGAAGGGGGAATATTTGGAAGGTAAACAGCAAGATGAAAGCGTCAAAGTATATATGTTTGCTGAGTGATTGAGTCTGTGTGTCACTTGTCTCTTTGAAGGGACATGTGAGAAAGGAACAGCAGCACCATAGACTTCAAATGGGAGAGCAAGCAAGGATGAATATTTTCCTCAAATCCAAATACATACAGCACCTCAAAGATGACAAGTGCGATATGATGTTCTGCAATTGTAAGGATTTGCCATGTGTGGTGCATAAATATGCATGGTTAGAGAGGTTTTTCCCAGAATGTGAGTATCGTTAGGCTGGCAAATGTCAGGCACTACTTTGGGGGTATGAGGCCAAGAAAAAAATTGGGATGTTTGATACAGTCATCTGTAGGATCGAAAGACACTGGGGAATCGTTACAGAGGGAGCCAGGCTGCACAAAATGTGGTAACAGTTGGACAGAAATCTTTAGCAGGGACTTTTGACTACCCTCAATGTGGGACCAGGACCACAGCACCTCTGTGCCTCTAAAACGTATTTTGACCTCTGGACACCACCATCTCAATACCCCTCAAATGTTCCTTCCTGGTACCCCAGCTTTGGTAGTGCATCAACTAGGTATCAATCATTTGAGTGACCACAAACACCCTTCCTATGTGCCTTCTATTTACATTCAGTCAGTAACCCAGCTGCTTCGTTCGCTGTTCAATCTCAAGCGACAGTTGGATGCACATTGCAGGGGTATACAGGCATTTACCGTAATGTACAGCCCCTCTCAGTACACCCAGACTACACTTCGTAAAATCATAAATACATGTTTTGCCCAACAGTAAGGCCAGGCCTTTCCTCTGTAGTTCATAGCCAATGTAAGGAGGAAAAAATAAACTGAAGAGCATGCCAAAATTCTCTACAGACACTGCCAATCCTCACACTTCTGCCTATTTGCATGCCGAGGTTATTCACGATGACCCACCAAACCAATTGCCAACAGTAGCCTCTCCCTGCCTCATTCGTATGCTCCGATGCCACCTTTATTTAGCAATTGTTAGTGCTCTAGGATTTCGTAGCGCGATTCGCTATAGCCTCTGTTTTCAACAGAAATGTCCTAAAGGTACCTATACCAATCTGCAGGGTGGGGAGGAGGGGGGCTGCTGCTGCTGGCAGTAAAATGTTGGGGCACCCCACCTGCAAAAATACAGCCACCTGCTCCTTGTTGTACATTTCAATACAATAACTGCAGCAGAATCGTATGGTCACCCCTGTTGGTAAAAGAAACTGTCAAACAGCCTTTTGCCGCCCCCCCCTCCCCCGTTGCCCCTAACCAGTTGGGGTACACCCCATGAGGGAGGATCAGAGCAATAAAAACTAATGGTAGCCCCCCAAAAAGTACCTAGAAGCCATGCCGTTCTGTGCACCTCATCGCCCTTCACGTTGCGCCCAAGCACCTTTTAATACTGCTCCCCCAAATTTTGACTGCCCCCTCCCAACAGAAATCAGAGAGTATAGGGGATGCATTAAAAAAGTTTTTGCAGTTCCCCACCATAAGTCAGGATCCCTTCATAGTCCCTCAGTACCTACGCCTATTCCTCTGCTGTCTGACCCCACCCAATCTCACTAAGCTCCTCCCAAACCCCTCCTCTGCTGTCTGACCCCACCCAATCTGCCCAGGCTCCTCCCCCTTCCTCTCTGACCCCACCCAATTTGACTAGGCTCCTCCCAAACCCCTCCTCTGCTGTCTGACCCCACCCTTTCTGTCCAGGCTCCTCCTATACTCCTCCTCTCTGACCCCACCCAATCTGCTCAAGCTCCTCCCCCTTCCTCTCTAACCCCACCCAATCTGCCCAGGCTCCTCCCCCTTCCTCTCTGAGCCCACCCAATCTGCCCAGGCTCCTCCCAAACCCCTCCTCTGCTGTCTGACCCCACCCAATCTGCCCAGGCTCCTCCCCCTTCCTCTCTGAGCCCACCCAATCTGACTAGGCTCCTCCCAAACCCCTCCTATGCTGTCTGACCCCACCCAATCTCACTAAGCTCCTCCCAAACCCCTCCTCTGCTGTCTGACCCCACCCAATCTGCCCAGGCTCCTCCCCCTTCCTCTCTGACCCCACCCTTTCTGTCCAGGCTCCTCCCAAACCCCTCCTCTGCTGTCTGACCCCACCCTTTCTGTCCTGGCTCCACCTATACTCCTCCTCTCTGACCCCACCCAATCTGCTCAAGCTCCTCCCCCTTCCTCTCTAACCCCACCCAATCTGACTAGGCTCCTCCCAAACCCCTCCTCTGCTGTCTGACCCCACCCAATCTGCCCAGGCTCCTCCCCCTTCCTCTCTGACCCCACCCAATTTGACTAGGCTCCTCCCAAACCCCTCCTCTGCTGTCTGACCCCACCCAATCTGCCCAGGCTCCTCCCCCTTCCTCTCTGAGCCCACCCAATCTGCCCAGGCTCCTCCCCCTTCCTCTCTGACCCCACCCAATCTGACTAGGCTCCTCCCAAACCCCTCCTCTGCTGTCTGACCCCACCCTTTCTGTCCAGGCTCCACCTATACTCCTCCTCTCTGACCCCACCCAATCTGCCCGGGCTCCTCCCCTTCCTCTCTGACCCCACCCAATCTGACTAGGCTCCTCCCAAACCCCTCCTCTGCTGTCTGACCCCACCCTTTCTGTCCTGGCTCCACCTATACTCCTCCTCTCTGACCCCACCCAATCTGCTCAAGCTCCTCCCCCTTCCTCTCTAACCCCACCCAATCTGACTAGGCTCCTCCCAAACCCCTCCTCTGCTGTCTGACCCCACCCTTTCTGTCCAGGCTCCACCTATACTCCTCCTCTCTGACCCCACCCAATCTGACTAGGCTCCTCCCAAACCCCTCCTCTGCTGTCTGACCCCACCCAATCTGCCCAGGCTCCTCCCCCTTCCTCTCTGAGCCCACCCAATCTGCCCAGGCTCCTCCCCCTTCCTCTCTGACCCCACCCAATTTGACTAGGCTCCTCCCAAACCCCTCCTCTGCTGTCTGACCCCACCCAATCTGCCCAGGCTCCTCCCCCTTCCTCTCTGAGCCCACCCAATCTGACTAGGCTCCTCCCAAACCCCTCCTCTGCTGTTTGACCCCACCCAATCTCACTAAGCTCCTCCCAAACCCCTCCTCTGCTGTCTGACCCCACCCTTTCTGTCCAGGCTCCACCTATACTCCTCCTCTCTGACCCCACCCAATCTGCTCAGGCTCCTCCCCCTTCCTCTCTAACCCCACCCAATCTGACTAGGCTCCTCCCAAACCCCTCCTCTGCTGTCAGACCCCAACCAATGTGCCCAGGCTCCTCACCCTTCCTCTCTGACCCCACCCAATCTGCCCAGGCTCCTCCCCCTTCCTCTCTGAGCCCATCCAATCTGACTAGGCTCCTCCCAAACCCCTCCTCTGCTGTCTGACCCCACCCAATCTCACTAAGCTCCTCCCAAACCCCTCCTCTGCTGTCTGACCCCACCCAATCTGCCCAGGCTCCTCCCCCTTCCTCTCTGACCCCACCCTTTCTGTCCAGGCTCCTCCCAAACCCCTCCTCTGCTGTCTGACCCCACCCTTTCTGTCCTGGCTCCACCTATACTCCTCCTCTCTGACCCCACCCAATCTGCTCAGGCTCCTCCCCCTTCCTCTCTAACCCCACCCAATCTGACTAGGCTCCTCCCAAACCCCTCCTCTGCTGTCAGACCCCAACCAATCTGCCCAGGCTCCTCCCCCTTCCTCTCTGACCCCACCCAATCTGCCCAGGCTCCTCCCCCTTCCTCTCTGAGCCCATCCAATCTGACTAGGCTCCTCCCAAACCCCTCCTCTGCTGTCTGACCCCACCCATTCTCACTAAGCTCCTCCCAAACCCCTCCTCTGCTGTCTGACCCCACCCAATCTGCCCAGGCTCCTCCCCCTTCCTCTCTGACCCCACCCTTTCTGTCCAGGCTCCTCCCAAACCCCTCCTCTGCTGTCTGACCCCACCCTTTGTGTCCTGGCTCCACCTATACTCCTCCTCTCTGACCCCACCCAATCTGCTCAGGCTCCTCCCCCTTCCTCTCTAACCCCACCCAATCTGACTAGGCTCCTCCCAAACCCCTCCTCTGCTGTCAGACCCCAACCAATCTGCCCAGGCTCCTCCCCCTTCCTCTCTGACCCCACCCAATCTGCCCAGGCTCCTCCCCCTTCCTCTCTGAGCCCATCCAATCTGACTAGGCTCCTCCCAAACCCCTCCTCTGCTGTCTGACCCCACCCAATCTCACTAAGCTCCTCCCAAACCCCTCCTCTGCTGTCTGACCCCACCCAATGTGCCCAGGCTCCTCCCCTTTCCTCTCTGACCCCACCCAATGTGCCCAGGCTCCTCCTGAACCCCGCCTCTCTGACCACCCCCAATCTGACTACACACAACACCTGTTCCCTTTCTTTCACCTGTCTCTCTTCAGGCCACACCTATTTTACTTACCAACCAATCTGCAATCCCTCATTCGCTAGGCATGATTCCACTCTTACACAACACACAGACACATTTTACTTACCAATTGGCCATTTAGGCCCACCTCCAACTTACCTCTGCTCTGCCACCATCAGTCACCTGGTGCCGAACCCGGGATTTGAACCCTGGTTGCCTGGATCGAAGGCAGGAACTTACCCACTGGACCACACTGGTTTCCATGTAAATAGCCTATCAAATTGTCCTTATGTCATGGTCATCCTTTTTATGTGCAATGGAAGCTGCAGGGAAGGACACCAAGGCCTGTATGTTGCTTATGGTTACTACTGCAATCCTCAAGACCACCAAGGAGCTATAGCTCAAAGGTAAGTCTTGTACCTTTGGTGGGGACAGCCCTCACAGGCCAGGGTTCGAATCCTGCCAATGCTGTAGAAGTATACCAAGGTGGGAAATTTTCAAACAGTAAATTTTTTTTTTTTTTTTTTTGCTAAGTTTTTTTTTGGCAGGTTTGTCCAAACATTTCAAATGTTTTCCCTCATGACCTTCTACCAACCGCCCTATTTCTCAAGTAGGTGCAATAGGGACAAGGCCTTATCTTCCTTTATCAATGTCTTCATTCTTTGTCCTTTAAGTTTGGTTAATTGCAGAGTGCAATTGTGGTATTGGGGGTTATAACTGAGCACAAGAATGCAAGGAAGGTGCTACACTTATTGTAAAATAGGTTGGATGATGGTGATTTTTCATTTTGGTGTGAGCCACTCGCTCAAATCAGGGGTTTGGTGCCAGTGAACTTGGATAGAAATAAAGGTCAAGTATGAACTCTGGCTAATGAAATGATGGGTTGAGTTTGAGGCAAGCTAGAGTCCATTTATTAGGTGCAATAAGAAGCTAGAAAGATTGTTTCCTTTAAGAGACAGACAAGGGCAGAGTCAAGCCTTTGCTCTAGTAGGTCTGCATCATGCCTGCTGCAGGATGTGAAGGAATGGACCTCCACAGCAGTGCGCTGTGCAAGACTGGGCTGCGCTGGGCTGGGCTGGGCCTGCCCTGGCACTGTGGATTTAATCACCCACCTCCTTCCTTTGAGGAACGCTCACGAACGCCCACGAACGCCCTTGTTCTGTTTACAGGCTGACAGCAGGCAATTTAGGACCCTGCTAAATGAGGGTGATGTCCCCATGTGCTTCCTGTGAGTGGCAAAATCCTTCGTCTAAGGCAGGTGGGCTTTTTAAAAATTTGGTTGAAGACCATATGTTGAAGGCGGTATCACGGCACAAGCCGCCGACCGTCTCAGAAGAAAGTATGCATGGGAGGACATTATTTGCATAGGACAGCCCTCTTCTCAGACCCATTCTTATGCTGCAGTTGCCATGAAGTGTTACTAGAGGGCAGCAGTATGAACAAAAGAGCACACTGAGGCTTTTCTTCTGCTTGCTGACATGATTCTTGTTCATGGTGGTCTTGCAGGGCCTAAGGAGTGAAGGACTGCGATGACTGAGGGGATGAGGAATGCCTGGCCTGTATTTGTGGTGAAGGGGGAATATTTGGAAGGTAAACAGCAAGATGAAAGCGTCAAAGTATATATGTTTGCTGAGTGATTGAGTCTGTGTGTCACTTGTCTCTTTGAAGGGACATGTGAGAAAGGAACAGCAGCACCATAGACTTCAAATGGGAGAGCAAGCAAGGATGAATATTTCCCTCAAATCCAAATACATACAGCACCTCAAAGATGACAAGTGCGATATGATGTTCTGCAATTGTAAGGATTTGCCATGTGTGGTGCATAAATATGCATGGTTAGAGAGGTTTTTCCCAGAATGTGAGTATCGTTAGGCTGGCAAATGTCAGGCACTACTTTGGGGGTATGAGGCCAAGAAAAAAATTGGGATGTTTGATACAGTCATCTGTAGGATCGAAAGACACTGGGGAATCGTTACAGAGGGAGCCAGGCTGCACAAAATGTGGTAACAGTTGGACAGAAATCTTTAGCAGGGACTTTTGACTACCCCCAATGTGGGACCAGGACCACAGCACCTCTGTGCCTCTAAAACGTATTTTGACCTCTGGACACCACCATCTCAATACCCCTCAAATGTTCCTTCCTGGTACCCCAGCTTTGGTAGTGCATCAACTAGGTATCAATCATTTGAGTGACCACAAACACCCTTCCTATGTGCCTTCTATTTACATTCAGTCAGTAACCCAGCTGCTTCGTTCGCTGTTCAATCTCAAGCGACAGTTGGATGCACATTGCAGGGGTATACAGGCATTTACCGTAATGTACAGCCCCTCTCAGTACACCCAGACTACACTTCGTAAAATCATAAATACATGTTTTGCCCAACAGTAAGGCCAGGCCTTTCCTCTGTAGTTCATAGCCAATGTAAGGAGGAAAAAATAAACTGAAGAGCATGCCAAAATTCTCTACAGACACTGCCAATCCTCACACTTCTGCCTATTTGCATGCCGAGGTTATTCACGATGACCCACCAAACCAATTGCCAACAGTAGCCTCTCCCTGCCTCATTCGTATGCTCCGATGCCACCTTTATTTAGCAATTGTTAGTGCTCTAGGATTTCGTAGCGCGATTCGCTATAGCCTCTGTTTTCAACAGAAATGTCCTAAAGGTACCTATACCAATCTGCAGGGTGGGGAGGAGGGGGGCTGCTGCTGCTGGCAGTAAAATGTTGGGGCACCCCACCTGCAAAAATACAGCCACCTGCTCCTTGTTGTACATTTCAATACAATAACTGCAGCAGAATCGTATGGTCACCCCTGTTGGTAAAAGAAACTGTCAAACAGCCTTTTGCCGCCCCCCCCTCCCCCGTTGCCCCTAACCAGTTGGGGTACACCCCATGAGGGAGGATCAGAGCAATAAAAACTAATGGTAGCCCCCCAAAAAGTACCTAGAAGCCATGCCGTTCTGTGCACCTCATCGCCCTTCACGTTGCGCCCAAGCACCTTTTAATACTGCTCCCCCAAATTTTGACTGCCCCCTCCCAACAGAAATCAGAGAGTATAGGGGATGCATTAAAAAAGTTTTTGCAGTTCCCCACCATAAGTCAGGATCCCTTCATAGTCCCTCAGTACCTACGCCTATTCCTCTGCTGTCTGACCCCACCCAATCTCACTAAGCTCCTCCCAAACCCCTCCTCTGCTGTCTGACCCCACCCAATCTGCCCAGGCTCCTCCCCCTTCCTCTCTGACCCCACCCAATTTGACTAGGCTCCTCCCAAACCCCTCCTCTGCTGTCTGACCCCACCCTTTCTGTCCAGGCTCCTCCTATACTCCTCCTCTCTGACCCCACCCAATCTGCTCAAGCTCCTCCCCCTTCCTCTCTAACCCCACCCAATCTGCCCAGGCTCCTCCCCCTTCCTCTCTGAGCCCACCCAATCTGCCCAGGCTCCTCCCAAACCCCTCCTCTGCTGTCTGACCCCACCCAATCTGCCCAGGCTCCTCCCCCTTCCTCTCTGAGCCCACCCAATCTGACTAGGCTCCTCCCAAACCCCTCCTATGCTGTCTGACCCCACCCAATCTCACTAAGCTCCTCCCAAACCCCTCCTCTGCTGTCTGACCCCACCCAATCTGCCCAGGCTCCTCCCCCTTCCTCTCTGACCCCACCCTTTCTGTCCAGGCTCCTCCCAAACCCCTCCTCTGCTGTCTGACCCCACCCTTTCTGTCCTGGCTCCACCTATACTCCTCCTCTCTGACCCCACCCAATCTGCTCAAGCTCCTCCCCCTTCCTCTCTAACCCCACCCAATCTGACTAGGCTCCTCCCAAACCCCTCCTCTGCTGTCTGACCCCACCCAATCTGCCCAGGCTCCTCCCCCTTCCTCTCTGACCCCACCCAATTTGACTAGGCTCCTCCCAAACCCCTCCTCTGCTGTCTGACCCCACCCAATCTGCCCAGGCTCCTCCCCCTTCCTCTCTGAGCCCACCCAATCTGCCCAGGCTCCTCCCCCTTCCTCTCTGACCCCACCCAATCTGACTAGGCTCCTCCCAAACCCCTCCTCTGCTGTCTGACCCCACCCTTTCTGTCCAGGCTCCACCTATACTCCTCCTCTCTGACCCCACCCAATCTGCCCGGGCTCCTCCCCTTCCTCTCTGACCCCACCCAATCTGACTAGGCTCCTCCCAAACCCCTCCTCTGCTGTCTGACCCCACCCTTTCTGTCCTGGCTCCACCTATACTCCTCCTCTCTGACCCCACCCAATCTGCTCAAGCTCCTCCCCCTTCCTCTCTAACCCCACCCAATCTGACTAGGCTCCTCCCAAACCCCTCCTCTGCTGTCTGACCCCACCCTTTCTGTCCAGGCTCCACCTATACTCCTCCTCTCTGACCCCACCCAATCTGACTAGGCTCCTCCCAAACCCCTCCTCTGCTGTCTGACCCCACCCAATCTGCCCAGGCTCCTCCCCCTTCCTCTCTGAGCCCACCCAATCTGCCCAGGCTCCTCCCCCTTCCTCTCTGACCCCACCCAATTTGACTAGGCTCCTCCCAAACCCCTCCTCTGCTGTCTGACCCCACCCAATGTGCCCAGGCTCCTCCCCCTTCCTCTCTAACCCCACCCAATCTGACTAGGCTCCTCCCAAACCCCTCCTCTGCTGTCAGACCCCAACCAATGTGCCCAGGCTCCTCACCCTTCCTCTCTGACCCCACCCAATCTGCCCAGGCTCCTCCCCCTTCCTCTCTGAGCCCATCCAATCTGACTAGGCTCCTCCCAAACCCCTCCTCTGCTGTCTGACCCCACCCAATCTGACTAGGCTCCTCCCAAACCCCTCCTCTGCTGTCTGACCCCACCCAATCTGCCCAGGCTCCTCCCCCTTCCTCTCTGACCCCACCCTTTCTGTCCAGGCTCCTCCCAAACCCCTCCTCTGCTGTCTGACCCCACCCTTTCTGTCCTGGCTCCACCTATACTCCTCCTCTCTGACCCCACCCAATCTGCTCAGGCTCCTCCCCCTTCCTCTCTAACCCCACCCAATCTGACTAGGCTCCTCCCAAACCCCTCCTCTGCTGTCAGACCCCAACCAATCTGCCCAGGCTCCTCCCCCTTCCTCTCTGACCCCACCCAATCTGCCCAGGCTCCTCCCCCTTCCTCTCTGAGCCCATCCAATCTGACTAGGCTCCTCCCAAACCCCTCCTCTGCTGTCTGACCCCACCCAATCTCACTAAGCTCCTCCCAAACCCCTCCTCTGCTGTCTGACCCCACCCAATCTGCCCAGGCTCCTCCCCTTTCCTCTCTGACCCCACCCAATGTGCCCAGGCTCCTCCCCCTTCCTCGCTGATCCCCCCCCCCCAATGTGACTAGGCTCCTCCTGAACCCCGCCTCTCTGACTACACACAACACCTGTTCCCTTTCTTTCACCTGTCTCTCTTCAGGCCACACCTATTTTACTTACCAACCAATCTGCAATCCCTCATTCGCTAGGCATGATTCCACTCTTACACAACACACAGACACATTTTACTTACCAATTGGCCATTTAGGCCCACCTCCAACTTACCTCTGCTCTGCCACCATCAGTCACCTGGTGCCGAACCCGGGATTTGAACCCTGGTTGCCTGGATCGAAGGCAGGAACTTACCCACTGGACCACACTGGTTTCCATGTAAATAGCCTATCAAATTGTCCTTATGTCATGGTCATCCTTTTTATGTGCAATGGAAGCTGCAGGGAAGGACACCAAGGCCTGTATGTTGCTTATGGTTACTACTGCAATCCTCAAGACCACCAAGGAGCTATAGCTCAAAGGTAAGTCTTGTACCTTTGGTGGGGACAGCCCTCACAGGCCAGGGTTCGAATCCTGCCAATGCTGTAGAAGTATACCAAGGTGGGAAATTTTCAAACAGTAAATTTTTTTTTTTTTTTTTTGCTAAGTTTTTTTTTGGCAGGTTTGTCCAAACATTTCAAATGTTTTCCCTCATGACCTTCTACCAACCGCCCTATTTCTCAAGTAGGTGCAATAGGGACAAGGCCTTATCTTCCTTTATCAATGTCTTCATTCTTTGTCCTTTAAGTTTGGTTAATTGCAGAGTGCAATTGTGGTATTGGGGGTTATAACTGAGCACAAGAATGCAAGGAAGGTGCTACACTTATTGTAAAATAGGTTGGATGATGGTGATTTTTCATTTTGGTGTGAGCCACTCGCTCAAATCAGGGGTTTGGTGCCAGTGAACTTGGATAGAAATAAAGGTCAAGTATGAACTCTGGCTAATGAAATGATGGGTTGAGTTTGAGGCAAGCTAGAGTCCATTTATTAGGTGCAATAAGAAGCTAGAAAGATTGTTTCCTTTAAGAGACAGACAAGGGCAGAGTCAAGCCTTTGCTCTAGTAGGTCTGCATCATGCCTGCTGCAGGATGTGAAGGAATGGACCTCCACAGCAGTGCGCTGTGCAAGACTGGGCTGCGCTGGGCTGGGCTGGACCTGCCCTGGCACTGTGGATTTAATCACCCACCTCCTTCCTTTGAGGAACGCTCACGAACGCCCACGAACGCCCTTGTTCTGTTTACAGGCTGACAGCAGGCAATTTAGGACCCTGCTAAATGAGGGTGATGTCCCCATGTGCTTCCTGTGAGTGGCAAAATCCTTCGTCTAAGGCAGGTGGGCTTTTTAAAAATTTGGTTGAAGACCATATGTTGAAGGCGGTATCACGGCACAAGCCGCCGACCGTCTCAGAAGAAAGTATGCATGGGAGGACATTATTTGCATAGGACAGCCCTCTTCTCAGACCCATTCTTATGCTGCAGTTGCCATGAAGTGTTACTAGAGGGCAGCAGTATGAACAAAAGAGCACACTGAGGCTTTTCTTCTGCTTGCTGACATGATTCTTGTTCATGGTGGTCTTGCAGGGCCTAAGGAGTGAAGGACTGCGATGACTGAGGGGATGAGGAATGGCTGGCCTGTATTTGTGGTGAGGGGGGAATATTTGGAAGGTAAACAGCAAGATGAAAGCGTCAAAGTATATATGTTTGCTGAGTGATTGAGTCTGTGTGTCACTTGTCTCTTTGAAGGGACATGTGAGAAAGGAACAGCAGCACCATAGACTTCAAATGGGAGAGCAAGCAAGGATGAATATTTTCCTCAAATCCAAATACATACAGCACCTCAAAGATGACAAGTGCGATATGATGTTCTGCAATTGTAAGGATTTGCCATGTGTGGTGCATAAATATGCATGGTTAGAGAGGTTTTTCCCAGAATGTGAGTATCGTTAGGCTGGCAAATGTCAGGCACTACTTTGGGGGTATGAGGCCAAGAAAAAAATTGGGATGTTTGATACAGTCATCTGTAGGATCGAAAGACACTGGGGAATCGTTACAGAGGGAGCCAGGCTGCACAAAATGTGGTAACAGTTGGACAGAAATCTTTAGCAGGGACTTTTGACTACCCCCAATGTGGGACCAGGACCACAGCACCTCTGTGCCTCTAAAACGTATTTTGACCTCTGGACACCACCATCTCAATACCCCTCAAATGTTCCTTCCTGGTACCCCAGCTTTGGTAGTGCATCAACTAGGTATCAATCATTTGAGTGACCACAAACACCCTTCCTATGTGCCTTCTATTTACATTCAGTCAGTAACCCAGCTGCTTCGTTCGCTGTTCAATCTCAAGCGACAGTTGGATGCACATTGCAGGGGTATACAGGCATTTACCGTAATGTACAGCCCCTCTCAGTACACCCAGACTACACTTCGTAAAATCATAAATACATGTTTTGCCCAACAGTAAGGCCAGGCCTTTCCTCTGTAGTTCATAGCCAATGTAAGGAGGAAAAAATAAACTGAAGAGCATGCCAAAATTCTCTACAGACACTGCCAATCCTCACACTTCTGCCTATTTGCATGCCGAGGTTATTCACGATGACCCACCAAACCAATTGCCAACAGTAGCCTCTCCCTGCCTCATTCGTATGCTCCGATGCCACCTTTATTTAGCAATTGTTAGTGCTCTAGGATTTCGTAGCGCGATTCGCTATAGCCTCTGTTTTCAACAGAAATGTCCTAAAGGTACCTATACCAATCTGCAGGGTGGGGAGGAGGGGGGCTGCTGCTGCTGGCAGTAAAATGTTGGGGCACCCCACCTGCAAAAATACAGCCACCTGCTCCTTGTTGTACATTTCAATACAATAACTGCAGCAGAATCGTATGGTCACCCCTGTTGGTAAAAGAAACTGTCAAACAGCCTTTTGCCGCCCCCCCCTCCCCCGTTGCCCCTAACCAGTTGGGGTACACCCCATGAGGGAGGATCAGAGCAATAAAAACTAATGGTAGCCCCCCAAAAAGTACCTAGAAGCCATGCCGTTCTGTGCACCTCATCGCCCTTCACGTTGCGCCCAAGCACCTTTTAATACTGCTCCCCCAAATTTTGACTGCCCCCTCCCAACAGAAATCAGAGAGTATAGGGGATGCATTAAAAAAGTTTTTGCAGTTCCCCACCATAAGTCAGGATCCCTTCATAGTCCCTCAGTACCTACGCCTATTCCTCTGCTGTCTGACCCCACCCAATCTCACTAAGCTCCTCCCAAACCCCTCCTCTGCTGTCTGACCCCACCCAATCTGCCCAGGCTCCTCCCCCTTCCTCTCTGACCCCACCCAATTTGACTAGGCTCCTCCCAAACCCCTCCTCTGCTGTCTGACCCCACCCTTTCTGTCCAGGCTCCTCCTATACTCCTCCTCTCTGACCCCACCCAATCTGCCCAGGCTCCTCCCCCTTCCTCTCTGACCCCACCCAATCTGCTCAAGCTCCTCCCCCTTCCTCTCTAACCCCACCCAATCTGCCCAGGCTCCTCCCCCTTCCTCTCTGAGCCCACCCAATCTGCCCAGGCTCCTCCCCCTTCCTCTCTGACCCCACCCAATCTGACTAGGCTCCTCCCAAACCCCTCCTATGCTGTCTGACCCCACCCAATCTCACTAAGCTCCTCCCAAACCCCTCCTCTGCTGTCTGACCCCACCCAATCTGCCCAGGCTCCTCCCCCTTCCTCTCTGACCCCACCCTTTCTGTCCAGGCTCCTCCCAAACCCCTCCTCTGCTGTCTGACCCCACCCTTTCTGTCCTGGCTCCACCTATACTCCTCCTCTCTGACCCCACCCAATCTGCTCAAGCTCCTCCCCCTTCCTCTCTAACCCCACCCAATCTGACTAGGCTCCTCCCAAACCCCTCCTCTGCTGTCTGACCCCACCCAATCTGCCCAGGCTCCTCCCCCTTCCTCTCTGAGCCCACCCAATCTGCCCAGGCTGGTGCCGAACCCGGGATTTGAACCCTGGTTGCCTGGATCGAAGGCAGGAACTTACCCACTGGACCACACTGGTTTCCATGTAAATAGCCTATCAAATTGTCCTTATGTCATGGTCATCCTTTTTATGTGCAATGGAAGCTGCAGGGAAGGACACCAAGGCCTGTATGTTGCTTATGGTAACTACTGCAATCCTCAAGACCGCCAAGGAGCTATAGCTCAAAGGTAAGTCTTGTACCTTTGGTGGGGACAGCCCTCACAGGCCAGGGTTCGAATCCTGCCAATGCTGTAGAAGTATACCAAGGTGGGAAATTTTCAAACAGTAATTTTTTTTTTTTTTTTTTTTGCTAAGTTTTTTTTTGGCAGGTTTGTCCAAACATTTCAAATGTTTTCCCTCATGACCTTCTACCAACCGCCCTATTTCTCAAGTAGGTGCAATAGGGACAAGGCCTTATCTTCCTTTATCAATGTCTTCATTCTTTGTCCTTTAAGTTTGGTTAATTGCAGAGTGCAATTGTGGTATTGGGGGTTATAACTGAGCACAAGAATGCAAGGAAGGTGCTACACTTATTGTAAAATAGGTTGGATGATGGTGATTTTTCATTTTGGTGTGAGCCACTCGCTCAAATCAGGGGTTTGGTGCCAGTGAACTTGGATAGAAATAAAGGTCAAGTATGAACTCTGGCTAATGAAATGATGGGTTGAGTTTGAGGCAAGCTAGAGTCCATTTATTAGGTGCAATAAGAAGCTAGAAAGATTGTTTCCTTTAAGAGACAGACAAGGGCAGAGTCAAGCCTTTGCTCTAGTAGGTCTGCATCATGCCTGCTGCAGGATGTGAAGGAATGGACCTCCACAGCAGTGCGCTGTGCAAGACTGGGCTGCGCTGGGCTGGGCTGGGCCTGCCCTGGCACTGTGGATTTAATCACCCACCTCCTTCCTTTGAGGAACGCCCACGAACGCCCTTGTTCTGTTTACAGGCTGACAGCAGGCAATTTAGGACCCTGCTAAATGAGGGTGATGTCCCCATGTGCTTCCTGTGAGTGGCAAAATCCTTCGTCTAAGGCAGGTGGGCTTTTTAAAAATTTGGTTGAAGACCATATGTTGAAGGCGGTATCACGGCACAAGCCGCCGACCGTCTCAGAAGAAAGTATGCATGGGAGGACATTATTTGCATAGGACAGCCCTCTTCTCAGACCCATTCTTATGCTGCAGTTGCCATGAAGTGTTACTAGAGGGCAGCAGTATGAACAAAAGAGCACACTGAGGCTTTTCTTCTGCTTGCTGACATGATTCTTGTTCATGGTGGTCTTGCAGGGCCTAAGGAGTGAAGGACTGCGATGACTGAGGGGATGAGGAATGGCTGGCCTGTATTTGTGGTGAGGGGGGAATATTTGGAAGGTAAACAGCAAGATGAAAGCGTCAAAGTATATATGTTTGCTGAGTGATTGAGTCTGTGTGTCACTTGTCTCTTTGAAGGGACATGTGAGAAAGGAACAGCAGCACCATAGACTTCAAATGGGAGAGCAAGCAAGGATGAATATTTCCCTCAAATCCAAATACATACAGCACCTCAAAGATGACAAGTGCGATATGATGTTCTGCAATTGTAAGGATTTGCCATGTGTGGTGCATAAATATGCATGGTTAGAGAGGTTTTTCCCAGAATGTGAGTATCGTTAGGCTGGCAAATGTCAGGCACTACTTTGGGGGTATGAGGCCAAGAAAAAAATTGGGATGTTTGATACAGTCATCTGTAGGATCGAAAGACACTGGGGAATCGTTACAGAGGGAGCCAGGCTGCACAAAATGTGGTAACAGTTGGACAGAAATCTTTAGCAGGGACTTTTGACTACCCCCAATGTGGGACCAGGACCACAGCACCTCTGTGCCTCTAAAACGTATTTTGACCTCTGGACACCACCATCTCAATACCCCTCAAATGTTCCTTCCTGGTACCCCAGCTTTGGTAGTGCATCAACTAGGTATCAATCATTTGAGTGACCACAAACACCCTTCCTATGTGCCTTCTATTTACATTCAGTCAGTAACCCAGCTGCTTCGTTCGCTGTTCAATCTCAAGCGACAGTTGGATGCACATTGCAGGGGTATACAGGCATTTACCGTAATGTACAGCCCCTCTCAGTACACCCAGACTACACTTCGTAAAATCATAAATACATGTTTTGCCCAACAATAAGGCCAGGCCTTTCCTCTGTAGTTCATAGCCAATGTAAGGAGGAAAAAATAAACTGAAGAGCATGCCAAAATTCTCTACAGACACTGCCAATCCTCACACTTCTGCCTATTTGCATGCCGAGGTTATTCACGATGACCCACCAAACCAAATTGCCAACAGTAGCCTCTCCCTGCCTCATTCGTATGCTCCGATGCCACCTTTATTTAGCAATTGTTAGTGCTCTAGGATTTCGTAGCGCGATTCGCTATAGCCTCTGTTTTCAACAGAAATGTCCTAAAGGTACCTATACCAATCTGCAGGGTGGGGAGGAGGGGGGCTGCTGCTGCTGGCAGTAAAATGTTGGGGCACCCCACCTGCAAAAATACAGCCACCTGCTCCTTGTTGTACATTTCAATACAATAACTGCAGCAGAATCGTATGGTCCCCCCTGTTGGTAAAAGAAACTGTCAAACAGCCTTTTGCCGCCCCCCCCTCCCCCGTTGCCCCTAACCAGTTGGGGTACACCCCATGAGGGAGGATCAGAGCAATAAAAACTAATGGTAGCCCCCCAAAAAGTACCTAGAAGCCATGCCGTTCTGTGCACCTCATCGCCCTTCACGTTGCGCCCAAGCACCTTTTAATACTGCTCCCCCAAATTTTGACTGCCCCCTCCCAACAGAAATCAGAGAGTATAGGGGATGCATTAAAAAAGTTTTTGCAGTTCCCCACCATAAGTCAGGATCCCTTCATAGTCCCTCAGTACCTACGCCTATTCCTCTGCTGTCTGACCCCACCCAATCTCACTAAGCTCCTCCCAAACCCCTCCTCTGCTGTCTGACCCCACCCAATCTGCCCAGGCTCCTCCCCCTTCCTCTCTGACCCCACCCAATTTGACTAGGCTCCTCCCAAACCCCTCCTCTGCTGTCTGACCCCACCCTTTCTGTCCAGGCTCCTCCTATACTCCTCCTCTCTGACCCCACCCAATCTGCCCAGGCTCCTCCCCCTTCCTCTCTGACCCCACCCAATCTGCTCAAGCTCCTCCCCCTTCCTCTCTAACCCCACCCAATCTGCCCAGGCTCCTTCCCCTTCCTCTCTGAGCCCACCCAATCTGCCCAGGCTCCTCCCAAACCCCTCCTCTGCTGTCTGACCCCACCCAATCTGCCCAGGCTCCTCCCCCTTCCTCTCTGAGCCCACCCAATCTGACTAGGCTCCTCCCAAACCCCTCCTATGCTGTCTGACCCCACCCAATCTCACTAAGCTCCTCCCAAACCCCTCCTCTGCTGTCTGACCCCACCCAATCTGCCCAGGCTCCTCCCCCTTCCTCTCTGACCCCACCCTTTCTGTCCAGGCTCCTCCCAAACCCCTCCTCTGCTGTCTGACCCCACCCTTTCTGTCCTGGCTCCACCTATACTCCTCCTCTCTGACCCCACCCAATCTGCTCAAGCTCCTCCCCCTTCCTCTCTAACCCCACCCAATCTGACTAGGCTCCTCCCAAACCCCTCCTCTGCTGTCTGACCCCACCCAATCTGCCCAGGCTCCTCCCCCTTCCTCTCTGACCCCACCCAATTTGACTAGGCTCCTCCCAAACCCCTCCTCTGCTGTCTGACCCCACCCAATCTGCCCAGGCTCCTCCCCCTTCCTCTCTGAGCCCACCCAATCTGCCCAGGCTCCTCCCCCTTCCTCTCTGACCCCACCCAATCTGACTAGGCTCCTCCCAAACCCCTCCTCTGCTGTCTGACCCCACCCTTTCTGTCCAGGCTCCTCCTATACTCCTCCTCTCTGACCCCACCCAATCTGCCCAGGCTCCTCCCCCTTCCTCTCTGACCCCACCCAATTTGACTAGGCTCCTCCCAAACCCCTCCTCTGCTGTCTGACCCCACCATTTCAGTCCAGGCTCCTCCTATACTCCTCCTCTCTGACCCCACCCAATCTGCCCAGGCTCCTCCCCCTTCCTCTCTGACCCCACCCAATTTGACTAGGCTCCTCCCAAACCCCTCCTCTGCTGTCTGACCCCACCATTTCAGTCCAGGCTCCTCCTATACTCCTCCTCTCTGACCCCACCAAATCTGCCCAGGCTCCTCCCCCTTCCTCTCTGACCCCACCCAATCTGCTCAAGCTCCTCCCCCTTCCTCTCTAACCCCACCCAATCTGACTAGGCTCCTCCCCCTTCCTCTCTGAGCCCACCCAATCTGCCCAGGCTCCTCCCCCTTCCTCTCTGAGCCCACCCAATCTGCCCAGGCTCCTCCCCCTTCCTCTCTGAGCCCACCCAATCTGACTAGGCTCCTCCCAAACCCCTCCTCTGCTGTTTGACCCCACCCAATCTCACTAAGCTCCTCCCAAACCGCTCCTCTGCTGTCTGACCCCACCCAATCTGCCCAGGCTCCTCCCCCTTCCTCTCTGACCCCACCCAATCTGCTCAAGCTCCTCCCCCTTCCTCTCTAACCCCTCCCAATCTGACTAGGCTCCTCCCAAACCCCTCCTCTGCTGTCTGACCCCATCCAATCTGCCCAGGCTCTTCCCCCTTCCTCTCTGAGCCCACCCAATCTGCCCAGGCTCCTCCCCCTTCCTCTCTGACCCCACCCAATTTGACTAGGCTCCTCCCAAACCCCTCCTCTGCTGTCTGACCCCACCCAATCTGCCCAGGCTCCTCCCCCTTCCTCTCTGAGCCCACCTAATCTGACTTGGCTCCTTCCAAACCCCTCCTCTGCTGTTTGACCCCACCCAATTTCACTAAGCTCCTCCCAAACCCCTCCTCTGCTGTCTGACCCCACCCAATCTGCCCAGGCTCCTCCCCCTTCCTCTCTGACCCCACCCAATCTGACTAGGCTCCTCCCGAACCCCTCCTCTGCTGTCTGACCCCACCCAATCTGCCCAGGCTCCTCCCCCTTCCTCTCTGAGCCCACCCAATCTGCCCAGGCTCCTCCCCCTTCCTCTCTGACCCCACCCAATCTGACTAGGCTCCTCCCAAACCCCTCCTCTGCGGTCTGACCCCAACCAATCTGCCCAGGCTCCTCCCCCTTCCTCTCTGACCCCACCCAATCTGCCCAGGCTCCTCCCCCTTCCTCTCTGAGTCCATCCAATCTGACTAGGCTCCTCCCAAACCCCTCCTCTGCTGTCTGACCCCACCCAATCTGCCCAGGCTCCTCCCCCCTCCTCTCTGAGCCCACCCAATCTGACTAGGCTCCTCCCAAACCCCTCCTATGCTGTCTGATCCCACCCAATCTCACTAAGCTCCTCCCAAACACCTCCTCTGCTGTCTGACCCCACCCTTTCTGTCCAGGTTCCACCTATACTCCTCCTCTCTGACCCCACCCAATCTGACTAGGCTCCTTCCAAACCCCTCCTCTGCTGTCTGACCCCACCCAATCTCACTAAGCTCCTCCCAAACCCCTCCTCTGCTGTCTGACCCCACCCAATCTGCCCAGGCTCCTCCCCCTTCCTCTCTGACCCCACCCAATTTGACTAGGCTCCTCCCAAACCCCTCCTCTGCTGTCTGACCCCACCCTTTCTGTCCAGGCTCCTCCTATACTCCTCCTCTCTGACCCCACCCAATCTGCCCAGGCTCCTCCCCCTTCCTCTCTGACCCCACCCAATCTGCTCAAGCTCCTCCCCCTTCCTCTCTAACCCCACCCAATCTGACTAGGCTCCTCCCAAACCCCTCCTCTGCTGTCTGACCACACCCAATCTGCCCAGGCTCCTCCCCCTTCCTCTCTGAGCCCACCCAATCTGACTAGGCTCCTCCCAAACCCCTCCTCTGCTGTCTGACCACACCCAATCTGCCCAGGCTCCTCCCCCTTCCTCTCTGAGCCCACCCAATCTGACTAGGCTCCTCCCAAACCCCTCCTCTACTGTTTGACCCCACCCAATCTCACTAAGCTCCTCCCAAACCGCTCCTCTGCTGTCTGACCCCACCCAATCTGCCCAGGCTCCTCCCCCTTCCTCTCTGACCCCACCCAATCTGCTCAAGCTCCTCCCCCTTCCTCTCTAACCCCACCCAATGTGACTAGGCTCCTCCCAAACCCCTCCTCTGCTGTCTGACCCCACCCAATCTCACTAAGCTCCTCCCAAACCCCTCCTCTGCTGTCTGACCCCACCCAATCTGCCCAGGCTCCTCCCCCTTCCTCGCTGATCCCCCCCCCCAATGTGACTAGGCTCCTCCTGAACCCCGCCTCTCTGACCACCCCCAATCTGACTACACACAACACCTGTTCCCTTTCTTTCACCTGTCTCTCTTCAGGCCACACCTATTTTACTTACCAACCAATCTGCAATCCCTCATTCGCTAGGCATGATTCCACTCTTACACAACACACAGACACATTTTACTTACCAATTGGCCATTTAGGCCCACCTCCAACTTACCTCTGCTCTGCCACCATCAGTCACCTGGTGCCGAACCCGGGATTTAAACCCTGGTTGCCTGGATCGAAGGCAGGAACTTACCCACTGGACCACACTGGTTTCCATGTAAATAGCCTATCAAATTGTCCTTATGTCATGGTCATCCTTTTTATGTGCAATGGAAGCTGCAGGGAAGGACACCAAGGCCTGTATGTTGCTTATGGTTACTACTGCAATCCTCAAGACCACCAAGGAGCTATAGCTCAAAGGTAAGTCTTGTACCTTTGGTGGGGACATCCCTCACAGACCAGGGTTCGAATCCTGCCGAATGCTGTAGAAGTATACCAAGGTGGGAAATTTTCAAACAGTAAATTTTTTTATTTTTTTTGCTAAGTTTTTTTTTGGCAGGTTTGTCCAAACATTTCAAATGTTTTCCCTCATGACCTTCTACCAACCGCCCTATTTCTCAAGTAGGTGCAATAGGGACAAGGCCTTATCTTCCTTTATCAATGTCTTCATTCTTTGTCCTTTAAGTTTGGTTAATTGCAGAGTGCAATTGTGGTATTGGGGGTTATAACTGAGCACAAGAATGCAAGGAAGGTGCTACACTTATTGTAAAATAGGTTGGATGATGGTGATTTTTCATTTTGGTGTGAGCCACTCGCTCAAATCAGGGGTTTGGTGCCAGTGAACTTGGATAGAAATAAAGGTCAAGTATGAACTCTGGCTAATGAAATGATGGGTTGAGTTTGAGGCAAGCTAGAGTCCATTTATTAGGTGCAATAAGAAGCTAGAAAGATTGTTTCCTTTAAGAGACAGACAAGGGCAGAGTCAAGCCTTTGCTCTAGTAGGTCTGCATCATGCCTGCTGCAGGATGTGAAGGAATGGACCTCCACAGCAGTGCACTGTGCAAGACTGGGCTGCGCTGGGCTGGGCTGGGCCTGCCCTGGCACTGTGGATTTAATCACCCACCTCCTTCCTTTGAGGAACGCTCACGAACGCCCACGAACGCCCTTGTTCTGTTTACAGGCTGACAGCAGGCAATTTAGGACCCTGCTAAATGAGGGTGATGTCCCCATGTGCTTCCTGTGAGTGGCAAAATCCTTCGTCTAAGGCAGGTGGGCTTTTTAAAAATTTGGTTGAAGACCATATGTTGAAGGCGGTATCACGGCACAAGCCGCCGACCGTCTCAGAAGAAAGTATGCATGGGAGGACATTATTTGCATAGGACAGCCCTCTTCTCAGACCCATTCTTATGCTGCAGTTGCCATGAAGTGTTACTAGAGGGCAGCAGTATGAACAAAAGAGCACACTGAGGCTTTTCTTCTGCTTGCTGACATGATTCTTGTTCATGGTGGTCTTGCAGGGCCTAAGGAGTGAAGGACTGCGATGACTGAGGGGATGAGGAATGGCTGGCCTGTATTTGTGGTGAGGGGGGAATATTTGGAAGGTAAACAGCAAGATGAAAGCGTCAAAGTATATATGTTTGCTGAGTGATTGAGTCTGTGTGTCACTTGTCTCTTTGAAGGGACATGTGAGAAAGGAACAGCAGCACCATAGACTTCAAATGGGAGAGCAAGCAAGGATGAATATTTCCCTCAAATCCAAATACATACAGCACCTCAAAGATGACAAGTGCGATATGATGTTCTGCAATTGTAAGGATTTGCCATGTGTGGTGCATAAATATGCATGGTTAGAGAGGTTTTTCCCAGAATGTGAGTATCGTTAGGCTGGCAAATGTCAGGCACTACTTTGGGGGTATGAGGCCAAGAAAAAAATTGGGATGTTTGATACAGTCATCTGTAGGATCGAAAGACACTGGGGAATCGTTACAGAGGGAGCCAGGCTGCACAAAATGTGGTAACAGTTGGACAGAAATCTTTAGCAGGGACTTTTGACTACCCCCAATGTGGGACCAGGACCACAGCACCTCTGTGCCTCTAAAACGTATTTTGACCTCTGGACACCACCATCTCAATACCCCTCAAATGTTCCTTCCTGGTACCCCAGCTTTGGTAGTGCATCAACTAGGTATCAATCATTTGAGTGACCACAAACACCCTTCCTATGTGCCTTCTATTTACATTCAGTCAGTAACCCAGCTGCTTCGTTCGCTGTTCAATCTCAAGCGACAGTTGGATGCACATTGCAGGGGTATACAGGCATTTACCGTAATGTACAGCCCCTCTCAGTACACCCAGACTACACTTCGTAAAATCATAAATACATGTTTTGCCCAACAGTAAGGCCAGGCCTTTCCTCTGTAGTTCATAGCCAATGTAAGGAGGAAAAAATAAACTGAAGAGCATGCCAAAATTCTCTACAGACACTGCCAATCCTCACACTTCTGCCTATTTGCATGCCGAGGTTATTCACGATGACCCACCAAACCAATTGCCAACAGTAGCCTCTCCCTGCCTCATTCGTATGCTCCGATGCCACCTTTATTTAGCAATTGTTAGTGCTCTAGGATTTCGTAGCGCGATTCGCTATAGCCTCTGTTTTCAACAGAAATGTCCTAAAGGTACCTATACCAATCTGCAGGGTGGGGAGGAGGGGGGCTGCTGCTGCTGGCAGTAAAATGTTGGGGCACCCCACCTGCAAAAATACAGCCACCTGCTCCTTGTTGTACATTTCAATACAATAACTGCAGCAGAATCGTATGGTCACCCCTGTTGGTAAAAGAAACTGTCAAACAGCCTTTTGCCGCCCCCCCCTCCCCCGTTGCCCCTAACCAGTTGGGGTACACCCCATGAGGGAGGATCAGAGCAATAAAAACTAATGGTAGCCCCCCAAAAAGTACCTAGAAGCCATGCCGTTCTGTGCACCTCATTGCCCTTCACGTTGCGCCCAAGCACCTTTTAATACTGCTCCCCCAAATTTTGACTGCCCCCTCCCAACAGAAATCAGAGAGTATAGGGGATGCATTAAAAAAGTTTTTGCAGTTCCCCACCATAAGTCAGGATCCCTTCATAGTCCCTCAGTACCTACGCCTATTCCTCTGCTGTCTGACCCCACCCAATCTCACTAAGCTCCTCCCAAACCCCTCCTCTGCTGTCTGACCCCACCCAATCTGCCCAGGCTCCTCCCCCTTCCTCTCTGACCCCACCCAATTTGACTAGGCTCCTCCCAAACCCCTCCTCTGCTGTCTGACCCCACCCTTTCTGTCCAGGCTCCTCCTATACTCCTCCTCTCTGACCCCACCCAATCTGCCCAGGCTCCTCCCCCTTCCTCTCTGACCCCACCCAATCTGCTCAAGCTCCTCCCCCTTCCTCTCTAACCCCACCCAATCTGCCCAGGCTCCTCCCCCTTCCTCTCTGACCCCACCCAATTTGACTAGGCTCCTCCCAAACCCCTCCTCTGCTGTCTGACCCCACCCAATCTGCCCAGGCTCCTCCCCCTTCCTCTCTGAGCCCACCCAATCTGACTAGGCTCCTCCCAAACCCCTCCTATGCTGTCTGACCCCACCCAATCTCACTAAGCTCCTCCCAAACCCCTCCTCTGCTGTCTGACCCCACCCAATCTGCCCAGGCTCCTCCCCCTTCCTCTCTGACCCCACCCTTTCTGTCCAGGCTCCTCCCAAACCCCTCCTCTGCTGTCTGACCCCACCCTTTCTGTCCTGGCTCCACCTATACTCCTCCTCTCTGACCCCACCCAATCTGCTCAAGCTCCTCCCCCTTCCTCTCTAACCCCACCCAATCTGACTAGGCTCCTCCCAAACCCCTCCTCTGCTGTCTGACCCCACCCAATCTGCCCAGGCTCCTCCCCCTTCCTCTCTGACCCCACCCAATTTGACTAGGCTCCTCCCAAACCCCTCCTCTGCTGTCTGACCCCACCCAATCTGCCCAGGCTCCTCCCCCTTCCTCTCTGAGCCCACCCAATCTGCCCAGGCTCCTCCCCCTTCCTCTCTGACCCCACCCAATCTGACTAGGCTCCTCCCAAACCCCTCCTCTGCTGTCTGACCCCACCCTTTCTGTCCAGGCTCCACCTATACTCCTCCTCTCTGACCCCACCCAATCTGCCCGGGCTCCTCCCCTTCCTCTCTGACCCCACCCAATCTGACTAGGCTCCTCCCAAACCCCTCCTCTGCTGTCTGACCCCACCCTTTCTGTCCAGGCTCCACCTATACTCCTCCTCACTGACCCCACCCAATCTGCTCAGGCTCCTCCCCCTTCCTCTCTAACCCCACCCAATCTGACTAGGCTCCTCCCAAACCCCTCCTCTGCTGTCTGACCCCAACCAATCTGCCCAGGCTCCTCCCCCTTCCTCTCTGACCCCACCCAATCTGCCCAGGCTCCTCCCCTTCCTCTCTGAGTCCATCCAATCTGACTAGGCTCCTCCCAAACCCCTCCTCTGCTGTCTGACCCCACCCAATCTGCCCAGGCTCCTCCCCCCTCCTCTCTGAGCCCACCCAATCTGACTAGGCTCCTCCCAAACCCCTCCTATGCTGTCTGACCCCACCCAATCTCACTAAGCTCCTCCCAAACACCTCCTCTGCTGTCTGACCCCACCCAATCTGCCCAGGCTCCTCCCCCTTCCTCTCTGACCCCACCCAATCTGCCCAGGCTCCTCCCCCTTCCTCTCTGAGCCCATCCAATCTGACTAGGCTCCTCCCAAACCCCTCCTCTGCTGTCTGACCCCACCCAATCTGCCCAGGCTCCTCCCCCTTCCTCTCTGACCCCACCCAATCTGACTAGGCTCCTCCCAAACCCCTCCTCTGCTGTCTGACCCCACCCTTTCTGTCCAGGCTCCACCTATACTCCTCCTCTCTGACCCCACCCAATCTGACTAGGCTCCTCCCAAACCCCTCCTCTGCTGTCTGACCCCACCCAATCTCACTAAGCTCCTCCCAAACCCCTCCTCTGCTGTCTGACCCCACCCAATCTGCCCAGGCTCCTCCCCCTTCCTCTCTGACCCCACCCAATTTGACTAGGCTCCTCCCAAACCCCTCCTCTGCTGTCTGACCCCACCCTTTCTGTCCAGGCTCCTCCTATACTCCTCCTCTCTGACCCCACCCAATCTGCCCAGGCTCCTCCCCCTTCCTCTCTGACCCCACCCAATTTGACTAGGCTCCTCCCAAACCCCTCCTCTGCTGTCTGACCCCACCATTTCAGTCCAGGCTCCTCCTATACTCCTCCTCTCTGACCCCACCAAATCTGCCCAGGCTCCTCCCCCTTCCTCTCTGACCCCACCCAATCTGCTCAAGCTCCTCCCCCTTCCTCTCTAACCCCACCCAATCTGACTAGGCTCCTCCCCCTTCCTCTCTGAGCCCACCCAATCTGCCCAGGCTCCTCCCCCTTCCTCTCTGAGCCCACCCAATCTGACTAGGCTCCTCCCAAACCCCTCCTCTGCTGTTTGACCCCACCCAATCTCACTAAGCTCCTCCCAAACCGCTCCTCTGCTGTCTGACCCCACCCAATCTGCCCAATCTGCCCAGGCTCCTCCCCCTTCCTCTCTAACCCCTCCCAATCTGACTAGGCTCCTCCCAAACCCCTCCTCTGCTGTCTGACCCCATCCAATCTGCCCAGGCTCCTCCCCCTTCCTCTCTGAGCCCACCCAATCTGCCCAGGCTCCTCCCCCTTCCTCTCTGACCCCACCCAATTTGACTAGGCTCCTCCCAAACCCCTCCTCTGCTGTCTGACCCCACCCAATCTGCCCAGGCTCCTCCCCCTTCCTCTCTGAGCCCACCTAATCTGACTTGGCTCCTTCCAAACCCCTCCTCTGCTGTTTGACCCCACCCAATTTCACTAAGCTCATCCCAAACCCCTCCTCTGCTGTCTGACCCCACCCAATCTGCCCAGGCTCCTCCCCCTTCCTCTCTGACCCCACCCAATCTGACTAGGCTCCTCCCAAACCCCTCCTCTGCTGTCTGACCCCACCCAATCTGCCCAGGCTCCTCCCCCTTCCTCTCTGACCCCACCCAATCTGACTAGGCTCCTCCCAAACCCCTCCTCTGCTGTCTGACCCCACCCTTTCTGTCCAGGCTCCACCTATACTCCTCCTCTCTGACCCCACCCAATCTGACTAGGCTCCTCCCAAACCCCTCCTCTGCTGTCTGACCCCACCCAATCTCACTAAGCTCCTCCCAAACCCCTCCTCTGCTGTCTGACCCCACCCTTTCTGTCCAGGCTCCTCCTATACTCCTCCTCTCTGACCCCACCCAATCTGCCCAGGCTCCTCCCCCTTCCTCTCTGACCCCACCCAATTTGACTAGGCTCCTCCCAAACCCCTCCTCTGCTGTCTGACCCCACCATTTCAGTCCAGGCTCCTCCTATACTCCTCCTCTCTGACCCCACCAAATCTGCCCAGGCTCCTCCCCCTTCCTCTCTGACCCCACCCAATCTGCTCAAGCTCCTCCCCCTTCCTCTCTAACCCCACCCAATCTGACTAGGCTCCTCCCCCTTCCTCTCTGAGCCCACCCAATCTGCCCAGGCTCCTCCCCCTTCCTCTCTGAGCCCACCCAATCTGCCCAGGCTCCTCCCCCTCTGAGCCCACCCAATCTGACTAGGCTCCTCCCAAACCCGTCCTCTGCTGTTTGACCCCACCCAATCTCACTAAGCTCCTCCCAAACCCCTCCTCTGCTGTCTGACCCCATCCAATCTGCCCAGGCTCCTCCCCCTTCCTCTCTGACCCCACCCAATCTGCCCAGGCTCCTCCCCCTTCCTCTCTGAGCCCACCTAATCTGACTTGGCTCCTTCCAAACCCCTCCTCTGCTGTTTGACCCCACCCAATTTCACTAAGCTCCTCCCAAACCCCTCCTCTGCTGTCTGACCCCACCCAATCTGCCCAGGCTCCTCCCCCTTCCTCTCTGACCCCACCCAATCTGACTAGGCTCCTCCCGAACCCCTCCTCTGCTGTCTGACCCCACCCAATCTGCCCAGGCTCCTCCCCTTTCCTCTCTGACCCCACCCAATGTGCCCAGGCTCCTCCCCCTTCCTCGCTGATCCCCCCCCCCCCAATGTGACTAGGCTCCTCCTGAACCCCGCCTCTCTGACCACCCCCAATCTGACTACACACAACACCTGTTCCCTTTCTTTCACCTGTCTCTCTTCAGGCCACACCTATTTTACTTACCAACCAATCTGCAATCCCTCATTCGCTAGGCATGATTCCACTCTTACACAACACACAGACACATTTTACTTACCAATTGGCAATTTAGGCCCACCTCCAACTTACCTCTGCTCTGCCACCATCAGTCACCTGGTGCCGAACCCGGGATTTGAACCCTGGTTGCCTGGATCGAAGGCAGGAACTTACCCACTGGACCACACTGGTTTCCATGTAAATAGCCTATCAAATTGTCCTTATGTCATGGTCATCCTTTTTATGTGCAATGGAAGCTGCAGGGAAGGACACCAAGGCCTGTATGTTGCTTATGGTTACTACTGCAATCCTCAAGACCACCAAGGAGCTATAGCTCAAAGGTAAGTCTTGTACCTTTGGTGGGGACAGCCCTCACAGGCCAGGGTTCGAATCCTGCCAATGCTGTAGAAATATACCAAGGTGGGAAATTTTCAAACAGTACATTTTTTTTTTTTTTGCTAAGTTTTTTTTTGGCAGGTTTGTCCAAACATTTCAAATGTTTTCCCTCATGACCTTCTACCAACCGCCCTATTTCTCAAGTAGGTGCAATAGGGACAAGGCCTTATCTTCCTTTATCAATGTCTTCATTCTTTGTCCTTTAAGTTTGGTTAATTGCAGAGTGCAATTGTGGTATTGGGGGTTATAACTGAGCACAAGAATGCAAGGAAGGTGCTACACTTATTGTAAAATAGGTTGGATGATGGTGATTTTTCATTTTGGTGTGAGCCACTCGCTCAAATCAGGGGTTTGATGCCAGTGTACTTGGATAGAAATAAAGGTCAAGTATGAACTCTGGCTAATGAAATGATGGGTTGAGTTTGAGGCAAGCTAGAGTCCATTTATTAGGTGCAATAAGAAGCTAGAAAGATTGTTTCCTTTAAGAGACAGACAAGGGCAGAGTCAAGCCTTTGCTCTAGTAGGTCTGCATCATGCCTGCTGCAGGATGTGAAGGAATGGACCTCCACAGCAGTGCGCTGTGCAAGACTGGGCTGCGCTGGGCTGGGCTGGGCCTGCCCTGGCACTGTGGATTTAATCACCCACCTCCTTCCTTTGAGGATCGCTCACGAACGCCCACGAACGCCCTTGTTCTGTTTACAGGCTGACAGCAGGCAATTTAGGACCCTGCTAAATGAGGGTGATGTCCCCATGTGCTTCCTGTGAGTGGCAAAATCCTTCGTCTAAGGCAGGTGGGCTTTTTAAAAATTTGGTTGAAGACCATATGTTGAAGGCGGTATCACGGCACAAGCCGCCGACCGTCTCAGAAGAAAGTATGCATGGGAGGACATTATTTGCATAGGACAGCCCTCTTCTCAGACCCATTCTTATGCTGCAGTTGCCATGAAGTGTTACTAGAGGGCAGCAGTATGAACAAAAGAGCACACTGAGGCTTTTCTTCTGCTTGCTGACATGATTCTTGTTCATGGTGGTCTTGCAGGGCCTAAGGAGTGAAGGACTGCGATGACTGAGGGGATGAGGAATGGCTGGCCTGTATTTGTGGTGAGGGGGGAATATTTGGAAGGTAAACAGCAAGATGAAAGCGTCAAAGTATATATGTTTGCTGAGTGATTGAGTCTGTGTGTCACTTGTCTCTTTGAAGGGACATGTGAGAAAGGAACAGCAGCACCATAGACTTCAAATGGGAGAGCAAGCAAGGATGAATATTTCCCTCAAATCCAAATACATACAGCACCTCAAAGATGACAAGTGCGATATGATGTTCTGCAATTGTAAGGATTTGCCATGTGTGGTGCATAAATATGCATGGTTAGAGAGGTTTTTCCCAGAATGTGAGTATCGTTAGGCTGGCAAATGTCAGGCACTACTTTGGGGGTATGAGGCCAAGAAAAAAATTGGGATGTTTGATACAGTCATCTGTAGGATCGAAAGACACTGGGGAATCGTTACAGAGGGAGCCAGGCTGCACAAAATGTGGTAACAGTTGGACAGAAATCTTTAGCAGGGACTTTTGACTACCCCCAATGTGGGACCAGGACCACAGCACCTCTGTGCCTCTAAAACGTATTTTGACCTCTGGACACCACCATCTCAATACCCCTCAAATGTTCCTTCCTGGTACCCCAGCTTTGGTAGTGCATCAACTAGGTATCAATCATTTGAGTGACCACAAACACCCTTCCTATGTGCCTTCTATTTACATTCAGTCAGTAACCCAGCTGCTTCGTTCGCTGTTCAATCTCAAGCGACAGTTGGATGCACATTGCAGGGGTATACAGGCATTTACCGTAATGTACAGCCCCTCTCAGTACACCCAGACTACACTTCGTAAAATCATAAATACATGTTTTGCCCAACAGTAAGGCCAGGCCTTTCCTCTGTAGTTCATAGCCAATGTAAGGAGGAAAAAATAAACTGAAGAGCATGCCAAAATTCTCTACAGACACTGCCAATCCTCACACTTCTGCCTATTTGCATGCCGAGGTTATTCACGATGACCCACCAAACCAATTGCCAACAGTAGCCTCTCCCTGCCTCATTCGTATGCTCCGATGCCACCTTTATTTAGCAATTGTTAGTGCTCTAGGATTTCGTAGCGCGATTCGCTATAGCCTCTGTTTTCAACAGAAATGTCCTAAAGGTACCTATACCAATCTGCAGGGTGGGGAGGAGGGGGGCTGCTGCTGCTGGCAGTAAAATGTTGGGGCACCCCACCTGCAAAAATACAGCCACCTGCTCCTTGTTGTACATTTCAATACAATAACTGCAGCAGAATCGTATGGTCACCCCTGTTGGTAAAAGAAACTGTCAAACAGCCTTTTGCCGCCCCCCCCTCCCCCGTTGCCCCTAACCAGTTGGGGTACACCCCATGAGGGAGGATCAGAGCAATAAAAACTAATGGTAGCCCCCCAAAAAGTACCTAGAAGCCATGCCGTTCTGTGCACCTCATTGCCCTTCACGTTGCGCCCAAGCACCTTTTAATACTGCTCCCCCAAATTTTGACTGCCCCCTCCCAACAGAAATCAGAGAGTATAGGGGATGCATTAAAAAAGTTTTTGCAGTTCCCCACCATAAGTCAGGATCCCTTCATAGTCCCTCAGTACCTACGCCTATTCCTCTGCTGTCTGACCCCACCCAATCTCACTAAGCTCCTCCCAAACCCCTCCTCTGCTGTCTGACCCCACCCAATCTGCCCAGGCTCCTCCCCCTTCCTCTCTGACCCCACCCAATCTGACTAGGCTCCTCCCAAACCCCTCCTCTGCTGTCTGACCCCACCCTTTCTGTCCAGGCTCCACCTATACTCCTCCTCTCTGACCCCACCCAATCTGCCCGGGCTCCTCCCCTTCCTCTCTGACCCCACCCAATCTGACTAGGCTCCTCCCAAACCCCTCCTCTGCTGTCTGACCCCACCCTTTCTGTCCAGGCTCCACCTATACTCCTCCTCTCTGACCCCACCCAATCTGCTCAGGCTCCTCCCCCTTCCTCTCTAACCCCACCCAATCTGACTAGGCTCCTCCCAAACCCCTCCTCTGCTGTCTGACCCCAACCAATCTGCCCAGGCTCCTCCCCCTTCCTCTCTGACCCCACCCAATCTGCCCAGGCTCCTCCCCCTTCCTCTCTGAGTCCATCCAATCTGACTAGGCTCCTCCCAAACCCCTCCTCTGCTGTCTGACCCCACCCAATCTGCCCAGGCTCCTTCCCCCTCCTCTCTGAGCCCACCCAATCTGACTAGGCTCCTCCCAAACCCCTCCTATGCTGTCTGACCCCACCCAATCTCACTAAGCTCCTCCCAAACCGCTCCTCTGCTGTCTGACCCCACCCAATCTGCCCAGGCTCCTCCCCCTTCCTCTCTGACCCCACCCAATCTGCTCAAGCTCCTCCCCCTTCCTCTCTAACCCCTCCCAATCTGACTAGGCTCCTCCCAAACCCCTCCTCTGCTGTCTGACCCCATCCAATCTGCCCAGGCTCCTCCCCCTTCCTCTCTGAGCCCACCCAATCTGCCCAGGCTCCTCCCCCTTCCTCTCTGACCCCACCCAATTTCACTAAGCTCATCCCAAACCCCTCCTCTGCTGTCTGACCCCACCCAATCTGCTCAAGCTCCTCCCCCTTCCTCTCTGACCCCACCCAATCTGACTAGGCTCCTCCCAAACCCCTCCTCTGCTGTCTGACCCCACCCAATCTGCCCAGGCTCCTCCCCCTTCCTCTCTGACCCCACCCAATCTGACTAGGCTCCTCCCAAACCCCTCCTCTGCTGTCTGACCCCACCCTTTCCGTCCAGGCTCCTCCTATACTCCTCCTCTCTGACCCCACCCAATCTGCCCAGGCTCCTCCCCCTTCCTCTCTGACCCCACCCAATTTGACTAGGCTCCTCCCAAACCCCTCCTCTGCTGTCTGACCCCACCATTTCAGTCCAGGCTCCTCCTATACTCCTCCTCTCTGACCCCACCAAATCTGCCCAGGCTCCTCCCCCTTCCTCTCTGACCCCACCCAATCTGCTCAAGCTCCTCCCCCTTCCTCTCTAACCCCACCCAATCTGACTAGGCTCCTCCCCCTTCCTCTCTGAGCCCACCCAATCTGCCCAGGCTCCTCCCCCTTCCTCTCTGAGCCCACCCAATCTGCCCAGGCTCCTCCCCCTTCCTCTCTGAGCCCACCCAATCTGACTAGGCTCCTCCCAAACCCCTCCTCTGCTGTTTGACCCCACCCAATCTCACTAAGCTCCTCCCAAACCCCTCCTCTGCTGTCTGACCCCATCCAATCTGCCCAGGCTCCTCCCCCTTCCTCTCTGACCCCACCCAATCTGCCCAGGCTCCTCCCCCTTCCTCTCTGACCCCACCCAATTTGACTAGGCTCCTCCCAAACCCCTCCTCTGCTGTCTGACCCCACCCAATCTGCCCAGGCTCCTCCCCCTTCCTCTCTGAGCCCACCTAATCTGACTTGGCTCCTTCCAAACCCCTCCTCTGCTGTTTGACCCCACCCAATTTCACTAAGCTCCTCCCAAACCCCTCCTCTGCTGTCTGACCCCACCCAATCTGCCCAGGCTCCTCCCCCTTCCTCTCTGACCCCACCCAATTTGACTAGGCTCCTCCCAAACCCCTCCTCTGCTGTCTGACCCCACCCTTTCTGTCCAGGCTCCTCCTATACTCCTCCTCTCTGACCCCACCAAATCTGCCCAGGCTCCTCCCCGACCCCACCCAATCTGCTCAAGCTCCTCCCCCTTCCTCTCTGAGCCCACCCAATCTGCCCAGGCTCCTCCCCCTTCCTCTCTGAGCCCACCCAATCTGACTAGGCTCCTCCCAAACCCCTCCTCTGCTGTTTGACCCCACCCAATCTGCCCAGGCTCCTCCCCCTTCCTCTCTGAGCCCACCCAATCTGCCCAGGCTCCTCCCCCTTCCTCTCTGAGCCCACCCAATCTGACTAGGCTCCTCCCAAACCCCTCCTCTGCTGTTTGACCCCACCCAATCTCACTAAGCTCCTCCCAAACCGCTCCTCTGCTGTCTGACCCCACCCAATCTGCCCAGGCTCCTCCCCCTTCCTCTCTGACCCCACCCAATCTGCTCAAGCTCCTCCCCCTTCCTCTCTAACCCCTCCCAATCTGACTAGGCTCCTCCCAAACCCCTCCTCTGCTGTCTGACCCCATCCAATCTGCCCAGGCTCCTCCCCCTTCCTCTCTGAGCCCACCCAATCTGCCCAGGCTCCTCCCCCTTCCTCTCTGACCCCACCCAATCTGCTCAAGCTCCTCCCCCTTCCTCTCTAACCCCTCCCAATCTGACTAGGCTCCTCCCAAACCCCTCCTCTGCTGTCTGACCCCATCCAATCTGCCCAGGCTCCTCCCCCTTCCTCTCTGAGCCCACCCAATCTGCCCAGGCTCCTCCCCCTTCCTCTCTGAGCCCACCTAATCTGACTAGGCTCCTCCCAAACCCCTCCTCTGCTGTTTGACCCCACCCAATCTCACTAAGCTCCTCCCAAACCCCTCCTCTGCTGTCTGACCCCACCCAATCTGCCCAGGCTCCTCCCCTTTCCTCTCTGACCCCACCCAATGTGCCCAGGCTCCTCCCCCTTCCTCGCTGATTCCCCCCCCCCCAATGTGACTAGGCTTCTCCTGAACCCCGCCTCTCTGACCACCCCCAATCTGACTACACACAACACCTGTTCCCTTTCTTTCACCTGTCTCTCTTCAGGCCACACCTATTTTACTTACCAACCAATCTGCAATCCCTCATTCGCTAGGCATGATTCCACTCTTACACAACACACAGACACATTTTACTTACCAATTGGCCATTTAGGCCCACCTCCAACTTACCTCTGCTCTGCCACCATCAGTCACCTGGTGCCGAACCCGGGATTTGAACCCTGGTTGCCTGGATCGAAGGCAGGAACTTACCCACTGGACCACACTGGTTTCCATGTAAATAGCCTATCAAATTGTCCTTATGTCATGGTCATCCTTTTTATGTGCAATGGAAGCTGCAGGGAAGGACACCAAGGCCTGTATGTTGCTTATGGTTACTACTGCAATCCTCAAGACAACCAAGGAGCTATAGCTCAAAGGTAAGTCTTGTACCTTTGGTGGGGACAGCCCTCACAGGCCAGGGTTCGAATCCTGCCAATGCTGTAGAAGTATACCAAGGTGGGAAATTTTCAAACAGTAATTTTTTTTTTTTTTATGCTAAGTTTTTTTTTGGCAGGTTTGTCCAAACATTTCAAATGTTTTCCCTCATGACCTTCTACCAACCGCCCTATTTCTCAAGTAGGTGCAATAGGGACAAGGCCTTATCTTCCTTTATCAATGTCTTCATTCTTTGTCCTTTAAGTTTGGTTAATTGCAGAGTGCAATTGTGGTATTGGGGGTTATAACTGAGCACAAGAATGCAAGGAAGGTGCTACACTTATTGTAAAATAGGTTGGATGATGGTGATTTTTCATTTTGGTGTGAGCCACTCGCTCAAATCAGGGGTTTGATGCCAGTGTACTTGGATAGAAATAAAGGTCAAGTATGAACTCTGGCTAATGAAATGATGGGTTGAGTTTGAGGCAAGCTAGAGTCCATTTATTAGGTGCAATAAGAAGCTAGAAAGATTGTTTCCTTTAAGAGACAGACAAGGGCAGAGTCAAGCCTTTGCTCTAGTAGGTCTGCATCATGCCTGCTGCAGGATGTGAAGGAATGGACCTCCACAGCAGTGCGCTGTGCAAGACTGGGCTGCGCTGGGCTGGGCTGGGCCTGCCCTGGCACTGTGGATTTAATCACCCACCTCCTTCCTTTGAGGAACGCTCACGAACGCCCACGAACGCCCTTGTTCTGTTTACAGGCTGACAGCAGGCAATTTAGGACCCTGCTAAATGAGGGTGATGTCCCCATGTGCTTCCTGTGAGTGGCAAAATCCTTCGTCTAAGGCAGGTGGGCTTTTTAAAAATTTGGTTGAAGACCATATGTTGAAGGCGGTATCACGGCACAAGCCGCCGACCGTCTCAGAAGAAAGTATGCATGGGAGGACATTATTTGCATAGGACAGCCCTCTTCTCAGACCCATTCTTATGCTGCAGTTGCCATGAAGTGTTACTAGAGGGCAGCAGTATGAACAAAAGAGCACACTGAGGCTTTTCTTCTGCTTGCTGACATGATTCTTGTTCATGGTGGTCTTGCAGGGCCTAAGGAGTGAAGGACTGCGATGACTGAGGGGATGAGGAATGGCTGGCCTGTATTTGTGGTGAGGGGGGAATATTTGGAAGGTAAACAGCAAGATGAAAGCGTCAAAGTATATATGTTTGCTGAGTGATTGAGTCTGTGTGTCACTTGTCTCTTTGAAGGGACATGTGAGAAAGGAACAGCAGCACCATAGACTTCAAATGGGAGAGCAAGCAAGGATGAATATTTCCCTCAAATCCAAATACATACAGCACCTCAAAGATGACAAGTGCGATATGATGTTCTGCAATTGTAAGGATTTGCCATGTGTGGTGCATAAATATGCATGGTTAGTGAGGTTTTTCCCAGAATGTGAGTATCGTTAGGCTGGCAAATGTCAGGCACTACTTTGGGGGTATGAGGCCAAGAAACAAATTGGGATGTTTGATACAGTCATCTGTAGGATCGAAAGACACTGGGGAATCGTTACAGAGGGAGCCAGGCTGCACAAAATGTGGTAACAGTTGGACAGAAATCTTTAGCAGGGACTTTTGACTACCCCCAATGTGGGACCAGGACCACAGCACCTCTGTGCCTCTAAAACGTATTTTGACCTCTGGACACCACCATCTCAATACCCCTCAAATGTTCCTTCCTGGTACCCCAGCTTTGGTAGTGCATCAACTAGGTATCAATCATTTGAGTGACCACAAACACCCTTCCTATGTGCCTTCTATTTACATTCAGTCAGTAACCCAGCTGCTTCGTTCGCTGTTCAATCTCAAGCGACAGTTGGATGCACATTGCAGGGGTATACAGGCATTTACCGTAATGTACAGCCCCTCTCAGTACACCCAGACTACACTTCGTAAAATCATAAATACATGTTTTGCCCAACAGTAAGGCCAGGCCTTTCCTCTGTAGTTCATAGCCAATGTAAGGAGGAAAAAATAAACTGAAGAGCATGCCAAAATTCTCTACAGACACTGCCAATCCTCACACTTCTGCCTATTTGCATGCCGAGGTTATTCACGATGACCCACCAAACCAATTGCCAACAGTAGCTTCTCCCTGCCTCATTCGTATGCTCCGATGCCACCTTTATTTAGCAATTGTTAGTGCTCTAGGATTTCGTAGCGCGATTCGCTATAGCCTCTGTTTTCAACAGAAATGTCCTAAAGGTACCTATACCAATCTGCAGGGTGGGGAGGAGGGGGGCTGCTGCTGCTGGCAGTAAAATGTTGGGGCACCCCACCTGCAAAAATACAGCCACCTGCTCCTTGTTGTACATTTCAATACAATAACTGCAGCAGAATCGTATGGTCACCCCTGTTGGTAAAATAAACTGTCAAACAGCCTTTTGCCGCCCCCCCTCCCCCGTTGCCCCTAACCAGTTGGGGTACACCCCATGAGGGAGGATCAGAGCAATAAAAACTAATGGTAGCCCCCCAAAAAGTACCTAGAAGCCATGCCGTTCTGTGCACCTCATCGCCCTTCACGTTGCGCCCAAGCACCTTTTAATACTGCTCCCCCAAATTTTGACTGCCCCCTCCCAACAGAAATCAGAGAGTATAGGGGATGCATTAAAAAAGTTTTTGCAGTTCCCCACCATAAGTCAGGATCCCTTCATAGTCCCTCAGTACCTACGCCTATTCCTCTGCTGTCTGACCCCACCCAATCTCACTAAGCTCCTCCCAAACCCCTCCTCTGCTGTCTGACCCCACCCAATCTGCCCAGGCTCCTCCCCCTTCCTCTCTGACCCCACCCAATTTGACTAGGCTCCGCCCAAACCCCTCCTCTGCTGTCTGACCCCACCCAATCTGCCCAGGCTCCTCCCCCTTCCTCTCTGAGCCCACCCAATCTGACTAGGCTCCTCCTATACTCCTCCTCTCTGACCCCACCCAATCTGCCCAGGCTCCTCCCCCTTCCTCTCTGACCCCACCCAATCTGCTCAAGCTCCTCCCCCTTCCTCTCTAACCCCACCCAATCTGCCCAGGCTCCTCCCCCTTCCTCTCTGAGCCCACCCAATCTGCCCAGGCTCCTCCCCCTTCCTCTCTGACCCCACCCAATTTGACTAGGCTCCTCCCAAACCCCTCCTCTGCTGTCTGACCCCACCCAATCTGCCCAGGCTCCTCCCCCTTCCTCTCTGAGCCCACCCAATCTGACTAGGCTCCTCCCAAACCCCTCCTATGCTGTCTGACCCCACTCAATCTCACTAAGCTCCTCCCAAACCCCTCCTCTGCTGTCTGACCCCACCCAATCTGCCCAGGCTCCTCCCCCTTCCTCTCTGACCCCACCCTTTCTGTCCAGGCTCCTCCCAAACCCCTCCTCTGCTGTCTGACCCCACCCTTTCTGTCCTGGCTCCACCTATACTCCTCCTCTCTGACCCCACCCAATCTGCTCAAGCTCCTCCCCCTTCCTCTCTAACCCCACCCAATCTGACTAGGCTCCTCCCAAACCCCTCCTCTGCTGTCTGACCCCACCCAATCTGCCCAGGCTCCTCCCCCTTCCTCTCTGACCCCACCCAATTTGACTAGGCTCCTCCCAAACCCCTCCTCTGCTGTCTGACCCCACCCAATCTGCCCAGGCTCCTCCCCCTTCCTCTCTGAGCCCACCCAATCTGCCCAGGCTCCTCCCCCTTCCTCTCTGACCCCACCCAATCTGACTAGGCTCCTCCCAAACCCCTCCTCTGCTGTCTGACCCCACCCTTTCTGTCCAGGCTCCACCTATACTCCTCCTCTCTGACCCCACTCAATCTGCCCTGGCTCCTCCCCTTCCTCTCTGACCCCACCCAATCTGACTAGGCTCCTCCCAAACCCCTCCTCTGCTTTCTGACCCCACCCTTTCTGTCCAGGCTCCACCTATACTCCTCCTCTCTGACCCCACCCAATCTGCTCAGGCTCCTCCCCCTTCCTCTCTAACCCCACCCAATCTGACTAGGCTCCTCCCAAACCCCTCCTCTGCTGTCTGACCCCAACCAATCTGCCCAGGCTCCTCCCCCTTCCTCTCTGACCCCACCCAATCTGCCCAGGCTCCTCCCCCTTCCTCTCTGAGTCCATCCAATCTGACTAGGCTCCTCCCAAACCCCTCCTCTGCTGTCTGACCCCACCCAATCTGCCCAGGCTCCTCCCCCCTCCTCTATGAGCCCACCCAATCTGACTAGGCTCCTCCCAAACCCCTCCTATGCTGTCTGACCCCACCCAATCTCACTAAGCTCCTCCCAAACACCTCCTCTGCTGTCTGACCCCACCCAATCTGCCCAGGCTCCTCCCCCTTCCTCTCTGACCCCACCCAATCTGCCCAGGCTCCTCCCCCTTCCTCTCTGAGCCCATCCAATCTGACTAGGCTCCTCCCAAACCCCTCCTCTGCTGTCTGACCCCACCCAATCTGCCCAGGCTCCTCCCCCTTCCTCTCTGACCCCACCCAATCTGACTAGGCTCCTCCCAAACCCCTCCTCTGCTGTCTGACCCCACCCTTTCTGTCCAGGCTCCACCTATACTCCTCCTCTCTGACCCCACCCAATCTGACTAGGCTCCTCCCAAACCCCTCCTCTGCTGTCTGACCCCACCCAATCTCACTAAGCTCCCCCCAAACCCCTCCTCTGCTGTCTGACCCCACCCAATCTGCCCAGGCTCCTCCCCCTTCCTCTCTGACCCCACCCAATTTGACTAGGCTCCTCCCAAACCCCTCCTCTGCTGTCTGACCCCACCCTTTCTGTCCAGGCTCCTCCTATACTCCTCCTCTCTGACCCCACCCAATCTGCCCAGGCTCCTCCCCCTTCCTCTCTGACCCCACCCAATTTGACTAGGCTCCTCCCAAACCCCTCCTCTGCTGTCTGACCCCACCCTTTCAGTCCAGGCTCCTCCTATACTCCTCCTCTCTGACCCCACCAAATCTGCCCAGGCTCCTCCCCCTTCCTCTCTGACCCCACCCAATCTGCTCAAGCTCCTCCCCCTTCCTCTCTAACCCCACCCAATCTGACTAGGCTCCTCCCAAACCCCTCCTCTGCTGTCTGACCCCACCCAATCTGCCCAGGCTCCTCCCCCTTCCTCTCTGAGCCCACCCAATCTGCCCAGGCTCCTCCCCCTTCCTCTCTGACCCCACCCAATTTGACTAGGCTCCTCCCAAACCCCTCCTCTGCTGTCTGACCCCACCCAATCTGCCCAGGCTCCTCCCCCTTCCTCTCTGAGCCCACCTAATCTGACTTGGCTCCTTCCAAACCCCTCCTCTGCTGTTTGACCCCACCCAATTTCACTAAGCTCCTCCCAAACCCCTCCTCTGCTGTCTGACCCCACCCAATCTGCCCAGGCTCCTCCCCCTTCCTCTCTGACCCCACCCAATTTGACTAGGCTCCTCCCAAACCCCTCCTCTGCTGTCTGACCCCACCCTTTCTGTCCAGGCTCCTCCTATACTCCTCCTCTCTGACCCCACCAAATCTGCCCAGGCTCCTCCCCGACCCCACCCAATCTGCTCAAGCTCCTCCCCCTTCCTCTCTGAGCCCACCCAATCTGCCCAGGCTCCTCCCCCTTCCTCTCTGAGCCCACCCAATCTGACTAGGCTCCTCCCAAACCCCTCCTCTGCTGTTTGACCCCACCCAATCTGCCCAGGCTCCTCCCCCTTCCTCTCTGAGCCCACCCAATCTGCCCAGGCTCCTCCCCCTTCCTCTCTGAGCCCACCCAATCTGACTAGGCTCCTCCCAAACCCCTCCTCTGCTGTTTGACCCCACCCAATCTCACTAAGCTCCTCCCAAACCGCTCCTCTGCTGTCTGACCCCACCCAATCTGCCCAGGCTCCTCCCCCTTCCTCTCTGACCCCACCCAATCTGCTCAAGCTCCTCCCCCTTCCTCTCTAACCCCTCCCAATCTGACTAGGCTCCTCCCAAACCCCTCCTCTGCTGTCTGACCCCATCCAATCTGCCCAGGCTCCTCCCCCTTCCTCTCTGAGCCCACCCAATCTGCCCAGGCTCCTCCCCCTTCCTCTCTGAGCCCACCTAATCTGACTAGGCTCCTCCCAAACCCCTCCTCTGCTGTTTGACCCCACCCAATCTCACTAAGCTCCTCCCAAACCCCTCCTCTGCTGTCTGACCCCACCCAATCTGCCCAGGCTCCTCCCCTTTCCTCTCTGACCCCACCCAATGTGCCCAGGCTCCTCCCCCTTCCTCGCTGATCCCCCCCCCCCAATGTGACTAGGCTTCTCCTGAACCCCGCCTCTCTGACCACCCCCAATCTGACTACACACAACACCTGTTCCCTTTCTTTCACCTGTCTCTCTTCAGGCCACACCTATTTTACTTACCAACCAATCTGCAATCCCTCATTCGCTAGGCATGATTCCACTCTTACACAACACACAGACACATTTTACTTACCAATTGGCCATTTAGGCCCACCTCCAACTTACCTCTGCTCTGCCACCATCAGTCACCTGGTGCCGAACCCGGGATTTGAACCCTGGTTGCCTGGATCGAAGGCAGGAACTTACCCACTGGACCACACTGGTTTCCATGTAAATAGCCTATCAAATTGTCCTTATGTCATGGTCATCCTTTTTATGTGCAATGGAAGCTGCAGGGAAGGACACCAAGGCCTGTATGTTGCTTATGGTTACTACTGCAATCCTCAAGACAACCAAGGAGCTATAGCTCAAAGGTAAGTCTTGTACCTTTGGTGGGGACAGCCCTCACAGGCCAGGGTTCGAATCCTGCCAATGCTGTAGAAGTATACCAAGGTGGGAAATTTTCAAACAGTAATTTTTTTTTTTTTTATGCTAAGTTTTTTTTTGGCAGGTTTGTCCAAACATTTCAAATGTTTTCCCTCATGACCTTCTACCAACCGCCCTATTTCTCAAGTAGGTGCAATAGGGACAAGGCCTTATCTTCCTTTATCAATGTCTTCATTCTTTGTCCTTTAAGTTTGGTTAATTGCAGAGTGCAATTGTGGTATTGGGGGTTATAACTGAGCACAAGAATGCAAGGAAGGTGCTACACTTATTGTAAAATAGGTTGGATGATGGTGATTTTTCATTTTGGTGTGAGCCACTCGCTCAAATCAGGGGTTTGATGCCAGTGTACTTGGATAGAAATAAAGGTCAAGTATGAACTCTGGCTAATGAAATGATGGGTTGAGTTTGAGGCAAGCTAGAGTCCATTTATTAGGTGCAATAAGAAGCTAGAAAGATTGTTTCCTTTAAGAGACAGACAAGGGCAGAGTCAAGCCTTTGCTCTAGTAGGTCTGCATCATGCCTGCTGCAGGATGTGAAGGAATGGACCTCCACAGCAGTGCGCTGTGCAAGACTGGGCTGCGCTGGGCTGGGCTGGGCCTGCCCTGGCACTGTGGATTTAATCACCCACCTCCTTCCTTTGAGGAACGCTCACGAACGCCCACGAACGCCCTTGTTCTGTTTACAGGCTGACAGCAGGCAATTTAGGACCCTGCTAAATGAGGGTGATGTCCCCATGTGCTTCCTGTGAGTGGCAAAATCCTTCGTCTAAGGCAGGTGGGCTTTTTAAAAATTTGGTTGAAGACCATATGTTGAAGGCGGTATCACGGCACAAGCCGCCGACCGTCTCAGAAGAAAGTATGCATGGGAGGACATTATTTGCATAGGACAGCCCTCTTCTCAGACCCATTCTTATGCTGCAGTTGCCATGAAGTGTTACTAGAGGGCAGCAGTATGAACAAAAGAGCACACTGAGGCTTTTCTTCTGCTTGCTGACATGATTCTTGTTCATGGTGGTCTTGCAGGGCCTAAGGAGTGAAGGACTGCGATGACTGAGGGGATGAGGAATGGCTGGCCTGTATTTGTGGTGAGGGGGGAATATTTGGAAGGTAAACAGCAAGATGAAAGCGTCAAAGTATATATGTTTGCTGAGTGATTGAGTCTGTGTGTCACTTGTCTCTTTGAAGGGACATGTGAGAAAGGAACAGCAGCACCATAGACTTCAAATGGGAGAGCAAGCAAGGATGAATATTTCCCTCAAATCCAAATACATACAGCACCTCAAAGATGACAAGTGCGATATGATGTTCTGCAATTGTAAGGATTTGCCATGTGTGGTGCATAAATATGCATGGTTAGTGAGGTTTTTCCCAGAATGTGAGTATCGTTAGGCTGGCAAATGTCAGGCACTACTTTGGGGGTATGAGGCCAAGAAACAAATTGGGATGTTTGATACAGTCATCTGTAGGATCGAAAGACACTGGGGAATCGTTACAGAGGGAGCCAGGCTGCACAAAATGTGGTAACAGTTGGACAGAAATCTTTAGCAGGGACTTTTGACTACCCCCAATGTGGGACCAGGACCACAGCACCTCTGTGCCTCTAAAACGTATTTTGACCTCTGGACACCACCATCTCAATACCCCTCAAATGTTCCTTCCTGGTACCCCAGCTTTGGTAGTGCATCAACTAGGTATCAATCATTTGAGTGACCACAAACACCCTTCCTATGTGCCTTCTATTTACATTCAGTCAGTAACCCAGCTGCTTCGTTCGCTGTTCAATCTCAAGCGACAGTTGGATGCACATTGCAGGGGTATACAGGCATTTACCGTAATGTACAGCCCCTCTCAGTACACCCAGACTACACTTCGTAAAATCATAAATACATGTTTTGCCCAACAGTAAGGCCAGGCCTTTCCTCTGTAGTTCATAGCCAATGTAAGGAGGAAAAAATAAACTGAAGAGCATGCCAAAATTCTCTACAGACACTGCCAATCCTCACACTTCTGCCTATTTGCATGCCGAGGTTATTCACGATGACCCACCAAACCAATTGCCAACAGTAGCTTCTCCCTGCCTCATTCGTATGCTCCGATGCCACCTTTATTTAGCAATTGTTAGTGCTCTAGGATTTCGTAGCGCGATTCGCTATAGCCTCTGTTTTCAACAGAAATGTCCTAAAGGTACCTATACCAATCTGCAGGGTGGGGAGGAGGGGGGCTGCTGCTGCTGGCAGTAAAATGTTGGGGCACCCCACCTGCAAAAATACAGCCACCTGCTCCTTGTTGTACATTTCAATACAATAACTGCAGCAGAATCGTATGGTCACCCCTGTTGGTAAAATAAACTGTCAAACAGCCTTTTGCCGCCCCCCCTCCCCCGTTGCCCCTAACCAGTTGGGGTACACCCCATGAGGGAGGATCAGAGCAATAAAAACTAATGGTAGCCCCCCAAAAAGTACCTAGAAGCCATGCCGTTCTGTGCACCTCATCGCCCTTCACGTTGCGCCCAAGCACCTTTTAATACTGCTCCCCCAAATTTTGACTGCCCCCTCCCAACAGAAATCAGAGAGTATAGGGGATGCATTAAAAAAGTTTTTGCAGTTCCCCACCATAAGTCAGGATCCCTTCATAGTCCCTCAGTACCTACGCCTATTCCTCTGCTGTCTGACCCCACCCAATCTCACTAAGCTCCTCCCAAACCCCTCCTCTGCTGTCTGACCCCACCCAATCTGCCCAGGCTCCTCCCCCTTCCTCTCTGACCCCACCCAATTTGACTAGGCTCCGCCCAAACCCCTCCTCTGCTGTCTGACCCCACCCAATCTGCCCAGGCTCCTCCCCCTTCCTCTCTGAGCCCACCCAATCTGACTAGGCTCCTCCTATACTCCTCCTCTCTGACCCCACCCAATCTGCCCAGGCTCCTCCCCCTTCCTCTCTGACCCCACCCAATCTGCTCAAGCTCCTCCCCCTTCCTCTCTAACCCCACCCAATCTGCCCAGGCTCCTCCCCCTTCCTCTCTGAGCCCACCCAATCTGCCCAGGCTCCTCCCCCTTCCTCTCTGACCCCACCCAATTTGACTAGGCTCCTCCCAAACCCCTCCTCTGCTGTCTGACCCCACCCAATCTGCCCAGGCTCCTCCCCCTTCCTCTCTGAGCCCACCCAATCTGACTAGGCTCCTCCCAAACCCCTCCTATGCTGTCTGACCCCACTCAATCTCACTAAGCTCCTCCCAAACCCCTCCTCTGCTGTCTGACCCCACCCAATCTGCCCAGGCTCCTCCCCCTTCCTCTCTGACCCCACCCTTTCTGTCCAGGCTCCTCCCAAACCCCTCCTCTGCTGTCTGACCCCACCCTTTCTGTCCTGGCTCCACCTATACTCCTCCTCTCTGACCCCACCCAATCTGCTCAAGCTCCTCCCCCTTCCTCTCTAACCCCACCCAATCTGACTAGGCTCCTCCCAAACCCCTCCTCTGCTGTCTGACCCCACCCAATCTGCCCAGGCTCCTCCCCCTTCCTCTCTGACCCCACCCAATTTGACTAGGCTCCTCCCAAACCCCTCCTCTGCTGTCTGACCCCACCCAATCTGCCCAGGCTCCTCCCCCTTCCTCTCTGAGCCCACCCAATCTGCCCAGGCTCCTCCCCCTTCCTCTCTGACCCCACCCAATCTGACTAGGCTCCTCCCAAACCCCTCCTCTGCTGTCTGACCCCACCCTTTCTGTCCAGGCTCCACCTATACTCCTCCTCTCTGACCCCACTCAATCTGCCCTGGCTCCTCCCCTTCCTCTCTGACCCCACCCAATCTGACTAGGCTCCTCCCAAACCCCTCCTCTGCTTTCTGACCCCACCCTTTCTGTCCAGGCTCCACCTATACTCCTCCTCTCTGACCCCACCCAATCTGCTCAGGCTCCTCCCCCTTCCTCTCTAACCCCACCCAATCTGACTAGGCTCCTCCCAAACCCCTCCTCTGCTGTCTGACCCCAGCCAATCTGCCCAGGCTCCTCCCCCTTCCTCTCTGACCCCACCCAATCTGCCCAGGCTCCTCCCCCTTCCTCTCTGAGTCCATCCAATCTGACTAGGCTCCTCCCAAACCCCTCCTCTGCTGTCTGACCCCACCCAATCTGCCCAGGCTCCTCCCCCCTCCTCTATGAGCCCACCCAATCTGACTAGGCTCCTCCCAAACCCCTCCTATGCTGTCTGACCCCACCCAATCTCACTAAGCTCCTCCCAAACACCTCCTCTGCTGTCTGACCCCACCCAATCTGCCCAGGCTCCTCCCCCTTCCTCTCTGACCCCACCCAATCTGCCCAGGCTCCTCCCCCTTCCTCTCTGAGCCCATCCAATCTGACTAGGCTCCTCCCAAACCCCTCCTCTGCTGTCTGACCCCACCCAATCTGCCCAGGCTCCTCCCCCTTCCTCTCTGACCCCACCCAATCTGACAAGGCTCCTCCCAAACCCCTCCTCTGCTGTCTGACCCCACCCTTTCTGTCCAGGCTCCACCTATACTCCTCCTCTCTGACCCCACCCAATCTGACTAGGCTCCTCCCAAACCCCTCCTCTGCTGTCTGACCCCACCCAATCTCACTAAGCTCCCCCCAAACCCCTCCTCTGCTGTCTGACCCCACCCAATCTGCCCAGGCTCCTCCCCCTTCCTCTCTGACCCCACCCAATTTGACTAGGCTCCTCCCAAACCCCTCCTCTGCTGTCTGACCCCACCCTTTCTGTCCAGGCTCCTCCTATACTCCTCCTCTCTGACCCCACCCAATCTGCCCAGGCTCCTCCCCCTTCCTCTCTGACCCCACCCAATTTGACTAGGCTCCTCCCAAACCCCTCCTCTGCTGTCTGACCCCACCCTTTCAGTCCAGGCTCCTCCTATACTCCTCCTCTCTGACCCCACCCAATCTGCCCAGGCTCCTCCCCCTTCCTCTCTGACCCCACCCAATCTGCTCAAGCTCCTCCCCCTTCCTCTCTAACCCCACCCAATCTGACTAGGCTCCTCCCAAACCCCTCCTCTGCTGTCTGACCCCACCCAATCTGCCCAGGCTCCTCCCCCTTCCTCTCTGAGCCCACCCAATCTGCCCAGGCTCCTCCCCCTTCCTCTCTGACCCCACCCAATTTGACTAGGCTCCTCCCAAACCCCTCCTCTGCTGTCTGACCCCACCCAATCTGCCCAGGCTCCTCCCCCTTCCTCTCTGAGCCCACCCAATCTGACTAGGCTCCTCCCAAACCCCTCCTCTGCTGTTTGACCCCACCCAATCTCACTAAGCTCCTCCCAAACCGCTCCTCTGCTGTCTGACCCCACCCAATCTGCCCAGGCTCCTCCCCCTTCCTCTCTGACCCCACCCAATCTGCTCAAGCTCCTCCCACTTCCTCTCTAACCCCACCCAATCTGACTAGGCTCCTCCCAAACCCCTCCTCTGCTGTCTGACCCCACCCAATCTGCCCAGGCTCCTCCCTCTTCCTCTCTGAGCCCACCCAATCTCCCCAGGCTCCTCCCCCTTCCTCTCTGACCCCACCCAATTTGACTAGGCTCCTCCCAAACCCCTCCTCTGCTGTCTGACCCCACCCAATCTCACTAAGCTCCTCCCAAACCCCTCCTCTGCTGTCTGACCCCACCCAATCTGCCCAGGCTCCTCCCCCTTCCTCTCTGACCCCACCCAATCTGCCCAGGCTCCTCCCCCTTCCTCGCTGACCCCCCCCCCAATGTGACTAGGCTCCTCCTGAACCCCTCCTCTGCTGTCTGACCCCACCCTTTCTGTCCAGGCTCAACCTATACTCCTCCTCTCTGACCCCACCCAATCTGCTCAGGCTCCTCCCAAACCCCTCCTCTGCTGTCTGACCCCAACCAATCTGCCCAGGCTCCTCCCCCTTCCTCTCTGACCCCACCCAATCTGCCCAGGCTCCTCCCCCTTCCTCTCTGAGCCCATCCAATCTGACTAGGCTCCTCCCAAACCCCTCATCTGCTGTCTGACCCCACCCTTTCTGTCCAGGCTCCACCTATACTCCTCCTCTCTGACCCCACCCAATCTGCCCGGGCTCCTCCCCTTCCTCTCTGACCCCACCCAATCTGACTAGGCTCCTCCCAAACCCCTCCTCTGCTGTCTGACCCCACCCTTTCTGTCCAGGCTCCACCTATACTCCTCCTCTCTGACCCCACCCAATCTGCTCAGGCTCCTCCCCCTTCCTCTCTAACCCCACCCAATCTGACTAGGCTCCTCCCAAACCCCTCCTCTGCTGTCTGACCCCAACCAATCTGCCCAGGCTCCTCCCCCTTCCTCTCTGACCCCACCCAATCTGCCCAGGCTCCTCCCCCTTCCTCTCTGAGTCCATCCAATCTGACTAGGCTCCTCCCAAACCCCTCCTCTGCTGTCTGACCCCACCCAATCTGCCCAGGCTCCTCCCCCCTCCTCTCTGAGCCCACCCAATCTGACTAGGCTCCTCCCAAACCCCTCCTATGCTGTCTGACCCCACCCAATCTCACTAAGCTCCTCCCCAATCTCACTAAGCTCCTCCCAAACACCTCCTCTGCTGTCTGACCCCACCTAATCTGCCCAGGCTCCTCCCCCTTCCTCTCTGACCCCACCCAATCTGCCCAGGCTCCTCCCCCTTCCTCTCTGAGCCCATCCAATCAGACTAGGCTCCTCCCAAACCCCTCCTCTGCTGTCTGACCCCACCCAATCTGCCCAGGCTCCTCCCCCCTCCTCTCTGAGCCCACCCAATCTGACTAGGCTCCTCCCAAACCCCTCCTATGCTGTCTGACCCCACCCAATCTCACTAAGCTCCTCCCAAACACCTCCTCTGCTGTCTGACCCCACCCAATCTGCCCAGGCTCCTCCCCCTTCCTCTCTGACCCCACCCAATCTGACTAGGCTCCTCCCAAACCCCTCCTCTGCTGTCTGACCCCACCCTTTCTGTCCAGGCTCCACCTATACTCCTCCTCTCTGACCCCACCCAATCTGACTAGGCTCCTCCCAAACCCCTCCTCTGCTGTCTGACCCCACCCAATCTCACTAAGCTCCTCCCAAACCCCTCCTCTGCTGTCTGACCCCACCCAATCTGCCCAGGCTCCTCCTATACTCCTCCTCTCTGACCCCACCCAATCTGCCCAGGCTCCTCCCCCTTCCTCTCTGATCCCACCCAATTTGACTAGGCTCCTCCCAAACCCCTCCTCTGCTGTCTGACCCCACCATTTCAGTCCAGGCTCCTCCTATACTCCTCCTCTCTGACCCCACCAAATCTGCCCAGGCTCCTCCCTCTTCCTCTCTGACCCCACCCAATCTGCTCAAGCTCCTCCCCCTTCCTCTCTAACCCCACCCAATCTGACTAGGCTCCTCCCAAACCCCTCCTCTGCTGTCTGACCCCACCCAATCTGCCCAGGCTCCTCCCCCTTCCTCTCTGAGCCCACCCAATCTGCCCAGGCTCCTCCCCCTTCCTCTCTGAGCCCACCCAATCTGACTAGGCTCCTCCCAAACCCCTCCTCTGCTGTTTGACCCCACCCAATCTCACTAAGCTCCTCCCAAACCGCTCCTCTGCTGTCTGACCCCACCCAATCTGCCCAGGCTCCTCCCCCTTCCTCTCTGACCCCACCCAATCTGACTAGGCTCCTCCCAAACCCCTCCTCTGCTGTCTGACCCCACCCTTTCTGTCCAGGCTCCACCTATACTCCTCCTCTCTGACCCCACCCAATCTGCCCGGGCTCCTCCCCTTCCTCTCTGACCCCACCCAATCTGACTAGGCTCCTCCCAAACCCCTCCTCTGCTGTCTGACCCCACCCTTTCTGTCCAGGCTCCACCTATACTCCTCCTCTCTGACCCCACCCAATCTGCTCAGGCTCCTCCCCCTTCCTCTCTAACCCCACCCAATCTGACTAGGCTCCTCCCATACCCCTCCTCTGCTGTCTGACCCCAACCAATCTGCCCAGGCTCCTCCCCCTTCCTCTCTGACCCCACCCAATCTGCCCAGGCTCCTCCCCCTTCCTCTCTGAGTCCATCCAATCTGACTAGGCTCCTCCCAAACCCCTCCTCTGCTGTCTGACCCCACCCAATCTGCCCAGGCTCCTCCCCCCTCCTCTCTGAGCCCACCCAATCTGACTAGGCTCCTCCCAAACCCCTCCTATGCTGTCTGACCCCACCCAATCTCACTAAGCTCCTCCCAAACACCTCCTCTGCTGTCTGACCCCACCCAATCTGCCCAGGCTCCTCCCCTTTCCTCTCTGACCCCACCCAATGTACCCAGGCTCCTCCCCCTTCCTCGCTGATCCCCCCCCCCCAATGTGACTAGGCTTCTCCTGAACCCCGCCTCTCTGACCACCCCCAATCTGACTACACACAACACCTGTTCCCTTTCTTTCACCTGTCTCTCTTCAGGCCACACCTATTTTACTTACCAACCAATCTGCAATCCCTCATTCGCTAGGCATGATTCCACTCTTACACAACACACAGACACATTTTACTTACCAATTGGCCATTTAGGCCCACCTCCAACTTACCTCTGCTCTGCCACCATCAGTCACCTGGTGCCGAACCCGGGATTTGAACCCTGGTTGCCTGGATCGAAGGCAGGAACTTACCCACTGGACCACACTGGTTTCCATGTAAATAGCCTATCAAATTGTCCTTATGTCATGGTCATCCTTTTTATGTGCAATGGAAGCTGCAGGGAAGGACACCAAGGCCTGTATGTTGCTTATGGTTACTACTGCAATCCTCAAGACAACCAAGGAGCTATAGCTCAAAGGTAAGTCTTGTACCTTTGGTGGGGACAGCCCTCACAGGCCAGGGTTCGAATCCTGCCAATGCTGTAGAAGTATACCAAGGTGGGAAATTTTCAAACAGTAATTTTTTTTTTTTTTATGCTGTTTTTTTTTGGCAGGTTTGTCCAAACATTTCAAATGTTTTCCCTCATGACCTTCTACCAACCGCCCTATTTCTCAAGTAGGTGCAATAGGGACAAGGCCTTATCTTCCTTTATCAATGTCTTCATTCTTTGTCCTTTAAGTTTGGTTAATTGCAGAGTGCAATTGTGGTATTGGGGGTTATAACTGAGCACAAGAATGCAAGGAAGGTGCTACACTTATTGTAAAATAGGTTGGATGATGGTGATTTTTCATTTTGGTGTGAGCCACTCGCTCAAATCAGGGGTTTGATGCCAGTGTACTTGGATAGAAATAAAGGTCAAGTATGAACTCTGGCTAATGAAATGATGGGTTGAGTTTGAGGCAAGCTAGAGTCCATTTATTAGGTGCAATAAGAAGCTAGAAAGATTGTTTCCTTTAAGAGACAGACAAGGGCAGAGTCAAGCCTTTGCTCTAGTAGGTCTGCATCATGCCTGCTGCAGGATGTGAAGGAATGGACCTCCACAGCAGTGCGCTGTGCAAGACTGGGCTGCGCTGGGCTGGGCTGGGCCTGCCCTGGCACTGTGGATTTAATCACCCACCTCCTTCCTTTGAGGAACGCTCACGAACGCCCACGAACGCCCTTGTTCTGTTTACAGGCTGACAGCAGGCAATTTAGGACCCTGCTAAATGAGGGTGATGTCCCCATGTGCTTCCTGTGAGTGGCAAAATCCTTCGTCTAAGGCAGGTGGGCTTTTTAAAAATTTGGTTGAAGACCATATGTTGAAGGCGGTATCACGGCACAAGCCGCCGACCGTCTCAGAAGAAAGTATGCATGGGAGGACATTATTTGCATAGGACAGCCCTCTTCTCAGACCCATTCTTATGCTGCAGTTGCCATGAAGTGTTACTAGAGGGCAGCAGTATGAACAAAAGAGCACACTGAGGCTTTTCTTCTGCTTGCTGACATGATTCTTGTTCATGGTGGTCTTGCAGGGCCTAAGGAGTGAAGGACTGCGATGACTGAGGGGATGAGGAATGGCTGGCCTGTATTTGTGGTGAGGGGGGAATATTTGGAAGGTAAACAGCAAGATGAAAGCGTCAAAGTATATATGTTTGCTGAGTGATTGAGTCTGTGTGTCACTTGTCTCTTTGAAGGGACATGTGAGAAAGGAACAGCAGCACCATAGACTTCAAATGGGAGAGCAAGCAAGGATGAATATTTCCCTCAAATCCAAATACATACAGCACCTCAAAGATGACAAGTGCGATATGATGTTCTGCAATTGTAAGGATTTGCCATGTGTGGTGCATAAATATGCATGGTTAGTGAGGTTTTTCCCAGAATGTGAGTATCGTTAGGCTGGCAAATGTCAGGCACTACTTTGGGGGTATGAGGCCAAGAAACAAATTGGGATGTTTGATACAGTCATCTGTAGGATCGAAAGACACTGGGGAATCGTTACAGAGGGAGCCAGGCTGCACAAAATGTGGTAACAGTTGGACAGAAATCTTTAGCAGGGACTTTTGACTACCCCCAATGTGGGACCAGGACCACAGCACCTCTGTGCCTCTAAAACGTATTTTGACCTCTGGACACCACCATCTCAATACCCCTCAAATGTTCCTTCCTGGTACCCCAGCTTTGGTAGTGCATCAACTAGGTATCAATCATTTGAGTGACCACAAACACCCTTCCTATGTGCCTTCTATTTACATTCAGTCAGTAACCCAGCTGCTTCGTTCGCTGTTCAATCTCAAGCGACAGTTGGATGCACATTGCAGGGGTATACAGGCATTTACCGTAATGTACAGCCCCTCTCAGTACACCCAGACTACACTTCGTAAAATCATAAATACATGTTTTGCCCAACAGTAAGGCCAGGCCTTTCCTCTGTAGTTCATAGCCAATGTAAGGAGGAAAAAATAAACTGAAGAGCATGCCAAAATTCTCTACAGACACTGCCAATCCTCACACTTCTGCCTATTTGCATGCCGAGGTTATTCACGATGACCCACCAAACCAATTGCCAACAGTAGCTTCTCCCTGCCTCATTCGTATGCTCCGATGCCACCTTTATTTAGCAATTGTTAGTGCTCTAGGATTTCGTAGCGCGATTCGCTATAGCCTCTGTTTTCAACAGAAATGTCCTAAAGGTACCTATACCAATCTGCAGGGTGGGGAGGAGGGGGGCTGCTGCTGCTGGCAGTAAAATGTTGGGGCACCCCACCTGCAAAAATACAGCCACCTGCTCCTTGTTGTACATTTCAATACAATAACTGCAGCAGAATCGTATGGTCACCCCTGTTGGTAAAATAAACTGTCAAACAGCCTTTTGCCGCCCCCCCTCCCCCGTTGCCCCTAACCAGTTGGGGTACACCCCATGAGGGAGGATCAGAGCAATAAAAACTAATGGTAGCCCCCCAAAAAGTACCTAGAAGCCATGCCGTTCTGTGCACCTCATCGCCCTTCACGTTGCGCCCAAGCACCTTTTAATACTGCTCCCCCAAATTTTGACTGCCCCCTCCCAACAGAAATCAGAGAGTATAGGGGATGCATTAAAAAAGTTTTTGCAGTTCCCCACCATAAGTCAGGATCCCTTCATAGTCCCTCAGTACCTACGCCTATTCCTCTGCTGTCTGACCCCACCCAATCTCACTAAGCTCCTCCCAAACCCCTCCTCTGCTGTCTGACCCCACCCAATCTGCCCAGGCTCCTCCCCCTTCCTCTCTGACCCCACCCAATTTGACTAGGCTCCGCCCAAACCCCTCCTCTGCTGTCTGACCCCACCCTTTCTGTCCAGGCTCCTCCTATACTCCTCCTCTCTGACCCCACCCAATCTGCCCAGGCTCCTCCCCCTTCCTCTCTGACCCCACCCAATCTGCTCAAGCTCCTCCCCCTTCCTCTCTAACCCCACCCAATCTGCCCAGGCTCCTCCCCCTTCCTCTCTGAGCCCACCCAATCTGCCCAGGCTCCTCCCCCTTCCTCTCTGACCCCACCCAATTTGACTAGGCTCCTCCCAAACCCCTCCTCTGCTGTCTGACCCCACCCAATCTGCCCAGGCTCCTCCCCCTTCCTCTCTGAGCCCACCCAATCTGACTAGGCTCCTCCCAAACCCCTCCTATGCTGTCTGACCCCACTCAATCTCACTAAGCTCCTCCCAAACCCCTCCTCTGCTGTCTGACCCCACCCAATCTGCCCAGGCTCCTCCCCCTTCCTCTCTGACCCCACCCTTTCTGTCCAGGCTCCTCCCAAACCCCTCCTCTGCTGTCTGACCCCACCCTTTCTGTCCTGGCTCCACCTATACTCCTCCTCTCTGACCCCACCCAATCTGCTCAAGCTCCTCCCCCTTCCTCTCTAACCCCACCCAATCTGACTAGGCTCCTCCCAAACCCCTCCTCTGCTGTCTGACCCCACCCAATCTGCCCAGGCTCCTCCCCCTTCCTCTCTGACCCCACCCAATTTGACTAGGCTCCTCCCAAACCCCTCCTCTGCTGTCTGACCCCACCCAATCTGCCCAGGCTCCTCCCCCTTCCTCTCTGAGCCCACCCAATCTGCCCAGGCTCCTCCCCCTTCCTCTCTGACCCCACCCAATCTGACTAGGCTCCTCCCAAACCCCTCCTCTGCTGTCTGACCCCACCCTTTCTGTCCAGGCTCCACCTATACTCCTCCTCTCTGACCCCACTCAATCTGCCCTGGCTCCTCCCCTTCCTCTCTGACCCCACCCAATCTGACTAGGCTCCTCCCAAACCCCTCCTCTGCTTTCTGACCCCACCCTTTCTGTCCAGGCTCCACCTATACTCCTCCTCTCTGACCCCACCCAATCTGCTCAGGCTCCTCCCCCTTCCTCTCTAACCCCACCCAATCTGACTAGGCTCCTCCCAAACCCCTCCTCTGCTGTCTGACCCCAACCAATCTGCCCAGGCTCCTCCCCCTTCCTCTCTGACCCCACCCAATCTGCCCAGGCTCCTCCCCCTTCCTCTCTGAGTCCATCCAATCTGACTAGGCTCCTCCCAAACCCCTCCTCTGCTGTCTGACCCCACCCAATCTGCCCAGGCTCCTCCCCCCTCCTCTATGAGCCCACCCAATCTGACTAGGCTCCTCCCAAACCCCTCCTATGCTGTCTGACCCCACCCAATCTCACTAAGCTCCTCCCAAACACCTCCTCTGCTGTCTGACCCCACCCAATCTGCCCAGGCTCCTCCCCCTTCCTCTCTGACCCCACCCAATCTGCCCAGGCTCCTCCCCCTTCCTCTCTGAGCCCATCCAATCTGACTAGGCTCCTCCCAAACCCCTCCTCTGCTGTCTGACCCCACCCAATCTGCCCAGGCTCCTCCCCCTTCCTCTCTGACCCCACCCAATCTGACTAGGCTCCTCCCAAACCCCTCCTCTGCTGTCTGACCCCACCCTTTCTGTCCAGGCTCCACCTATACTCCTCCTCTCTGACCCCACCCAATCTGACTAGGCTCCTCCCAAACCCCTCCTCTGCTGTCTGACCCCACCCAATCTCACTAAGCTCCCCCCAAACCCCTCCTCTGCTGTCTGACCCCACCCAATCTGCCCAGGCTCCTCCCCCTTCCTCTCTGACCCCACCCAATTTGACTAGGCTCCTCCCAAACCCCTCCTCTGCTGTCTGACCCCACCCTTTCTGTCCAGGCTCCTCCTATACTCCTCCTCTCTGACCCCACCCAATCTGCCCAGGCTCCTCCCCCTTCCTCTCTGACCCCACCCAATTTGACTAGGCTCCTCCCAAACCCCTCCTCTGCTGTCTGACCCCACCCTTTCAGTCCAGGCTCCTCCTATACTCCTCCTCTCTGACCCCACCAAATCTGCCCAGGCTCCTCCCCCTTCCTCTCTGACCCCACCCAATCTGCTCAAGCTCCTCCCCCTTCCTCTCTAACCCCACCCAATCTGACTAGGCTCCTCCCAAACCCCTCCTCTGCTGTCTGACCCCACCCAATCTGTCCAGGCTCCTCCCCCTTCCTCTCTGAGCCCACCCAATCTGCCCAGGCTCCTCCCCCTTCCTCTCTGACCCCACCCAATTTGACTAGGCTCCTCCCAAACCCCTCCTCTGCTGTCTGACCCCACCCAATCTGCCCAGGCTCCTCCCCCTTCCTCTCTGAGCCCACCCAATCTGACTAGGCTCCTCCCAAACCCCTCCTCTGCTGTTTGACCCCACCCAATCTCACTAAGCTCCTCCCAAACCGCTCCTCTGCTGTCTGACCCCACCCAATCTGCCCAGGCTCCTCCCCCTTCCTCTCTGACCCCACCCAATCTGCTCAAGCTCCTCCCACTTCCTCTCTAACCCCACCCAATCTGACTAGGCTCCTCCCAAACCCCTCCTCTGCTGTCTGACCCCACCCAATCTGCCCAGGCTCCTCCCTCTTCCTCTCTGAGCCCACCCAATCTCCCCAGGCTCCTCCCCCTTCCTCTCTGACCCCACCCAATTTGACTAGGCTCCTCCCAAACCCCTCCTCTGCTGTCTGACCCCACCCAATCTCACTAAGCTCCTCCCAAACCCCTCCTCTGCTGTCTGACCCCACCCAATCTGCCCAGGCTCCTCCCCCTTCCTCTCTGACCCCACCCAATCTGCCCAGGCTCCTCCCCCTTCCTCGCTGACCCCCCCCCCAATGTGACTAGGCTCCTCCTGAACCCCTCCTCTGCTGTCTGACCCCACCCTTTCTGTCCAGGCTCAACCTATACTCCTCCTCTCTGACCCCACCCAATCTGCTCAGGCTCCTCCCAAACCCCTCCTCTGCTGTCTGACCCCAACCAATCTGCCCAGGCTCCTCCCCCTTCCTCTCTGACCCCACCCAATCTGCCCAGGCTCCTCCCCCTTCCTCTCTGAGCCCATCCAATCTGACTAGGCTCCTCCCAAACCCCTCATCTGCTGTCTGACCCCACCCTTTCTGTCCAGGCTCCACCTATACTCCTCCTCTCTGACCCCACCCAATCTGCCCGGGCTCCTCCCCTTCCTCTCTGACCCCACCCAATCTGACTAGGCTCCTCCCAAACCCCTCCTCTGCTGTCTGACCCCACCCTTTCTGTCCAGGCTCCACCTATACTCCTCCTCTCTGACCCCACCCAATCTGCTCAGGCTCCTCCCCTTCCTCTCTAACCCCACCCAATCTGACTAGGCTCCTCCCAAACCCCTCCTCTGCTGTCTGACCCCAACCAATCTGCCCAGGCTCCTCCCCCTTCCTCTCTGACCCCACCCAATCTGCCCAGGCTCCTCCCCCTTCCTCTCTGAGTCCATCCAATCTGACTAGGCTCCTCCCAAACCCCTCCTCTGCTGTCTGACCCCACCCAATCTGCCCAGGCTCCTCCCCCCTCCTCTCTGAGCCCACCCAATCTGACTAGGCTCCTCCCAAACCCCTCCTATGCTGTCTGACCCCACCCAATCTCACTAAGCTCCTCCCAAACACCTCCTCTGCTGTCTGACCCCACCTAATCTGCCCAGGCTCCTCCCCCTTCCTCTCTGACCCCACCCAATCTGCCCAGGCTCCTCCCCCTTCCTCTCTGAGCCCATCCAATCTGACTAGGCTCCTCCCAAACCCCTCCTCTGCTGTCTGACCCCACCCAATCTGCCCAGGCTCCTCCCCCTTCCTCTCTGACCCCACCCAATCTGACTAGGCTCCTCCCAAACCCCTCCTCTGCAGTCTGACCCCACCCTTTCTGTCCAGGCTCCACCTATACTCCTCCTCTCTGACCCCACCCAATCTGACTAGGCTCCTCCCAAACCCCTCCTCTGCTGTCTGACCCCACCCAATCTCACTAAGCTCCTCCCAAACCCCTCCTCTGCTGTCTGACCCCACCCAATCTGCCCAGGCTCCTCCCCCTTCCTCTCTGACCCCACCCAATTTGACTAGGCTCCTCCCAAACCCCTCCTCTGCTGTCTGACCCCACCCTTTCTGTCCAGGCTCCTCCTATACTCCTCCTCTCTGACCCCACCCAATCTGCCCAGGCTCCTCCCCCTTCCTCTCTGACCCCACCCAATTTGACTAGGCTCCTCCCAAACCCCTCCTCTGCTGTCTGACCCCACCATTTCAGTCCAGGCTCCTCCTATACTCCTCCTCTCTGACCCCACCAAATCTGCCTAGGCTCCTCCCCCTTCCTCTCTGACCCCACCCAATCTGCTCAAGCTCCTCCCCCTTCCTCTCTAACCCCACCCAATCTGACTAGGCTCCTCCCAAACCCCTCCTCTGCTGTCTGACCCCACCCAATCTGCCCAGGCTCCTCCCCCTTCCTCTCTGAGCCCACCCAATCTGCCCAGGCTCCTCCCCCTTCCTCTCTGAGCCCACCCAATCTGACTAGGCTCCTCCCAAACCCCTCCTCTGCTGTTTGACCCCACCCAATCTCACTAAGCTCCTCCCAAACCGCTCCTCTGCTGTCTGACCCCACCCAATCTGCCCAGGCTCCTCCCCCTTCCTCTCTGACCCCACCCAATCTGCTCAAGCTCCTCCCCCTTCCTCTCTAACCCCACCCAATCTGACTAGGCTCCTCCCAAACCCCTCCTCTGCTGTCTGACCCCACCCAATCTGCCCAGGCTCCTCCCCCTTCCTCTCTGAGCCCACCCAATCTGCCCAGGCTCCTCCCCCTTCCTCTCTGACCCCACCCAATTTGACTAGGCTCCTCCCAAACCCCTCCTCTGCTGTCTGACCCCACCCAATCTGCCCAGGCTCCTCCCCCTTCCTCTCTGAGCCCACCCAATTTGACTAGGCTCCTCCCAAACCCCTCCTCTGCTGTCTGACCCCACCCAATCTCACTAAGCTCCTCCCAAACCCCTCCTCTGCTGTCTGACCCCACCCAATCTGCCCAGGCTCCTCCCCCTTCCTCTCTGACCCCACCCAATCTGCCCAGGCTCCTCCCCCTTCCTCTCTAAGCCCATCCAATCTGACTAGGCTCCTCCCAAACCCCTCCTCTGCTGTCTGACCCCACCCTTTCTGTCCAGGCTCCACCTATACTCCTCCTCTCTGACCCCACCCAATCTGCCCGGGCTCCTCCCCTTCCTCTCTGACCCCACCCAATCTGACTAGGCTCCTCCCAAACCCCTCCTCTGCTGTCTGACCCCACCCTTTCTGTCCAGGCTCCACCTATACTCCTCCTCTCTGACCCCACCCAATCTGCTCAGGCTCCTCCCCCTTCCTCTCTAACCCCACCCAATCTGACTAGGCTCCTCCCAAACCCCTCCTCTGCTGTCTGACCCCAACCAATCTGCCCAGGCTCCTCCCCCTTCCTCTCTGACCCCACCCAATCTGCCCAGGCTCCTCCCCCTTCCTCTCTGAGTCCATCCAATCTGACTAGGCTCCTCCCAAACCCCTCCTCTGCTGTCTGACCCCACCCAATCTGCCCAGGCTCCTCCCCCCTCCTCTCTGAGCCCACCCAATCTGACTAGGCTCCTCCCAAACCCCTCCTATGCTGTCTGACCCCACCCAATCTCACTAAGCTCCTCCCAAACACCTCCTCTGCTGTCTGACCCCACCCAATCTGCCCAGGCTCCTCCCCTTCCTCTCTGACCCCACCCAATCTGCCCAGGCTCCTCCCCCTTCCTCTCTGAACCCATCCAATCTGACTAGGCTCCTCCCAAACCCCTCCTCTGCTGTCTGACCCCACCCAATCTGCCCAGGCTCCTCCCCCTTCCTCTCTGACCCCACCCAATCTGACTAGGCTCCTCCCAAACCCCTCCTCTGCTGTCTGACCCCACCCTTTCTGTCCAGGCTCCACCTATACTCCTCCTCTCTGACCCCACCCAATCTGACTAGGCTCCTCCCAAACCCCTCCTTTGCTGTCTGACCCCACCCAATCTCACTAAGCTCCTCCCAAACCCCTCCTCTGCTGTCTGACCCCACCCAATCTGCCCAGGCTCCTTCCCCTTCCTCTCTGACCCCACCCAATTTGACTAGGCTCCTCCCAAACCCCTCCTCTGCTGTCTGACCCCACCCTTTCTGTCCAGGCTCCTCCTATACTCCTCCTCTCTGACCCCACCCAATCTGCCCAGGCTCCTCCCCCTTCCTCTCTGACCCCACCCAATTTGACTAGGCTCCTCCCAAACCCCTCCTCTGCTGTCTGACCCCACCATTTCAATCCAGGCTCCTCCTATACTCCTCCTCTCTGACCCCACCAAATCTGCCCAGGCTCCTCCCCCTTCCTCTCTGACCCCACCCAATCTGCTCAAGCTCCTCCCCCTTCCTCTCTTACCCCACCCAATCTGACTAGGCTCCTCCCAAACCCCTCCTCTGCTGTCTGACCCCACCCAATCGGCCCAGGCTCCTCCCCCTTCCTCTCTGAGCCCACCCAATCTGCCCAGGCTCCTCCCCCTTCCTCTCTGAGCCCACCCAATCTGACTAGGCTCCTCCCAAACCCCTCCTCTGCTGTCTGACCCCACCCAATCTGCCCAGGCTCCTCCCCCTTCCTCTCTAAGCCCACCCAATCTGCCCAGGCTCCTCCCCCTTCCTCTCTGACCCCACCCAATTTGACTAGGCTCCTCCCAAACCCCTCCTCTGCTGTCTGACCCCACCCAATCTGCCCAGGCTCCTCCCCCTTCCTCTCTGAGCCCACCCAATCTGACTAGGTTCCTCCCAAACCCCTCCTCTGCTGTTTGACCCCACCCAATCTCACTAAGCTCCTCCCAAACCCCTCCTCTGCTGTCTGACCCCACCCAATCTGCCCAGGCTCCTCCCCCTTCCTCGCTGACCCCCCCCCAATGTGACTAGGCTCCTCCCAAACCCCTCCTCTGCTGTCTGACCCCACCCAATCTGCCCAGGCTCCTCCCCCTTCCTCTCTGAGCCCACCCAATCTGCCCAGGCTCCTCCCCCTTCCTCTCTGAGCCCACCCAATCTGACTAGGCTCCTCCCAAACCCCTCCTCTGCTGTCTGACCCCACCCAATCTGCCCAGGCTCCTCCCCCTTCCTCTCTGAGCCCACCCAATCTGCCCAGGCTCCTCCCCCTTCCTCTCTGACCCCACCCAATTTGACTAGGCTCCTCCCAAACCCCTCCTCTGCTGTCTGACCCCACCCAATCTGCCCAGGCTCCTCCCCCTTCCTCTCTGAGCCCACCCAATCTGACTAGGTTCCTCCCAAACCCCTCCTCTGCTGTTTGACCCCACCCAATCTCACTAAGCTCCTCCCAAACCCCTCCTCTGCTGTCTGACCCCACCCAATCTGCCCAGGCTCCTCCCCCTTCCTCGCTGACCCCCCCCCCACCCAATCTGACTAGGCTCCTCCCAAACCCCTCCTCTGCTGTTTGACCCCACCCAATCTCACTAAGCTCCTCCCAAACCGCTCCTCTGCTGTCTGACCCCACCCAATCTGCCCAGGCTCCTCCCCCTTCCTCTCTGACCCCACCCAATCTGCTCAAGCTCCTCCCCCTTCCTCTCTAACCCCACCCAATCTGACTAGGCTCCTCCCAAACCCCTCCTCTGCTGTCTGACCCCACCCAATCTGCCCAGGCTCCTCCCCCTTCCTCTCTGAGCCCACCCAATCTGCCCAGGCTCCTCCCCCTTCCTCTCTGACCCCACCCAATTTGACTAGGCTCCTCCCAAACCCCTCCTCTGCTGTCTGACCCCACCCAATCTGCCCAGGCTCCTCCCCCTTCCTCTCTGAGCCCACCCAATCTGACTAGGCTCCTCCCAAACCCCTCCTCTGCTGTTTGACCCCACCCAATCTCACTAAGCTCCTCCCAAACCCCTCCTCTGCTGTCTGACCCCACCCAATCTGCCCAGGCTCCTCCCCCTTCCTCGCTGACCCCCCCCCCAATGTGACTAGGCTCCTCCCAAACCCCTCCTCTGCTGTCTGACCCCACCCAATCTGCCCAGGCTCCTCCCCCTTCCTCTCTGAGCCCACCCAATCTCCCCAGACTCCTCCCCCTTCCTCTCTGACCCCACCCAATTTGACTAGGCTCCTCCCAAACCCCTCCTCTGCTGTCTGACCCCACCCAATCTCACTAAGCTCCTCCCAAACCCCTCCTCTGCTGTCTGACCCCACCCAATCTGCCCAGGCTCCTCCCCCTTCCTCTCTGACCCCACCCAATCTGCCCAGGCTCCTCCCCCTTCCTCTCTAAGCCCATCCAATCTGACTAGGCTCCTCCCAAACCCCTCCTCTGCTGTCTGACCCCACCCTTTCTGTCCAGGCTCCACCTATACTCCTCCTCTCTGACCCCACCCAATCTGCCCGGGCTCCTCCCCTTCCTCTCTGACCCCACCCAATCTGACTAGGCTCCTCCCAAACCCCTCCTCTGCTGTCTGACCCCACCCTTTCTGTCCAGGCTCCACCTATACTCCTCCTCTCTGACCCCACCCAATCTGCTCAGTCTCCTCCCCCTTCCTCTCTAACCCCACCCAATCTGACTAGGCTCCTCCCAAACCCCTCCTCTGCTGTCTGACCCCAACCAATCTGCCCAGGCTCCTCCCCCTTCCTCTCTGACCCCACCCAATCTGCCCAGGCTCCTCCCCCTTCCTCTCTGAGTCCATCCAATCTGACTAGGCTCCTCCCAAACCCCTCCTCTGCTGTCTGACCCCACCCAATCTGCCCAGGCTCCTCCCCCCTCCTCTCTGAGCCCACCCAATCTGACTAGGCTCCTCCCAAACCCCTCCTATGCTGTCTGACCCCACCCAATCTCACTAAGCTCCTCCCAAACACCTCCTCTGCTGTCTGACCCCACCCAATCTGCCCAGGCTCCTCCCCCTTCCTCTCTGACCCCACCCAATCTGCCCAGGCTCCTCCCCCTTCCTCTCTGAGCCCATCCAATCTGACTAGGCTCCTCCCAAACCCCTCCTCTGCTGTCTGACCCCACCCAATCTGCCCAAGCTCCTCCCCCTTCCTCTCTGACCCCACCCAATCTGACTAGGCTCCTCCCAAACCCCTCCTCTGCTGTCTGACCCCACCCTTTCTGTCCAGGCTCCACCTATACTCCTCCTCTCTGACCCCACCCAATCTGACTAGGCTCCTCCCAAACCCCTCCTCTGCTGTCTGACCCCACCCAATCTCACTAAGCTCCTCCCAAACCCCTCCTCTGCTGTCTGACCCCACCCAATCTGCCCAGGCTCCTCCCCCTTCCTCTCTGACCCCACCCAATTTGACTAGGCTCCTCCCAAACCCCTCCTCTGCTGTCTGACCCCACCCTTTCTGTCCAGGCTCCTCCTATACTCCTCCTCTCTGACCCCACCCAATCTGCCCAGGCTCCTCCCCCTTCCTCTCTGACCCCACCCAATTTGACTAGGCTCCTCCCAAACCCCTCCTCTGCTGTCTGACCCCACCATTTCAGTCCAGGCTCCTCCTATACTCCTCCTCTCTGACCCCACCAAATCTGCCCAGGCTCCTCCCCCTTCCTCTCTGACCCCACCCAATCTGCTCAAGCTCCTCCCCCTTCCTCTCTTACCCCACCCAATCTGACTAGGCTCCTCCCAAACCCCTCCTCTGCTGTCTGACCCCACCCAATCGGCCCAGGCTCCTCCCCCTTCCTCTCTGAGCCCACCCAATCTGCCCAGGCTCCTCCCCCTTCCTCTCTGAGCCCACCCAATCTGACTAGGCTCCTCCCAAACCCCTCCTCTGCTGTCTGACCCCACCCAATCTGCCCAGGCTCCTCCCCCTTCCTCTCTGAGCCCACCCAATCTGCCCAGGCTCCTCCCCCTTCCTCTCTGACCCCACCTAATTTGACTAGGCTCCTCCCAAACCCCTCCTCTGCTGTCTGACCCCACCCAATCTGCCCAGGCTCCTCCCCCTTCCTCTCTGAGCCCACCCAATCTGACTAGGTTCCTCCCAAACCCCTCTGCTGTTTGACCCCACCCAATCTCACTAAGCTCCTCCCAAACCCCTCCTCTGCTGTCTGACCCCACCCAATCTGCCCAGGCTCCTCCCCCTTCCTCGCTGACCCCCCCCCCAATGTGACTAGGCTCCTCCCAAACCCCTCCTCTGCTGTCTGACCCCACCCAATCTGACTAGGCTCCTCCCAAACCCCTCCTCTGCTGTCTGACCCCACCCAATCTCACTAAGCTCCTCCCAAACCCCTCCTTTGCTGTCTGACCCCACCCAATCTGCCCAGGCTCCTCCCCCTTCCTCTCTGACCCCACCCAATTTGACTAGGCTCCTCCCAAACCCCCCCTCTGCTGTCTGACCCCACCCTTTCTGTCCAGGCTCCTCCTATACTCCTCCTCTCTGACCCCACCCAATCTGCCCAGGCTCCTCCCCCTTCCTCTCTGACCCCACCCAATTTGACTAGGCTCCTCCCAAACCCCTCCTCTGCTGTGTGACCCCACCATTTCAGTCCAGGCTCCTCCTATACTCCTCCTCTCTGACCCCACCAAATCTGCCCAGGCTCCTCCCCCTTCCTCTCTGACCCCACCCAATCTGCTCAAGCTCCTCCCCCTTCCTCTCTAACCCCACCCAATCTGACTAGGCTCCTCCCAAACCCCTCCTCTGCTGTCTGACCCCACCCAATCTGCCCAGGCTCCTCCCCCTTCCTCTCTGAGCCCACCCAATCTGCCCAGGCTCCTCCCCCTTCCTCTCTGAGCCCACCCAATCTGACTAGGCTCCTCCCAAACCCCTCCTCTGCTGTTTGACCCCACCCAATCTCACTAAGCTCCTCCCAAACCGCTCCTCTGCTGTCTGACCCCACCCAATCTGCCCAGGCTCCTCCCCCTTCCTCTCTGACCCCACCCAATCTGCTCAAGCTCCTCCCCCTTCCTCTCTAACCCCACCCAATCTGACTAGGCTCCTCCCAAACCCCTCCTCTGCTGTCTGACCCCACCCAATCTGCCCAGGCTCCTCCCCCTTCCTCTCTGAGCCCACCCAATCTGCCCAGGCTCCTCCCCCTTCCTCTCTGACCCCACCCAATTTGACTAGGCTCCTCCCAAACCCCTCCTCTGCTGTCTGACCCCACCCAATCTGCCCAGGCTCCTCCCCCTTCCTCTCTGAGCCCACCCAATCTGACTAGGCTCCTCCCAAACCCCTCCTCTGCTGTTTGACCCCACCCAATCTCACTAAGCTCCTCCCAAACCCCTCCTCTGCTGTCTGACCCCACCCAATCTGCCCAGGCTCCTCACCCTTCCTCGCTGACCCCCCCCCCAATGTGACTAGGCTCCTCCCAAACCCCTCCTCTGCTGTCTGACCCCACCCAATCTGCCCAGGCTCCTCCCCCTTCCTCTCTGAGCCCACCCAATCTCCCCAGGCTCCTCCCCCTTCCTCTCTGACCCCACCCAATTTGACTAGGCTCCTCCCAAACCCCTCCTCTGCTGTCTGACCCCACCCAATCTCACTAAGCTCCTCCCAAACCCCTCCTCTGCTGTCTGACCCCACCCAATCTGCCCAGGCTCCTCCCCCTTCCTCTCTGACCCCACCCAATCTGCCCAGGCTCCTCCCCCTTCCTCTCTAAGCCCATCCAATCTGACTAGGCTCCTCCCAAACCCCTCCTCTGCTGTCTGACCCCACCCTTTCTGTCCAGGCTCCACCTATACTCCTCCTCTCTGACCCCACCCAATCTGCCCGGGCTCCTCCCCTTCCTCTCTGACCCCACCCAATCTGACTAGGCTCCTCCCAAACCCCTCCTCTGCTGTCTGACCCCACCCTTTCTGTCCAGGCTCCACCTATACTCCTCCTCTCTGACCCCACCCAATCTGCTCAGGCTCCTCCCCCTTCCTCTCTAACCCCACCCAATCTGACTAGGCTCCTCCCAAACCCTTCCTCTGCTGTCTGACCCCAACCAATCTGCCCAGGCTCCTCCCCCTTCCTCTCTGACCCCACCCAATCTGCCCAGGCTCCTCCCCCTTCCTCTCTGAGTCCATCCAATCTGACTAGGCTCCTCCCAAACCCCTCCTCTGCTGTCTGACCCCACCCAATCTGCCCAGGCTCCTCCCCCCTCCTCTCTGAGCCCACCCAATCTGACTAGGCTCCTCCCAAACCCCTCCTATGCTGTCTGACCCCACCCAATCTCACTAAGCTCCTCCCAAACACCTCCTCTGCTGTCTGACCCCACCCAATCTGCCCAGGCTCCTCCCCCTTCCTCTCTGACCCCACCCAATCTGCCCAGGCTCCTCCCCCTTCCTCTCTGAGCCCATCCAATCTGACTAGGCTCCTCCCAAACCCCTCCTCTGCTGTCTGACCCCACCCAATCTGCCCAGGCTCCTCCCCCTTCCTCTCTGACCCCACCCAATCTGACTAGGCTCCTCCCAAACCCCTCCTCTGCTGTCTGACCCCACCCTTTCTGTCCAGGCTCCACCTATACTCCTCCTCTCTGACCCCACCCAATCTGACTAGGCTCCTCCCAAACCCCTCCTCTGCTGTCTGACCCCACCCAATCTCACTAAGCTCCTCCCAAACCCCTCCTCTGCTGTCTGACCCCACCCAATCTGCCCAGGCTCCTCCCCCTTCCTCTCTGACCCCACCCAATTTGACTAGGCTCCTCCCAAACCCCTCCTCTGCTGTCTGACCCCACCCTTTCTGTCCAGGCTCCTCCTATACTCCTCCTCTCTGACCCCACCCAATCTGCCCAGGCTCCTCCCCCTTCCTCTCTGACCCCACCCAATTTGACTAGGCTCCTCCCAAACCCCTCCTCTGCTGTCTGACCCCACCATTTCAGTCCAGGCTCCTCCTATACTCCTCCTCTCTGACCCCACCAAATCTGCCCAGGCTCCTCCCCCTTCCTCTCTGACCCCACCCAATCTGCTCAAGCTCCTCCCCCTTCCTCTCTTACCCCACCCAATCTGACTAGGCTCCTCCCAAACCCCTCCTCTGCTGTCTGACCCCACCCAATCGGCCCAGGCTCCTCCCCCTTCCTCTCTGACCCCACCCAATCTGACTAGGCTCCTCCCGAACCCCTCCTCTGCTGTCTGACCCCACCCAATCTCACTAAGCTCCTCCCAAACCCCTCCTCTGCTGTCTGACCCCACCCAATCTGCCCAGGCTCCTCCCCCTTCCTCTCTGACCCCACCCAATTTGACTAGGCTCCTCCCAAACCCCTCCTCTGCTGTCTGACCCCACCCTTTCTGTCCAGGCTCCTCCTATACTCCTCCTCTCTGACCCCACCCAATCTGCCCAGGCTCCTCCCCCTTCCTCTCTGACCCCACCCAATTTGACTAGGCTCCTCCCAAACCCCTCCTCTGCTGTCTGACCCCACCATTTCAGTCCAGGCTCCTCCTATACTCCTCCTCTCTGACCCCACCAAATCTGCCCAGGCTCCTCCCCCTTCCTCTCTGACCCCACCCAATCTGCTCAAGCTCCTCCCCCTTCCTCTCTTACCCCACCCAATCTGACTAGGCTCCTCCCAAACCCCTCCTCTGCTGTCTGACCCCACCCAATCGGCCCAGGCTCCTCCCCCTTCCTCTCTGAGCCCACCCAATCTGCCCAGGCTCCTCCCCCTTCCTCTCTGAGCCCACCCAATCTGACTAGGCTCCTCCCAAACCCCTCCTCTGCTGTCTGACCCCACCCAATCTGCCCAGGCTCCTCCCCCTTCCTCTCTGAGCCCACCCAATCTGCCCAGGCTCCTCCCCCTTCCTCTCTGACCCCACCTAATTTGACTAGGCTCCTCCCAAACCCCTCCTCTGCTGTCTGACCCCACCCAATCTGCCCAGGCTCCTCCCCCTTCCTCTCTGAGCCCACCCAATCTGACTAGGTTCCTCCCAAACCCCTCCTCTGCTGTTTGACCCCACCCAATCTCACTAAGCTCCTCCCAAACCCCTCCTCTGCTGTCTGACCCCACCCAATCTGCCCAGGCTCCTCCCCCTTCCTCGCTGACCCCCCCCCCCCAATGTGACTAGGCTCCTCCCAAACCCCTCCTCTGCTGTCTGACCCCACCCAATCTGACTAGGCTCCTCCCAAACCCCTCCTCTGCTGTCTGACCCCACCCAATCTCACTAAGCTCCTCCCAAACCCCTCCTCTGCTGTCTGACCCCACCCAATCTGCCCAGGCTCCTCCCCCTTCCTCTCTGACCCTACCCAATTTGACTAGGCTCCTCCCAAACCCCCCCTCTGCTGTCTGACCCCACCCTTTCTGTCCAGGCTCCTCCTATACTCCTCCTCTCTGACCCCACCCAATCTGCCCAGGCTCCTCCCCCTTCCTCTCTGACCCCACCCAATTTTACTAGGCTCCTCCCAAACCCCTCCTCTGCTGTGTGACCCCACCATTTCAGTCCAGGCTCCTCCTATACTCCTCCTCTCTGACCCCACCAAATCTGCCCAGGCTCCTCCCCCTTCCTCTCTGACCCCACCCAATCTGCTCAAGCTCCTCCCCCTTCCTCTCTAACCCCACCCAATCTGACTAGGCTCCTCCCAAACCCCTCCTCTGCTGTCTGACCCCACCCAATCTGCCCAGGCTCCTCCCCCTTCCTCTCTGAGCCCACCCAATCTGCCCAGGCTCCTCCCACTTCCTCTCTGAGCCCAACCAATCTGACTAGGCTCCTCCCAAACCCCTCCTCTGCTGTTTGACCCCACCCAATCTCACTAAGCTCCTCCCAAACCGCTCCTCTGCTGTCTGACCCCACCCAATCTGCCCAGGCTCCTCCCCCTTCCTCTCTGACCCCACCCAATCTGCTCAAGCTCCTCCCCCTTCCTCTCTAACCCCACCCAATCTGACTAGGCTCCTCCCAAACCCCTCCTCTGCTGTCTGACCCCACCCAATCTGCCCAGGCTCCTCCCCCTTCCTCTCTGAGCCCACCCAATCTGCCCAGGCTCCTCCCCCTTCCTCTCTGACCCCACCCAATTTGACTAGGCTCCTCCCAAACCCCTCCTCTGCTGTCTGACCCCACCCAATCTGCCCAGGCTCCTCCCCCTTCCTCTCTGAGCCCACCCAATCTGACTAGGCTCCTCCCAAACCCCTCCTCTGCTGTTTGACCCCACCCAATCTCACTAAGCTCCTATCAAACCCCTCCTCTGCTGTCTGACCCCACCCAATCTGCCCAGGCTCCTCCCCCTTCCTCGCTGACCCCCCCAATGTGACTAGGCTCCTCCCAAACCCCTCCTCTGCTGTCTGACCCCACCCAATCTGCCCAGGCTCCTCCCCCTTCCTCTCTGAGCCCACCCAATCTCCCCAGGCTCCTCCCCCTTCCTCTCTGACCCCACCCAATTTGACTAGGCTCCTCCCAAACCCCTCCTCTGCTGTCTGACCCCACCCAATCTCACTAAGCTCCTCCCAAACCCCTCCTCTGCTGTCTGACCCCACCCAATCTGCCCAGGCTCCTCCCCCTTCCTCTCTGACCCCACCCAATCTGCCCAGGCTCCTCCCCCTTCCTCTCTAAGCCCATCCAATCTGACTAGGCTCCTCCCAAACCCCTCCTCTGCTGTCTGACCCCACCCTTTCTGTCCAGGCTCCACCTATACTCCTCCTCTCTGACCCCACCCAATCTGCCCGGGCTCCTCCCCTTCCTCTCTGACCCCACCCAATCTCACTAAGCTCCTCCCAAACCCCTCCTCTGCTGTCTGACCCCACCCTTTCTGTCCTGGCTCCACCTATACTCCTCCTCTCTGACCCCACCCAATCTGCTCAAGCTCCTCCCCCTTCCTCTCTAACCCCACCCAATCTGACTAGGCTCCTCCCAAACCCCTCCTCTGCTGTCTGACCCCACCCAATCTGCCCAGGCTCCTCCCCCTTCCTCTCTGACCCCACCCAATTTGACTAGGCTCCTCTCAAACCCCTCCTCTGCTGTCTGACCCCACCCAATCTGCCCAGGCTCCTCCCCCTTCCTCTCTGAGCCCACCCAATCTGCCCAGGCTCCTCCCCCTTCCTCTCTGACCCCACCCAATCTGACTAGGCTCCTCCCAAACCCCTCCTCTGCTGTCTGACCCCTCCCTTTCTGTCCAGGCTCCACCTATACTCCTCCTCTCTGACCCCACCCAATCTGCCCTGGCTCCTCCCCTTCCTCTCTGACCCCACCCAATCTGACTAGGCTCCTCCCAAACCCCTCCTCTGCTGTCTGACCCCACCCTTTCTGTCCAGGCTCCACCTATACTCCTCCTCTCTGACCCCACCCAATCTGCTCAGGCTCCTCCCCCTTCCTCTCTAACCCCACCCAATCTGACTAGGCTCCTCCCACACCCCTCCTCTGCTGTCTGACCCCAACCAATCTGCCCAGGCTCCTCCCCCTTCCTCTCTGACCCCACCCAATCTGCCCAGGCTCCTCCCCCTTCCTCTCTGACCCCACCCAATCTGACTAGGCTCCTCCCAAACCCCTCCTCTGCTGTCTGACCCCACCCAATCTGCCCAGGCTCCTCCCCCCTCCTCTCTGAGCCCACCCAATCTGACTAGGCTCCTCCCAAACCCCTCCTATGCTGTCTGACCCCACCCAATCTCACTAAGCTTCTCCCAAACACCTCCTCTGCTGTCTGACCCCACCCAATCTGCCCAGGCTCCTCCCCCTTCCTCTCTGACCCCACCCAATCTGCCCAGGCTCCTCCCCCTTCCTCTCTGAGCCCATCCAATCTGACTAGGCTCCTCCCGAACCCCTCCTCTGCTGTCTGACCCCACCCAATCTGCCCAGGCTCCTCCCCCTTCCTCTCTGAGCCCATCCAATCTGACTAGGCTCCTCCCAAACCCCTCCTCTGCTGTCTGACCCCACCCAATCTGCCCAGGCTCCTCCCCCTTCCTCTCTGACCCCACCCAATCTGACTAGGCTCCTCCCAAACCCCTCCTCTGCTGTCTGACCCCACCCTTTCTGTCCAGGCTCCACCTATACTCCTCCTCTCTGACCCCACCCAATCTGACTAGGCTCCTCCCAAACCCCTCCTCTGCTGTCTGACCCCACCCAATCTCACTAAGCTCCTCCCAAACCCCTCCTCTGCTGTCTGACCCCACCCAATCTGCCCAGGCTCCTCCCCCTTCCTCTCTGACCCCACCCAATTTGACTAGGCTCCTCCCAAACCCTTCCTCTGCTGTCTGACCCCACCCTTTCTGTCCAGGCTCCTCCTATACTCCTCCTCTCTGACCCCACCCAATCTGCCCAGGCTCCTCCCCCTTCCTCTCTGACCCCACCCAATTTGACTAGGCTCCTCCCAAACCCCTCCTCTGCTGTCTGACCCCACCCTTTCTGTCCAGGCTCCTCCTATACTCCTCCTCTCTGACCCCACCCAATCTGCCCAGGCTCCTCCCCCTTCCTCTCTGACCCCACCCAATTTGACTAGGCTCCTCCCAAACCCCTCCTCTGCTGTCTGACCCCACCAAATCTGCCCAGGCTCCTCCCCCTTCCTCTCTGACACCACCCAATCTGCTCAAGCTCCTCCCCCTTCCTCTCTAACCCCACCCAATCTGACTAGGCTCCTCCCAAACCCCTCCTCTGCTGTCTGACCCCACCCAATCTGCCCAGGCTCCTCCCCCTTCCTCTCTGAGCCCACCCAATCTGCCCAGGCTCCTCCCCCTTCCTCTCTGACCCCACCCAATTTGACTAGGCTCCTCCCAAACCCCTCCTCTGCTGTCTGACCCCACCCAATCTGCCCAGGCTCCTCCCCCTTCCTCTCTGAGCCCACCCAATCTGCCCAGGCTCCTCCCCCTTCCTCTCTGACCCCACCCAATTTGACTAGGCTCCTCCCAAACCCCTCCTCTGCTGTCTGACCCCACCCAATCTGCCCAGGCTCCTCCCCCTTCCTCTCTGAGCCCACCCAATCTGACTAGGCTCCTCCCAAACCCCTCCTCTGCTGTTTGACCCCACCCAATCTCACTAAGCTCCTCCCAAACCGCTCCTCTGCTGTCTGACCCCACCCAATCTGCCCAGGCTCCTCCCCCTTCCTCTCTAACCCCACCCAATCTGACTAGGCTCCTCCCAAACCCCTCCTCTGCTGTCTGACCCCACCCAATCTGCCCAGGCTCCTCCCCCTTCCTCTCTGACCCCACCCAATTTGACTAGGCTCCTCCCAAACCCCTCCTCTGCTGTCTGACCCCACCCAATCTCACTAAGCTCCTCCCAAACCCCTCCTCTGCTGTCTGACCCCACCCAATCTGCCCAGGCTCCTCCCCCTTCCTCTCTGACCCCACCCAATCTGCCCAGGCTCCTCCCCCTTCCTCTCTGAGCCCACCCAATCTGCCCAGGCTCCTCCCCCTTCCTCTCTGACCCCACCCAATTTGACTAGGCTCCTCCCAAACCCCTCCTCTGCTGTCTGACCCCACCCTTTCAGTCCAGGCTCCTCCTATACTCCTCCTCTCTGACCCCACCAAATCTGCCCAGGCTCCTCCCCCTTCCTCTCTGACACCACCCAATCTGCTCAAGCTCCTCCCCCTTCCTCTCTAACCCCACCCAATCTGACTAGGCTCCTCCCAAACCCCTCCTCTGCTGTCTGACCCCACCCAATCTGCCCAGGCTCCTCCCCCTTCCTCTCTGAGCCCACCCAATCTGCCCAGGCTCCTCCCCCTTCCTCTCTGACCCCACCCAATTTGACTAGGCTCCTCCCAAACCCCTCCTCTGCTGTCTGACCCCACCCTTTCAGTCCAGGCTCCTCCTATACTCCTCCTCTCTGACCCCACCAAATCTGCCCAGGCTCCTCCTCCTTCCTCTCTGACACCACCCAATCTGCTCAAGCTCCTCCCCCTTCCTCTCTAACCCCACCCAATCTGACTAGGCTCCTCCCAAACCCCTCCTCCGCTGTCTGACCCCACCCAATCTGCCCAGGCTCCTCCCCCTTCCTCTCTGAGCCCACCCAATCTGACTAGGCTCCTCCCAAACCCCTCCTCTGCTGTTTGACCCCACCCAATCTCACTAAGCTCCTCCCAAACCGCTCCTCTGCTGTCTGACCCCACCCAATCTGCCCAGGCTCCTCCCCCTTCCTCTCTAACCCCACCCAATCTGACTAGGCTCCTCCCAAACCCCTCCTCTGCTGTCTGACCCCACCCAATCTCACTAAGCTCCTCCCAAACCCCTCCTCTGCTGTCTGACCCCACCCAATCTGCCCAGGCTCCTCCCCCTTCCTCTCTGACCCCACCCAATCTGCCCAGGCTCCTCCCCCTTCCTCTCTGAACCCACCCAATCTGACTAGGTTCCTCCCAAACCCCTCCTCTGCTGTTTGACCCCACCCAATCTCACTAAGCTCCTCCCAAACCCCTCCTCTGCTGTCTGACCCCACCCAATCTGCCCAGGCTCCTCCCCCTTCCTCTCTGAGTCCATCCAATCTGACTAGGCTCCTCCCAAACCCCTCCTCTGCTGTCTGACCCCACCCAATCTGCCCAGGCTCCTCCCCCCTCCTCTCTGAGCCCACCCAATCTGACTAGGCTCCTCCCAAACCCCTCCTATGCTGTCTGACCCCACCCAATCTCACTAAGCTCCTCCCAAACACCTCCTCTGCTGTCTGACCCCACCCAATCTGCCCAGGCTCCTCCCCCTTCCTCTCTGACCCCACCCAATCTGCCCAGGCTCCTCCCCCTTCCTCTCTGAGCCCATCCAATCTGACTAGGCTCCTCCCAAACCCCTCCTCTGCTGTCTGACCCCACCCAATCTGCCCAGGCTCCTCCCCCTTCCTCTCTGACCCCACCCAATCTGACTAGGCTCCTCCCAAACCCCTCCTCTGCTGTCTGACCCCACCCTTTCTGTCCAGGCTCCACCTATACTCCTCCTCTCTGACCCCACCCAATCTGACTAGGCTCCTCCCAAACCCCTCCTCTGCTGTCTGACCCCACCCAATCTCACTAAGCTCCTCCCAAACCCCTCCTCTGCTGTCTGACCCCACCCAATCTGCCCAGGCTCCTCCCCCTTCCTCTCTGACCCCACCCAATTTGACTAGGCTCCTCCCAAACCCCTCCTCTGCTGTCTGACCCCACCCTTTCTGTCCAGGCTCCTCCTATACTCCTCCTCTCTGACCCCACCCAATCTGCCCAGGCTCCTCCCCCTTCCTCTCTGACCCCACCCAATTTGACTAGGCTCCTCCCAAACCCCTCCTCTGCTGTCTGACCCCACCATTTCAGTCCAGGCTCCTCCTATACTCCTCCTCTCTGACCCCACCAAATCTGCCCAGGCTCCTCCCCCTTCCTCTCTGACCCCACCCAATCTGCTCAAGCTCCTCCCCCTTCCTCTCTTACCCCACCCAATCTGACTAGGCTCCTCCCAAACCCCTCCTCTGCTGTCTGACCCCACCCAATCGGCCCAGGCTCCTCCCCCTTCCTCTCTGACCCCACCCAATCTGACTAGGCTCCTCCCGAACCCCTCCTCTGCTGTCTGACCCCACCCAATCTCACTAAGCTCCTCCCAAACCCCTCCTCTGCTGTCTGACCCCACCCAATCTGCCCAGGCTCCTCCCCCTTCCTCTCTGACCCCACCCAATTTGACTAGGCTCCTCCCAAACCCCTCCTCTGCTGTCTGACCCCACCATTTCAGTCCAGGCTCCTCCTATACTCCTCCTCTCTGACCCCACCAAATCTGCCCAGGCTCCTCCCCCTTCCTCTCTGACCCCACCCAATCTGCTCAAGCTCCTCCCCCTTCCTCTCTTACCCCACCCAATCTGACTAGGCTCCTCCCAAACCCCTCCTCTGCTGTCTGACCCCACCCAATCGGCCCAGGCTCCTCCCCCTTCCTCTCTGAGCCCACCCAATCTGCCCAGGCTCCTCCCCCTTCCTCTCTGAGCCCACCCAATCTGACTAGGCTCCTCCCAAACCCCTCCTCTGCTGTCTGACCCCACCCAATCTGCCCAGGCTCCTCCCCCTTCCTCTCTGAGCCCACCCAATCTGCCCAGGCTCCTCCCCCTTCCTCTCTGACCCCACCTAATTTGACTAGGCTCCTCCCAAACCCCTCCTCTGCTGTCTGACCCCACCCAATCTGCCCAGGCTCCTCCCCCTTCCTCTCTGAGCCCACCCAATCTGACTAGGTTCCTCCCAAACCCCTCCTCTGCTGTTTGACCCCACCCAATCTCACTAAGCTCCTCCCAAACCCCTCCTCTGCTGTCTGACCCCACCCAATCTGCCCAGGCTCCTCCCCCTTCCTCGCTGACCCCCCCCCCCCAATGTGACTAGGCTCCTCCCAAACCCCTCCTCTGCTGTCTGACCCCACCCAATCTGACTAGGCTCCTCCCAAACCCCTCCTCTGCTGTCTGACCCCACCCAATCTCACTAAGCTCCTCCCAAACCCCTCCTCTGCTGTCTGACCCCACCCAATCTGCCCAGGCTCCTCCCCCTTCCTCTCTGACCCTACCCAATTTGACTAGGCTCCTCCCAAACCCCCCCTCTGCTGTCTGACCCCACCCTTTCTGTCCAGGCTCCTCCTATACTCCTCCTCTCTGACCCCACCCAATCTGCCCAGGCTCCTCCCCCTTCCTCTCTGACCCCACCCAATTTTACTAGGCTCCTCCCAAACCCCTCCTCTGCTGTGTGACCCCACCATTTCAGTCCAGGCTCCTCCTATACTCCTCCTCTCTGACCCCACCAAATCTGCCCAGGCTCCTCCCCCTTCCTCTCTGACCCCACCCAATCTGCTCAAGCTCCTCCCCCTTCCTCTCTAACCCCACCCAATCTGACTAGGCTCCTCCCAAACCCCTCCTCTGCTGTCTGACCCCACCCAATCTGCCCAGGCTCCTCCCCCTTCCTCTCTGAGCCCACCCAATCTGCCCAGGCTCCTCCCCCTTCCTCTCTGAGCCCAACCAATCTGACTAGGCTCCTCCCAAACCCCTCCTCTGCTGTTTGACCCCACCCAATCTCACTAAGCTCCTCCCAAACCGCTCCTCTGCTGTCTGACCCCACCCAATCTGCCCAGGCTCCTCCCCCTTCCTCTCTGACCCCACCCAATCTGCTCAAGCTCCTCCCCCTTCCTCTCTAACCCCACCCAATCTGACTAGGCTCCTCCCAAACCCCTCCTCTGCTGTCTGACCCCACCCAATCTGCCCAGGCTCCTCCCCCTTCCTCTCTGAGCCCACCCAATCTGCCCAGGCTCCTCCCCCTTCCTCTCTGACCCCACCCAATTTGACTAGGCTCCTCCCAAACCCCTCCTCTGCTGTCTGACCCCACCCAATCTGCCCAGGCTCCTCCCCCTTCCTCTCTGAGCCCACCCAATCTGACTAGGCTCCTCCCAAACCCCTCCTCTGCTGTTTGACCCCACCCAATCTCACTAAGCTCCTCCCAAACCCCTCCTCTGCTGTCTGACCCCACCCAATCTGCCCAGGCTCCTCCCCCTTCCTCGCTGACCCCCCCCCCAATGTGACTAGGCTCCTCCCAAACCCCTCCTCTGCTGTCTGACCCCACCCAATCTGCCCAGGCTCCTCCCCCTTCCTCTCTGAGCCCACCCAATCTCCCCAGGCTCCTCCCCCTTCCTCTCTGACCCCACCCAATTTGACTAGGCTCCTCCCAAACCCCTCCTCTGCTGTCTGACCCCACCCAATCTCACTAAGCTCCTCCCAAACCCCTCCTCTGCTGTCTGACCCCACCCAATCTGCCCAGGCTCCTCCCCCTTCCTCTCTGACCCCACCCAATCTGCCCAGGCTCCTCCCCCTTCCTCTCTAAGCCCATCCAATCTGACTAGGCTCCTCCCAAACCCCTCCTCTGCTGTCTGACCCCACCCTTTCTGTCCAGGCTCCACCTATACTCCTCCTCTCTGACCCCACCCAATCTGCCCGGGCTCCTCCCCTTCCTCTCTGACCCCACCCAATCTGACTAGGCTCCTCCCAAACCCCTCCTCTGCTGTCTGACCCCACCCTTTCTGTCCAGGCTCCACCTATACTCCTCCTCTCTGACCCCACCCAATCTGCTCAGGCTCCTCCCCCTTCCTCTCTAACCCCACCCAATCTGACTAGGCTCCTCCCAAACCCTTCCTCTGCTGTCTGACCCCACCCTTTCTGTCCAGGCTCCACCTATACTCCTCCTCTCTGACCCCACCCAATCTGACTAGGCTCCTCCCAAACCCCTCCTCTGCTGTCTGACCCCACCCAATCTGCCCAGGCTCCTCCCCCTTCCTCTCTGACCCCACCCAATCTGACTAGGCTCCTCCCAAACCCCTCCTCTGCTGTCTGACCCCACCCTTTCTGTCCAGGCTCCACCTATACTCCTCCTCTCTGACCCCACCCAATCTGACTAGGCTCCTCCCAAACCCCTCCTCTGCTGTCTGACCCCACCCAATCTCACTAAGCTCCTCCCAAACCCCTCCTCTGCTGTCTGACCCCACCCAATCTGCCCAGGCTCCTCCCCCTTCCTCTCTGACCCCACCCAATTTGACTAGGCTCCTCCCAAACCCCTCCTCTGCTGTCTGACCCCACCCTTTCTGTCCAGGCTCCTCCTATACTCCTCCTCTCTGACCCCACCCAATCTGCCCAGGCTCCTCCCCCTTCCTCTCTGACCCCACCCAATTTGACTAGGCTCCTCCCAAACCCCTCCTCTGCTGTCTGACCCCACCATTTCAGTCCAGGCTCCTCCTATACTCCTCCTCTCTGACCCCACCCAATCTGCCCAGGCTCCTCCCCCTTCCTCTCTGACCCCACCCAATCTGCTCAAGCTCCTCCCCCTTCCTCTCTTACCCCACCCAATCTGACTAGGCTCCTCCCAAACCCCTCCTCTGCTGTCTGACCCCACCCAATCGGCCCAGGCTCCTCCCCCTTCCTCTCTGACCCCACCCAATCTGACTAGGCTCCTCCCGAACCCCTCCTCTGCTGTCTGACCCCACCCAATCTGCCCAGGCTCCTCCCCTTTCCTCTCTGACCCCACCCAATGTGCCCAGGCTCCTCCCCCTTCCATCCCCCCCCCAATGTGACTAGGCTCCTCCTGAACCCCGCCTCTCTGACCACCCCCAATCTGACTACACACAACACCTGTTCCCTTTCTTTCACCTGTCTCTCTTCAGGCCACACCTATTTTACTTACCAACCAATCTGCAATCCCTCATTCGCTAGGCATGATTCCACTCTTACACAACACACAGACACATTTTACTTACCAATTGGCCATTTAGGCCAACCTCCAACTTACCTCTGCTCTGCCACCATCAGTCACCTGGTGCCGCACCCGGGATTTGAACCCTGGTTGCCTGGATCGAAGGCAGGAACTTACCCACTGGACCACACTGGTTTCCATGTAAATAGCCTATCAAATTGTCCTTATGTCATTGTCATCCTTTTTATGTGCAATGGAAGCTGCAGGGAAGGACACCAAGGCCTGTATGTTGCTTATGGTTACTACTGCAATCCTCAAGACCACCAAGGAGCTATAGCTCAAAGGTAAGTCTTGTACCTTTGGTGGGTACAGCCCTCACAGGCCAGGGTTCGAATCCTGCCAATGCTGTAGAAGTATACCAAGGTGGGAAATTTTCAAACAGTAAATTTTTTTTTTTTTATGCTGTTTTTTTTTGGCAGGTTTGTCCAAACATTTCAAATGTTTTCCCTCATGACCTTCTACCAACCGCCCTATTTCTCAAGTAGGTGCAATAGGGACAAGGCCTTATCTTCCTTTATCAATGTCTTCATTCTTTGTCCTTTAAGTTTGGTTAATTGCAGAGTGCAATTGTGGTATTGGGGGTTATAACTGAGCACAAGAATGCAAGGAAGGTGCTACACTTATTGTAAAATAGGTTGGATGATGGTGATTTTTCATTTTGGTGTGAGCCACTCGCTCAAATCAGGGGTTTGGTGCCAGTGAACTTGGATAGAAATAAAGGTCAAGTATGAACTCTGGCTAATGAAATGATGGGTTGAGTTTGAGGCAAGCTAGAGTCCATTTATTAGGTGCAATAAGAAGCTAGAAAGATTGTTTCCTTTAAGAGACAGACAAGGGCAGAGTCAAGCCTTTGCTCTAGTAGGTCTGCATCATGCCTGCTGCAGGATGTGAAGGAATGGACCTCCACAGCAGTGCGCTGTGCAAGACTGGGCTGCGCTGGGCTGGGCTGGGCCTGCCCTGGCACTGTGGATTTAATCACCCACCTCCTTCCTTTGAGGAACGCTCACGAACGCCCACGAACGCCCTTGTTCTGTTTACAGGCTGACAGCAGGCAATTTAGGACCCTGCTAAATGAGGGTGATGTCCCCATGTGCTTCCTGTGAGTGGCAAAATCCTTCGTCTGAGGCAGGTGGGCTTTTTAAAAATTTGGTTGAAGACCATATGTTGAAGGCGGTATCACGGCACAAGCCGCCGACCGTCTCAGAAGAAAGTATGCATGGGAGGACATTATTTGCATAGGACAGCCCTCTTCTCAGACCCATTCTTATGCTGCAGTTGCCATGAAGTGTTACTAGAGGGCAGCAGTATGAACAAAAGAGCACACTGAGGCTTTTCTTCTGCTTGCTGACATGATTCTTGTTCATGGTGGTCTTGCAGGGCCTAAGGAGTGAAGGACTGCGATGACTGAGGGGATGAGGAATGGCTGGCCTGTATTTGTGGTGAGGGGGGAATATTTGGAAGGTAAACAGCAAGATGAAAGCGTCAAAGTATATATGTTTGCTGAGTGATTGAGTCTGTGTGTCACTTGTCTCTTTGAAGGGACATGTGAGAAAGGAACAGCAGCACCATAGACTTCAAATGGGAGAGCAAGCAAGGATGAATATTTCCCTCAAATCCAAATACATACAGCACCTCAAAGATGACAAGTGCGATATGATGTTCTGCAATTGTAAGGATTTGCCATGTGTGGTGCATAAATATGCATGGTTAGTGAGGTTTTTCCCAGAATGTGAGTATCGTTAGGCTGGCAAATGTCAGGCACTACTTTGGGGGTATGAGGCCAAGAAAAAAATTGGGATGTTTGATACAGTCATCTGTAGGATCGAAAGACACTGGGGAATCGTTACAGAGGGAGCCAGGCTGCACAAAATGTGGTAACAGTTGGACAGAAATCTTTAGCAGGGACTTTTGACTACCCCCAATGTGGGACCAGGACCACAGCACCTCTGTGCCTCTAAAACGTATTTTGACCTCTGGACACCACCATCTCAATACCCCTCAAATGTTCCTTCCTGGTACCCCAGCTTTGGTAGTGCATCAACTAGGTATCAATCATTTGAGTGACCACAAACACCCTTCCTATGTGCCTTCTATTTACATTCAGTCAGTAACCCAGCTGCTTCGTTCGCTGTTCAATCTCAAGCGACAGTTGGATGCACATTGCAGGGGTATACAGGCATTTACCGTAATGTACAGCCCCTCTCAGTACACCCAGACTACACTTCGTAAAATCATAAATACATGTTTTGCCCAACAGTAAGGCCAGGCCTTTCCTCTGTAGTTCATAGCCAATGTAAGGAGGAAAAAATAAACTGAAGAGCATGCCAAAATTCTCTACAGACACTGCCAATCCTCACACTTCTGCCTATTTGCATGCCGAGGTTATTCACGATGACCCACCAAACCAATTGCCAACAGTAGCCTCTCCCTGCCTCATTCGTATGCTCCGATGCCACCTTTATTTAGCAATTGTTAGTGCTCTAGGATTTCGTAGCGCGATTCGCTATAGCCTCTGTTTTCAACAGAAATGTCCTAAAGGTACCTATACCAATCTGCAGGGTGGGGAGGAGGGGGGCTGCTGCTGCTGGCAGTAAAATGTTGGGGCACCCCACCTGCAAAAATACAGCCACCTGCTCCTTGTTGTACATTTCAATACAATAACTGCAGCAGAATCGTATGGTCACCCCTGTTGGTAAAAGAAACTGTCAAACAGCCTTTTGCCGCCCCCCCCTCCCCCGTTGCCCCTAACCAGTTGGGGTACACCCCATGAGGGAGGATCAGAGCAATAAAAACTAATGGTAGCCACCCAAAAAGTACCTAGAAGCCATGCCGTTCTGTGCACCTCATCGCCCTTCACGTTGCGCCCAAGCACCTTTTAATACTGCTCCCCCAAATTTTGACTGCCCCCTCCCAACAGAAATCAGAGAGTATAGGGGATGCATTAAAAAAGTTTTTGCAGTTCCCCACCATAAGTCAGGATCCCTTCATAGTCCCTCAGTACCTACGCCTATTCCTCTGCTGTCTAACCTCACCCAATCTCACTAAGCTCCTCCCAAACCCCTCCTCTGCTGTCTGACCCCACCCAATTTGCCCAGGCTCCTCCCCCTTCCTCTCTGACCCCACCCAATTTGACTAGGCTCCTCCCAAACCCCTCCTCTGCTGTCTGACCCCACCCTTTCTGTCCAGGCTCCTCCTATACTCCTCCTCTCTGACCCCACCCAATCTGCCCAGGCTCCTCCCCCTTCCTCTCTGACCCCACCCAATCTGCTCAAGCTCCTCCCCCTTCCTCTCTAACCCCACCCAATCTGCCCAGGCTCCTCCCCCTTCCTCTCTGAGCCCACCCAATCTGCCCAGGCTCCTCCCCCTTCCTCTCTGACCCCACCCAATTTGACTAGGCTCCTCCCAAACCCCTCCTCTGCTGTCTGACCCCACCCAATCTGCCCAGGCTCCTCCCCCTTCCTCTCTGAGCCCACCCAATCTGACTAGGCTCCTCCCAAACCCCTCCTATGCTGTCTGACCCCACTCAATCTCACTAAGCTCCTCCCAAACCCCTCCTCTGCTGTGTGACCCCACCCTTTCTGTCCTGGCTCCACCTATACTCCTCCTCTCTGACCCCACCCAATCTGCTCAAGCTCCTCCCCCTTCCTCTCTAACCCCACCCAATCTGACTAGGCTCCTCCCAAACCCCTCCTCTGCTGTCTGACCCCACCCAATCTGCCCAGGCTCCTCCCCCTTCCTCTCTGACCCCACCCAATTTGACTAGGCTCCTCTCAAACCCCTCCTCTGCTGTCTGACCCCACCCAATCTGCCCAGGCTCCTCCCCCTTCCTCTCTGAGCCCACCCAATCTGCCCAGGCTCCTCCCCCTTCCTCTCTGACCCCACCCAATCTGACTAGGCTCCTCCCAAACCCCTCCTCTGCTGTCTGACCCCTCCCTTTCTGTCCAGGCTCCACCTATACTCCTCCTCTCTGACCCCACCCAATCTGCCCTGGCTCCTCCCCTTCCTCTCTGACCCCACCCAATCTGACTAGGCTCCTCCCAAACCCCTCCTCTGCTGTCTGACCCCACCCTTTCTGTCCAGGCTCCACCTATACTCCTCCTCTCTGACCCCACCCAATCTGCTCAGGCTCCTCCCCCTTCCTCTCTAACCCCACCCAATCTGACTAGGCTCCTCCCACACCCCTCCTCTGCTGTCTGACCCCAACCAATCTGCCCAGGCTCCTCCCCCTTCCTCTCTGACCCCACCCAATCTGCCCAGGCTCCTCCCCCTTCCTCTCTGACCCCACCCAATCTGACTAGGCTCCTCCCAAACCCCTCCTCTGCTGTCTGACCCCACCCAATCTGCCCAGGCTCCTCCCCCCTCCTCTCTGAGCCCACCCAATCTGACTAGGCTCCTCCCAAACCCCTCCTATGCTGTCTGACCCCACCCAATCTCACTAAGCTTCTCCCAAACACCTCCTCTGCTGTCTGACCCCACCCAATCTGCCCAGGCTCCTCCCCCTTCCTCTCTGACCCCACCCAATCTGCCCAGGCTCCTCCCCCTTCCTCTCTGAGCCCATCCAATCTGACTAGGCTCCTCCCGAACCCCTCCTCTGCTGTCTGACCCCACCCAATCTGCCCAGGCTCCTCCCCCTTCCTCTCTGAGCCCATCCAATCTGACTAGGCTCCTCCCAAACCCCTCCTCTGCTGTCTGACCCCACCCAATCTGCCCAGGCTCCTCCCCCTTCCTCTCTGACCCCACCCAATCTGACTAGGCTCCTCCCAAACCCCTCCTCTGCTGTCTGACCCCACCCTTTCTGTCCAGGCTCCACCTATACTCCTCCTCTCTGACCCCACCCAATCTGACTAGGCTCCTCCCAAACCCCTCCTCTGCTGTCTGACCCCACCCAATCTCACTAAGCTCCTCCCAAACCCCTCCTCTGCTGTCTGACCCCACCCAATCTGCCCAGGCTCCTCCCCCTTCCTCTCTGACCCCACCCAATTTGACTAGGCTCCTCCCAAACCCTTCCTCTGCTGTCTGACCCCACCCTTTCTGTCCAGGCTCCTCCTATACTCCTCCTCTCTGACCCCACCCAATCTGCCCAGGCTCCTCCCCCTTCCTCTCTGACCCCACCCAATTTGACTAGGCTCCTCCCAAACCCCTCCTCTGCTGTCTGACCCCACCCTTTCTGTCCAGGCTCCTCCTATACTCCTCCTCTCTGACCCCACCCAATCTGCCCAGGCTCCTCCCCCTTCCTCTCTGACCCCACCCAATTTGACTAGGCTCCTCCCAAACCCCTCCTCTGCTGTCTGACCCCACCAAATCTGCCCAGGCTCCTCCCCCTTCCTCTCTGACACCACCCAATCTGCTCAAGCTCCTCCCCCTTCCTCTCTAACCCCACCCAATCTGACTAGGCTCCTCCCAAACCCCTCCTCTGCTGTCTGACCCCACCCAATCTGCCCAGGCTCCTCCCCCTTCCTCTCTGAGCCCACCCAATCTGCCCAGGCTCCTCCCCCTTCCTCTCTGACCCCACCCAATTTGACTAGGCTCCTCCCAAACCCCTCCTCTGCTGTCTGACCCCACCCAATCTGCCCAGGCTCCTCCCCCTTCCTCTCTGAGCCCACCCAATCTGCCCAGGCTCCTCCCCCTTCCTCTCTGACCCCACCCAATTTGACTAGGCTCCTCCCAAACCCCTCCTCTGCTGTCTGACCCCACCCAATCTGCCCAGGCTCCTCCCCCTTCCTCTCTGAGCCCACCCAATCTGACTAGGCTCCTCCCAAACCCCTCCTCTGCTGTTTGACCCCACCCAATCTCACTAAGCTCCTCCCAAACCGCTCCTCTGCTGTCTGACCCCACCCAATCTGCCCAGGCTCCTCCCCCTTCCTCTCTAACCCCACCCAATCTGACTAGGCTCCTCCCAAACCCCTCCTCTGCTGTCTGACCCCACCCAATCTGCCCAGGCTCCTCCCCCTTCCTCTCTGACCCCACCCAATTTGACTAGGCTCCTCCCAAACCCCTCCTCTGCTGTCTGACCCCACCCAATCTCACTAAGCTCCTCCCAAACCCCTCCTCTGCTGTCTGACCCCACCCAATCTGCCCAGGCTCCTCCCCCTTCCTCTCTGACCCCACCCAATCTGCCCAGGCTCCTCCCCCTTCCTCTCTGAGCCCACCCAATCTGCCCAGGCTCCTCCCCCTTCCTCTCTGACCCCACCCAATTTGACTAGGCTCCTCCCAAACCCCTCCTCTGCTGTCTGACCCCACCCTTTCAGTCCAGGCTCCTCCTATACTCCTCCTCTCTGACCCCACCAAATCTGCCCAGGCTCCTCCCCCTTCCTCTCTAACCCCACCCAATCTGACTAGGCTCCTCCCAAACCCCTCCTCTGCTGTCTGACCCCACCCAATCTGCCCAGGCTCCTCCCCCTTCCTCTCTGAGCCCACCCAATCTGCCCAGGCTCCTCCCCCTTCCTCTCTGACCCCACCCAATTTGACTAGGCTCCTCCCAAACCCCTCCTCTGCTGTCTGACCCCACCCTTTCAGTCCAGGCTCCTCCTATACTCCTCCTCTCTGACCCCACCAAATCTGCCCAGGCTCCTCCCCCTTCCTCTCTGACACCACCCAATCTGCTCAAGCTCCTCCCCCTTCCTCTCTAACCCCACCCAATCTGACTAGGCTCCTCCCAAACCCCTCCTCCGCTGTCTGACCCCACCCAATCTGCCCAGGCTCCTCCCCCTTCCTCTCTGAGCCCACCCAATCTGACTAGGCTCCTCCCAAACCCCTCCTCTGCTGTTTGACCCCACCCAATCTCACTAAGCTCCTCCCAAACCGCTCCTCTGCTGTCTGACCCCACCCAATCTGCCCAGGCTCCTCCCCCTTCCTCTCTAACCCCACCCAATCTGACTAGGCTCCTCCCAAACCCCTCCTCTGCTGTCTGACCCCACCCAATCTCACTAAGCTCCTCCCAAACCCCTCCTCTGCTGTCTGACCCCACCCAATCTGCCCAGGCTCCTCCCCCTTCCTCTCTGACCCCACCCAATCTGCCCAGGCTCCTCCCCCTTCCTCTCTGAGCCCACCCAATCTGACTAGGTTCCTCCCAAACCCCTCCTCTGCTGTTTGACCCCACCCAATCTCACTAAGCTCCTCCCAAACCCCTCCTCTGCTGTCTGACCCCACCCAATCTGCCCAGGCTCCTCCCCCTTCCTCTCTGAGTCCATCCAATCTGACTAGGCTCCTCCCAAACCCCTCCTCTGCTGTCTGACCCCACCCAATCTGCCCAGGCTCCTCCCCCCTCCTCTCTGAGCCCACCCAATCTGACTAGGCTCCTCCCAAACCCCTCCTATGCTGTCTGACCCCACCCAATCTCACTAAGCTCCTCCCAAACACCTCCTCTGCTGTCTGACCCCACCCAATCTGCCCAGGCTCCTCCCCCTTCCTCTCTGACCCCACCCAATCTGCCCAGGCTCCTCCCCCTTCCTCTCTGAGCCCATCCAATCTGACTAGGCTCCTCCCAAACCCCTCCTCTGCTGTCTGACCCCACCCAATCTGCCCAGGCTCCTCCCCCTTCCTCTCTGACCCCACCCAATCTGACTAGGCTCCTCCCAAACCCCTCCTCTGCTGTCTGACCCCACCCTTTCTGTCCAGGCTCCACCTATACTCCTCCTCTCTGACCCCACCCAATCTGACTAGGCTCCTCCCAAACCCCTCCTCTGCTGTCTGACCCCACCCAATCTCACTAAGCTCCTCCCAAACCCCTCCTCTGCTGTCTGACCCCACCCAATCTGCCCAGGCTCCTCCCCCTTCCTCTCTGACCCCACCCAATTTGACTAGGCTCCTCCCAAACCCCTCCTCTGCTGTCTGACCCCACCCTTTCTGTCCAGGCTCCTCCTATACTCCTCCTCTCTGACCCCACCCAATCTGCCCAGGCTCCTCCCCCTTCCTCTCTGACCCCACCCAATTTGACTAGGCTCCTCCCAAACCCCTCCTCTGCTGTCTGACCCCACCATTTCAGTCCAGGCTCCTCCTATACTCCTCCTCTCTGACCCCACCAAATCTGCCCAGGCTCCTCCCCCTTCCTCTCTGACCCCACCCAATCTGCTCAAGCTCCTCCCCCTTCCTCTCTTACCCCACCCAATCTGACTAGGCTCCTCCCAAACCCCTCCTCTGCTGTCTGACCCCACCCAATCGGCCCAGGCTCCTCCCCCTTCCTCTCTGACCCCACCCAATCTGACTAGGCTCCTCCCGAACCCCTCCTCTGCTGTCTGACCCCACCCAATCTCACTAAGCTCCTCCCAAACCCCTCCTCTGCTGTCTGACCCCACCCAATCTGCCCAGGCTCCTCCCCCTTCCTCTCTGACCCCACCCAATTTGACTAGGCTCCTCCCAAACCCCTCCTCTGCTGTCTGACCCCACCCTTTCTGTCCAGGCTCCTCCTATACTCCTCCTCTCTGACCCCACCCAATCTGCCCAGGCTCCTCCCCCTTCCTCTCTGACCCCACCCAATTTGACTAGGCTCCTCCCAAACCCCTCCTCTGCTGTCTGACCCCACCATTTCAGTCCAGGCTCCTCCTATACTCCTCCTCTCTGACCCCACCAAATCTGCCCAGGCTCCTCCCCCTTCCTCTCTGACCCCACCCAATCTGCTCAAGCTCCTCCCCCTTCCTCTCTTACCCCACCCAATCTGACTAGGCTCCTCCCAAACCCCTCCTCTGCTGTCTGACCCCACCCAATCGGCCCAGGCTCCTCCCCCTTCCTCTCTGAGCCCACCCAATCTGCCCAGGCTCCTCCCCCTTCCTCTCTGAGCCCACCCAATCTGACTAGGCTCCTCCCAAACCCCTCCTCTGCTGTCTGACCCCACCCAATCTGCCCAGGCTCCTCCCCCTTCCTCTCTGAGCCCACCCAATCTGCCCAGGCTCCTCCCCCTTCCTCTCTGACCCCACCTAATTTGACTAGGCTCCTCCCAAACCCCTCCTCTGCTGTCTGACCCCACCCAATCTGCCCAGGCTCCTCCCCCTTCCTCTCTGAGCCCACCCAATCTGACTAGGTTCCTCCCAAACCCCTCCTCTGCTGTTTGACCCCACCCAATCTCACTAAGCTCCTCCCAAACCCCTCCTCTGCTGTCTGACCCCACCCAATCTGCCCAGGCTCCTCCCCCTTCCTCGCTGACCCCCCCCCCCCAATGTGACTAGGCTCCTCCCAAACCCCTCCTCTGCTGTCTGACCCCACCCAATCTGACTAGGCTCCTCCCAAACCCCTCCTCTGCTGTCTGACCCCACCCAATCTCACTAAGCTCCTCCCAAACCCCTCCTCTGCTGTCTGACCCCACCCAATCTGCCCAGGCTCCTCCCCCTTCCTCTCTGACCCTACCCAATTTGACTAGGCTCCTCCCAAACCCCCCCTCTGCTGTCTGACCCCACCCTTTCTGTCCAGGCTCCTCCTATACTCCTCCTCTCTGACCCCACCCAATCTGCCCAGGCTCCTCCCCCTTCCTCTCTGACCCCACCAAATTTTACTAGGCTCCTCTCAAACCCCTCCTCTGCTGTGTGACCCCACCATTTCAGTCCAGGCTCCTCCTATACTCCTCCTCTCTGACCCCACCAAATCTGCCCAGGCTCCTCCCCCTTCCTCTCTGACCCCACCCAATCTGCTCAAGCTCCTCCCCCTTCCTCTCTAACCCCACCCAATCTGACTAGGCTCCTCCCAAACCCCTCCTCTGCTGTCTGACCCCACCCAATCTGCCCAGGCTCCTCCCCCTTCCTCTCTGAGCCCACCCAATCTGCCCAGGCTCCTCCCCCTTCCTCTCTGAGCCCACCCAATCTGCCCAGGCTCCTCCCCCTTCCTCTCTGAGCCCAACCAATCTGACTAGGCTCCTCCCAAACCCCTCCTCTGCTGTTTGACCCCACCCAATCTCACTAAGCTCCTCCCAAACCGCTCCTCTGCTGTCTGACCCCACCCAATCTGCCCAGGCTCCTCCCCCTTCCTCTCTGACCCCACCCAATCTGCTCAAGCTCCTCCCCCTTCCTCTCTAACCCCACCCAATCTGACTAGGCTCCTCCCAAACCCCTCCTCTGCTGTCTGACCCCACCCAATCTGCCCAGGCTCCTCCCCCTTCCTCTCTGAGCCCACCCAATCTGCCCAGGCTCCTCCCCCTTCCTCTCTGACCCCACCCAATTTGACTAGGCTCCTCCCAAACCCCTCCTCTGCTGTCTGACCCCACCCAATCTGCCCAGGCTCCTCCCCCTTCCTCTCTGAGCCCACCCAATCTGACTAGGCTCCTCCCAAACCCCTCCTCTGCTGTTTGACCCCACCCAATCTCACTAAGCTCCTCCCAAACCCCTCCTCTGCTGTCTGACCCCACCCAATCTGCCCAGGCTCCTCCCCCTTCCTCGCTGACCCCCCCCCCAATGTGACTAGGCTCCTCCCAAACCCCTCCTCTGCTGTCTGACCCCACCCAATCTGCCCAGGCTCCTCCCCCTTCCTCTCTGAGCCCACCCAATCTCCCCAGGCTCCTCCCCCTTCCTCTCTGACCCCACCCAATTTGACTAGGCTCCTCCCAAACCCCTCCTCTGCTGTCTGACCCCACCCAATCTCACTAAGCTCCTCCCAAACCCCTCCTCTGCTGTCTGACCCCACCCAATCTGCCCAGGCTCCTCCCCCTTCCTCTCTGACCCCACCCAATCTGCCCAGGCTCCTCCCCCTTCCTCTCTAAGCCCATCCAATCTGACTAGGCTCCTCCCAAACCCCTCCTCTGCTGTCTGACCCCACCCTTTCTGTCCAGGCTCCACCTATACTCCTCCTCTCTGACCCCACCCAATCTGCCCGGGCTCCTCCCCTTCCTCTCTGACCCCACCCAATCTGACTAGGCTCCTCCCAAACCCCTCCTCTGCTGTCTGACCCCACCCTTTCTGTCCAGGCTCCACCTATACTCCTCCTCTCTGACCCCACCCAATCTGCTCAGGCTCCTCCCCCTTCCTCTCTAACCCCACCCAATCTGACTAGGCTCCTCCCAAACCCTTCCTCTGCTGTCTGACCCCAACCAATCTGCCCAGGCTCCTCCCCCTTCCTCTCTGACCCCACCCAATCTGCCCAGGCTCCTCCCCCTTCCTCTCTGAGTCCATCCAATCTGACTAGGCTCCTCCCAAACCCCTCCTCTGCTGTCTGACCCCACCCAATCTGCCCAGGCTCCTCCCCCCTCCTCTCTGAGCCCACCCAATCTGACTAGGCTCCTCCCAAACCCCTCCTATGCTGTCTGACCCCACCCAATCTCACTAAGCTCCTCCCAAACACCTCCTCTGCTGTCTGACCCCACCCAATCTGCCCAGGCTCCTCCCCCTTCCTCTCTGACCCCACCCAATCTGCCCAGGCTCCTCCCCCTTCCTCTCTGAGCCCATCCAATCTGACTAGGCTCCTCCCAAACCCCTCCTCTGCTGTCTGACCCCACCCAATCTGCCCAGGCTCCTCCCCCTTCCTCTCTGACCCCACCCAATCTGACTAGGCTCCTCCCAAACCCCTCCTCTGCTGTCTGACCCCACCCTTTCTGTCCAGGCTCCACCTATACTCCTCCTCTCTGACCCCACCCAATCTGACTAGGCTCCTCCCAAACCCCTCCTCTGCTGTCTGACCCCACCCAATCTCACTAAGCTCCTCCCAAACCCCTCCTCTGCTGTCTGACCCCACCCAATCTGCCCAGGCTCCTCCCCCTTCCTCTCTGACCCCACCCAATTTGACTAGGCTCCTCCCAAACCCCTCCTCTGCTGTCTGACCCCACCCTTTCTGTCCAGGCTCCTCCTATACTCCTCCTCTCTGACCCCACCCAATCTGCCCAGGCTCCTCCCCCTTCCTCTCTGACCCCACCCAATTTGACTAGGCTCCTCCCAAACCCCTCCTCTGCTGTCTGACCCCACCATTTCAGTCCAGGCTCCTCCTATACTCCTCCTCTCTGACCCCACCCAATCTGCCCAGGCTCCTCCCCCTTCCTCTCTGACCCCACCCAATCTGCTCAAGCTCCTCCCCCTTCCTCTCTTACCCCACCCAATCTGACTAGGCTCCTCCCAAACCCCTCCTCTGCTGTCTGACCCCACCCAATCGGCCCAGGCTCCTCCCCCTTCCTCTCTGACCCCACCCAATCTGACTAGGCTCCTCCCGAACCCCTCCTCTGCTGTCTGACCCCACCCAATCTGCCCAGGCTCCTCCCCTTTCCTCTCTGACCCCACCCAATGTGCCCAGGCTCCTCCCCCTTCCATCCCCCCCCCCCCAATGTGACTAGGCTCCTCCTGAACCCCGCCTCTCTGACCACCCCCAATCTGACTACACACAACACCTGTTCCCTTTCTTTCACCTGTCTCTCTTCAGGCCACACCTATTTTACTTACCAACCAATCTGCAATCCCTCATTCGCTAGGCATGATTCCACTCTTACACAACACACAGACACATTTTACTTACCAATTGGCCATTTAGGCCAACCTCCAACTTACCTCTGCTCTGCCACCATCAGTCACCTGGTGCCGCACCCGGGATTTGAACCCTGGTTGCCTGGATCGAAGGCAGGAACTTACCCACTGGACCACACTGGTTTCCATGTAAATAGCCTATCAAATTGTCCTTATGTCATTGTCATCCTTTTTATGTGCAATGGAAGCTGCAGGGAAGGACACCAAGGCCTGTATGTTGCTTATGGTTACTACTGCAATCCTCAAGACCACCAAGGAGCTATAGCTCAAAGGTAAGTCTTGTACCTTTGGTGGGGACAGCCCTCACAGGCCAGGGTTCGAATCCTGCCAATGCTGTAGAAGTATACCAAGGTGGGAAATTTTCAAACAGTAAATTTTTTTTTTTTTATGCTGTTTTTTTTTGGCAGGTTTGTCCAAACATTTCAAATGTTTTCCCTCATGACCTTCTACCAACCGCCCTATTTCTCAAGTAGGTGCAATAGGGACAAGGCCTTATCTTCCTTTATCAATGTCTTCATTCTTTGTCCTTTAAGTTTGGTTAATTGCAGAGTGCAATTGTGGTATTGGGGGTTATAACTGAGCACAAGAATGCAAGGAAGGTGCTACACTTATTGTAAAATAGGTTGGATGATGGTGATTTTTCATTTTGGTGTGAGCCACTCGCTCAAATCAGGGGTTTGGTGCCAGTGAACTTGGATAGAAATAAAGGTCAAGTATGAACTCTGGCTAATGAAATGATGGGTTGAGTTTGAGGCAAGCTAGAGTCCATTTATTAGGTGCAATAAGAAGCTAGAAAGATTGTTTCCTTTAAGAGACAGACAAGGGCAGAGTCAAGCCTTTGCTCTAGTAGGTCTGCATCATGCCTGCTGCAGGATGTGAAGGAATGGACCTCCACAGCAGTGCGCTGTGCAAGACTGGGCTGCGCTGGGCTGGGCTGGGCCTGCCCTGGCACTGTGGATTTAATCACCCACCTCCTTCCTTTGAGGAACGCTCACGAACGCCCACGAACGCCCTTGTTCTGTTTACAGGCTGACAGCAGGCAATTTAGGACCCTGCTAAATGAGGGTGATGTCCCCATGTGCTTCCTGTGAGTGGCAAAATCCTTCGTCTAAGGCAGGTGGGCTTTTTAAAAATTTGGTTGAAGACCATATGTTGAAGGCGGTATCACGGCACAAGCCGCCGACCGTCTCAGAAGAAAGTATGCATGGGAGGACATTATTTGCATAGGACAGCCCTCTTCTCAGACCCATTCTTATGCTGCAGTTGCCATGAAGTGTTACTAGAGGGCAGCAGTATGAACAAAAGAGCACACTGAGGCTTTTCTTCTGCTTGCTGACATGATTCTTGTTCATGGTGGTCTTGCAGGGCCTAAGGAGTGAAGGACTGCGATGACTGAGGGGATGAGGAATGGCTGGCCTGTATTTGTGGTGAGGGGGGAATATTTGGAAGGTAAACAGCAAGATGAAAGCGTCAAAGTATATATGTTTGCTGAGTGATTGAGTCTGTGTGTCACTTGTCTCTTTGAAGGGACATGTGAGAAAGGAACAGCAGCACCATAGACTTCAAATGGGAGAGCAAGCAAGGATGAATATTTCCCTCAAATCCAAATACATACAGCACCTCAAAGATGACAAGTGCGATATGATGTTCTGCAATTGTAAGGATTTGCCATGTGTGGTGCATAAATATGCATGGTTAGTGAGGTTTTTCCCAGAATGTGAGTATCGTTAGGCTGGCAAATGTCAGGCACTACTTTGGGGGTATGAGGCCAAGAAAAAAATTGGGATGTTTGATACAGTCATCTGTAGGATCGAAAGACACTGGGGAATCGTTACAGAGGGAGCCAGGCTGCACAAAATGTGGTAACAGTTGGACAGAAATCTTTAGCAGGGACTTTTGACTACCCCCAATGTGGGACCAGGACCACAGCACCTCTGTGCCTCTAAAACGTATTTTGACCTCTGGACACCACCATCTCAATACCCCTCAAATGTTCCTTCCTGGTACCCCAGCTTTGGTAGTGCATCAACTAGGTATCAATCATTTGAGTGACCACAAACACCCTTCCTATGTGCCTTCTATTTACATTCAGTCAGTAACCCAGCTGCTTCGTTCGCTGTTCAATCTCAAGCGACAGTTGGATGCACATTGCAGGGGTATACAGGCATTTACCGTAATGTACAGCCCCTCTCAGTACACCCAGACTACACTTCGTAAAATCATAAATACATGTTTTGCCCAACAGTAAGGCCAGGCCTTTCCTCTGTAGTTCATAGCCAATGTAAGGAGGAAAAAATAAACTGAAGAGCATGCCAAAATTCTCTACAGACACTGCCAATCCTCACACTTCTGCCTATTTGCATGCCGAGGTTATTCACGATGACCCACCAAACCAATTGCCAACAGTAGCCTCTCCCTGCCTCATTCGTATGCTCCGATGCCACCTTTATTTAGCAATTGTTAGTGCTCTAGGATTTCGTAGCGCGATTCGCTATAGCCTCTGTTTTCAACAGAAATGTCCTAAAGGTACCTATACCAATCTGCAGGGTGGGGAGGAGGGGGGCTGCTGCTGCTGGCAGTAAAATGTTGGGGCACCCCACCTGCAAAAATACAGCCACCTGCTCCTTGTTGTACATTTCAATACAATAACTGCAGCAGAATCGTATGGTCACCCCTGTTGGTAAAAGAAACTGTCAAACAGCCTTTTGCCGCCCCCCCCTCCCCCGTTGCCCCTAACCAGTTGGGGTACACCCCATGAGGGAGGATCAGAGCAATAAAAACTAATGGTAGCCACCCAAAAAGTACCTAGAAGCCATGCCGTTCTGTGCACCTCATCGCCCTTCACGTTGCGCCCAAGCACCTTTTAATACTGCTCCCCCAAATTTTGACTGCCCCCTCCCAACAGAAATCAGAGAGTATAGGGGATGCATTAAAAAAGTTTTTGCAGTTCCCCACCATAAGTCAGGATCCCTTCATAGTCCCTCAGTACCTACGCCTATTCCTCTGCTGTCTAACCTCACCCAATCTCACTAAGCTCCTCCCAAACCCCTCCTCTGCTGTCTGACCCCACCCAATCTGCCCAGGCTCCTCCCCCTTCCTCTCTGACCCCACCCAATTTGACTAGGCTCCTCCCAAACCCCTCCTCTGCTGTCTGACCCCACCCTTTCTGTCCAGGCTCCTCCTATACTCCTCCTCTCTGACCCCACCCAATCTGCCCAGGCTCCTCCCCCTTCCTCTCTGACCCCACCCAATCTGCTCAAGCTCCTCCCCCTTCCTCTCTAACCCCACCCAATCTGCCCAGGCTCCTCCCCCTTCCTCTCTGAGCCCACCCAATCTGCCCAGGCTCCTCCCCCTTCCTCTCTGACCCCACCCAATTTGACTAGGCTCCTCCCAAACCCCTCCTCTGCTGTCTGACCCCACCCAATCTGCCCAGGCTCCTCCCCCTTCCTCTCTGAGCCCACCCAATCTGACTAGGCTCCTCCCAAACCCCTCCTATGCTGTCTGACCCCACTCAATCTCACTAAGCTCCTCCCAAACCCCTCCTCTGCTGTCTGACCCCACCCTTTCTGTCCTGGCTCCACCTATACTCCTCCTCTCTGACCCCACCCAATCTGCTCAAGCTCCTCCCCCTTCCTCTCTAACCCCACCCAATCTGACTAGGCTCCTCCCAAACCCCTCCTCTGCTGTCTGACCCCACCCAATCTGCCCAGGCTCCTCCCCCTTCCTCTCTGACCCCACCCAATTTGACTAGGCTCCTCTCAAACCCCTCCTCTGCTGTCTGACCCCACCCAATCTGCCCAGGCTCCTCCCCCTTCCTCTCTGAGCCCACCCAATCTGCCCAGGCTCCTCCCCCTTCCTCTCTGACCCCACCCAATCTGACTAGGCTCCTCCCAAACCCCTCCTCTGCTGTCTGACCCCTCCCTTTCTGTCCAGGCTCCACCTATACTCCTCCTCTCTGACCCCACCCAATCTGCCCTGGCTCCTCCCCTTCCTCTCTGACCCCACCCAATCTGACTAGGCTCCTCCCAAACCCCTCCTCTGCTGTCTGACCCCACCCTTTCTGTCCAGGCTCCACCTATACTCCTCCTCTCTGACCCCACCCAATCTGCTCAGGCTCCTCCCCCTTCCTCTCTAACCCCACCCAATCTGACTAGGCTCCTCCCACACCCCTCCTCTGCTGTCTGACCCCTACCAATCTGCCCAGGCTCCTCCCCCTTCCTCTCTGACCCCACCCAATCTGCCCAGGCTCCTCCCCCTTCCTCTCTGACCCCACCCAATCTGACTAGGCTCCTCCCAAACCCCTCCTCTGCTGTCTGACCCCACCCAATCTGCCCAGGCTCCTCCCCCCTCCTCTCTGAGCCCACCCAATCTGACTAGGCTCCTCCCAAACCCCTCCTATGCTGTCTGACCCCACCCAATCTCACTAAGCTTCTCCCAAACACCTCCTCTGCTGTCTGACCCCACCCAATCTGCCCAGGCTCCTCCCCCTTCCTCTCTGACCCCACCCAATCTGCCCAGGCTCCTCCCCCTTCCTCTCTGAGCCCATCCAATCTGACTAGGCTCCTCCCGAACCCCTCCTCTGCTGTCTGACCCCACCCAATCTGCCCAGGCTCCTCCCCCTTCCTCTCTGAGCCCATCCAATCTGACTAGGCTCCTCCCAAACCCCTCCTCTGCTGTCTGACCCCACCCAATCTGCCCAGGCTCCTCCCCCTTCCTCTCTGACCCCACCCAATCTGACTAGGCTCCTCCCAAACCCCTCCTCTGCTGTCTGACCCCACCCTTTCTGTCCAGGCTCCACCTATACTCCTCCTCTCTGACCCCACCCAATCTGACTAGGCTCCTCCCAAACCCCTCCTCTGCTGTCTGACCCCACCCAATCTCACTAAGCTCCTCCCAAACCCCTCCTCTGCTGTCTGACCCCACCCAATCTGCCCAGGCTCCTCCCCCTTCCTCTCTGACCCCACCCAATTTGACTAGGCTCCTCCCAAACCCTTCCTCTGCTGTCTGACCCCACCCTTTCTGTCCAGGCTCCTCCTATACTCCTCCTCTCTGACCCCACCCAATCTGCCCAGGCTCCTCCCCCTTCCTCTCTGACCCCACCCAATTTGACTAGGCTCCTCCCAAACCCCTCCTCTGCTGTCTGACCCCACCCTTTCTGTCCAGGCTCCTCCTATACTCCTCCTCTCTGACCCCACCCAATCTGCCCAGGCTCCTCCCCCTTCCTCTCTGACCCCACCCAATTTGACTAGGCTCCTCCCAAACCCCTCCTCTGCTGTCTGACCCCACCAAATCTGCCCAGGCTCCTCCCCCTTCCTCTCTGACCCCACCCAATCTGCTCAAGCTCCTCCCCCTTCCTCTCTAACCCCACCCAATCTGACTAGGCTCCTCCCAAACCCCTCCTCTGCTGTCTGACCCCACCCAATCTGCCCAGGCTCCTCCCCCTTCCTCTCTGAGCCCACCCAATCTGCCCAGGCTCCTCCCCCTTCCTCTCTGACCCCACCCAATTTGACTAGGCTCCTCCCAAACCCCTCCTCTGCTGTCTGACCCCACCCAATCTGCCCAGGCTCCTCCCCCTTCCTCTCTGAGCCCACCCAATCTGCCCAGGCTCCTCCCCCTTCCTCTCTGACCCCACCCAATTTGACTAGGCTCCTCCCAAACCCCTCCTCTGCTGTCTGACCCCACCCAATCTGCCCAGGCTCCTCCCCCTTCCTCTCTGAGCCCACCCAATCTGACTAGGCTCCTCCCAAACCCCTCCTCTGCTGTTTGACCCCACCCAATCTCACTAAGCTCCTCCCAAACCGCTCCTCTGCTGTCTGACCCCACCCAATCTGCCCAGGCTCCTCCCCCTTCCTCTCTAACCCCACCCAATCTGACTAGGCTCCTCCCAAACCCCTCCTCTGCTGTCTGACCCCACCCAATCTGCCCAGGCTCCTCCCCCTTCCTCTCTGACCCCACCCAATTTGACTAGGCTCCTCCCAAACCCCTTCTCTGCTGTCTGACCCCACCCAATCTCACTAAGCTCCTCCCAAACCCCTCCTCTGCTGTCTGACCCCACCCAATCTGCCCAGGCTCCTCCCCCTTCCTCTCTGACCCCACCCAATCTGCCCAGGCTCCTCCCCCTTCCTCTCTGAGCCCACCCAATCTGCCCAGGCTCCTCCCCCTTCCTCTCTGACCCCACCCAATTTGACTAGGCTCCTCCCAAACCCCTCCTCTGCTGTCTGACCCCACCCTTTCAGTCCAGGCTCCTCCTATACTCCTCCTCTCTGACCCCACCAAATCTGCCCAGGCTCCTCCCCCTTCCTCTCTGACACCACCCAATCTGCTCAAGCTCCTCCCCCTTCCTCTCTAACCCCACCCAATCTGACTAGGCTCCTCCCAAACCCCTCCTCTGCTGTCTGACCCCACCCAATCTGCCCAGGCTCCTCCCCCTTCCTCTCTGAGCCCACCCAATCTGCCCAGGCTCCTCCCCCTTCCTCTCTGACCCCACCCAATTTGACTAGGCTCCTCCCAAACCCCTCCTCTGCTGTCTGACCCCACCCTTTCAGTCCAGGCTCCTCCTATACTCCTCCTCTCTGACCCCACCAAATCTGCCCAGGCTCCTCCCCCTTCCTCTCTGACACCACCCAATCTGCTCAAGCTCCTCCCCCTTCCTCTCTAACCCCACCCAATCTGACTAGGCTCCTCCCAAACCCCTCCTCCGCTGTCTGACCCCACCCAATCTGCCCAGGCTCCTCCCCCTTCCTCTCTGAGCCCACCCAATCTGACTAGGCTCCTCCCAAACCCCTCCTCTGCTGTTTGACCCCACCCAATCTCACTAAGCTCCTCCCAAACCGCTCCTCTGCTGTCTGACCCCACCCAATCTGCCCAGGCTCCTCCCCCTTCCTCTCTAACCCCACCCAATCTGACTAGGCTCCTCCCAAACCCCTCCTCTGCTGTCTGACCCCACCCAATCTCACTAAGCTCCTCCCAAACCCCTCCTCTGCTGTCTGACCCCACCCAATCTGCCCAGGCTCCTCCCCCTTCCTCTCTGACCCCACCCAATCTGCCCAGGCTCCTCCCCCTTCCTCTCTGAGCCCACCCAATCTGACTAGGTTCCTCCCAAACCCCTCCTCTGCTGTTTGACCCCACCCAATCTCACTAAGCTCCTCCCAAACCCCTCCTCTGCTGTCTGACCCCACCCAATCTGCCCAGGCTCCTCCCCCTTCCTCTCTGAGTCCATCCAATCTGACTAGGCTCCTCCCAAACCCCTCCTCTGCTGTCTGACCCCACCCAATCTGCCCAGGCTCCTCCCCCCTCCTCTCTGAGCCCACCCAATCTGACTAGGCTCCTCCCAAACCCCTCCTATGCTGTCTGACCCCACCCAATCTCACTAAGCTCCTCCCAAACACCTCCTCTGCTGTCTGACCCCACCCAATCTGCCCAGGCTCCTCCCCCTTCCTCTCTGACCCCACCCAATCTGCCCAGGCTCCTCCCCCTTCCTCTCTGAGCCCATCCAATCTGACTAGGCTCCTCCCAAACCCCTCCTCTGCTGTCTGACCCCACCCAATCTGCCCAGGCTCCTCCCCCTTCCTCTCTGACCCCACCCAATCTGACTAGGCTCCTCCCAAACCCCTCCTCTGCTGTCTGACCCCACCCTTTCTGTCCAGGCTCCACCTATACTCCTCCTCTCTGACCCCACCCAATCTGACTAGGCTCCTCCCAAACCCCTCCTCTGCTGTCTGACCCCACCCAATCTCACTAAGCTCCTCCCAAACCCCTCCTCTGCTGTCTGACCCCACCCAATCTGCCCAGGCTCCTCCCCCTTCCTCTCTGACCCCACCCAATTTGACTAGGCTCCTCCCAAACCCCTCCTCTGCTGTCTGACCCCACCCTTTCTGTCCAGGCTCCTCCTATACTCCTCCTCTCTGACCCCACCCAATCTGCCCAGGCTCCTCCCCCTTCCTCTCTGACCCCACCCAATTTGACTAGGCTCCTCCCAAACCCCTCCTCTGCTGTCTGACCCCACCATTTCAGTCCAGGCTCCTCCTATACTCCTCCTCTCTGACCCCACCAAATCTGCCCAGGCTCCTCCCCCTTCCTCTCTGACCCCACCCAATCTGCTCAAGCTCCTCCCCCTTCCTCTCTTACCCCACCCAATCTGACTAGGCTCCTCCCAAACCCCTCCTCTGCTGTCTGACCCCACCCAATCGGCCCAGGCTCCTCCCCCTTCCTCTCTGACCCCACCCAATCTGACTAGGCTCCTCCCGAACCCCTCCTCTGCTGTCTGACCCCACCCAATCTCACTAAGCTCCTCCCAAACCCCTCCTCTGCTGTCTGACCCCACCCAATCTGCCCAGGCTCCTCCCCCTTCCTCTCTGACCCCACCCAATTTGACTAGGCTCCTCCCAAACCCCTCCTCTGCTGTCTGACCCCACCCTTTCTGTCCAGGCTCCTCCTATACTCCTCCTCTCTGACCCCACCCAATCTGCCCAGGCTCCTCCCCCTTCCTCTCTGACCCCACCCAATTTGACTAGGCTCCTCCCAAACCCCTCCTCTGCTGTCTGACCCCACCATTTCAGTCCAGGCTCCTCCTATACTCCTCCTCTCTGACCCCACCAAATCTGCCCAGGCTCCTCCCCCTTCCTCTCTGACCCCACCCAATCTGCTCAAGCTCCTCCCCCTTCCTCTCTTACCCCACCCAATCTGACTAGGCTCCTCCCAAACCCCTCCTCTGCTGTCTGACCCCACCCAATCGGCCCAGGCTCCTCCCCCTTCCTCTCTGAGCCCACCCAATCTGCCCAGGCTCCTCCCCCTTCCTCTCTGAGCCCACCCAATCTGACTAGGCTCCTCCCAAACCCCTCCTCTGCTGTCTGACCCCACCCAATCTGCCCAGGCTCCTCCCCCTTCCTCTCTGAGCCCACCCAATCTGCCCAGGCTCCTCCCCCTTCCTCTCTGACCCCACCTAATTTGACTAGGCTCCTCCCAAACCCCTCCTCTGCTGTCTGACCCCACCCAATCTGCCCAGGCTCCTCCCCCTTCCTCTCTGAGCCCACCCAATCTGACTAGGTTCCTCCCAAACCCCTCCTCTGCTGTTTGACCCCACCCAATCTCACTAAGCTCCTCCCAAACCCCTCCTCTGCTGTCTGACCCCACCCAATCTGCCCAGGCTCCTCCCCCTTCCTCGCTGACCCCCCCCCCCCAATGTGACTAGGCTCCTCCCAAACCCCTCCTCTGCTGTCTGACCCCACCCAATCTGACTAGGCTCCTCCCAAACCCCTCCTCTGCTGTCTGACCCCACCCAATCTCACTAAGCTCCTCCCAAACCCCTCCTCTGCTGTCTGACCCCACCCAATCTGCCCAGGCTCCTCCCCCTTCCTCTCTGACCCTACCCAATTTGACTAGGCTCCTCCCAAACCCCCCCTCTGCTGTCTGACCCCACCCTTTCTGTCCAGGCTCCTCCTATACTCCTCCTCTCTGACCCCACCCAATCTGCCCAGGCTCCTCCCCCTTCCTCTCTGACCCCACCCAATTTTACTAGGCTCCTCCCAAACCCCTCCTCTGCTGTGTGACCCCACCATTTCAGTCCAGGCTCCTCCTATACTCCTCCTCTCTGACCCCACCAAATCTGCCCAGGCTCCTCCCCCTTCCTCTCTGACCCCACCCAATCTGCTCAAGCTCCTCCCCCTTCCTCTCTAACCCCACCCAATCTGACTAGGCTCCTCCCAAACCCCTCCTCTGCTGTCTGACCCCACCCAATCTGCCCAGGCTCCTCCCCCTTCCTCTCTGAGCCCACCCAATCTGCCCAGGCTCCTCCCCCTTCCTCTCTGAGCCCAACCAATCTGACTAGGCTCCTCCCAAACCCCTCCTCTGCTGTTTGACCCCACCCAATCTCACTAAGCTCCTCCCAAACCGCTCCTCTGCTGTCTGACCCCACCCAATCTGCCCAGGCTCCTCCCCCTTCCTCTCTGACCCCACCCAATCTGCTCAAGCTCCTCCCCCTTCCTCTCTAACCCCACCCAATCTGACTAGGCTCCTCCCAAACCCCTCCTCTGCTGTCTGACCCCACCCAATCTGCCCAGGCTCCTCCCCCTTCCTCTCTGAGCCCACCCAATCTGCCCAGGCTCCTCCCCCTTCCTCTCTGACCCCACCCAATTTGACTAGGCTCCTCCCAAACCCCTCCTCTGCTGTCTGACCCCACCCAATCTGCCCAGGCTCCTCCCCCTTCCTCTCTGAGCCCACCCAATCTGACTAGGCTCCTCCCAAACCCCTCCTCTGCTGTTTGACCCCACCCAATCTCACTAAGCTCCTCCCAAACCCCTCCTCTGCTGTCTGACCCCACCCAATCTGCCCAGGCTCCTCCCCCTTCCTCGCTGACCCCCCCCCCCAATGTGACTAGGCTCCTCCCAAACCCCTCCTCTGCTGTCTGACCCCACCCAATCTGCCCAGGCTCCTCCCCCTTCCTCTCTGAGCCCACCCAATCTCCCCAGGCTCCTCCCCCTTCCTCTCTGACCCCACCCAATTTGACTAGGCTCCTCCCAAACCCCTCCTCTGCTGTCTGACCCCACCCAATCTCACTAAGCTCCTCCCAAACCCCTCCTCTGCTGTCTGACCCCACCCAATCTGCCCAGGCTCCTCCCCCTTCCTCTCTGACCCCACCCAATCTGCCCAGGCTCCTCCCCCTTCCTCTCTAAGCCCATCCAATCTGACTAGGCTCCTCCCAAACCCCTCCTCTGCTGTCTGACCCCACCCTTTCTGTCCAGGCTCCACCTATACTCCTCCTCTCTGACCCCACCCAATCTGCCCGGGCTCCTCCCCTTCCTCTCTGACCCCACCCAATCTGACTAGGCTCCTCCCAAACCCCTCCTCTGCTGTCTGACCCCACCCTTTCTGTCCAGGCTCCACCTATACTCCTCCTCTCTGACCCCACCCAATCTGCTCAGGCTCCTCCCCCTTCCTCTCTAACCCCACCCAATCTGACTAGGCTCCTCCCAAACCCTTCCTCTGCTGTCTGACCCCAACCAATCTGCCCAGGCTCCTCCCCCTTCCTCTCTGACCCCACCCAATCTGCCCAGGCTCCTCCCCCTTCCTCTCTGAGTCCATCCAATCTGACTAGGCTCCTCCCAAACCCCTCCTCTGCTGTCTGACCCCACCCAATCTGCCCAGGCTCCTCCCCCCTCCTCTCTGAGCCCACCCAATCTGACTAGGCTCCTCCCAAACCCCTCCTATGCTGTCTGACCCCACCCAATCTCACTAAGCTCCTCCCAAACACCTCCTCTGCTGTCTGACCCCACCCAATCTGCCCAGGCTCCTCCCCCTTCCTCTCTGACCCCACCCAATCTGCCCAGGCTCCTCCCCCTTCCTCTCTGACCCCACCCAATCTGCCCAGGCTCCTCCCCCTTCCTCTCTGACCCCAACCAATCTGCCCAGGCTCCTCCCCCTTCCTCTCTGACCCCACCCAATCTGCCCAGGCTCCTCCCCCTTCCTCTCTGAGTCCATCCAATCTGACTAGGCTCCTCCCAAACCCCTCCTCTGCTGTCTGACCCCACCCAATCTGCCCAGGCTCCTCCCCCCTCCTCTCTGAGCCCACCCAATCTGACTAGGCTCCTCCCAAACCCCTCCTATGCTGTCTGACCCCACCCAATCTCACTAAGCTCCTCCCAAACACCTCCTCTGCTGTCTGACCCCACCCAATCTGCCCAGGCTCCTCCCCCTTCCTCTCTGACCCCACCCAATCTGCCCAGGCTCCTCCCCCTTCCTCTCTGAGCCCATCCAATCTGACTAGGCTCCTCCCAAACCCCTCCTCTGCTGTCTGACCCCACCCAATCTGCCCAGGCTCCTCCCCCTTCCTCTCTGACCCCACCCAATCTGACTAGGCTCCTCCCAAACCCCTCCTCTGCTGTCTGACCCCACCCTTTCTGTCCAGGCTCCACCTATACTCCTCCTCTCTGACCCCACCCAATCTGACTAGGCTCCTCCCAAACCCCTCCTCTGCTGTCTGACCCCACCCAATCTCACTAAGCTCCTCCCAAACCCCTCCTCTGCTGTCTGACCCCACCCAATCTGCCCAGGCTCCTCCCCCTTCCTCTCTGACCCCACCCAATTTGACTAGGCTCCTCCCAAACCCCTCCTCTGCTGTCTGACCCCACCCTTTCTGTCCAGGCTCCTCCTATACTCCTCCTCTCTGACCCCACCCAATCTGCCCAGGCTCCTCCCCCTTCCTCTCTGACCCCACCCAATTTGACTAGGCTCCTCCCAAACCCCTCCTCTGCTGTCTGACCCCACCATTTCAGTCCAGGCTCCTCCTATACTCCTCCTCTCTGACCCCACCCAATCTGCCCAGGCTCCTCCCCCTTCCTCTCTGACCCCACCCAATCTGCTCAAGCTCCTCCCCCTTCCTCTCTTACCCCACCCAATCTGACTAGGCTCCTCCCAAACCCCTCCTCTGCTGTCTGACCCCACCCAATCGGCCCAGGCTCCTCCCCCTTCCTCTCTGACCCCACCCAATCTGACTAGGCTCCTCCCGAACCCCTCCTCTGCTGTCTGACCCCACCCAATCTGCCCAGGCTCCTCCCCTTTCCTCTCTGACCCCACCCAATGTGCCCAGGCTCCTCCCCCTTCCATCCCCCCCCCCCCCCAATGTGACTAGGCTCCTCCTGAACCCCGCCTCTCTGACCACCCCCAATCTGACTACACACAACACCTGTTCCCTTTCTTTCACCTGTCTCTCTTCAGGCCACACCTATTTTACTTACCAACCAATCTGCAATCCCTCATTCGCTAGGCATGATTCCACTCTTACACAACACACAGACACATTTTACTTACCAATTGGCCATTTAGGCCAACCTCCAACTTACCTCTGCTCTGCCACCATCAGTCACCTGGTGCCGCACCCGGGATTTGAACCCTGGTTGCCTGGATCGAAGGCAGGAACTTACCCACTGGACCACACTGGTTTCCATGTAAATAGCCTATCAAATTGTCCTTATGTCATTGTCATCCTTTTTATGTGCAATGGAAGCTGCAGGGAAGGACACCAAGGCCTGTATGTTGCTTATGGTTACTACTGCAATCCTCAAGACCACCAAGGAGCTATAGCTCAAAGGTAAGTCTTGTACCTTTGGTGGGGACAGCCATCACAGGCCAGGGTTCGAATCCTGCCAATGCTGTAGAAGTATACCAAGGTGGGAAATTTTCAAACAGTAAATTTTTTTTTTTTTTATGCTGTTTTTTTTTGGCAGGTTTGTCCAAACATTTCAAATGTTTTCCCTCATGACCTTCTACCAACCGCCCTATTTCTCAAGTAGGTGCAATAGGGACAAGGCCTTATCTTCCTTTATCAATGTCTTCATTCTTTGTCCTTTAAGTTTGGTTAATTGCAGAGTGCAATTGTGGTATTGGGGGTTATAACTGAGCACAAGAATGCAAGGAAGGTGCTACACTTATTGTAAAATAGGTTGGATGATGGTGATTTTTCATTTTGGTGTGAGCCACTCGCTCAAATCAGGGGTTTGGTGCCAGTGAACTTGGATAGAAATAAAGGTCAAGTATGAACTCTGGCTAATGAAATGATGGGTTGAGTTTGAGGCAAGCTAGAGTCCATTTATTAGGTGCAATAAGAAGCTAGAAAGATTGTTTCCTTTAAGAGACAGACAAGGGCAGAGTCAAGCCTTTGCTCTAGTAGGTCTGCATCATGCCTGCTGCAGGATGTGAAGGAATGGACCTCCACAGCAGTGCGCTGTGCAAGACTGGGCTGCCCTGGGCTGGGCTGGGCCTGCCCTGGCACTGTGGATTTAATCACCCACCTCCTTCCTTTGAGGAACGCTCACGAACGCCCACGAACGCCCTTGTTCTGTTTACAGGCTGACAGCAGGCAATTTAGGACCCTGCTAAATGAGGGTGATGTCCCCATGTGCTTCCTGTGAGTGGCAAAATCCTTCGTCTAAGGCAGGTGGGCTTTTTAAAAATTTGGTTGAAGACCATATGTTGAAGGCGGTATCACGGCACAAGCCGCCGACCGTCTCAGAAGAAAGTATGCATGGGAGGACATTATTTGCATAGGACAGCCCTCTTCTCAGACCCATTCTTATGCTGCAGTTGCCATGAAGTGTTACTAGAGGGCAGCAGTATGAACAAAAGAGCACACTGAGGCTTTTCTTCTGCTTGCTGACATGATTCTTGTTCATGGTGGTCTTGCAGGGCCTAAGGAGTGAAGGACTGCGATGACTGAGGGGATGAGGAATGGCTGGCCTGTATTTGTGGTGAGGGGGGAATATTTGGAAGGTAAACAGCAAGATGAAAGCGTCAAAGTATATATGTTTGCTGAGTGATTGAGTCTGTGTGTCACTTGTCTCTTTGAAGGGACATGTGAGAAAGGAACAGCAGCACCATAGACTTCAAATGGGAGAGCAAGCAAGGATGAATATTTCCCTCAAATCCAAATACATACAGCACCTCAAAGATGACAAGTGCGATATGATGTTCTGCAATTGTAAGGATTTGCCATGTGTGGTGCATAAATATGCATGGTTAGTGAGGTTTTTCCCAGAATGTGAGTATCGTTAGGCTGGCAAATGTCAGGCACTACTTTGGGGGTATGAGGCCAAGAAAAAAATTGGGATGTTTGATACAGTCATCTGTAGGATCGAAAGACACTGGGGAATCGTTACAGAGGGAGCCAGGCTGCACAAAATGTGGTAACAGTTGGACAGAAATCTTTAGCAGGGACTTTTGACTACCCCCAATGTGGGACCAGGACCACAGCACCTCTGTGCCTCTAAAACGTATTTTGACCTCTGGACACCACCATCTCAATACCCCTCAAATGTTCCTTCCTGGTACCCCAGCTTTGGTAGTGCATCAACTAGGTATCAATCATTTGAGTGACCACAAACACCCTTCCTATGTGCCTTCTATTTACATTCAGTCAGTAACCCAGCTGCTTCGTTCGCTGTTCAATCTCAAGCGACAGTTGGATGCACATTGCAGGGGTATACAGGCATTTACCGTAATGTACAGCCCCTCTCAGTACACCCAGACTACACTTCGTAAAATCATAAATACATGTTTTGCCCAACAGTAAGGCCAGGCCTTTCCTCTGTAGTTCATAGCCAATGTAAGGAGGAAAAAATAAACTGAAGAGCATGCCAAAATTCTCTACAGACACTGCCAATCCTCACACTTCTGCCTATTTGCATGCCGAGGTTATTCACGATGACCCACCAAACCAATTGCCAACAGTAGCCTCTCCCTGCCTCATTCGTATGCTCCGATGCCACCTTTATTTAGCAATTGTTAGTGCTCTAGGATTTCGTAGCGCGATTCGCTATAGCCTCTGTTTTCAACAGAAATGTCCTAAAGGTACCTATACCAATCTGCAGGGTGGGGAGGAGGGGGGCTGCTGCTGCTGGCAGTAAAATGTTGGGGCACCCCACCTGCAAAAATACAGCCACCTGCTCCTTGTTGTACATTTCAATACAATAACTGCAGCAGAATCGTATGGTCACCCCTGTTGGTAAAAGAAACTGTCAAACAGCCTTTTGCCGCCCCCCCCTCCCCCGTTGCCCCTAACCAGTTGGGGTACACCCCATGAGGGAGGATCAGAGCAATAAAAACTAATGGTAGCCACCCAAAAAGTACCTAGAAGCCATGCCGTTCTGTGCACCTCATCGCCCTTCACGTTGCGCCCAAGCACCTTTTAATACTGCTCCCCCAAATTTTGACTGCCCCCTCCCAACAGAAATCAGAGAGTATAGGGGATGCATTAAAAAAGTTTTTGCAGTTCCCCACCATAAGTCAGGATCCCTTCATAGTCCCTCAGTACCTACGCCTATTCCTCTGCTGTCTAACCTCACCCAATCTCACTAAGCTCCTCCCAAACCCCTCCTCTGCTGTCTGACCCCACCCAATCTGCCCAGGCTCCTCCCCCTTCCTCTCTGACCCCACCCAATTTGACTAGGCTCCTCCCAAACCCCTCCTCTGCTGTCTGACCCCACCCTTTCTGTCCAGGCTCCTCCTATACTCCTCCTCTCTGACCCCACCCAATCTGCCCAGGCTCCTCCCCCTTCCTCTCTGACCCCACCCAATCTGCTCAAGCTCCTCCCCCTTCCTCTCTAACCCCACCCAATCTGCCCAGGCTCCTCCCCCTTCCTCTCTGAGCCCACCCAATCTGCCCAGGCTCCTCCCCCTTCCTCTCTGACCCCACCCAATTTGACTAGGCTCCTCCCAAACCCCTCCTCTGCTGTCTGACCCCACCCAATCTGCCCAGGCTCCTCCCCCTTCCTCTCTGAGCCCACCCAATCTGACTAGGCTCCTCCCAAACCCCTCCTATGCTGTCTGACCCCACTCAATCTCACTAAGCTCCTCCCAAACCCCTCCTCTGCTGTCTGACCCCACCCTTTCTGTCCTGGCTCCACCTATACTCCTCCTCTCTGACCCCACCCAATCTGCTCAAGCTCCTCCCCCTTCCTCTCTAACCCCACCCAATCTGACTAGGCTCCTCCCAAACCCCTCCTCTGCTGTCTGACCCCACCCAATCTGCCCAGGCTCCTCCCCCTTCCTCTCTGACCCCACCCAATTTGACTAGGCTCCTCTCAAACCCCTCCTCTGCTGTCTGACCCCACCCAATCTGCCCAGGCTCCTCCCCCTTCCTCTCTGAGCCCACCCAATCTGCCCAGGCTCCTCCCCCTTCCTCTCTGACCCCACCCAATCTGACTAGGCTCCTCCCAAACCCCTCCTCTGCTGTCTGACCCCTCCCTTTCTGTCCAGGCTCCACCTATACTCCTCCTCTCTGACCCCACCCAATCTGCCCTGGCTCCTCCCCTTCCTCTCTGACCCCACCCAATCTGACTAGGCTCCTCCCAAACCCCTCCTCTGCTGTCTGACCCCACCCTTTCTGTCCAGGCTCCACCTATACTCCTCCTCTCTGACCCCACCCAATCTGCTCAGGCTCCTCCCCCTTCCTCTCTAACCCCACCCAATCTGACTAGGCTCCTCCCACACCCCTCCTCTGCTGTCTGACCCCAACCAATCTGCCCAGGCTCCTCCCCCTTCCTCTCTGACCCCACCCAATCTGCCCAGGCTCCTCCCCCTTCCTCTCTGACCCCACCCAATCTGACTAGGCTCCTCCCAAACCCCTCCTCTGCTGTCTGACCCCACCCAATCTGCCCAGGCTCCTCCCCCCTCCTCTCTGAGCCCACCCAATCTGACTAGGCTCCTCCCAAACCCCTCCTATGCTGTCTGACCCCACCCAATCTCACTAAGCTTCTCCCAAACACCTCCTCTGCTGTCTGACCCCACCCAATCTGCCCAGGCTCCTCCCCCTTCCTCTCTGACCCCACCCAATCTGCCCAGGCTCCTCCCCCTTCCTCTCTGAGCCCATCCAATCTGACTAGGCTCCTCCCGAACCCCTCCTCTGCTGTCTGACCCCACCCAATCTGCCCAGGCTCCTCCCCCTTCCTCTCTGAGCCCATCCAATCTGACTAGGCTCCTCCCAAACCCCTCCTCTGCTGTCTGACCCCACCCAATCTGCCCAGGCTCCTCCCCCTTCCTCTCTGACCCCACCCAATCTGACTAGGCTCCTCCCAAACCCCTCCTCTGCTGTCTGACCCCACCCAATCTCACTAAGCTCCTCCCAAACCCCTCCTCTGCTGTCTGACCCCACCCAATCTGCCCAGGCTCCTCCCCCTTCCTCTCTGACCCCACCCAATTTGACTAGGCTCCTCCCAAACCCTTCCTCTGCTGTCTGACCCCACCCTTTCTGTCCAGGCTCCTCCTATACTCCTCCTCTCTGACCCCACCCAATCTGCCCAGGCTCCTCCCCCTTCCTCTCTGACCCCACCCAATTTGACTAGGCTCCTCCCAAACCCCTCCTCTGCTGTCTGACCCCACCCTTTCTGTCCAGGCTCCTCCTATACTCCTCCTCTCTGACCCCACCCAATCTGCCCAGGCTCCTCCCCCTTCCTCTCTGACCCCACCCAATTTGACTAGGCTCCTCCCAAACCCCTCCTCTGCTGTCTGACCCCACCAAATCTGCCCAGGCTCCTCCCCCTTCCTCTCTGACCCCACCCAATCTGCTCAAGCTCCTCCCCCTTCCTCTCTAACCCCACCCAATCTGACTAGGCTCCTCCCAAACCCCTCCTCTGCTGTCTGACCCCACCCAATCTGCCCAGGCTCCTCCCCCTTCCTCTCTGAGCCCACCCAATCTGCCCAGGCTCCTCCCCCTTCCTCTCTGACCCCACCCAATTTGACTAGGCTCCTCCCAAACCCCTCCTCTGCTGTCTGACCCCACCCTTTCAGTCCAGGCTCCTCCTATACTCCTCCTCTCTGACCCCACCAAATCTGCCCAGGCTCCTCCCCCTTCCTCTCTAACCCCACCCAATCTGACTAGGCTCCTCCCAAACCCCTCCTCCGCTGTCTGACCCCACCCAATCTGCCCAGGCTCCTCCCCCTTCCTCTCTGAGCCCACCCAATCTGACTAGGCTCCTCCCAAACCCCTCCTCTGCTGTTTGACCCCACCCAATCTCACTAAGCTCCTCCCAAACCGCTCCTCTGCTGTCTGACCCCACCCAATCTGCCCAGGCTCCTCCCCCTTCCTCTCTAACCCCACCCAATCTGACTAGGCTCCTCCCAAACCCCTCCTCTGCTGTCTGACCCCACCCAATCTCACTAAGCTCCTCCCAAACCCCTCCTCTGCTGTCTGACCCCACCCAATCTGCCCAGGCTCCTCCCCCTTCCTCGCTGACCCCCCCCCCCCAATGTGACTAGGCTCCTCCCAAACCCCTCCTCTGCTGTCTGACCCCACCCAATCTGACTAGGCTCCTCCCAAACCCCTCCTCTGCTGTCTGACCCCACCCAATCTGCCCAGGCTCCTCCCCCTTCCTCTCTGACCCTACCCAATTTGACTAGGCTCCTCCCAAACCCCCCCTCTGCTGTCTGACCCCACCCTTTCTGTCCAGGCTCCTCCTATACTCCTCCTCTCTGACCCCACCCAATCTGCCCAGGCTCCTCCCCCTTCCTCTCTGACCCCACCCAATTTTACTAGGCTCCTCCCAAACCCCTCCTCTGCTGTGTGACCCCACCATTTCAGTCCAGGCTCCTCCTATACTCCTCCTCTCTGACCCCACCAAATCTGCCCAGGCTCCTCCCCCTTCCTCTCTGACCCCACCCAATCTGCTCAAGCTCCTCCCCCTTCCTCTCTAACCCCACCCAATCTGACTAGGCTCCTCCCAAACCCCTCCTCTGCTGTTTGACCCCACCCAATCTCACTAAGCTCCTCCCAAACCGCTCCTCTGCTGTCTGACCCCACCCAATCTGCCCAGGCTCCTCCCCCTTCCTCTCTGACCCTACCCAATCTGCTCAAGCTCCTCCCCCTTCCTCTCTAACCCCACCCAATCTGACTAGGCTCCTCCCAAACCCCTCCTCTGCTGTCTGACCCCACCCAATCTGCCCAGGCTCCTCCCCCTTCCTCTCTGAGCCCACCCAATCTGCCCAGGCTCCTCCCCCTTCCTCTCTGACCCCACCCAATTTGACTAGGCTCCTCCCAAACCCCTCCTCTGCTGTCTGACCCCACCCAATCTGCCCAGGCTCCTCCCCCTTCCTCTCTGAGCCCACCCAATCTGACTAGGCTCCTCCCAAACCCCTCCTCTGCTGTTTGACCCCACCCAATCTCACTAAGCTCCTCCCAAACCCCTCCTCTGCTGTCTGACCCCACCCAATCTGCCCAGGCTCCTCCCCCTTCCTCGCTGACCCCCCCCCCAATGTGACTAGGCTCCTCCCAAACCCCTCCTCTGCTGTCTGACCCCACCCAATCTGCCCAGGCTCTTCCCCCTTCCTCTCTGAGCCCACCCAATCTCCCCAGGCTCCTCCCCCTTCCTCTCTGACCCCACCCAATTTGACTAGGCTCCTCCCAAACCCCTCCTCTGCTGTCTGACCCCACCCAATCTCACTAAGCTCCTCCCAAACCCCTCCTCTGCTGTCTGACCCCACCCAATCTGCCCAGGCTCCTCCCCCTTCCTCTCTGACCCCACCCAATCTGCCCAGGCTCCTCCCCCTTCCTCTCTAAGCCCATCCAATCTGACTAGGCTCCTCCCAAACCCCTCCTCTGCTGTCTGACCCCACCCTTTCTGTCCAGGCTCCACCTATACTCCTCCTCTCTGACCCCACCCAATCTGCCCGGGCTCCTCCCCTTCCTCTCTGACCCCACCCAATCTGACTAGGCTCCTCCCAAACCCCTCCTCTGCTGTCTGACCCCACCCTTTCTGTCCAGGCTCCACCTATACTCCTCCTCTCTGACCCCACCCAATCTGCTCAGGCTCCTCCCCCTTCCTCTCTAACCCCACCCAATCTGACTAGGCTCCTCCCAAACCCTTCCTCTGCTGTCTGACCCCAACCAATCTGCCCAGGCTCCTCCCCCTTCCTCTCTGACCCCACCCAATCTGCCCAGGCTCCTCCCCCTTCCTCTCTGAGTCCATCCAATCTGACTAGGCTCCTCCCAAACCCCTCCTCTGCTGTCTGACCCCACCCAATCTGCCCAGGCTCCTCCCAAACCCCTCCTCTGCTGTCTGACCCCACCCTGTCTGACCCCACCCTTTCTGTCCAGGCTCCTCCTATACTCCTCCTCTCTGACCCCACCCAATCTGCCCAGGCTCCTCCCCCTTCCTCTCTGACCCCACCCAATTTGACTAGGCTCCTCCCAAACCCCTCCTCTGCTGTCTGACCCCACCATTTCAGTCCAGGCTCCTCCTATACTCCTCCTCTCTGACCCCACCCAATCTGCCCAGGCTCCTCCCCCTTCCTCTCTGACCCCACCCAATCTGCTCAAGCTCCTCCCCCTTCCTCTCTTACCCCACCCAATCTGACTAGGCTCCTCCCAAACCCCTCCTCTGCTGTCTGACCCCACCCAATCGGCCCAGGCTCCTCCCCCTTCCTCTCTGACCCCACCCAATCTGACTAGGCTCCTCCCGAACCCCTCCTCTGCTGTCTGACCCCACCCAATCTGCCCAGGCTCCTCCCCTTTCCTCTCTGACCCCACCCAATGTGCCCAGGCTCCTCCCCCTTTAAGTTTGGTTAATTGCAGAGTGCAATTGTGGTATTGGGGGTTATAACTGAGCACAAGAATGCAAGGAAGGTGCTACACTTATTGTAAAATAGGTTGGATGATGGTGATTTTTCATTTTGGTGTGAGCCACTCGCTCAAATCAGGGGTTTGGTGCCAGTGAACTTGGATAGAAATAAAGGTCAAGTATGAACTCTGGCTAATGAAATGATGGGTTGAGTTTGAGGCAAGCTAGAGTCCATTTATTAGGTGCAATAAGAAGCTAGAAAGATTGTTTCCTTTAAGAGACAGACAAGGGCAGAGTCAAGCCTTTGCTCTAGTAGGTCTGCATCATGCCTGCTGCAGGATGTGAAGGAATGGACCTCCACAGCAGTGCGCTGTGCAAGACTGGGCTGCGCTGGGCTGGGCTGGGCCTGCCCTGGCACTGTGGATTTAATCACCCACCTCCTTCCTTTGAGGAACGCTCACGAACGCCCACGAACGCCCTTGTTCTGTTTACAGGCTGACAGCAGGCAATTTAGGACCCTGCTAAATGAGGGTGATGTCCCCATGTGCTTCCTGTGAGTGGCAAAATCCTTCGTCTAAGGCAGGTGGGCTTTTTAAAAATTTGGTTGAAGACCATATGTTGAAGGCGGTATCACGGCACAAGCCGCCGACCGTCTCAGAAGAAAGTATGCATGGGAGGACATTATTTGCATAGGACAGCCCTCTTCTCAGACCCATTCTTATGCTGCAGTTGCCATGAAGTGTTACTAGAGGGCAGCAGTATGAACAAAAGAGCACACTGAGGCTTTTCTTCTGCTTGCTGACATGATTCTTGTTCATGGTGGTCTTGCAGGGCCTAAGGAGTGAAGGACTGCGATGACTGAGGGGATGAGGAATGGCTGGCCTGTATTTGTGGTGAGGGGGGAATATTTGGAAGGTAAACAGCAAGATGAAAGCGTCAAAGTATATATGTTTGCTGAGTGATTGAGTCTGTGTGTCACTTGTCTCTTTGAAGGGACATGTGAGAAAGGAACAGCAGCACCATAGACTTCAAATGGGAGAGCAAGCAAGGATGAATATTTCCCTCAAATCCAAATACATACAGCACCTCAAAGATGACAAGTGCGATATGATGTTCTGCAATTGTAAGGATTTGCCATGTGTGGTGCATAAATATGCATGGTTAGTGAGGTTTTTCCCAGAATGTGAGTATCGTTAGGCTGGCAAATGTCAGGCACTACTTTGGGGGTATGAGGCCAAGAAAAAAATTGGGATGTTTGATACAGTCATCTGTAGGATCGAAAGACACTGGGGAATCGTTACAGAGGGAGCCAGGCTGCACAAAATGTGGTAACAGTTGGACAGAAATCTTTAGCAGGGACTTTTGACTACCCCCAATGTGGGACCAGGACCACAGCACCTCTGTGCCTCTAAAACGTATTTTGACCTCTGGACACCACCATCTCAATACCCCTCAAATGTTCCTTCCTGGTACCCCAGCTTTGGTAGTGCATCAACTAGGTATCAATCATTTGAGTGACCACAAACACCCTTCCTATGTGCCTTCTATTTACATTCAGTCAGTAACCCAGCTGCTTCGTTCGCTGTTCAATCTCAAGCGACAGTTGGATGCACATTGCAGGGGTATACAGGCATTTACCGTAATGTACAGCCCCTCTCAGTACACCCAGACTACACTTCGTAAAATCATAAATACATGTTTTGCCCAACAGTAAGGCCAGGCCTTTCCTCTGTAGTTCATAGCCAATGTAAGGAGGAAAAAATAAACTGAAGAGCATGCCAAAATTCTCTACAGACACTGCCAATCCTCACACTTCTGCCTATTTGCATGCCGAGGTTATTCACGATGACCCACCAAACCAATTGCCAACAGTAGCCTCTCCCTGCCTCATTCGTATGCTCCGATGCCACCTTTATTTAGCAATTGTTAGTGCTCTAGGATTTCGTAGCGCGATTCGCTATAGCCTCTGTTTTCAACAGAAATGTCCTAAAGGTACCTATACCAATCTGCAGGGTGGGGAGGAGGGGGGCTGCTGCTGCTGGCAGTAAAATGTTGGGGCACCCCACCTGCAAAAATACAGCCACCTGCTCCTTGTTGTACATTTCAATACAATAACTGCAGCAGAATCGTATGGTCACCCCTGTTGGTAAAAGAAACTGTCAAACAGCCTTTTGCCGCCCCCCCCTCCCCCGTTGCCCCTAACCAGTTGGGGTACACCCCATGAGGGAGGATCAGAGCAATAAAAACTAATGGTAGCCACCCAAAAAGTACCTAGAAGCCATGCCGTTCTGTGCACCTCATCGCCCTTCACGTTGCGCCCAAGCACCTTTTAATACTGCTCCCCCAAATTTTGACTGCCCCCTCCCAACAGAAATCAGAGAGTATAGGGGATGCATTAAAAAAGTTTTTGCAGTTCCCCACCATAAGTCAGGATCCCTTCATAGTCCCTCAGTACCTACGCCTATTCCTCTGCTGTCTGACCCCACCCAATCTCACTAAGCTCCTCCCAAACCCCTCCTCTGCTGTCTGACCCCACCCAATCTGCCCAGGCTCCTCCCCCTTCCTCTCTGACCCCACCCAATTTGACTAGGCTCCTCCCAAACCCCTCCTCTGCTGTCTGACCCCACCCTTTCTGTCCAGGCTCCTCCTATACTCCTCCTCTCTGACCCCACCCAATCTGCCCAGGCTCCTCCCCCTTCCTCTCTGACCCCACCCAATCTGCTCAAGCTCCTCCCCCTTCCTCTCTAACCCCACCCAATCTGCCCAGGCTCCTCCCCCTTCCTCTCTGAGCCCACCCAATCTGCCCAGGCTCCTCCCCCTTCCTCTCTGACCCCACCCAATTTGACTAGGCTCCTCCCAAACCCCTCCTCTGCTGTCTGACCCCACCCAATCTGCCCAGGCTCCTCCCCCTTCCTCTCTGAGCCCACCCAATCTGACTAGGCTCCTCCCAAACCCCTCCTATGCTGTCTGACCCCACTCAATCTCACTAAGCTCCTCCCAAACCCCTCCTCTGCTGTCTGACCCCACCCAATCTGCCCAGGCTCCTCCCCCTTCCTCTCTGACCCCACCCTTTCTGTCCAGGCTCCTCCCAAACCCCTCCTCTGCTGTCTGACCCCACCCTTTCTGTCCTGGCTCCACCTATACTCCTCCTCTCTGACCCCACCCAATCTGCTCAAGCTCCTCCCCCTTCCTCTCTAACCCCACCCAATCTGACTAGGCTCCTCCCAAACCCCTCCTCTGCTGTCTGACCCCACCCAATCTGCCCAGGCTCCTCCCCCTTCCTCTCTGACCCCACCCAATTTGACTAGGCTCCTCCCAAACCCCTCCTCTGCTGTCTGACCCCACCCAATCTGCCCAGGCTCCTCCCCCTTCCTCTCTGAGCCCACCCAATCTGCCCAGGCTCCTCCCCCTTCCTCTCTGACCCCACCCAATCTGACTAGGCTTCTCCCAAACCCCTCCTCTGCTGTCTGACCCCACCCTTTCTGTCCAGGCTCCACCTATACTCCTCCTCTCTGACCCCACCCAATCTGCCCTGGCTCCTCCCCTTCCTCTCTGACCCCACCCAATCTCACTAAGCTCCTCCCAAACCCCTCCTCTGCTGTCTGACCCCACCCAATCTGCCCAGGCTCCTCCCCCTTCCTCTCTAACCCCACCCAATCTGACTAGGCTCCTCCCAAACCCCTCCTCTGCTGTCTGACCCCAACCAATCTGCCCAGGCTCCTCCCCCTTCCTCTCTGACCCCACCCAATCTGCCCAGGCTCCTCCCCCTTCCTCTCTGAGTCCATCCAATCTGACTAGGCTCCTCCCAAACCCCTCCTCTGCTGTCTGACCCCACCCAATCTGCCCAGGCTCCTCCCCCCTCCTCTCTGAGCCCACCCAATCTGACTAGGCTCCTCCCAAACCCCTCCTATGCTGTCTGACCCCACCCAATCTCACTAAGCTCCTCCCAAACACCTCCTCTGCTGTCTGACCCCACCAAATCTGCCCAGGCTCCTCCCCCTTCCTCTCTGACCCCACCCAATCTGCCCAGGCTCCTCCCCCTTCCTCTCTGAGCCCATCCAATCTGACTAGGCTCCTCCCAAACCCCTCCTCTGCTGTCTGACCCCACCCAATCTGCCCAGGCTCCTCCCCCTTCCTCTCTGACCCCACCCAATCTGACTAGGCTCCTCCCAAACCTCTCCTCTGCTGTCTGACCCCACCCTTTCTGTCCAGGCTCCACCTATACTCCTCCTCTCTGACCCCACCCAATCTGACTAGGCTCCTCCCAAACCCCTCCTCTGCTGTCTGACCCCACCCAATCTCACTAAGCTCCTCCCAAACCCCTCCTCTGCTGTCTGACCCCACCCAATCTGCCCAGGCTCCTCCCCCTTCCTCTCTGACCCCACCCAATTTGACTAGGCTCCTCCCAAACCCCTCCTCTGCTGTCTGACCCCACCCTTTCTGTCCAGGCTCCTCCTATACTCCTCCTCTCTGACCCCACCCAATCTGCCCAGGCTCCTCCCCCTTCCTCTCTGACCCCAACCAATTTGACTAGGCTCCTCCCAAACCCCTCCTCTGCTGTCTGACCCCACCCTTTCAGTCCAGGCTCCTCCTATACTCCTCCTCTCTGACCCCACCAAATCTGCCCAGGCTCCTCCCCCTTCCTCTCTGACCCCACCCAATCTGCTCAAGCTCCTCCCCCTTCCTCTCTAACCCCACCCAATCTGACTAGGCTCCTCCCAAACCCCTCCTCTGCTGTCTGACCCCACCCAATCTGCCCAGGCTCCTCCCCCTTCCTCTCTGAGCCCACCCAATCTGCCCAGGCTCCTCCCCCTTCCTCTCTGACCCCACCCAATTTGACTAGGCTCCTCCCAAACCCCTCCTCTGCTGTCTGACCCCACCCAATCTGCCCAGGCTCCTCCCCCTTCCTCTCTGAGCCCACCCAATCTGACTAGGCTCCTCCCAAACCCCTCCTCTGCTGTTTGACCCCACCCAATCTCACTAAGCTCCTCCCAAACCGCTCCTCTGCTGTCTGACCCCACCCAATCTGCCCAGGCTCCTCCCCCTTCCTCTCTGACCCCACCCAATCTGCTCAAGCTCCTCCCACTTCCTCTCTAACCCCACCCAATCTGACTAGGCTCCTCCCAAACCCCTCCTCTGCTGTCTGACCCCACCCAATCTGCCCAGGCTCCTCCCTCTTCCTCTCTGAGCCCACCCAATCTCCCCAGGCTCCTCCCCCTTCCTCTCTGACCCCACCCAATTTGACTAGGCTCCTCCCAAACCCCTCCTCTGCTGTCTGACCCCACCCAATCTCACTAAGCTCCTCCCAAACCCCTCCTCTGCTGTCTGACCCCACCCTTTCTGTCCAGGCTCCACCTATACTCCTCCTCTCTGACCCCACCCAATCTGCTCAGGCTCCTCCCCCTTCCTCTCTAACCCCACCCAATCTGACTAGGCTCCTCCCAAACCCCTCCTCTGCTGTCTGACCCCAACCAATCTGCCCAGGCTCCTCCCCCTTCCTCTCTGAGCCCACCCAATCTGACTAGGCTCCTCCCAAACCCCTCCTATGCTGTCTGACCCCACCCAATCTCACTAAGCTCCTCCCAAACACCTCCTCTGCTGTCTGACCCCACCCAATCTGCCCAGGCTCCTCCCCCTTCCTCTCTGACCCCACCCAATCTGCCCAGGCTCCTCCCCCTTCCTCTCTGAGCCCATCCAATCTGACTAGGCTCCTCCCAAACCCCTCCTCTGCTGTCTGACCCCACCCAATCTGCCCAGGCTCCTCCCCCTTCCTCTCTGACCCCACCCAATCTGACTAGGCTCCTCCCAAACCCCTCCTCTGCTGTCTGACCCCACCCAATCTCACTAAGCTCCTCCCAAACCCCTCCTCTGCTGTCTGACCCCACCCAATCTGCCCAGGCTCCTCCCCCTTCCTCTCTGACCCCACCCAATCTGACTAGGCTCCTCCCAAACCCCTCCTCTGCTGTCTGACCCCACCCAATCTCACTAAGCTCCTCCCAAACCCCTCCTCTGCTGTCTGACCCCACCCAATCTGCCCAGGCTCCTCCCCCTTCCTCTCTGACCCCACCCAATCTGCCCAGGCTCCTCCCCCTTCCTCTCTGAGCCCATCCAATCTGACTAGGCTCCTCCCGAACCCCTCCTCTGCTGTCTGACCCCACCCAATCTGCCCAGGCTCCTCCCCCTTCCTCTCTGAGCCCATCCAATCTGACTAGGCTCCTCCCAAACCCCTCCTCTGCTGTCTGACCCCACCCAATCTGCCCAGGCTCCTCCCCCTTCCTCTCTGACCCCACCCAATCTGACTAGGCTCCTCCCAAACCCCTCCTCTGCTGTCTGACCCCACCCTTTCTGTCCAGGCTCCACCTATACTCCTCCTCTCTGACCCCACCCAATCTGACTAGGCTCCTCCCAAACCCCTCCTCTGCTGTCTGACCCCACCCAATCTCACTAAGCTCCTCCCAAACCCCTCCTCTGCTGTCTGACCCCACCCTTTCTGTCCAGGCTCCTCCTATACTCCTCCTCTCTGACCCCACCCAATCTGCCCAGGCTCCTCCCCCTTCCTCTCTGACCCCACCCAATTTGACTAGGCTCCTCCCAAACCCCTCCTCTGCTGTCTGACCCCACCAAATCTGCCCAGGCTCCTCCCCCTTCCTCTCTGACACCACCCAATCTGCTCAAGCTCCTCCCCCTTCCTCTCTAACCCCACCCAATCTGACTAGGCTCCTCCCAAACCCCTCCTCTGCTGTCTGACCCCACCCAATCTGCCCAGGCTCCTCCCCCTTCCTCTCTGACCCCACCCAATCTGCCCAGGCTCCTCCCCCTTCCTCTCTGACCCCACCCAATTTGACTAGGCTCCTCCCAAACCCCTCCTCTGCTGTCTGACCCCACCCAATCTGCCCAGGCTCCTCCCCCTTCCTCTCTGACCCCACCCAATTTGACTAGGCTCCTCCCAAACCCCTCCTCTGCTGTCTGACCCCACCCAATCTGCCCAGGCTCCTCCCCCTTCCTCTCTGAGCCCACCCAATCTGCCCAGGCTCCTCCCCCTTCCTCTCTGACCCCACCCAATTTGACTAGGCTCCTCCCAAACCCCTCCTCTGCTGTCTGACCCCACCCAATCTGCCCAGGCTCCTCCCCCTTCCTCTCTGAGCCCACCCAATCTGACTAGGTTCCTCCCAAACCCCTCCTCTGCTGTTTGACCCCACCCAATCTCACTAAGCTCCTCCCAAACCCCTCCTCTGCTGTCTGACCCCACCCAATCTGCCCAGGCTCCTCCCCCTTCCTCGCTGACCCCCCCCCCCAATGTGACTAGGCTCCTCCCAAACCCCTCCTCTGCTGTCTGACCCCACCCAATCTGCCCAGGCTCCTCCCCCTTCCTCTCTGAGCCCACCCAATCTGCCCAGGCTCCTCCCCCTTCCTCTCTGAGCCCACCCAATCTGACTAGGCTCCTCCCAAACCCCTCCTCTGCTGTCTGACCCCACCCAATCTGCCCAGGCTCCTCCCCCTTCCTCTCTGAGCCCACCCAATCTGCCCAGGCTCCTCCCCCTTCCTCTCTGACCCCACCCAATTTGACTAGGCTCCTCCCAAACCCCTCCTCTGCTGTCTGACCCCACCCAATCTGCCCAGGCTCCTCCCCCTTCCTCTCTGAGCCCACCCAATCTGACTAGGTTCCTCCCAAACCCCTCCTCTGCTGTTTGACCCCACCCAATCTCACTAAGCTCCTCCCAAACCCCTCCTCTGCTGTCTGACCCCACCCAATCTGCCCAGGCTCCTCCCCCTTCCTCGCTGACCCCCCCCCCCACCCAATCTGACTAGGCTCCTCCCAAACCCCTCCTCTGCTGTTTGACCCCACCCAATCTCACTAAGCTCCTCCCAAACCGCTCCTCTGCTGTCTGACCCCACCCAATCTGCCCAGGCTCCTCCCCCTTCCTCTCTGACCCCACCCAATCTGCTCAAGCTCCTCCCCCTTCCTCTCTAACCCCACCCAATCTGACTAGGCTCCTCCCAAACCCCTCCTCTGCTGTCTGACCCCACCCAATCTGCCCAGGCTCCTCCCCCTTCCTCTCTGAGCCCACCCAATCTGCCCAGGCTCCTCCCCCTTCCTCTCTGACCCCACCCAATTTGACTAGGCTCCTCCCAAACCCCTCCTCTGCTGTCTGACCCCACCCAATCTGCCCAGGCTCCTCCCCCTTCCTCTCTGAGCCCACCCAATCTGACTAGGCTCCTCCCAAACCCCTCCTCTGCTGTTTGACCCCACCCAATCTCACTAAGCTCCTCCCAAACCCCTCCTCTGCTGTCTGACCCCACCCAATCTGCCCAGGCTCCTCCCCCTTCCTCGCTGACCCCCCCCCCCCAATGTGACTAGGCTCCTCCCAAACCCCTCCTCTGCTGTCTGACCCCACCCAATCTGCCCAGGCTCCTCCCCCTTCCTCTCTGAGCCCACCCAATCTCCCCAGGCTCCTCCCCCTTCCTCTCTGACCCCACCCAATTTGACTAGGCTCCTCCCAAACCCCTCCTCTGCTGTCTGACCCCACCCAATCTCACTAAGCTCCTCCCAAACCCCTCCTCTGCTGTCTGCCCCCACCCAATCTGCCCAGGCTCCTCCCCCTTCCTCTCTGACCCCACCCAATCTGCCCAGGCTCCTCCCCCTTCCTCTCTAAGCCCATCCAATCTGACTAGGCTCCTCCCAAACCCCTCCTCTGCTGTCTGACCCCACCCTTTCTGTCCAGGCTCCACCTATACTCCTCCTCTCTGACCCCACCCAATCTGCCCTGGCTCCTCCCCTTCCTCTCTGACCCCACCCAATCTGACTAGGCTCCTCCCAAACCCCTCCTCTGCTGTCTGACCCCACCCTTTCTGTCCAGGCTCCACCTATACTCCTCCTCTCTGACCCCACCCAATCTGCTCAGGCTCCTCCCCCTTCCTCTCTAACCCCACCCAATCTGACTAGGCTCCTCCCAAACCCCTCCTCTGCTGTCTGACCCCAACCAATCTGCCCAGGCTCCTCCCCCTTCCTCTCTGACCCCACCCAATCTGCCCAGGCTCCTCCCCCTTCCTCTCTGAGTCCATCCAATCTGACTAGGCTCCTCCCAAACCCCTCCTCTGCTGTCTGACCCCACCCAATCTGCCCAGGCTCCTCCCCCCTCCTCTCTGAGCCCACCCAATCTGACTAGGCTCCTCCCAAACCCCTCCTATGCTGTCTGACCCCACCCAATCTCACTAAGCTCCTCCCAAACACCTCCTCTGCTGTCTGACCCCACCCAATCTGCCCAGGCTCCTCCCCCTTCCTCTCTGACCCCACCCAATCTGCCCAGGCTCCTCCCCCTTCCTCTCTGAGCCCATCCAATCTGACTAGGCTCCACCCAAACCCCTCCTCTGCTGTCTGACCCCACCCAATCTGCCCAGGCTCCTCCCCCTTCCTCTCTGACCCCACCCAATCTGACTAGGCTCCTCCCAAACCCCTCCTCTGCTGTCTGACCCCACCCTTTCTGTCCAGGCTCCACCTATACTCCTCCTCTCTGACCCCACCCAATCTGACTAGGCTCCTCCCAAACCCCTCCTCTGCTGTCTGACCCCACCCAATCTCACTAAGCTCCTCCCAAACCCCTCCTCTGCTGTCTGACCCCACCCAATCTGCCCAGGCTCCTCCCCCTTCCTCTCTGAGCCCACCCAATCTGACTAGGCTCCTCCCAAACCCCTCCTCTGCTGTTTGACCCCACCCAATCTCACTAAGCTCCTCCCAAACCCCTCCTCTGCTGTCTGACCCCACCCAATCTGCCCAGGCTCCTCCCCCTTCCTCGCTGACCCCCCCCCCCAATGTGACTAGGCTCCTCCCAAACCCCTCCTCTGCTGTCTGACCCCACCCAATCTGCCCAGGCTCCTCCCCCTTCCTCTCTGAGCCCACCCAATCTCCCCAGGCTCCTCCCCCTTCCTCTCTGACCCCACCCAATTTGACTAGGCTCCTCCCAAACCCCTCCTCTGCTGTCTGACCCCACCCAATCTCACTAAGCTCCTCCCAAACCCCTCCTCTGCTGTCTGCCCCCACCCAATCTGCCCAGGCTCCTCCCCCTTCCTCTCTGACCCCACCCAATCTGCCCAGGCTCCTCCCCCTTCCTCTCTAAGCCCATCCAATCTGACTAGGCTCCTCCCAAACCCCTCCTCTGCTGTCTGACCCCACCCTTTCTGTCCAGGCTCCACCTATACTCCTCCTCTCTGACCCCACCCAATCTGCCCTGGCTCCTCCCCTTCCTCTCTGACCCCACCCGATCTGACTAGGCTCCTCCCAAACCCCTCCTCTGCTGTCTGACCCCACCCTTTCTGTCCAGGCTCCACCTATACTCCTCCTCTCTGACCCCACCCAATCTGCTCAGGCTCCTCCCCCTTCCTCTCTAACCCCACCCAATCTGACTAGGCTCCTCCCAAACCCCTCCTCTGCTGTCTGACCCCAACCAATCTGCCCAGGCTCCTCCCCCTTCCTCTCTGACCCCACCCAATCTGCCCAGGCTCCTCCCCCTTCCTCTCTGAGTCCATCCAATCTGACTAGGCTCCTCCCAAACCCCTCCTCTGCTGTCTGACCCCACCCAATCTGCCCAGGCTCCTCCCCCCTCCTCTCTGAGCCCACCCAATCTGACTAGGCTCCTCCCAAACCCCTCCTATGCTGTCTGACCCCACCCAATCTCACTAAGCTCCTCCCAAACACCTCCTCTGCTGTCTGACCCCACCCAATCTGCCCAGGCTCCTCCCCCTTCCTCTCTGACCCCACCCAATCTGCCCAGGCTCCTCCCCCTTCCTCTCTGAGCCCATCCAATCTGACTAGGCTCCTCCCAAACCCCTCCTCTGCTGTCTGACCCCACCCAATCTGCCCAGGCTCCTCCCCCTTCCTCTCTGACCCCACCCAATCTGACTAGGCTCCTCCCAAACCCCTCCTCTGCTGTCTGACCCCACCCTTTCTGTCCAGGCTCCACCTATACTCCTCCTCTCTGACCCCACCCAATCTGACTAGGCTCCTCCCAAACCCCTCCTCTGCTGTCTGACCCCACCCAATCTCACTAAGCTCCTCCCAAACCCCTCCTCTGCTGTCTGACCCCACCCAATCTGCCCAGGCTCCTCCCCCCTCCTCTCTGAGCCCACCCAATCTGACTAGGCTCCTCCCAAACCCCTCCTATGCTGTCTGACCCCACCCAATCTCACTAAGCTCCTCCCAAACACCTCCTCTGCTGTCTGACCCCACCCAATCTGCCCAGGCTCCTCCCCCTTCCTCTCTGACCCCACCCAATCTGCCCAGGCTCCTCCCCCTTCCTCTCTGAGCCCATCCAATCTGACTAGGCTCCTCCCAAACCCCTCCTCTGCTGTCTGACCCCACCCAATCTGCCCAGGCTCCTCCCCCTTCCTCTCTGACCCCACCCAATCTGACTAGGCTCCTCCCAAACCCCTCCTCTGCTGTCTGACCCCACCCTTTCTGTCCAGGCTCCACCTATACTCCTCCTCTCTGACCCCACCCAATCTGACTAGGCTCCTCCCAAACCCCTCCTCTGCTGTCTGACCCCACCCAATCTCACTAAGCTCCTCCCAAACCCCTCCTCTGCTGTCTGACCCCACCCAATCTGCCCAGGCTCCTCCCCCTTCCTCTCTGACCCCACCCAATTTGACTAGGCTCCTCCCAAACCCCTCCTCTGCTGTCTGACCCCACCCTTTCTGTCCAGGCTCCTCCTATACTCCTCCTCTCTGACCCCACCCAATCTGCCCAGGCTCCTCCCCCTTCCTCTCTGACCCCACCCAATTTGACTAGGCTCCTCCCAAACCCCTCCTCTGCTGTCTGACCCCACCATTTCAGTCCAGGCTCCTCCTATACTCCTCCTCTCTGACCCCACCAAATCTGCCCAGGCTCCTCCCCCTTCCTCTCTGACCCCACCCAATCTGCTCAAGCTCCTCCCCCTTCCTCTCTTACCCCACCCAATCTGACTAGGCTCCTCCCAAACCCCTCCTCTGCTGTCTGACCCCACCCAATCTGCCCAGGCTCCTCCCCCTTCCTCTCTGAGCCCATCCAATCTGACTAGGCTCCTCCCAAACCCCTCCTCTGCTGTCTGACCCCACCCAATCTGCCCAGGCTCCTCCCCCTTCCTCTCTGACCCCACCCAATCTGACTAGGCTCCTCCCAAACCCCTCCTCTGCTGTCTGACCCCACCCTTTCTGTCCAGGCTCCACCTATACTCCTCCTCTCTGACCCCACCCAATCTGACTAGGCTCCTCCCAAACCCCTCCTCTGCTGTCTGACCCCACCCAATCTCACTAAGCTCCTCCCAAACCCCTCCTCTGCTGTCTGACCCCACCCTTTCTGTCCAGGCTCCTCCTATACTCCTCCTCTCTGACCCCACCCAATCTGCCCAGGCTCCTCCCCCTTCCTCTCTGACCCCACCCAATTTGACTAGGCTCCTCCCAAACCCCTCCTCTGCTGTCTGACCCCACCAAATCTGCCCAGGCTCCTCCCCCTTCCTCTCTGACACCACCCAATCTGCTCAAGCTCCTCCCCCTTCCTCTCTAACCCCACCCAATCTGACTAGGCTCCTCCCAAACCCCTCCTCTGCTGTCTGACCCCACCCAATCTGCCCAGGCTCCTCCCCCTTCCTCTCTGACCCCACCCAATCTGCCCAGGCTCCTCCCCCTTCCTCTCTGACCCCACCCAATTTGACTAGGCTCCTCCCAAACCCCTCCTCTGCTGTCTGACCCCACCCAATCTGCCCAGGCTCCTCCCCCTTCCTCTCTGAGCCCACCCAATCTGCCCAGGCTCCTCCCCCTTCCTCTCTGACCCCACCCAATTTGACTAGGCTCCTCCCAAACCCCTCCTCTGCTGTCTGACCCCACCCAATCTGCCCAGGCTCCTCCCCCTTCCTCTCTGAGCCCACCCAATCTCCCCAGGCTCCTCCCCCTTCCTCTCTGACCCCACCCAATTTGACTAGGCTCCTCCCAAACCCCCTCCTCTGCTGTCTGACCCCACCCAATCTCACTAAGCTCCTCCCAAACCCCTCCTCTGCTGTCTGACCCCACCCAATCTGCCCAGGCTCCTCCCCCTTCCTCTCTGACCCCACCCAATCTGCCCAGGCTCCTCCCCCTTCCTCTCTGAGCCCACCCAATCTGCCCAGGCTCCTCCCCCTTCCTCTCTGACCCCACCCAATTTGACTAGGCTCCTCCCAAACCCCTCCTCTGCTGTCTGACCCCACCCTTTCAGTCCAGGCTCCTCCTATACTCCTCCTCTCTGACCCCACCAAATCTGCCCAGGCTCCTCCCCCTTCCTCTCTGACACCACCCAATCTGCTCAAGCTCCTCCCCCTTCCTCTCTAACCCCACCCAATCTGACTAGGCTCCTCCCAAACCCCTCCTCTGCTGTCTGACCCCACCCAATCTGCCCAGGCTCCTCCCCCTTCCTCTCTGAGCCCACCCTCCTCCCCCTTCCTCTCTGACCCCACCCAATTTGACTAGGCTCCTCCCAAACCCCTCCTCTGCTGTCTGACCCCACCCTTTCAGTCCAGGCTCCTCCTATACTCCTCCTCTCTGACCCCACCAAATCTGCCCAGGCTCCTCCCCCTTCCTCTCTGACACCACCCAATCTGCTCAAGCTCCTCCCCCTTCCTCTCTAACCCCACCCAATCTGACTAGGCTCCTCCCAAACCCCTCCTCTGCTGTCTGACCCCACCCAATCTGCCCAGGCTCCTCCCCCTTCCTCTCTGAGCCCACCCAATCTGACTAGGCTCCTCCCAAACCCCTCCTCTGCTGTTTGACCCCACCCAATCTCACTAAGCTCCTCCCAAACCGCTCCTCTGCTGTCTGACCCCACCCAATCTGCCCAGGCTCCTCCCCCTTCCTCTCTAACCCCACCCAATCTGACTAGGCTCCTCCCAAACCCCTCCTCTGCTGTCTGACCCCACCCAATCTCACTAAGCTCCTCCCAAACCCCTCCTCTGCTGTCTGACCCCACCCAATCTGCCCAGGCTCCTCCCCCTTCCTCTCTGACCCCACCCAATCTGCCCAGGCTCCTCCCCCTTCCTCTCTGAGCCCACCCAATCTGCCCAGGCTCCTCCCCCTTCCTCTCTGACCCCACCCAATTTGACTAGGCTCCTCCCAAACCCCTCCTCTGCTGTCTGACCCCACCCAATCTGCCCAGGCTCCTCCCCCTTCCTCTCTGAGCCCACCCAATCTGACTAGGTTCCTCCCAAACCCCTCCTCTGCTGTTTGACCCCACCCAATCTCACTAAGCTCCTCCCAAACCCCTCCTCTGCTGTCTGACCCCACCCAATCTGCCCAGGCTCCTCCCCTTTCCTCTCTGACCCCACCCAATGTGCCCAGGCTCCTCCCCCTTCCATCCCCCCCCCAATGTGACTAGGCTCCTCCTGAACCCCGCCTCTCTGACCACCCCCAATCTGACTACACACAACACCTGTTCCCTTTCTTTCACCTGTCTCTCTTCAGGCCACACCTATTTTACTTACCAACCAATCTGCAATCCCTCATTCGCTAGGCATGATTCCACTCTTACACAACACACAGACACATTTTACTTACCAATTGGCCATTTAGGCCCACCTCCAACTTACCTCTGCTCTGCCACCATCAGTCACCTGGTGCCAAACCCGGGATTTGAACCCTGGTTGCCTGGATCGAAGGCAGGAACTTACCCACTGGACCACACTGGTTTCCATGTAAATAGCCTATCAAATTGTCCTTATGTCATGGTCATCCTTTTTATGTGCAATGGAAGCTGCAGGGAAGGACACCAAGGCCTGTATGTTGCTTATGGTTACTACTGCAATCCTCAAGACCACCAAGGAGCTATAGCTCAAAGGTAAGTCTTGTACCTTTGGTGGGGACAGCCCTCACAGGCCAGGGTTCGAATCCTGCCAATGCTGTAGAAGTATACCAAGGTGGGAAATTTTCAAACAGTAAATTTTTTTTTTTTTATGCTAAGTTTTTTTTTGGCAGGTTTGTCCAAACATTTCAAATGTTTTCCCTCATGACCTTCTACCAACCGCCCTATTTCTCAAGTAGGTGCAATAGGGACAAGGCCTTATCTTCCTTTATCAATGTCTTCATTCTTTGTCCTTTAAGTTTGGTTAATTGCAGAGTGCAATTGTGGTATTGGGGGTTATAACTGAGCACAAGAATGCAAGGAAGGTGCTACACTTATTGTAAAATAGGTTGGATGATGGTGATTTTTCATTTTGGTGTGAGCCACTCGCTCAAATCAGGGGTTTGATGCCAGTGTACTTGGATAGAAATAAAGGTCAAGTATGAACTCTGGCTAATGAAATGATGGGTTGAGTTTGAGGCAAGCTAGAGTCCATTTATTAGGTGCAATAAGAAGCTAGAAAGATTGTTTCCTTTAAGAGACAGACAAGGGCAGAGTCAAGCCTTTGCTCTAGTAGGTCTGCATCATGCCTGCTGCAGGATGTGAAGGAATGGACCTCCACAGCAGTGCGCTGTGCAAGACTGGGCTGCGCTGGGCTGGGCTGGGCCTGCCCTGGCACTGTGGATTTAATCACCCACCTCCTTCCTTTGAGGAACGCTCACGAACGCCCACGAACGCCCTTGTTCTGTTTACAGGCTGACAGCAGGCAATTTAGGACCCTGCTAAATGAGGGTGATGTCCCCATGTGCTTCCTGTGAGTGGCAAAATCCTTCGTCTAAGGCAGGTGGGCTTTTTAAAAATTTGGTTGAAGACCATATGTTGAAGGCGGTATCACGGCACAAGCCGCCGACCGTCTCAGAAGAAAGTATGCATGGGAGGACATTATTTGCATAGGACAGCCCTCTTCTCAGACCCATTCTTATGCTGCAGTTGCCATGAAGTGTTACTAGAGGGCAGCAGTATGAACAAAAGAGCACACTGAGGCTTTTCTTCTGCTTGCTGACATGATTCTTGTTCATGGTGGTCTTGCAGGGCCTAAGGAGTGAAGGACTGCGATGACTGAGGGGATGAGGAATGGCTGGCCTGTATTTGTGGTGAGGGGGGAATATTTGGAAGGTAAACAGCAAGATGAAAGCGTCAAAGTATATATGTTTGCTGAGTGATTGAGTCTGTGTGTCACTTGTCCCTTTGAAGGGACATGTGAGAAAGGAACAGCAGCACCATAGACTTCAAATGGGAGAGCAAGCAAGGATGAATATTTCCCTCAAATCCAAATACATACAGCACCTCAAAGATGACAAGTGCGATATGATGTTCTGCAATTGTAAGGATTTGCCATGTGTGGTGCATAAATATGCATGGTTAGTGAGGTTTTTCCCAGAATGTGAGTATCGTTAGGCTGGCAAATGTCAGGCACTACTTTGGGGGTATGAGGCCAAGAAACAAATTGGGATGTTTGATACAGTCATCTGTAGGATCGAAAGACACTGGGGAATCGTTACAGAGGGAGCCAGGCTGCACAAAATGTGGTAACAGTTGGACAGAAATCTTTAGCAGGGACTTTTGACTACCCCCAATGTGGGACCAGGACCACAGCACCTCTGTGCCTCTAAAACGTATTTTGACCTCTGGACACCACCATCTCAATACCCCTCAAATGTTCCTTCCTGGTACCCCAGCTTTGGTAGTGCATCAACTAGGTATCAATCATTTGAGTGACCACAAACACCCTTCCTATGTGCCTTCTATTTACATTCAGTCAGTAACCCAGCTGCTTCGTTCGCTGTTCAATCTCAAGCGACAGTTGGATGCACATTGCAGGGGTATACAGGCATTTACCGTAATGTACAGCCCCTCTCAGTACACCCAGACTACACTTCGTAAAATCATAAATACATGTTTTGCCCAACAGTAAGGCCAGGCCTTTCCTCTGTAGTTCATAGCCAATGTAAGGAGGAAAAAATAAACTGAAGAGCATGCCAAAATTCTCTACAGACACTGCCAATCCTCACACTTCTGCCTATTTGCATGCCGAGGTTATTCACGATGACCCACCAAACCAATTGCCAACAGTAGCTTATCCCTGCCTCATTCGTATGCTCCGATGCCACCTTTATTTAGCAATTGTTAGTGCTCTAGGATTTCGTAGCGCGATTCGCTATAGCCTCTGTTTTCAACAGAAATGTCCTAAAGGTACCTATACCAATCTGCAGGGTGGGGAGGAGGGGGGCTGCTGCTGCTGGCAGTAAAATGTTGGGGCACCCCACCTGCAAAAATACAGCCACCTGCTCCTTGTTGTACATTTCAATACAATAACTGCAGCAGAATCGTATGGTCACCCCTGTTGGTAAAAGAAACTGTCAAACAGCCTTTTGCCGCCCCCCCTCCCCCGTTGCCCCTAACCAGTTGGGGTACACCCCATGAGGGAGGATCAGAGCAATAAAAACTAATGGTAGCCCCCCAAAAAGTACCTAGAAGCCATGCCGTTCTGTGCACCTCATCGCCCTTCACGTTGCGCCCAAGCACCTTTTAATACTGCTCCCCCAAATTTTGACTGCCCCCTCCCAACAGAAATCAGAGAGTATAGGGGATGCATTAAAAAAGTTTTTGCAGTTCCCCACCATAAGTCAGGATCCCTTCATAGTCCCTCAGTACCTACGCCTATTCCTCTGCTGTCTGACCCCACCCAATCTCACTAAGCTCCTCCCAAACCCCTCCTCTGCTGTCTGACCCCACCCAATCTGCCCAGGCTCCTCCCCCTTCCTCTCTGACCCCACCCAATTTGACTAGGCTCCTCCCAAACCCCTCCTCTGCTGTCTGACCCCACCCTTTCTGTCCAGGCTCCTCCTATACTCCTCCTCTCTGACCCCACCCAATCTGCCCAGGCTCCTCCCCCTTCCTCTCTGACCCCACCCAATCTGCTCAAGCTCCTCCCCCTTCCTCTCTAACCCCACCCAATCTGCCCAGGCTCCTCCCCCTTCCTCTCTGAGCCCACCCAATCTGCCCAGGCTCCTCCCCCTTCCTCTCTGACCCCACCCAATTTGACTAGGCTCCTCCCAAACCCCTCCTCTGCTGTCTGACCCCACCCAATCTGCCCAGGCTCCTCCCCCTTCCTCTCTGAGCCCACCCAATCTGACTAGGCTCCTCCCAAACCCCTCCTATGCTGTCTGACCCCACTCAATCTCACTAAGCTCCTCCCAAACCCCTCCTCTGCTGTCTGACCCCACCCAATCTGCCCAGGCTCCTCCCCCTTCCTCTCTGACCCCACCCTTTCTGTCCAGGCTCCTCCCAAACCCCTCCTCTGCTGTCTGACCCCACCCTTTCTGTCCTGGCTCCACCTATACTCCTCCTCTCTGACCCCACCCAATCTGCTCAAGCTCCTCCCCCTTCCTCTCTAACCCCACCCAATCTGACTAGGCTCCTCCCAAACCCCTCCTCTGCTGTCTGACCCCACCCAATCTGCCCAGGCTCCTCCCCCTTCCTCTCTGACCCCACCCAATTTGACTAGGCTCCTCCCAAACCCCTCCTCTGCTGTCTGACCCCACCCAATCTGCCCAGGCTCCTCCCCCTTCCTCTCTGAGCCCACCCAATCTGCCCAGGCTCCTCCCCCTTCCTCTCTGACCCCACCCAATCTGACTAGGCTTCTCCCAAACCCCTCCTCTGCTGTCTGACCCCACCCTTTCTGTCCAGGCTCCACCTATACTCCTCCTCTCTGACCCCACCCAATCTGCCCTGGCTCCTCCCCTTCCTCTCTGACCCCACCCAATCTCACTAAGCTCCTCCCAAACCCCTCCTCTGCTGTCTGACCCCACCCAATCTGCCCAGGCTCCTCCCCCTTCCTCTCTAACCCCACCCAATCTGACTAGGCTCCTCCCAAACCCCTCCTCTGCTGTCTGACCCCAACCAATCTGCCCAGGCTCCTCCCCCTTCCTCTCTGACCCCACCCAATCTGCCCAGGCTCCTCCCCCTTCCTCTCTGAGTCCATCCAATCTGACTAGGCTCCTCCCAAACCCCTCCTCTGCTGTCTGACCCCACCCAATCTGCCCAGGCTCCTCCCCCCTCCTCTCTGAGCCCACCCAATCTGACTAGGCTCCTCCCAAACCCCTCCTATGCTGTCTGACCCCACCCAATCTCACTAAGCTCCTCCCAAACACCTCCTCTGCTGTCTGACCCCACCAAATCTGCCCAGGCTCCTCCCCCTTCCTCTCTGACCCCACCCAATCTGCCCAGGCTCCTCCCCCTTCCTCTCTGAGCCCATCCAATCTGACTAGGCTCCTCCCAAACCCCTCCTCTGCTGTCTGACCCCACCCAATCTGCCCAGGCTCCTCCCCCTTCCTCTCTGACCCCACCCAATCTGACTAGGCTCCTCCCAAACCTCTCCTCTGCTGTCTGACCCCACCCTTTCTGTCCAGGCTCCACCTATACTCCTCCTCTCTGACCCCACCCAATCTGACTAGGCTCCTCCCAAACCCCTCCTCTGCTGTCTGACCCCACCCAATCTCACTAAGCTCCTCCCAAACCCCTCCTCTGCTGTCTGACCCCACCCAATCTGCCCAGGCTCCTCCCCCTTCCTCTCTGACCCCACCCAATTTGACTAGGCTCCTCCCAAACCCCTCCTCTGCTGTCTGACCCCACCCTTTCTGTCCAGGCTCCTCCTATACTCCTCCTCTCTGACCCCACCCAATCTGCCCAGGCTCCTCCCCCTTCCTCTCTGACCCCAACCAATTTGACTAGGCTCCTCCCAAACCCCTCCTCTGCTGTCTGACCCCACCCTTTCAGTCCAGGCTCCTCCTATACTCCTCCTCTCTGACCCCACCAAATCTGCCCAGGCTCCTCCCCCTTCCTCTCTGACCCCACCCAATCTGCTCAAGCTCCTCCCCCTTCCTCTCTAACCCCACCCAATCTGACTAGGCTCCTCCCAAACCCCTCCTCTGCTGTCTGACCCCACCCAATCTGCCCAGGCTCCTCCCCCTTCCTCTCTGAGCCCACCCAATCTGCCCAGGCTCCTCCCCCTTCCTCTCTGACCCCACCCAATTTGACTAGGCTCCTCCCAAACCCCTCCTCTGCTGTCTGACCCCACCCAATCTGCCCAGGCTCCTCCCCCTTCCTCTCTGAGCCCACCCAATCTGACTAGGCTCCTCCCAAACCCCTCCTCTGCTGTTTGACCCCACCCAATCTCACTAAGCTCCTCCCAAACCGCTCCTCTGCTGTCTGACCCCACCCAATCTGCCCAGGCTCCTCCCCCTTCCTCTCTGACCCCACCCAATCTGCTCAAGCTCCTCCCACTTCCTCTCTAACCCCACCCAATCTGACTAGGCTCCTCCCAAACCCCTCCTCTGCTGTCTGACCCCACCCAATCTGCCCAGGCTCCTCCCTCTTCCTCTCTGAGCCCACCCAATCTCCCCAGGCTCCTCCCCCTTCCTCTCTGACCCCACCCAATTTGACTAGGCTCCTCCCAAACCCCTCCTCTGCTGTCTGACCCCACCCAATCTCACTAAGCTCCTCCCAAACCCCTCCTCTGCTGTCTGACCCCACCCTTTCTGTCCAGGCTCCACCTATACTCCTCCTCTCTGACCCCACCCAATCTGCTCAGGCTCCTCCCCCTTCCTCTCTAACCCCACCCAATCTGACTAGGCTCCTCCCAAACCCCTCCTCTGCTGTCTGACCCCAACCAATCTGCCCAGGCTCCTCCCCCTTCCTCTCTGAGCCCACCCAATCTGACTAGGCTCCTCCCAAACCCCTCCTATGCTGTCTGACCCCACCCAATCTCACTAAGCTCCTCCCAAACACCTCCTCTGCTGTCTGACCCCACCCAATCTGCCCAGGCTCCTCCCCCTTCCTCTCTGACCCCACCCAATCTGCCCAGGCTCCTCCCCCTTCCTCTCTGAGCCCATCCAATCTGACTAGGCTCCTCCCAAACCCCTCCTCTGCTGTCTGACCCCACCCAATCTGCCCAGGCTCCTCCCCCTTCCTCTCTGACCCCACCCAATCTGACTAGGCTCCTCCCAAACCCCTCCTCTGCTGTCTGACCCCACCCAATCTCACTAAGCTCCTCCCAAACCCCTCCTCTGCTGTCTGACCCCACCCAATCTGCCCAGGCTCCTCCCCCTTCCTCTCTGACCCCACCCAATCTGACTAGGCTCCTCCCAAACCCCTCCTCTGCTGTCTGACCCCACCCAATCTCACTAAGCTCCTCCCAAACCCCTCCTCTGCTGTCTGACCCCACCCAATCTGCCCAGGCTCCTCCCCCTTCCTCTCTGACCCCACCCAATCTGCCCAGGCTCCTCCCCCTTCCTCTCTGAGCCCATCCAATCTGACTAGGCTCCTCCCGAACCCCTCCTCTGCTGTCTGACCCCACCCAATCTGCCCAGGCTCCTCCCCCTTCCTCTCTGAGCCCATCCAATCTGACTAGGCTCCTCCCAAACCCCTCCTCTGCTGTCTGACCCCACCCAATCTGCCCAGGCTCCTCCCCCTTCCTCTCTGACCCCACCCAATCTGACTAGGCTCCTCCCAAACCCCTCCTCTGCTGTCTGACCCCACCCTTTCTGTCCAGGCTCCACCTATACTCCTCCTCTCTGACCCCACCCAATCTGACTAGGCTCCTCCCAAACCCCTCCTCTGCTGTCTGACCCCACCCAATCTCACTAAGCTCCTCCCAAACCCCTCCTCTGCTGTCTGACCCCACCCTTTCTGTCCAGGCTCCTCCTATACTCCTCCTCTCTGACCCCACCCAATCTGCCCAGGCTCCTCCCCCTTCCTCTCTAACCCCACCCAATTTGACTAGGCTCCTCCCAAACCCCTCCTCTGCTGTCTGACCCCACCCAATCTGCCCAGGCTCCTCCCCCTTCCTCTCTGACCCCACCCAATCTGCCCAGGCTCCTCCCCCTTCCTCTCTGACCCCACCCAATTTGACTAGGCTCCTCCCAAACCCCTCCTCTGCTGTCTGACCCCACCCAATCTGCCCAGGCTCCTCCCCCTTCCTCTCTGAGCCCACCCAATCTGCCCAGGCTCCTCCCCCTTCCTCTCTGACCCCACCCAATTTGACTAGGCTCCTCCCAAACCCCTCCTCTGCTGTCTGACCCCACCCAATCTGCCCAGGCTCCTCCCCCTTCCTCTCTGAGCCCACCCAATCTGACTAGGCTCCTCCCAAACCCCTCCTCTGCTGTTTGACCCCACCCAATCTCACTAAGCTCCTCCCAAACCGCTCCTCTGCTGTCTGACCCCACCCAATCTGCCCAGGCTCCTCCCCCTTCCTCTCTAACCCCACCCAATCTGACTAGGCTCCTCCCAAACCCCTCCTCTGCTGTCTGACCCCACCCAATCTGCCCAGGCTCCTCCCCCTTCCTCTCTGAGCCCACCCAATCTCCCCAGGCTCCTCCCCCTTCCTCTCTGACCCCACCCAATTTGACTAGGCTCCTCCCAAACCCCTCCTCTGCTGTCTGACCCCACCCAATCTCACTAAGCTCCTCCCAAACCCCTCCTCTGCTGTCTGACCCCACCCAATCTGCCCAGGCTCCTCCCCCTTCCTCTCTGACCCCACCCAATCTGCCCAGGCTCCTCCCCCTTCCTCTCTGAGCCCACCCAATCTGCCCAGGCTCCTCCCCCTTCCTCTCTGACCCCACCCAATTTGACTAGGCTCCTCCCAAACCCCTCCTCTGCTGTCTGACCCCACCCTTTCAGTCCAGGCTCCTCCTATACTCCTCCTCTCTGACCCCACCAAATCTGCCCAGGCTCCTCCCCCTTCCTCTCTGACGCCACCCAATCTGCTCAAGCTCCTCCCCCTTCCTCTCTAACCCCACCCAATCTGACTAGGCTCCTCCCAAACCCCTCCTCTGCTGTCTGACCCCACCCAATCTGCCCAGGCTCCTCCCCCTTCCTCTCTGAGCCCACCCTCCTCCCCCTTCCTCTCTGACCCCACCCAATTTGACTAGGCTCCTCCCAAACCCCTCCTCTGCTGTCTGACCCCACCCTTTCAGTCCAGGCTCCTCCTATACTCCTCCTCTCTGACCCCACCAAATCTGCCCAGGCTCCTCCCCCTTCCTCTCTGACACCACCCAATCTGCTCAAGCTCCTCCCCCTTCCTCTCTAACCCCACCCAATCTGACTAGGCTCCTCCCAAACCCCTCCTCTGCTGTCTGACCCCACCCAATCTGCCCAGGCTCCTCCCCCTTCCTCTCTGAGCCCACCCAATCTGACTAGGCTCCTCCCAAACCCCTCCTCTGCTGTTTGACCCCACCCAATCTCACTAAGCTCCTCCCAAACCGCTCCTCTGCTGTCTGACCCCACCCAATCTGCCCAGGCTCCTCCCCCTTCCTCTCTAACCCCACCCAATCTGACTAGGCTCCTCCCAAACCCCTCCTCTGCTGTCTGACCCCACCCAATCTCACTAAGCTCCTCCCAAACCCCTCCTCTGCTGTCCGACCCCACCCAATCTGCCCAGGCTCCTCCCCCTTCCTCTCTGACCCCACCCAATCTGCCCAGGCTCCTCCCCCTTCCTCTCTGAGCCCACCCAATCTGCCCAGGCTCCTCCCCCTTCCTCTCTGACCCCACCCAATTTGACTAGGCTCCTCCCAAACCCCTCCTCTGCTGTCTGACCCCGCCCAATCTGCCCAGGCTCCTCCCCCTTCCTCTCTGAGCCCACCCAATCTGACTAGGTTCCTCCCAAACCCCTCCTCTGCTGTTTGACCCCACCCAATCTCACTAAGCTCCTCCCAAACCCCTCCTCTGCTGTCTGACCCCACCCAATCTGCCCAGGCTCCTCCCCTTTCCTCTCTGACCCCACCCAATGTGCCCAGGCTCCTCCCCCTTCCATCCCCCCCCAATGTGACTAGGCTCCTCCTGAACCCCGCCTCTCTGACCACCCCCAATCTGACTACACACAACACCTGTTCCCTTTCTTTCACCTGTCTCTCTTCAGGCCACACCTATTTTACTTACCAACCAATCTGCAATCCCTCATTCGCTAGGCATGATTCCACTCTTACACAACACACAGACACATTTTACTTACCAATTGGCCATTTAGGCCCACCTCCAACTTACCTCTGCTCTGCCACCATCAGTCACCTGGTGCCAAACCCGGGATTTGAACCCTGGTTGCCTGGATCGAAGGCAGGAACTTACCCACTGGACCACACTGGTTTCCATGTAAATAGCCTATCAAATTGTCCTTATGTCATGGTCATCCTTTTTATGTGCAATGGAAGCTGCAGGGAAGGACACCAAGGCCTGTATGTTGCTTATGGTTACTACTGCAATCCTCAAGACCACCAAGGAGCTATAGCTCAAAGGTAAGTCTTGTACCTTTGGTGGGGACAGCCCTCACAGGCCAGGGTTCGAATCCTGCCAATGCTGTAGAAGTATACCAAGGTGGGAAATTTTCAAACAGTAAATTTTTTTTTTTTTATGCTAAGTTTTTTTTTGGCAGGTTTGTCCAAACATTTCAAATGTTTTCCCTCATGACCTTCTACCAACCGCCCTATTTCTCAAGTAGGTGCAATAGGGACAAGGCCTTATCTTCCTTTATCAATGTCTTCATTCTTTGTCCTTTAAGTTTGGTTAATTGCAGAGTGCAATTGTGGTATTGGGGGTTATAACTGAGCACAAGAATGCAAGGAAGGTGCTACACTTATTGTAAAATAGGTTGGATGATGGTGATTTTTCATTTTGGTGTGAGCCACTCGCTCAAATCAGGGGTTTGATGCCAGTGTACTTGGATAGAAATAAAGGTCAAGTATGAACTCTGGCTAATGAAATGATGGGTTGAGTTTGAGGCAAGCTAGAGTCCATTTATTAGGTGCAATAAGAAGCTAGAAAGATTGTTTCCTTTAAGAGACAGACAAGGGCAGAGTCAAGCCTTTGCTCTAGTAGGTCTGCATCATGCCTGCTGCAGGATGTGAAGGAATGGACCTCCACAGCAGTGCGCTGTGCAAGACTGGGCTGCGCTGGGCTGGGCTGGGCCTGCCCTGGCACTGTGGATTTAATCACCCACCTCCTTCCTTTGAGGAACGCTCACGAACGCCCACGAACGCCCTTGTTCTGTTTACAGGCTGACAGCAGGCAATTTAGGACCCTGCTAAATGAGGGTGATGTCCCCATGTGCTTCCTGTGAGTGGCAAAATCCTTCGTCTAAGGCAGGTGGGCTTTTTAAAAATTTGGTTGAAGACCATATGTTGAAGGCGGTATCACGGCACAAGCCGCCGACCGTCTCAGAAGAAAGTATGCATGGGAGGACATTATTTGCATAGGACAGCCCTCTTCTCAGACCCATTCTTATGCTGCAGTTGCCATGAAGTGTTACTAGAGGGCAGCAGTATGAACAAAAGAGCACACTGAGGCTTTTCTTCTGCTTGCTGACATGATTCTTGTTCATGGTGGTCTTGCAGGGCCTAAGGAGTGAAGGACTGCGATGACTGAGGGGATGAGGAATGGCTGGCCTGTATTTGTGGTGAGGGGGGAATATTTGGAAGGTAAACAGCAAGATGAAAGCGTCAAAGTATATATGTTTGCTGAGTGATTGAGTCTGTGTGTCACTTGTCCCTTTGAAGGGACATGTGAGAAAGGAACAGCAGCACCATAGACTTCAAATGGGAGAGCAAGCAAGGATGAATATTTCCCTCAAATCCAAATACATACAGCACCTCAAAGATGACAAGTGCGATATGATGTTCTGCAATTGTAAGGATTTGCCATGTGTGGTGCATAAATATGCATGGTTAGTGAGGTTTTTCCCAGAATGTGAGTATCGTTAGGCTGGCAAATGTCAGGCACTACTTTGGGGGTATGAGGCCAAGAAACAAATTGGGATGTTTGATACAGTCATCTGTAGGATCGAAAGACACTGGGGAATCGTTACAGAGGGAGCCAGGCTGCACAAAATGTGGTAACAGTTGGACAGAAATCTTTAGCAGGGACTTTTGACTACCCCCAATGTGGGACCAGGACCACAGCACCTCTGTGCCTCTAAAACGTATTTTGACCTCTGGACACCACCATCTCAATACCCCTCAAATGTTCCTTCCTGGTACCCCAGCTTTGGTAGTGCATCAACTAGGTATCAATCATTTGAGTGACCACAAACACCCTTCCTATGTGCCTTCTATTTACATTCAGTCAGTAACCCAGCTGCTTCGTTCGCTGTTCAATCTCAAGCGACAGTTGGATGCACATTGCAGGGGTATACAGGCATTTACCGTAATGTACAGCCCCTCTCAGTACACCCAGACTACACTTCGTAAAATCATAAATACATGTTTTGCCCAACAGTAAGGCCAGGCCTTTCCTCTGTAGTTCATAGCCAATGTAAGGAGGAAAAAATAAACTGAAGAGCATGCCAAAATTCTCTACAGACACTGCCAATCCTCACACTTCTGCCTATTTGCATGCCGAGGTTATTCACGATGACCCACCAAACCAATTGCCAACAGTAGCTTATCCCTGCCTCATTCGTATGCTCCGATGCCACCTTTATTTAGCAATTGTTAGTGCTCTAGGATTTCGTAGCGCGATTCGCTATAGCCTCTGTTTTCAACAGAAATGTCCTAAAGGTACCTATACCAATCTGCAGGGTGGGGAGGAGGGGGGCTGCTGCTGCTGGCAGTAAAATGTTGGGGCACCCCACCTGCAAAAATACAGCCACCTGCTCCTTGTTGTACATTTCAATACAATAACTGCAGCAGAATCGTATGGTCACCCCTGTTGGTAAAAGAAACTGTCAAACAGCCTTTTGCCGCCCCCCCTCCCCCGTTGCCCCTAACCAGTTGGGGTACACCCCATGAGGGAGGATCAGAGCAATAAAAACTAATGGTAGCCCCCCAAAAAGTACCTAGAAGCCATGCCGTTCTGTGCACCTCATCGCCCTTCACGTTGCGCCCAAGCACCTTTTAATACTGCTCCCCCAAATTTTGACTGCCCCCTCCCAACAGAAATCAGAGAGTATAGGGGATGCATTAAAAAAGTTTTTGCAGTTCCCCACCATAAGTCAGGATCCCTTCATAGTCCCTCAGTACCTACGCCTATTCCTCTGCTGTCTGACCCCACCCAATCTCACTAAGCTCCTCCCAAACCCCTCCTCTGCTGTCTGACCCCACCCTTTCTGTCCAGGCTCCTCCTATACTCCTCCTCTCTGACCCCACCCAATCTGCCCAGGCTCCTCCCCCTTCCTCTCTGACCCCACCCAATCTGCTCAAGCTCCTCCCCCTTCCTCTCTAACCCCACCCAATCTGCCCAGGCTCCTCCCCCTTCCTCTCTGAGCCCACCCAATCTGCCCAGGCTCCTCCCCCTTCCTCTCTGACCCCACCCAATTTGACTAGGCTCCTCCCAAACCCCTCCTCTGCTGTCTGACCCCACCCAATCTGCCCAGGCTCCTCCCCCTTCCTCTCTGAGCCCACCCAATCTGACTAGGCTCCTCCCAAACCCCTCCTATGCTGTCTGACCCCACTCAATCTCACTAAGCTCCTCCCAAACCCCTCCTCTGCTGTCTGACCCCACCCAATCTGCCCAGGCTCCTCCCCCTTCCTCTCTGACCCCACCCTTTCTGTCCAGGCTCCTCCCAAACCCCTCCTCTGCTGTCTGACCCCACCCTTTCTGTCCTGGCTCCACCTATACTCCTCCTCTCTGACCCCACCCAATCTGCTCAAGCTCCTCCCCCTTCCTCTCTAACCCCACCCAATCTGACTAGGCTCCTCCCAAACCCCTCCTCTGCTGTCTGACCCCACCCAATCTGCCCAGGCTCCTCCCCCTTCCTCTCTGACCCCACCCAATCTGACTAGGCTCCTCCCGGACCCCTCCTCTGCTGTCTGACCCCACCCAATCTGCCCAGGCTCCTCCCCTTTCCTCTCTGACCCCACCCAATGTGCCCAGGCTCCTCCCCCTTCCATCCCCCCCCCCCCCAATGTGACTAGGCTCCTCCTGAACTCCGCCTCTCTGACCACCCCCAATCTGACTACACACAACACCTGTTCCCTTTCTTTCACCTGTCTCTCTTCAGGCCACACCTATTTTACTTACCAACCAATCTGCAATCCCTCATTCGCTAGGCATGATTCCACTCTTACACAACACACAGACACATTTTACTTACCAATTGGCCATTTAGGCCCACCTCCAACTTACCTCTGCTCTGCCGCCATCAGTCACCTGGTGCGGAACCCGGGATTTGAACCCTGGTTGCCTGGATCGAAGGCAGGAACTTACCCACTGGACCACACTGGTTTCCATGTAAATAGCCTATCAAATTGTCCTTATGTCATGGTCATCCTTTTTATGTGCAATGGAAGCTGCAGGGAAGGACACCAAGGCCTGTATGTTGCTTATGGTTACTACTGCAATCCTCAAGACCACCAAGGAGCTATAGCTCAAAGGTAAGTCTTGTACCTTTGGTGGGGACAGCCCTCACAGGCCAGGGTTCGAATCCTGCCAATGATGTAGAAGTATACCAAGGTGGGAAATTTTCAAACAGTAAAATTTTTTTTTTTTATGCTGTTTTTTTTTGGCAGGTTTGTCCAAACATTTCAAATGTTTTCCCTCATGACCTTCTACCAACCGCCCTATTTCTCAAGTAGGTGCAATAGGGACAAGGCCTTATCTTCCTTTATCAATGTCTTCATTCTTTGTCCTTTAAGTTTGGTTAATTGCAGAGTGCAATTGTGGTATTGGGGGTTATAACTGAGCACAAGAATGCAAGGAAGGTGCTACACTTATTGTAAAATAGGTTGGATGATGGTGATTTTTCATTTTGGTGTGAGCCACTCGCTCAAATCAGGGGTTTGGTGCCAGTGAACTTGGATAGAAATAAAGGTCAAGTATGAACTCTGGCTAATGAAATGATGGGTTGAGTTTGAGGCAAGCTAGAGTCCATTTATTAGGTGCAATAAGAAGCTAGAAAGATTGTTTCCTTTAAGAGACAGACAAGGGCAGAGTCAAGCCTTTGCTCTAGTAGGTCTGCATCATGCCTGCTGCAGGATGTGAAGGAATGGACCTCCACAGCAGTGCGCTGTGCAAGACTGGGCTGCGCTGGACTGGGCTGGGCCTGCCCTGGCACTGTGGATTTAATCACCCACCTCCTTCCTTTGAGGAACGCTCACGAACGCCCACGAACGCCCTTGTTCTGTTTACAGGCTGACAGCAGGCAATTTAGGACCCTGCTAAATGAGGGTGATGTCCCCATGTGCTTCCTGTGAGTGGCAAAATCCTTCGTCTAAGGCAGGTGGGCTTTTTAAAAATTTGGTTGAAGACCATATGTTGAAGGCGGTATCACGGCACAAGCCGCCGACCGTCTCAGAAGAAAGTATGCATGGGAGGACATTATTTGCATAGGACAGCCCTCTTCTCAGACCCATTCTTATGCTGCAGTTGCCATGAAGTGTTACTAGAGGGCAGCAGTATGAACAAAAGAGCACACTGAGGCTTTTCTTCTGCTTGCTGACATGATTCTTGTTCATGGTGGTCTTGCAGGGCCTAAGGAGTGAAGGACTGCGATGACTGAGGGGATGAGGAATGGCTGGCCTGTATTTGTGGTGAGGGGGGAATATTTGGAAGGTAAACAGCAAGATGAAAGCGTCAAAGTATATATGTTTGCTGAGTGATTGAGTCTGTGTGTCACTTGTCTCTTTGAAGGGACATGTGAGAAAGGAACAGCAGCACCATAGACTTCAAATGGGAGAGCAAGCAAGGATGAATATTTCCCTCAAATCCAAATACATACAGCACCTCAAAGATGACAAGTGCGATATGATTTGTAAGGATTTGCCATGTGTGGTGCATAAATATGCATGGTTAGTGAGGTTTTTCCCAGAATGTGAGTATCGTTAGGCTGGCAAATGTCAGGCACTACTTTGGGGGTATGAGGCCAAGAAAAAAATTGGGATGTTTGATACAGTCATCTGTAGGATCGAAAGACACTGGGGAATCGTTACAGAGGGAGCCAGGCTGCACAAAATGTGGTAACAGTTGGACAGAAATCTTTAGCAGGGACTTTTGACTACCCCCAATGTGGGACCAGGACCACAGCACCTCTGTGCCTCTAAAACGTATTTTGACCTCTGGACACCACCATCTCAATACCCCTCAAATGTTCCTTCCTGGTACCCCAGCTTTGGTAGTGCATCAACTAGGTATCAATCATTTGAGTGACCACAAACACCCTTCCTATGTGCCTTCTATTTACATTCAGTCAGTAACCCAGCTGCTTCGTTCGCTGTTCAATCTCAAGCGACAGTTGGATGCACATTGCAGGGGTATACAGGCATTTACCGTAATGTACAGCCCCTCTCAGTACACCCAGACTACACTTCGTAAAATCATAAATACATGTTTTGCCCAACAGTAAGGCCAGGCCTTTCCTCTGTAGTTCATAGCCAATGTAAGGAGGAAAAAATAAACTGAAGAGCATGCCAAAATTCTCTACAGACACTGCCAATCCTCACACTTCTGCCTATTTGCATGCCGAGGTTATTCACGATGACCCACCAAACCAATTGCCAACAGTAGCCTCTCCCTGCCTCATTCGTATGCTCCGATGCCACCTTTATTTAGCAATTGTTAGTGCTCTAGGATTTCGTAGCGCGATTCGCTATAGCCTCTGTTTTCAACAGAAATGACCTAAAGGTACCTATACCAATCTGCAGGGTGGGGAGGAGGGGGGCTGCTGCTGCTGGCAGTAAAATGTTGGGGCACCCCACCTGCAAAAATACAGCCACCTGCTCCTTGTTGTACATTTCAATACAATAACTGCAGCAGAATCGTATGGTCACCCCTGTTGGTAAAAGAAACTGTCAAACAGCCTTTTGCCGCCCCCCCCTCCCCCGTTGCCCCTAACCAGTTGGGGTACACCCCATGAGGGAGGATCAGAGCAATAAAAACTAATGGTAGCCCCCCAAAAAGTACCTAGAAGCCATGCCGTTCTGTGCACCTCATCGCCCTTCACGTTGCGCCCAAGCACCTTTTAATACTGCTCCCCCAAATTTTGACTGCCCCCTCCCAACAGAAATCAGAGAGTATAGGGGATGCATTAAAAAAGTTTTTGCAGTTCCCCACCATAAGTCAGGATCCCTTCATAGTCCCTCAGTACCTACGCCTATTCCTCTGCTGTCTGACCTCACCCAATCTCACTAAGCTCCTCCCAAACCCCTCCTCTGCTGTCTGACCCCACCCAATCTGCCCAGGCTCCTCCCCCTTCCTCTCTGACCCCACCCAATTTGACTAGGCTCCTCCCAAACCCCTCCTCTGCTGTCTGACCCCACCCTTTCTGTCCAGGCTCCTCCTATACTCCTCCTCTCTGACCCCACCCAATCTGCCCAGGCTCCTCCCCCTTCCTCTCTGACCCCACCCAATCTGCTCAAGCTCCTCCCCCTTCCTCTCTAACCCCACCCAATCTGCCCAGGCTCCTCCCCCTTCCTCTCTGAGCCCACCCAATCTGCCCAGGCTCCTCCCCCTTCCTCTCTGACCCCACCCAATTTGACTAGGCTCCTCCCAAACCCCTCCTCTGCTGTCTGACCCCACCCAATCTGCCCAGGCTCCTCCCCCTTCCTCTCTGAGCCCACCCAATCTGACTAGGCTCCTCCCAAACCCCTCCTATGCTGTCTGACCCCACTCAATCTCACTAAGCTCCTCCCAAACCCCTCCTCTGCTGTCTGACCCCACCCTTTCTGTCCTGGCTCCACCTATACTCCTCCTCTCTGACCCCACCCAATCTGCTCAAGCTCCTCCCCCTTCCTCTCTAACCCCACCCAATCTGACTAGGCTCCTCCCAAACCCCTCCTCTGCTGTCTGACCCCACCCAATCTGCCCAGGCTCCTCCCCCTTCCTCTCTGAGCCCACCCAATCTGCCCAGGCTCCTCCCCCTTCCTCTCTGACCCCACCCAATCTGACTAGGCTCCTCCCAAACCCCTCCTCTGCTGTCTGACCCCTCCCTTTCTGTCCAGGCTCCACCTATACTCCTCCTCTCTGACCCCACCCAATCTGCCCTGGCTCCTCCCCTTCCTCTCTGACCCCACCCAATCTGACTAGGCTCCTCCCAAACCCCTCCCAAACCCCTCCTCTGCTGTCTGACCCCACCCTTTCTGTCCAGGCTCCACCTATACTCCTCCTCTCTGACCCCACCCAATCTGCTCAGGCTCCTCCCCCTTCCTCTCTAACCCCACCCAATCTGACTAGGCTCCTCCCACACCCCTCCTCTGCTGTCTGACCCCAACCAATCTGCCCAGGCTCCTCCCCCTTCCTCTCTGACCCCACCCAATCTGCCCAGGCTCCTCCCCCTTCCTCTCTGAGTCCATCCAATCTGACTAGGCTCCTCCCAAACCCCTCCTCTGCTGTCTGACCCCACCCAATCTGCCCAGGCTCCTCCCCCCTCCTCTCTGAGCCCACCCAATCTGACTAGGCTCCTCCCAAACCCCTCCTATGCTGTCTGACCCCACCCAATCTCACTAAGCTCCTCCCAAACACCTCCTCTGCTGTCTGACCCCACCCAATCTGCCCAGGCTCCTCCCCCTTCCTCTCTGACCCCACCCAATCTGCCCAGGCTCCTCCCCCTTCCTCTCTGAGCCCATCCAATCTGACTAGGCTCCTCCCGAACCCCTCCTCTGCTGTCTGACCCCACCCAATCTGCCCAGGCTCCTCCCCCTTCCTCTCTGAGCCCATCCAATCTGACTAGGCTCCTCCCAAACCCCTCCTCTGCTGTCTGACCCCACCCAATCTGCCCAGGCTCCTCCCCCTTCCTCTCTGACCCCACCCAATCTGACTAGGCTCCTCCCAAACCCCTCCTCTGCTGTCTGACCCCACCCTTTCTGTCCAGGCTCCACCTATACTCCTCCTCTCTGACCCCACCCAATCTGACTAGGCTCCTCCCAAACCCCTCCTCTGCTGTCTGACCCCACCCAATCTCACTAAGCTCCTCCCAAACCCCTCCTCTGCTGTCTGACCCCACCCAATCTGCCCAGGCTCCTCCCCCTTCCTCTCTGACCCCACCCAATTTGACTAGGCTCCTCCCAAACCCTTCCTCTGCTGTCTGACCCCACCCTTTCTGTCCAGGCTCCTCCTATACTCCTCCTCTCTGACCCCACCCAATCTGCCCAGGCTCCTCCCCCTTCCTCTCTGACCCCACCCAATTTGACTAGGCTCCTCCCAAACCCCTCCTCTGCTGTCTGACCCCACCAAATCTGCCCAGGCTCCTCCCCCTTCCTCTCTGACACCACCCAATCTGCTCAAGCTCCTCCCCCTTCCTCTCTAACCCCACCCAATCTGACTAGGCTCCTCCCAAACCCCTCCTCTGCTGTCTGACCCCACCCAATCTGCCCAGGCTCCTCCCCCTTCCTCTCTGAGCCCACCCAATCTGCCCAGGCTCCTCCCCCTTCCTCTCTGACCCCACCCAATTTGACTAGGCTCCTCCCAAACCCCTCCTCTGCTGTCTGACCCCACCCAATCTGCCCAGGCTCCTCCCCCTTCCTCTCTGAGCCCACCCAATCTGCCCAGGCTCCTCCCCCTTCCTCTCTGACCCCACCCAATTTGACTAGGCTCCTCCCAAACCCCTCCTCTGCTGTCTGACCCCACCCAATCTGCCCAGGCTCCTCCCCCTTCCTCTCTGAGCCCACCCAATCTGACTAGGCTCCTCCCAAACCCCTCCTCTGCTGTTTGACCCCACCCAATCTCACTAAGCTCCTCCCAAACCGCTCCTCTGCTGTCTGACCCCACCCAATCTGCCCAGGCTCCTCCCCCTTCCTCTCTAACCCCACCCAATCTGACTAGGCTCCTCCCAAACCCCTCCTCTGCTGTCTGACCCCACCCAATCTGCCCAGGCTCCTCCCCCTTCCTCTCTGAGCCCACCCAATCTCCCCAGGCTCCTCCCCCTTCCTCTCTGACCCCACCCAATTTGACTAGGCTCCTCCCAAACCCCTCCTCTGCTGTCTGACCCCACCCAATCTCACTAAGCTCCTCCCAAACCCCTCCTCTGCTGTCTGACCCCACCCAATCTGCTCAGGCTCCTCTCCCTTCCTCTCTAACCCCACCCAATCTGACTAGGCTCCTCCCAAACCCCTCCTCTGCTGTCTGACCCCAACCAATCTGCCCAGGCTCCTCCCCCTTCCTCTCTGACCCCACCCAATCTGCCCAGGCTCCTCCCCCTTCCTCTCTGAGTCCATCCAATCTGACTAGGCTCCTCCCAAACCCCTCCTCTGCTGTCTGACCCCACCCAATCTGCCCAGGCTCCTCCCCCCTCCTCTCTGAGCCCACCCAATCTGACTAGGCTCCTCCCAAACCCCTCCTATGCTGTCTGACCCCACCCAATCTCACTAAGCTCCTCCCAAACACCTCCTCTGCTGTCTGACCCCACCCAATCTGCCCAGGCTCCTCCCCCTTCCTCTCTGACCCCACCCAATCTGCCCAGGCTCCTCCCCCTTCCTCTCTGAGCCCATCCAATCTGACTAGGCTCCTCCCAAACCCCTCCTCTGCTGTCTGACCCCACCCAATCTGCCCAGGCTCCTCCCCCTTCCTCTCTGACCCCACCCAATCTGACTAGGCTCCTCCCAAACCCCTCCTCTGCTGTCTGACCCCACCCTTTCTGTCCAGGCTCCACCTATACTCCTCCTCTCTGACCCCACCCAATCTGACTAGGCTCCTCCCAAACCCCTCCTCTGCTGTCTGACCCCACCCAATCTCACTAAGCTCCTCCCAAACCCCTCCTCTGCTGTCTGACCCCACCCAATCTGCCCAGGCTCCTCCCCCTTCCTCTCTGACCCCACCCAATTTGACTAGGCTCCTCCCAAACCCCTCCTCTGCTGTCTGACCCCACCCTTTCTGTCCAGGCTCCTCCTATACTCCTACTCTCTGACCCCACCCAATCTGCCCAGGCTCCTCCCCCTTCCTCTCTGACCCCACCCAATTTGACTAGGCTCCTCCCAAACCCCTCCTCTGCTGTCTGACCCCACCATTTCAGTCCAGGCTCCTCCTATACTCCTCCTCTCTGACCCCACCCAATCTGCCCAGGCTCCTCCCCCTTCCTCTCTGACCCCACCCAATTTGACTAGGCTCCTCCCAAACCCCTCCTCTGCTGTCTGACCCCACCAAATCTGCCCAGGCTCCTCCCCCTTCCCCTCTGACCCCACCCAATCTGCTCAAGCTCCTCCCCCTTCCTCTCTTACCCCACCCAATCTGACTAGGCTCCTCCCAAACCCCTCCTCTGCTGTCTGAGCCCACCCAATCTGCCCAGGCTCCTCCCCCTTCCTCTCTGAGCCCACCCAATCTGACTAGGCTCCTCCCAAACCCCTCCTCTGCTGTCTGACCCCACCCAATCTGCCCAGGCTCCTCCCCCTTCCTCTCTGAGCCCACCCAATCTGCCCAGGCTCCTCCCCCTTCCTCTCTGACCCCACCCAATTTGACTAGGCTCCTCCCAAACCCCTCCTCTGCTGTCTGACCCCACCCAATCTGCCCAGGCTCCTCCCCCTTCCTCTCTGAGCCCACCCAATCTGCCCAGGCTCCTCCCCCTTCCTCTCTGAGCCCACCCAATCTGACTAGGCTCCTCCCAAACCCCTCCTCTGCTGTTTGACCCCACCCAATCTCACTAAGCTCCTCCCAAACCCCTCCTCTGCTGTCTGACCCCACCCAATCTGCCCAGGCTCCTCCCCCTTCCTCTCTGACCCCACCCAATTTGACTAGGCTCCTCCCAAACCCCTCCTCTGCTGTCTGACCCCACCAAATCTGCCCAGGCTCCTCCCCCTTCCTCTCTGACACCACCCAATCTGCTCAAGCTCCTCCCCCTTCCTCTCTAACCCCACCCAATCTGACTAGGCTCCTCCCAAACCCCTCCTCTGCTGTCTGACCCCACCCAATCTGCCCAGGCTCCTCCCCCTTCCTCTCTGAGCCCACCCAATCTGCCCAGGCTCCTCCCCCTTCCTCTCTGACCCCACCCAATTTGACTAGGCTCCTCCCAAACCCCTCCTCTGCTGTCTGACCCCACCCAATCTGCCCAGGCTCCTCCCCCTTCCTCTCTGAGCCCACCCAATCTGCCCAGGCTCCTCCCCCTTCCTCTCTGACCCCACCCAATTTGACTAGGCTCCTCCCAAACCCCTCCTCTGCTGTCTGACCCCACCCAATCTGCCCAGGCTCCTCCCCCTTCCTCTCTGAGCCCACCCAATCTGACTAGGCTCCTCCCAAACCCCTCCTCTGCTGTTTGACCCCACCCAATCTCACTAAGCTCCTCCCAAACCGCTCCTCTGCTGTCTGACCCCACCCAATCTGCCCAGGCTCCTCCCCCTTCCTCTCTAACCCCACCCAATCTGACTAGGCTCCTCCCAAACCCCTCCTCTGCTGTCTGACCCCACCCAATCTGCCCAGGCTCCTCCCCCTTCCTCTCTGAGCCCACCCAATCTCCCCAGGCTCCTCCCCCTTCCTCTCTGACCCCACCCAATTTGACTAGGCTCCTCCCAAACCCCTCCTCTGCTGTCTGACCCCACCCAATCTCACTAAGCTCCTCCCAAACCCCTCCTCTGCTGTCTGACCCCACCCAATCTGCCCAGGCTCCTCCCCCTTCCTCTCTGACCCCACCCAATCTGCCCAGGCTCCTCCCCCTTCCTCTCTGAGCCCACCCAATCTGCCCAGGCTCCTCCCCCTTCCTCTCTGACCCCACCCAATTTGACTAGGCTCCTCCCAAACCCCTCCTCTGCTGTCTGACCCCACCCTTTCAGTCCATGCTCCTCCTATACTCCTCCTCTCTGACCCCACCAAATCTGCCCAGGCTCCTCCCCCTTCCTCTCTGACACCACCCAATCTGCTCAAGCTCCTCCCCCTTCCTCTCTAACCCCACCCAATCTGACTAGGCTCCTCCCAAACCCCTCCTCTGCTGTCTGACCCCACCCAATCTGCCCAGGCTCCTCCCCCTTCCTCTCTGAGCCCACCCAATCTGACTAGGCTCCTCCCAAACCCCTCCTCTGCTGTTTGACCCCACCCAATCTCACTAAGCTCCTCCCAAACCGCTCCTCTGCTGTCTGACCCCACCCAATCTGCCCAGGCTCCTCCCCCTTCCTCTCTAACCCCACCCAATCTGACTAGGCTCCTCCCAAACCCCTCCTCTGCTGTCTGACCCCACCCAATCTGCCCAGGCTCCTCCCCCTTCCTCTCTGAGCCCACCCAATCTCCCCAGGCTCCTCCCCCTTCCTCTCTGACACCACCCAATCTGCTCAAGCTCCTCCCCCTTCCTCTCTAACCCCACCCAATCTGACTAGGCTCTTCCCAAACCCCTCCTCTGCTGTCTGACCCCACCCAATCTGCCCAGGCTCCTCCCCCTTCCTCTCTGAGCCCACCCAATCTGCCCAGGCTCCTCCCCCTTCCTCTCTGACCCCACCCAATTTGACTAGGCTCCTCCCAAACCCCTCCTCTGCTGTCTGACCCCACCCAATCTGCCCAGGCTCCTCCCCCTTCCTCTCTGAGCCCACCCAATCTGCCCAGGCTCCTCCCCCTTCCTCTCTGACCCCACCCAATTTGACTAGGCTCCTCCCAAACCCCTCCTCTGCTGTCTGACCCCACCAAATCTGCCCAGGCTCCTCCCCCTTCCTCTCTGACACCACCCAATCTGCTCAAGCTCCTCCCCCTTCCTCTCTAACCCCACCCAATCTGACTAGGCTCCTCCCAAACCCCTCCTCTGCTGTCTGACCCCACCCAATCTGCCCAGGCTCCTCCCCCTTCCTCTCTGAGCCCACCCAATCTGCCCAGGCTCCTCCCCCTTCCTCTCTGACCCCACCCAATTTGACTAGGCTCCTCCCAAACCCCTCCTCTGCTGTCTGACCCCACCCAATCTGCCCAGGCTCCTCCCCCTTCCTCTCTGAGCCCACCCAATCTGCCCAGGCTCCTCCCCCTTCCTCTCTGACCCCACCCAATTTGACTAGGCTCCTCCCAAACCCCTCCTCTGCTGTCTGACCCCACCCAATCTGCCCAGGCTCCTCCCCCTTCCTCTCTGAGCCCACCCAATCTGACTAGGCTCCTCCCAAACCCCTCCTCTGCTGTTTGACCCCACCCAATCTCACTAAGCTCCTCCCAAACCGCTCCTCTGCTGTCTGACCCCACCCAATCTGCCCAGGCTCCTCCCCCTTCCTCTCTAACCCCACCCAATCTGACTAGGCTCCTCCCAAACCCCTCCTCTGCTGTCTGACCCCACCCAATCTGCCCAGGCTCCTCCCCCTTCCTCTCTGAGCCCACCCAATCTCCCCAGGCTCCTCCCCCTTCCTCTCTGACCCCACCCAATTTGACTAGGCTCCTCCCAAACCCCTCCTCTGCTGTCTGACCCCACCCAATCTCACTAAGCTCCTCCCAAACCCCTCCTCTGCTGTCTGACCCCACCCAATCTGCCCAGGCTCCTCCCCCTTCCTCTCTGACCCCACCCAATCTGCCCAGGCTCCTCCCCCTTCCTCTCTGAGCCCACCCAATCTGCCCAGGCTCCTCCCCCTTCCTCTCTGACCCCACCCAATTTGACTAGGCTCCTCCCAAACCCCTCCTCTGCTGTCTGACCCCACCCTTTCAGTCCAGGCTCCTCCTATACTCCTCCTCTCTGACCCCACCAAATCTGCCCAGGCTCCTCCCCCTTCCTCTCTGACACCACCCAATCTGCTCAAGCTCCTCCCCCTTCCTCTCTAACCCCACCCAATCTGACTAGGCTCCTCCCAAACCCCTCCTCTGCTGTCTGACCCCACCCAATCTGCCCAGGCTCCTCCCCCTTCCTCTCTGACCCCACCCAATCTGCCCAGGCTCCTCCCCCTTCCTCTCTGAGCCCACCCAATCTGCCCAGGCTCCTCCCCCTTCCTCTCTGACCCCACCCAATTTGACTAGGCTCCTCCCAAACCCCTCCTCTGCTGTCTGACCCCACCCTTTCAGTCCAGGCTCCTCCTATACTCCTCCTCTCTGACCCCACCAAATCTGCCCAGGCTCCTCCCCCTTCCTCTCTGACACCACCCAATCTGCTCAAGCTCCTCCCCCTTCCTCTCTAACCCCACCCAATCTGACTAGGCTCCTCCCAAACCCCTCCTCTGCTGTTTGACCCCACCCAATCTCACTAAGCTCCTCCCAAACCGCTCCTCTGCTGTCTGACCCCACCCAATCTGCCCAGGCTCCTCCCCCTTCCTCTCTAACCCCACCCAATCTGACTAGGCTCCTCCCAAACCCCTCCTCTGCTGTCTGACCCCACCCAATCTGCCCAGGCTCCTCCCCCTTCCTCTCTGAGCCCACCCAATCTCCCCAGGCTCCTCCCCCTTCCTCTCTGACACCACCCAATCTGCTCAAGCTCCTCCCCCTTCCTCTCTAACCCCACCCAATCTGACTAGGCTCTTCCCAAACCCCTCCTCTGCTGTCTGACCCCACCCAATCTGCCCAGGCTCCTCCCCCTTCCTCTCTGACCCCACCCAATTTGACTAGGCTCCTCCCAAACCCCTCCTCTGCTGTCTGACCCCACCCAATCTGCCCAGGCTCCTCCCCCTTCCTCTCTGAGCCCACCCAATCTGCCCAGGCTCCTCCCCCTTCCTCTCTGACCCCACCCAATTTGACTAGGCTCCTCCCAAACCCCTCCTCTGCTGTCTGACCCCACCCAATCTGCCCAGGCTCCTCCCCCTTCCTCTCTGAGCCCACCCAATCTGACTAGGCTCCTCCCAAACCCCTCCTCTGCTGTTTGACCCCACCCAATCTCACTAAGCTCCTCCCAAACCGCTCCTCTGCTGTCTGACCCCACCCAATCTGCCCAGGCTCCTCCCCCTTCCTCTCTAACCCCACCCAATCTGACTAGGCTCCTCCCAAACCCCTCCTCTGCTGTCTGACCCCACCCAATCTGCCCAGGCTCCTCCCCCTTCCTCTCTGAGCCCACCCAATCTCCCCAGGCTCCTCCCCCTTCCTCTCTGACCCCACCCAATTTGACTAGGCTCCTCCCAAACCCCTCCTCTGCTGTCTGACCCCACCCAATCTCACTAAGCTCCTCCCAAACCCCTCCTCTGCTGTCTGACCCCACCCAATCTGCTCAGGCTCCTCCCCCTTCCTCTCTAACCCCACCCAATCTGACTAGGCTCCTCCCAAACCCCTCCTCTGCTGTCTGACCCCAACCAATCTGCCCAGTCTCCTCCCCCTTCCTCTCTGACCCCACCCAATCTGCCCAGGCTCCTCCCCCTTCCTCTCTGAGTCCATCCAATCTGACTAGGCTCCTCCCAAACCACTCCTCTGCTGTCTGACCCCACCCAATCTGCCCAGGCTCCTCCCCCCTCCTCTCTGAGCCCACCCAATCTGACTAGGCTCCTCCCAAACCCCTCCTATGCTGTCTGACCCCACCCAATCTCACTAAGCTCCTCCCAAACACCTCCTCTGCTGTCTGACCCCACCCAATCTGCCCAGGCTCCTCCCCCTTCCTCTCTGACCCCACCCAATCTGCCCAGGCTCCTCCCCCTTCCTCTCTGAGCCCATCCAATCTGACTAGGCTCCTCCCAAACCCCTCCTCTGCTGTCTGACCCCACCCAATCTGCCCAGGCTCCTCCCCCTTCCTCTCTGACCCCACCCAATCTGACTAGGCTCCTCCCAAACCCCTCCTCTGCTGTCTGACCCCACCCTTTCTGTCCAGGCTCCACCTATACTCCTCCTCTCTGACCCCACCCAATCTGACTAGGCTCCTCCCAAACCCCTCCTCTGCTGTCTGACCCCACCCAATCTCACTAAGCTCCTCCCAAACCCCTCCTCTGCTGTCTGACCCCACCCAATCTGCCCAGGCTCCTCCCCCTTCCTCTCTGACCCCACCCAATTTGACTAGGCTCCTCCCAAACCCCTCCTCTGCTGTCTGACCCCACCCTTTCTGTCCAGGCTCCTCCTATACTCCTACTCTCTGACCCCACCCAATCTGCCCAGGCTCCTCCCCCTTCCTCTCTGACCCCACCCAATTTGACTAGGCTCCTCCCAAACCCCTCCTCTGCTGTCTGACCCCACCATTTCAGTCCAGGCTCCTCCTATACTCCTCCTCTCTGACCCCACCCAATCTGCCCAGGCTCCTCCCCCTTCCTCTCTGACCCCACCCAATTTGACTAGGCTCCTCCCAAACCCCTCCTCTGCTGTCTGACCCCACCAAATCTGCCCAGGCTCCTCCCCCTTCCTCTCTGACCCCACCCAATCTGCTCAAGCTCCTCCCCCTTCCTCTCTTACCCCACCCAATCTGACTAGGCTCCTCCCAAACCCCTCCTCTGCTGTCTGAGCCCACCCAATCTGCCCAGGCTCCTCCCCCTTCCTCTCTGAGCCCACCCAATCTGACTAGGCTCCTCCCAAACCCCTCCTCTGCTGTCTGACCCCACCCAATCTGCCCAGGCTCCTCCCCCTTCCTCTCTGAGCCCACCCAATCTGCCCAGGCTCCTCCCCCTTCCTCTCTGACCCCACCCAATTTGACTAGGCTCCTCCCAAACCCCTCCTCTGCTGTCTGACCCCACCCAATCTGCCCAGGCTCCTCCCCCTTCCTCTCTGAGCCCACCCAATCTGCCCAGGCTCCTCCCCCTTCCTCTCTGAGCCCACCCAATCTGACTAGGCTCCTCCCAAACCCCTCCTCTGCTGTTTGACCCCACCCAATCTCACTAAGCTCCTCCCAAACCCCTCCTCTGCTGTCTGACCCCACCCAATCTGCCCAGGCTCCTCCCCCTTCCTCTCTGACCCCACCCAATTTGACTAGGCTCCTCCCAAACCCCTCCTCTGCTGTCTGACCCCACCAAATCTGCCCAGGCTCCTCCCCCTTCCTCTCTGACACCACCCAATCTGCTCAAGCTCCTCCCCCTTCCTCTCTAACCCCACCCAATCTGACTAGGCTCCTCCCAAACCCCTCCTCTGCTGTCTGACCCCACCCAATCTGCCCAGGCTCCTCCCCCTTCCTCTCTGAGCCCACCCAATCTGCCCAGGCTCCTCCCCCTTCCTCTCTGACCCCACCCAATTTGACTAGGCTCCTCCCAAACCCCTCCTCTGCTGTCTGACCCCACCCAATCTGCCCAGGCTCCTCCCCCTTCCTCTCTGAGCCCACCCAATCTGCCCAGGCTCCTCCCCCTTCCTCTCTGACCCCACCCAATTTGACTAGGCTCCTCCCAAACCCCTCCTCTGCTGTCTGACCCCACCCAATCTGCCCAGGCTCCTCCCCCTTCCTCTCTGAGCCCACCCAATCTGACTAGGCTCCTCCCAAACCCCTCCTCTGCTGTTTGACCCCACCCAATCTCACTAAGCTCCTCCCAAACCGCTCCTCTGCTGTCTGACCCCACCCAATCTGCCCAGGCTCCTCCCCCTTCCTCTCTAACCCCACCCAATCTGACTAGGCTCCTCCCAAACCCCTCCTCTGCTGTCTGACCCCACCCAATCTGCCCAGGCTCCTCCCCTTCCTCTCTGAGCCCACCCAATCTCCCCAGGCTCCTCCCCCTTCCTCTCTGACCCCACCCAATCTCACTAAGCTCCTCCCAAACCCCTCCTCTGCTGTCTGACCCCACCCAATCTGCCCAGGCTCCTCCCCCTTCCTCTCTGACCCCACCCAATCTGCCCAGGCTCCTCCCCCTTCCTCTCTGAGCCCACCCAATCTGCCCAGGCTCCTCCCCCTTCCTCTCTGACCCCACCCAATTTGACTAGGCTCCTCCCAAACCCCTCCTCTGCTGTCTGACCCCACCCTTTCAGTCCAGGCTCCTCCTATACTCCTCCTCTCTGACCCCACCAAATCTGCCCAGGCTCCTCCCCCTTCCTCTCTGACACCACCCAATCTGCTCAAGCTCCTCCCCCTTCCTCTCTAACCCCACCCAATCTGACTAGGCTCCTCCCAAACCCCTCCTCTGCTGTCTGACCCCACCCAATCTGCCCAGGCTCCTCCCCCTTCCTCTCTGAGCCCACCCAATCTGACTAGGCTCCTCCCAAACCCCTCCTCTGCTGTCTGACCCCACCCAATCTGCCCAGGCTCCTCCCCCTTCCTCTCTAACCCCACCCAATCTGACTAGGCTCCTCCCAAACCCCTCCTCTGCTGTCTGACCCCACCCAATCTGCCCAGGCTCCTCCCCCTTCCTCTCTGAGCCCACCCAATCTCCCCAGGCTCCTCCCCCTTCCTCTCTGACCCCACCCAATTTGACTAGGCTCCTCCCAAACCCCTCCTCTGCTGTCTGACCCCACCCAATCTCACTAAGCTCCTCCCAAACCCCTCCTCTGCTGTCTGACCCCACCCAATCTGCCCAGGCTCCTCCCCCTTCCTCTCTGACCCCACCCAATCTGCCCAGGCTCCTCCCCCTTCCTCTCTGAGCCCACCCAATCTGCCCAGGCTCCTCCCCCTTCCTCTCTGACCCCACCCAATTTGACTAGGCTCCTCCCAAACCCCTCCTCTGCTGTCTGACCCTACCCAATCTCACTAAGCTCCTCCCAAACCCCTCCTCTGCTGTCTGACCCCACCCAATCTGCCCAGGCTCCTCCCCCTTCCTCGCTGACCCCACCCAATCTGACTAGGCTCCTCCCGAACCCCTCCTCTGCTGTCTGACCCCACCCAATCTGCCCAGGCTCCTCCCCTTTCCTCTCTGACCCCACCCAATGTGCCCAGCTCCTCCCCCTTCCATCCCCCCCCCAATGTGACTAGGCTCCTCCTGAACCCCGCCTCTCTGACCACCCCCAATCTGACTACACACAACACCTGTTCCCTTTCTTTCACCTGTCTCTCTTCAGGCCACACCTATTTTACTTACCAACCAATCTGCAATCCCTCATTCGCTAGGCATGATTCCACTCTTACACAACACACAGACACATTTTACTTACCAATTGGCCATTTAGGCCCACCTCCAACTTACCTCTGCTCTGCCACCATCAGTCACCTGGTGCCGAACCCGGGATTTGAACCCTGGTTGCCTGGATCGAAGGCAGGAACTTACCCACTGGACCACACTGGTTTCCATGTAAATAGCCTATCAAATTGTCCTTATGTCATGGTCATCCTTTTTATGTGCAATGGAAGCTGCAGGGAAGGACACCAAGGCCTGTATGTTGCTTATGGTTACTACTGCAATCCTCAAGACCACCAAGGAGCTATAGCTCAAAGGTAAGTCTTGTACCTTTGGTGGGGACAGCCCTCACAGGCCAGGGTTCGAATCCTGCCAATGCTGTAGAAGTATACCAAGGTGGGAAATTTTCAAACAGTAAATTTTTTTTTTTTTATGCTGTTTTTTTTTGGCAGGTTTGTCCAAACATTTCAAATGTTTTCCCTCATGACCTTCTACCAACCGCCCTATTTCTCAAGTAGGTGCAATAGGGACAAGGCCTTATCTTCCTTTATCAATGTCTTCATTCTTTGTCCTTTAAGTTTGGTTAATTGCAGAGTGCAATTGTGGTATTGGGGGTTATAACTGAGCACAAGAATGCAAGGAAGGTGCTACACTTATTGTAAAATAGGTTGGATGATGGTGATTTTTCATTTTGGTGTGAGCCACTCGCTCAAATCAGGGGTTTGATGCCAGTGTACTTGGATAGAAATAAAGGTCAAGTATGAACTCTGGCTAATGAAATGATGGGTTGAGTTTGAGGCAAGCTAGAGTCCATTTATTAGGTGCAATAAGAAGCTAGAAAGATTGTTTCCTTTAAGAGACAGACAAGGGCAGAGTCAAGCCTTTGCTCTAGTAGGTCTGCATCATGCCTGCTGCAGGATGTGAAGGAATGGACCTCCACAGCAGTGCGCTGTGCAAGACTGGGCTGCGCTGGGCTGGGCTGGGCCTGCCCTGGCACTGTGGATTTAATCACCCACCTCCTTCCTTTGAGGAACGCTCACGAACGCCCACGAACGCCCTTGTTCTGTTTACAGGCTGACAGCAGGCAATTTAGGACCCTGCTAAATGAGGGTGATGTCCCCATGTGCTTCCTGTGAGTGGCAAAATCCTTCGTCTAAGGCAGGTGGGCTTTTTAAAAATTTGGTTGAAGACCATATGTTGAAGGCGGTATCACGGCACAAGCCGCCGACCGTCTCAGAAGAAAGTATGCATGGGAGGACATTATTTGCATAGGACAGCCCTCTTCTCAGACCCATTCTTATGCTGCAGTTGCCATGAAGTGTTACTAGAGGGCAGCAGTATGAACAAAAGAGCACACTGAGGCTTTTCTTCTGCTTGCTGACATGATTCTTGTTCATGGTGGTCTTGCAGGGCCTAAGGAGTGAAGGACTGCGATGACTGAGGGGATGAGGAATGGCTGGCCTGTATTTGTGGTGAGGGGGGAATATTTGGAAGGTAAACAGCAAGATGAAAGCGTCAAAGTATATATGTTTGCTGAGTGATTGAGTCTGTGTGTCACTTGTCCCTTTGAAGGGACATGTGAGAAAGGAACAGCAGCACCATAGACTTCAAATGGGAGAGCAAGCAAGGATGAATATTTCCCTCAAATCCAAATACATACAGCACCTCAAAGATGACAAGTGCGATATGATGTTCTGCAATTGTAAGGATTTGCCATGTGTGGTGCATAAATATGCATGGTTAGTGAGGTTTTTCCCAGAATGTGAGTATCGTTAGGCTGGCAAATGTCAGGCACTACTTTGGGGGTATGAGGCCAAGAAACAAATTGGGATGTTTGATACAGTCATCTGTAGGATCGAAAGACACTGGGGAATCGTTACAGAGGGAGCCAGGCTGCACAAAATGTGGTAACAGTTGGACAGAAATCTTTAGCAGGGACTTTTGACTACCCCCAATGTGGGACCAGGACCACAGCACCTCTGTGCCTCTAAAACGTATTTTGACCTCTGGACACCACCATCTCAATACCCCTCAAATGTTCCTTCCTGGTACCCCAGCTTTGGTAGTGCATCAACTAGGTATCAATCATTTGAGTGACCACAAACACCCTTCCTATGTGCCTTCTATTTACATTCAGTCAGTAACCCAGCTGCTTCGTTCGCTGTTCAATCTCAAGCGACAGTTGGATGCACATTGCAGGGGTATACAGGCATTTACCGTAATGTACAGCCCCTCTCAGTACACCCAGACTACACTTCGTAAAATCATAAATACATGTTTTGCCCAACAGTAAGGCCAGGCCTTTCCTCTGTAGTTCATAGCCAATGTAAGGAGGAAAAAATAAACTGAAGAGCATGCCAAAATTCTCTACAGACACTGCCAATCCTCACACTTCTGCCTATTTGCATGCCGAGGTTATTCACGATGACCCACCAAACCAATTGCCAACAGTAGCTTATCCCTGCCTCATTCGTATGCTCCGATGCCACCTTTATTTAGCAATTGTTAGTGCTCTAGGATTTCGTAGCGCGATTCGCTATAGCCTCTGTTTTCAACAGAAATGTCCTAAAGGTACCTATACCAATCTGCAGGGTGGGGAGGAGGGGGGCTGCTGCTGCTGGCAGTAAAATGTTGGGGCACCCCACCTGCAAAAATACAGCCACCTGCTCCTTGTTGTACATTTCAATACAATAACTGCAGCAGAATCGTATGGTCACCCCTGTTGGTAAAAGAAACTGTCAAACAGCCTTTTGCCGCCCCCCCCTCCCCCGTTGCCCCTAACCAGTTGGGGTACACCCCATGAGGGAGGATCAGAGCAATAAAAACTAATGGTAGCCCCCCAAAAAGTACCTAGAAGCCATGCCGTTCTGTGCACCTCATCGCCCTTCACGTTGCGCCCAAGCACCTTTTAATACTGCTCCCCCAAATTTTGACTGCCCCCTCCCAACAGAAATCAGAGAGTATAGGGGATGCATTAAAAAAGTTTTTGCAGTTCCCCACCATAAGTCAGGATCCCTTCATAGTCCCTCAGTACCTACGCCTATTCCTCTGCTGTCTGACCCCACCCAATCTCACTAAGCTCCTCCCAAACCCCTCCTCTGCTGTCTGACCCCACCCAATCTGCCCAGGCTCCTCCCCCTTCCTCTCTGACCCCACCCAATTTGACTAGGCTCCTCCCAAACCCCTCCTCTGCTGTCTGACCCCACCCTTTCTGTCCAGGCTCCTCCTATACTCCTCCTCTCTGACCCCACCCAATCTGCCCAGGCTCCTCCCCCTTCCTCTCTGACCCCACCCAATCTGCTCAAGCTCCTCCCCCTTCCTCTCTAACCCCACCCAATCTGCCCAGGCTCCTCCCCCTTCCTCTCTGAGCCCACCCAATCTGCCCAGGCTCCTCCCCCTTCCTCTCTGACCCCACCCAATTTGACTAGGCTCCTCCCAAACCCCTCCTCTGCTGTCTGACCCCACCCAATCTGCCCAGGCTCCTCCCCCTTCCTCTCTGAGCCCACCCAATCTGACTAGGCTCCTCCCAAACCCCTCCTATGCTGTCTGACCCCACTCAATCTCACTAAGCTCCTCCCAAACCCCTCCTCTGCTGTCTGACCCCACCCAATCTGCCCAGGCTCCTCCCCCTTCCTCTCTGACCCCACCCTTTCTGTCCAAGCTCCTCCCAAACCCCTCCTCTGCTGTCTGACCCCACCCTTTCTGTCCTGGCTCCACCTATACTCCTCCTCTCTGACCCCACCCAATCTGCTCAAGCTCCTCCCCCTTCCTCTCTAACCCCACCCAATCTGACTAGGCTCCTCCCAAACCCCTCCTCTGCTGTCTGACCCCACCCAATCTGCCCAGGCTCCTCCCCCTTCCTCTCTGACCCCACCCAATTTGACTAGGCTCCTCCCAAACCCCTCCTCTGCTGTCTGACCCCACCCAATCTGCCCAGGCTCCTCCCCCTTCCTCTCTGAGCCCACCCAATCTGCCCAGGCTCCTCCCCCTTCCTCTCTGACCCCACCCAATCTGACTAGGCTTCTCCCAAACCCCTCCTCTGCTGTCTGACCCCACCCTTTCTGTCCAGGCTCCACCTATACTCCTCCTCTCTGACCCCACCCAATCTGCCCTGGCTCCTCCCCTTCCTCTCTGACCCCACCCAATCTCACTAAGCTCCTCCCAAACCCCTCCTCTGCTGTCTGACCCCACCCAATCTGCCCAGGCTCCTCCCCCTTCCTCTCTAACCCCACCCAATCTGACTAGGCTCCTCCCAAACCCCTCCTCTGCTGTCTGACCCCAACCAATCTGCCCAGGCTCCTCCCCCTTCCTCTCTGACCCCACCCAATCTGCCCAGGCTCCTCCCCCTTCCTCTCTGAGCCCACCCAATCTGCCCAGGCTCCTCCCCCTTCCTCTCTGACCCCACCCAATTTGACTAGGCTCCTCCCAAACCCCTCCTCTGCTGTCTGACCCCACCCTTTCAGTCCAGGCTCCTCCTATACTCCTCCTCTCTGACCCCACCAAATCTGCCCAGGCTCCTCCCCCTTCCTCTCTGACACCACCCAATCTGCTCAAGCTCCTCCCCCTTCCTCTCTAACCCCACCCAATCTGACTAGGCTCCTCCCAAACCCCTCCTCTGCTGTCTGACCCCACCCAATCTGCCCAGGCTCCTCCCCCTTCCTCTCTGAGCCCACCCAATCTGACTAGGCTCCTCCCAAACCCCTCCTCTGCTGTTTGACCCCACCCAATCTCACTAAGCTCCTCCCAAACCGCTCCTCTGCTGTCTGACCCCACCCAATCTGCCCAGGCTCCTCCCCCTTCCTCTCTAACCCCACCCAATCTGACTAGGCTCCTCCCAAACCCCTCCTCTGCTGTCTGACCCCACCCAATCTGCCCAGGCTCCTCCCCCTTCCTCTCTGAGCCCACCCAATCTCCCCAGGCTCCTCCCCCTTCCTCTCTGACACCACCCAATCTGCTCAAGCTCCTCCCCCTTCCTCTCTAACCCCACCCAATCTGACTAGGCTCCTCCCAAACCCCTCCTCTGCTGTCTGACCCCACCCAATCTGCCCAGGCTCCTCCCCCTTCCTCTCTGAGCCCACCCAATCTGCCCAGGCTCCTCCCCCTTCCTCTCTGACCCCACCCAATTTGACTAGGCTCCTCCCAAACCCCTCCTCTGCTGTCTGACCCCACCCAATCTGCCCAGGCTCCTCCCCCTTCCTCTCTGAGCCCACCCAATCTGCCCAGGCTCCTCCCCCTTCCTCTCTGACCCCACCCAATTTGACTAGGCTCCTCCCAAACCCCTCCTCTGCTGTCTGACCCCACCCAATCTGCCCAGGCTCCTCCCCCTTCCTCTCTGAGCCCACCCAATCTGACTAGGCTCCTCCCAAACCCCTCCTCTGCTGTTTGACCCCACCCAATCTCACTAAGCTCCTCCCAAACCGCTCCTCTGCTGTCTGACCCCACCCAATCTGCCCAGGCTCCTCCCCCTTCCTCTCTAACCCCACCCAATCTGACTAGGCTCCTCCCAAACCCCTCCTCTGCTGTCTGACCCCACCCAATCTGCCCAGGCTCCTCCCCCTTCCTCTCTGAGCCCACCCAATCTCCCCAGGCTCCTCCCCCTTCCTCTCTGACCCCACCCAATTTGACTAGGCTCCTCCCAAACCCCTCCTCTGCTGTCTGACCCCACCCAATCTCACTAAGCTCCTCCCAAACCCCTCCTCTGCTGTCTGACCCCACCCAATCTGCTCAGGCTCCTCCCCCTTCCTCTCTAACCCCACCCAATCTGACTAGGCTCCTCCCAAACCCCTCCTCTGCTGTCTGACCCCAACCAATCTGCCCAGGCTCCTCCCCCTTCCTCTCTGACCCCACCCAATCTGCCCAGGCTCCTCCCCCTTCCTCTCTGAGTCCATCCAATCTGACTAGGCTCCTCCCAAACCACTCCTCTGCTGTCTGACCCCACCCAATCTGCCCAGGCTCCTCCCCCCTCCTCTCTGAGCCCACCCAATCTGACTAGGCTCCTCCCAAACCCCTCCTATGCTGTCTGACCCCACCCAATCTCACTAAGCTCCTCCCAAACACCTCCTCTGCTGTCTGACCCCACCCAATCTGCCCAGGCTCCTCCCCCTTCCTCTCTGACCCCACCCAATCTGCCCAGGCTCCTCCCCCTTCCTCTCTGAGCCCATCCAATCTGACTAGGCTCCTCCCAAACCCCTCCTCTGCTGTCTGACCCCACCCAATCTGCCCAGGCTCCTCCCCCTTCCTCTCTGACCCCACCCAATCTGACTAGGCTCCTCCCAAACCCCTCCTCTGCTGTCTGACCCCACCCTTTCTGTCCAGGCTCCACCTATACTCCTCCTCTCTGACCCCACCCAATCTGACTAGGCTCCTCCCAAACCCCTCCTCTGCTGTCTGACCCCACCCAATCTCACTAAGCTCCTCCCAAACCCCTCCTCTGCTGTCTGACCCCACCCAATCTGCCCAGGCTCCTCCCCCTTCCTCTCTGACCCCACCCAATTTGACTAGGCTCCTCCCAAACCCCTCCTCTGCTGTCTGACCCCACCCTTTCTGTCCAGGCTCCTCCTATACTCCTACTCTCTGACCCCACCCAATCTGCCCAGGCTCCTCCCCCTTCCTCTCTGACCCCACCCAATTTGACTAGGCTCCTCCCAAACCCCTCCTCTGCTGTCTGACCCCACCCTTTCTGTCCAGGCTCCACCTATACTCCTCCTCTCTGACCCCACCCAATCTGACTAGGCTCCTCCCAAACCCCTCCTCTGCTGTCTGACCCCACCCAATCTCACTAAGCTCCTCCCAAACCCCTCCTCTGCTGTCTGACCCCACCCAATCTGCCCAGGCTCCTCCCCCTTCCTCTCTGACCCCACCCAATTTGACTAGGCTCCTCCCAAACCCCTCCTCTGCTGTCTGACCCCACCCTTTCTGTCCAGGCTCCTCCTATACTCCTACTCTCTGACCCCACCCAATCTGCCCAGGCTCCTCCCCCTTCCTCTCTGACCCCACCCAATTTGACTAGGCTCCTCCCAAACCCCTCCTCTGCTGTCTGACCCCACCATTTCAGTCCAGGCTCCTCCTATACTCCTCCTCTCTGACCCCACCCAATCTGCCCAGGCTCCTCCCCCTTCCTCTCTGACCCCACCCAATTTGACTAGGCTCCTCCCAAACCCCTCCTCTGCTGTCTGACCCCACCAAATCTGCCCAGGCTCCTCCCCCTTCCTCTCTGACCCCACCCAATCTGCTCAAGCTCCTCCCCCTTCCTCTCTTACCCCACCCAATCTGACTAGGCTCCTCCCAAACCCCTCCTCTGCTGTCTGAGCCCACCCAATCTGCCCAGGCTCCTCCCCCTTCCTCTCTGAGCCCACCCAATCTGACTAGGCTCCTCCCAAACCCCTCCTCTGCTGTCTGACCCCACCCAATCTGCCCAGGCTCCTCCCCCTTCCTCTCTGACCCCACCCAATCTGCCCAGGCTCCTCCCCCTTCCTCTCTGAGCCCACCCAATCTGCCCAGGCTCCTCCCCCTTCCTCTCTGAGCCCACCCAATCTGCCCAGGCTCCTCCCCCTTCCTCTCTGACCCCACCCAATTTGACTAGGCTCCTCCCAAACCCCTCCTCTGCTGTCTGACCCCACCCAATCTGCCCAGGCTCCTCCCCCTTCCTCTCTGAGCCCACCCAATCTGCCCAGGCTCCTCCCCCTTCCTCTCTGAGCCCACCCAATCTGACTAGGCTCCTCCCAAACCCCTCCTCTGCTGTTTGACCCCACCCAATCTCACTAAGCTCCTCCCAAACCCCTCCTCTGCTGTCTGACCCCACCCAATCTGCCCAGGCTCCTCCCCCTTCCTCTCTGACCCCACCCAATTTGACTAGGCTCCTCCCAAACCCCTCCTCTGCTGTCTGACCCCACCAAATCTGCCCAGGCTCCTCCCCCTTCCTCTCTGACACCACCCAATCTGCTCAAGCTCCTCCCCCTTCCTCTCTAACCCCACCCAATCTGACTAGGCTCCTCCCAAACCCCTCCTCTGCTGTCTGACCCCACCCAATCTGCCCAGGCTCCTCCCCCTTCCTCTCTGAGCCCACCCAATCTGCCCAGGCTCCTCCCCCTTCCTCTCTGACCCCACCCAATTTGACTAGGCTCCTCCCAAACCCCTCCTCTGCTGTCTGACCCCACCCAATCTGCCCAGGCTCCTCCCCCTTCCTCTCTGAGCCAACCCAATCTGCCCAGGCTCCTCCCCCTTCCTCTCTGACCCCACCCAATCTGCCCAGGCTCCTCCCCCTTCCTCTCTGACCCCACCCAATTTGACTAGGCTCCTCCCAAACCCCTCCTCTGCTGTCTGACCCCACCCAATCTGCCCAGGCTCCTCCCCCTTCCTCTCTGAGCCCACCCAATCTGACTAGGCTCCTCCCAAACCCCTCCTCTGCTGTTTGACCCCACCCAATCTCACTAAGCTCCTCCCAAACCGCTCCTCTGCTGTCTGACCCCACCCAATCTGCCCAGGCTCCTCCCCCTTCCTCTCTAACCCCACCCAATCTGACTAGGCTCCTCCCAAACCCCTCCTCTGCTGTCTGACCCCACCCAATCTGCCCAGGCTCCTCCCCTTCCTCTCTGAGCCCACCCAATCTCCCCAGGCTCCTCCCCCTTCCTCTCTGACCCCACCCAATTTGACTAGGCTCCTCCCAAACCCCTCCTCTGCTGTCTGACCCCACCCAATCTCACTAAGCTCCTCCCAAACCCCTCCTCTGCTGTCTGACCCCACCCAATCTGCCCAGGCTCCTCCCCCTTCCTCTCTGACCCCACCCAATCTGCCCAGGCTCCTCCCCCTTCCTCTCTGAGCCCACCCAATCTGCCCAGGCTCCTCCCCCTTCCTCTCTGACCCCACCCAATTTGACTAGGCTCCTCCCAAACCCCTCCTCTGCTGTCTGACCCCACCCTTTCAGTCCAGGCTCCTCCTATACTCCTCCTCTCTGACCCCACCAAATCTGCCCAGGCTCCTCCCCCCCAATCTGCCCAGGCTCCTCCCCCTTCCTCTCTGACCCCACCCAATTTGACTAGGCTCCTCCCAAACCCCTCCTCTGCTGTCTGACCCCACCCTTTCAGTCCAGGCTCCTCCTATACTCCTCCTCTCTGACCCCACCAAATCTGCCCAGGCTCCTCCCCCTTCCTCTCTGACACCACCCAATCTGCTCAAGCTCCTCCCCCTTCCTCTCTAACCCCACCCAATCTGACTAGGCTCCTCCCAAACCCCTCCTCTGCTGTCTGACCCCACCCAATCTGCCCAGGCTCCTCCCCCTTCCTCTCTAACCCCACCCAATCTGACTAGGCTCCTCCCAAACCCCTCCTCTGCTGTCTGACCCCACCCAATCTGCCCAGGCTCCTCCCCCTTCCTCTCTGAGCCCACCCAATCTCCCCAGGCTCCTCCCCCTTCCTCTCTGACCCCACCCAATTTGACTAGGCTCCTCCCAAACCCCTCCTCTGCTGTCTGACCCCACCCAATCTCACTAAGCTCCTCCCAAACCCCTCCTCTGCTGTCTGACCCCACCCAATCTGCCCAGGCTCCTCCCCCTTCCTCTCTGACCCCACCCAATCTGCCCAGGCTCCTCCCCCTTCCTCTCTGAGCCCACCCAATCTGCCCAGGCTCCTCCCCCTTCCTCTCTGACCCCACCCAATTTGACTAGGCTCCTCCCAAACCCCTCCTCTGCTGTCTGACCCCACCCAATCTCACTAAGCTCCTCCCAAACCCCTCCTCTGCTGTCTGACCCCACCCAATCTGCCCAGGCTCCTCCCCCTTCCTCGCTGACCCCACCCAATCTGACTAGGCTCCTCCCGAACCCCTCCTCTGCTGTCTGACCCCACCCAATCTGCCCAGGCTCCCCCCCTTTCCTCTCTGACCCCACCCAATGTGCCCAGGCTCCTCCCCCTTCCATCCCCCCCCAATGTGACTAGGCTCCTCCTGAACCCCGCCTCTCTGACCACCCCCAATCTGACTACACACAACACCTGTTCCCTTTCTTTCACCTGTCTCTCTTCAGGCCACACCTATTTTACTTACCAACCAATCTGCAATCCCTCATTCGCTAGGCATGATTCCACTCTTACACAACACACAGACACATTTTACTTACCAATTGGCCATTTAGGCCCACCTCCAACTTACCTCTGCTCTGCCACCATCAGTCACCTGGTGCCGAACCCGGGATTTGAACCCTGGTTGCCTGGATCGAAGGCAGGAACTTACCCACTGGACCACACTGGTTTCCATGTAAATAGCCTATCATTTTGTCCTTATGTCATGGTCATCCTTTTTATGTGCAATGGAAGCTGCAGGGAAGGACACCAAGGCCTGTATGTTGCTTATGGTTACTACTGCAATCCTCAAGACCACCAAGGAGCTATAGCTCAAAGGTAAGTCTTGTACCTTTGGTGGGGACAGCCCTCACAGGCCAGGGTTCGAATCCTGCCAATGCTGTAGAAGTATACCAAGGTGGGAAATTTTCAAACAGTAATTTTTTTTTTTTTTATGCTGTTTTTTTTTGGCAGGTTTGTCCAAACATTTCAAATGTTTTCCCTCATGACCTTCTACCAACCGCCCTATTTCTCAAGTAGGTGCAATAGGGACAAGGCCTTATCTTCCTTTATCAATGTCTTCATTCTTTGTCCTTTAAGTTTGGTTAATTGCAGAGTGCAATTGTGGTATTGGGGGTTATAACTGAGCACAAGAATGCAAGGAAGGTGCTACACTTATTGTAAAATAGGTTGGATGATGGTGATTTTTCATTTTGGTGTGAGCCACTCGCTCAAATCAGGGGTTTGATGCCAGTGTACTTGGATAGAAATAAAGGTCAAGTATGAACTCTGGCTAATGAAATGATGGGTTGAGTTTGAGGCAAGCTAGAGTCCATTTATTAGGTGCAATAAGAAGCTAGAAAGATTGTTTCCTTTAAGAGACAGACAAGGGCAGAGTCAAGCCTTTGCTCTAGTAGGTCTGCATCATGCCTGCTGCAGGATGTGAAGGAATGGACCTCCACAGCAGTGCGCTGTGCAAGACTGGGCTGCGCTGGGCTGGGCTGGGCCTGCCCTGGCACTGTGGATTTAATCACCCACCTCCTTCCTTTGAGGAACGCTCACGAACGCCCACGAACGCCCTTGTTCTGTTTACAGGCTGACAGCAGGCAATTTAGGACCCTGCTAAATGAGGGTGATGTCCCCATGTGCTTCCTGTGAGTGGCAAAATCCTTCGTCTAAGGCAGGTGGGCTTTTTAAAAATTTGGTTGAAGACCATATGTTGAAGGCGGTATCACGGCACAAGCCGCCGACCGTCTCAGAAGAAAGTATGCATGGGAGGACATTATTTGCATAGGACAGCCCTCTTCTCAGACCCATTCTTATGCTGCAGTTGCCATGAAGTGTTACTAGAGGGCAGCAGTATGAACAAAAGAGCACACTGAGGCTTTTCTTCTGCTTGCTGACATGATTCTTGTTCATGGTGGTCTTGCAGGGCCTAAGGAGTGAAGGACTGCGATGACTGAGGGGATGAGGAATGGCTGGCCTGTATTTGTGGTGAGGGGGGAATATTTGGAAGGTAAACAGCAAGATGAAAGCGTCAAAGTATATATGTTTGCTGAGTGATTGAGTCTGTGTGTCACTTGTCCCTTTGAAGGGACATGTGAGAAAGGAACAGCAGCACCATAGACTTCAAATGGGAGAGCAAGCAAGGATGAATATTTCCCTCAAATCCAAATACATACAGCACCTCAAAGATGACAAGTGCGATATGATGTTCTGCAATTGTAAGGATTTGCCATGTGTGGTGCATAAATATGCATGGTTAGTGAGGTTTTTCCCAGAATGTGAGTATCGTTAGGCTGGCAAATGTCAGGCACTACTTTGGGGGTATGAGGCCAAGAAACAAATTGGGATGTTTGATACAGTCATCTGTAGGATCGAAAGACACTGGGGAATCGTTACAGAGGGAGCCAGGCTGCACAAAATGTGGTAACAGTTGGACAGAAATCTTTAGCAGGGACTTTTGACTACCCCCAATGTGGGACCAGGACCACAGCACCTCTGTGCCTCTAAAACGTATTTTGACCTCTGGACACCACCATCTCAATACCCCTCAAATGTTCCTTCCTGGTACCCCAGCTTTGGTAGTGCATCAACTAGGTATCAATCATTTGAGTGACCACAAACACCCTTCCTATGTGCCTTCTATTTACATTCAGTCAGTAACCCAGCTGCTTCGTTCGCTGTTCAATCTCAAGCGACAGTTGGATGCACATTGCAGGGGTATACAGGCATTTACCGTAATGTACAGCCCCTCTCAGTACACCCAGACTACACTTCGTAAAATCATAAATACATGTTTTGCCCAACAGTAAGGCCAGGCCTTTCCTCTGTAGTTCATAGCCAATGTAAGGAGGAAAAAATAAACTGAAGAGCATGCCAAAATTCTCTACAGACACTGCCAATCCTCACACTTCTGCCTATTTGCATGCCGAGGTTATTCACGATGACCCACCAAACCAATTGCCAACAGTAGCTTATCCCTGCCTCATTCGTATGCTCCGATGCCACCTTTATTTAGCAATTGTTAGTGCTCTAGGATTTCGTAGCGCGATTCGCTATAGCCTCTGTTTTCAACAGAAATGTCCTAAAGGTACCTATACCAATCTGCAGGGTGGGGAGGAGGGGGGCTGCTGCTGCTGGCAGTAAAATGTTGGGGCACCCCACCTGCAAAAATACAGCCACCTGCTCCTTGTTGTACATTTCAATACAATAACTGCAGCAGAATCGTATGGTCACCCCTGTTGGTAAAAGAAACTGTCAAACAGCCTTTTGCCGCCCCCCCTCCCCCGTTGCCCCTAACCAGTTGGGGTACACCCCATGAGGGAGGATCAGAGCAATAAAAACTAATGGTAGCCCCCCAAAAAGTACCTAGAAGCCATGCCGTTCTGTGCACCTCATCGCCCTTCACGTTGCGCCCAAGCACCTTTTAATACTGCTCCCCCAAATTTTGACTGCCCCCTCCCAACAGAAATCAGAGAGTATAGGGGATGCATTAAAAAAGTTTTTGCAGTTCCCCACCATAAGTCAGGATCCCTTCATAGTCCCTCAGTACCTACGCCTATTCCTCTGCTGTCTGACCCCACCCAATCTCACTAAGCTCCTCCCAAACCCCTCCTCTGCTGTCTGACCCCACCCAATCTGCCCAGGCTCCTCCCCCTTCCTCTCTGACCCCACCCAATTTGACTAGGCTCCTCCCAAACCCCTCCTCTGCTGTCTGACCCCACCCTTTCTGTCCAGGCTCCTCCTATACTCCTCCTCTCTGACCCCACCCAATCTGCCCAGGCTCCTCCCCCTTCCTCTCTGACCCCACCCAATCTGCTCAAGCTCCTCCCCCTTCCTCTCTAACCCCACCCAATCTGCCCAGGCTCCTCCCCCTTCCTCTCTGAGCCCACCCAATCTGCCCAGGCTCCTCCCCCTTCCTCTCTGACCCCACCCAATTTGACTAGGCTCCTCCCAAACCCCTCCTCTGCTGTCTGACCCCACCCAATCTGCCCAGGCTCCTCCCCCTTCCTCTCTGAGCCCACCCAATCTGACTAGGCTCCTCCCAAACCCCTCCTATGCTGTCTGACCCCACTCAATCTCACTAAGCTCCTCCCAAACCCCTCCTCTGCTGTCTGACCCCACCCAATCTGCCCAGGCTCCTCCCCCTTCCTCTCTGACCCCACCCTTTCTGTCCAGGCTCCTCCCAAACCCCTCCTCTGCTGTCTGACCCCACCCTTTCTGTCCTGGCTCCACCTATACTCCTCCTCTCTGACCCCACCCAATCTGCTCAAGCTCCTCCCCCTTCCTCTCTAACCCCACCCAATCTGACTAGGCTCCTCCCAAACCCCTCCTCTGCTGTCTGACCCCACCCAATCTGCCCAAGCTCCTCCCCCTTCCTCTCTGACCCCACCCAATTTGACTAGGCTCCTCCCAAACCCCTCCTCTGCTGTCTGACCCCACCCAATCTGCCCAGGCTCCTCCCCCTTCCTCTCTGAGCCCACCCAATCTGCCCAGGCTCCTCCCCCTTCCTCTCTGACCCCACCCAATCTGACTAGGCTTCTCCCAAACCCCTCCTCTGCTGTCTGACCCCACCCTTTCTGTCCAGGCTCCACCTATACTCCTCCTCTCTGACCCCACCCAATCTGCCCTGGCTCCTCCCCTTCCTCTCTGACCCCACCCAATCTCACTAAGCTCCTCCCAAACCCCTCCTCTGCTGTCTGACCCCACCCAATCTGCCCAGGCTCCTCCCCCTTCCTCTCTAACCCCACCCAATCTGACTAGGCTCCTCCCAAACCCCTCCTCTGCTGTCTGACCCCAACCAATCTGCCCAGGCTCCTCCCCCTTCCTCTCTGACCCCACCCAATCTGCCCAGGCTCCTCCCCCTTCCTCTCTGAGTCCATCCAATCTGACTAGGCTCCTCCCAAACCCCTCCTCTGCTGTCTGACCCCACCCAATCTGCCCAGGCTCCTCCCCCCTCCTCTCTGAGCCCACCCAATCTGACTAGGCTCCTCCCAAACCCCTCCTATGCTGTCTGACCCCACCCAATCTCACTAAGCTCCTCCCAAACACCTCCTCTGCTGTCTGACCCCACCAAATCTGCCCAGGCTCCTCCCCCTTCTTCTCTGACCCCACCCAATCTGCCCAGGCTCCTCCCCCTTCCTCTCTGAGCCCATCCAATCTGACTAGGCTCCTCCCAAACCCCTCCTCTGCTGTCTGACCCCACCCAATCTGCCCAGGCTCCTCCCCCTTCCTCTCTGACCCCACCCAATCTGACTAGGCTCCTCCCAAACCCCTCCTCTGCTGTCTGACCCCACCCTTTCTGTCCAGGCTCCACCTATACTCCTCCTCTCTGACCCCACCCAATCTGACTAGGCTCCTCCCAAACCCCTCCTCTGCTGTCTGACCCCACCCAATCTCACTAAGCTCCTCCCAAACCCCTCCTCTGCTGTCTGACCCCACCCAATCTGCCCAGGCTCCTCCCCCTTCCTCTCTGACCCCACCCAATTTGACTAGGCTCCTCCCAAACCCCTCCTCTGCTGTCTGACCCCACCCTTTCTGTCCAGGCTCCTCCTATACTCCTCCTCTCTGACCCCACCCAATCTGCCCAGGCTCCTCCCCCTTCCTCTCTGACCCCACCCAATTTGACTAGGCTCCTCCCAAACCCCTCCTCTGCTGTCTGACCCCACCCTTTCAGTCCAGGCTCCTCCTATACTCCTCCTCTCTGACCCCACCAAATCTGCCCAGGCTCCTCCCCCTTCCTCTCTGACCCCACCCAATCTGCTCAAGCTCCTCCCCCTTCCTCTCTAACCCCACCCAATCTGACTAGGCTCCTCCCAAACCCCTCCTCAGCTGTCTGACCCCACCCAATCTGCCCAGGCTCCTCCCCCTTCCTCTCTGAGCCCACCCAATCTGCCCAGGCTCCTCCCCCTTCCTCTCTGACCCCACCCAATTTGACTAGGCTCCTCCCAAACCCCTCCTCTGCTGTCTGACCCCACCCAATCTGCCCAGGCTCCTCCCCCTTCCTCTCTGAGCCCACCCAATCTGACTAAGCTCCTCCCAAACCCCTCCTCTGCTGTCTGACCCCACCCAATCTGCCCAGGCTCCTCCCCCTTCCTCTCTGACCCCACCCAATTTGACTAGGCTCCTCCCAAACCGCTCCTCTGCTGTCTGACCCCACCCAATCTGCCCAGGCTCCTCCCCCTTCCTCTCTGACCCCACCCAATCTGCTCAAGCTCCTCCCACTTCCTCTCTAAAACCACCCAATCTGACTAGGCTCCTCCCAAACCCCTCCTCTGCTGTCTGACCCCACCCAATCTGCCCAGGCTCCTCCCTCTTCCTCTCTGAGCCCACCCAATCTCCCCAGGCTCCTCCCCCTTCCTCTCTGACCCCACCCAATTTAACTAGGCTCCTCCCAAACCCCTCCTCTGCTGTCTGACCCCACCCAATCTCACTAAGCTCCTCCCAAACCCCTCCTCTGCTGTCTGACCCCACTCAATCTGCCCAGGCTCCTCCCCCTTCCTCGCTGACCCCCCCCCAATGTGACTAGGCTCCTCCTGAACCCCTCCTCTGCTGTCTGACCCCACCCTTTCTGTCCAGGCTCAACCTATACTCCTCCTCTCTGACCCCACCCAATCTGCTCAGGCTCCTCCCAAACCCCTCCTCTGCTGTCTGACCCCAACCAATCTGCCCAGGCTCCTCCCCCTTCCTCTCTGACCCCACCCAATCTGCCCAGGCTCCTCCCCCTTCCTCTCTGAGCCCATCCAATCTGACTAGGCTCCTCCCAAACCCCTCATCTGCTGTCTGACCCCACCCTTTCTGTCCAGGCTCCACCTATACTCCTCCTCTCTGACCCCACCCAATCTGCCCGGGCTCTTCCCCTTCCTCTCTGACCCCACCCAATCTGACTAGGCTCCTCCCAAACCCCTCCTCTGCTGTCTGACCCCACCCTTTCTGTCCAGGCTCCACCTATACTCCTCCTCTCTGACCCCACCCAATCTGCTCAGGCTCCTCCCCCTTCCTCTCTAACCCCACCCAATCTGACTAGGCTCCTCCCAAACCCCTCCTCTGCTGTCTGACCCCACCCTTTCTGTCCAGGCTCCACCTATACTCCTCCTCTCTGACCCCACCCAATCTGCTCAGGCTCCTCCCCCTTCCTCTCTAACCCCACCCAATCTGACTAGGCTCCTCCCAAACCCCTCCTCTGCTGTCTGACCCCAACCAATCTGCCCAGGCTCCTCCCCCTTCCTCTCTGACCCCACCCAATCTGCCCAGGCTCCTCCCCCTTCCTCTCTGAGTCCATCCAATCTGACTAGGCTCCTCCCAAACCCCTCCTCTGCTGTCTGACCCCACCCAATCTGCCCAGGCTCCTCCCCCCTCCTCTCTGAGCCCACCCAATCTGACTAGGCTCCTCCCAAACCCCTCCTATGCTGTCTGACCCCACCCAATCTCACTAAGCTCCTCCCAAACACCTCCTCTGCTGTCTGACCCCACCCAATCTGCCCAGGCTCCTCCCCCTTCCTCTCTGACCCCACCCAATCTGCCCAGGCTCCTCCCCCTTCCTCTCTGAGCCCATCCAATCTGACTAGGCTCCTCCCAAACCCCTCCTCTGCTGTCTGACCCCACCCAATCTGCCCAGGCTCCTCCCCCTTCCTCTCTGACCCCACCCAATCTGACTAGGCGCCTCCCAAACCCCTCCTCTGCTGTCTGACCCCACCCTTTCTGTCCAGGCTCCACCTATACTCCTCCTCTCTGACCCCACCCAATCTGACTAGGCTCCTCCCAAACCCCTCCTCTGCTGTCTGACCCCACCCAATCTCACTAAGCTCCTCCCAAACCCCTCCTCTGCTGTCTGACCCCACCCAATCTGCCCAGGCTCCTCCCCCTTCCTCTCTGACCCACCCAATTTGACTAGGCTCCTCCCAAACCCCTCCTCTGCTGTCTGACCCCACCATTTCAGTCCAGGCTCCTCCTATACTCCTCCTCTCTGACCCCACCCAATCTGCCCAGGCTCCTCCCCCTTCCTCTCTGACCCCACCCAATTTGACTAGGCTCCTCCCAAACCCCTCCTCTGCTGTCTGACCCCACCAAATCTGCCCAGGCTCCTCCCCCTTCCTCTCTCACCCCACCCAATCTGCTCAAGCTCCTCCCCCTTCCTCTCTTACCCCACCCAATCTGACTAGGCTCCTCCCAAACCCCTCCTCTGCTGTCTGAGCCCACCCAATCTGCCCAGGCTCCTCCCCCTTCCTCTCTGAGCCCACCCAATCTGACTAGGCTCCTCCCAAACCCCTCCTCTGCTGTCTGACCCCACCCAATCTGCCCAGGCTCCTCCCCCTTCCTCTCTGAGCCCACCCAATCTGCCCAGGCTCCTCCCCCTTCCTCTCTGACCCCACCCAATTTGACTAGGCTCCTCCCAAACCCCTCCTCTGCTGTCTGACCCCACCCAATCTGCCCAGGCTCCTCCCCCTTCCTCGCTGACCCCCCCCCCAATGTGACTAGGCTCCTCCCAAACCCCTCCTCTGCTGTCTGACCCCACCCAATCTGCCCAGGCTCCTCCCCCTTCCTCTCTGAGCCCACCCAATCTGCCCAGGCTCCTCCCCCTTCCTCTCTGACCCCACCCAATTTGACTAGGCTCCTCCCAAACCCCTCCTCTGCTGTCTGACCCCACCCAATCTGCCCAGGCTCCTCCCCCTTCCTCTCTGAGCCCACCCAATCTGACTAGGCTCCTCCCAAACCCCTCCTCTGCTGTTTGACCCCACCCAATCTCACTAAGCTCCTCCCAAACCGCTCCTCTGCTGTCTGACCCCACCCAATCTGCCCAGGCTCCTCCCCCTTCCTCTCTAACCCCACCCAATCTGACTAGGCTCCTCCCAAACCCCTCCTCTGCTGTCTGACCCCACCCAATCTGCCCAGGCTCCTCCCCCTTCCTCTCTGAGCCCACCCAATCTCCCCAGGCTCCTCCCCCTTCCTCTCTGACCCCACCCAATTTGACTAGGCTCCTCCCAAACCCCTCCTCTGCTGTCTGACCCCACCCAATCTCACTAAGCTCCTCCCAAACCCCTCCTCTGCTGTCTGACCCCACCCAATCTGCTCAGGCTCCTCCCCCTTCCTCTCTAACCCCACCCAATCTGACTAGGCTCCTCCCAAACCCCTCCTCTGCTGTCTGACCCCAACCAATCTGCCCAGGCTCCTCCCCCTTCCTCTCTGACCCCACCCAATCTGCCCAGGCTCCTCCCCCTTCCTCTCTGAGTCCATCCAATCTGACTAGGCTCCTCCCAAACCCCTCCTCTGCTGTCTGACCCCACCCAATCTGCCCAGGCTCCTCCCCCCTCCTCTCTGAGCCCACCCAATCTGACTAGGCTCCTCCCAAACCCCTCCTATGCTGTCTGACCCCACCCAATCTCACTAAGCTCCTCCCAAACACCTCCTCTGCTGTCTGACCCCACCCAATCTGCCCAGGCTCCTCCCCCTTCCTCTCTGACCCCACCCAATCTGCCCAGGCTCCTCCCCCTTCCTCTCTGAGCCCATCCAATCTGACTAGGCTCCTCCCAAACCCCTCCTCTGCTGTCTGACCCCACCCAATCTGCCCAGGCTCCTCCCCCTTCCTCTCTGACCCCACCCAATCTGACTAGGCTCCTCCCAAACCCCTCCTCTGCTGTCTGACCCCACCCTTTCTGTCCAGGCTCCACCTATACTCCTCCTCTCTGACCCCACCCAATCTGACTAGGCTCCTCCCAAACCCCTCCTCTGCTGTCTGACCCCACCCAATCTCACTAAGCTCCTCCCAAACCCCTCCTCTGCTGTCTGACCCCACCCAATCTGCCCAGGCTCCTCCCCCTTCCTCTCTGACCCCACCCAATTTGACTAGGCTCCTCCCAAACCCCTCCTCTGCTGTCTGACCCCACCCTTTCTGTCCAGGCTCCTCCTATACTCCTACTCTCTGACCCCACCCAATCTGCCCAGGCTCCTCCCCCTTCCTCTCTGACCCCACCCAATTTGACTAGGCTCCTCCCAAACCCCTCCTCTGCTGTCTGACCCCACCATTTCAGTCCAGGCTCCTCCTATACTCCTCCTCTCTGACCCCACCCAATCTGCCCAGGCTCCTCCCCCTTCCTCTCTGACCCCACCCAATTTGACTAGGCTCCTCCCAAACCCCTCCTCTGCTGTCTGACCCCACCAAATCTGCCCAGGCTCCTCCCCCTTCCTCTCTGACCCCACCCAATCTGCTCAAGCTCCTCCCCCTTCCTCTCTTACCCCACCCAATCTGACTAGGCTCCTCCCAAACCCCTCCTCTGCTGTCTGAGCCCACCCAATCTGCCCAGGCTCCTCCCCCTTCCTCTCTGAGCCCACCCAATCTGACTAGGCTCCTCCCAAACCCCTCCTCTGCTGTCTGACCCCACCCAATCTGCCCAGGCTCCTCCCCCTTCCTCTCTGAGCCCACCCAATCTGCCCAGGCTCCTCCCCCTTCCTCTCTGACCCCACCCAATTTGACTAGGCTCCTCCCAAACCCCTCCTCTGCTGTCTGACCCCACCCAATCTGCCCAGGCTCCTCCCCCTTCCTCTCTGAGCCCACCCAATCTGCCCAGGCTCCTCCCCCTTCCTCTCTGAGCCCACCCAATCTGACTAGGCTCCTCCCAAACCCCTCCTCTGCTGTTTGACCCCACCCAATCTCACTAAGCTCCTCCCAAACCCCTCCTCTGCTGTCTGACCCCACCCAATCTGCCCAGGCTCCTCCCCCTTCCTCTCTGACCCCACCCAATTTGACTAGGCTCCTCCCAAACCCCTCCTCTGCTGTCTGACCCCACCAAATCTGCCCAGGCTCCTCCCCCTTCCTCTCTGACACCACCCAATCTGCTCAAGCTCCTCCCCCTTCCTCTCTAACCCCACCCAATCTGACTAGGCTCCTCCCAAACCCCTCCTCTGCTGTCTGACCCCACCCAATCTGCCCAGGCTCCTCCCCCTTCCTCTCTGAGCCCACCCAATCTGCCCAGGCTCCTCCCCCTTCCTCTCTGACCCCACCCAATTTGACTAGGCTCCTCCCAAACCCCTCCTCTGCTGTCTGACCCCACCCAATCTGCCCAGGCTCCTCCCCCTTCCTCTCTGAGCCCACCCAATCTGACTAGGCTCCTCCCAAACCCCTCCTCTGCTGTTTGACCCCACCCAATCTCACTAAGGTCCTCCCAAACCGCTCCTCTGCTGTCTGACCCCACCCAATCTGCCCAGGCTCCTCCCCCTTCCTCTCTAACCCCACCCAATCTGACTAGGCTCCCCCCAAACCCCTCCTCTGCTGTCTGACCCCACCCAATCTGCCCAGGCTCCTCCCCCTTCCTCTCTGAGCCCACCCAATCTCCCCAGGCTCCTCCCCCTTCCTCTCTGACCGCACCCAATTTGACTAGGCTCCTCCCAAACCCCTCCTCTGCTGTCTGACCCCACCCAATCTCACTAAGCTCCTCCCAAACCCCTCCTCTGCTGTCTGACCCCACCCAATCTGCCCAGGCTCCTCCCCCTTCCTCTCTGACCCCACCCAATCTGCCCAGGCTCCTCCCCCTTCCTCTCTGAGCCCACCCAATCTGCCCAGGCTCCTCCCCCTTCCTCTCTGACCCCACCCAATTTGACTAGGCTCCTCCCAAACCCCTCCTCTGCTGTCTGACCCCACCCTTTCAGTCCAGGCTCCTCCTATACTCCTCCTCTCTGACCCCACCAAATCTGCCCAGGCTCCTCCCCCTTCCTCTCTGACACCACCCAATCTGCTCAAGCTCCTCCCCCTTCCTCTCTAACCCCACCCAATCTGACTAGGCTCCTCCCAAACCCCTCCTCTGCTGTCTGACCCCACCCAATCTGCCCAGGCTCCTCCCCCTTCCTCTCTGAGCCCACCCAATCTGACTAGGCTCCTCCCAAACCCCTCCTCTGCTGTTTGACCCCACCCAATCTCACTAAGCTCCTCCCAAACCGCTCCTCTGCTGTCTGACCCCACCCAATCTGCCCAGGCTCCTCCCCCTTCCTCTCTAACCCCACCCAATCTGACTAGGCTCCTCCCAAACCCCTCCTCTGCTGTCTGACCCCACCCAATCTGCCCAGGCTCCTCCCCCTTCCTCTCTGAGCCCACCCAATCTCCCCAGGCTCCTCCCCCTTCCTCTCTGACACCACCCAATCTGCTCAAGCTCCTCCCCCTTCCTCTCTAACCCCACCCAATCTGACTAGGCTCCTCCCAAACCCCTCCTCTGCTGTCTGACCCCACCCAATCTGCCCAGGCTCCTCCCCCTTCCTCTCTGAGCCCACCCAATCTGCCCAGGCTCATCCCCCTTCCTCTCTGACCCCACCCAATTTGACTAGGCTCCTCCCAAACCCCTCCTCTGCTGTGTGACCCCACCCAATCTGCCCAGGCTCCTCCCCCTTCCTCTCTGAGCCCACCCAATCTGCCCAGGCTCCTCCCCCTTCCTCTCTGACCCCACCCAATTTGACTAGGCTCCTCCCAAACCCCTCCTCTGCTGTCTGACCCCACCCAATCTGCCCAGGCTCCTCCCCCTTCCTCTCTGAGCCCACCCAATCTGACTAGGCTCCTCCCAAACCCCTCCTCTGCTGTTTGACCCCACCCAATCTCACTAAGCTCCTCCCAAACCGCTCCTCTGCTGTCTGACCCCACCCAATCTGCCCAGGCTCCTCCCCCTTCCTCTCTAACCCCACCCAATCTGACTAGGCTCCTCCCAAACCCCTCCTCTGCTGTCTGACCCCACCCAACCTGCCCAGGCTCCTCCCCCTTCCTCTCTGAGCCCACCCAATCTCCCCAGGCTCCTCCCCCTTCCTCTCTGACCCCACCCAATTTGACTAGGCTCCTCCCAAACCCCTCCTCTGCTGTCTGACCCCACCCAATCTCACTAAGCTCCTCCAAAACCCCTCCTCTGCTGTCTGACCCCACCCAATCTGCTCAGGCTCCTCCCCCTTCCTCTCTAACCCCACCCAATCTGACTAGGCTCCTCCCAAACCCCTCCTCTGCTGTCTGACCCCAACCAATCTGCCCAGGCTCCTCCCCCTTCCTCTCTGACCCCACCCAATCTGCCCAGGCTCCTCCCCCTTCCTCTCTGAGTCCATCCAATCTGACTAGGCTCCTCCCAAACCACTCCTCTGCTGTCTGACCCCACCCAATCTGCCCAGGCTCCTCCCCCCTCCTCTCTGAGCCCACCCAATCTGACTAGGCTCCTCCCAAACCCCTCCTATGCTGTCTGACCCCACCCAATCTCACTAAGCTCCTCCCAAACACCTCCTCTGCTGTCTGACCCCACCCAATCTGCCCAGGCTCCTCCCCCTTCCTCTCTGACCCCACCCAATCTGCCCAGGCTCCTCCCCCTTCCTCTCTGAGCCCATCCAATCTGACTAGGCTCCTCCCAAACCCCTCCTCTGCTGTCTGACCCCACCCAATCTGCCCAGGCTCCTCCCCCTTCCTCTCTGACCCCACCCAATCTGACTAGGCTCCTCCCAAACCCCTCCTCTGCTGTCTGACCCCACCCTTTCTGTCCAGGCTCCACCTATACTCCTCCTCTCTGACCCCACCCAATCTGACTAGGCTCCTCCCAAACCCCTCCTCTGCTGTCTGACCCCACCCAATCTCACTAAGCTCCTCCCAAACCCCTCCTCTGCTGTCTGACCCCACCCAATCTGCCCAGGCTCCTCCCCCTTCCTCTCTGACCCCACCCAATTTGACTAGGCTCCTCCCAAACCCCTCCTCTGCTGTCTGACCCCACCCTTTCTGTCCAGGCTCCTCCTATACTCCTACTCTCTGACCCCACCCAATCTGCCCAGGCTCCTCCCCCTTCCTCTCTGACCCCACCCAATTTGACTAGGCTCCTCCCAAACCCCTCCTCTGCTGTCTGACCCCACCCTTTCTGTCCAGGCTCCACCTATACTCCTCCTCTCTGACCCCACCCAATCTGACTAGGCTCCTCCCAAACCCCTCCTCTGCTGTCTGACCCCACCCAATCTCACTAAGCTCCTCCCAAACCCCTCCTCTGCTGTCTGACCCCACCCAATCTGCCCAGGCTCCTCCCCCTTCCTCTCTGACCCCACCCAATTTGACTAGGCTCCTCCCAAACCCCTCCTCTGCTGTCTGACCCCACCCTTTCTGTCCAGGCTCCTCCTATACTCCTACTCTCTGACCCCACCCAATCTGCCCAGGCTCCTCCCCCTTCCTCTCTGACCCCACCCAATTTGACTAGGCTCCTCCCAAACCCCTCCTCTGCTGTCTGACCCCACCATTTCAGTCCAGGCTCCTCCTATACTCCTCCTCTCTGACCCCACCCAATCTGCCCAGGCTCCTCCCCCTTCCTCTCTGACCCCACCCAATTTGACTAGGCTCCTCCCAAACCCCTCCTCTGCTGTCTGACCCCACCAAATCTGCCCAGGCTCCTCCCCCTTCCTCTCTGACCCCACCCAATCTGCTCAAGCTCCTCCCCCTTCCTCTCTTACCCCACCCAATCTGACTAGGCTCCTCCCAAACCCCTCCTCTGCTGTCTGAGCCCACCCAATCTGCCCAGGCTCCTCCCCCTTCCTCTCTGAGCCCACCCAATCTGACTAGGCTCCTCCCAAACCCCTCCTCTGCTGTCTGAGCCCACCCAATCTGCCCAGGCTCCTCCCCCTTCCTCTCTGAGCCCACCCAATCTGCCCAGGCTCCTCCCCCTTCCTCTCTGACCCCACCCAATTTGACTAGGCTCCTCCCAAACCCCTCCTCTGCTGTCTGACCCCACCCAATCTGCCCAGGCTCCTCCCCCTTCCTCTCTGAGCCCACCCAATCTGCCCAGGCTCCTCCCCCTTCCTCTCTGAGCCCACCCAATCTGACTAGGCTCCTCCCAAACCCCTCCTCTGCTGTTTGACCCCACCCAATCTCACTAAGCTCCTCCCAAACCCCTCCTCTGCTGTCTGACCCCACCCAATCTGCCCAGGCTCCTCCCCCTTCCTCTCTGACCCCACCCAATTTGACTAGGCTCCTCCCAAACCCCTCCTCTGCTGTCTGACCCCACCAAATCTGCCCAGGCTCCTCCCCCTTCCTCTCTGACACCACCCAATCTGCTCAAGCTCCTCTCCCTTCCTCTCTAACCCCACCCAATCTGACTAGGCTCCTCCCAAACCCCTCCTCTGCTGTCTGACCCCACCCAATCTGCCCAGGCTCCTCCCCCTTCCTCTCTGAGCCCACCCAATCTGCCCAGGCTCCTCCCCCTTCCTCTCTGACCCCACCCAATTTGACTAGGCTCCTCCCAAACCCCTCCTCTGCTGTCTGACCCCACCCAATCTGCCCAGGCTCCTCCCCCTTCCTCTCTGAGCCCACCCAATCTGCCCAGGCTCCTCCCCCTTCCTCTCTAACCCCACCCAATCTGACTAGGCTCCTCCCAAACCCCTCCTCTGCTGTCTGACCCCACCCAATCTGCCCAGGCTCCTCCCCTTCCTCTCTGAGCCCACCCAATTTGACTAGGCTCCTCCCAAACCCCTCCTCTGCTGTCTGACCCCACCCAATCTCACTAAGCTCCTCCCAAACCCCTCCTCTGCTGTCTGACCCCACCCAATCTGCCCAGGCTCCTCCCCCTTCCTCTCTGACCCCACCCAATCTGCCCAGGCTCCTCCCCCTTCCTCTCTGAGCCCACCCAATCTGCCCAGGCTCCTCCCCCTTCCTCTCTGACCCCACCCAATTTGACTAGGCTCCTCCCAAACCCCTCCTCTGCTGTCTGACCCCACCCAATCTGCCCAGGCTCCTCCCCCTTCCTCTCTGAGCCCACCCAATCTGACTAGGCTCCTCCCACATCCCTCCTATGCTGTCTGACCCCACCCAATCTGCCCAGGCTCCTCCCCTTCCTCTCTGAGCCCACCCAATTTGACTAGGCTCCTCCCAAACCCCTCCTCTGCTGTCTGACCCCACCCAATCTCACTAAGCTCCTCCCAAACCCCTCCTCTGCTGTCTGACCCCACCCAATCTGCCCAGGCTCCTCCCCCTTCCTCTCTGACCCCACCCAATCTGCCCAGGCTCCTCCCCCTTCCTCTCTGAGCCCACCCAATCTGCCCAGGCTCCTCCCCCTTCCTCTCTGACCCCACCCAATTTGACTAGGCTCCTCCCAAACCCCTCCTCTGCTGTCTGACCCCACCCAATCTGCCCAGGCTCCTCCCCCTTCCTCTCTGAGCCCACCCAATCTGCCCAGGCTCCTCCCCCTTCCTCTCTGACCCCACCCAATTTGACTAGGCTCCTCCCAAACCCCTCCTCTGCTGTTTGACCCCACCCAATCTCACTAAGCTCCTCCCAAACCCCTCCTCTGCTGTCTGACCCCACCAAATCTGCCCAGGCTCCTCCCCCTTCCTCTCTGACACCACCCAATCTGCTCAAGCTCCTCTCCCTTCCTCTCTAACCCCACCCAATCTGACTAGGCTCCTCCCAAACCCCTCCTCTGCTGTCTGACCCCACCCAATCTGCCCAGGCTCCTCCCCCTTCCTCTCTGAGCCCACCCAATCTGCCCAGGCTCCTCCCCCTTCCTCTCTGACCCCACCCAATTTGACTAGGCTCCTCCCAAACCCCTCCTCTGCTGTCTGACCCCACCCAATCTGCCCAGGCTCCTCCCCCTTCCTCTCTGAGCCCACCCAATCTGCCCAGGCTCCTCCCCCTTCCTCTCTGACCCCACCCAATTTGACTAGGCTCCTCCCAAACCCCTCCTCTGCTGTCTGACCCCACCCAATCTGCCCAGGCTCCTCCCCTTCCTCTCTGAGCCCACCCAATTTGACTAGGCTCCTCCCAAACCCCTCCTCTGCTGTCTGACCCCACCCAATCTCACTAAGCTCCTCCCAAACCCCTCCTCTGCTGTCTGACCCCACCCAATCTGCCCAGGCTCCTCCCCCTTCCTCTCTGACCCCACCCAATCTGCCCAGGCTCCTCCCCCTTCCTCTCTGAGCCCACCCAATCTGCCCAGGCTCCTCCCCCTTCCTCTCTGACCCCACCCAATTTGACTAGGCTCCTCCCAAACCCCTCCTCTGCTGTCTGACCCCACCCTTTCAGTCCAGGCTCCTCCTATACTCCTCCTCTCTGACCCCACCAAATCTGCCCAGGCTCCTCCCCCTTCCTCTCTGACACCACCCAATCTGCTCAAGCTCCTCCCCCTTCCTCTCTAACCCCACCCAATCTGACTAGGCTCCTCCCAAACCCCTCCTCTGCTGTCTGACCCCACCCAATCTGCCCAGGCTCCTCCCCCTTCCTCTCTGAGCCCACCCAATCTCCCCAGGCTCCTCCCCCTTCCTCTCTGACCCCACCCAATTTGACTAGGCTCCTCCCAAACCCCTCCTCTGCTGTCTGACCCCACCCAATCTCACTAAGCTCCTCCCAAACCCCTCCTCTGCTGTCCCCCTTCCATCCCCCCCCAATGTGACTAGGCTCCTCCTGAACCCCGCCTCTCTGACCACCCCCAATCTGACTACACACAACACCTGTTCCCTTTCTTTCACCTGTCTCTCTTCAGGCCACACCTATTTTACTTACCAACCAATCTGCAATCCCTCATTCGCTAGGCATGATTCCACTCTTACACAACACACAGACACATTTTACTTACCAATTGGCCATTTAGGCCCACCTCCAACTTACCTCTGCTCTGCCACCATCAGTCACCTGGTGCCGAACCCGGGATTTGAACCCTGGTTGCCTGGATCGAAGGCAGGAACTTACCCACTGGACCACACTGGTTTCCATGTAAATAGCCTATCAAATTGTCCTTATGTCATGGTCATCCTTTTTATGTGCAATGGAAGCTGCAGGGAAGGACACCAAGGCCTGTATGTTGCTTATGGTTACTACTGCAATCCTCAAGACCACCAAGGAGCTATAGCTCAAAGGTAAGTCTTGTACCTTTGGTGGGGACAGCCCTCACAGGCCAGGGTTCGAATCCTGCCAATGCTGTAGAAGTATACCAAGGTGGGAAATTTTCAAACAGTAAATTTTTTTTTTTTATGCTAAGTTTTTTTTTGGCAGGTTTGTCCAAACATTTCAAATGTTTTCCCTCATGACCTTCTACCAACCGCCCTATTTCTCAAGTAGGTGCAATAGGGACAAGGCCTTATCTTCCTTTATCAATGTCTTCATTCTTTGTCCTTTAAGTTTGGTTAATTGCAGAGTGCAATTGTGGTATTGGGGGTTATAACTGAGCACAAGAATGCAAGGAAGGTGCTACACTTATTGTAAAATAGGTTGGATGATGGTGATTTTTCATTTTGGTGTGAGCCACTCGCTCAAATCAGGGGTTTGATGCCAGTGTACTTGGATAGAAATAAAGGTCAAGTATGAACTCTGGCTAATGAAATGATGGGTTGAGTTTGAGGCAAGCTAGAGTCCATTTATTAGGTGCAATAAGAAGCTAGAAAGATTGTTTCCTTTAAGAGACAGACAAGGGCAGAGTCAAGCCTTTGCTCTAGTAGGTCTGCATCATGCCTGCTGCAGGATGTGAAGGAATGGACCTCCACAGCAGTGCGCTGTGCAAGACTGGGCTGCGCTGGGCTGGGCTGGGCCTGCCCTGGCACTGTGGATTTAATCACCCACCTCCTTCCTTTGAGGAACGCTCACGAACGCCCACGAACGCCCTTGTTCTGTTTACAGGCTGACAGCAGGCAATTTAGGACCCTGCTAAATGAGGGTGATGTCCCCATGTGCTTCCTGTGAGTGGCAAAATCCTTCGTCTAAGGCAGGTGGGCTTTTTAAAAATTTGGTTGAAGACCATATGTTGAAGGCGGTATCACGGCACAAGCCGCCGACCGTCTCAGAAGAAAGTATGCATGGGAGGACATTATTTGCATAGGACAGCCCTCTTCTCAGACCCATTCTTATGCTGCAGTTGCCATGAAGTGTTACTAGAGGGCAGCAGTATGAACAAAAGAGCACACTGAGGCTTTTCTTCTGCTTGCTGACATGATTCTTGTTCATGGTGGTCTTGCAGGGCCTAAGGAGTGAAGGACTGCGATGACTGAGGGGATGAGGAATGGCTGGCCTGTATTTGTGGTGAGGGGGGAATATTTGGAAGGTAAACAGCAAGATGAAAGCGTCAAAGTATATATGTTTGCTGAGTGATTGAGTCTGTGTGTCACTTGTCCCTTTGAAGGGACATGTGAGAAAGGAACAGCAGCACCATAGACTTCAAATGGGAGAGCAAGCAAGGATGAATATTTCCCTCAAATCCAAATACATACAGCACCTCAAAGATGACAAGTGCGATATGATGTTCTGCAATTGTAAGGATTTGCCATGTGTGGTGCATAAATATGCATGGTTAGTGAGGTTTTTCCCAGAATGTGAGTATCGTTAGGCTGGCAAATGTCAGGCACTACTTTGGGGTTATGAGGCCAAGAAACAAATTGGGATGTTTGATACAGTCATCTGTAGGATCGAAAGACACTGGGGAATCGTTACAGAGGGAGCCAGGCTGCACAAAATGTGGTAACAGTTGGACAGAAATCTTTAGCAGGGACTTTTGACTACCCCCAATGTGGGACCAGGACCACAGCACCTCTGTGCCTCTAAAACGTATTTTGACCTCTGGACACCACCATCTCAATACCCCTCAAATGTTCCTTCCTGGTACCCCAGCTTTGGTAGTGCATCAACTAGGTATCAATCATTTGAGTGACCACAAACACCCTTCCTATGTGCCTTCTATTTACATTCAGTCAGTAACCCAGCTGCTTCGTTCGCTGTTCAATCTCAAGCGACAGTTGGATGCACATTGCAGGGGTATACAGGCATTTACCGTAATGTACAGCCCCTCTCAGTACACCCAGACTACACTTCGTAAAATCATAAATACATGTTTTGCCCAACAGTAAGGCCAGGCCTTTCCTCTGTAGTTCATAGCCAATGTAAGGAGGAAAAAATAAACTGAAGAGCATGCCAAAATTCTCTACAGACACTGCCAATCCTCACACTTCTGCCTATTTGCATGCCGAGGTTATTCACGATGACCCACCAAACCAATTGCCAACAGTAGCTTATCCCTGCCTCATTCGTATGCTCCGATGCCACCTTTATTTAGCAATTGTTAGTGCTCTAGGATTTCGTAGCGCGATTCGCTATAGCCTCTGTTTTCAACAGAAATGTCCTAAAGGTACCTATACCAATCTGCAGGGTGGGGAGGAGGGGGGCTGCTGCTGCTGGCAGTAAAATGTTGGGGCACCCCACCTGCAAAAATACAGCCACCTGCTCCTTGTTGTACATTTCAATACAATAACTGCAGCAGAATCGTATGGTCACCCCTGTTGGTAAAAGAAACTGTCAAACAGCCTTTTGCCGCCCCCCCCTCCCCCGTTGCCCCTAACCAGTTGGGGTACACCCCATGAGGGAGGATCAGAGCAATAAAAACTAATGGTAGCCCCCCAAAAAGTACCTAGAAGCCATGCCGTTCTGTGCACCTCATCGCCCTTCACGTTGCGCCCAAGCACCTTTTAATACTGCTCCCCCAAATTTTGACTGCCCCCTCCCAACAGAAATCAGAGAGTATAGGGGATGCATTAAAAAAGTTTTTGCAGTTCCCCACCATAAGTCAGGATCCCTTCATAGTCCCTCAGTACCTACGCCTATTCCTCTGCTGTCTGACCCCACCCAATCTCACTAAGCTCCTCCCAAACCCCTCCTCTGCTGTCTGACCCCACCCAATCTGCCCAGGCTCCTCCCCCTTCCTCTCTGACCCCACCCAATTTGACTAGGCTCCTCCCAAACCCCTCCTCTGCTGTCTGACCCCACCCTTTCTGTCCAGGCTCCTCCTATACTCCTCCTCTCTGACCCCACCCAATCTGCCCAGGCTCCTCCCCCTTCCTCTCTGACCCCACCCAATCTGCTCAAGCTCCTCCCCCTTCCTCTCTAACCCCACCCAATCTGCCCAGGCTCCTCCCCCTTCCTCTCTGAGCCCACCCAATCTGCCCAGGCTCCTCCCCCTTCCTCTCTGACCCCACCCAATTTGACTAGGCTCCTCCCAAACCCCTCCTCTGCTGTCTGACCCCACCCAATCTGCCCAGGCTCCTCCCCCTTCCTCTCTGAGCCCACCCAATCTGACTAGGCTCCTCCCAAACCCCTCCTATGCTGTCTGACCCCACTCAATCTCACTAAGCTCCTCCCAAACCCCTCCTCTGCTGTCTGACCCCACCCAATCTGCCCAGGCTCCTCCCCCTTCCTCTCTGACCCCACCCTTTCTGTCCAGGCTCCTCCCAAACCCCTCCTCTGCTGTCTGACCCCACCCTTTCTGTCCTGGCTCCACCTATACTCCTCCTCTCTGACCCCACCCAATCTGCTCAAGCTCCTCCCCCTTCCTCTCTAACCCCACCCAATCTGACTAGGCTCCTCCCAAACCCCTCCTCTGCTGTCTGACCCCACCCAATCTGCCCAGGCTCCTCCCCCTTCCTCTCTGACCCCACCCAATTTGACTAGGCTCCTCCCAAACCCCTCCTCTGCTGTCTGACCCCACCCAATCTGCCCAGGCTCCTCCCCCTTCCTCTCTGAGCCCACCCAATCTGCCCAGGCTCCTCCCCCTTCCTCTCTGACCCCACCCAATCTGACTAGGCTTCTCCCAAACCCCTCCTCTGCTGTCTGACCCCACCCTTTCTGTCCAGGCTCCACCTATACTCCTCCTCTCTGACCCCACCCAATCTGCCCTGGCTCCTCCCCTTCCTCTCTGACCCCACCCAATCTCACTAAGCTCCTCCCAAACCCCTCCTCTGCTGTCTGACCCCACCCAATCTGCCCAGGCTCCTCCCCCTTCCTCTCTTACCCCACCCAATCTGACTAGGCTCCTCCCAAACCCCTCCTCTGCTGTCTGACCCCAACCAATCTTCCCAGGCTCCTCCCCCTTCCTCTCTGACCCCACCCAATCTGCCCAGGCTCCTCCCCCTTCCTCTCTGAGTCCATCCAATCTGACTAGGCTCCTCCCAAACCCCTCCTCTGCTGTCTGACCCCACCCAATCTGCCCAGGCTCCTCCCCCCTCCTCTCTGAGCCCACCCAATCTGACTAGGCTCCTCCCAAACCCCTCCTATGCTGTCTGACCCCACCCAATCTCACTAAGCTCCTCCCAAACACCTCCTCTGCTGTCTGACCCCACCAAATCTGCCCAGGCTCCTCCCCCTTCCTCTCTGACCCCACCCAATCTGCCCAGGCTCCTCCCCCTTCCTCTCTGAGCCCATCCAATCTGACTAGGCTCCTCCCAAACCCCTCCTCTGCTGTCTGACCCCACCCAATCTGCCCAGGCTCCTCCCCCTTCCTCTCTGACCCCACCCAATCTGACTAGGCTCCTCCCAAACCCCTCCTCTGCTGTCTGACCCCACCCTTTCTGTCCAGGCTCCACCTATACTCCTCCTCTCTGACCCCACCCAATCTGACTAGGCTCCTCCCAAACCCCTCCTCTGCTGTCTGACCCCACCCAATCTCACTAAGCTCCTCCCAAACCCCTCCTCTGCTGTCTGACCCCACCCAATCTGCCCAGGCTCCTCCCCCTTCCTCTCTGACCCCACCCAATTTGACTAGGCTCCTCCCAAACCCCTCCTCTGCTGTCTGACCCCACCCAATCTGCCCAGGCTCCTCCCCCTTCCTCTCTGAGCCCACCCAATCTGACTAGGCTCCTCCCAAACCCCTCCTCTGCTGTTTGACCCCACCCAATCTCACTAAGCTCCTCCCAAACCGCTCCTCTGCTGTCTGACCCCACCCAATCTGCCCAGGCTCCTCCCCCTTCCTCTCTAACCCCACCCAATCTGACTAGGCTCCTCCCAAACCCCTCCTCTGCTGTCTGACCCCACCCAATCTGCCCAGGCTCCTCCCCCTTCCTCTCTGAGCCCACCCAATCTCCCCAGGCTCCTCCCCCTTCCTCTCTGACCCCACCCAATTTGACTAGGCTCCTCCCAAACCCCTCCTCTGCTGTCTGACCCCACCCAATCTCACTAAGCTCCTCCCAAACCCCTCCTCTGCTGTCTGACCCCACCCAATCTGCTCAGGCTCCTCCCCCTTCCTCTCTAACCCCACCCAATCTGACTAGGCTCCTCCCAAACCCCTCCTCTGCTGTCTGACCCCACCCAATCTCACTAAGCTCCTCCCAAACCCCTCCTCTGCTGTCTGACCCCACCCAATCTGCCCAGGCTCCTCCCCCTTCCTCTCTGACCCCACCCAATCTGCCCAGGCTCCTCCCCCTTCCTCTCTGAGTCCATCCAATCTGACTAGGCTCCTCCCAAACCCCTCCTCTGCTGTCTGACCCCACCCAATCTGCCCAGGCTCCTCCCCCCTCCTCTCTGAGCCCACCCAATCTGACTAGGCTCCTCCCAAACCCCTCCTATGCTGTCTGACCCCACCCAATCTCACTAAGCTCCTCCCAAACACCTCCTCTGCTATCTGACCCCACCCAATCTGCCCAGGCTCCTCCCCCTTCCTCTCTGACCCCACCCAATCTGCCCAGGCTCCTCCCACTTCCTCTCTGAGCCCATCCAATCTGACTAGGCTCCTCCCAAACCCCTCCTCTGCTGTCTGACCCCACCCAATCTGCCCAGGCTCCTCCCCCTTCCTCTCTGACCCCACCCAATCTGACTAGGCTCCTCCCAAACCCCTCCTCTGCTGTCTGACCCCACCCTTTCTGTCCAGGCTCCACCTATACTCCTCCTCTCTGACCCCACCCAATCTGACTAGGCTCCTCCCAAACCCCTCCTCTGCTGTCTGACCCCACCCAATCTCACTAAGCTCCTCCCAAACCCCTCCTCTGCTGTCTGACCCCACCCAATCTGCCCAGGCTCCTCCCCCTTCCTCTCTGACCCCACCCAATTTGACTAGGCTCCTCCCAAACCCCTCCTCTGCTGTCTGACCCCACCCTTTCTGTCCAGGCTCCTCCTATACTCCTACTCTCTGACCCCACCCAATCTGCCCAGGCTCCTCCCCCTTCCTCTCTGACCCCACCCAATTTGACTAGGCTCCTCCCAAACCCCTCCTCTGCTGTCTGACCCCACCATTTCAGTCCAGGCTCCTCCTATACTCCTCCTCTCTGACCCCACCCAATCTGCCCAGGCTCCTCCCCCTTCCTCTCTGACCCCACCCAATTTGACTAGGCTCCTCCCAAACCCCTCCTCTGCTGTCTGACCCCACCAAATCTGCCCAGGCTCCTCCCCCTTCCTCTCTGACCCCACCCAATCTGCTCAAGCTCCTCCCCCTTCCTCTCTTACCCCACCCAATCTGACTAGGCTCCTCCCAAACCCCTCCTCTGCTGTCTGAGCCCACCCAATCTGCCCAGGCTCCTCCCCCTTCCTCTCTGAGCCCACCCAATCTGACTAGGCTCCTCCCAAACCCCTCCTCTGCTGTCTGACCCCACCCAATCTGCCCAGGCTCCTCCCCCTTCCTCTCTGAGCCCACCCAATCTGCCCAGGCTCCTCCCCCTTCCTCTCTGACCCCACCCAATTTGACTAGGCTCCTCCCAAACCCCTCCTCTGCTGTCTGACCCCACCCAATCTGCCCAGGCTCCTCCCCCTTCCTCTCTGAGCCCACCCAATCTGCCCAGGCTCCTCCCCCTTCCTCTCTGAGCCCACCCAATCTGACTAGGCTCCTCCCAAACCCCTCCTCTGCTGTTTGACCCCACCCAATCTCACTAAGCTCCTCCCAAACCCCTCCTCTGCTGTCTGACCCCACCCAATCTGCCCAGGCTCCTCCCCCTTCCTCTCTGACCCCACCCAATTTGACTAGGCTCCTCCCAAACCCCTCCTCTGCTGTCTGACCCCACCAAATCTGCCCAGGCTCCTCCCCCTTCCTCTCTGAAACCACCCAATCTGCTCAAGCTCCTCCCCCTTCCTCTCTAACCCCACCCAATCTGACTAGGCTCCTCCCAAACCCCTCCTCTGCTGTCTGACCCCACCCAATCTGCCCAGGCTCCTCCCCCTTCCTCTCTGAGCCCACCCAATCTGCCCAGGCTCCTCCCCCTTCCTCTCTGACCCCACCCAATTTGACTAGGCTCCTCCCAAACCCCTCCTCTGCTGTCTGACCCCACCCAATCTGCCCAGGCTCCTCCCCCTTCCTCTCTGAGCCCACCCAATCTGACTAGGCTCCTCCCAAACCCCTCCTCTGCTGTTTGACCCCACCCAATCTCACTAAGCTCCTCCCAAACCGCTCCTCTGCTGTCTGACCCCACCCAATCTGCCCAGGCTCCTCCCCCTTCCTCTCTAACCCCACCCAATCTGACTAGGCTCCTCCCAAACCCCTCCTCTGCTGTCTGACCCCACCCAATCTGCCCAGGCTCCTCCCCCTTCCTCTCTGAGCCCACCCAATCTCCCCAGGCTCCTCCCCCTTCCTCTCTGACCCCACCCAATTTGACTAGGCTCCTCCCAAACCCCTCCTCTGCTGTCTGACCCCACCCAATCTCACTAAGCTCCTCCCAAACCCCTCCTCTGCTGTCTGACCCCACCCAATCTGCCCAGGCTCCTCCCCCTTCCTCTCTGACCCCACCCAATCTGCCCAGGCTCCTCCCCCTTCCTCTCTGAGCCCACCCAATCTGCCCAGGCTCCTCCCCCTTCCTCTCTGACCCCACCCAATTTGACTAGGCTCCTCCCAAACCCCTCCTCTGCTGTCTGACCCCACCCTTTCAGTCCAGGCTCCTCCTATACTCCTCCTCTCTGACCCCACCAAATCTGCCCAGGCTCCTCCCCCTTCCTCTCTGACACCACCCAATCTGCTCAAGCTCCTCCCCCTTCCTCTCTAACCCCACCCAATCTGACTAGGCTCCTCCCAAACCCCTCCTCTGCTGTCTGACCCCACCCAATCTGCCCAGGCTCCTCCCCCTTCCTCTCTGAGCCCATCCAATCTGACTAGGCTCCTCCCAAACCCCTCCTCTGCTGTTTGACCCCACCCAATCTCACTAAGCTCCTCCCAAACCGCTCCTCTGCTGTCTGACCCCACCCAATCTGCCCAGGCTCCTCCCCCTTCCTCTCTGAGCCCACCCAATCTGCCCAGGCTCCTCCCCCTTCCTCTCTGACCCCACCCAATTTGACTAGGCTCCTCCCAAACCCCTCCTCTGCTGTCTGACCCCACCCAATCTGCCCAGGCTCCTCCCCCTTCCTCTCTGAGCCCACCCAATCTGACTAGGCTCCTCCCAAACCCCTCCTCTGCTGTTTGACCCCACCCAATCTCACTAAGCTCCTCCCAAACCGCTCCTCTGCTGTCTGACCCCACCCAATCTGCCCAGGCTCCTCCCCCTTCCTCTCTAACCCCACCCAATCTGACTAGGCTCCTCCCAAACCCCTCCTCTGCTGTCTGACCCCACCCAATCTGCCCAGGCTCCTCCCCCTTCCTCTCTGAGCCCACCCAATCTCCCCAGGCTCCTCCCCCTTCCTCTCTGACCCCACCCAATTTGACTAGGCTCCTCCCAAACCCCTCCTCTGCTGTCTGACCCCACCCAATCTCACTAAGCTCCTCCCAAACCCCTCCTCTGCTGTCTGACCCCACCCAATCTGCTCAGGCTCCTCCCCCTTCCTCTCTAACCCCACCCAATCTGACTAGGCTCCTCCCAAACCCCTCCTCTGCTGTCTGACCCCAACCAATCTGCCCAGGCTCCTCCCCCTTCCTCTCTGACCCCACCCAATCTGCCCAGGCTCCTCCCCCTTCCTCTCTGAGTCCATCCAATCTGACTAGGCTCCTCCCAAACCACTCCTCTGCTGTCTGACCCCACCCAATCTGCCCAGGCTCCTCCCCCCTCCTCTCTGAGCCCACCCAATCTGACTAGGCTTCTCCCAAACCCCTCCTATGCTGTCTGACCCCACCCAATCTCACTAAGCTCCTCCCAAACACCTCCTCTGCTGTCTGACCCCACCCAATCTGCCCAGGCTCCTCCCCCTTCCTCTCTGACCCCACCCAATCTGCCCAGGCTCCTCCCCCTTCCTCTCTGAGCCCATCCAATCTGACTAGGCTCCTCCCAAACCCCTCCTCTGCTGTCTGACCCCACCCAATCTGCCCAGGCTCCTCCCCCTTCCTCTCTGACCCCACCCAATCTGACTAGGCTCCTCCCAAACCCCTCCTCTGCTGTCTGACCCCACCCTTTCTGTCCAGGCTCCACCTATACTCCTCCTCTCTGACCCCACCCAATCTGACTAGGCTCCTCCCAAACCCCTCCTCTGCTGTCTGACCCCACCCAATCTCACTAAGCTCCTCCCAAACCCCTCCTCTGCTGTCTGACCCCACCCAATCTGCCCAGGCTCCTCCCCCTTCCTCTCTGACCCCACCCAATTTGACTAGGCTCCTCCCAAACCCCTCCTCTGCTGTCTGACCCCACCCTTTCTGTCCAGGCTCCTCCTATACTCTCTGACCCCACCCAATCTGCCCAGGCTCCTCCCCCTTCCTCTCTGACCCCACCCAATTTGACTAGGCTCCTCCCAAACCCCTCCTCTGCTGTCTGACCCCACCATTTCAGTCCAGGCTCCTCCTATACTCCTCCTCTCTGACCCCACCCAATCTGCCCAGGCTCCTCCCCCTTCCTCTCTGACCCCACCCAATTTGACTAGGCTCCTCCCAAACCCCTCCTCTGCTGTCTGACCCCACCAAATCTGCCCAGGCTCCTCCCCCTTCCTCTCTGACCCCACCCAATCTGCTCAAGCTCCTCCCCCTTCCTCTCTTACCCCACCCAATCTGACTAGGCTCCTCCCAAACCCCTCCTCTGCTGTCTGAGCCCACCCAATCTGCCCAGGCTCCTCCCCCTTCCTCTCTGAGCCCACCCAATCTGACTAGGCTCCTCCCAAACCCCTCCTCTGCTGTCTGACCCCACCCAATCTGCCCAGGCTCCTCCCCCTTCCTCTCTGAGCCCACCCAATCTGCCCAGGCTCCTCCCCCTTCCTCTCTGACCCCACCCAATTTGACTAGGCTCCTCCCAAACCCCTCCTCTGCTGTCTGACCCCACCCAATCTGCCCAGGCTCCTCCCCCTTCCTCTCTGAGCCCACCCAATCTGCCCAGGCTCCTCCCCCTTCCTCTCTGAGCCCACCCAATCTGACTAGGCTCCTCCCAAACCCCTCCTCTGCTGTTTGACCCCACCCAATCTCACTAAGCTCCTCCCAAACCCCTCCTCTGCTGTCTGACCCCACCCAATCTGCCCAGGCTCCTCCCCCTTCCTCTCTGACCCCACCCAATTTGACTAGGCTCCTCCCAAACCCCTCCTCTGCTGTCTGACCCCACCAAATCTGCCCAGGCTCCTCCCCCTTCCTCTCTGACACCACCCAATCTGCTCAAGCTCCTCCCCCTTCCTCTCTAACCCCACCCAATCTGACTAGGCTCCTCCCAAACCCCTCCTCTGCTGTCTGACCCCACCCAATCTGCCCAGGCTCCTCCCCCTTCCTCTCTGAGCCCACCCAATCTGCCCAGGCTCCTCCCCCTTCCTCTCTGACCCCACCCAATTTGACTAGGCTCCTCCCAAACCCCTCCTCTGCTGTCTGACCCCACCCAATCTGCCCAGGCTCCTCCCCCTTCCTCTCTGAGCCCACCCAATCTGCCCAGGCTCCTCCCCCTTCCTCTCTGACCCCACCCAATTTGACTAGGCTCCTCCCAAACCCCTCCTCTGCTGTCTGACCCCACCCAATCTGCCCAGGCTCCTCCCCCTTCCTCTCTGAGCCCACCCAATCTGACTAGGCTCCTCCCAAACCCCTCCTCTGCTGTTTGACCCCACCCAATCTCACTAAGCTCCTCCCAAACCGCTCCTCTGCTGTCTGACCCCACCCAATCTGCCCAGGCTCCTCCCCCTTCCTCTCTAACCCCACCCAATCTGACTAGGCTCCTCCCAAACCCCTCCTCTGCTGTCTGACCCCACCCAATCTGCCCAGGCTCCTCCCCTTCCTCTCTGAGCCCACCCAATCTCCCCAGGCTCCTCCCCCTTCCTCTCTGACCCCACCCAATTTGACTAGGCTCCTCCCAAACCCCTCCTCTGCTGTCTGACCCCACCCAATCTCACTAAGCTCCTCCCAAACCCCTCCTCTGCTGTCTGACCCCACCCAATCTGCCCAGGCTCCTCCCCCTTCCTCTCTGACCCCACCCAATCTGCCCAGGCTCCTCCCCCTTCCTCTCTGAGCCCACCCAATCTGCCCAGGCTCCTCCCCCTTCCTCTCTGACCCCACCCAATCTCCCCAGGCTCCTCCCCCTTCCTCTCTGACCCCACCCAATTTGACTAGGCTCCTCCCAAACCCCTCCTCTGCTGTCTGACCCCACCCTTTCAGTCCAGGCTCCTCCTATACTCCTCCTCTCTGACCCCACCAAATCTGCCCAGGCTCCTCCCCCTTCCTCTCTAACCCCACCCAATTTGACTAGGCTCCTCCCAAACCCCTCCTCTGCTGTCTGACCCCACCCAATCTCACTAAGCTCCTCCCAAACCCCTCCTCTGCTGTCTGACCCCACCCAATCTGCCCAGGCTCCTCCCCCTTCCTCGCTGACCCCACCCAATCTGACTAGGCTCCTCCCGAACCCCTCCTCTGCTGTCTGACCCCACCCAATCTGCCCAGGCTCCTCCCCTTTCCTCTCTGACCCCACCCAATGTGCCCAGGCTCCTCCCCCTTCCATCCCCCCCCAATGTGACTAGGCTCCTCCTGAACCCCGCCTCTCTGACCACCCCCAATCTGACTACACACAACACCTGTTCCCTTTCTTTCACCTGTCTCTCTTCAGGCCACACCTATTTTACTTACCAACCAATCTGCAATCCCTCATTCGCTAGGCATGATTCCACTCTTACACAACACACAGACACATTTTACTTACCAATTGGCCATTTAGGCCCACCTCCAACTTACCTCTGCTCTGCCACCATCAGTCACCTGGTGCCGAACCCGGGATTTGAACCCTGGTTGCCTGGATCGAAGGCAGGAACTTACCCACTGGACCACACTGGTTTCCATGTAAATAGCCTATCAAATTGTCCTTATGTCATGGTCATCCTTTTTATGTGCAATGGAAGCTGCAGGGAAGGACACCAAGGCCTGTATGTTGCTTATGGTTACTACTGCAATCCTCAAGACCACCAAGGAGCTATAGCTCAAAGGTAAGTCTTGTACCTTTGGTGGGGACAGCCCTCACAGGCCAGGGTTCGAATCCTGCCAATGCTGTAGAAGTATACCAAGGTGGGAAATTTTCAAACAGTAAATTTTTTTTTTTTTATGCTAAGTTTTTTTTTGGCAGGTTTGTCCAAACATTTCAAATGTTTTCCCTCATGACCTTCTACCAACCGCCCTATTTCTCAAGTAGGTGCAATAGGGACAAGGCCTTATCTTCCTTTATCAATGTCTTCATTCTTTGTCCTTTAAGTTTGGTTAATTGCAGAGTGCAATTGTGGTATTGGGGGTTATAACTGAGCACAAGAATGCAAGGAAGGTGCTACACTTATTGTAAAATAGGTTGGATGATGGTGATTTTTCATTTTGGTGTGAGCCACTCGCTCAAATCAGGGGTTTGATGCCAGTGTACTTGGATAGAAATAAAGGTCAAGTATGAACTCTGGCTAATGAAATGATGGGTTGAGTTTGAGGCAAGCTAGAGTCCATTTATTAGGTGCAATAAGAAGCTAGAAAGATTGTTTCCTTTAAGAGACAGACAAGGGCAGAGTCAAGCCTTTGCTCTAGTAGGTCTGCATCATGCCTGCTGCAGGATGTGAAGGAATGGACCTCCACAGCAGTGCGCTGTGCAAGACTGGGCTGCGCTGGGCTGGGCTGGGCCTGCCCTGGCACTGTGGATTTAATCACCCACCTCCTTCCTTTGAGGAACGCTCACGAACGCCCACGAACGCCCTTGTTCTGTTTACAGGCTGACAGCAGGCAATTTAGGACCCTGCTAAATGAGGGTGATGTCCCCATGTGCTTCCTGTGAGTGGCAAAATCCTTCGTCTAAGGCAGGTGGGCTTTTTAAAAATTTGGTTGAAGACCATATGTTGAAGGCGGTATCACGGCACAAGCCGCCGACCGTCTCAGAAGAAAGTATGCATGGGAGGACATTATTTGCATAGGACAGCCCTCTTCTCAGACCCATTCTTATGCTGCAGTTGCCATGAAGTGTTACTAGAGGGCAGCAGTATGAACAAAAGAGCACACTGAGGCTTTTCTTCTGCTTGCTGACATGATTCTTGTTCATGGTGGTCTTGCAGGGCCTAAGGAGTGAAGGACTGCGATGACTGAGGGGATGAGGAATGGCTGGCCTGTATTTGTGGTGAGGGGGGAATATTTGGAAGGTAAACAGCAAGATGAAAGCGTCAAAGTATATATGTTTGCTGAGTGATTGAGTCTGTGTGTCACTTGTCCCTTTGAAGGGACATGTGAGAAAGGAACAGCAGCACCATAGACTTCAAATGGGAGAGCAAGCAAGGATGAATATTTCCCTCAAATCCAAATACATACAGCACCTCAAAGATGACAAGTGCGATATGATGTTCTGCAATTGTAAGGATTTGCCATGTGTGGTGCATAAATATGCATGGTTAGTGAGGTTTTTCCCAGAATGTGAGTATCGTTAGGCTGGCAAATGTCAGGCACTACTTTGGGGGTATGAGGCCAAGAAACAAATTGGGATGTTTGATACAGTCATCTGTAGGATCGAAAGACACTGGGGAATCGTTACAGAGGGAGCCAGGCTGCACAAAATGTGGTAACAGTTGGACAGAAATCTTTAGCAGGGACTTTTGACTACCCCCAATGTGGGACCAGGACCACAGCACCTCTGTGCCTCTAAAACGTATTTTGACCTCTGGACACCACCATCTCAATACCCCTCAAATGTTCCTTCCTGGTACCCCAGCTTTGGTAGTGCATCAACTAGGTATCAATCATTTGAGTGACCACAAACACCCTTCCTATGTGCCTTCTATTTACATTCAGTCAGTAACCCAGCTGCTTCGTTCGCTGTTCAATCTCAAGCGACAGTTGGATGCACATTGCAGGGGTATACAGGCATTTACCGTAATGTACAGCCCCTCTCAGTACACCCAGACTACACTTCGTAAAATCATAAATACATGTTTTGCCCAACAGTAAGGCCAGGCCTTTCCTCTGTAGTTCATAGCCAATGTAAGGAGGAAAAAATAAACTGAAGAGCATGCCAAAATTCTCTACAGACACTGCCAATCCTCACACTTCTGCCTATTTGCATGCCGAGGTTATTCACGATGACCCACCAAACCAATTGCCAACAGTAGCTTATCCCTGCCTCATTCGTATGCTCCGATGCCACCTTTATTTAGCAATTGTTAGTGCTCTAGGATTTCGTAGCGCGATTCGCTATAGCCTCTGTTTTCAACAGAAATGTCCTAAAGGTACCTATACCAATCTGCAGGGTGGGGAGGAGGGGGGCTGCTGCTGCTGGCAGTAAAATGTTGGGGCACCCCACCTGCAAAAATACAGCCACCTGCTCCTTGTTGTACATTTCAATACAATAACTGCAGCAGAATCGTATGGTCACCCCTGTTGGTAAAAGAAACTGTCAAACAGCCTTTTGCCGCCCCCCCCTCCCCCGTTGCCCCTAACCAGTTGGGGTACACCCCATGAGGGAGGATCAGAGCAATAAAAACTAATGGTAGCCCCCCAAAAAGTACCTAGAAGCCATGCCGTTCTGTGCACCTCATCGCCCTTCACGTTGCGCCCAAGCACCTTTTAATACTGCTCCCCCAAATTTTGACTGCCCCCTCCCAACAGAAATCAGAGAGTATAGGGGATGCATTAAAAAAGTTTTTGCAGTTCCCCACCATAAGTCAGGATCCCTTCATAGTCCCTCAGTACCTACGCCTATTCCTCTGCTGTCTGACCCCACCCAATCTCACTAAGCTCCTCCCAAACCCCTCCTCTGCTGTCTGACCCCACCCAATCTGCCCAGGCTCCTCCCCCTTCCTCTCTGACCCCACCCAATTTGACTAGGCTCCTCCCAAACCCCTCCTCTGCTGTCTGACCCCACCCTTTCTGTCCAGGCTCCTCCTATACTCCTCCTCTCTGACCCCACCCAATCTGCCCAGGCTCCTCCCCCTTCCTCTCTGACCCCACCCAATCTGCTCAAGCTCCTCCCCCTTCCTCTCTAACCCCACCCAATCTGCCCAGGCTCCTCCCCCTTCCTCTCTGAGCCCACCCAATCTGCCCAGGCTCCTCCCCCTTCCTCTCTGACCCCACCCAATTTGACTAGGCTCCTCCCAAACCCCTCCTCTGCTGTCTGACCCCACCCAATCTGCCCAGGCTCCTCCCCCTTCCTCTCTGAGCCCACCCAATCTGACTAGGCTCCTCCCAAACCCCTCCTATGCTGTCTGACCCCACTCAATCTCACTAAGCTCCTCCCAAACCCCTCCTCTGCTGTCTGACCCCACCCAATCTGCCCAGGCTCCTCCCCCTTCCTCTCTGACCCCACCCTTTCTGTCCAGGCTCCTCCCAAACCCCTCCTCTGCTGTCTGACCCCACCCTTTCTGTCCTGGCTCCACCTATACTCCTCCTCTCTGACCCCACCCAATCTGCTCAAGCTCCTCCCCCTTCCTCTCTAACCCCACCCAATCTGACTAGGCTCCTCCCAAACCCCTCCTCTGCTGTCTGACCCCACCCAATCTGCCCAGGCTCCTCCCCCTTCCTCTCTGACCCCACCCAATTTGACTAGGCTCCTCCCAAACCCCTCCTCTGCTGTCTGACCCCACCCAATCTGCCCAGGCTCCTCCCCCTTCCTCTCTGAGCCCACCCAATCTGCCCAGGCTCCTCCCCCTTCCTCTCTGACCCCACCCAATCTGACTAGGCTTCTCCCAAACCCCTCCTCTGCTGTCTGACCCCACCCTTTCTGTCCAGGCTCCACCTATACTCCTCCTCTCTGACCCCACCCAATCTGCCCTGGCTCCTCCCCTTCCTCTCTGACCCCACCCAATCTCACTAAGCTCCTCCCAAACCCCTCCTCTGCTGTCTGACCCCACCCAATCTGCCCAGGCTCCTCCCCCTTCCTCTCTAACCCCACCCAATCTGACTAGGCTCCTCCCAAACCCCTCCTCTGCTGTCTGACCCCAACCAATCTTCCCAGGCTCCTCCCCCTTCCTCTCTGACCCCACCCAATCTGCCCAGGCTCCTCCCCCTTCCTCTCTGAGTCCATCCAATCTGACTAGGCTCCTCCCAAACCCCTCCTCTGCTGTCTGACCCCACCCAATCTGCCCAGGCTCCTCCCCCCTCCTCTCTGAGCCCACCCAATCTGACTAGGCTCCTCCCAAACCCCTCCTATGCTGTCTGACCCCACCCAATCTCACTAAGCTCCTCCCAAACACCTCCTCTGCTGTCTGACCCCACCAAATCTGCCCAGGCTCCTCCCCCTTCCTCTCTGACCCCACCCAATCTGCCCAGGCTCCTCCCCCTTCCTCTCTGAGCCCATCCAATCTGACTAGGCTCCTCCCAAACCCCTCCTCTGCTGTCTGACCCCACCCAATCTGCCCAGGCTCCTCCCCCTTCCTCTCTGACCCCACCCAATCTGACTAGGCTCCTCCCAAACCCCTCCTCTGCTGTCTGACCCCACCCTTTCTGTCCAGGCTCCACCTATACTCCTCCTCTCTGACCCCACCCAATCTGACTAGGCTCCTCCCAAACCCCTCCTCTGCTGTCTGACCACACCCAATCTCACTAAGCTCCTCCCAAACCCCTCCTCTGCTGTCTGACCCCACCCAATCTGCCCAGGCTCCTCCCCCTTCCTCTCTGACCCCACCCAATTTGACTAGGCTCCTCCCAAACCCCTCCTCTGCTGTCTGACCCCACCCTTTCTGTCCAGGCTCCTCCTATACTCCTCCTCTCTGACCCCACCCAATCTGCCCAGGCTCCTCCCCCTTCCTCTCTGACCCCACCCAATTTGACTAGGCTCCTCCCAAACCCCTCCTCTGCTGTCTGACCCCACCCTTTCAGTCCAGGCTCCTCCTATACTCCTCCTCTCTGACCCCACCAAATCTGCCCAGGCTCCTCCCCCTTCCTCTCTGACCCCACCCAATCTGCTCAAGCTCCTCCCCCTTCCTCTCTAACCCCACCCAATATGACTAGGCTCCTCCCAAACCCCTCCTCAGCTGTCTGACCCCACCCAATCTGCCCAGGCTCCTCCCCCTTTCTCTCTGAGCCCACCCAATCTGCCCAGGCTCCTCCCCCTTCCTCTCTGACCCCACCCAATTTGACTAGGCTCCTCCCAAACCCCTCCTCTGCTGTCTGACCCCACCCAATCTGCCCAGGCTCCTCCCCCTTCCTCTCTGAGCCCACCCAATCTGACTAAGCTCCTCCCAAACCCCTCCTCTGCTGTCTGACCCCACCCAATCTGCCCAGGCTCCTCCCCCTTCCTCTCTGACCCCACCCAATTTGACTAGGCTCCTCCCAAACCGCTCCTCTGCTGTCTGACCCCACCCAATCTGCCCAGGCTCCTCCCCCTTCCTCTCTGACCCCACCCAATCTGCTCAAGCTCCTCCCACTTCCTCTCTAAAACCACCCAATCTGACTAGGCTCCTCCCAAACCCCTCCTCTGCTGTCTGACCCCACCCAATCTGCCCAGGCTCCTCCCTCTTCCTCTCTGAGCCCACCCAATCTCCCCAGGCTCCTCCCCCTTCCTCTCTGACCCCACCCAATTTGACTAGGCTCCTCCCAAACCCCTCCTCTGCTGTCTGACCCCACCCAATCTCACTAAGCTCCTCCCAAACCCCTCCTCTGCTGTCTGACCCCACCCAATCTCACTAAGCTCCTCCCAAACCCCTCCTCTGCTGTCTGACCCCACTCAATCTGCCCAGGCTCCTCCCCCTTCCTCGCTGACCCCCCCCCCAATGTGACTAGGCTCCTCCTGAACCCCTCCTCTGCTGTCTGACCCCACCCTTTCTGTCCAGGCTCAACCTATACTCCTCCTCTCTGACCCCACCCAATCTGCTCAGGCTCCTCCCAAACCCCTCCTCTGCTGTCTGACCCCAACCAATCTGCCCAGGCTCCTCCCCCTTCCTCTCTGACCCCACCCAATCTGCCCAGGCTCCTCCCCCTTCCTCTCTGAGCCCATCCAATCTGACTAGGCTCCTCCCAAACCCCTCATCTGCTGTCTGACCCCACCCTTTCTGTCCAGGCTCCACCTATACTTCTCCTCTCTGACCCCACCCAATCTGCCCGGGCTCCTCCCCTTCCTCTCTGACCCCACCCAATCTGACTAGGCTCCTCCCAAACCCCTCCTCTGCTGTCTGACCCCACCCTTTCTGTCCAGGCTCCACCTATACTCCTCCTCTCTGACCCCACCCAATCTGCTCAGGCTCCTCCCCCTTCCTCTCTAACCCCACCCAATCTGCCCAGGCTCCTCCCCCTTCCTCTCTGAGTCCATCCAATCTGACTAGGCTCCTCCCAAACCCCTCCTCTGCTGTCTGACCCCAACCAATCTGCCCAGTCTCCTCCCCCTTCCTCTCTGACCCCACCCAATCTGCCCAGGCTCCTCCCCCTTCCTCTCTGAGTCCATCCAATCTGACTAGGCTCCTCCCAAACCCCTCCTCTGCTGTCTGACCCCACCCAATCTGCCCAGGCTCCTCCCCCCTCCTCTCTGAGCCCACCCAATCTGACTAGGCTCCTCCCAAACCCCTCCTATGCTGTCTGACCCCACCCAATCTCACTAAGCTCCTCCCAAACACCTCCTCTGCTGTCTGACCCCACCCAATCTGCCCAGGCTCCTCCCCCTTCCTCTCTGACCCCACCCAATCTGCCCAGGCTCCTCCCCCTTCCTCTCTGAGCCCATCCAATCTGACTAGGCTCCTCCCAAACCCCTCCTCTGCTGTCTGACCCCACCCAATCTGCCCAAGCTCCTCCCCCTTCCTCTCTGACCCCACCCAATCTGACTAGGCGCCTCCCAAACCCCTCCTCTGCTGTCTGACCCCACCGTTTCTGTCCAGGCTCCACCTATACTCCTCCTCTCTGACCCCACCCAATCTGACTAGGCTCCTCCCAAACCCCTCCTCTGCTGTCTGACCCCACCCAATCTGCCCAGGCTCCTCCCCCTTCCTCTCTGACCCACCCAATTTGACTAGGCTCCTCCCAAACCCCTCCTCTGCTGTCTGACCCCACCATTTCAGTCCAGGCTCCTCCTATACTCCTCCTCTCTGACCCCACCCAATCTGCCCAGGCTCCTCCCCCTTCCTCTCTGACCCCACCCAATTTGACTAGGCTCCTCCCAAACCCCTCCTCTGCTGTCTGACCCCACCAAATCTGCCCAGGCTCCTCCCCCTTCCTTTCTGACCCCACCCAATCTGCTCAAGCTCCTCCCCCTTCCTCTCTTACCCCACCCAATCTGACTAGGCTCCTCCCAAACCCCTCCTCTGCTGTCTGAGCCCACCCAATCTGCCCAGGCTCCTCCCCCTTCCTCTCTGAGCCCACCCAATCTGACTAGGCTCCTCCCAAACCCCTCCTCTGCTGTCTGACCCCACCCAATCTGCCCAGGCTCCTCCCCCTTCCTCTCTGAGCCCACCCAATCTGCCCAGGCTCCTCCCCCTTCCTCTCTGACCCCACCCAATTTGACTAGGCTCCTCCCAAACCCCTCCTCTGCTGTCTGACCCCACCCAATCTGCCCAGGCTCCTCCCCCTTCCTCGCTGACCCCCCCCCCCCAATGTGACTAGGCTCCTCCCAAACCCCTCCTCTGCTGTCTGACCCCACCCAATCTGCCCAGGCTCCTCCCCCTTCCTCTCTGAGCCCACCCAATCTGCCCAGGCTCCTCCCCCTTCCTCTCTGAGCCCACCCAATCTGACTAGGCTCCTCCCAAACCCCTCCTCTGCTGTTTGACCCCACCCAATCTCACTAAGCTCCTCCCAAACCCCTCCTCTGCTGTCTGACCCCACCCAATCTGCCCAGGCTCCTCCCCCTTCCTCGCTGACCCCCCCCCCCCCCCCAATGTGACTAGGCTCCTCCCAAACCCCTCCTCTGCTGTCTGACCCCAACCAATCTGCCCAGGCTCCTCCCCCTTCCTCTCTGACCCCACCCAATCTGCCCAGGCTCCTCCCAAACCCCTCCTCTGCTGTCTGACCCCACCCAATCTCACTAAGCTCCTCCCAAACCCCTCCTCTGCTGTCTGACCCCACCCAATCTGCCCAGGCTCCTCCCCTTTCCTCTCTGACCCCACCCAATCTGACTAGGCTCCTCCCGGACCCCTCCTCTGCTGTCTGACCCCACCCAATCTGCCCAGGCTCCTCCCCTTTCCTCTCTGACCCCACCCAATGTGCCCAGGCTCCTCCCCCTTCCATCCCCCCCCCCCCCCAATGTGACTAGGCTCCTCCTGAACCCCGCCTCTCTGACCACCCCCAATCTGACTACACACAACACCTGTTCCCTTTCTTTCACCTGTCTCTCTTCAGGCCACACCTATTTTACTTACCAACCAATCTGCAATCCCTCATTCGCTAGGCATGATTCCACTCTTACACAACACACAGACACATTTTACTTACCAATTGGCCATTTAGGCCCACCTCCAACTTACCTCTGCTCTGCCACCATCAGTCACCTGGTGCCGAACCCGGGATTTGAACCCTGGTTGCCTGGATCGAAGGCAGGAACTTACCCACTGGACCACACTGGTTTCCATGTAAATAGCCTATCAAATTGTCCTTATGTCATGGTCATCCTTTTTATGTGCAATGGAAGCTGCAGGGAAGGACACCAAGGCCTGTATGTTGCTTATGGTTACTACTGCAATCCTCAAGACCACCAAGGAGCTATAGCTCAAAGGTAAGTCTTGTACCTTTGGTGGGGACAGCCCTCACAGGCCAGGGTTCGAATCCTGCCAATGATGTAGAAGTATACCAAGGTGGGAAATTTTCAAACAGTAAATTTTTTTTTTTTTATGCTGTTTTTTTTTGGCAGGTTTGTCCAAACATTTCAAATGTTTTCCCTCATGACCTTCTACCAACCGCCCTATTTCTCAAGTAGGTGCAATAGGGACAAGGCCTTATCTTCCTTTATCAATGTCTTCATTCTTTGTCCTTTAAGTTTGGTTAATTGCAGAGTGCAATTGTGGTATTGGGGGTTATAACTGAGCACAAGAATGCAAGGAAGGTGCTACACTTATTGTAAAATAGGATGGATGATGGTGATTTTTCATTTTGGTGTGAGCCACTCGCTCAAATCAGGGGTTTGGTGCCAGTGAACTTGGATAGAAATAAAGGTCAAGTATGAACTCTGGCTAATGAAATGATGGGTTGAGTTTGAGGCAAGCTAGAGTCCATTTATTAGGTGCAATAAGAAGCTAGAAAGATTGTTTCCTTTAAGAGACAGACAAGGGCAGAGTCAAGCCTTTGCTCTAGTAGGTCTGCATCATGCCTGCTGCAGGATGTGAAGGAATGGACCTCCACAGCAGTGCGCTGTGCAAGACTGGGCTGCGCTGGGCTGGGCTGGGCCTGCCCTGGCACTGTGGATTTAATCACCCACCTCCTTCCTTTGAGGAACGCTCACGAACGCCCACGAACGCCCTTGTTCTGTTTACAGGCTGACAGCAGGCAATTTAGGACCCTGCTAAATGAGGGTGATGTCCCCATGTGCTTCCTGTGAGTGGCAAAATCCTTCGTCTAAGGCAGGTGGGCTTTTTAAAAATTTGGTTGAAGACCATATGTTGAAGGCGGTATCACGGCACAAGCCGCCGACCGTCTCAGAAGAAAGTATGCATGGGAGGACATTATTTGCATAGGACAGCCCTCTTCTCAGACCCATTCTTATGCTGCAGTTGCCATGAAGTGTTACTAGAGGGCAGCAGTATGAACAAAAGAGCACACTGAGGCTTTTCTTCTGCTTGCTGACATGATTCTTGTTCATGGTGGTCTTGCAGGGCCTAAGGAGTGAAGGACTGCGATGACTGAGGGGATGAGGAATGGCTGGCCTGTATTTGTGGTGAGGGGGGAATATTTGGAAGGTAAACAGCAAGATGAAAGCGTCAAAGTATATATGTTTGCTGAGTGATTGAGTCTGTGTGTCACTTGTCTCTTTGAAGGGACATGTGAGAAAGGAACAGCAGCACCATAGACTTCAAATGGGAGAGCAAGCAAGGATGAATATTTCCCTCAAATCCAAATACATACAGCACCTCAAAGATGACAAGTGCGATATGATTTGTAAGGATTTGCCATGTGTGGTGCATAAATATGCATGGTTAGTGAGGTTTTTCCCAGAATGTGAGTATCGTTAGGCTGGCAAATGTCAGGCACTACTTTGGGGGTATGAGGCCAAGAAAAAAATTGGGATGTTTGATACAGTCATCTGTAGGATCGAAAGACACTGGGGAATCGTTACAGAGGGAGCCAGGCTGCACAAAATGTGGTAACAGTTGGACAGAAATCTTTAGCAGGGACTTTTGACTACCCCCAATGTGGGACCAGGACCACAGCACCTCTGTGCCTCTAAAACGTATTTTGACCTCTGGACACCACCATCTCAATACCCCTCAAATGTTCCTTCCTGGTACCCCAGCTTTGGTAGTGCATCAACTAGGTATCAATCATTTGAGTGACCACAAACACCCTTCCTATGTGCCTTCTATTTACATTCAGTCAGTAACCCAGCTGCTTCGTTCGCTGTTCAATCTCAAGCGACAGTTGGATGCACATTGCAGGGGTATACAGGCATTTACCGTAATGTACAGCCCCTCTCAGTACACCCAGACTACACTTCGTAAAATCATAAATACATGTTTTGCCCAACAGTAAGGCCAGGCCTTTCCTCTGTAGTTCATAGCCAATGTAAGGAGGAAAAAATAAACTGAAGAGCATGCCAAAATTCTCTACAGACACTGCCAATCCTCACACTTCTGCCTATTTGCATGCCGAGGTTATTCACGATGACCCACCAAACCAATTGCCAACAGTAGCCTCTCCCTGCCTCATTCGTATGCTCCGATGCCACCTTTATTTAGCAATTGCTAGTGCTCTAGGATTTCGTAGCGCGATTCGCTATAGCCTCTGTTTTCAACAGAAATGTCCTAAAGGTACCTATACCAATCTGCAGGGTGGGGAGGAGGGGGGCTGCTGCTGCTGGCAGTAAAATGTTGGGGCACCCCACCTGCAAAAATACAGCCACCTGCTCCTTGTTGTACATTTCAATACAATAACTGCAGCAGAATCGTATGGTCACCCCTGTTGGTAAAAGAAACTGTCAAACAGCCTTTTGCCGCCCCCCCCCCTCCCCCGTTGCCCCTAACCAGTTGGGGTACACCCCATGAGGGAGGATCAGAGCAATAAAAACTAATGGTAGCCCCCCAAAAAGTACCTAGAAGCCATGCCGTTCTGTGCACCTCATCGCCCTTCACGTTGCGCCCAAGCACCTTTTAATACTGCTCCCCAAAATTTTGACTGCCCCCTCCCAACAGAAATCAGAGAGTATAGGGGATGCATTAAAAAAGTTTTTGCAGTTCCCCACCATAAGTCAGGATCCCTTCATAGTCCCTCAGTACCTACGCCTATTCCTCTGCTGTCTGACCTCACCCAATCTCACTAAGCTCCTCCCAAACCCCTCCTCTGCTGTCTGACCCCACCCAATCTGCCCAGGCTCCTCCCCCTTCCTCTCTGACCCCACCCAATTTGACTAGGCTCCTCCCAAACCCCTCCTCTGCTGTCTGACCCCACCCTTTCTGTCCAGGCTCCTCCTATACTCCTCCTCTCTGACCCCACCCAATCTGCCCAGGCTCCTCCCCCTTCCTCTCTGACCCCACCCAATCTGCTCAAGCTCCTCCCCCTTCCTCTCTAACCCCACCCAATCTGCCCAGGCTCCTCCCCCTTCCTCTCTGAGCCCACCCAATCTGCCCAGGCTCCTCCCCCTTCCTCTCTGACCCCACCCAATTTGACTAGGCTCCTCCCAAACCCCTCCTCTGCTGTCTGACCCCACCCAATCTGCCCAGGCTCCTCCCCCTTCCTCTCTGAGCCCACCCAATCTGACTAGGCTCCTCCCAAACCCCTCCTATGCTGTCTGACCCCACTCAATCTCACTAAGCTCCTCCCAAACCCCTCCTCTGCTGTCTGACCCCACCCTTTCTGTCCTGGCTCCACCTATACTCCTCCTCTCTGACCCCACCCAATCTGCTCAAGCTCCTCCCCCTTCCTCTCTAACCCCACCCAATCTGACTAGGCTCCTCCCAAACCCCTCCTCTGCTGTCTGACCCCACCCAATCTGCCCAGGCTCCTCCCCCTTCCTCTCTGACCCCACCCAATTTGACTAGGCTCCTCCCAAACCCCTCCTCTGCTGTCTGACCCCACCCAATCTGCCCAGGCTCCTCCCCCTTCCTCTCTGAGCCCACCCAATCTGCCCAGGCTCCTCCCCCTTCCTCTCTGACCCCACCCAATCTGACTAGGCTCCTCCCAAACCCCTCCTCTGCTGTCTGACCCCTCCCTTTCTGTCCAGGCTCCACCTATACTCCTCCTCTCTGACCCCACCCAATCTGCCCTGGCTCCTCCCCTTCCTCTCTGACCCCACCCAATCTGACTAGGCTCCTCCCAAACCCCTCCCAAACCCCTCCTCTGCTGTCTGACCCCACCCTTTCTGTCCAGGCTCCACCTATACTCCTCCTCTCTGACCCCACCCAATCTGCTCAGGCTCCTCCCCCTTCCTCTCTAACCCCACCCAATCTGACTAGGCTCCTCCCACACCCCTCCTCTGCTGTCTGACCCCAACCAATCTGCCCAGGCTCCTCCCCCTTCCTCTCTGACCCCACCCAATCTGCCCAGGCTCCTCCCCCTTCCTCTCTGAGTCCATCCAATCTGACTAGGCTCCTCCCAAACCCCTCCTCTGCTGTCTGACCCCACCCAATCTGCCCAGGCTCCTCCCCCCTCCTCTCTGAGCCCACCCAATCTGACTAGGCTCCTCCCAAACCCCTCCTATGCTGTCTGACCCCACCCAATCTCACTAAGCTCCTCCCAAACACCTCCTCTGCTGTCTGACCCCACCCAATCTGCCCAGGCTCCTCCCCCTTCCTCTCTGACCCCACCCAATCTGCCCAGGCTCCTCCCCCTTCCTCTCTGAGCCCATCCAATCTGACTAGGCTCCTCCCGAACCCCTCCTCTGCTGTCTGACCCCACCCAATCTGCCCAGGCTCCTCCCCCTTCCTCTCTGAGCCCATCCAATCTGACTAGGCTCCTCCCAAACCCCTCCTCTGCTGTCTGACCCCACCCAATCTGCCCAGGCTCCTCCCCCTTCCTCTCTGACCCCACCCAATCTGACTAGGCTCCTCCCAAACCCCTCCTCTGCTGTCTGACCCCACCCTTTCTGTCCAGGCTCCACCTATACTCCTCCTCTCTGACCCCACCCAATCTGACTAGGCTCCTCCCAAACCCCTCCTCTGCTGTCTGACCCCACCCAATCTCACTAAGCTCCTCCCAAACCCCTCCTCTGCTGTCTGACCCCACCCAATCTGCCCAGGCTCCTCCCCCTTCCTCTCTGACCCCACCCAATTTGACTAGGCTCCTCCCAAACCCTTCCTCTGCTGTCTGACCCCACCCTTTCTGTCCAGGCTCCTCCTATACTCCTCCTCTCTGACCCCACCCAATCTGCCCAGGCTCCTCCCCCTTCCTCTCTGACCCCACCCAATTTGACTAGGCTCCTCCCAAACCCCTCCTCTGCTGTCTGACCCCACCCTTTCTGTCCAGGCTCCTCCTATACTCCTCCTCTCTGACCCCACCCAATCTGCCCAGGCTCCTCCCCCCTCCTCTCTGAGCCCACCCAATCTGACTAGGCTCCTCCCAAACCCCTCCTATGCTGTCTGACCCCACCCAATCTCACTAAGCTCCTCCCAAACACCTCCTCTGCTGTCTGACCCCACCAAATCTGCCCAGGCTCCTCCCCCTTCCTCTCTGACCCCACCCAATCTGCCCAGGCTCCTCCCCCTTCCTCTCTGAGCCCATCCAATCTGACTAGGCTCCTCCCAAACCCCTCCTCTGCTGTCTGACCCCACCCAATCTGCCCAGGCTCCTCCCCCTTCCTCTCTGACCCCACCCAATCTGACTAGGCTCCTCCCAAACCCCTCCTCTGCTGTCTGACCCCACCCTTTCTGTCCAGGCTCCACCTATACTCCTCCTCTCTGACCCCACCCAATCTGACTAGGCTCCTCCCAAACCCCTCCTCTGCTGTCTGACCCCACCCAATCTCACTAAGCTCCTCCCAAACCCCTCCTCTGCTGTCTGACCCCACCCAATCTGCCCAGGCTCCTCCCCCTTCCTCTCTGACCCCACCCAATTTGACTAGGCTCCTCCCAAACCCCTCCTCTGCTGTCTGACCCCACCCAATCTGCCCAGGCTCCTCCCCCTTCCTCTCTGAGCCCACCCAATCTGACTAGGCTCCTCCCAAACCCCTCCTCTGCTGTTTGACCCCACCCAATCTCACTAAGCTCCTCCCAAACCGCTCCTCTGCTGTCTGACCCCACCCAATCTGCCCAGGCTCCTCCCCCTTCCTCTCTAACCCCACCCAATCTGACTAGGCTCCTCCCAAACCCCTCCTCTGCTGTCTGACCCCACCCAATCTGCCCAGGCTCCTCCCCCTTCCTCTCTGAGCCCACCCAATCTCCCCAGGCTCCTCCCCCTTCCTCTCTGACCCCACCCAATTTGACTAGGCTCCTCCCAAACCCCTCCTCTGCTGTCTGACCCCACCCAATCTCACTAAGCTCCTCCCAAACCCCTCCTCTGCTGTCTGACCCCACCCAATCTGCTCAGGCTCCTCCCCCTTCCTCTCTAACCCCACCCAATCTGACTAGGCTCCTCCCAAACCCCTCCTCTGCTGTCTGACCCCAACCAATCTGCCCAGGCTCCTCCCCCTTCCTCTCTGACCCCACCCAATCTGCCCAGGCTCCTCCCCCTTCCTCTCTGAGTCCATCCAATCTGACTAGGCTCCTCCCAAACCCCTCCTCTGCTGTCTGACCCCACCCAATCTGCCCAGGCTCCTCCCCCCTCCTCTCTGAGCCCACCCAATCTGACTAGGCTCCTCCCAAACCCCTCCTATGCTGTCTGACCCCACCCAATCTCACTAAGCTCCTCCCAAACACCTCCTCTGCTGTCTGACCCCACCCAATCTGCCCAGGCTCCTCCCCCTTCCTCTCTGACCCCACCCAATCTGCCCAGGCTCCTCCCCCTTCCTCTCTGAGCCCATCCAATCTGACTAGGCTCCTCCCAAACCCCTCCTCTGCTGTCTGACCCCACCCAATCTGCCCAGGCTCCTCCCCCTTCCTCTCTGACCCCACCCAATCTGACTAGGCTCCTCCCAAACCCCTCCTCTGCTGTCTGACCCCACCCTTTCTGTCCAGGCTCCACCTATACTCCTCCTCTCTGACCCCACCCAATCTGACTAGGCTCCTCCCAAACCCCTCCTCTGCTGTCTGACCCCACCCAATCTCACTAAGCTCCTCCCAAACCCCTCCTCTGCTGTCTGACCCCACCCAATCTGCCCAGGCTCCTCCCCCTTCCTCTCTGACCCCACCCAATTTGACTAGGCTCCTCCCAAACCCCTCCTCTGCTGTCTGACCCCACCCTTTCTGTCCAGGCTCCTCCTATACTCCTACTCTCTGACCCCACCCAATCTGCCCAGGCTCCTCCCCCTTCCTCTCTGACCCCACCCAATTTGACTAGGCTCCTCCCAAACCCCTCCTCTGCTGTCTGACCCCACCATTTCAGTCCAGGCTCCTCCTATACTCCTCCTCTCTGACCCCACCCAATCTGCCCAGGCTCCTCCCCCTTCCTCTCTGACCCCACCCAATTTGACTAGGCTCCTCCCAAACCCCTCCTCTGCTGTCTGACCCCACCAAATCTGCCCAGGCTCCTCCCCCTTCCTCTCTGACCCCACCCAATCTGCTCAAGCTCCTCCCCCTTCCTCTCTTACCCCACCCAATCTGACTAGGCTCCTCCCAAACCCCTCCTCTGCTGTCTGAGCCCACCCAATCTGCCCAGGCTCCTCCCCCTTCCTCTCTGAGCCCACCCAATCTGACTAGGCTCCTCCCAAACCCCTCCTCTGCTGTCTGACCCCACCCAATCTGCCCAGGCTCCTCCCCCTTCCTCTCTGAGCCCACCCAATCTGCCCAGGCTCCTCCCCCTTCCTCTCTGACCCCACCCAATTTGACTAGGCTCCTCCCAAACCCCTCCTCTGCTGTCTGACCCCACCCAATCTGCCCAGGCTCCTCCCCCTTCCTCTCTGAGCCCACCCAATCTGCCCAGGCTCCTCCCCCTTCCTCTCTGAGCCCACCCAATCTGACTAGGCTCCTCCCAAACCCCTCCTCTGCTGTTTGACCCCACCCAATCTCACTAAGCTCCTCCCAAACCCCTCCTCTGCTGTCTGACCCCACCAAATCTGCCCAGGCTCCTCCCCCTTCCTCTCTGACACCACCCAATCTGCTCAAGCTCCTCCCCCTTCCTCTCTAACCCCACCCAATCTGACTAGGCTCCTCCCAAACCCCTCCTCTGCTGTCTGACCCCACCCAATCTGCCCAGGCTCCTCCCCCTTCCTCTCTGAGCCCACCCAATCTGCCCAGGCTCCTCCCCCTTCCTCTCTGACCCCACCCAATTTGACTAGGCTCCTCCCAAACCCCTCCTCTGCTGTCTGACCCCACCCAATCTGCCCAGGCTCCTCCCCCTTCCTCTCTGAGCCCACCCAATCTGCCCAGGCTCCTCCCCCTTCCTCTCTGACCCCACCCAATTTGACTAGGCTCCTCCCAAACCCCTCCTCTGCTGTCTGACCCCACCCAATCTGCCCAGGCTCCTCCCCCTTCCTCTCTGAGCCCACCCAATCTGACTAGGCTCCTCCCAAACCCCTCCTCTGCTGTTTGACCCCACCCAATCTCACTAAGCTCCTCCCAAACCGCTCCTCTGCTGTCTGACCCCACCCAATCTGCCCAGGCTCCTCCCCCTTCCTCTCTAACCCCACCCAATCTGACTAGGCTCCTCCCAAACCCCTCCTCTGCTGTCTGACCCCACCCAATCTCACTAAGCTCCTCCCAAACCCCTCCTCTGCTGTCTGACCCCACCCAATCTGCCCAGGCTCCTCCCCCTTCCTCTCTGACCCCACCCAATCTGCCCAGGCTCCTCCCCCTTCCTCTCTGAGCCCACCCAATCTGCCCAGGCTCCTCCCCCTTCCTCTCTGAGCCCACCCAATCTCCCCAGGCTCCTCCCCCTTCCTCTCTGACCCCACCCAATTTGACTAGGCTCCTCCCAAACCCCTCCTCTGCTGTCTGACCCCACCCAATCTCACTAAGCTCCTCCCAAACCCCTCCTCTGCTGTCTGACCCCACCCAATCTGCCCAGGCTCCTCCCCCTTCCTCTCTGACCCCACCCAATCTGCCCAGGCTCCTCCCCCTTCCTCTCTGAGCCCACCCAATCTGCCCAGGCTCCTCCCCCTTCCTCTCTGACCCCACCCAATTTGACTAGGCTCCTCCCAAACCCCTCCTCTGCTGTCTGACCCCACCCTTTCAGTCCAGGCTCCTCCTATACTCCTCCTCTCTGACCCCACCAAATCTGCCCAGGCTCCTCCCCCTTCCTCTCTGACACCACCCAATCTGCTCAAGCTCCTCCCCCTTCCTCTCTAACCCCACCCAATCTGACTAGGCTCCTCCCAAACCCCTCCTCTGCTGTCTGACCCCACCCAATCTGCCCAGGCTCCTCCCCCTTCCTCTCTGAGCCCACCCAATCTGACTAGGCTCCTCCCAAACCCCTCCTCTGCTGTTTGACCCCACCCAATCTCACTAAGCTCCTCCCAAACCGCTCCTCTGCTGTCTGACCCCACCCAATCTGCCCAGGCTCCTCCCCCTTCCTCTCTAACCCCACCCAATCTGACTAGGCTCCTCCCAAACCCCTCCTCTGCTGTCTGACCCCACCCAATCTGCCCAGGCTCCTCCCCCTTCCTCTCTGAGCCCACCCAATCTCCCCAGGCTCCTCCCCCTTCCTCTCTGACACCACCCAATCTGCTCAAGCTCCTCCCCCTTCCTCTCTAACCCCACCCAATCTGACTAGGCTCCTCCCAAACCCCTCCTCTGCTGTCTGACCCCACCCAATCTGCCCAGGCTCCTCCTATACTCCTCCTCTCTGACCCCACCCAATCTGCCCAGGCTCCTCCCCCTTCCTCTCTGACCCCACCCAATTTGACTAGGCTCCTCCCAAGCCCCTCCTCTGCTGTCTGACCCCACCCTTTCAGTCCAGGCTCCTCCTATACTCCTCCTCTCTGACCCCACCCAATCTGCCCAGGCTCCTCCCCCTTCCTCTCTGAGCCCACCCAATCTGCCCAGGCTCCTCCCCCTTCCTCTCTGACCCCACCCAATTTGACTAGGCTCCTCCCAAACCCCTCCTCTGCTGTTTGACCCCACCCAATCTCACTAAGCTCCTCCCAAACCGCTCCACTGCTGTCTGACCCCACCCAATCTGCCCAGGCTCCTCCCCCTTCCTCTCTGACCCCACCCAATCTGCTCAAGCTCCTCCCCCTTCCTCTCTAACCCCACCCAATCTGCCCAGGCTCCTCCCCCTTCCTCTCTGAGCCCACCCAATTTGACTAGGCTCCTCCCAAACCCCTCCTCTGCTGTCTGACCCCACCCAATCTCACTAAGCTCCTCCCAAACCCCTCCTCTGCTGTCTGACCCCACCCAATCTGCCCAGGCTCCACCTATACTCCTCCTCTCTGACCCCACCCAATCTGACTAGGCTCCTCCCAAACCCCTCCTCTGCTGTCTGACCCCACCCAATCTCACTAAGCTCCTCCCAAACACCTCCTCTGCTGTCTGACCACACCCAATCTGCCCAGGCTCCTCCCCCCTCCTCTCTGAGCCCACCCAATCTGACTAGGCTCCTCCCAAACCCCTCCTATGCTGTCTGACCCCACCCAATCTCACTAAGCTCCTCCCAAACACCTCCTCTGCTGTCTGACCCCACCCAATCTGCCCAGGCTCCTCCCCCTTCCTCTTTGACCCCACCCAATCTGCCCAGGCTCCTCCCCCTTCCTCTCTGAGCCCATCCAATCTGACTAGGCTCCTCCCAAACCCCTCCTCTGCTGTCTGACCCCACCCAATCTGCCCAGGCTCCTCCCCCTTCCTCTCTGACCCCACCCAATCTGACTAGGCTCCTCCCAAACCCCTCCTCTGCTGTCTGACCCCACCCAATCTCACTAAGCTCCTCCCAAACACCTCCTCTGCTGTCTGACCCCACCCAATCTGCCCAGGCTCCTCCCCCTTCCTCTCTGACCCCACCCAATCTGCCCAGGCTCCTCCCCCCTCCTCTCTGAGCCCACCCAATCTGACTAGGCTCCTCCCAAACCCCTCCTATGCTGTCTGACCCCACCCAATCTCACTAAGCTCCTCCCAAACACCTCCTCTGCTGTCTGACCCCACCCAATCTGCCCAGGCTCCTCCCCCTTCCTCTTTGACCCCACCCAATCTGCCCAGGCTCCTCCCCCTTCCTCTCTGAGCCCATCCAATCTGACTAGGCTCCTCCCAAACCCCTCCTCTGCTGTCTGACCCCACCCAATCTGCCCAGGCTCCTCCCCCTTCCTCTCTGACCCCACCCAATCTGACTAGGCTCCTCCCAAACCCCTCCTCTGCTGTCTGACCCCACCCAATCTCACTAAGCTCCTCCCAAACCCCTCCTCTGCTGTCTGACCCCACCCAATCTGCCCAGGCTCCTCCCCCTTCCTCTCTGACCCCACCCAATTTGACTAGGCTCCTCCCAAACCCCTCCTCTGCTGTCTGACCCCACCCTTTCTGTCCAGGCTCCTCCCCCTTCCTCTCTGACCCCACCCAATCTGACTAGGCTCCTCCCAAACCCCTCCTATGCTGTCTGACCCCACCCAATCTCACTAAGCTCCTCCCAAACACCTCCTCTGCTGTCTGACCCCACCCAATCTGGCCAGGCTCCTCCCCCTTCCTCTTTGACCCCACCCAATCTGCCCAGGCTCCTCCCCCTTCCTCTCTGAGCCCATCCAATCTGACTAGGCTCCTCCCAAACCCCTCCTCTGCTGTCTGACCCCACCCAATCTGCCCAGGCTCCTCCCCCTTCCTCTCTGACCCCACCCAATCTGACTAGGCTCCTCCCAAACCCCTCCTCTGCTGTCTGACCCCACCCAATCTCACTAAGCTCCTCCCAAACCCCTCCTCTGCTGTCTGACCCCACCCAATCTGCCCAGGCTCCTCCCCCTTCCTCTCTGACCCCACCCAATTTGACTAGGCTCCTCCCAAACCCCTCCTCTGCTGTCTGACCCCACCCTTTCTGTCCAGGCTCCTCCTATACTCCTCCTCTCTGACCCCACCCAATCTGCCCAGGCTCCTCCCCCTTCCTCTCTGACCCCACCCAATTTGACTAGGCTCCTCCCAAGCCCCTCCTCTGCTGTCTGACCCCACCCTTTCAGTCCAGGCTCCTCCTATACTCCTCCTCTCTGACCCCACCCAATCTGCCCAGGCTCCTCCCCCTTCCTCTCTGAGCCCACCCAATCTGCCCAGGCTCCTCCCCCTTCCTCTCTGACCCCACCCAATTTGACTAGGCTCCTCCCAAACCCCTCCTCTGCTGTTTGACCCCACCCAATCTCACTAAGCTCCTCCCAAACCGCTCCTCTGCTGTCTGACCCCACCCAATCTGCCCAGGCTCCTCCCCCTTCCTCTCTGACCCCACCCAATCTGCTCAAGCTCCTCCCCCTTCCTCTCTAACCCCACCCAATCTGCCCAGGCTCCTCCCCCTTCCTCTCTGAGCCCACCCAATTTGACTAGGCTCCTCCCAAACCCCTCCTCTGCTGTCTGACCCCACCCAATCTCACTAAGCTCCTCCCAAACCCCTCCTCTGCTGTCTGACCCCACCCAATCTGCCCAGGCTCCACCTATACTCCTCCTCTCTGACCCCACCCAATCTGACTAGGCTCCTCCCAAACCCCTCCTCTGCTGTCTGACCCCACCCAATCTGTCCAGGCTCCTCCCCCCTCCTCTCTGAGCCCACCCAATCTGACTAGGCTCCTCCCAAACCCCTCCTATGCTGTCTGACCCCACCCAATCTCACTAAGCTCCTCCCAAACACCTCCTCTGCTGTCTGACCCCACCCAATCTGCCCAGGCTCCTCCCCCTTCCTCTTTGACCCCACCCAATCTGCCCAGGCTCCTCCCCCTTCCTCTCTGAGCCCATCCAATCTGACTAGGCTCCTCCCAAACCCCTCCTCTGCTGTCTGACCCCACCCAATCTGCCCAGGCTCCTCCCCCTTCCTCTCTGACCCCACCCAATCTGACTAGGCTCCTCCCAAACCCCTCCTCTGCTGTCTGACCCCACCCAATCTCACTAAGCTCCTCCCAAACACCTCCTCTGCTGTCTGACCCCACCCAATCTGCTCAAGCTCCTCCCCCTTCCTCTCTAACCCCACCCAATCTGCCCAGGCTCCTCCCCCTTCCTCTCTGAGCCCACCCAATTTGACTAGGCTCCTCCCAAACCCCTCCTCTGCTGTCTGACCCCACCCAATCTCACTAAGCTCCTCCCAAACCCCTCCTCTGCCTGACCCCACCCAATCTGCCCAGGCTCCTCCCCCTTCCTCTCTGACCCCACCCAATCTGCCCAGGCTCCTCCCCCTTCCTCGCTGACCCCCCCCCCCAATGTGACTAGGCTCCTCCTGAACCCCTCCTCTGCTGTCTGACCCCACCCTTTCTGTCCAGGCTCAACCTATACTCCTCCTCTCTGACCCCACCCAATCTGCCCAGGCTCCTCCCCCTTCCTCTCTGAGCCCATCCAATCTGACTAGGCTCCTCCCAAACCCCTCCTCTGCTGTCTGACCCCACCCAATCTCACTAAGCTCCTCCCAAACCCCTCCTCTGCTGTCTGACCCCACCCAATCTGCCCAGGCTCCTCCCCCTTCCTCGCTGACCCCCCCGCCCAATGTGACTAGGCTCCTCCTGAACCCCGCCTCTCTGACCACCCCCAATCTGACTACACACAACACCTGTTCCCTTTCTTTCACCTGTCTCTCTTCAGGCCACACCTATTTTACTTACCAACCAATTTGCAATCCCTCATTCGCTAGGCATGATTCCACTCTTACACAACACACAGACACATTTTACTTACCAATTGGCCATTTAGGCCCACCTCCAACTTACCTCTGCTCTGCCACCATCAGTCACCTGGTGCCGAACCCGGGATTTGAACCCTGGTTGCCTGGATCGAAGGCAGGAACTTACCCACTGGACCACACTGGTTTCCATGTAAATAGCCTATCAAATTGTCCTTATGTCATGGTCATCCTTTTTATGTGCAATGGAAGCTGCAGGGAAGGACACCAAGGCCTGTATGTTGCTTATGGTTACTACTGCAATCCTCAAGACCACCAAGGAGCTATAGCTCAAAGGTAAGTCTTGTACCTTTGGTGGGGACAACCCTCACAGGCCAGGGTTCGAATCCTGCCAATGCCGTAGAAGTATACCAAGGTGGGAAATTTTCAAACAGTACATTTTTTTTTTTTTTTGCTAAGTTTTTTTTTGGCAGGTTTGTCCAAACATTTCAAATGTTTTCCCTCATGACCTTCTACCAACCGCCCTATTTCTCAAGTAGGTGCAATAGGGACAAGGCCTTATCTTCCTTTATCAATGTCTTCATTCTTTGTCCTTTAAGTTTGGTTAATTGCAGAGTGCAATTGTGGTATTGGGGGTTATAACTGAGCACAAGAATGCAAGGAAGGTGCTACACTTATTGTAAAATAGGTTGGATGATGGTGATTTTTCATTTTGGTGTGAGCCACTCGCTCAAATCAGGGGTTTGGTGCCAGTGAACTTGGATAGAAATAAAGGTCAAGTATGAACTCTGGCTAATGAAATGATGGGTTGAGTTTGAGGCAAGCTAGAGTCCATTTATTAGGTGCAATAAGAAGCTAGAAAGATTGTTTCCTTTAAGAGACAGACAAGGGCAGAGTCAAGCCTTTGCTCTAGTAGGTCTGCATCATGCCTGCTGCAGGATGTGAAGGAATGGACCTCCACAGCAGTGCGCTGTGCAAGACTGGGCTGCGCTGGGCTGGGCTGGGCCTGCCCTGGCACTGTGGATTTAATCACCCACCTCCTTCCTTTGAGGAACGCTCATGAACGCCCACGAACGCCCTTGTTCTGTTTACAGGCTGACAGCAGGCAATTTAGGACCCTGCTAAATGAGGGTGATGTCCCCATGTGCTTCCTGTGAGTGGCAAAATCCTTCGTCTAAGGCAGGTGGGCTTTTTAAAAATTTGGTTGAAGACCATATGTTGAAGGCGGTATCACGGCACAAGCCGCCGACCGTCTCAGAAGAAAGTATGCATGGGAGGACATTATTTGCATAGGACAGCCCTCTTCTCAGACCCATTCTTATGCTGCAGTTGCCATGAAGTGTTACTAGAGGGCAGCAGTATGAACAAAAGAGCACACTGAGGCTTTTCTTCTGCTTGCTGACATGATTCTTGTTCATGGTGGTCTTGCAGGGCCTAAGGAGTGAAGGACTGCGATGACTGAGGGGATGAGGAATGGCTGGCCTGTATTTGTGGTGAGGGGGGAATATTTGGAAGGTAAACAGCAAGATGAAAGCGTCAAAGTATATATGTTTGCTGAGTGATTGAGTCTGTGTGTCACTTGTCTCTTTGAAGGGACATGTGAGAAAGGAACAGCAGCACCATAGACTTCAAATGGGAGAGCAAGCAAGGATGAATATTTCCCTCAAATCCAAATACATACAGCACCCCAAAGATGACAAGTGCGATATGATGTTCTGCAATTGTAAGGATTTGCCATGTGTGGTGCATAAATATGCATGGTTAGTGAGGTTTTTCCCAGAATGTGAGTATCGTTAGGCTGGCAAATGTCAGGCACTACTTTGGGGGTATGAGGCCAAGAAAAAAATTGGGATGTTTGATACAGTCATCTGTAGGATCGAAAGACACTGGGGAATCGTTACAGAGGGAGCCAGGCTGCACAAAATGTGGTAACAGTTGGACAGAAATCTTTAGCAGGGACTTTTGACTACCCCCAATGTGGGACCAGGACCACAGCACCTCTGTGCCTCTAAAACGTATTTTGACCTCTGGACACCACCATCTCAATACCCCTCAAATGTTCCTTCCTGGTACCCCAGCTTTGGCAGTGCATCAACTAGGTATCAATCATTTGAGTGACCACAAACACCCTTCCTATGTGCCTTCTATTTACATTCAGTCAGTAACCCAGCTGCTTCGTTCGCTGTTCAATCTCAAGCGACAGTTGGATGCACATTGCAGGGGTATACAGGCATTTACCGTAATGTACAGCCCCTCTCAGTACACCCAGACTACACTTCGTAAAATCATAAATACATGTTTTGCCCAACAGTAAGGCCAGGCCTTTCCTCTGTAGTTCATAGCCAATGTAAGGAGGAAAAAATAAACTGAAGAGCATGCCAAAATTCTCTACAGACACTGCCAATCCTCACACTTCTGCCTATTTGCATGCCGAGGTTATTCACGATGACCCACCAAACCAATTGCCAACAGTAGCCTCTCCCTGCCTCATTCGTATGCTCCGATGCCACCTTTATTTAGCAATTGTTAGTGCTCTAGGATTTCGTAGCGCGATTCGCTATAGCCTCTGTTTTCAACAGAAATGTCCTAAAGGTACCTATACCAATCTGCAGGGTGGGGAGGAGGGGGGCTGCTGCTGCTGGCAGTAAAATGTTGGGGCACCCCACCTGCAAAAATACAGCCACCTGCTCCTTGTTGTACATTTCAATACAATAACTGCAGCAGAATCGTATGGTCACCCCTGTTGGTAAAAGAAACTGTCAAACAGCCTTTTGCCGCCCCCCCCTCCCCCGTTGCCCCTAACCAGTTGGGGTACACCCCATGAGGGAGGATCAGAGCAATAAAAACTAATGGTAGCCCCCCAAAAAGTACCTAGAAGCCATGCCGTTCTGTGCACCTCATCGCCCTTCACGTTGCGCCCAAGCACCTTTTAATACTGCTCCCCCAAATTTTGACTGCCCCCTCCCAACAGAAATCAGAGAGTATAGGGGATGCATTAAAAAAGTTTTTGCAGTTCCCCACCATAAGTCAGGATCCCTTCATAGTCCCTCAGTACCTACGCCTATTCCTCTGCTATCTGACCCCACCCAATCTCACTAAGCTCCTCCCAAACCCCTCCTCTGCTGTCTGACCCCACCCAATCTGCCCAGGCTCCTCCCCCTTCCTCTCTGACCCCACCCAATTTGACTAGGCTCCTCCCAAACCCCTCCTCTGCTGTCTGACCCCACCCTTTCTGTCCAGGCTCCTCCTATACTCCTCCTCTCTGACCCCACCCAATCTGCCCAGGCTCCTCCCCCTTCCTCTCTGACCCCACCCAATCTGCTCAAGCTCCTCCCCCTTCCTCTCTAACCCCACCCAATCTGCCCAGGCTCCTCCCCCTTCCTCTCTGAGCCCACCCAATCTGCCCAGGCTCCTCCCCCTTCCTCTCTGACCCCACCCAATTTGACTAAGCTCCTCCCAAACCCCTCCTCTGCTGTCTGACCCCACCCAATCTGCCCAGGCTCCTCCCCCTTCCTCTCTGACCCCACCCAATTTGACTAGGCTCCTCCCAAACCCCTCCTATGCTGTCTGACCCCACTCAATCTCACTAAGCTCCTCCCAAACCCCTCCTCTGCTGTCTGACCCCACCCAATCTGCCCAGGCTCCTCCCCCTTCCTCTCTGAGCCCACCCAATCTGCCCAGGCTCCTCCCCCTTCCTCTCTGACCCCACCCAATCTGACTAGGCTCCTCCCAAACCCCTCCTCTGCTGTCTGACCCCACCCTTTCTGTCCAGGCTCCACCTATACTCCTCCTCTCTGACCCCACCCAATCTGCCCTGGCTCCTCCCCTTCCTCCCTGACCCCACCCAATCTGACTAGGCTCCTCCCAAACCCCTCCTCTGCTGTCTGACCCCACCCTTTCTGTCCAGGCTCCACCTATACTCCTCCTCTCTGACCCCACCCAATCTGCTCAGGCTCCTCCCCCTTCCTCTCTAACCCCACCCAATCTGACTAGGCTCCTCCCAAACCCCTCCTCTGCTGTCTGACCCCAACCAATCTGCCCAGGCTCCTCCCCCTTACTCTCTGACCCCACCCAATCTGCCCAGGCTCCTCCCTCTTCCTCTCTGAGTCCATCCAATCTGACTAGGCTCCTCCCAAACCCCTCCTCTGCTGTCTGACCCCACCCAATCTGCCCAGGCTCCTCCCCCCTCCTCTCTGAGCCCATCCAATCTGACTAGGCTCCTCCCAAACCCCTCCTCTGCTGTCTGACCCCACCCAATCTGCCCAGGCTCCTCCCCCCTCCTCTCTGAGCCCACCCAATCTGACTAGGCTCCTCCCAAACCCCTCCTATGCTGTCTGACCCCACCCAATCTCACTAAGCTCCTCCCAAACCCCTCCTCTGCTGTCTGACCCCACCCAATCTGCCCAGGCTCCTCCCCCCTCCTCTCTGACCCCACCCAATCTGCCCAGGCTCCTCCCCCTTCCTCTCTGACCCCACCCAATCTGCCCAGGCTCCTCCCCCTTCCTCTCTGAGCCCATCCAATCTGACTAGGCTCCTCCCAAACCCCTCCTCTGCTATCTGACCCCACCCAATCTCACTAAGCTCCTCCCAAACCCCTCCTCTGCTGTCTGACCCCACCCAATCTGCCCAGGCTCCTCCCCCTTCCTCGCTGACCCCCCCCCCCAATGTGACTAGGCTCCTCCTGAACCCCGCCTCTCTGACCACCCCCAATCTGACTACACACAACACCTGTTCCCTTTCTTTCACCTGTCTCTCTTCAGGCCACACCTATTTTACTTACCAACCAATCTGCAATCCCTCATTCGCTAGGCATGATTCCACTCTTACACAACACACAGACACATTTTACTTACCAATTGGCCATTTAGGCCCACCTCCAACTTACCTCTGCTCTGCCACCATCAGTCACCTGGTGCCGAACCCGGGATTTGAACCCTGGTTGCCTGGATCGAAGGCAGGAACTTACCCACTGGACCACACTGGTTTCCATGTAAATAGCCTATCAAATTGTCCTTATGTCATGGTCATCCTTTTTATGTGCAATGGAAGCTGCAGGGAAGGACACCAAGGCCTGTATGTTGCTTATGGTTACTACTGCAATCCTCAAGACCACCAAGGAGCTATAGCTCAAAGGTAAGTCTTGTACCTTTGGTGGGGACAGCCCTCACAGGCCAGGGTTCGAATCCTGCCAATGCTGTAGAAGTATACCAAGGTGGGAAATTTTCAAACAGTAAATTTTTTTTTTTTTTGCTAAGTTTTTTTTTGGCAGGTTTGTCCAAACATTTCAAATGTTTTCCCTCATGACCTTCTACCAACCGCCCTATTTCTCAAGTAGGTGCAATAGGGACAAGGCCTTATCTTCCTTTATCAATGTCTTCATTCTTTGTCCTTTAAGTTTGGTTAATTGCAGAGTGCAATTGTGGTATTGGGGGTTATAACTGAGCACAAGAATGCAAGGAAGGTGCTACACTTATTGTAAAATAGGTTGGATGATGGTGATTTTTCATTTTGGTGTGAGCCACTCGCTCAAATCAGGGGTTTGGTGCCAGTGAACTTGGATAGAAATAAAGGTCAAGTATGAACTCTGGCTAATGAAATGATGGGTTGAGTTTGAGGCAAGCTAGAGTCCATTTATTAGGTGCAATAAGAAGCTAGAAAGATTGTTTCCTTTAAGAGACAGACAAGGGCAGAGTCAAGCCTTTGCTCTAGTAGGTCTGCATCATGCCTGCTGCAGGATGTGAAGGAATGGACCTCCACAGCAGTGCGCTGTGCAAGACTGGGCTGCGCTGGGCTGGGCTGGGCCTGCCCTGGCACTGTGGATTTAATCACCCACCTCCTTCCTTTGAGGAACGCTCATGAACGCCCACGAACGCCCTTGTTCTGTTTACAGGCTGACAGCAGGCAATTTAGGACCCTGCTAAATGAGGGTGATGTCCCCATGTGCTTCCTGTGAGTGGCAAAATCCTTCGTCTAAGGCAGGTGGGCTTTTTAAAAATTTGGTTGAAGACCATATGTTGAAGGCGGTATCACGGCACAAGCCGCCGACCGTCTCAGAAGAAAGTATGCATGGGAGGACATTATTTGCATAGGACAGCCCTCTTCTCAGACCCATTCTTATGCTGCAGTTGCCATGAAGTGTTACTAGAGGGCAGCAGTATGAACAAAAGAGCACACTGAGGCTTTTCTTCTGCTTGCTGACATGATTCTTGTTCATGGTGGTCTTGCAGGGCCTAAGGAGTGAAGGACTGCGATGACTGAGGGGATGAGGAATGGCTGGCCTGTATTTGTGGTGAGGGGGGAATATTTGGAAGGTAAACAGCAAGATGAAAGCGTCAAAGTATATATGTTTGCTGAGTGATTGAGTCTGTGTGTCACTTGTCTCTTTGAAGGGACATGTGAGAAAGGAACAGCAGCACCATAGACTTCAAATGGGAGAGCAAGCAAGGATGAATATTTCCCTCAAATCCAAATACATACAGCACCTCAAAGATGACAAGTGCGATATGATGTTCTGCAATTGTAAGGATTTGCCATGTGTGGTGCATAAATATGCATGGTTAGTGAGGTTTTTCCCAGAATGTGAGTATCGTTAGGCTGGCAAATGTCAGGCACTACTTTGGGGGTATGAGGCCAAGAAAAAAATTGGGATGTTTGATACAGTCATCTGTAGGATCGAAAGACACTGGGGAATCGTTACAGAGGGAGCCAGGCTGCACAAAATGTGGTAACAGTTGGACAGAAATCTTTAGCAGGGACTTTTGACTACCCCCAATGTGGGACCAGGACCACAGCACCTCTGTGCCTCTAAAACGTATTTTGACCTCTGGACACCACCATCTCAATACCCCTCAAATGTTCCTTCCTGGTACCCCAGCTTTGGCAGTGCATCAACTAGGTATCAATCATTTGAGTGACCACAAACACCCTTCCTATGTGCCTTCTATTTACATTCAGTCAGTAACCCAGCTGCTTCGTTCGCTGTTCAATCTCAAGCGACAGTTGGATGCACATTGCAGGGGTATACAGGCATTTACCGTAATGTACAGCCCCTCTCAGTACACCCAGACTACACTTCGTAAAATCATAAATACATGTTTTGCCCAACAGTAAGGCCAGGCCTTTCCTCTGTAGTTCATAGCCAATGTAAGGAGGAAAAAATAAACTGAAGAGCATGCCAAAATTCTCTACAGACACTGCCAATCCTCACACTTCTGCCTATTTGCATGCCAAGGTTATTCACGATGACCCACCAAACCAATTGCCAACAGTAGCCTCTCCCTGCCTCATTCGTATGCTCCGATGCCACCTTTATTTAGCAATTGTTAGTGCTCTAGGATTTCGTAGCGCGATTCGCTATAGCCTCTGTTTTCAACAGAAATGTCCTAAAGGTACCTATACCAATCTGCAGGGTGGGGAGGAGGGGGGCTGCTGCTGCTGGCAGTAAAATGTTGGGGCACCCCACCTGCAAAAATACAGCCACCTGCTCCTTGTTGTACATTTCAATACAATAACTGCAGCAGAATCGTATGGTAACCCCTGTTGGTAAAAGAAACTGTCAAACAGCCTTTTGCCGCCCCCCCCTCCCCCGTTGCCCCTAACCAGTTGGGGTACACCCCATGAGGGAGGATCAGAGCAATGAAAACTAATGGTAGCCCCCCAAAAAGTACCTAGAAGCCATGCCGTTCTGTGCACCTCATCGCCCTTCACGTTGCGCCCAAGCACCTTTTAATACTGCTCCCCCAAATTTTGACTGCCCCCTCCCAACAGAAATCAGAGAGTATAGGGGATGCATTAAAAAAGTTTTTGCAGTTCCCCACCATAAGTCAGGATCCCTTCATAGTCCCTCAGTACCTACGCCTATTCCTCTGCTGTCTGACCCCACCCAATCTCACTAAGCTCCTCCCAAACCCCTCCTCTGCTGTCTGACCCCACCCAATCTGCCCAGGCTCCTCCCTCTTCCTCTCTGACCCCACCCAATTTGACTAGGCTCCTCCCAAACCCCTCCTATGCTGTCTGACCCCACTCAATCTCACTAAGCTCCTCCCAAACCCCTCCTCTGCTGTCTGACCCCACCCAATCTGCCCAGGCTCCTCCCCCTTCCTCTCTGAGCCCACCCAATCTGCCCAGGCTCCTCCCCCTTCCTCTCTGACCCCACCCAATCTGACTAGGCTCCTCCCAAACCCCTCCTCTGCTGTCTGACCCCACCCTTTCTGTCCAGGCTCCACCTATACTCCTCCTCTCTGACCCCACCCAATCTGCCCTGGCTCCTCCCCTTCCTCTCTGACCCCACCCAATCTGACTAGGCTCCTCCCAAACCCCTCCTCTGCTGTCTGACCCCAACCAATCTGCCCAGGCTCCTCCCCCTTACTCTCTGACCCCACCCAATCTGCCCAGGCTCCTCCCCCTTCCTCTCTGAGTCCATCCAATCTGACTAGGCTCCTCCCAAACCCCTCCTCTGCTGTCTGACCCCACCCAATCTGCCCAGGCTCCTCCCCCCTCCTCTCTGAGCCCACCCAATCTGACTAGGCTCCTCCCAAACCCCTCCTATGCTGTCTGACCCCACCCAATCTCACTAAGCTCCTCCCAAACACCTCCTCTGCTGTCTGACCCCACCTAATCTGCCCAGGCTCCTCCCCCTTCCTCTCTGACCCCACCCAATCTGCCCAGGCTCCTCCCCCTTCCTCTCTGAGCCCATCCAATCTGACTAGGCTCCTCCCAAACCCCTCCTCTGCTGTCTGACCCCACCCAATCTGCCCAGGCTCCTCCCCCTTCCTCTCTGACCCCACCCAATCTGACTAGGCTCCTCCCAAACCCCTCCTCTGCTGTCTGACCCCACCCTTTCTGTCCAGGCTCCACCTATACTCCTCCTCTCTGACCCCACCCAATCTGACTAGGCTCCTCCCAAACCCCTCCTCTGCTGTCTGACCCCACCCAATCTCACTAAGCTCCTCCCAAACACCTCCTCTGCTGTCTGACCCCACCCAATCTGCCCAGGCTCCTCCCCCCTCCTCTCTGAGCCCACCCAATCTGACTAGGCTCCTCCCAAACCCCTCCTATGCTGTCTGACCCCACCCAATCTCACTAAGCTCCTCCCAAACACCTCCTCTGCTGTCTGACCCCACCCAATCTGCCCAGGCTCCTCCCCCTTCCTCTTTGACCCCACCCAATCTGCCCAGGCTCCTCCCCCTTCCTCTCTGAGCCCATCCAATCTGACTAGGCTCCTCCCAAACCCCCTCCTCTGCTGTCTGACCCCACCCAATCTGCCCAGGCTCCTCCCCTTCCTCTCTGACCCCACCCAATCTGACTAGGCTCCTCCCAAACCCCTCCTCTGCTGTCTGACCCCACCCAATCTCACTAAGCTCCTCCCAAACACCTCCTCTGCTGTCTGACCCCACCCAATCTGCCCAGGCTCCTCCCCCTTCCTCTCTGACCCCACCCAATCTGCCCAGGCTCCTCCCCCTTCCTCTCTGAGCCCATCCAATCTGACTAGGCTCCTCCCAAACCCCTCCTCTGCTGTCTGACCCCACCCAATCTGCCCAGGCTCCTCCCCCTTCCTCTCTGACCCCACCCAATCTGACTAGGCTCCTCCCAAACCCCTCCTCTGCTGTCTGACCCCACCCTTTCTGTCCAGGCTCCACCTATACTCCTCCTCTCTGACCCCACCCAATCTGACTAGGCTCCTCCCAAACCCCTCCTCTGCTGTCTGACCCCACCCAATCTCACTAAGCTCCTCCCAAACACCTCCTCTGCTGTCTGACCCCACCCAATCTGCCCAGGCTCCTCCCCCCTCCTCCCACCCAATCTGACTAGGCTCCTCCCAAACCCCTCCTATGCTGTCTGACCCCACCCAATCTCACTAAGCTCCTCCCAAACACCTCCTCTGCTGTCTGACCCCACCCAATCTGCCCAGGCTCCTCCCCCTTCCTCTTTGACCCCACCCAATCTGCCCAGGCTCCTCCCCCTTCCTCTCTGAGCCCATCCAATCTGACTAGGCTCCTCCCAAACCCCTCCTCTGCTGTCTGACCCCACCCAATCTGCCCAGGCTCCTCCCCTTCCTCTCTGACCCCACCCAATCTGACTAGGCTCCTCCCAAACCCCTCCTCTGCTGTCTGACCCCACCCTTTCTGTCCAGGCTCCACCTATACTCCTCCTCTCTGACCCCACCCAATCTGACTAGGCTCCTCCCAAACCCCTCCTCTGCTGTCTGACCCCACCCAATCTCACTAAGCTCCTCCCAAACCCCTCCTCTGCTGTCTGACCCCACCCGCTGTCTGACCCCACCCAATCTGCCCAGGCTCCTCCCCCTTCCTCTCTGACCCCACCCAATTTGACTAGGCTCCTCCCAAACCCCTCCTCCGCTGTCTGACCCCACCCTTTCTGTCCAGGCTCCTCCTATACTCCTCCTCTCTGACCCCACCCAATCTGCCCAGGCTCCTCCCCCTTCCTCTCTGACCCCACCCAATTTGACTAGGCTCCTCCCAAACCCCTCCTCTGCTGTCTGACCCCACCCTTTCAGTCCAGGCTCCTCCTATACTCCTCCTCTCTGACCCCACCAAATCTGCCCAGGCTCCTCCCCCTTCCTCTCTGAGCCCACCCAATCTGACTAGGCTCCTCCCAAACCCCTCCTCTGCTGTTTGACCCCACCCAATCTCACTAAGCTCCTCCTAAACCGCTCCTCTGCTGTCTGACCCCACCCAATCTGCCCAGGCTCCTCCCCCTTCCTCTCTGACCCCACCCAATCTGCTCAAGCTCCTCCCCCTTCCTCTCTAACCCCACCCAATCTGACTAGGCTCCTCCCCCTTCCTCTCTGACCCCACCCAATCTGACTAGGCTCCTCCCAAACCCCTCCTCTGCTGTTTGACCCCACCCAATCTCACTAAGCTCCTCCTAAACCGCTCCTCTGCTGTCTGACCCCACCCTTTCTGTCCAGGCTCCACCTATACACCTCCTCTCTGACCCCACCCAATCTGCTCAGGCTCCTCCCCCTTCCTCTCTAACCCCACCCAATCTGACTAGGCTCCTCCCAAACCCCTCCTCTGCTGTCTGACCCCAACCAATCTGCCCAGGCTCCTCCCCCTTACTCTCTGACCCCACCCAATCTGCCCAGGCTCCTCCCTCTTCCTCTCTGAGTCCATCCAATCTGACTAGGCTCCTCCCAAACCCCTCCTCTGCTGTCTGACCCCACCCAATCTGCCCAGGCTCCTCCCCCCTCCTCTCTGAGCCCATCCAATCTGACTAGGCTCCTCCCAAACCCCTCCTCTGCTGTCTGACCCCACCCAATCTGCCCAGGCTCCTCCCCCCTCCTCTCTGAGCCCACCCAATCTGACTAGGCTCCTCCCAAACCCCTCCTATGCTGTCTGACCCCACCCAATCTCACAACACACAGACACATTTTACTTACCAATTGGCCATTTAGGCCCACCTCCAACTTACCTCTGCTCTGCCACCATCAGTCACCTGGTGCCGAACCCGGGATTTGAACCCTGGTTGCCTGGATCGAAGGCAGGAACTTACCCACTGGACCACACTGGTTTCCATGTAAATAGCCTATCAAATTGTCCTTATGTCATGGTCATCCTTTTTATGTGCAATGGAAGCTGCAGGGAAGGACACCAAGGCCTGTATGTTGCTTATGGTTACTACTGCAATCCTCAAGACCACCAAGGAGCTATAGCTCAAAGGTAAGTCTTGTACCTTTGGTGGGGACAGCCCTCACAGGCCAGGGTTCGAATCCTGCCAATGCTGTAAAAGTATACCAAGGTGGGAAATTTTCAAACAGTAAATATTTTTTTTTTTTTGCTAAGTTTTTTTTTGGCAGGTTTGTCCAAACATTTCAAATGTTTTCCCTCATGACCTTCTACCAACCGCCCTATTTCTCAAGTAGGTGCAATAGGGACAAGGCCTTATCTTCCTTTATCAATGTCTTCATTCTTTGTCCTTTAAGTTTGGTTAATTGCAGAGTGCAATTGTGGTATTGGGGGTTATAACTGAGCACAAGAATGCAAGGAAGGTGCTACACTTATTGTAAAATAGGTTGGATGATGGTGATTTTTCATTTTGGTGTGAGCCACTCGCTCAAATCAGGGGTTTGGTGCCAGTGAACTTGGATAGAAATAAAGGTCAAGTATGAACTCTGGCTAATGAAATGATGGGTTGAGTTTGAGGCAAGCTAGAGTCCATTTATTAGGTGCAATAAGAAGCTAGAAAGATTGTTTCCTTTAAGAGACAGACAAGGGCAGAGTCAAGCCTTTGCTCTAGTAGGTCTGCATCATGCCTGCTGCAGGATGTGAAGGAATGGACCTCCACAGCAGTGCGCTGTGCAAGACTGGGCTGCGCTGGGCTGGGCTGGGCCTGCCCTGGCACTGTGGATTTAATCACCCACCTCCTTCCTTTGAGGAACGCTCATGAACGCCCACGAACGCCCTTGTTCTGTTTACAGGCTGACAGCAGGCAATTTAGGACCCTGCTAAATGAGGGTGATGTCCCCATGTGCTTCCTGTGAGTGGCAAAATCCTTCGTCTAAGGCAGGTGGGCTTTTTAAAAATTTGGTTGAAGACCATATGTTGAAGGCGGTATCACGGCACAAGCCGCCGACCGTCTCAGAAGAAAGTATGCATGGGAGGACATTATTTGCATAGGACAGCCCTCTTCTCAGACCCATTCTTATGCTGCAGTTGCCATGAAGTGTTACTAGAGGGCAGCAGTATGAACAAAAGAGCACACTGAGGCTTTTCTTCTGCTTGCTGACATGATTCTTGTTCATGGTGGTCTTGCAGGGCCTAAGGAGTGAAGGACTGCGATGACTGAGGGGATGAGGAATGGCTGGCCTGTATTTGTGGTGAGGGGGGAATATTTGGAAGGTAAACAGCAAGATGAAAGCGTCAAAGTATATATGTTTGCTGAGTGATTGAGTCTGTGTGTCACTTGTCTCTTTGAAGGGACATGTGAGAAAGGAACAGCAGCACCATAGACTTCAAATGGGAGAGCAAGCAAGGATGAATATTTCCCTCAAATCCAAATACATACAGCACCTCAAAGATGACAAGTGCGATATGATGTTCTGCAATTGTAAGGATTTGCCATGTGTGGTGCATAAATATGCATGGTTAGTGAGGTTTTTCCCAGAATGTGAGTATCGTTAGGCTGGCAAATGTCAGGCACTACTTTGGGGGTATGAGGCCAAGAAAAAAATTGGGATGTTTGATACAGTCATCTGTAGGATCGAAAGACACTGGGGAATCGTTACAGAGGGAGCCAGGCTGCACAAAATGTGGTAACAGTTGGACAGAAATCTTTAGCAGGGACTTTTGACTACCCCCAATGTGGGACCAGGACCACAGCACCTCTGTGCCTCTAAAACGTATTTTGACCTCTGGACACCACCATCTCAATACCCCTCAAATGTTCCTTCCTGGTACCCCAGCTTTGGCAGTGCATCAACTAGGTATCAATCATTTGAGTGACCACAAACACCCTTCCTATGTGCCTTCTATTTACATTCAGTCAGTAACCCAGCTGCTTCGTTCGCTGTTCAATCTCAAGCGACAGTTGGATGCACATTGCAGGGGTATACAGGCATTTACCGTAATGTACAGCCCCTCTCAGTACACCCAGACTACACTTCGCAAAATCATAAATACATGTTTTGCCCAACAGTAAGGCCAGGCCTTTCCTCTGTAGTTCATAGCCAATGTAAGGAGGAAAAAATAAACTGAAGAGCATGCCAAAATTCTCTACAGACACTGCCAATCCTCACACTTCTACCTATTTGCATGCCGAGGTTATTCACGATGACCCACCAAACCAATTGCCAACAGTAGCCTCTCCCTGCCTCATTCGTATGCTCCGATGCCACCTTTATTTAGCAATTGTTAGTGCTCTAGGATTTCGTAGCGCGATTCGCTATAGCCTCTGTTTTCAACAGAAATGTCCTAAAGGTACCTATACCAATCTGCAGGGTGGGGAGGAGGGGGGCTGCTGCTGCTGGCAGTAAAATGTTGGGGCACCCCACCTGCAAAAATACAGCCACCTGCTCCTTGTTGTACATTTCAATACAATAACTGCAGCAGAATCGTATGGTAACCCCTGTTGGTAAAAGAAACTGTCAAACAGCCTTTTGCCGCCCCCCCCTCCCCCGTTGCCCCTAACCAGTTGGGGTACACCCCATGAGGGAGGATCAGAGCAATGAAAACTAATGGTAGCCCCCCAAAAAGTACCTAGAAGCCATGCCGTTCTGTGCACCTCATCGCCCTTCACGTTGCGCCCAAGCACCTTTTAATACTGCTCCCCCAAATTTTGACTGCCCCCTCCCAACAGAAATCAGAGAGTATAGGGGATGCATTAAAAAAGTTTTTGCAGTTCCCCACCATAAGTCAGGATCCCTTCATAGTCCCTACGCCTATTCCTCTGCTGTCTGACCCCACCCAATCTCACTAAGCTCCTCCCAAACCCCTCCTCTGCTGTCTGACCCCACCCAATCTGCCCAGGCTCCTCCCCCTTCCTCTCTGACCCCACCCAATTTGACTAGGCTCCTCCCAAACCCCTCCTATGCTGTCTGACCCCACTCAATCTCACTAAGCTCCTCCCAAACCCCTCCTCTGCTGTCTGACCCCACCCAATCTGCCCAGGCTCCTCCCCCTTCCTCTCTGAGCCCACCCAATCTGCCCAGGCTCCTCCCCCTTCCTCTCTGACCCCACCCAATCTGACTAGGCTCCTCCCAAACCCCTCCTCTGCTGTCTGACCCCACCCTTTCTGTCCAGGCTCCACCTATACTCCTCCTCTCTGACCCCACCCAATCTGCCCTGGCTCCTCCCCTTCCTCTCTGACCCCACCCAATCTGACTAGGCTCCTCCCAAACCCCTCCTCTGCTGTCTGACCCCACCCTTTCTGTCCAGGCTCCACCTATACTCCTCCTCTCTGACCAAACCCAATCTGCTCAGGCTCCTCCCCCTTCCTCTCTAACCCCACCCAATCTGACTAGGCTCCTCCCAAACCCCTCCTCTGCTGTCTGACCCCAACCAATCTGCCCAGGCTCCTCCCCCTTACTCTCTGACCCCACCCAATCTGCCCAGGCTCCTCCCCCTTCCTCTCTGAGTCCATCCAATCTGACTAGGCTCCTCCCAAACCCCTCCTCTGCTGTCTGACCCCACCCAATCTGCCCAGGCTCCTCCCCCCTCCTCTCTGAGCCCACCCAATCTGACTAGGCTCCTCCCAAACCCCTCCTATGCTGTCTGACCCCACCCAATCTCACTAAGCTCCTCCCAAACACCTCCTCTGCTGTCTGACCCCACCCAATCTGCCCAGGCTCCTCCCCCTTCCTCTCTGACCCCACCCAATCTGCCCAGGCTCCTCCCCCTTCCTCTCTGAGCCCATCCAATCTGACTAGGCTCCTCCCAAACCCCTCCTCTGCTGTCTGACCCCACCCAATCTGCCCAGGCTCCTCCCCCTTCCTCTCTGACCCCACCCAATCTGACTAGGCTCCTCCCAAACCCCTCCTCTGCTGTCTGACCCCACCCTTTCTGTCCAGGCTCCACCTATACTCCTCCTCTCTGACCCTACCCAATCTGACTAGGCTCCTCCCAAACCCCTCCTCTGCTGTCTGACCCCACCCAATCTCACTAAGCTCCTCCCAAACACCTCCTCTGCTGTCTGACCCCACCCAATCTGCCCAGGCTCCTCCCCCCTCCTCTCTGAGCCCACCCAATCTGACTAGGCTCCTCCCAAACCCCTCCTATGCTGTCTGACCCCACCCAATCTCACTAAGCTCCTCCCAAACACCTCCTCTGCTGTCTGACCCCACCCAATCTGCCCAGGCTCCTCCCCCTTCCTCTTTGACCCCACCCAATCTGCCCAGGCTCCTCCCCCTTCCTCTCTGAGCCCATCCAATCTGACTAGGCTCCTCCCAAACCCCTCCTCTGCTGTCTGACCCCACCCAATCTGCCCAGGCTCCTCCCCTTCCTCTCTGACCCCACCCAATCTGACTAGGCTCCTCCCAAACCCCTCCTCTGCTGTCTGACCCCACCCAATCTCACTAAGCTCCTCCCAAACCCCTCCTCTGCTGTCTGACCCCACCCGCTGTCTGACCCCACCCAATCTGCCCAGGCTCCTCCCCCTTCCTCTCTGACCCCACCCAATTTGACTAGGCTCCTCCCAAACCCCTCCTCCGCTGTCTGACCCCACCCTTTCTGTCCAGGCTCCTCCTATACTCCTCCTCTCTGACCCCACCCAATCTGCCCAGGCTCCTCCCCCTTCCTCTCTGACCCCACCCAATCTGCTCAAGCTCCTCCCCCTTCCTCTCTAACCCCACCCAATCTGACTAGGCTCCTCCCAAACCCCTCCTCTGCTGTCTGACCCCACCCAATCTGCCCAGGCTCCTCCCCCTTCCTCTCTGAGCCCACCCAATCTGCCCAGGCTCCTCCCCCTTCCTCTCTGACCCCACCCAATTTGCCCAGGCTCCTCCCCCTTCCTCTCTGAGCCCACCCAATCTGACTAGGCTCCTCCCAAACCCCTCCTCTGCTGTTTGACCCCACCCAATCTCACTAAGCTCCTCCTAAACCGCTCCTCTGCTGTCTGACCCCACCCAATCTGCCCAGGCTCCTCCCCCTTCCTCTCTGACCCCACCCAATCTGCTCAAGCTCCTCCCCCTTCCTCTCTAACCCCACCCAATCTGACTAGGCTCCTCCCCCTTCCTCTCTGACCCCACCCAATCTGCCCAGGCTCCTCCCCCTTCCTCGCTGACCCCCCCCCAATGTGACTAGGCTCCTCCTGAACCCCTCCTCTGCTGTCTGACCCCACCCTTTCTGTCCAGGCTCAACCTATACTCCTCCTCTCTGACCCCACCCAATTTGACTAAGCTCCTCCCAAACCCCTCCTCTGCTGTCTGACCCCACCCAATCTGCCCAGGCTCCTCCCCCTTCCTCTCTGACCCCACCCAATTTGACTAGGCTCCTCCCAAACCCCTCCTATGCTGTCTGACCCCACTCAATCTCACTAAGCTCCTCCCAAACCCCTCCTCTGCTGTCTGACCCCACCCTTTCTGTCCAGGCTCCACCTATACTCCTCCTCTCTGACCCCACCCAATCTGCTCAGGCTCCTCCCCCTTCCTCTCTAACCCCACCCAATCTGACTAGGCTCCTCCCAAACCCCTCCTCTGCTGTCTGACCCCAACCAATCTGCCCAGGCTCCTCCCCCTTACTCTCTGACCCCACCCAATCTGCCCAGGCTCCTCCCCCTTCCTCTCTGAGCCCATCCAATCTGACTAGGCTCCTCCCAAACCCCTCCTCTGCTGTCTGACCCCACCCAATCTGCCCAGGCTCCTCCCCCCTCCTCTCTGAGCCCACCCAATCTGACTAGGCTCCTCCCAAACCCCTCCTATGCTGTCTGACCCCACCCAATCTCACTAAGCTCCTCCCAAACCCCTCCTCTGCTGTCTGACCCCACCCAATCTGCCCAGGCTCCTCCCCCCTCCTCTCTGACCCCACCCAATCTGCCCAGGCTCCTCCCCCTTCCTCTCTGACCCCACCCAATCTGCCCAGGCTCCTCCCCCTTCCTCTCTGAGCCCATCCAATCTGACTAGGCTCCTCCCAAACCCCTCCTCTGCTGTCTGACCCCACCCAATCTCACTAAGCTCCTCCCAAACCCCTCCTCTGCTGTCTGACCCCACCCAATCTGCCCAGGCTCCTCCCCCTTCCTCGCTGACCCCCCCCCCAATGTGACTAGGCTCCTCCTGAACCCCTCCTCTCTGACCACCCCCAATCTGACTACACACAACACCTGTTCCCTTTCTTTCACCTGTCTCTCTTCAGGCCACACCTATTTTACTTACCAACCAATCTGCAATCCCTCATTCGCTAGGCATGATTCCACTCTTACACAACACACAGACACATTTTACTTACCAATTGGCCATTTAGGCCCACCTCCAACTTACCTCTGCTCTGCCACCATCAGTCACCTGGTGCCGAACCCGGGATTTGAACCCTGGTTGCCTGGATCGAAGGCAGGAACTTACCCACTGGACCACACTGGTTTCCATGTAAATAGCCTATCAAATTGTCCTTATGTCATGGTCATCCTTTTTATGTGCAATGGAAGCTGCAGGGAAGGACACCAAGGCCTGTATGTTGCTTATGGTTACTACTGCAATCCTCAATACCACCAAGGAGCTATAGCTCAAAGGTAAGTCTTGTACCTTTGGTGGGGACAGCCCTCACAGGCCAGGGTTCGAATCCTGCCAATGCTGTAGAAGTATACCAAGGTGGGAAATTTTCAAACAGTAAATTTTTATTTTTTTTTGCTAAGTTTTTTTTTGGCAGGTTTGTCCAAACATTTCAAATGTTTTCCCTCATGACCTTCTACCAACCGCCCTATTTCTCAAGTAGGTGCAATAGGGACAAGGCCTTATCTTCCTTTATCAATGTCTTCATTCTTTGTCCTTTAAGTTTGGTTAATTGCAGAGTGCAATTGTGGTATTGGGGGTTATAACTGAGCACAAGAATGCAAGGAAGGTGCTACACTTATTGTAAAATAGGTTGGATGATGGTGATTTTTCCTTTTGGTGTGAGCCACTCGCTCAAATCAGGGGTTTGGTGCCAGTGAACTTGGATAGAAATAAAGGTCAAGTATGAACTCTGGCTAATGAAATGATGGGTTGAGTTTGAGGCAAGCTAGAGTCCATTTATTAGGTGCAATAAGAAGCTAGAAAGATTGTTTCCTTTAAGAGACAGACAAGGGCAGAGTCAAGCCTTTGCTCTAGTAGGTCTGCATCATGCCTGCTGCAGGATGTGAAGGAATGGACCTCCACAGCAGTGCGCTGTGCAAGACTGGGCTGCGCTGGGCTGGGCTGGGCCTGCCCTGGCACTGTGGATTTAATCACCCACCTCCTTCCTTTGAGGAACGCTCATGAACGCCCACGAACGCCCTTGTTCTGTTTACAGGCTGACAGCAGGCAATTTAGGACCCTGCTAAATGAGGGTGATGTCCCCATGTGCTTCCTGTGAGTGGCAAAATCCTTCGTCTAAGGCAGGTGGGCTTTTTAAAAATTTGGTTGAAGACCATATGTTGAAGGCGGTATCACGGCACAAGCCGCCGACCGTCTCAGAAGAAAGTATGCATGGGAGGACATTATTTGCATAGGACAGCCCTCTTCTCAGACCCATTCTTATGCTGCAGTTGCCATGAAGTGTTACTAGAGGGCAGCAGTATGAACAAAAGAGCACACTGAGGCTTTTCTTCTGCTTGCTGACATGATTCTTGTTCATGGTGGTCTTGCAGGGCCTAAGGAGTGAAGGACTGCAATGACTGAGGGGATGAGGAATGGCTGGCCTGTATTTGTGGTGAGGGGGGAATATTTGGAAGGTAAACAGCAAGATGAAAGCGTCAAAGTATATATGTTTGCTGAGTGATTGAGTCTGTGTGTCACTTGTCTCTTTGAAGGGACATGTGAGAAAGGAACAGCAGCACCATAGACTTCAAATGGGAGAGCAAGCAAGGATGAATATTTCCCTCAAATCCAAATACATACAGCACCTCAAAGATGACAAGTGCGATATGATGTTCTGCAATTGTAAGGATTTGCCATGTGTGGTGCATAAATATGCATGGTTAGTGAGGTTTTTCCCAGAATGTGAGTATCGTTAGGCTGGCAAATGTCAGGCACTACTTTGGGGGTATGAGGCCAAGAAAAAAATTGGGATGTTTGATACAGTCATCTGTAGGATCGAAAGACACTGGGGAATCGTTACAGAGGGAGCCAGGCTGCACAAAATGTGGTAACAGTTGGACAGAAATCTTTAGCAGGGACTTTTGACTACCCCCAATGTGGGACCAGGACCACAGCACCTCTGTGCCTCTAAAACGTATTTTGACCTCTGGACACCACCATCTCAATACCCCTCAAATGTTCCTTCCTGGTACCCCAGCTTTGGCAGTGCATCAACTAGGTATCAATCATTTGAGTGACCACAAACACCCTTCCTATGTGCCTTCTATTTACATTCAGTCAGTAACCCAGCTGCTTCGTTCGCTGTTCAATCTCAAGCGACAGTTGGATGCACATTGCAGGGGTATACAGGCATTTACCGTAATGTACAGCCCCTCTCAGTACACCCAGACTACACTTCGTAAAATCATAAATACATGTTTTGCCCAACAGTAAGGCCAGGCCTTTCCTCTGTAGTTCATAGCCAATGTAAGGAGGAAAAAATAAACTGAAGAGCATGCCAAAATTCTCTACAGACACTGCCAATCCTCACACTTCTGCCTATTTGCATGCCGAGGTTATTCACGATGACCCACCAAACCAATTGCCAACAGTAGCCTCTCCCTGCCTCATTCGTATGCTCCGATGCCACCTTTATTTAGCAATTGTTAGTGCTCTAGGATTTCGTAGCGCGATTCGCTATAGCCTCTGTTTTCAACAGAAATGTCCTAAAGGTACCTATACCAATCTGCAGGGTGGGGAGGAGGGGGGCTGCTGCTGCTGGCAGTAAAATGTTGGGGCACCCCACCTGCAAAAATACAGCCACCTGCTCCTTGTTGTACATTTCAATACAATAACTGCAGCAGAATCGTATGGTCACCCCTGTTGGTAAAAGAAACTGTCAAACAGCCTTTTGCCGCCCCCCCCTCCCCCGTTGCCCCTAACCAGTTGGGGTACACCCCATGAGGGAGGATCAGAGCAATAAAAACTAATGGTAGCCCCCCAAAAAGTACCTAGAAGCCATGCCGTTCTGTGCACCTCATCGCCCTTCACGTTGCGCCCAAGCACCTTTTAATACTGCTCCCCCAAATTTTGACTGCCCCCTCCCAACAGAAATCAGAGAGTATAGGGGATGCATTAAAAAAGTTTTTGCAGTTCCCCACCATAAGTCAGGATCCCTTCATAGTCCCTCAGTACCTACGCCTATTCCTCTGCTGTCTGACCCCACCCAATCTCACTAAGCTCCTCCCAAACCCCTCCTCTGCTGTCTGACCCCACCCAATCTGCCCAGGCTCCTCCCCCTTCCTCTCTGACCCCACCCAATTTGACTAGGCTCCTCCCAAACCCCTCCTCTGCTGTCTGACCCCACCCTTTCTGTCCAGGCTCCTCCTATACTCCTCCTATCTGACCCCACCCAATCTGCCCAGGCTCCTCCCCCTTCCTCTCTGACCCCACCCAATCTGCTCAAGCTCCTCCCCCTTCCTCTCTAACCCCACCCAATCTGCCCAGGCTCCTCCCCCTTCCTCTCTGAGCCCACCCAATCTGCCCAGGCTCCTCCCCCTTCCTCTCTGACCCCACCCAATTTGACTAAGCTCCTCCCAAACCCCTCCTCTGCTGTCTGACCCCACCCAATCTGCCCAGGCTCCTCCCCCTTCCTCTCTGACCCCACCCAATTTGACTAGGCTCCTCCCAAACCCCTCCTATGCTGTCTGACCCCACTCAATCTCACTAAGCTCCTCCCAAACCCCTCCTCTGCTGTCTGACCCCACCCAATCTGCCCAGGCTCCTCCCCCTTCCTCTCTGAGCCCACCCAATCTGCCCAGGCTCCTCCCCCTTCCTCTCTGACCCCACCCAATCTGACTAGGCTCCTCCCAAACCCCTCCTCTGCTGTCTGACCCCACCCTTTCTGTCCAGGCTCCACCTATACTCCTCCTCTCTGACCCCACCCAATCTGCCCTGGCTCCTCCCCTTCCTCTCTGACCCCACCCAATCTGACTAGGCTCCTCCCAAACCCCTCCTCTGCTGTCTGACCCCACCCTTTCTGTCCAGGCTCCACCTATACCCCTCCTCTCTGACCCCACCCAATCTGCGCAGGCTCCTCCCCCTTCCTCTCTAACCCCACCCAATCTGACTAGGCTCCTCCCAAACCCCTCCTCTGCTGTCTGACCCCAACCAATCTGCCCAGGCTCCTCCCCCTTACTCTCTGACCCCACCCAATCTGCCCAGGCTCCTCCCCCTTCCTCTCTGAGTCCATCCAATCTGACTAGGCTCCTCCCAAACCCCTCCTCTGCTGTCTGACCCCACCCAATCTGCCCAGGCTCCTCCCCCCTCCTCTCTGAGCCCATCCAATCTGACTAGGCTCCTCCCAAACCCCTCCTCTGCTGTCTGACCCCACCCAATCTGCCCAGGCTCCTCCCCCCTCCTCTCTGAGCCCACCCAATCTGACTAGGCTCCTCCCAAACCCCTCCTATGCTGTCTGACCCCACCCAATCTCACTAAGCTCCTCCCAAACCCCTCCTCTGCTGTCTGACCCCACCCAATCTGCCCAGGCTCCTCCCCCTTCCTCTCTGACCCCACCCAATCTGACTAGGCTCCTCCCAAACCCCTCCTCTGCTGTCTGACCCCACCCTTTCTGTCCAGGCTCCACCTATACTCCTCCTCTCTGACCCCACCCAATCTGACTAGGCTCCTCCCAAACCCCTCCTCTGCTGTCTGACCCCACCCAATCTCACTAAGCTCCTCCCAAACACCTCCTCTGCTGTCTGACCCCACCCAATCTGCCCAGGCTCCTCCCCCCTCCTCTCTGAGCCCACCCAATCTGACTAGGCTCCTCCCAAACCCCTCCTATGCTGTCTGACCCCACCCAATCTCACTAAGCTCCTCCCAAACACCTCCTCTGCTGTCTGACCCCACCCAATCTGCCCAGGCTCCTCCCCCTTCCTCTTTGACCCCACCCAATCTGCCCAGGCTCCTCCCCCTTCCTCTCTGAGCCCATCCAATCTGACTAGGCTCCTCCCAAACCCCTCCTCTGCTGTCTGACCCCACCCAATCTGCCCAGGCTCCTCCCCTTCCTCTCTGACCCCACCCAATCTGACTAGGCTCCTCCCAAACCCCTCCTCTGCTGTCTGACCCCACCCTTTCTGTCCAGGCTCCACCTATACTCCTCCTCTCTGACCCCACCCAATCTGACTAGGCTCCTCCCAAACCCCTCCTCTGCTGTCTGACCCCACCCAATCTCACTAAGCTCCTCCCAAACCCCTCCTCTGCTGTCTGACCCCACCCGCTGTCTGACCCCACCCAATCTGCCCAGGCTCCTCCCCCTTCCTCTCTGACCCCACCCAATTTGACTAGGCTCCTCCCAAACCCCTCCTCCGCTGTCTGACCCCACCCTTTCTGTCCAGGCTCCTCCTATACTCCTCCTCTCTGACCCCACCCAATCTGCCCAGGCTCCTCCCCCTTCCTCTCTGACCCCACCCAATTTGACTAGGCTCCTCCCAAACCCCTCCTCTGCTGTCTGACCCCACCCTTTCAGTCCAGGCTCCTCCTATACTCCTCCTCTCTGACCCCACCAAATCTGCCCAGGCTCCTCCCCCTTCCTCTCTGACCCCACCCAATCTGCTCAAGCTCCTCCCCCTTCCTCTCTAACCCCACCCAATCTGACTAGGCTCCTCCCAAACCCCTCCTCTGCTGTCTGACCCCACCCAATCTGCCCAGGCTCCTCCCCCTTCCTCTCTGAGCCCACCCAATCTGCCCAGGCTCCTCCCCCTTCCTCAGCCTGAAAATCGGTAAGTATTTTGTTTTCATCCACCCAGTTAAGTATCCTGAGTAGAATAACTTTACCGACAACCTTTTGGCTTACATCCAATAAGCTAATTGGCCTATAGTTGGACGGATCGTCCCTGGGGCCTTTCTTGTGAATGGGAACCACCTCTGCCCCCTTCCAAGAAGCAGGAACGGGGGCGCCCCTACAAATGGCAAGAAGGAGGGAGTGGATTACTTTACCCCAATTAACACCATCAGATTTTAAAAGATCCCCAGGGATACCATCTGGTCCTGCAGCTTTTTGTGGAATAATGGAGTTGATAGCGTACTCTACTTCCTTTAGTGTAAAATCGGGATCACCAGGGAAAAGGGAATAGTCAACATAGGGAAAGGAATGAACAGACCCTCTTCCATTCATATCGTCAAGGCAAGAATACAGCTTGGAAAAATGAACCTCCCATACCTGACCCGGAATATTGCAGGTTACAAGGTCAATATCCGGTCTGTTACGCGCCCTTATGATATCCCAGAAGGATTTAGAATCTCTTTCCATGCTAGCTTCCTTAAGTGTTAGCCAATAGTTATCCTCCCACTCCCTTTTGGCTACCAGTAAAGCCTTTTTATGGTCTCTCCTGGCAATTTGAATTAGAGGGAGAGACTTCCCTTTAACTGCCTCTATTAGGCGTGATTTGGCCTTCCTGCAATTTGCCGAATACCAATCATGCTTGCCTTTTGGTTTGGGTTTATGTTTCCCTACTGGCAATTGTACCCAGAAGAGGTCCCCAATAGTTTTTATAGCAGCTTCAAAAACAGCGGTGACCTTGTCTGCTGCTATGGTCAGATTGGTAGAGCCAATTTCAGCTTGCATACCCTTGACCACTGCGTCTATTGTGGATAATTTATCGGTGTTACACATAAATTTGCTCCACTTTAGACGCCTACCACAAGTAGCGACGGTAATCCCCTGAGGACGGCCAAGAGAGACTGGCAGTGCTTCAATGTTCCAGGGATTTTTTAAAGATAAGGAGAGTGGGTTATGGTCGCTCTCTACGGTATTGGTAATAACCAAATCGTTAACATAACTCCAGAGGGCCCTATCCAGCAGGATATAGTCAATCCGAGTGCACTGGCCAACCCTGTTGAATGTGGGCGCACCCTGGAGATCAGATCGGGTGCGACCATTAGCAGCTCTTAATCCAAACTCCAAAGTAAATGCATTGAGATGGATTGCACTGCGAGTCCAACGCTTAATGGGTGGAATGGAGAGAGTAGGGATACCCCATCTGCTGTCCTCTTCTCCTAGATCTGGGATTCCTTCTAAGGGGAGTGGCTCATATGTACAGTTAAAATCCCCTGCTATTAAGATATGTCCAGGACCACTCTGCTGTCCCAACTGAACCTCAAGCTCCTTCATTGTGGGTGAAATACACCCGTTTTTGGTTCCCCTAATATAGACATTGTAAAGGTCGACGGTTGTGCTTCCCCGCAGACCCAACAGAGAGACGCCAAGAATATCCGGCATTCCTGCCTTCTTGGCAATAATTCTGCAATTAAGCCGGGTACTTATCCAGATAATAAGCCCCCCCGATGGCCGTCCCTTCCCCACCTTGGTTTTTACTGCTGGTACAAAGAGAGTGACAAACCCCACCCTATGCAGTGGCTCAATAGCCCATGTCTCTTGAAAAATGCAGATATTGTGGGCATCAACTAGGGCATTCCACTCCGGGATAGCCAGCTTCCTAGAGATCCCAGCAAGGTTCCAGCTAAGAATTTTTAGCTCACCAAGCGCTGGGATTCCGGCAGGAACCGTAATACATCGGTGGTAAGATAGATCTACACTGTCCCTAACTAATATAGGTGGTGACACCTCTAGGTTTGTAGGGAGAAATGCACCCAACGGTGCATCCTTTTTCCCCTCATTTACATGGGGGAGGTTGGTGACTAAGTCGCCTTCAGGAGAGAGTCAATCAACCTCGTCCAATACACAGTACCTATTGGGGTGGGCAAACTGTGTATAGGAGGGGTTAAAGGACGGTGATGGAGACGGGTCCTGCCATGGCTGTTGCCAATAATGATTGGCAATAGATGGTTGCTGGGGAAGTTGCTGCCACTGCTCAGTAGAATGGAAAAAGGGCGGTGCAGAGGGGAGTGGTTGCTGCCACTGAGGACCAGTGTGGTATGGAACAAAGGGTGGAAAGTTAAACGGCTGTCGCCCATGATTAGGTACATATTGGGGGGGACGTACAAACCCTTGATTAATTGGATTTGCTGGCCGCTGGAAATTGGGTTTTGCCAAGTGGGGAAGGAAGTGAGATAAGGGGAGTGGTTTGATCTGGGTGGCAGGACCACTGTTAGGTGATTTACAAATGAAAGTCGCAGCCCCCACATCCCTAAAATTAACAGTAATTACATCCCCTGGTATTGTTTTCTTACTCCTACCCACCCAATCACCTCTCCGTACAGTTAGAATCTCCCCACTCATGCTACTAGGCAAGGGTTTATGGATTTGGAGCCATTGAGCACATTTATTTCTTAGCTCCACATATGTCTCTTTAGCTCCTTCCTTCAAAGGAGGGACAGCAGTTAACACAACCACAAAAGGAGAAACTTCTGGTGGCAGGTTAATAGACTTGAAGCGGGGTTGCCTTAGTTTGGGAGCTTCAGAGTTGTTTGTGGGGTCAGAGACTAAAGTATTCGTAGGTTTACTATTAGAAACCATAGTTTGGGAGGTGTTGGATTTAGTACCAGCGGCTGATTGCTGCACAGATAAGGAGTTGCTCACCGCTTTAGCATCGAGAATAAGTGGCGGTTGAGCAAGGTTGGTCCCTAGATGGGGAGAGTACGATACAGCTTGATCTTTAGGGGGTAAAAGGACTTTCGCTTTATCGGTTATGGGCTTAGTGACCCCGGCTAGCTGTTGGGGATTGGATTTAGATGGCTGTTCTCTAAACCCCTGTTGCTGAACAGGCCCAGGCTCATTAATTTTGTTGGGCCATTTAGTATTAATGAGCGATGTTAACCTATCAAGTTTAGAAATCAGGGGTTTAATATGGGCCACTATTGTAGCTTCGAGATCATGCTTAAGGTCCGTAACCATATTGTCAACCCAGCATGGAATGCCTGACGCTGTATGTGGGATAGGTGTTACCAAATTGTGATTACTAATTTTGGTTTTATCCTTCTCCTTAGGTTTAGACTCCTTATTTGCAGATTTGTTTATCACTTTAATAGGAATAAGATCAGCATTTCCCCTGGGTTCACTAGGCACATGAGGAGTCGACTTGGCAGCTAGATCGTCCATGCTTGGCTCCACCTCTCCAAGAGACTGGCAGGCTTCTAAATCTGGGGTCGCCTCCAGGTCCACAAAGGACGGGTCTGACTCCGAGCAGGAAACTGACAGGTCGACAGCGCTCGGTACTGTGATAGTACCTATGGTGGTCAAGGGTAAGGAGCGATTGTTGGAAACTTGCTGAAGAGGTGAATTTGCGTTAGCAAGAGAGCCCAGGGAAGAGCGTTTGGCGTTCATTAAGTCAAGGGAGACCCTTTTTTCTAGGAGTACAATGCTCTTATCAATTGTCTCATTTACCCGAGAGATAAAGAGGTCAATAGGACCAGTCACTAGCGCTACCTCCTTAGCTTTTTTGGTGCAGCTCCTTGTTTTATGCCGCATGGTTGACTGGATGATGGATCCGGGGCGATGTAACAGGGATTCAGGGCCTAGGCCGTCCTCTGCCGTCCTTGAACGGCCTTAAACGGCCCGCTCTTTGCCCGGTCTTCGCCCCGGTCGCCACCCCGCGCGCGTCCCGCGTGCGCGTTAGAGCTGCTCAAAGTTTATAGGAGGAGGAAGTGAGGTGGAAAGGGCGGGAAGAGGACCAGCTGCGGCCAATCAGCGCCGCGCTGCACGCTGGTCCTCGCAGTCCCGCCTCGAGGAGAAGGGTTGATGTTCACTCTCAGAAGTCGCGTTGGTGCTCCTGTGCACTCCGCAATGGCTTTGGGCAGATTAGACAACAAAGAGTCTTGCCTTCGAGCGGCGCCCGCGGAGCGGGGGCCGCGAGGCGTGGAGGTTTTATGCAGGCGCTGGAAGCAGGGATGAAAGGCTGAGCAACAGGCAGGCAGCGCTCACGACGTCCCAAGGCAGAACCCACACTCCTAGCACACCGCTTGATCTTTTATCGGTGGAAGGGGCGGGAAGAGGACCAGCTGCGGCCAATCAGCGCCGCGCTGCACGCTGGTCCTCGCAGTCCCGCCTCGAGGAGAAGGGTTGATGTTCACTCTCAGAAGTCGCGTTGGTGCTCCTGTGCACTCCGCAATGGCTTTGGGCAGATTAGACAACAAAGAGTCTTGCCTTCGAGCGGCGCCCGCGGAGCGGGGGCCGCGAGGCGTGGAGGTTTTATGCAGGCGCTGGAAGCAGGGATGAAAGGCTGAGCAACAGGCAGGCAGCGCTCACGACGTCCCAAGGCAGAACCCACACTCCTAGCACACCGCTTGATCTTTTATCGGTGGAAGGGGCGGGAAGAGGACCAGCTGCGGCCAATCAGCGCCGCGCTGCACGCTGGTCCTCGCAGTCCCGCCTCGAGGAGAAGGGTTGATGTTCACTCTCAGAAGTCGCGTTGGTGCTCCTGTGCACTCCGCAATGGCTTTGGGCAGATTAGACAACAAAGAGTCTTGCCTTCGAGCGGCGCCCGCGGAGCGGGGGCCGCGAGGCGTGGAGGTTTTATGCAGGCGCTGGAAGCAGGGATGAAAGGCTGAGCAACAGGCAGGCAGCGCTCACGACGTCCCAAGGCAGAACCCCCAATCTCCTCTCTGACCCCACCCAATTTGACTAAGCTCCTCCCAAACCCCTCCTCTGCTGTCTGACCCCACCCAATCTGCCCAGGCTCCTCCCCCTTCCTCTCTGACCCCACCCAATTTGACTAGGCTCCTCCCAAACCCCTCCTATGCTGTCTGACCCCACTCAATCTCACTAAGCTCCTCCCAAACCCCTCCTCTGCTGTCTGACCCCACCCAATCTGCCCAGGCTCCTCCCCCTTCCTCTCTGAGCCCACCCAATCTGCCCAGGCTCCTCCCCCTTCCTCTCTGACCCCACCCAATCTGACTAGGCTCCTCCCAAACCCCTCCTCTGCTGTCTGACCCCACCCTTTCTGTCCAGGCTCCACCTATACTCCTCCTCTCTGACCCCACCCAATCTGCCCTGGCTCCTCCCCTTCCTCTCTGACCCCACCCAATCTGACTAGGCTCATCCCAAACCCCTCCTCTGCTGTCTGACCCCACCCTTTCTGTCCAGGCTCCACCTATACCCCTCCTCTCTGACCCCACCCAATCTGCTCAGGCTCCTCCCCCTTCCTCTCTAACCCCACCCAATCTGACTAGGCTCCTCCCAAACCCCTCCTCTGCTGTCTGACCCCAACCAATCTGCCCAGGCTCCTCCCCCTTACTCTCTGACCCCACCCAATCTGCCCAGGCTCCTCCCCCTTCCTCTCTGAGTCCATCCAATCTGACTAGGCTCCTCCCAAACCCCTCCTCTGCTGTCTGACCCCACCCAATCTGCCCAGGCTCCTCCCCCCTCCTCTCTGAGCCCATCCAATCTGACTAGGCTCCTCCCAAACCCCTCCTCTGCTGTCTGACCCCACCCAATCTGCCCAGGCTCCTCCCCCCTCCTCTCTGAGCCCACCCAATCTGACTAGGCTCCTCCCAAACCCCTCCTATGCTGTCTGACCCCACCCAATCTCACTAAGCTCCTCCCAAACCCCTCCTCTGCTGTCTGACCCCACCCAATCTGCCCAGGCTCCTCCCCCTTCCTCTCTGACCCCACCCAATCTGACTAGGCTCCTCCCAAACCCCTCCTCTGCTGTCTGACCCCACCCTTTCTGTCCAGGCTCCACCTATACTCCTCCTCTCTGACCCCACCCAATCTGACTAGGCTCCTCCCAAACCCCTCCTCTGCTGTCTGACCCCACCCAATCTCACTAAGCTCCTCCCAAACACCTCCTCTGCTGTCTGACCCCACCCAATCTGCCCAGGCTCCTCCCCCCTCCTCTCTGAGCCCACCCAATCTGACTAGGCTCCTCCCAAACCCCTCCTATGCTGTCTGACCCCACCCAATCTCACTAAGCTCCTCCCAAACACCTCCTCTGCTGTCTGACCCCACCCAATCTGCCCAGGCTCCTCCCCCTTCCTCTTTGACCCCACCCAATCTGCCCAGGCTCCTCCCCCTTCCTCTCTGAGCCCATCCAATCTGACTAGGCTCCTCCCAAACCCCTCCTCTGCTGTCTGACCCCACCCAATCTGCCCAGGCTCCTCCCCTTCCTCTCTGACCCCACCCAATCTGACTAGGCTCCTCCCAAACCCCTCCTCTGCTGTCTGACCCCACCCTTTCTGTCCAGGCTCCACCTATACTCCTCCTCTCTGACCCCACCCAATCTGACTAGGCTCCTCCCAAACCCCTCCTCTGCTGTCTGACCCCACCCAATCTCACTAAGCTCCTCCCAAACCCCTCCTCTGCTGTCTGACCCCACCCGCTGTCTGACCCCACCCAATCTGCCCAGGCTCCTCCCCCTTCCTCTCTGACCCCACCCAATTTGACTAGGCTCCTCCCAAACCCCTCCTCCGCTGTCTGACCCCACCCTTTCTGTCCAGGCTCCTCCTATACTCCTCCTCTCTGACCCCACCCAATCTGCCCAGGCTCCTCCCCCTTCCTCTCTGACCCCACCCAATTTGACTAGGCTCCTCCCAAACCCCTCCTCTGCTGTCTGACCCCACCCTTTCAGTCCAGGCTCCTCCTATACTCCTCCTCTCTGACCCCACCAAATCTGCCCAGGCTCCTCCCCCTTCCTCTCTGACCCCACCCAATCTGCTCAAGCTCCTCCCCCTTCCTCTCTAACCCCACCCAATCTGACTAGGCTCCTCCCAAACCCCTCCTCTGCTGTCTGACCCCACCCAATCTGCCCAGGCTCCTCCCCCTTCCTCTCTGAGCCCACCCAATCTGCCCAGGCTCCTCCCCCTTCCTCTCTGACCCCACCCAATTTGACTAGGCTCCTCCCAAACCCCTCCTCTGCTGTCTGACCCCACCCAATCTGCCCAGGCTCCTCCCCCTTCCTCTCTGAGCCCACCCAATCTGACTAGGCTCCTCCCAAACCCCTCCTCTGCTGTTTGACCCCACCCAATCTCACTAAGCTCCTCCTAAACCGCTCCTCTGCTGTCTGACCCCACCCAATCTGCTCAAGCTCCTCCCCCTTCCTCTCTAACCCCACCCAATCTGACTAGGCTCCTCCCCCTTCCTCTCTGACCCCACCCAATCTGCCCAGTTTCCTCCCCCTTCCTCGCTGACCCCCCCCCCAATGTGACTAGGCTCCTCCTGAACCCCTCCTCTGCTGTCTGACCCCAACCAATCTGCCCAGGCTCCTCCCCCTTCCTCTCTGACCCCACCCAATTTGACTAAGCTCCTCCCAAACCCCTCCTCTGCTGTCTGACCCCACCCAATCTGCCCAGGCTCCTCCCCCTTCCTCTCTGACCCCACCCAATTTGACTAGGCTCCTCCCAAACCCCTCCTATGCTGTCTGACCCCACTCAATCTCACTAAGCTCCTCCCAAACCCCTCCTCTGCTGTCTGACCCCACCCAATCTGCCCAGGCTCCTCCCCCTTCCTCTCTGAGCCCACCCAATCTGCCCAGGCTCCTCCCCCTTCCTCTCTGACCCCACCCAATCTGACTAGGCTCCTCCCAAACCCCTCCTCTGCTGTCTGACCCCACCCTTTCTGTCCAGGCTCCACCTATACTCCTCCTCTCTGACCCCACCCAATCTGCCCTGGCTCCTCCCCTTCCTCTCTGACCCCACCCAATCTGACTAGGCTCCTCCCAAACCCCTCCTCTGCTGTCCCCACCCTTTCTGTCCAGGCTCCACCTATACTCCTCCTCTCTGACCCCACCCAATCTGCTCAGGCTCCTCCCCCTTCCTCTCTAACCCCACCCAATCTGACTAGGCTCCTCCCAAACCCCTCCTCTGCTGTCTGACCCCAACCAATCTGCCCAGGCTCCTCCCCCTTACTCTCTGACCCCACCCAATCTGCCCAGGCTCCTCCCCCTTCCTCTCTGAGTCCATCCAATCTGACTAGGCTCCTCCCAAACCCCTCCTCTGCTGTCTGACCCCACCCAATCTGCCCAGGCTCCTCCCCCCTCCTCTCTGAGCCCATCCAATCTGACTAGGCTCCTCCCAAACCCCTCCTATGCTGTCTGACCCCACCCAATCTGCCCAGGCTCCTCCCCCCTCCTCTCTGAGCCCACCCAATCTGACTAGGCTCCTCCCAAACCCCTCCTATGCTGTCTGACCCCACCCAATCTCACTAAGCTCCTCCCAAACCCCTCCTCTGCTGTCTGACCCCACCCAATCTGCCCAGGCTCCTCCCCCCTCCTCTCTGACCCCACCCAATCTGCCCAGGCTCCTCCCCCTTCCTCTCTGACCCCACCCAATCTGCCCAGGCTCCTCCCCCTTCCTCTCTGAGCCCATCCAATCTGACTAGGCTCCTCCCAAACCCCTCCTCTGCTGTCTGACCCCACCCAATCTCACTAAGCTCCTCCCAAACCCCTCCTCTGCTGTCTGACCCCACCCAATCTGCCCAGGCTCCTCCCCCTTCCTCGCTGACCCCCCCCCCCAATGTGACTAGGCTCCTCCTGAACCCCGCCTCTCTGACCACCCCCAATCTGACTACACACAACACCTGTTCCCTTTCTTTCACCTGTCTCTCTTCAGGCCACACCTATTTTACTTACCAACCAATCTGCAATCCCTCATTCGCTAGGCATGATTCCACTCTTACACAACACACAGACACATTTTACTTACCAATTGGCCATTTAGGCCCACCTCCAACTTACCTCTGCTCTGCCACCATCAGTCACCTGGTGCCGAACCCGGGATTTGAACCCTGGTTGCCTGGATCGAAGGCAGGAACTTACCCACTGAACTTCCATGTAAATAGCCTATCAAATTGTCCTTATGTCATGGTCATCCTTTTTATGTGCAATGGAAGCTGCAGGGAAGGACACCAAGGCCTGTATGTTGCTTATGGTTACTACTGCAATCCTCAATACCACCAAGGAGCTATAGCTCAAAGGTAAGTCTTGTACCTTTGGTGGGGACAGCCCTCACAGGCCAGGGTTCGAATCCTGCCAATGCTGTAGAAGTATACCAAGGTGGGAAATTTTCAAACAGTAATTTTTTTTTTTTTTTTGCTAAGTTTTTTTTTGGCAGGTTTGTCCAAACATTTCAAATGTTTTCCCTCATGACCTTCTACCAACCGCCCTATTTCTCAAGTAGGTGCAATAGGGACAAGGCCTTATCTTCCTTTATCAATGTCTTCATTCTTTGTCCTTTAAGTTTGGTTAATTGCAGAGTGCAATTGTGGTATTGGGGGTTATAACTGAGCACAAGAATGCAAGGAAGGTGCTACACTTATTGTAAAATAGGTTGGATGATGGTGATTTTTCCTTTTGGTGTGAGCCACTCGCTCAAATCAGGGGTTTGGTGCCAGTGAACTTGGATAGAAATAAAGGTCAAGTATGAACTCTGGCTAATGAAATGATGGGTTGAGTTTGAGGCAAGCTAGAGTCCATTTATTAGGTGCAATAAGAAGCTAGAAAGATTGTTTCCTTTAAGAGACAGACAAGGGCAGAGTCAAGCCTTTGCTCTAGTAGGTCTGCATCATGCCTGCTGCAGGATGTGAAGGAATGGACCTCCACAGCAGTGCGCTGTGCAAGACTGGGCTGCGCTGGGCTGGGCTGGGCCTGCCCTGGCACTGTGGATTTAATCACCCACCTCCTTCCTTTGAGGAACGCTCATGAACGCCCACGAACGCCCTTGTTCTGTTTACAGGCTGACAGCAGGCAATTTAGGACCCTGCTAAATGAGGGTGATGTCCCCATGTGCTTCCTGTGAGTGGCAAAATCCTTCGTCTTAGGCAGGTGGGCTTTTTAAAAATTTGGTTGAAGACCATATGTTGAAGGCGGTATCACGGCACAAGCCGCCGACCGTCTCAGAAGAAAGTATGCATGGGAGGACATTATTTGCATAGGACAGCCCTCTTCTCAGACCCATTCTTATGCTGCAGTTGCCATGAAGTGTTACTAGAGGGCAGCAGTATGAACAAAAGAGCACACTGAGGCTTTTCTTCTGCTTGCTGACATGATTCTTGTTCATGGTGGTCTTGCAGGGCCTAAGGAGTGAAGGACTGCGATGACTGAGGGGATGAGGAATGGCTGGCCTGTATTTGTGGTGAGGGGGGAATATTTGGAAGGTAAACAGCAAGATGAAAGCGTCAAAGTATATATGTTTGCTGAGTGATTGAGTCTGTGTGTCACTTGTCTCTTTGAAGGGACATGTGAGAAAGGAACAGCAGCACCATAGACTTCAAATGGGAGAGCAAGCAAGGATGAATATTTCCCTCAAATCCAAATACATACAGCACCTCAAAGATGACAAGTGCGATATGATGTTCTGCAATTGTAAGGATTTGCCATGTGTGGTGCATAAATATGCATGGTTAGTGAGGTTTTTCCCAGAATGTGAGTATCGTTAGGCTGGCAAATGTCAGGCACTACTTTGGGGGTATGAGGCCAAGAAAAAAATTGGGATGTTTGATACAGTCATCTGTAGGATCGAAAGACACTGGGGAATCGTTACAGAGGGAGCCAGGCTGCACAAAATGTGGTAACAGTTGGACAGAAATCTTTAGCAGGGACTTTTGACTACCCCCAATGTGGGACCAGGACCACAGCACCTCTGTGCCTCTAAAACGTATTTTGACCTCTGGACACCACCATCTCAATACCCCTCAAATGTTCCTTCCTGGTACCCCAGCTTTGGCAGTGCATCAACTAGGTATCAATCATTTGAGTGACCACAAACACCCTTCCTATGTGCCTTCTATTTACATTCAGTCAGTAACCCAGCTGCTTCGTTCGCTGTTCAATCTCAAGCGACAGTTGGATGCACATTGCAGGGGTATACAGGCATTTACCGTAATGTACAGCCCCTCTCAGTACACCCAGACTACACTTCGTAAAATCATAAATACATGTTTTGCCCAACAGTAAGGCCAGGCCTTTCCTCTGTAGTTCATAGCCAATGTAAGGAGGAAAAAATAAACTGAAGAGCATGCCAAAATTCTCTACAGACACTGCCAATCCTCACACTTCTGCCTATTTGCATGCCGAGGTTATTCACGATGACCCACCAAACCAATTGCCAACAGTAGCCTCTCCCTGCCTCATTCGTATGCTCCGATGCCACCTTTATTTAGCAATTGTTAGTGCTCTAGGATTTCTTAGCGCGATTCGCTATAGCCTCTGTTTTCAACAGAAATGTCCTAAAGGTACCTATACCAATCTGCAGGGTGGGGAGGAGGGGGGCTGCTGCTGCTGGCAGTAAAATGTTGGGGCACCCCACCTGCAAAAATACAGCCAGCTGCTCCTTGTTGTACATTTCAATACAATAACTGCAGCAGAATCGTATGGTCACCCCTGTTGGTAAAAGAAACTGTCAAACAGCCTTTTGCCGCCCCCCCCTCCCCCGTTGCCCCTAACCAGTTGGGGTACACCCCATGAGGGAGGATCAGAGCAATAAAAACTAATGGTAGCCCCCCAAAAAGTACCTAGAAGCCATGCCGTTCTGTGCACCTCATCGCCCTTCACGTTGCGCCCAAGCACCTTTTAATACTGCTCCCCCAAATTTTGACTGCCCCCTCCCAACAGAAATCAGAGAGTATAGGGGATGCATTAAAAAAGTTTTTGCAGTTCCCCACCATAAGTCAGGATCCCTTCATAGTCCCTCAGTACCTACGCCTATTCCTCTGCTGTCTGACCCCACCCAATCTCACTAAGCTCCTCCCAAACCCCTCCTCTGCTGTCTGACCCCACCCAATCTGCCCAGGCTCCTCCCCCTTCCTCTCTGACCCCACCCAATTTGACTAGGCTCCTCCCAAACCCCTCCTCTGCTGTCTGACCCCACCCTTTCTGTCCAGGCTCCTCCTATACTCCTCCTATCTGACCCCACCCAATCTGCCCAGGCTCCTCCCCCTTCCTCTCTGACCCCACCCAATCTGCTCAAGCTCCTCCCCCTTCCTCTCTAACCCCACCCAATCTGCCCAGGCTCCTCCCCCTTCCTCTCTGAGCCCACCCAATCTGCCCAGGCTCCTCCCCCTTCCTCTCTGACCCCACCCAATTTGACTAAGCTCCTCCCAAACCCCTCCTCTGCTGTCTGACCCCACCCAATCTGCCCAGGCTCCTCCCCCTTCCTCTCTGACCCCACCCAATTTGACTAGGCTCCTCCCAAACCCCTCCTATGCTGTCTGACCCCACTCAATCTCACTAAGCTCCTCCCAAACCCCTCCTCTGCTGTCTGACCCCACCCAATCTGCCCAGGCTCCTCCCCCTTCCTCTCTGAGCCCACCCAATCTGTCCAGGCTCCTCCCAAACCCCTCCTCTGCTGTCTGACCCCACCCTTTCTGTCCTGGCTCCACCTATACTCCTCCTCTCTGACCCCACCCAATCTGCTCAAGCTCCTCCCCCTTCCTCTCTAACCCCACCCAATCTGACTAGGCTCCTCCCAAACCCCTCCTCTGCTGTCTGACCCCACCCAATCTGCCCAGGCTCCTCCCCCTTCCTCTCTGACCCCACCCAATTTGACTAGGCTCCTCCCAAACCCCTCCTCTGCTGTCTGACCCCACCCAATCTGCCTAGGCTCCTCCCCCTTCCTCTCTGAGCCCACCCAATCTGCCCAGGCTCCTCCCCCTTCCTCTCTGACCCCACCCAATCTGACTAGGCTCCTCCCAAACCCCTCCTCTGCTGTCTGACCCCACCCTTTCTGTCCAGGCTCCACCTATACTCCTCCTCTCTGACCCCACCCAATCTGCCCGGGCTCCTCCCCTTCCTCTCTGACCCCACCCAATCTGACTAGGCTCCTCCCAAACCCCTCCTCTGCTGTCTGACCCCACCCTTTCTGTCCAGGCTCCACCTATACTCCTCCTCTCTGACCCCACCCAATCTGCTCAGGCTCCTCCCCCTTCCTCTCTAACCCCACCCAATCTGACTAGGCTCCTCCCAAACCCCTCCTCTGCTGTCTGACCCCAACCAATCTGCCCAGGCTCCTCCCCCTTCCTCTCTGACCCCACCCAATCTGCCCAGGCTCCTCCCCCTTCCTCTCTGAGTCCATCCAATCTGACTAGGCTCCTCCCAAACCCCTCCTCTGCTGTCTGACCCCACCCAATCTGCCTAGGCTCCTCCCCCCTCCTCTCTGAGCCCACCCAATCTGACTAGGCTCCTCCCAAACCCCTCCTATGCTGTCTGACCCCACCCAATCTCACTAAGCTCCTCCCAAACACCTCCTCTGCTGTCTGACCCCACCCAATCTGCCCAGGCTCCTCCCCCTTCCTCCCTGACCCCACCCAATCTGCCCAGGCTCCTCCCCCTTCCTCTCTGAGCCCATCCAATCTGACTAGGCTCCTCCCAAACCCCTCCTCTGCTGTCTGACCCCACCCAATCTGCCCAGGCTCCTCCCCCTTCCTCTCTGACCCCACCCAATCTGACTAGGCTCCTCCCAAACCCCTCCTCTGCTGTCTGACCCCACCCTTTCTGTCCAGGCTCCACCTATACTCCTCCTCTCTGACCCCACCCAATCTGACTAGGCTCCTCCCAAACCCCTCCTCTGCTGTCTGACCCCACCCAATCTCACTAAGCTCCTCCCAAACCCCTCCTCTGCTGTCTGACCCCACCCAATCTGCCCAGGCTCCTCCCCCTTCCTCTCTGACCCCACCCAATTTGACTAGGCTCCTCCCAAACCCCTACTCTGCTGTCTGACCCCACCCTTTCTGTCCAGGCTCCTCCTATACTCCTCCTCTCTGACCCCACCCAATCTGCCTAGGCTCCTCCCCCTTCCTCTCTGACCCCACCCAATTTGACTAGGCTCCTCCCAAACTCCTCCTCTGCTGTCTGACCCCACCCTTTCAGTCCAGGCTCCTCCTATACTCCTCCTCTCTGACCCCACCAAATCTGCCCAGGCTCCTCCCCCTTCCTCTCTGACCCCACCCAATCTGCTCAAGCTCCTCCCCCTTCCTCTCTAACCCCACCCAATCTGACTAGGCTCCTCCCAAACCCCTCCTCTGCTGTCTGACCCCACCCAATCTGCCCAGGCTCCTCCCCCTTCCTCTCTGAGCCCACCCAATCTGCCCAGGCTCCTCCCCCTTCCTCTCTGACCCCACCCAATTTGACTAGGCTCCTCCCAAACCCCTCCTCTGCTGTCTGACCCCACCCAATCTGCCCAGGCTCCTCCCCCTTCCTCTCTGAGCCCACCCAATCTGACTAGGCTCCTCCCAAACCCCTCCTCTGCTGTTTGACCCCACCCAATCTCACTAAGCTCCTCCCAAACCCCTCCTCTGCTGTCTGACCCCACCCAATCTGCCCAGGCTCCTCCCCCTTCCTCTCTGACCCCACCCAATCTGCTCAAGCTCCTCCCCCTTCCTCTCTAACCCCACCCAATCTGACTAGGCTCCTCCCAAACCCCTCCTCTGCTGTCTGACCCCACCCAATCTGCCCAGGCTCCTCCCCCTTCCTCTCTGAGCCCACCCAATCTGCCCAGGCTCCTTCCCCTTCCTCTCTGAGCCCACCCAATCTGACTAGGCTCCTCCCAAACCCCTCCTCTGCTGTTTGACCCCACCCAATCTCACTAAGCTCCTCCCAAACCCCTCCTCTGCTGTCTGACCCCACCCAATCTGCCCAGGCTCCTCCCCTTTCCTCTCTGAGCCCACCCAATCTGCCCAGGCTCCTCCCCCTTCCTCTCTGACCCCACCCAATTTGACTAGGCTCCTCCCAAACCCCTCCTCTGCTGTCTGACCCCACCCAATCTGCCCAGGCTCCTCCCCCCTCCTCTCTGAGCCCACCCAATCTGACTAGGCTCCTCCCAAACCCCTCCTATGCTGTCTGACCCCACCCAATCTCACTAAGCTCCTCCCAAACACCTCCTCTGCTGTCTGACCCCACCCAATCTGCCCAGGCTCCTCCCCCTTCCTCTCTGACCCCACCCAATCTGCCCAGGCTCCTCCCCCTTCCTCTCTGAGCCCATCCAATTTGACTAGGCTCCTCCCCCTTCCTCTCTGACCCCACCCAATTTGACTAGGCTCCTCCCAAACCCCTCCTCTGCTGTCTGACCCCACCCAATCTGCCCAGGCTCCTCCCCCCTCCTCTCTGAGCCCACCCAATCTGACTAGGCTCCTCCCAAACCCCTCCTATGCTGTCTGACCCCACCCAATCTCACTAAGCTCCTCCCAAACCCCTCCTCTGCTGTCTGACCCCACCCAATCTGCCCAGGCTCCTCCCCCTTCCTCTCTGACCCCACCCAATTTGACTAGGCTCCTCCCAAACCCCTCCTCTGCTGTCTGACCCCACCCTTTCTGTCCAGGCTCCTCCTATACTCCTCCTCTCTGACCCCACCCAATCTGCCCAGGCTCCTCCCCCTTCCTCTCTGACCCCACCCAATTTGACTAGGCTCCTCCCAAACCCCTCCTCTGCTGTCTGACCCCACCCTTTCAGTCCAGGCTCCTCCTATACTCCTCCTCTCTGACCCCACCAAATCTGCCCAGGCTCCTCCCCCTTCCTCTCTGACCCCACCCAATCTGCTCAAGCTCCTCCCCCTTCCTCTCTAACCCCACCCAATCTGACTAGGCTCCTCCCAAACCCCTCCTCTGCTGTCTGACCCCACCCAATCTGCCCAGGCTCCTCCCCCTTCCTCTCTGAGCCCACCCAATCTGCCCAGGCTCCTCCCCCTTCCTCTCTGACCCCACCCAATTTGACTAGGCTCCTCCCAAACCCCTCCTCTGCTGTCTGACCCCACCCAATCTGCCCAGGCTCCTCCCCCCTCCTCTCTGAGCCCACCCAATCTGACTAGGCTCCTCCCAAACCCCTCCTATGCTGTCTGACCCCACCCAATCTCACTAAGCTCCTCCCAAACACCTCCTCTGCTGTCTGACCCCACCCAATCTGCCCAGGCTCCTCCCCCTTCCTCTCTGACCCCACCCAATTTGACTAGGCTCCTCCCAAACCCCTCCTCTGCTGTCTGACCCCACCCTTTCTGTCCAGGCTCCTCCTATACTCCTCCTCTCTGACCCCACCCAATCTGCCCAGGCTCCTCCCCCTTCCTCTCTGACCCCACCCAATTTGACTAGGCTCCTCCCAAACCCCTCCTCTGCTGTCTGACCCCACCCAATCTGCCCAGGCTCCTCCCCCTTCCTCTCTGACCCCACCCAATTTGACTAGGCTCCTCCCAAACCCCTCCTCTGCTGTCTGACCCCACCCTTTCAGTCCAGGCTCCTCCTATACTCCTCCTCTCTGACCCCACCAAATCTGCCCAGGCTCCTCCCCCTTCCTCTCTGACCCCACCCAATCTGCTCAAGCTCCTCCCCCTTCCTCTCTAACCCCACCCAATCTGACTAGGCTCCTCCCAAACCCCTCCTCTGCTGTCTGACCCCACCCAATCTGCCCAGGCTCCTCCCCCTTCCTCTCTGAGCCCACCCAATCTGCCCAGGCTCCTCCCCCTTCCTCTCTGACCCCACCCAATTTGACTAGGCTCCTCCCAAACCCCTCCTCTGCTGTCTGACCCCACCCAATCTGCCCAGGCTCCTCCCCCTTCCTCTCTGAGCCCACCCAATTTGACTAGGCTCCTCCCAAACCCCTCCTCTGCTGTTTGACCCCACCCAATCTCACTAAGCTCCTCCCAAACCGCTCCTCTGCTGTCTGACCCCACCCAATCTGCCCAGGCTCCTCCCCCTTCCTCTCTGACCCCACCCAATCTGCTCAAGCTCCTCCCCCTTCCTCTCTAACCCCACCCAATCTGACTAGGCTCCTCCCAAACCCCTCCTCTGCTGTCTGAGCCCACGCAATCTGCCCAGGCTCCTCCCCCTTCCTCTCTGACCCCACCCAATTTGACTAGGCTCCTCCCCCTTCCTCTCTGACCCCACCCAATTTGACTAGGCTCCTCCCAAACCCCTCCTCTGCTGTCTGACCCCACCCAATCTGCCCAGGCTCCTCCCCCTTCCTCTCTGACCCCACCCAATCTGCCCAGGCTCCTCCCCCTTCCTCGCTGACCCCCCCCCCCCCAATGTGACTAGGCTCCTCCTGAACCCACCCTTTCTGTCCAGGCTCAACCTATACTCCTCCTCTCTGACCCCACCCAATCTGCTCAGGCTCCTCCCCCTTCCTCTCTAACCCCACCGAATCTGACTAGGCTCCTCCCAAACACCCTCCTCTGCTGTCTGACCCCAACCAATCTGCCCAGGCTCCTCCCCCTTCCTCTCTGACCCCACCCAATCTGCCCAGGCTCCTCCCCCTTCCTCGCTGACCCCCCCCCCCCCAATGTGACTAGGCTCCTCCTGAACCCACCCTTTCTGTCCAGGCTCAACCTATACTCCTCCTCTCTGACCCCACCCAATCTGCTCAGGCTCCTCCCCCTTCCTCTCTAACCCCACCGAATCTGACTAGGCTCCTCCCAAACACCCTCCTCTGCTGTCTGACCCCAACCAATCTGCCCAGGCTCCTCCCCCTTCCTCTCTGACCCCACCCAATCTGCCCAGGCTCCTCCCCCTTCCTCTCTGACCCCACCCAATTTGACTAGGCTCCTCCCAAACCCCTCCTCTGCTGTCTGACCCCACCCTTTCAGTCCAGGCTCCTCCTATACTCCTCCTCTCTGACCCCACCAAATCTGCCCAGGCTCCTCCCCCTTCCTCTCTGACCCCACCCAATCTGCTCAAGCTCCTCCCCCTTCCTCTCTAACCCCACCCAATCTGACTAGGCTCCTCCCAAACCCCTCCTCTGCTGTCTGACCCCACCCAATCTGCCCAGGCTCCTCCCCCTTCCTCTCTGAGCCCACCCAATCTGCCCAGGCTCCTCCCCCTTCCTCTCTGACCCCACCCAATTTGACTAGGCTCCTCCCAAACCCCTCCTCTGCTGTCTGACCCCACCCAATCTGCCCAGGCTCCTCCCCCTTCCTCTCTGAGCCCACCCAATTGACTAGGCTCCTCCCAAACCCCTCCTCTGCTGTTTGACCCCACCCAATCTCACTAAGCTCCTCCCAAACCGCTCCTCTGCTGTCTGACCCCACCCAATCTGCCCAGGCTCCTCCCCCTTCCTCTCTGACCCCACCCAATCTGCTCAAGCTCCTCCCCCTTCCTCTCTAACCCCACCCAATCTGACTAGGCTCCTCCCAAACCCCTCCTCTGCTGTCTGAGCCCACGCAATCTGCCCAGGCTCCTCCCCCTTCCTCTCTGACCCCACCCAATTTGACTAGGCTCCTCCCCCTTCCTCTCTGAGCCCATCCAATCTGACTAGGCTCCTCCCAAACCCCTCCTCTGCTGTCTGACCCCACCCAATCTGCCCAGGCTCCTCCCCCCTCCTCTCTGAGCCCACCCAATCTGACTAGGCTCCTCCCAAACCCCTCCTATGCTGTCTGACCCCACCCAATCTCACTAAGCTCCTCCCAAACCCCTCCTCTGCTGTCTGACCCCACCCAATCTGCCCAGGCTCCTCCCCCCTCCTCTCTGACCCCACCCAATCTGCCCAGGCTCCTCCCCCTTCCTCTCTGACCCCACCCAATCTGCCCAGGCTCCTCCCCCTTCCTCTCTGAGCCCATCCAATCTGACTAGGCTCCTCCCAAACCCCTCCTCTGCTGTCTGACCCCACCCAATCTCACTAAGCTCCTCCCAAACCCCTCCTCTGCTGTCTGACCCCACCCAATCTGCCCAGGCTCCTCCCCCTTCCTCGCTGACCCCCCCCCCCAATGTGACTAGGCTCCTCCTGAACCCCGCCTCTCTGACCACCCCCAATCTGACTACACACAACACCTGTTCCCTTTCTTTCACCTGTCTCTCTTCAGGCCACACCTATTTTACTTACCAACCAATCTGCAATCCCTCATTCGCTAGGCATGATTCCACTCTTACACAACACACAGACACATTTTACTTACCAATTGGCCATTTAGGCCCACCTCCAACTTACCTCTGCTCTGCCACCATCAGTCACCTGGTGCCGAACCCGGGATTTGAACCCTGGTTGCCTGGATCGAAGGCAGGAACTTACCCACTGGACCACACTGGTTTCCATGTAAATAGCCTATCAAATTGTCCTTATGTCATGGTCATCCTTTTTATGTGCAATGGAAGCTGCAGGGAAGGACACCAAGGCCTGTATGTTGCTTATGGTTACTACTGCAATCCTCAAGACCACCAAGGAGCTGTAGCTCAAAGGTAAGTCTTGTACCTTTGGTGGGGACAGCCCTCACAGGCCAGGGTTCGAATCCTGCCAATGCTGTAGAAGTATACCAAGGTGGGAAATTTTCAAACAGTAAATCTTTTTTTTTTTTTGCTAAGTTTTTTTTTGGCAGGTTTGTCCAAACATTTCAAATGTTTTCCCTCATGACCTTCTACCAACCGCCCTATTTCTCAAGTAGGTGCAATAGGGACAAGGCCTTATCTTCCTTTATCAATGTCTTCATTCTTTGTCCTTTAAGTTTGGTTAATTGCAGAGTGTAATTGTGGTATTGGGGATTATAACTGAGCACAAGAATGCAAGGAAGGTGCTACACTTATTGTAAAATAGGTTGGATGATGGTGATTTTTCATTTTGGTGTGAGCCACTCGCTCAAATCAGGGGTTTGGTGCCAGTGAACTTGGATAGAAATAAAGGTCAAGTATGAACTCTGACTAATGAAATGATGGGTTGAGTTTGAGGCAAGCTAGAGTCCATTTATTAGGTGCAATAAGAAGCTAGAAAGATTGTTTCCTTTAAGAGACAGACAAGGGCAGAGTCAAGCCTTTGCTCTAGTAGGTCTGCATCATGCCTGCTGCAGGATGTGAAGGAATGGACCTCCACAGCAGTGCGCTGTGCAAGACTGGGCTGCGCTGGGCTGGGCTGGGCCTGCCCTGGCACTGTGGATTTAATCACCCACCTCCTTCCTTTGAGGAACGCTCACGAACGCCCACGAACGCCCTTGTTCTGTTTACAGGCTGACAGCAGGCAATTTAGGACCCTGCTAAATGAGGGTGATGTCCCCATGTGCTTCCTGTGAGTGGCAAAATCCTTCGTCTAAGGCAGGTGGGCTTTTTAAAAATTTGGTTGAAGACCATATGTTGAAGGCGGTATCACGGCACAAGCCGCCGACCGTCTCAGAAGAAAGTATGCATGGGGGGACATTATTTGCATAGGACAGCCCTCTTCTCAGACCCATTCTTATGCTGCAGTTGCCATGAAGTGTTACTAGAGGGCAGCAGTATGAACAAAAGAGCACACTGAGGCTTTTCTTCTGCTTGCTGACATGATTCTTGTTCATGGTGGTCTTGCAGGGCCTAAGGAGTGAAGGACTGCGATGACTGAGGGGATGAGGAATGGCTGGCCTGTATTTGTGGTGAGGGGGGAATATTTGGAAGGTAAACAGCAAGATGAAAGCGTCAAAGTATATATGTTTGCTGAGTGATTGAGTCTGTGTGTCACTTGTCTCTTTGAAGGGACATGTGAGAAAGGAACAGCAGCACCATAGACTTCAAATGGGAGAGCAAGCAAGGATGAATATTTCCCTCAAATCCAAATACATACAGCACCTCAAAGATGACAAGTGCGATATGATGTTCTGCAATTGTAAGGATTTGCCATGTGTGGTGCATAAATATGCATGGTTAGTGAGGTTTTTCCCAGAATGTGAGTATCGTTAGGCTGGCAAATGTCAGGCACTACTTTGGGGGTATGAGGCCAAGAAAAAAATTGGGATGTTTGATACAGTCATCTGTAGGATCGAAAGACACTGGGGAATCGTTACAGAGGGAGCCAGGCTGCACAAAATGTGGTAACAGTTGGACAGAAATCTTTAGCAGGGACTTTTGACTACCCCCAATGTGGGACCAGGACCACAGCACCTCTGTGCCTCTAAAACGTATTTTGACCTCTGGACACCACCATCTCAATACCCCTCAAATGTTCCTTCCTGGTACCCCAGCTTTGGTAGTGCATCAACTAGGTTTCAATCATTTGAGTGACCACAAACACCCTTCCTATGTGCCTTCTATTTACATTCAGTCAGTAACCCAGCTGCTTCGTTCGCTGTTCAATCTCAAGCGACAGTTGGATGCACATTGCAGGGGTATACAGGCATTTACCGTAATGTACAGCCCCTCTCAGTACACCCAGACTACACTTCATAAAATCATAAATACATGTTTTGCCCAACAGTAAGGCCAGGCCTTTCCTCTGTAGTTCATAGCCAATGTAAGGAGGAAAAAATAAACTGAAGAGCATGCCAAAATTCTCTACAGACACTGCCAATCCTCACACTTCTGCCTAATTGCATGCCGAGGTTATTCACGATGACCCACCAAACCAATTGCCAACAGTAGCCTCTCCCTGCCTCATTCGTATGCTCCGATGCCACCTTTATTTAGCAATTGTTAGTGCTCTAGGATTTCGTAGCGCGATTCGCTATAGCCTCTGTTTTCAACAGAAATGTCCTAAAGGTACCTATACCAATCTGCAGGGTGGGGAGGAGGGGGGCTGCTGCTGCTGGCAGTAAAATGTTGGGGCACCCCACCTGCAAAAATACAGCCACCTGCTCCTTGTTGTACATTTCAATACAATAACTGCAGCAGAATCGTATGGTCACCCCTGTTGGTAAAAGAAACTGTCAAACAGCCTTTTGCCGCCCCCCCCCTCCCCCGTTGCCCCTAACCAGTTGGGGTACACCCCATGAGGGAGGATCAGAGCAATAAAAACTAATGGTAGCCCCCCAAAAAGTACCTAGAAGCCATGCCGTTCTGTGCACCTCATCGCCCTTCACGTTGCGCCCAAGCACCTTTTAATACTGCTCCCCCAAATTTTGACTGCCCCCTCCCAACAGAAATCAGAGAGTATAGGGGATGCATTAAAAAAGTTTTTGCAGTTCCCCACCATAAGTCAGGATCCCTTCATAGTCCCTCAGTACCTACGCCTATTCCTCTGCTGTCTGACCCCACCCAATCTCACTAAGCTCCTCCCAAACCCCTCCTCTGCTGTCTGAACCCACCCAATCTGCCCAGGCTCCTCCCCCTTCCTCTCTGACCCCACCCAATTTGACTAGGCTCCTCCCAAACCCCTCCTCTGCTGTCTGACCCCACCCTTTCTGTCCAGGCTCCTCCTATACTCCTCCTCTCTGACCCCACCCAATCTGCCCAGGCTCCTCCCCCTTCCTCTCTGACCCCACCCAATCTGCTCAAGCTCCTCCCCCTTCCTCTCTAACCGCACCCAATCTGCCCTGGCTCCTCCCCCTTCCTCTCTGAGCCCACCCAATCTGCCCAGGCTCCTCCCCCTTCCTCTCTGACCCCACCCAATTTGACTAGGCTCCTCCCAAACCCCTCCTCTGCTGTCTGACCCCACCCAATCTGCCCAGGCTCCTCCCCCTTCCTCTCTGAGCCCACCCAATCTGACTAGGCTCCTCCCAAACCCCTCCTATGCTGTCTGACCGCACCCAATCTACCCAAGCTCCTCCCAAACCCCTCCTCTGCTGTCTGACCCCACCCAATCTGCCCAGGCTCCTCCCCCTTCCTCTCTGACCCCACCCTTTCTGTCCAGGCTCCTCCCAAACCCCTCCTCTGCTGTCTGACCCCACCCTTTCTGTCCTGGCTCCACCTATACTCCTCCTCTCTGACCCCACCCAATCTGCTCAAGCTCCTCCCCCTTCCTCTCTAACCCCACCCAATCTGACTAGGCTCCTCCCAAACCCCTCCTCTGCTGTCTGACCCCACCCAATCTGCCCAGGCTCCTCCCCCTTCCTCTCTGACCCCACCCAATTTGACTAGGCTCCTCCCAAACCCCTCCTCTGCTGTCTGACCCCACCCAATCTGCCTAGGCTCCTCCCCCTTCCTCTCTGAGCCCACCCAATCTGCCCAGGCTCCTCCCCCTTCCTCTCTGACCCCACCCAATCTGACTAGGCTCCTCCCAAACCCCTCCTCTGCTGTCTGACCCCACCCTTTCTGTCCAGGCTCCACCTATACTCCTCCTCTCTGACCCCACCCAATCTGCCCGGGCTCCTCCCCTTCCTCTCTGACCCCACCCAATCTGACTAGGCTCCTCCCAAACCCCTCCTCTGCTGTCTGACCCCACCCTTTCTGTCCAGGCTCCACCTATACTCCTCCTCTCTGACCCCACCCAATCTGCTCAGGCTCCTCCCCCTTCCTCTCTAACCCCACCCAATCTGACTAGGCTCCTCCCAAACCCCTCCTCTGCTGTCTGACCCCAACCAATCTGCCCAGGCTCCTCCCCCTTCCTCTCTGACCCCACCCAATCTGCCCAGGCTCCTCCCCCTTCCTCTCTGAGTCCATCCAATCTGACTAGGCTCCTCCCAAACCCCTCCTCTGCTGTCTGACCCCACCCAATCTGCCTAGGCTCCTCCCCCCTCCTCTCTGAGCCCACCCAATCTGACTAGGCTCCTCCCAAACCCCTCCTATGCTGTCTGACCCCACCCAATCTCACTAAGCTCCTCCCAAACACCTCCTCTGCTGTCTGACCCCACCCAATCTGCCCAGGCTCCTCCCCCTTCCTCTCTGACCCCACCCAATCTGCCCAGGCTCCTCCCCCTTCCTCTCTGAGCCCATCCAATCTGACTAGGCTCCTCCCAAACCCCTCCTCTGCTGTCTGACCCCACCCAATCTGCCCAGGCTCCTCCCCCTTCCTCTCTGACCCCACCCAATCTGACTAGGCTCCTCCCAAACCCCTCCTCTGCTGTCTGACCCCACCCTTTCTGTCCAGGCTCCACCTATACTCCTCCTCTCTGACCCCACCCAATCTGACTAGGCTCCTCCCAAACCCCTCCTCTGCTGTCTGACCCCACCCAATCTCACTAAGCTCCTCCCAAACCCCTCCTCTGCTGTCTGACCCCACCCAATCTGCCCAGGCTCCTCCCCCTTCCTCTCTGACCCCACCCAATTTGACTAGGCTCCTCCCAAACCCCTACTCTGCTGTCTGACCCCACCCTTTCTGTCCAGGCTCCTCCTATACTCCTCCTCTCTGACCCCACCCAATCTGCCTAGGCTCCTCCCCCTTCCTCTCTGACCCCACCCAATTTGACTAGGCTCCTCCCAAACTCCTCCTCTGCTGTCTGACCCCACCCTTTCAGTCCAGGCTCCTCCTATACTCCTCCTCTCTGACCCCACCAAATCTGCCCAGGCTCCTCCCCCTTCCTCTCTGACCCCACCCAATCTGCTCAAGCTCCTCCCCCTTCCTCTCTAACCCCACCCAATCTGACTAGGCTCCTCCCAAACCCCTCCTCTGCTGTCTGACCCCACCCAATCTGCCCAGGCTCCTCCCCCTTCCTCTCTGAGCCCACCCAATCTGCCCAGGCTCCTCCCCCTTCCTCTCTGACCCCACCCAATTTGACTAGGCTCCTCCCAAACCCCTCCTCTGCTGTCTGACCCCACCCAATCTGCCCAGGCTCCTCCCCCTTCCTCTCTGAGCCCACCCAATCTGACTAGGCTCCTCCCAAACCCCTCCTCTGCTGTTTGACCCCACCCAATCTCACTAAGCTCCTCCCAAACCCCTCCTCTGCTGTCTGACCCCACCCAATCTGCCCAGGCTCCTCCCCCTTCCTCTCTGACCCCACCCAATCGGCTCAAGCTCCTCCCCCTTCCTCTCTAACCCCACCCAATCTGACTAGGCTCCTCCCAAACCCCTCCTCTGCTGTCTGACCCCACCCAATCTGCCCAGGCTCCTCCCCCTTCCTCTCTGAGCCCACCCAATCTGCCCAGGCTCCTCCCCCTTCCTCTCTGACCCCACCCAATTTGACTAGGCTCCTCCCAAACCCCTCCTCTGCTGTCTGACCCCACCCAATCTGCCCAGGCTCCTCCCCCCTCCTCTCTGAGCCCACCCAATCTGACTAGGCTCCTCCCAAACCCCTCCTATGCTGTCTGACCCCACCCAATCTCACTAAGCTCCTCCCAAACACCTCCTCTGCTGTCTGACCCCACCCAATCTGCCCAGGCTCCTCCCCCTTCCTCTCTGACCCCACCCAATCTGCCCAGGCTCCTCCCCCTTCCTCTCTGAGCCCATCCAATCTGACTAGGCTCCTCCCAAACCCCTCCTCTGCTGTCTGACCCCACCCAATCTGCCCAGGCTCCTCCCCCTTCCTCTCTGACCCCACCAAATTTGACTAGGCTCCTCCCAAACCCCTCCTCTGCTGTCTGACCCCACCCTTTCTGTCCAGGCTCCTCCTATACTCCTCCTCTCTGACCCCACCCAATCTGCCCAGGCTCCTCCCCCTTCCTCTCTGACCCCACCCAATTTGACTAGGCTCCTCCCAAACCCCTCCTCTGCTGTCTGACCCCACCCTTTCAGTCCAGGCTCCTCCTATACTCCTCCTCTCTGACCCCACCAAATCTGCCCAGGCTCCTCCCCCTTCCTCTCTGACCCCACCCAATCTGCTCAAGCTCCTCCCCCTTCCTCTCTAACCCCACCCAATCTGACTAGGCTCCTCCCAAACCCCTCCTCTGCTGTCTGACCCCACCCTTTCAGTCCAGGCTCCTCCTATACTCCTCCTCTCTGACCCCACCAAATCTGCCCAGGCTCCTCCCCCTTCCTCTCTGACCCCACCCAATCTGCCCAGGCTCCTCCCCCTTCCTCTCTGAGCCCACCCAATCTGCCCCGGCTCCTCCCCCTTCCTCTCTGACCCCACCCAATTTGACTAGGCTCCTCCCAAACCCCTCCTCTGCTGTCTGACCCCACCCAATCTGCCCAGGCTCCTCCCCCTTCCTCTCTGAGCCCACCCAATTTGACTAGGCTCCTCCCAAACCCCTCCTCTGCTGTTTGACCCCACCCAATCTCACTAAGCTCCTCCCAAACCGCTCCTCTGCTGTCTGACCCCACCCAATCTGCCCAGGCTCCTCCCCCTTCCTCTCTGACCCCACCCAATCTGCTCAAGCTCCTCCCCCTTCCTCTCTAACCCCACCCAATCTGACTAGGCTCCTCCCAAACCCCTCCTCTGCTGTCTGAGCCCACGCAATCTGCCCAGGCTCCTCCCCCTTCCTCTCTGACCCCACCCAATTTGACTAGGCTCCTCCCCCTTCCTCTCTGACCCCACCCAATTTGACTAGGCTCCTCCCAAACCCCTCCTCTGCTGTCTGACCCCACCCAATCTGCCCAGGCTCCTCCCCCTTCCTCTCTGACCCCACCCAATCTGCCCAGGCTCCTCCCCCTTCCTCGCTGACCCCCCCCCCCCCCCCAATGTGACTAGGCTCCTCCTGAACCCACCCTTTCTGTCCAGGCTCAACCTATACTCCTCCTCTCTGACCCCACCCAATCTGCTCAGGCTCCTCCCCCTTCCTCTCTAACCCCACCCAATCTGACTAGGCTCCTCCCAAACACCCTCCTCTGCTGTCTGACCCCAACCAATCTGCCCAGGCTCCTCCCCCTTCCTCTCTGACCCCACCCAATCTGCCCAGGCTCCTCCCCCTTCCTCTCTGACCCCACCCAATTTGACTAGGCTCCTCCCAAACCCCTCCTCTGCTGTCTGACCCCACCCTTTCAGTCCAGGCTCCTCCTATACTCCTCCTCTCTGACCCCACCAAATCTGCCCAGGCTCCTCCCCCTTCCTCTCTGACCCCACCCAATCTGCTCAAGCTCCTCCCCCTTCCTCTCTAACCCCACCCAATCTGACTAGGCTCCTCCCAAACCCCTCCTCTGCTGTCTGAGCCCACGCAATCTGCCCAGGCTCCTCCCCCTTCCTCTCTGACCCCACCCAATCTGCCCAGGCTCCTCCCCCTTCCTCTCTGACCCCACCCAATTTGACTAGGCTCCTCCCAAACCCCTCCTCTGCTGTCTGACCCCACCCAATCTGCCCAGGCTCCTCCCCCTTCCTCTCTGACCCCACCCAATCTGCCCAGGCTCCTCCCCCTTCCTCGCTGACCCCCCCCCCCCCAATGTGACTAGGCTCCTCCTGAACCCACCCTTTCTGTCCAGGCTCAACCTATACTCCTCCTCTCTGACCCCACCCAATCTGCTCAGGCTCCTCCCCCTTCCTCTCTAACCCCACCCAATCTGACTAGGCTCCTCCCAAACACCCTCCTCTGCTGTCTGACCCCAACCAATCTGCCCAGGCTCCTCCCCCTTCCTCTCTGACCCCACCCAATCTGCCCAGGCTCCTCCCCCTTCCTCTCTGAGCCCATCCAATCTGACTAGGCTCCTCCCAAACCCCTCCTCTGCTGTCTGACCCCACCCAATCTCACTAAGCTCCTCCCAAACCCCTCCTCTGCTGTCTGACCCCACCCAATCTGCCCAGGCTCCTCCCCCTTCCTCTCTGACCCCACCCAATCTGACTAGGCTCCTCCTGAACCCCTCCTCTCTGACCACCCCCAATCTGACTACACACAACACCTGTTCCCTTTCTTTCACCTGTCTCTCTTCAGGCCACACCTATTTTACTTACCAACCAATCTGCAATCCCTCATTCGCTAGGCATGATTCCACTCTTACACAACACACAGACACATTTTACTTACCAATTGGCCATTTAGGCCCACCTCCAACTTACCTCTGCTCTGCCACCATCAGTCACCTGGTGCCGAACCCGGGATTTGAACCCTGGTTGCCTGGATCGAAGGCAGGAACTTACCCACTGGACCACACTGGTTTCCATGTAAATAGCCTATCAAATTGTCCTTATGTCATGGTCATCCTTTTTATGTGCAATGGAAGCTGCAGGGAAGGACACCAAGGCCTGTATGTTGCTTATGGTTACTACTGCAATCCTCAAGACCACCAAGGAGCTGTAGCTCAAAGGTAAGTCTTGTACCTTTGGTGGGGACAGCCCTCACAGGCCAGGGTTCGAATCCTGCCAATGCTGTAGAAGTATAACAAGGTGGGAAATTTTCAATCAGTAAATCTTTTTTTTTTTTTTGCTAAGTTTTTTTTTGGCAGGTTTGTCCAAACATTTCAAATGTTTTCCCTCATGACCTTCTACCAACCGCCCTATTTCTCAAGTAGGTGCAATAGGGACAAGGCCTTATCTTCCTTTATCAATGTCTTCATTCTTTGTCCTTTAAGTTTGGTTAATTGCAGAGTGCAATTGTGGTATTGGGGATTATAACTGAGCACAAGAATGCAAGGAAGGTGCTACACTTATTGTAAAATAGGTTGGATGATGGTGATTTTTCATTTTGGTGTGAGCCACTCGCTCAAATCAGGGGTTTGGTGCCAGTGAACTTGGATAGAAATAAAGGTCAAGTATGAACTCTGGCTAATGAAATGATGGGTTGAGTTTGAGGCAAGCTAGAGTCCATTTATTAGGTGCAATAAGAAGCTAGAAAGATTGTTTCCTTTAAGAGACAGACAAGGGCAGAGTCAAGCCTTTGCTCTAGTAGGTCTGCATCATGCCTGCTGCAGGATGTGAAGGAATGGACCTCCACAGCAGTGCGCTGTGCAAGACTGGGCTGCGCTGGGCTGGGCTGGGCCTGCCCTGGCACTGTGGATTTAATCACCCACCTCCTTCCTTTGAGGAACGCTCACGAACGCCCACGAACGCCCTTGTTCTGTTTACAGGCTGACAGCAGGCAATTTAGGACCCTGCTAAATGAGGGTGATGTCCCCATGTGCTTCCTGTGAGTGGCAAAATCCTTCGTCTAAGGCAGGTGGGCTTTTTAAAAATTTGGTTGAAGACCATATGTTGAAGGCGGTATCACGGCACAAGCCGCCGACCGTCTCAGAAGAAAGTATGCATGGGAGGACATTATTTGCATAGGACAGCCCTCTTCTCAGACCCATTCTTATGCTGCAGTTGCCATGAAGTGTTACTAGAGGGCAGCAGTATGAACAAAAGAGCACACTGAGGCTTTTCTTCTGCTTGCTGACATGATTCTTGTTCATGGTGGTCTTGCAGGGCCTAAGGAGTGAAGGACTGCGATGACTGAGGGGATGAGGAATGGCTGGCCTGTATTTGTGGTGAGGGGGGAATATTTGGAAGGTAAACAGCAAGATGAAAGCGTCAAAGTATATATGTTTGCTGAGTGATTGAGTCTGTGTGTCACTTGTCTCTTTGAAGGGACATGTGAGAAAGGAACAGCAGCACCATAGACTTCAAATGGGAGAGCAAGCAAGGATGAATATTTCCCTCAAATCCAAATACATACAGCACCTCAAAGATAACAAGTGCGATATGATGTTCTGCAATTGTAAGGATTTGCCATGTGTGGTGCATAAATATGCATGGTTAGTGAGGTTTTTCCCAGAATGTGAGTATCGTTAGGCTGGCAAATGTCAGGCACTACTTTGGGGGTATGAGGCCAAGAAAAAAATTGGGATGTTTGATACAGTCATCTGTAGGATCGAAAGACACTGGGGAATCGTTACAGAGGGAGCCAGGCTGCACAAAATGTGGTAACAGTTGGACAGAAATCTTTAGCAGGGACTTTTGACTACCCCCAATGTGGGACCAGGACCACAGCACCTCTGTGCCTCTAAAACGTATTTTGACCTCTGGACACCACCATCTCAATACCCCTCAAATGTTCCTTCCTGGTACCCCAGCTTTGGTAGTGCATCAACTAGGTTTCAATCATTTGAGTGACCACAAACACCCTTCCTATGTGCCTTCTATTTACATTCAGTCAGTAACCCAGCTGCTTCGTTCGCTGTTCAATCTCAAGCGACAGTTGGATGCACATTGCAGGGGTATACAGGCATTTACCGTAATGTACAGCCCCTCTCAGTACACCCAGACTACACTTCATAAAATCATAAATACATGTTTTGCCCAACAGTAAGGCCAGGCCTTTCCTCTGTAGTTCATAGCCAATGTAAGGAGGAAAAAATAAACTGAAGAGCATGCCAAAATTCTCTACAGACACTGCCAATCCTCACACTTCTGCCTAATTGCATGCCGAGGTTATTCACGATGACCCACCAAACCAATTGCCAACAGTAGCCTCTCCCTGCCTCATTCGTATGCTCCGATGCCACCTTTATTTAGCAATTGTTAGTGCTCTAGGATTTCGTAGCGCGATTCGCTATAGCCTCTGTTTTCAACAGAAATGTCCTAAAGGTACCTATACCAATCTGCAGGGTGGGGAGGAGGGGGGCTGCTGCTGCTGGCAGTAAAATGTTGGGGCACCCCACCTGCAAAAATACAGCCACCTGCTCCTTGTTGTACATTTCAATACAATAACTGCAGCAGAATCGTATGGTCACCCCTGTTGGTAAAAGAAACTGTCAAACAGCCTTTTGCCGCCCCCCCCCTCCCCCGTTGCCCCTAACCAGTTGGGGTACACCCCATGAGGGAGGATCAGAGCAATAAAAACTAATGGTAGCCCCCCAAAAAGTACCTAGAAGCCATGCCGTTCTGTGCACCTCATCGCCCTTCACGTTGCGCCCAAGCACCTTTTAATACTGCTCCCCCAAATTTTGACTGCCCCCTCCCAACAGAAATCAGAGAGTATAGGGGATGCATTAAAAAAGTTTTTGCAGTTCCCCACCATAAGTCAGGATCCCTTCATAGTCCCTCAGTACCTACGCCTATTCCTCTGCTGTCTGACCCCACCCAATCTCACTAAGCTCCTCCCAAACCCCTCCTCTGCTGTCTGACCCCACCCAATCTGCCCAGGCTCCTCCCCCTTCCTCTCTGACCCCACCCAATTTGACTAGGCTCCTCCCAAACCCCTCCTCTGCTGTCTGACCCCACCCTTTCTGTCCAGGCTCCTCCTATACTCCTCCTCTCTGACCCCACCCAATCTGCCCAGGCTCCTCCCCCTTCCTCTCTGACCCCACCCAATCTGCTCAAGCTCCTCCCCCTTCCTCTCTAACCGCACCCAATCTGCCCTGGCTCCTCCCCCTTCCTCTCTGAGCCCACCCAATCTGCCCAGGCTCCTCCCCCTTCCTCTCTGACCCCACCCAATTTGACTAGGCTCCTCCCAAACCCCTCCTCTGCTGTCTGACCCCACCCAATCTGCCCAGGCTCCTCCCCCTTCCTCTCTGAGCCCACCCAATCTGACTAGGCTCCTCCCAAACCCCTCCTATGCTGTCTGACCGCACCCAATCTCACTAAGCTCCTCCCAAACCCCTCCTCTGCTGTCTGACCCCACCCAATCTGCCCAGGCTCCTCCCCCTTCCTCTCTGACCCCACCCTTTCTGTCCAGGCTCCTCCCAAACCCCTCCTCTGCTGTCTGACCCCACCCTTTCTGTCCTGGCTCCACCTATACTCCTCCTCTCTGACCCCACCCAATCTGCTCAAGCTCCTCCCCCTTCCTCTCTAACCCCACCCAATCTGACTAGGCTCCTCCCAAACCCCTCCTCTGCTGTCTGACCCCACCCAATCTGCCCAGGCTCCTCCCCCTTCCTCTCTGACCCCACCCAATTTGACTAGGCTCCTCCCAAACCCCTCCTCTGCTGTCTGACCCCACCCAATCTGCCTAGGCTCCTCCCCCTTCCTCTCTGAGCCCACCCAATCTGCCCAGGCTCCTCCCCCTTCCTCTCTGACCCCACCCAATCTGACTAGGCTCCTCCCAAACCCCTCCTCTGCTGTCTGACCCCACCCTTTCTGTCCAGGCTCCACCTATACTCCTCCTCTCTGACCCCACCCAATCTGCCCGGGCTCCTCCCCTTCCTCTCTGACCCCACCCAATCTGACTAGGCTCCTCCCAAACCCCTCCTCTGCTGTCTGACCCCACCCTTTCTGTCCAGGCTCCACCTATACTCCTCCTCTCTGACCCCACCCAATCTGCTCAGGCTCCTCCCCCTTCCTCTCTAACCCCACCCAATCTGACTAGGCTCCTCCCAAACCCCTCCTCTGCTGTCTGACCCCAACCAATCTGCCCAGGCTCCTCCCCCTTCCTCTCTGACCCCACCCAATCTGCCCAGGCTCCTCCCCCTTCCTCTCTGAGTCCATCCAATCTGACTAGGCTCCTCCCAAACCCCTCCTCTGCTGTCTGACCCCACCCAATCTGCCTAGGCTCCTCCCCCCTCCTCTCTGAGCCCACCCAATCTGACTAGGCTCCTCCCAAACCCCTCCTATGCTGTCTGACCCCACCCAATCTCACTAAGCTCCTCCCAAACACCTCCTCTGCTGTCTGACCCCACCCAATCTGCCCAGGCTCCTCCCCCTTCCTCTCTGACCCCACCCAATCTGCCCAGGCTCCTCCCCCTTCCTCTCTGAGCCCATCCAATCTGACTAGGCTCCTCCCAAACCCCTCCTCTGCTGTCTGACCCCACCCAATCTGCCCAGGCTCCTCCCCCTTCCTCTCTGACCCCACCCAATCTGACTAGGCTCCTCCCAAACCACTCCTCTGCTGTCTGACCCCACCCTTTCTGTCCAGGCTCCACCTATACTCCTCCTCTCTGACCCCACCCAATCTGACTAGGCTCCTCCCAAACCCCTCCTCTGCTGTCTGACCCCACCCAATCTCACTAAGCTCCTCCCAAACCCCTCCTCTGCTGTCTGACCCCACCCAATCTGCCCAGGCTCCTCCCCCTTCCTCTCTGACCCCACCCAATTTGACTAGGCTCCTCCCAAACCCCTACTCTGCTGTCTGACCCCACCCTTTCTGTCCAGGCTCCTCCTATACTCCTCCTCTCTGACCCCACCCAATCTGCCTAGGCTCCTCCCCCTTCCTCTCTGACCCCACCCAATTTGACTAGGCTCCTCCCAAACTCCTCCTCTGCTGTCTGACCCCACCCTTTCAGTCCAGGCTCCTCCTATACTCCTCCTCTCTGACCCCACCAAATCTGCCCAGGCTCCTCCCCCTTCCTCTCTGACCCCACCCAATCTGCTCAAGCTCCTCCCCCTTCCTCTCTAACCCCACCCAATCTGACTAGGCTCCTCCCAAACCCCTCCTCTGCTGTCTGACCCCACCCAATCTGCCCAGGCTCCTCCCCCTTCCTCTCTGAGCCCACCCAATCTGCCCAGGCTCCTCCCCCTTCCTCTCTGAGCCCACCCAATCTGACTAGGCTCCTCCCAAACCCCTCCTCTGCTGTTTGACCCCACCCAATCTCACTAAGCTCCTCCCAAACCCCTCCTCTGCTGTCTGACCCCACCCAATCTGCCCAGGCTCCTCCCCCTTCCTCTCTGACCCCACCCAATCTGCTCAAGCTCCTCCCCCTTCCTCTCTAACCCCACCCAATCTGACTAGGCTCCTCCCAAACCCCTCCTCTGCTGTCTGACCCCACCCAATCTGCCCAGGCTCCTCCCCCTTCCTCTCTGAGCCCACCCAATCTGCCCAGGCTCCTTCCCCTTCCTCTCTGAGCCCACCCAATCTGACTAGGCTCCTCCCAAACCCCTCCTCTGCTGTTTGACCCCACCCAATCTCACTAAGCTCCTCCCAAACCCCTCCTCTGCTGTCTGACCCCACCCAATCTGCCCAGGCTCCTCCCCCTTCCTCTCTGAGCCCACCCAATCTGACTAGGCTCCTCCCAAACCCCTCCTATGCTGTCTGACCCCACCCAATCTCACTAAGCTCCTCCCAAACACCTCCTCTGCTGTCTGACCCCACCCAATCTGCCCAGGCTCCTCCCCCTTCCTCTCTGACCCCACCCAATCTGCCCAGGCTCCTCCCCCTTCCTCTCTGAGCCCATCCAATCTGACTAGGCTCCTCCCAAACCCCTCCTCTGCTGTCTGACCCCACCCAATCTGCCCAGGCTCCTCCCCCTTCCTCTCTGACCCCACCCAATTTGACTAGGCTCCTCCCAAACCCCTCCTCTGCTGTCTGACCCCACCCTTTCTGTCCAGGCTCCTCCTATACTCCTCCTCTCTGACCCCACCCAATCTGCCCAGGCTCCTCCCCCTTCCTCTCTGACCCCACCCAATTTGACTAGGCTCCTCCCAAACCCCTCCTCTGCTGTCTGACCCCACCCTTTCAGTCCAGGCTCCTCCTATACTCCTCCTCTCTGACCCCACCAAATCTGCCCAGGCTCCTCCCCCTTCCTCTCTGACCCCACCCAATCTGCTCAAGCTCCTCCCCCTTCCTCTCTAACCCCACCCAATCTGACTAGGCTCCTCCCAAACCCCTCCTCTGCTGTCTGACCCCACCCAATCTGCCCAGGCTCCTCCCCCTTCCTCTCTGAGCCCACCCAATCTGCCCAGGCTCCTCCCCCTTCCTCTCTGACCCCACCCAATTTGACTAGGCTCCTCCCAAACCCCTCCTCTGCTGTCTGACCCCACCCAATCTGCCCAGGCTCTTCCCCCTTCCTCTCTGACCCCACCCAATCTGCTCAAGCTCCTCCCCCTTCCTCTCTAACCCCACCCAATCTGACTAGGCTCCTCCCAAACCCCTCCTCTGCTGTCTGAGCCCACGCAATCTGCCCAGGCTCCTCCCCCTTCCTCTCTGACCCCACCCAATTTGACTAGGCTCCTCCCCCTTCCTCTCTGACCCCACCCAATTTGACTAGGCTCCTCCCAAACCCCTCCTCTGCTGTCTGACCCCACCCAATCTGCCCAGGCTCCTCCCCCTTCCTCTCTGAGCCCACCCAATCTGACTAGGCTCCTCCCAAACCCCTCCTCTGCTGTCTGACCCCACCCAATGTCACTAAGCTCCTCCTCTGCTGTCTGACCCCACCCAATCTGCCCAGGCTCCTCCCCCTTCCTCTCTGACCCCACCCAATCTGCCCAGGCTCCTCCCCCTTCCTCTCTAACCCCACCCAATCTGACTAGGCTCCTCCCAAACACCCTCCTCTGCTGTCTGACCCCAACCAATCTGCCCAGGCTCCTCCCCCTTCCTCTCTGACCCCACCCAATCTGCCCAGGCTCCTCCCCCTTCCTCTCTGAGCCCATCCAATCTGACTAGGCTCCTCCCAAACCCCTCCTATGCTGTCTGACCGCACCCAATCTCACTAAGCTCCTCCCAAACCCCTCCTCTGCTGTCTGACCCCACCCAATCTGCCCAGGCTCTTCCCCCTTCCTCTCTGACCCCACCCTTTCTGTCCAGGCTCCTCCCAAACCCCTCCTCTGCTGTCTGACCCCACCCGTTCTGTCCTGGCTCCACCTATACTCCTCCTCTCTGACCCCACCCAATCTGCTCAAGCTCCTCCCCCTTCCTCTCTAACCCCACCCAATCTGCCCAGGCTCCTCCCCCTTCCTCTCTGAGCCCACCCAATCTGCCCAGGCTCCTCCCCCTTCCTCTCTGACCCCACCCAATTTGACTAGGCTCCTCCCAAACCCCTCCTCTGCTGTCTGACCCCACCCAATCTGCCCAGGCTCCTCCCCCTTCCTCTCTGAGCCCACCCAATCTGACTAGGCTCCTCCCAAACCCCTCCTATGCTGTCTGACCCCACTCAATCTCACTAAGCTCCTCCCAAACCCCTCCTCTGCTGTCTGACCCCACCCAATCTGCCCAGGCTCTTCCCCCTTCCTCTCTGACCCCACCCTTTCTGTCCAGGCTCCTCCCAAACCCCTCCTCTGCTGTCTGACCCCACCCTTTCTGTCCTGGCTCCACCTATACTCCTCCTCTCTGACCCCACCCAATCTGCCCAGGCTCCTCCCCCTTCCTCTCTGACCCCACCCAATTTGACTAGGCTCCTCCCAAACCCCTCCTCTGCTGTCTGACCCCACCCTTTCTGTCCAGGCTCCTCCTATACTCCTCCTCTCTGACCCCACCCAATCTGCCCAGGCTCCTCCCCCTTCCTCTCTGACCCCACCCAATCTGCTCAAGCTCCTCCCCCTTCCTCTCTAACCCCACCCAATCTGCCCAGGCTCCTCCCCCTTCCTCTCTGAGCCCACCCAATCTGCCCAGGCTCCTCCCCCTTCCTCTCTGACCCCACCCAATTTGACTAGGCTCCTCCCAAACCCCTCCTCTGCTGTCTGACCCCACCCAATCTGCCCAGGCTCCTCCCCCTTCCTCTCTGAGCCCACCCAATCTGACTAGGCTCCTCCCAAACCCCTCCTATGCTGTCTGACCCCACTCAATCTCACTAAGCTCCTCCCAAACCCCTCCTCTGCTGTCTGACCCCACCCAATCTGCCCAGGCTCTTCCCCCTTCCTCTCTGACCCCACCCTTTCTGTCCAGGCTCCTCCCAAACCCCTCCTCTGCTGTCTGACCCCACCCTTTCTGTCCTGGCTCCACCTATACTCCTCCTCTCTGACCCCACCCAATCTGCTCAAGCTCCTCCCCCTTCCTCTCTAACCCCACCCAATCTGACTAGGCTCCTCCCAAACCCCTCCTCTGCTGTCTGACCCCACCCAATCTGCCAAGGCTCCTCCCCCTTCCTCTCTGACCCCACCCAATTTGACTAGGCTCCTCCCAAACCCCTCCTCTGCTGTCTGACCCCACCCAATCTGCCCAGGCTCCTCCCCCTTCCTCTCTGAGCCCACCCAATCTGCCCAGGCTCCTCCCCCTTCCTCTCTGACCCCACCCAATCTGACTAGGCTCCTCCCAAACCCCTCCTCTGCTGTCTGACCCCACCCTTTCTGTCCAGGCTCCACCTATACTCCTCCTCTCTGACCCCACCCAATCTGCCCTGGCTCCTCCCCTTCCTCTCTGACCCCACCCAATCTGACTAGGCTCCTCCCAAACCCCTCCTCTGCTATCTGACCCCACCCTTTCTGTCCAGGCTCCACCTATACTCCTCCTCTCTGACCCCACCCAATCTGCTCAGGCTCCTTGTAATATTTATTATAAATAAATGATGATGAGTCCTTGTGTTGCTTTATCCAGGTTTATTCTTAGTATTCAAGAGTTAATATATTGGATATAAGTAAGAATATAATTAATTAAAGTCTAGGATAGATCCCCACCGGGAGCAGCAGGCAGCTGCTCAGCCTCAGATATAATCAACTGTCATTTCAAACATACACATTCAGCACTCTATGTGACATCATAGATCCATGCTGAGGTAATTATAATCAACACTCAAAAAGGACAGAAGGAAAGGAAAAGCAGAATGCAACACATCTTTCCCCTTGAATGAAACAAAACAATAAATTTAACAGTAAGATTAGAAAAGATAATTATCAATAGGTGAAAGTATGAAATGAAGTAACGTAAATAGATAAGATAAAATATCAAAAGGTGGAAGTAAGAAGTGAATTATAGTTACTTTCAAAATAACAAAATTGAAATAGAAACAATAATAAAATTATAAAAGGTAAAAACATTAAAAGGTGAAAGTATGAGAGTAAGTACATTCACCTACAACATAACAAATCCATAAGAATGGAAATAGATGGATTTGGTAAAATACATATGAACTCCTCTAAAAATATTAGAGCATTTAAATGTTTCATAACATTGAAAAACATTAGAGCATTTAAATGATTCATATCAATGAAAAACATCTCTAAAATTGAACAACCATCGGCTCTTCAAACATCGAATCAATTATAGAGCACCCTGTTGCCCTTTAAACATCTAATATACTGAACCTCTGTGGTTCTATATATGAGCACCCTGTGGCTCTTTAATATTAAACCATGTGAACACCTCTTAAAATATCAGAGCACAAATGTGGTTCACATAATAAAACAGAACAATTAGGGCTCCTACAAATATTGAACAAATTGTGAACACCTCTTAAAATATCAGAGCACTAATGTGGTTCACATAATAAATTAGAGTAAAAGAGCTCCTACAAATATTGAACAAATTGTGAACACCTCTTAAAATATCAGAGCACTAATGTGGTTCACATAATAAAATAGAGCAATATAGCTCCTACAAATATTGAACAAATTGTGAACACCTCTTAAAATGTCAGAGCACTAATGTGGTTCACATAATAAAATAGAGTAAAAGAGCTCCAACAAATTTTGAACAAATTGAACACCTCTAAAATTATTAGAGCACATATGTAGTTCACATACTAAAATTAGAGCAAATGGGCTCTTACAAACATTGAATAAATTGAACACCTCTAAAAATCTTTAGAGTACATATGTGGTTCAACAAGCTTTAAAGCTCTTCAAAAATTGAAATTTTTTAAAATACGGTTTATCATCGGATGTAAACTGTAAACTCCCAATACATCCTGCAAACGTATACATTTAATAATTCTTTAAATGAAATTGAATGCAACCAAAGTACGAATATATGAATGTCTGCAATCAATAGTTTAAATAAATTAAAACAGAGCACCTCAACCTATGTTGAGCATAAAATTGGCTCACTGTCTGCAATCAAAAATTTGAATAAATTAAAACAGAACACCTCAACCTAAGTTGAACATCAAAAGTTTGAATAAATTAAAACAGAGCACCTCAACCTAAGTTGAGCATAAATTGGTTCACTTCATAAAATAAACTAAATCATCAATAACTGGAATATATACAAAATAAATTATCCATGCAAACTGTAGATGAGAATGTATAACTCTTAAAATTTGCATGTAACGTTAGGAAATACTGGAACTATCTCTAAACTGTCATACATTAAACAGATGAGTACACTGATGATCTAAATCGTGCACGTTATAACTCGTTCTTGAGCTGTGCACATCAGCGAAGTAGAGAGTTTCAATAGGTAACCATATAATTTTAAAGTACCTTTGGATTTTGGTTTTCATAAATTTATCAATTGTCAAACTCTGTTTCCGATCGATGTATGCAGTTTTTCTCGGCATATTTTTCCGACGATGATATCGGCAATGTGAAATTGAAAATGGCTGCCTTTGACGTATTGACGCTATGTTGCGTCGCGTGCGCTGTGCTGCGTAAGTAACGGTGATGACCTCAGCTGTTAGCTTGGACGGAGTGAACATGGAGGGTAATCCGTTGTCAAGGTGATGATCACGCTCCGTCATACAGTGTTCTGAAGATGATGTAGGTGCTCGAGCCTTGTACTCGTAAGTCGTTACTTTTTTAAATGTAAGTAATTTGTGAAAATTCATCGTTATGCACGCAATATACGTCAGAAACATTGAATTTTGATACACCGCAAATGTCATTTACCCAAAATAAAACTGCACGATCTTATGCCGATGTCACATTTTCCCACACATGTCTCCGTAAGAAATGAAAACGTCATGTCCAATATGCCTCTTTGAATATGACAAATCAATTTGATCCACTTTGAAGATGAAGTTCAATTAAATAGTTCCAAAACAGTAACTGCCTTATGTTTTAACAACGAACATCACTCGAAGGCACACTTTCAAGTTCACTTCACACCGGAACTCGATACTTGTCTCCGTTTGAGGTATGCAAGCAGTGGCAATTTAGTTCGTTGAAGATCGAATTATCATTGCAGGTGGCAATTTAAACATCCAAACATTTGGAATACTCCAGCTTGTTTCACGCTCATACCAACCCTGTACTTACTTATGGCTGTCAGATGTTGTTGACACCGGTGGGGAAATCAAATGGTTGGTATGAAGTTCATGTAGTTCATTTCAATTCCTTTTGCAGTGTCATCACGCGTAGTTTCTTCCGTAATCGTCGCCAGTGTAATATTTATTATAAATAAATGATGATGAGTCCTTGTGTTGCTTTATCCAGGTTTATTCTTAGTATTCAAGAGTTAATATATTGGATATAAGTAAGAATATAATTAATTAAAGTCTAGGATAGATCCCCACCGGGAGCAGCAGGCAGCTGCTCAGCCTCAGATATAATCAACTGTCATTTCAAACATACACATTCAGCACTCTATGTGACATCATAGATCCATGCTGAGGTAATTATAATCAACACTAAAAAAGGACAGAAGGAAAGGAAAAGCAGAATGCAACACTCCTCCCCCTTCCTCTCTAACCCCACCCAATCTGACTAGGCTCCTCCCAAACCCCTCCTCTGCTGTCTGACCCCAACCAATCTGCCCAGGCTCCTCCCCCTTACTCTCTGACCCCACCCAATCTGCCCAGGCTCCTCCCCCTTCCTCTCTGAGTCCATCCAATCTGACTAGGCTCCTCCCAAACCCCTCCTCTGCTGTCTGACCCCACCCAATCTGCCCAGGCTCCTCCCCCCTCCTCTCTGAGCCCACCCAATCTGACTAGGCTCCTCCCAAACCCCTCCTATGCTGTCTGACCCCACCCAATCTCACTAAGCTCCTCCCAAACACCTCCTCTGCTGTCTGACCCCACCCAATCTGCCCAGGCTCCTCCCCCTTCCTCTCTGACCCCACCCAATCTACCCAGGCTCCTCCCCCTTCCTCTCTGAGCCCATCCAATCTGACTAGGCTCCTCCCAAACCCCTCCTCTGCTGTCTGACCCCACCCAATCTGCCCAGGCTCCTCCCCCTTCCTCTCTGACCCCACCCAATCTGACTAGGCTCCTCCCAAACCCCTCCTCTGCTGTCTGACCCCACCCTTTCTGTCCAGGCTCCACCTATACTCCTCCTCTCTGACCCCACCCAATCTGACTAGGCGCCTCCCAAACCCCTCCTCTGCTGTCTGACCCCACCCAATCTCACTAAGCTCCTCCCAAACACCTCCTCTGCTGTCTGACCCCACCCAATCTGCCCAGGCTCCTCCCCCCTCCTCTCTGAGCCCACCCAATCTGACTAGGCTCCTCCCAAACCCCTCCTATGCTGTCTGACCCCACCCAATCTCACTAAGCTCCTCCCAAACACCTCCTCTGCTGTCTGACCCCACCCAATCTGCCCAGGCTCCTCCCCCTTCCTCTTTGACCCCACCCAATCTGCCCAGGCTCCTCCCCCTTCCTCTCTGAGCCCATCCAATCTGACTAGGCTCCTCCCAAACCCCTCCTCTGCTGTCTGACCCCACCCAATCTGCCCAGGCTCCTCCCCCTTCCTCTCTGACCCCACCCAATCTGACTAGGCTCCTCCCAAACCCCTCCTCTGCTGTCTGACCCCACCCAATCTCACTAAGCTCCTCCCAAACCCCTCCTCTGCTGTCTGACCCCACCCGCTGTCTGACCCCACCCAATCTGCCCCGGCTCCTCCCCCTTCCTCTCTGACCCCACCCAATTTGACTAGGCTCCTCCCAAACCCCTCCTCTGCTGTCTGACCCCACCCAATCTGCCCAGGCTCCTCCCCCTTCCTCTCTGACCCCACCCAATCTGCCCAGGCTCCTCCCCCTTCCTCTCTGACCCCACCCTTTCAGTCCAGGCTCCTCCTATACTCCTCCTCTCTGACCCCACCAAATCTGCCCAGGCTCCTCCCCCTTCCTCTCTGACCCCACCCAATCTGCTCAAGCTCCTCCCCCTTCCTCTCTAACCCCACCCAATCTGACTAGGCTCCTCCCAAACCCCTCCTCTGCTGTCTGACCCCACCCAATCTGCCCAGGCTCCTCCCCCTTCCTCTCTGAGCCCACCCAATCTGCCCAGGCTCCTCCCCCTTCCTCTCTGACCCCACCCAATTTGACTAGGCTCCTCCCAAACCCCTCCTCTGCTGTCTGACCCCACCCAATCTGCCCAGGCTCCTCCCCCTTCCTCTCTGAGCCCACCCAATCTGACTAGGCTCCTCCCAAACCCCTCCTCTGCTGTTTGACCCCACCCAATCTCACTAAGCTCCTCCCAAACCGCTCCTCTGCTGTCTGACCCCACCCAATCTGCCCAGGCTCCTCCCCCTTCCTCTCTCACCCCACCCAATCTGCTCAAGCTCCACCCCCTTCCTCTCTAACCCCACCCAATCTGACTAGGCTCCTCCCAAACCCCTCCTCTGCTGTCTGACCCCACCCAATCTGCGCAGGCTCCTCCCCCTTCCTCTCTGACCCCACCCAATCTGCCCAGGCTCCTCCCCCTTCCTCGCTGACCCCCCCCAATGTGACTAGGCTCCTCCTGAACCCCTCCTCTGCTGTCTGACCCCACCCTTTCTGTCCAGGCTCAACCTATACTCCTCCTCTCTAACCCCACCCAATCTGACTAGGCTCCTCCCAAACCCCTCCTCTGCTGTCTGACCCCAACCAATCTGCCCAGGCTCCTCCCCCTTCCTCTCTGACCCCACCCAATCTGCCCAGGCTCCTCCCCCTTCCTCTCTGAGCCCATCCAATCTGACTAGGCTCCTCCCAAACCCCTCCTCTGCTGTCTGACCCCACCCAATCTGCCCAGGCTCCTCCCCCTTCCTTTCTGACCCCACCCAATCTGACTAGGCTCCTCCCGAACCCCTCCTCTGCTGTCTGACCCCACCTAATCTGCGCAGGCTCCTCCCCCTTCCTCTCTGACCCCACCCAATCTGCCCAGGCTCCTCCCCCTTCCTCGCTGACCCCCCCCCAATGTGACTAGGCTCCTCCTGAACCCCTCCTCTGCTGTCTGACCCCACCCTTTCTGTCCAGGCTCAACCTATACTCCTCCTCTCTAACCCCACCCAATCTGACTAGGCTCCTCCCAAACCCCTCCTCTGCTGTCTGACCCCAACCAATCTGCCCAGGCTCCTCCCCCTTCCTCTCTGACCCCACCCAATCTGCCCAGGCTCCTCCCCCTTCCTCTCTGAGCCCATCCAATCTGACTAGACTCCTCCCAAACCCCTCCTCTGCTGTCTGACCCCACCCAATCTCACTAAGCTCCTCCCAAACCCCTCCTCTGCTGTCTGACCCCACCCAATCTGCCCAGGCTCCTCCCCCTTCCTCTCTGAGCCCATCCAATCTGACTAGGCTCCTCCCAAACCCCTCCTCTGCTGTCTGACCCCACCCAATCTGCCCAGGCTCCTCCCCCTTCCTCTCTGACCCCACCCAATCTGACTAGGCTCCTCCCAAACCCCTCCTCTGCTGTCTGACCCCACCCAATCTCACTAAGCTCCTCCCAAACACCTCCTCTGCTGTCTGACCCCACCCAATCTGCCCAGGCTCCTCCCCCCTCCTCTCTGAGCCCACCCAATCTGACTAGGCTCCTCCCAAACCCCTCCTATGCTGTCTGACCCCACCCAATCTCACTAAGCTCCTCCCAAACACCTCCTCTGCTGTCTGACCCCACCCAATCTGCCCAGGCTCCTCCCCCTTCCTCTTTGACCCCACCCAATCTGCCCAGGCTCCTCCCCCTTCCTCTCTGAGCCCATCCAATCTGACTAGGCTCCTCCCAAACCCCTCCTCTGCTGTCTGACCCCACCCAATCTGCCCAGGCTCCTCCCCCTTCCTCTCTGACCCCACCCAATCTGACTAGGCTCCTCCCAAACCCCTCCTCTGCTGTCTGACCCCACCCTTTCTGTCCAGGCTCCACCTATACTCCTCCTCTCTGACCCCACCCAATCTGACTAGGCTCCTCCCAAACCCCTCCTCTGCTGTCTGACCCCACCCAATCTCACTAAGCTCCTCCCAAACCCCTCCTCTGCTGTCTGACCCCACCCGCTGTCTGACCCCACCCAATCTGCCCAGGCTCCTCCCCCTTCCTCTCTGACCCCACCCAATTTGACTAGGCTCCTCCCAAACCCCTCCTCTGCTGTCTGACCCCACCCAATCTGCCCAGGCTCCTCCCCCTTCCTCTCTGACCCCACCCAATCTGCCCAGGCTCCTCCCCCTTCCTCTCTGACCCCACCCTTTCAGTCCAGGCTCCTCCTATACTCCTCCTCTCTGACCCCACCAAATCTCCCCAGGCTCCTCCCCCTTCCTCTCTGACCCCACCCAATCTGCTCAAGCTCCTCCCCCTTCCTCTCTAACCCCACCCAATCTGACTAGGCTCCTCCCAAACCCCTCCTCTGCTGTCTGACCCCACCCAATCTGCCCAGGCTCCTCCCCCTTCCTCTCTGAGCCCACCCAATCTGCCCAGGCTCCTCCCCCTTCCTCTCTGACCTCACCCAATTTGACTAGGCTCCTCCCAAACCCCTCCTCTGCTGTCTGACCCCACCCAATCTGCCCAGGCTCCTCCCCCTTCCTCTCTGAGCCCACCCAATCTGACTAGGCTCCTCCCAAACCCCTCCTCTGCTGTTTGACCCCACCCAATCTCACTAAGCTCCTCCCAAACCGCTCCTCTGCTGTCTGACCCCACCCAATCTGCCCAGGCTCCTCCCCCTTCCTCTCTCACCCCACCCAATCTGCTCAAGCTCCACCCCCTTCCTCTCTAACCCCACCCAATCTGACTAGGCTCCTCCCAAACCCCTCCTCTGCTGTCTGACCCCACCCAATCTGCGCAGGCTCCTCCCCCTTCCTCTCTGACCCCACCCAATCTGCCCAGGCTCCTCCCCCTTCCTCGCTGACCCCCCCCCCAATGTGACTAGGCTCCTCCTGAACCCCTCCTCTGCTGTCTGACCCCACCCTTTCTGTCCAGGCTCAACCTATACTCCTCCTCTCTAACCCCACCCAATCTGACTAGGCTCCTCCCAAACCCCTCCTCTGCTGTCTGACTCCAACCAATCTGCCCAGGCTCCTCCCCCTTCCTCTCTGACCCCACCCAATCTGCCCAGGCTCCTCCCCCTTCCTCTCTGAGCCCATCCAATCTGACTAGGCTCCTCCCAAACCCCTCCTCTGCTGTCTGACCCCACCCAATCTGCCCAGGCTCCTCCCCCTTCCTCTCTGACCCCACCCAATCTGACTAGGCTCCTCCCGAACCCCTCCTCTGCTGTCTGACCCCACCCAATCTGCGCAGGCTCCTCCCCCTTCCTCTCTGACCCCACCCAATCTGCCCAGGCTCCTCCCCCTTCCTCGCTGACCCCCCCCCAATGTGACTAGGCTCCTCCTGAACCCCTCCTCTGCTGTCTGACCCCACCCTTTCTGTCCAGGCTCAACCTATACTCCTCCTCTCTAACCCCACCCAATCTGACTAGGCTCCTCCCAAACCCCTCCTCTGCTGTCTGACCCCAACCAATCTGCCCAGGCTCCTCCCCCTTCCTCTCTGACCCCACCCAATCTGCCCAGGCTCCTCCCCCTTCCTCTCTGAGCCCATCCAATCTGACTAGACTCCTCCCAAACCCCTCCTCTGCTGTCTGACCCCACCCAATCTCACTAAGCTCCTCCCAAACCGCTCCTCTGCTGTCTGACCCCACCCAATCTGCCCAGGCTCCTCCCCCTTCCTCTCTGACCCCACCCAATCTGACTAGGCTCCTCCCGAACCCCTCCTCTGCTGTCTGACCCCACCCAATCTGCCCAGGCTCCTCCCCTTTCCTCTCTGACCCCACCCAATGTGCCCAGGCTCCTCCCCCTTCCTCTCTGACCCCACCCAATCTGACTAGGCTCCTCCCGAACCCCTCCTCTGCTGTCTGACCCCACCCTTTCTGTCCTGGCTCCACCTATACTCCTCCTCTCTGACCCCACCCAATCTGCTCAAGCTCCTCCCCCTTCCTCTCTAACCCCACCCAATCTGACTAGGCTCCTCCCAAACCCCTCCTCTGCTGTCTGACCCCACCCAATCTGCCCAGGCTCCTCCCCCTTCCTCTCTGACCCCACCCAATTTGACTAGGCTCCTCCCAAACCCCTCCTCTACTGTCTGACCCCACCCAATCTGCCTAGGCTCCTCCCCCTTCCTCTCTGAGCCCACCCAATCTGCCCAGGCTCCTCCCCCTTCCTCTCTGACCCCACCCAATCTGACTAGGCTCCTCCCAAACCCCTCCTCTGCTGTCTGACCCCACCCTTTCTGTCCAGGCTCCACCTATACTCCTCCTCTCTGACCCCACCCAATCTGCCCGGGCTCCTCCCCTTCCTCTCTGACCCCACCCAATCTGACTAGGCTCCTCCCAAACCCCTCCTCTGCTGTCTGACCCCACCCTTTCTGTCCAGGCTCCACCTATACTCCTCCTCTCTGACCCCACCCAATCTGCTCAGGCTCCTCCCCCTTCCTCTCTAACCCCACCCAATCTGACTAGGCTCCTCCCAAACCCCTCCTCTGCTGTCTGACCCCAACCAATCTGCCCAGGCTCCTCCCCCTTCCTCTCTGACCCCACCCAATCTGCCCAGGCTCCTCCCCCTTCCTCTCTGAGTCCATCCAATCTGACTAGGCTCCTCCCAAACCCCTCCTCTGCTGTCTGACCCCACCCAATCTGCCCAGGCTCCTCCCCCCTCCTCTCTGAGCCCACCCAATCTGACTAGGCTCCTCCCAAACCCCTCCTATGCTGTCTGACCCCACCCAATCTCACTAAGCTCCTCCCAAACACCTCCTCTGCTGTCTGACCCCACCCAATCTGCCCAGGCTCCTCCCCCTTCCTCTCTGACCCCACCCAATCTGCCCAGGCTCCTCCCCCTTCCTCTCTGAGCCCATCCAATCTGACTAGGCTCCTCCCAAACCCCTCCTCTGCTGTCTGACCCCACCCAATCTGCCCAGGCTCCTCCCCCTTCCTCTCTGACCCCACCCAATCTGACTAGGCTCCTCCCAAACCCCTCCTCTGCTGTCTGACCCCACCCTTTCTGTCCAGGCTCCACCTATACTCCTCCTCTCTGACCCCACCCAATCTGACTAGGCTCCTCCCAAACCCCTCCTCTGCTGTCTGACCCCACCCAATCTCACTAAGCTCCTCCCAAACCCCTCCTCTGCTGTCTGACCCCACCCAATCTGCCCAGGCTCCTCCCCCTTCCTCTCTGACCCCACCCAATTTGACTAGGCTCCTCCCAAACCCCTCCTCTGCTGTCTGACCCCACCCTTTCTGTCCAGGCTCCTCCTATACTCCTCCTCTCTGACCCCACCCAATCTGCCTAGGCTCCTCCCCCTTCCTCTCTGACCCCACCCAATTTGACTAGGCTCCTCCCAAACCCTCCTCTGCTGTCTGACCCCACCCAATCTGCCTAGGCTCCTCCCCCTTCCTCTCTGACCCCACCCAATTTGACTAGGCTCCTCCCAAACCCCTCCTCTGCTGTCTGACCCCACCCAATCTGCCCAGGCTCCTCCCCCTTCCTCTCTGAGCCCACCCAATCTGCCCAGGCTCCTTCCCCTTCCTCTCTGACCCCACCCAATTTGACTAGGCTCCTCCCAAACCCCTCCTCTGCTGTCTGACCCCACCCAATCTGCCCAGGCTCCTCCCCCTTCCTCTCTGAGCCCACCCAATCTGACTAGGCTCCTCCCAAACCCCTCCTCTGCTGTTTGACCCCACCCAATCTCACTAAGCTCCTCCTAAACCGCTCCTCTGCTGTCTGACCCCACCCAATCTGCCCAGGCTCCTCCCCCTTCCTCTCTGACCCCACCCAATCTGCTCAAGCTCCTCCCCCTTCCTCTCTGACCCCACCCAATTTGACTAGGCTCCTCCCAAACCCCTCCTCTGCTGTCTGACCCCACCCTTTCTGTCCAGGCTCCTCCTTTACTCCTCCTCTCTGACCCCACCCAATCTGTCCAGGCTCCTCCCCCTTCCTCTCTGACCCCACCCAATTTGACTAGGCTCCTCCCAAACCCCTCCTCTGCTGTCTGACCCCACCCTTTCAGTCCAGGCTCCTCCTATACTCCTCCTCTCTGACCCCACCCAATCTGCCCAGGCTCCTCCCCCTTCCTCTCTGACCCCACCCAATCTGCTCAAGCTCCTCCCCCTTCCTCTCTAACCCCACCCAATCTGACTAGGCTCCTCCCAAACCCCTCCTCTGCTGTCTGACCCCACCCAATCTGCCCAGGCTCCTCCCCCTTCCTCTCTGAGCCCACCCAATCTGACTAGGCTCCTCCCAAACCCCTCCTCTGCTGTCTGACCCCACCCAATCTGCCCAGGCTCCTCCCCCTTCCTCTCTGAGCCCACCCAATCTGCCCAGGCTCCTCCCCCTTCCTCTCTGACCCCACCCAATTTGACTAGGCTCCTCCCAAACCCCTCCTCTGCTGTCTGACCCCACCCAATCTGCCCAGGCTCCTCCCCCTTCCTCTCTGAGCCCACCCAATCTGACTAGGCTCCTCCCAAACCCCTCCTATGCTGTCTGACCCCACCCAATCTCACTAAGCTCCTCCCAAACCCCTCCTCTGCTGTCTGACCCCACCCAATCTGCCCAGGCTCCTCCCCCTTCCTCTCTGACCCCACCCAATCTGCTCAAGCTCCTCCCCCTTCCTCTCTGACCCCACCCAATTTGACTAGGCTCCTCCCAAACCCCTCCTCTGCTGTCTGACCCCACCCTTTCTGTCCAGGCTCCTCCTTTACTCCTCCTCTCTGACCCCACCCAATCTGTCCAGGCTCCTCCCCCTTCCTCTCTGACCCCACCCAATTTGACTAGGCTCCTCCCAAACCCCTCCTCTGCTGTCTGACCCCACCCAATCTGCCCAGGCTCCTCCCCCTTCCTCTCTGAGCCCACCCAATCTGACTAGGCTCCTCCCAAACCCCTCCTCTGCTGTCTGACCCCACCCAATCTGCCCAGGCTCCTCCCCCTTCCTCTCTGAGCCCACCCAATCTGCCCAGGCTCCTCCCCCTTCCTCTCTGACCCCACCCAATTTGACTAGGCTCCTCCCAAACCCCTCCTCTGCTGTCTGACCCCACCCAATCTGCCCAGGCTCCTCCCCCTTCCTCTCTGAGCCCACCCAATCTGACTAGGCTCCTCCCAAACCCCTCCTATGCTGTCTGACCCCACCCAATCTCACTAAGCTCCTCCCAAACCCCTCCTCTGCTGTCTGACCCCACCCAATCTGCCCAGGCTCCTCCCCCTTCCTCTCTGACCCCACCCAATTTGACTAGGCTCCTCCCAAACCCCTCCTCTGCTGTCTGACCCCACCCAATCTGCCCAGGCTCCTCCCCCTTCCTCTATGAGCCCACCCAATCTGCCCAGGCTCCTCCCCCTTCCTCTCTGACCCCACCCAATCTAACTAGGCTCCTCCCAAACCCCTCCTCTGCTGTCTGACCCCACCCTTTCTGTCCAGGCTCCACCTATACTCCTCCTCTCTGACCCCACCCAATCTGCCCGGGCTCCTCCCCTTCCTCTCTGACCCCACCCAATCTGACTAGGCTCCTCCCAAACCCCTCCTCTGCTGTCTGACCCCACCCAATCTGCCCAGGCTCCTCCCCCTTCCTCTCTGAGCCCACCCAATCTGACTAGGCTCCTCCCAAACCCCTCCTCTGCTGTTTGACCCCACCCAATCTCACTAAGCTCCTCCCAAACCGCTCCTCTGCTGTCTGACCCCACCCAATCTGCCCAGGCTCCTCCCCCTTCCTCTCTGACCCCACCCAATTTGACTAGGCTCCTCCCAAACCCCTCCTCTGCTGTCTGACCCCACCCAATCTCACTAAGCTCCTCCCAAACCCCTCCTCTGCTGTCTGACCCCACCCAATCTGCCCAGGCTCCTCTCCCTTCCTCTCTGACCCCACCCAATCTGCCCAGGCTCCTCCCCCTTCCTCGCTGACCCCCCCCCCCAATGTGACTAGACTCCTCCTGAACCCCTCCTCTGCTGTCTGACCCCACCCTTTCTGTCCAGGCTCAACCTATACTCCTCCTCTCTGACCCCACCCAATCTGCTCAGGCTCCTCCCCCTTCCTCTCTGACCCCACCCAATTTGACTAGGCTCCTCCCAAACCCCTCCTCTGCTGTCTGACCCCACCCAATCTGCCCAGGCTCCTCCCCCTTCCTCTCTGAGCCCACCCAATCTGACTAGGCTCCTCCCAAACCCCTCCTATGCTGTCTGACCCCACCCAATCTCACTAAGCTCCTCCCAAACCCCTCCTCTGCTGTCTGACCCCACCCAATCTGCCCAGGCTCCTCCCCCTTCCTCTCTGACCCCACCCTTTCTGTCCAGGCTCCTCCCAAACCCCTCCTCTGCTGTCTGACCCCACCCTTTCTGTCCTGGCTCCACCTATACTCCTCCTCTCTGACCCCACCCAATCTGCTCAAGCTCCTCCCCCTTCCTCTCTAACCCCACCCAATCTGACTAGGCTCCTCCCAAACCCCTCCTCTGCTGTCTGACCCCACCCAATCTGCCCAGGCTCCTCCCCCTTCCTCTCTGACCCCACCCAATGTGACTAGGCTCCTCCCAAACCCCTCCTCTGCTGTCTGACCCCACCCAATCTGCCTAGGCTCCTCCCCCTTCCTCTCTGACCCCACCCAATCTGACTAGGCTCCTCCCAAACCCCTCCTCTGCTGTCTGACCCCACCCTTTCTGTCCAGGCTCCACCTATACTCCTCCTCTCTGACCCCACCCAATCTGCCCGGGCTCCTCCCCTTCCTCTCTGACCCCACCCAATCTGACTAGGCTCCTCCCAAACCCCTCCTCTGCTGTCTGACCCCACCCTTTCTGTCCAGGCTCCACCTATACTCCTCCTCTCTGACCCCACCCAATCTGCTCAGGCTCCTCCCCCTTCCTCTCTAACCCCACCCAATCTGACTAGGCTCCTCCCAAACCCCTCCTCTGCTGTCTGACCCCAACCAATCTGCCCAGGCTCCTCCCCCTTCCTCTCTGACCCCACCCAATCTGCCCAGGCTCCTCCCCCTTCCTCTCTGAGTCCATCCAATCTGACTAGGCTCCTCCCAAACCCCTCCTCTGCTGTCTGACCCCACCCAATCTGCCCAGGCTCCTCCCCCTTCCTCTCTGAGTCCATCCAATCTGACTAGGCTCCTCCCAAACCCCTCCTATGCTGTCTGACCCCACCCAATCTCACTAAGCTCCTCCCAAACACCTCCTCTGCTGTCTGACCCCACCCAATCTGCCCAGGCTCCTCCCCCTTCCTCTCTGACCCCACCCAATCTGCCCAGGCTCCTCCCCCTTCCTCTCTGAGCCCATCCAATCTGACTAGGCTCCTCCCAAACCCCTCCTCTGCTGTCTGACCCCACCCAATCTGCCCAGGCTCCTCCCCCTTCCTCTCTGACCCCACCCAATTTGACTAGGCTCCTCCCAAACCCCTCCTCTGCTGTCTGACCCCACCCTTTCAGTCCAGGCTCCTCCTATACTCCTCCTCTCTGACCCCACCCAATCTGCCCAGGCTCCTCCCCCTTCCTCTCTGACCCCACCCAATCTGCTCAAGCTCCTCCCCCTTCCTCTCTAACCCCACCCAATCTGACTAGGCTCCTCCCAAACCCCTCCTCTGCTGTCTGACCCCACCCAATCTGCCCAGGCTCCTCCCCCTTCCTCTCTGAGCCCACCCAATCTGACTAGGCTCCTCCCAAACCCCTCCTCTGCTGTCTGACCCCACCCAATCTGCCCAGGCTCCTCCCCCTTCCTCTCTGAGCCCACCCAATCTCCCCAGGCTCCTCCCCCTCTGACCCCACCCAATTTGACTAGGCTCCTCCCAAACCCCTCCTCTGCTGTCTGACCCCACCCAATCTCACTAAGCTGCTCCCAAACCCTTCCTCGCTGATCCCCCCCCCCCCCCCAATGTGACTAGGCTCCTCCTGAACCCCGCCTCTCTGACCACCCCCAATCTGACTACACACAACACCTGTTCCCTTTCTTTCACCTGTCTCTCTTCAGGCCACACCTATTTTACTTACCAAGCAATCTGCAATCCCTCATTCGCTAGGCATGATTCCACTCTTACACAACACGCAGACACATTTTACTTACCAATTGGCCATTTAGGCCCACCTCCAACTTACCTCTGCTCTGCCACCATCAGTCACCTGGTGCCGAACCCGGGATTTGAACCCTGGTTGCCTGGATCGAAGGCAGGAACTTACCCACTGGACCAGACTGGTTTACATGTAAATAGCCTATCAAATTGTCCTTATGTCATGGTCATCCTTTTTATGTGCAATGGAAGCTGCAGGGAAGGACACCAAGGCCTGTATGTTGCTTATGGTTACTACTGCAATCCTCAAGACCACCAAGGAGCTATAGCTCAAAGGTAAGTCTTGTACCTTTGGTGGGGACAGCCCTCACAGGCTAGGGTTCGAATCCTGCCAATGCTGTAGAAGTATACCAAGGTGGGAAATTTTCAAACAGTAAATTTTTTTTTTTTTTTTGCAAAGTTTTTTTTTGGCAGGTTTGTCCAAACATTTCAAATGTTTTCCCTCATGACCTTCTACCAACCGCCCTATTTCTCAAGTAGGTGCAATAGGGACAAGGCCTTATCTTCCTTTATCAATGTCTTCATTCTTTGTCCTTTAAGTTTGGTTAATTGCAGAGTGCAATTGTGGTATTGGGGGTTATAACTGAGCACAAGAATGCAAGGAAGGTGCTACACTTATTGTAAAATAGGTTGGATGATGGTGATTTTTCATTTTGGTGTGAGCCACTCGCTCAAATCAGGGGTTTGGTGCCAGTGAACTTGGATAGAAATAAAGGTCAAGTATGAACTCTGGCTAATGAAATGATGGGTTGAGTTTGAGGCAAGCTAGAGTCCATTTATTAGGTGCAATAAGAAGCTAGAAAGATTGTTTCCTTTAAGAGACAGACAAGGGCAGAGTCAAGCCTTTGCTCTAGTAGGTCTGCATCATGCCTGCTGTAGGATGTGAAGGAATGGACCTCCACAGCAGTGCGCTGTGCAAGACTGGGCTGCGCTGGGCTGGGCTGGGCCTGCCCTGGCACTGTGGATTTAATCACCCACCTCCTTCCTTTGAGGAACGCTCACGAACGCCCACGAACGCCCTTGTTCTGTTTACAGGCTGACAGCAGGCAATTTAGGACCCTGCTAAATGAGGGTGATGTCCCCATGTGCTTCCTGTGAGTGGCAAAATCCTTCGTCTAAGGCAGGTGGGCTTTTTAAAAATTTGGTTGAAGACCATATGTTGAAGGCGGTATCACGGCACAAGCCGCCGACCGTCTCAGAAGAAAGTATGCAGGGGAGGACATTATTTGCATAGGACAGCCCTCTTCTCAGACCCATTCTTATGCTGCAGTTGCCATGAAGTGTTACTAGAGGGCAGCAGTATGAACAAAAGAGCACACTGAGGCTTTTCTTCTGCTTGCTGACATGATTCTTGTTCATGGTGGTCTTGCAGGGCCTAAGGAGTGAAGGACTGCGATGACTGAGGGGATGAGGAATGGCTGGCCTGTATTTGTGGTGAGGGGGGAATATTTGGAAGGTAAACAGCAAGATGAAAGCGTCAAAGTATATATGTTTGCTGAGTGATTGAGTCTGTGTGTCACTTGTCTCTTTGAAGGGACATGTGAGAAAGGAACAGCAGCACCATAGACTTCAAATGGGAGAGCAAGCAAGGATGAATATTTCCCTCAAATCCAAATACATACAGCACCTCAAAGATGACAAGTGCGATATGATGTTCTGCAATTGTAAGGATTTGCCATGTGTGGTGCATAAATATGCATGGTTAGTGAGGTTTTTCCCAGAATGTGAGTATCGTTAGGCTGGCAAATGTCAGGCACTACTTTGGGGGTATGAGGCCAAGAAAAAAATTGGGATGTTTGATACAGTCATCTGTAGGATCGAAAGACACTGGGGAATCGTTACAGAGGGAGCCAGGCTGCACAAAATGTGGTAACAGTTGGACAGAAATCTTTAGCAGGGACTTTTGACTACCCCCAATATGGGACCAGGACCACAGCACCTCTGTGCCTCTAAAACGTATTTTGACCTCTGGACACCACCATCTCAATACCCCTCAAATGTTCCTTCCTGGTACCCCAGCTTGGTAGTGCATCAACTAGGTTTCAATCATTTGAGTGACCACAAACACCCTTCCTATGTGCCTTCTATTTACATTCAGTCAGTAACCCAGCTGCTTCGTTCGCTGTTCAATCTCAAGCGACAGTTGGATGCACATTGCAGGGGTATACAGGCATTTACCGTAATGTACAGCCCCTCTCAGTACACCCAGACTACACTTCGTAAAATCATAAATACATGTTTTGCCCAACAGTAAGGCCAGGCCTTTCCTCTGTAGTTCATAGCCAATGTAAGGAGGAAAAAATAAACTGAAGAGCATGCCAAAATTCTCTACAGACACTGCCAATCCTCACACTTCTGCCTATTTGCATGCCGAGGTTATTCACGATGACCCACCAAACCAATTGCCAACAGTAGCCTCTCCCTGCCTCATTCGTATGCTCCGATGCCACCTTTATTTAGCAATTGTTAGTGCTCTAGGATTTCGTAGCGCGATTCGCTATAGCCTCTGTTTTCAACAGAAATGTCCTAAAGGTACCTATACCAATCTGCAGGGTGGGGAGGAGGGGGGCTGCTGCTGCTGGCAGTAAAATGTTGGGGCACCCCACCTGCAAAAATACAGCCACCTGCTCCTTGTTGTACATTTCAATACAATAACTGCAGCAGAATCGTATGGTCACCCCTGTTGGTAAAAGAAACTGTCAAACAGCCTTTTGCCACCCCCCCTCCCCCGTTGCCCCTAACCAGTTGGGGTACACCCCATGAGGGAGGATCAGAGCAATAAAAACTAATGGTAGCCCCCCAAAAAGTACCTAGAAGCCATGCCGTTCTGTGCACCTCATCGCCCTTCACGTTGCGCCCAAGCACCTTTTAATACTGCTCCCCCAAATTTTGACTGCCCCCTCCCAACAGAAATCAGAGAGTATAGGGGATGCATTAAAAAAGTTTTTGCAGTTCCCCACCATAAGTCAGGATCCCTTCATAGTCCCTCAGTACCTACGCCTATTCCTCTGCTGTCTGACCCCACCCAATCTCACTAAGCTCCTCCCAAACCCCTCCTCTGCTGTCTGACCCCACCCAATCAGCCCAGGCTCCTCCCCCTTCCTCTCTGACCCCACCCAATTTGACTAGGCTCCTCCCAAACCCCTCCTCTGCTGTCTGACCCCACCCTTTCTGTCCAGGCTCCTCCTATACTCCTCCTCTCTGACCCCACCCAATCTGCCCAGGCTCCCCCCCCTTCCTCTCTGACCCCACCCAATCTGCTCAAGCTCCTCCCCCTTCCTCTCTAACCGCACCCAATCTGCCCAGGCTCCTCCCCCTTCCTCTCTGAGCCCACCCAATCTGCCCAGGCTCCTCCCCCTTCCTCTCTGACCCCACCCAATTTGACTAGGCTCCTCCCAAACCCCTCCTCTGCTGTCTGACCCCACCCAATCTGCCCAGGCTCCTCCCCCTTCCTCTCTGAGCCCACCCAATCTGACTAGGCTCCTCCCAAACCCCTCCTATGCTGTCTGACCCCACCCAATCTCACTAAGCTCCTCCCAAACCCCTCCTCTGCTGTCTGACCCCACCCAATCTGCCCAGGCTCCTCCCCCTTCCTCTCTGACCCCACCCTTTCTGTCCAGGCTCCTCCCAAACCCCTCCTCTGCTGTCTGACCCCACCCTTTCTGTCCTGGCTCCACCTATACTCCTCCTCTCTGACCCCACCCAATCTGCTCAAGCTCCTCCCCCTTCCTCTCTGACCCCACCCTTTCTGTCCAGGCTCCTCCCAAACCCCTCCTCTGCTGTCTGACCCCACCCAATCTGCCTAGGCTCCTCCCCCTTCCTCTCTGATCCCACCCAATCTGCCCAGGCTCCTCCCCCTTCCTCTCTGACCCCACCCAATCTGACTAGGCTCCTCCCAAACCCCTCCTCTGCTGTCTGACCCCACCCTTTCTGTCCAGGCTCCACCTATACTCCTCCTCTCTGACCCCACCCAATCTGCCCGGGCTCCTCCCATTCCTCTCTGACCCCACCCAATCTGACTAGGCTCCTCCCAAACCCCTCCTCTGCTGTCTGACCCCACCCTTTCTGTCCAGGCTCCACCTATACTCCTCCTCTCTGACCCCACCCAATCTGCTCAGGCTCCTCCCCCTTCCTCTCTAACCCCACCCAATCTGACTAGGCTCCTCCCAAACCCCTCCTCTGCTGTCTGACCCCAACCAATCTGCCCAGGCTCCTCCCCCTTCCTCTCTGACCCCACCCAATCTGCCCAGGCTCCTCCCCCTTCCTCTCTAAGTCCATCCAATCTGACTAGGCTCCTCCCAAACCCCTCCTCTGCTGTCTGACCCCACCCAATCTGCCCAGGCTCCTCCCCCCTCCTCTCTGAGCCCACCCAATCTGACTAGGCTCCTCCCAAACCCCTCCTATGCTGTCTGACTCCACCCAATCTCACTAAGCTCCTCCCAAACACCTCCTCTGCTGTCTGACCCCACCCAATCTGCCCAGGTTCCTCCCCCTTCCTCTCTGACCCCACCCAATCTGCCCAGGCTCCTCCCCCTTCCTCTCTGAGCCCATCCAATCTGACTAGGCTCCTCCCAAACCCCTCCTCTGCTGTCTGACCCCACCCAATCTGCCCAGGCTCCTCCCCCTTCCTCTCTGACCCCACCCAATCTGACTAGGCTCCTCCCAAACCCCTCCTCTGCTGTCTGACCCCACCCTTTCTGTCCAGGCTCCACCTATACTCCTCCTCTCTGACCCCACCCAATCTGACTAGGCTCCTCCCAAACCCCTCCTCTGCTGTCTGACCCCACCCAATCTCACTAAGCTCCTCCCAAACCCCTCCTCTGCTGTCTGACCCCACCCAATCTGCCCAGGCTCCTCCCCCTTCCTCTCTGACCCCACCCAATTTGACTAGGCTCCTCCCAAACCCCTCCTCTGCTGTCTGACCCCACCCTTTCAGTCCAGGCTCCTCCTATACTCCTCCTCTCTGACCCCACCAAATCTGCCCAGGCTCCTCCCCCTTCCTCTCTGACCCCACCCAATCTGCTCAAGCTCCTCCCCCTTCCTCTCTAACCCCACCCAATCTGACTAGGCTCCTCCCAAACCCCTCCTCTGCTGTCTGACCCCACCCAATCTGCCCAGGCTCCTCCCCCTTCCTCTCTGAGCCCACCCAATCTGCCCAGGCTCCTCCCCCTTCCTCTCTGACCCCACCCAATTTGACTAGGCTCCTCCCAAACCCCTCCTCTGCTGTCTGACCCCACTCAATCTGCCCAGGCTCCTCCCCCTTCCTCTCTGAGCCCACCCAATCTGACTAGGCTCCTCCCAAACCGCTCCTCTGCTGTTTGACCCCACCCAATCTCACTAAGCTCCTCCCAAACCCCTCCTCTGCTGTCTGACCCCACCCAATCTGCCCAGGCTCCTCCCCCTTCCTCTCTGAGCCCACCCAATCTGCCCAGGCTCCTCCCCCTTCCTCTCTGACCCCACCCAATTTGACTAGGCTCCTCCCAAACCCTTCCTCTGCTGTCTGACCCCACCCAATCTGCCCAGGCTCCTCCCCCTTCCTCTCTGAGCCCACCCAATCTGACTAGGCTCCTCCCAAACCCCTCCTCTGCTGTTTGACCCCACCCAATCTCACTAAGCTCCTCCCAAACCCCTCCTCTGCTGTCTGACCCCACCCAATCTGCCCAGGCTCCTCCCCCTTCCTCTCTGACCCCACCCAATCTGACTAGTCTCCTCCCAAACCCCTCCTCTGCTGTCTGACCCCACCCTTTCTGTCCAGGCTCCACCTATACTCCTCCTCTCTGACCCCACCCAATCTGCCCAGGCTCCTCCCCCTTCCTCGCTGACCCCCCCCCAATGTGACTAGGCTCCTCCTGAACCCCTCCTCTGCTGTCTGACCCCACCCTTTCTGTCCAGGCTCAACCTATACTCCTCCTCTCTGACCCCACCCTTTCTGCTCAGGCTCCTCCCCCTTCCTCTCTAACCCCACCCAATCTGACTAGGCTCCTCCCAAACCCCTCCTCTGCTGTCTGACCCCACCCAATCTGCCCAGGCTCCTCCCCCTTCCTCTCTGACCCCACCCAATCTGCCCAGGCTCCTCCCCCTTCCTCTCTGACCCCACCCAATTTGACTAGGCTCCTCCCAAACCCCTCCTCTGCTGTCTGACCCCACTCAATCTGCCCAGGCTCCTCCCCCTTCCTCTCTGAGCCCACCCAATCTGACTAGGCTCCTCCCAAACCGCTCCTCTGCTGTTTGACCCCACCCAATCTCACTAAGCTCCTCCCAAACCCCTCCTCTGCTGTCTGACCCCACCCAATCTGCCCAGGCTCCTCCCCCTTCCTCTCTGAGCCCACCCAATCTGCCCAGGCTCCTCCCCCTTCCTCTCTGACCCCACCCAATTTGACTAGGCTCCTCCCAAACCCTTCCTCTGCTGTCTGACCCCACCCAATCTGCCCAGGCTCCTCCCCCTTCCTCTCTGAGCCCACCCAATCTGACTAGGCTCCTCCCAAACCCCTCCTCTGCTGTTTGACCCCACCCAATCTCACTAAGCTCCTCCCAAACCCCTCCTCTGCTGTCTGACCCCACCCAATCTGCCCAGGCTCCTCCCCCTTCCTCTCTGACCCCACCCAATCTGACTAGTCTCCTCCCAAACCCCTCCTCTGCTGTCTGACCCCACCCTTTCTGTCCAGGCTCCACCTATACTCCTCCTCTCTGACCCCACCCAATCTGCCCAGGCTCCTCCCCCTTCCTCGCTGACCCCCCCCCAATGTGACTAGGCTCCTCCTGAACCCCTCCTCTGCTGTCTGACCCCACCCTTTCTGTCCAGGCTCAACCTATACTCCTCCTCTCTGACCCCACCCTTTCTGCTCAGGCTCCTCCCCCTTCCTCTCTAACCCCACCCAATCTGACTAGGCTCCTCCCAAACCCCTCCTCTGCTGTCTGACCCCACCCAATCTGCCCAGGCTCCTCCCCCTTCCTCTCTGACCCCACCCAATCTGCCCAGGCTCCTCCCCCTTCCTCTCTGAGCCCATCCAATCTGACTAGGCTCCTCCCAAACCCCTCCTATGCTGTCTGACCCCACCCAATCTCACTAAGCTCCTCCCAAACACCTCCTCTGCTGTCTGACCCCACCCAATCTGCCCAGGCTCCTCCCCCTTCCTCTCTGACCCCACCCTATCTGCCCAGGCTCCTCCCCTTCCTCTCAGAGCCCATCCAATCTGACTAGGCTCCTCCCAAACCCCTCCTCTGCTGTCTGACCCCACCCAATCTGCCCAGGCTCCTCCCCCTTCCTCTCTGACCCCACCCAATCTGACTAGGCTCCTCCCAAACCCCTCCTCTGTTGTCTGACCCCACCCTTTCAGTCCAGGCTCCTCCTATACTCCTCCTCTCTGACCCCACCAAATCTGCCCAGGCTCCTCCCCCTTCCTCTCCGACCCCACCCAATCTGCTCAAGCTCCTCCCCCTTCCTATCTAACCCCACCCAATTTGACTAGGCTCCTCCCAAACCCCTCCTCTGCTGTCTGACCCCACCCTTTCTGTCCAGGCTCCTCCTATACTCCTCCTCTCTGACCCCACCCAATCTGCCCAGGCTCCTCCCCCTTCCTCTCTGACCCCACCCAATCTGCTCAAGCTCCTCCCCCTTCCTCTCTAACCGCACCCAATCTGCCCAGGCTCCTCCCCCTTCCTCTCTGAGCCCACCCAATCTGCCCAGGCTCCTCCCCCTTCCTCTCTGACCCCACCCAATCTGACTAGTCTCCTCCCAAACCCCTCCTCTGCTGTCTGACCCCACCCTCTGTCCAGGCTCCACCTATACTCCTCCTCTCTGACCCCACCCAATCTGCCCAGGCTCCTCCCCCTTCCTCGCTGACCCCCCCCCAATGTGACTAGGCTCCTCCTGAACCCCTCCTCTGCTGTCTGACCCCACCCTTTCTGTCCAGGCTCCACCTATACTCCTCCTCTCTGACCCCACCCAATCTGCTCAGGCTCCTCCCCCTTCCTCTCTAACCCCACCCAATCTGACTAGGCTCCTCCCAAACCCCTCCTCTGCTGTCTGACCCCAACCAATCTGCCCAGGCTCCTCCCCCATCCTCTCTGACCCCACCCAATCTGCCCAGGCTCCTCCCCCTTCCTCTCTGAGCCCATCCAATCTGACTAGGCTCCTCCCAAACCCCTCCTATGCTGTCTGACCCCACCCAATCTCACTAAGCTCCTCCCAAACACTTCCTCTGCTGTCTGACCCCACCCAATCTGCCCAGGCTCCTCCCCCTTCCTCTCTGACCCCACCCAATCTGCCCAGGCTCCTCCCCCTTCCTCTCTGACCCCACCCAATCTGACTAGGCTCCTCCCAAACCCCTCCTCTGCTGTCTGACCCCACCCTTTCTGTCCAGGCTCCACCTATACTCCTCCTCTCTGACCCCACCCAATCTGACTAGGCTCCTCCCAAACCCCTCCTCTGCTGTCTGACCCCACCCAATCTCACTAAGCTCCTCCCAAACCCCTCCTCTGCTGTCTGACCCCACCCAATCTGCCCAGGCTCCTCCCCCTTCCTCTCTGACCCCACCCAATTTGACTAGGCTCCTCCCAACCCCCTCCTCTGCTGTCTGACCCCACCCTTTCTGTCCAGGCTCCTCCTATACTCCTCCTCTCTGACCCCACCCAATCTGCCCAGGCTCCTCCCTCTCTGACCCCACCCAATCTGCCCAGGTTCCTCCCCCTTCCTCTCTGACCCCACCCAATCTGCCCAGGCTCCTCCCCCTTCCTCTCTGAGCCCATCCAATCTGACTAGGCTCCTCCCAAACCCCTCCTCTGCTGTCTGACCCCACCCAATCTGCCCAGGCTCCTCCCCCTTCCTCTCTGACCCCACCCAATCTGACTAGGCTCCTCCCAAACCCCTCCTCTGCTGTCTGACCCCACCCTTTCTGTCCAGGCTCCACCTATACTCCTCCTCTCTGACCCCACCCAATCTGACTAGGCTCCTCCCAAACCCCTCCTCTGCTGTCTGACCCCACCCAATCTCACTAAGCTCCTCCCAAACCCCTCCTCTGCTGTCTGACCCCACCCAATCTGCCCAGGCTCCTCCCCCTTCCTCTCTGACCCCACCCAATTTGACTAGGCTCCTCCCAAACCCCTCCTCTGCTGTCTGACCCCACCCTTTCAGTCCAGGCTCCTCCTATACTCCTCCTCTCTGACCCCACCAAATCTGCCCAGGCTCCTCCCCCTTCCTCTCTGACCCCACCCAATCTGCTCAAGCTCCTCCCCCTTCCTCTCTAACCCCACCCAATCTGACTAGGCTCCTCCCAAACCCCTCCTCTGCTGTCTGACCCCACCCAATCTGCCCAGGCTCCTCCCCCTTCCTCTCTGAGCCCACCCAATCTGCCCAGGCTCCTCCCCCTTCCTCTCTGACCCCACCCAATTTGACTAGGCTCCTCCCAAACCCCTCCTCTGCTGTCTGACCCCACTCAATCTGCCCAGGCTCCTCCCCCTTCCTCTCTGAGCCCACCCAATCTGACTAGGCTCCTCCCAAACCGCTCCTCTGCTGTTTGACCCCACCCAATCTCACTAAGCTCCTCCCAAACCCCTCCTCTGCTGTCTGACCCCACCCAATCTGCCCAGGCTCCTCCCCCTTCCTCTCTGAGCCCACCCAATCTGCCCAGGCTCCTCCCCCTTCCTCTCTGACCCCACCCAATTTGACTAGGCTCCTCCCAAACCCTTCCTCTGCTGTCTGACCCCACCCAATCTGCCCAGGCTCCTCCCCCTTCCTCTCTGAGCCCACCCAATCTGACTAGGCTCCTCCCAAACCCCTCCTCTGCTGTTTGACCCCACCCAATCTCACTAAGCTCCTCCCAAACCCCTCCTCTGCTGTCTGACCCCACCCAATCTGCCCAGGCTCCTCCCCCTTCCTCTCTGACCCCACCCAATCTGACTAGTCTCCTCCCAAACCCCTCCTCTGCTGTCTGACCCCACCCTTTCTGTCCAGGCTCCACCTATACTCCTCCTCTCTGACCCCACCCAATCTGCCCAGGCTCCTCCCCCTTCCTCGCTGACCCCCCCCCAATGTGACTAGGCTCCTCCTGAACCCCTCCTCTGCTGTCTGACCCCACCCTTTCTGTCCAGGCTCAACCTATACTCCTCCTCTCTGACCCCACCATTTCTGCTCAGGCTCCTCCCCCTTCCTCTCTAACCCCACCCAATCTGACTAGGCTCCTCCCAAACCCCTCCTCTGCTGTCTGACCCCACCCAATCTGCCCAGGCTCCTCCCCCTTCCTCTCTGACCCCACCCAATCTGCCCAGGCTCCTCCCCCTTCCTCTCTGACCCCACCCAATTTGACTAGGCTCCTCCCAAACCCCTCCTCTGCTGTCTGACCCCACTCAATCTGCCCAGGCTCCTCCCCCTTCCTCTCTGAGCCCACCCAATCTGACTAGGCTCCTCCCAAACCGCTCCTCTGCTGTTTGACCCCACCCAATCTCACTAAGCTCCTCCCAAACCCCTCCTCTGCTGTCTGACCCCACCCAATCTGCCCAGGCTCCTCCCCCTTCCTCTCTGAGCCCACCCAATCTGCCCAGGCTCCTCCCCCTTCCTCTCTGACCCCACCCAATTTGACTAGGCTCCTCCCAAACCCTTCCTCTGCTGTCTGACCCCACCCAATCTGCCCAGGCTCCTCCCCCTTCCTCTCTGAGCCCACCCAATCTGACTAGGCTCCTCCCAAACCCCTCCTCTGCTGTTTGACCCCACCCAATCTCACTAAGCTCCTCCCAAACCCCTCCTCTGCTGTCTGACCCCACCCAATCTGCCCAGGCTCCTCCCCCTTCCTCGCTGACCCCCCCCAATGTGACTAGGCTCCTCCTGAACCCCTCCTCTGCTGTCTGACCCCACCCTTTCTGTCCAGGCTCAACCTATACTCCTCCTCTCTGACCCCACCCTTTCTGCTCAGGCTCCTCCCCCTTCCTCTCTAACCCCACCCAATCTGACTAGGCTCCTCCCAAACCCCTCCTCTGCTGTCTGACCCCACCCAATCTGCCCAGGCTCCTCCCCCTTCCTCTCTGACCCCACCCAATCTGCCCAGGCTCCTCCCCCTTCCTCTCTGAGCCCATCCAATCTGACTAGGCTCCTCCCAAACCCCTCCTATGCTGTCTGACCCCACCCAATCTCACTAAGCTCCTCCCAAACACCTCCTCTGCTGTCTGACCCCACCCAATCTGCCCAGGCTCCTCCCCCTTCCTCTCTGACCCCACCCAATCTGCCCAGGCTCCTCCCCTTCCTCTCAGAGCCCATCCAATCTGACTAGGCTCCTCCCAAACCCCTCCTCTGCTGTCTGACCCCACCCAATCTGCCCAGGCTCCTCCCCCTTCCTCTCTGACCCCACCCAATCTGACTAGGCTCCTCCCAAACCCCTCCTCTGTTGTCTGACCCCACCCTTTCAGTCCAGGCTCCTCCTATACTCCTCCTCTCTGACCCCACCAAATCTGCCCAGGCTCCTCCCCCTTCCTCTCCGACCCCACCCAATCTGCTCAAGCTCCTCCCCCTTCCTATCTAACCCCACCCAATTTGACTAGGCTCCTCCCAAACCCCTCCTCTGCTGTCTGACCCCACCCTTTCTGTCCAGGCTCCTCCTATACTCCTCCTCTCTGACCCCACCCAATCTGCCCAGGCTCCTCCCCCTTCCTCTCTGACCCCACCCAATCTGCTCAAGCTCCTCCCCCTTCCTCTCTAACCGCACCCAATCTGCCCAGGCTCCTCCCCCTTCCTCTCTGAGCCCACCCAATCTGCCCAGGCTCCTCCCCCTTCCTCTCTGACCCCACCCAATCTGACTAGTCTCCTCCCAAACCCCTCCTCTGCTGTCTGACCCCACCCTCTGTCCAGGCTCCACCTATACTCCTCCTCTCTGACCCCACCCAATCTGCCCAGGCTCCTCCCCCTTCCTCGCTGACCCCCCCCCCCAATGTGACTAGGCTCCTCCTGAACCCCTCCTCTGCTGTCTGACCCCACCCTTTCTGTCCAGGCTCCACCTATACTCCTCCTCTCTGACCCCACCCAATCTGCTCAGGCTCCTCCCCCTTCCTCTCTAACCCCACCCAATCTGACTAGGCTCCTCCCAAACCCCTCCTCTGCTGTCTGACCCCAACCAATCTGCCCAGGCTCCTCCCCCATCCTCTCTGACCCCACCCAATCTGCCCAGGCTCCTCCCCCTTCCTCTCTGAGCCCATCCAATCTGACTAGGCTCCTCCCAAACCCCTCCTATGCTGTCTGACCCCACCCAATCTCACTAAGCTCCTCCCAAACACTTCCTCTGCTGTCTGACCCCACCCAATCTGCCCAGGCTCCTCCCCCTTCCTCTCTGACCCCACCCAATCTGCCCAGGCTCCTCCCCCTTCCTCTCTGACCCCACCCAATCTGACTAGGCTCCTCCCAAACCCCTCCTCTGCTGTCTGACCCCACCCTTTCTGTCCAGGCTCCACCTATACTCCTCCTCTCTGACCCCACCCAATCTGACTAGGCTCCTCCCAAACCCCTCCTCTGCTGTCTGACCCCACCCAATCTCACTAAGCTCCTCCCAAACCCCTCCTCTGCTGTCTGACCCCACCCAATCTGCCCAGGCTCCTCCCCCTTCCTCTCTGACCCCACCCAATTTGACTAGGCTCCTCCCAACCCCCTCCTCTGCTGTCTGACCCCACCCTTTCTGTCCAGGCTCCTCCTATACTCCTCCTCTCTGACCCCACCCAATCTGCCCAGGCTCCTCCCCCTTCCTCTCTGAGCCCACCCAATCTGCCCAGGCTCCTCCCCCTTCCTCTCTGACCCCACCCAATCTGCCCAGGCTCCTCCCCCTTCCTCTCTGACCCCACCCAATCTGACTAGGCTCCTCCCAAACCCCTCCTCTGCTGTCTGACCCCACCCAATCTCACTAAGCTGCTCCCAAACCCCTCCTCTGCTGTCTGACCCCACCCAATCTGCCCAGGCTCCTCCCCCTTCCAATCTGCCCAGGCTCCTCCCCCTTCCTCGCTGACCCCCCCCCCAATGTGACTAGGCTCCTCCTGAACCCCTCCTCTGCTGTCTGACCCCACCCTTTCTGTCCAGGCTCAACCTATACTCCTCCTCTCTGACCCCACCCAATCTGACTAGGCTCCTCCCAAACCCCTCCTCTGCTGTCTGACCCCACCCAATCTCACTAAGATCCTCCCAAACCCCTCCTCTGCTGTCTGACCCCACCCAATCTGCCCAGGCTCCTCCCCTTTCCTCACTGACCCCACCCAATGTGCCCAGGCTCCTCCCCCTTCCTCGCTGATCCCCCCCCCCAATGTGACTAGGCTCCTCCTGAACCCCGCCTCTCTGACCACCCCCAATCTGACTACACACAACACCTGTTCCCTTTCTTTCACCTGTCTCTCTTCAGGCCACACCTATTTTACTTACCAACCAATCTGCAATCCCTCATTCGCTAGGCATGATTCCACTCTTACACAACACGCAGACACATTTTACTTACCAATTGGCCATTTAGGCCCACCTCCAACTTACCTCTGCTCTGCCACCATCAGTCACCTGGTGCCGAACCCGGGATTTGAACCCTGGTTGCCTGGATCGAAGGCAGGAACTTACCCACTGGACCACACTGGTTTACATGTAAATAGCCTATCAAATTGTCCTTATGTCATGGTCATCCTTTTTATGTGCAATGGAAGCTGCAGGGAAGGACACCAAGGCCTGTATGTTGCTTATGGTTACTACTGCAATCCTCAAGACCACCAAGGAGCTATAGCTCAAAGGTAAGTCTTGTACCTTTGGTGGGGACAGCCCTCACAGGCCAGGGTTCGAATCCTGCCAATGCTGTAGAAGTATACCAAGGTGGGAAATTTTCAAACAGTAAATGTTTTTTTTTTTTTTGCTAAGTTTTTTTTTGGCAGGTTTGTCCAAACATTTCAAATGTTTTCCCTCATGAACTTCTACCAACCGCCCTATTTCTCAAGTAGGTGCAATAGGGACAAGGCCTTATCTTCCTTTATCAATGTCTTCATTCTTTGTCCTTTAAGTTTGGTTAATTGCAGAGTGCAATTGTGGTATTGGGGGTTATAACTGAGCACAAGAATGCAAGGAAGGTGCTACACCTATTGTAAAATAGGTTGGATGATGGTGATTTTTCATTTTGGTGTGAGCCACTCGCTCAAATCAGGGGTTTGGTGCCAGTGAACTTGGATAGAAATAAAGGTCAAGTATGAACTCTGGCTAATGAAATGATGGGTTGAGTTTGAGGCAAGCTAGAGTCCATTTATTAGGTGCAATAAGAAGCTAGAAAGATTGTTTCCTTTAAGAGACAGACAAGGGCAGAGTCAAGCCTTTGCTCTAGTAGGTCTGCATCATGCCTGCTGTAGGATGTGAAGGAATGGACCTCCACAGCAGTGCGCTGTACAAGACTGGGCTGCGCTGGGCTGGGCTGGGCCTGCCCTGGCACTGTGGATTTAATCACCCACCTCCTTCCTTTGAGGAACAATCACGAACGCCCTTGTTCTGTTTACAGGCTGACAGCAGGCAATTTAGGACCCTGCTAAATGAGGGTGATGTCCCCATGTGCTTCCTGTGAGTGGCAAAATCCTTCGTCTAAGGCAGGTGGGCTTTTTAAAAATTTGGTTGAAGACCATATGTTGAAGGCGGTATCACGGCACAAGCCGCCGACCGTCTCAGAAGAAAGTATGCAGGGGAGGACATTATTTGCATAGGACAGCCCTCTTCTCAGACCCATTCTTATGCTGCAGTTGCCATGAAGTGTTACTAGAGGGCAGCAGTATGAACAAAAGAGCACACTGAGGCTTTTCTTCTGCTTGCTGACATGATTCTTGTTCATGGTGGTCTTGCAGGGCCTAAGGAGTGAAGGACTGCGATGACTGAGGGGATGAGGAATGGCTGGCCTGTATTTGTGGTGAGGGGGGAATATTTGGAAGGTAAACAGCAAGATGAAAGCGTCAAAGTATATATGTTTGCTGAGTGATTGAGTCTGTGTGTCACTTGTCTCTTTGAAGGGACATGTGAGAAAGGAACAGCAGCACCATAGACTTCAAATGGGAGAGCAAGCAAGGATGAATATTTCCCTCAAATCCAAATACATACAGCACCTCAAAGATGACAAGTGCGATATGATGTTCTGCAATTGTAAGGATTTGCCATGTGTGGTGCATAAATATGCATGGTTAGTGAGGTTTTTCCCAGAATGTGAGTATCGTTAGGCTGGCAAATGTCAGGCACTACTTTGGGGGTATGAGGCCAAGAAAAAAATTGGGATGTTTGATACAGTCATCTGTAGGATCGAAAGACACTGGGGAATCGTTACAGAGGGAGCCAGGCTGCACAAAATGTGGTAACAGTTGGACAGAAATCTTTAGCAGGGACTTTTGACTACCCCCAATGTGGGACCAGGACCACAGCACCTCTGTGCCTCTAAAACGTATTTTGACCTCTGGACACCACCATCTCAATACCCCTCAAATGTTCCTTCCTGGTACCCCAGCTTGGTAGTGCATCAACTAGGTTTCAATCATTTGAGTGACCACAAACACCCTTCCTATGTGCCTTCTATTTACATTCAGTCAGTAACCCAGCTGCTTCGTTCGCTGTTCAATCTCAAGCGACAGTTGGATGCACATTGCAGGGGTATACAGGCATTTACCGTAATGTACAGCCCCTCTCAGTACACCCAGACTACACTTCGTAAAATCATAAATACATGTTTTGCCCAACAGTAAGGCCAGGCCTTTCCTCTGTAGTTCATAGCCAATGTAAGGAGGAAAAAATAAACTGAAGAGCATGCCAAAATTCTCTACAGACACTGCCAATCCTCACACTTCTGCCTATTTGCATGCCGAGGTTATTCACGATGACCCACCAAACCAATTGCCAACAGTAGCCTCTCCCTGCCTCATTCGTATGCTCCGATGCCACCTTTATTTAGCAAATGTTAGTGCTCTAGGATTTCGTAGCGCGATTCGCTATAGCCTCTGTTTTCAACAGAAATGTCCTAAAGGTACCTATACCAATCTGCAGGGTGGGGAGGAGGGGGGCTGCTGCTGCTGGCAGTAAAATGTTGGGGCACCCCACCTGCAAAAATACAGCCACCTGCTCCTTGTTGTACATTTCAATACAATAACTGCAGCAGAATCGTATGGTCACCCCTGTTGGTAAAAGAAACTGTCAAACAGCCTTTTGCCACCCCCCCTCCCCCGTTGCCCCTAACCAGTTGGGGTACACCCCATGAGGGAGGATCAGAGCAATAAAAACTAATGGTAGCCCCCCAAAAAGTACCTAGAAGCCATGCCGTTCTGTGCACCTCATCGCCCTTCACGTTGCGCCCAAGCACCTTTTAATACTGCTCCCCCAAATTTTGACTGCCCCCTCCCAACAGAAATCAGAGAGTATAGGGGATAAGCATGGGCGGATTTTGCGGATTGGCAATCCGCGAACTTGCGTATTTACGGATTCGCAATCCGCGAAGATCCGCGAACTCTAGCGGATTTGCGGATTTTTCCGTTTTTTGTGTTGGCGCGTGTTCGCGCCGATTTGGGACAAGTTCGCAATTGCGAACTTACTTTTCGGCTTGCAACGGCCGCGACTATGTTGTTTCTACGTCTGGTTTATCATCACAGGTTCACAGCACCCTCTGTTTCACCACTGCCACCCTCTGGGACACCCATGCCACCCTCTAGTACATCCTCACAGGCACCTATTAGGTTTATTTATTACTGTAGATTATGGTGGTTGAAAAAAGCTAGCACACCTGCCCTTCTTCAACTGCCATCAATTAATTTGTGTTTCATTAATGTGTCAGTAATTTTGAAAGTTCCAGTCTGGCTGGCACCTGCTTCCTTCCTTATCTGTAATTTGCTTTTTGTTGCAGTGAATTTTTTTTTTTACAGGACCTTTATGGTGCTATTCTATGAGCCTGCTGTTTGGGTCATAGCAGGGTCATAGAATTGTTGCAAACTCTGGAGGGGCCCATCAGGAAGCACTACCTTGAATGTTACTAATGTTAAGTTTGAACTTTTGCACCTGCTCATTGCTTTCATTTTAGCTAAAATCGTTTTTTTTGCAATTTCGCGCGTTATTTGGGGCGCGAATCCGTGCGAGATCGATTTCGGAAGCCGCGAATACGTGCGAATACAAAATTGTTTTTGTTGCGACGTGTATGTTCGCGTGATCTTGCGCGTGTTCGCGAGGCGCTTCTAGCTATTCGTTTGCCAAGTTACCCTATCGGTCGTACACGGGCGCGGCCATCTTGTTGGCGTGACGTAATTCCGTTTCCGCCCGCTATGTGTAATCTCGCAAAGTGTGCTGCTCGCGAGTACAATTTCGCGCGTACTCGCAAGGAAAATCTCGCGCGAACTTACCCACGCGGTCGTGAACGGGCGCGGCCATCTTGTTTCTCATTCATTGCTATGGTTCTGGGCATGCTTTCTGTATCCTCTCTCAATCTCTGCCATCCTTTGCTTGTTTGAAGTTTTTTTGATCTAATTTTACTTATTATCTAACCCTCTATTTTTCTAGCTCTATATTTTTGTGTTTTCTGCAGCTTTTATTTACTTTTAAACTACTTTTTTAAACTCTTTTCTTTTCTTCTTCACTATTCTATTTCTTCTTTATCATTTAAGTTTATTTCTGCCCAGACCATGGTAAAGGGAGCCGGGAAGCACCCTGAGAAGGGGAAGGGTCCCGCACCCCGTGCCCGGCTCCCGTGCGGGCGTTTAAGGGGGGAGCAAGTGGTCCCGAGGGAGATCTTCAGCGCGGAGGAAGTGGCGGCACTGATCTTCCATGTCCAGCGCCGCCTCCCCAAGACGATCCTGGGAGGCGGCAAGATCGCGACCGGCTATGGCATCCGGGAGCGCCGCCAGCGGTGGGAGAAGGTGTGCCGGGCCATGTACAAGATCTCTGGGGTCCGGCGCACATATAACCAGGCCACCCACCGCTGGACCGATGTCATGGACCGGGAGCGGGACTTGCTGGACGCGCTCGGCGTAGAGGTCCCCGGGCTTGGTGAGTAGTAGTAGTAGTACATTTACTACTCTGTTTTATCCTGCTCTGTTATTTGCAAATCTTTGTTCTTTACCAAGAGCAATAATGCTGCCGATTACATTGAGGTAAATTATATTTCAAAATCTTCTATGCATTTCATTTTCAGGTGCACTGCTCTCCTTCTCAGTAGCCTTGCTTGCTACTATGCTTCTTTGTTTTGTATGTTGTGTTCAGAAGCATTTCATTGGCCTGAGAAATTATGTATGAGTGTACTGTAAAGAAAAGAACTGCGTAATGCTAGACAGTAAGGGTCATATTTTCAATTACCGGCGCATCCCTGCAAAGTAGCAGGGATGCGGCAGTAATTGTGTGCCATGCCACCACCACCCATTGGCCCAAAACGTCACAGAAGCCTTACGCATCTGTGCCGTAAAGGCAGCGCATTGCTGGAGTTGCGTGCCAACGATGGCGCAGCTCCAGCAATGCTCTGGGGTACCCTATCTCCCCAATGCTGCATCAAGCCGTACGTCGGCTTCAAGCGCGCAGGGTTTGAGTCATGCATCATTGTCCTAAAAATGACTGATTGACATCTTGTAGATTTCCCTCAGCCACTTTTAGGATTCGTTCCTGCGCAGGTACGCCCTCCCTTGCGCCGGAACGCCCCCTGATGGCGCAGGGCTTTACAACGTGATGCATCGCCCATATGCCCATATGTGTTTTTTTTTTTAATATATACGCCGCACCAACACCATGGCGAGTCTTTTGTTCTGCCGCTGCGTCAGAAAAGGCACGCAACAATGGAGGAAAATCAGCCGCAACTTCCGCAAGGGACTTATAAATCAGCCCCAACAGACTGAAGTCCAGTGTCCTTCCTTTAGACAGTCACATGGCTATCAGAAGAAATAGTGGCGGTGGTGGCGGGTGGATTGATAGTTTGAGTATTCACTGATCTGCAAGCAGGATGGACTTTGTCTGTCACGTGTTGCGCACTACTGCCTGCAGTGCCAGGCCTAGGCAAACCTCTTTAGTAGTCTGTTTATTGAGTTACATAGGAACTTTCTAAGTCAACGTTCCGCAAATCAGGCAATACGAATAACGTAGTATACCACATGAGATAGATCCCGTGGAATAGTTGTCTATCTATTTGCTATTTTTCCAAAATATGTTGTTATTGTTCTTTTGAAATGTTTGATTTGGTTGAAAAATCTCATCCATGTTTTATGGTTTTTCTTTCTTTCATGTTGTACATCAGCTCCCCCCAAGGGCAAGAGGACACAGGAGGAGGGTGCTGAGGATGCAGGCCAGGATCGGGCAGGCGAGGGCTCCTTTGCTGGCCCCAGTAAGTTTACATTTTACTAAACAGTACCTATTTTTTCCTAGCGTTCCTCATTCGATTTTTTCTAAATCGTCTTTGATCTTCTTGTAGACTGGATATAAATTCTTATCCTGCCTCGAATATGACTCCCTGTGGTATTACTAGACTATTCTTATTAGTCTGTCTGTGTAGCTAACTAAGATTGGACATTTGGCAATTCCATTGGACTCCCATTATATTCAGCAATACCTCTATGCACTGTCTCCTTACTGACTAGATAGTGTGGCAGAGTCATTCAGCTCCCGAAGTCACCGATTATAGATCCCCAATGATCTCTAGATTATCGTACGCAGGACAAGAGAGTAGTACGGAGTCACAGCACAGTCAAGAAGTGTCAGAGGCACTCATGCTTGCAAAAATTCCAAAACCTTTAGCTCATCCACTCTAGTCTAGAGGAACAAAAACCACAGAGTCTATTTAAGTGTAAAAGCTTTATTAAAAGTAAACACATTTATTAAAATCTACTTTGTCATAAAACTATTTAACTGTAAACGGAAAAGTGGTTAGTGCTGACGATTAATTGGACGCATTTCTTGTGGTCGAGCCGAACTCTCACCTACTTTGAACTTGATCCTGGTCGTGTTCTTAGGACTCAGGAGTCAAGCTTCTGTCTGTTAGGAGAAAAAGTGGTGCGTGTTAAAAATCAAAAGCAAGCATTCATCAGTTGTGCAAAAAAGTGCAGCAAGACAACAGCCTTCCCTGGAAAATGGGACATTTTTACTATGGAGTAGACAGTCACAAATTATTACATTGTATTCTGTTTTTTTAACATTTCTCCTAGACCAAATATTATATAGTAGTGAGTGGTGTATTCTAACTTTCTTAAATGTACTTTGTAGGTGTAACATCTGGTGACGGGGCCAGCGCGGAGGTGGCTGTGTTGGACTTGGACTCGGAGGCCTCTGGGGAGGATGCGGCGTTAGAAGAGCTGGTGGCCGTTCCTGTGGGGGATCAAACGGTGGTGGCGGAAACAGGTAAGCTATATATTCCTTACTTATTGAGATTGAAGACTGCATAGTGTGCTTTCTGCACGGGTGTATTACAATTACAAATCAACCAGGTAGTAGCCTCCTCGAAATGTACTTCGACTTAGCTGTGAAGTTTTTGGTGAGAAGAATCCCAATAAGTTCTTAGACGAACGTGATGGATGGGATGAACGAAAAGCGAAAGAAGGGTGTAAGTAAGTGGGACGCGAACTTGTATGATGGCTGGCAAAGAAGAACGATATGTGTTTGCTTGGACCCAGAGGTGGCTGGGAAGGAAAGAATATGGTATGGTGCATGGCTGGGTCAATGATGAAGCAAGGATGGGTGGAAGGACAGCAGCCTGGGTGGGTGAAACAGAAACTGTATGTGTGCGTATACTTTGAATGAATGGATGCCTGGAGCATGGTATTCTCTGACTCTTACATAGCAAATGTGTATCTAGAGAGAGTAGATGGTCGCCAGGTGAAGTAAGTGTTACCTTGAAGAGCATGTACCACCGCACCCGCACGTCCGTCCCAGTGCAGGGAAGGCAAGGAAAAGAAATTGTAAATGTGTCCAATACTACCATGAATAGTAGCAGTACTTTGTATTGCGTTTGCATTCACAGCATATATCTGGTTATTACGGTGGACACTCCGTACCTCTCTTAATAACTTTAGTTTACTTGTAGTACGTCATTCATGTGTGGGTGTATCACTGTGTTCACTCAATATTAAGCAAAGCACCTAAAGTCATCTCATCTGTCATTAAATACGTCCCATGTGAAGTGATAGATAATCAAATTAGTTAGCTTCTTCAGTTTCCTTTTCTAGTACTCATTTGCACTGTAGGGTGAAAGGTAAATTAATTAAGCAGTAGCCCTTGTAACAGAGTATTCTCAGTGCCACCCGTAATAGAAAAGTAATAGCTTCACCACCTGCATGTACTGGACCGGTACAGTAACGCAAGTCTGTCTCCATCATCATGGTGTGCAACTTTTTTTCTCGGGTGCAACTTCACTGTGCTGTGTCCATGTCATTCTGCCGGCTTGCATAAGATAACGTACCCATTTCCCTAAACAAGAGAGAAGAAGAAGAATAAGACTGGTGTACTGTCATAGTCGACTGTAATGGAAGTCCATAGTGGTCGTAGAATTAGTTCATTAAACTACCACTACTGTTAGAGCAAGGATGCAGAAGTGGGAGGTTACATAGATACTGTCCTCAATAGTTATGTACTGTGCTTTCAATTTGCTACTTGTACTCTGTGACCCAACTTTCGGCTCAATCACTTTGTGTTATTAATAAGGAGCATTGGTTACAGACTATGTCTTTCTTTCTTCATATAGTTGCTCCTTCCAAATAAACAACAAGGAGGGAGCAGGCTAGATTGGCCCGGCAACGGAGGCTGGAGGCCACAGTCGCCGAGTATCGGCGGCTGGTGGCCCTGGAGGAGGAGGAGGACACGCAGTCGAGCGGGGCAACATCTTCGACTGTGACCACTGCATCCTCCTCCGTGACTAAACCAGCGGGACCGAGCCGGGCTAAGAAAGCCGACCGCCAAGCACCCGAAATACCAGCTGCCCCCCACAGGAGCTGCAAGGAACGCCAATGCCGCCTACGAGTCCGCATGTCCAACCTGGAGCAGGAGGTCCTGAGGTATAAGACCTTGGTTAAGGGCCTCCGCTCCGAGCTTGCCACCCTCCGCAAGGAGTATGATGCCCATGCCGCATCATGCACCAGCACCAGCACCCTCCAGTAGTGGAGTGTCCCTTGCCCTTTTTTTATAGACTTTTGGGGGGTGGGATTTGGGAGTTGGGATCGTTTTGGGACGTTTCAGAGACAATCGTTGGGGTTAGGGTGGGTGAGGGAGATTATTTTGTTAGGGATAAATAAATATATTTTTCAACTTTATCTGACCATACCTGTTTTTTACTGCTTTTCAGTCTGGTGGGTGGGGGGCGGGGGTGTAACAGTAACTTTGTTTTCCTGAACAGTCGTAGGACTTTAGTAGTACAACCGTCAATCTCTTGTCTACTCCGAAATAATACTCCATTATACTACCTCCCACCAAACGCTTATCTTACCTGTAATTTGTGTTAGAAATTAGGGCTAGGCCCAGGGCTGGCTCCAGGTGAAATGGGGATTAACGTTGTCATTCCTGGGCGGGTGACATTTCCTCATTGCGGTGTTACTAGTGGTGTGACACAGTGGCAGTTGCATGCCTATGGAAAAAAAGAAAACGAAACCTTGTTTGTACTCCTTACTGTAGCATTACAACGGTTACGGTACGATCAAGAAAATAGCAGGTGACAGTACACTAGAACAGTGCCATAATGTAGCCTAACAAATGGTAAAGTATTGCAAGTATAACTAGTACTTGCGTTGAATTTATTTGACATTGGCTACTACTACTAGAAGATATAGTACTGAAGCTGAGTAAGTCTAGAAGATATCCTCGTATTCCTTCACCAGCCTGTTGCTGCTATCACCTTATCCTCCCCAGCAAGTGTGTGGAATTATTGATGTCATTTTAGTCAGACATCAAGCAAAACAACACAGCCCGGGGGAAGAGGGTTAGGGTTTGTAAAATGGATGGGAATGGGGGTTTCTTTTTGGGTAGGTTTTGTTGAGAGAAGAAAAAAAAAGCAGAGCATGGACAAACAATAATTGAAGATACAGAGTTTACAGACAATCTTTGGTTACAAACTAAAGGTAAGCACATGCAGTCACACTCATAGAATAAAAGACAACAATGGATACTGTATCTGTATTGCGTATGTTGTTGGAGTTGTCCTGTTGAAATTGGTAAGTAAGTTGCATGCAGCAAACAATTCCTCTTATTGGCGGCACTCCTCCATTCCAGCTGACGCTTCGTCCATCAATGTGGTGGTGACCACTGACAGAAGAGACACCCTGTCCACTGCCTGCCTGGCGGATGTTGACTGAAACCCGGCCTGTAATTATTGAACGGAAAACAGGAAGTGCTATTACAATACCACTGATAAATAAATAAAAGGTATGTACGCTGTGTGGTTCAAAAAGTGACACTTTGATTTCCCTAATAGACAGTACAATATTTTTGAAATTGCGTGCTCTGTCTGAGTCACCTTTTTAAGGATCAATAAGTATGGCCAAAATATTATAGCGGATCTTTCCCCTCAAGGTGGGTGTAGTACTGTGTTTTAGAACAAAATTTGACCTTCCCAGCAATGCTCCCACCAAGACCCTTACTAAAGCCAGTCGCAAAAATGTAGAAGAACCCAATCATATCTCCAAAAACGATGCCTAGCAGAAAAATGGTTACAAAACGTACTTTGAAAGTAACAGTAGACCCAAATACAGACCGTGGATTGTATTCAAACCACTTGCCTGCAAGCAAAAGTATCCATAGCCAGCATCGCTCCAACAGTGCTCTACAACAACAGAACCGCGTTGCAATCGAACCCCCCTAAACACATGCAATCCTGCTGCTAGGGCTAACCCTAACGAACCCTAACTTACAAAAAGTGCCAAAACTGGTGTTTCCTTATGGATTTTGTCCAACTAACTTCTAGCCGGTATTAGACCTTCCCAGGAATGCCCCAGGCAAGACCCGCCAACCCACCCGCAAAAAAACACCCGACACAACACCACCAAACAGCGAAAAAGCTAAATCTCATACTTACAATGTCTCTCGGCCTTCGGTCCAAACGCGGCGCTGTGCAGCTAGGTCGTCATCATCATCAATCATCATAACTCCTGTTTTCCACCACGGATTTCCTGAAAAGCAAATGCAATCAAGATTAGACTGTCGCAGCAGTGCTTCGACAGAGACCCCGGCCGCAACCCACCCACGAACAGCAGGAAGCCCCCCAAAACGCTACATTGAGCAAGATGTCTGAAGAAATGGCAAAAAAAAGGCTGTTCCTTATGGATTTTGTCCAAAACACTTGTATCCGGTATTAGACCTTCCCAGGAATGCCCCAGGCAAGACCCGCCGGCGCCAACCCACCCGCAAAAAAACACCCGACACAACACCACCAAACAGCGAAAAAGCTAAATCTCATACTTACAATGTCTCTCGGCCTTCGGTCCAAACGCGGCGCTGTGCAGCTAGGTCGTCATCATCATCAATCATCATAACTCCTGTTTTCCACCACGGATTTCCTGAAAAGCAAATGCAATCAAGATTAGACTGTCGCAGCAGTGCTTCGACAGAGACCCCGGCCGCAACCCACCCACGAACAGCAGGAAGCCCCCCAAAACGCTACATTGAGCAAGATGTCTGAAGAAATGGCAAAAAAAGGCTGTTCCTTATGGATTTTGTCCAAAACACTTGTATCCGGTATTAGACCTTCCCAGGAATGCCCCAGGCAAGACCCGCCGGCGCCAACCCACCCGCAAAAAAACACCCGACAACACCCCCAAACAGCGAAAAAGCTAAATCTCATACTTACAAGTTACAATATCTCTCGGCCTTCGTTCCAAATGCCGCGCTGTTCAGCTAGGTCATCATCATCAATCATCATAACTCCTGTTTTCCACCACAGATTTCCTGAAAAGCAAATGCAATCAAGATTAGACTGTCGCAGCAGTGCTTCGACAGACACCAAAAATTACACACAAACCCCCGGAACCCCGCAAAAGAGCACCTCAAAGGCAAGCAAGTCAGCAAAAACGGCAAGAAATTTCCACCTCATATTTGGTCCAAAACACTTTTGTCCATTATTAGAGCTTCACAGCAATGGGCCCAAAACCGTCAACTCACCCGCAAAGAAGTACAACACCCCCACAAGTGCTGAGTCTTTCTTCATTGTGCGTAATCCAGCACTCTGCTTGGAGGTAAATCGCAGTCTGGAGGAGGAGGATAGAGGAGCATGTTCTTCAGAACTTGTGAACCTGAGGAATGTAGACTGCGGCACCTTCAAATCAATAAGCAAACAAGTGAAGACAGTTCTGATGATGGTCTTGTTTTTGGGATTAGGTGATTAAAGTTTGAATTAAATTAACTGTGCAAAACAAAGAAAGAGAGACACAAAGCACACAGGAATAAAAGTGAATAAGGACGAAAAAGAAAGTTCTTGATTGATTGTCTCATTTTCAGGGCTCGGTGTCAGGGAATAAGAACAAGATTTCGTCATCATACTCTGCGAATTCAGGCTGGATGAGGTCAGTGGCACCGAACAGAGAAAAAATCCCCTCATCTACGTTGCTGTCCTCCTCGTCTTCATGTGGCGTGCTTTCTCGCACTTTGTAATCTGGTGGTATGAGGTGCTGATTCATCTTGATCATTGTCAGCCGCTCCACATTTTGGGCGATAGGCGGCTCCGTTTGGGAGTTACAATGCCACCAGCAGCACTGAAAACACGTTCAGAAGACACACTTGCGAGTGGGCAAGACAAATAGTTTATAGCCAGGTTGTAGAGCTGTGGCCACAATTGTTTTTTGCCATGCCAATACTGCAATGGCTCCTCATTAAGAAAGACCACTGTTGAGTCATTCAGATAGTCCTGCACCATCGACTCAAGGTCATCAACTGTTCCTCCACTTTGCTTACTTTTTGCTGTGCCTGTGACATTTTTTCGAGAACCATACCCCATCAAACTTAGCCAATCCTCCTCCCCAGCCACTGTTAGTGTTGTCATTGTGTGTGGTGCAGATGATCCAGTTGCCGGTGTCTTTAACGGCTGAGAGGTCACTTGTGCCCCAGCCACAGGTGCAGAAGTGGATTCTTGTGACTGCGGATGGCCTGCTGATGCTGATGTACTGGCTTCTCCTTCAATAACCTGCCGTTCTTTTTCAAACCTCTTGGCTGACCAGGCTAACCAATGTTTGTACTTTTGAACATCTGCATCAGCGAAAGGAAAGAATGCGTTGTCTGCCAGCGCCTTTTTGTAGCGTGGATCCAGAATAGTAGCACAAATGTAATGCTGATCTGAGTTGATGTTTTTAAGACGTTCATCACCACGTAGGCGATGTAATAATTTCTCAGACAAAATGAAATGGTTTTTTTTTTTTTCATCTTTTTCAAACTCAGAAGAAACCGCCATCAGTTGGTGCTCCAGTATGCACAACAATGGGATAGCTTTTCCCAAATTACAGTCCTCCTGGCTGACTGCACGCGTGAAGTACTCAAAAGGACGAAGCATGTCTGTCAGGCTTTTAACTATGGCCCATTGCGCCTTACTCATCCGCAGGTCCTCCTTCTGAGATGTAGCCTCTGTCAAGAAATAGTGATCGAGTACCGTATACTGCTCATGCAGACGCTCAAGCATGTAGAAGGTTGAGTTCCAACGTGTTGCCACCTCCTGGATGAGTGCTTTCACTGGCATTCCACGTTGAAGTAGCAGTCTCCGCAGATGCTTCCGGGCCTTAAAAGAATGGCTGAAATGGTTGCACATTTTGCGGCAGGTGGCCATTACCTCGAACGCTGGACTCTCTTTATCACTCAAGAATTTTTGAACTACCAGGTTGATACAGTGCGCCAAACACGGCACTCTAACATAGCCACCCTCCGACATGGCCTTAACTACATTGGCGCCATTATCCGTGGAAACATAACCAATCTTGCGTTTTAGGGGGGATAGCATTGTCAAGACCTTTTTGTTAAACTCTTGCAAAAGGTTTTCTGCTGTGTGACTTTTCTCCAAGCCAAACATGGCTAGTGTTGCATGTTTCCGAGCAGCTTTGAAAACTTGGTCCGGGTCAACACCTGCGTTTAGCTTTGCTATAACACCTGAAAAAGAGACCCAGTGTGCAGTGATGCACATGTAATCATCGCCTGGGCCACTGGTCCACATGTCTGTTGTCAGATGTATTGTGTGAACAGCACTCTTCTGCAAAGCTGCCCCAATCGCCTGCAGCACATCTTCATGTAGTGCTGGAACCGCAACTCTGGCAAAATAGAACCGGCTCGGAACCTTCCATTTAGGGCAGAGCGTTGCAACTAATTCAAGAAAACCTACCGCTTCTACAAAAGAAAAAGGTAGAAGGTCCACAGCTAGCATTTTAGCCAGCTTAGTGTTATACAGACGCGTCAGTGGGTGGTTGCGTTCATATGGCACCTCTGAAGTAAGCATTGTTCTAATGTTGCCCTGGACCAAGCATTTACGGGCTGATAATGACTTCGTTGACCCAATTTTGCTCGCTGGTGAACTTTTGTGCGTTGGTGTCTCACTCGCTCCAACACTCTTAGTGTGCCTCACATTGGGTGTGCTGCTGAGAGGGGTACTGGGTGTAAGGGAAGTGTTTGACACGTCTTCTTCCTGCTCGTCAACATCAGATGAAACATCAACGTTTCCTTGATTTTGGCCTTTCTTGATCGCAGCTAGGTGCGCAAACCATTGGACAGCGTGCTTTCTCTCAAGATGACCACTCTGGCCGCCGGTACCATAGTTGCTACCTGGCTTACCACGACTAACTGCAAGCTTACAAAGGGTACAAATGGCAAACTTTGGATTTTTGGGACAAACAGTAAAGAAGTCCCAAACTGGGGACTTGAAGTGTCTGTGGGACCTGGAGGAGGCGGCGATACTGGTGGTGGTGGTCATGAAGCTAATGCCAGATGAAGTGGAGGATCTGGATTGGCCAACTTTTGTACGTTTTCCACTTTCACCGCCACTAATTAAGGTCGAGGTTGACGCAGGTCTCTTCTTGCCAGAAAGAAATATGGAAGCGGGACGAGTTGGTGTACTACTTAACTCCAATGATTGTGGTGTTTCCACTGCCTCCTCATCGACAACATCATCATCATCATCATCACGCGCAGCAGCTCTTCGGGCTAGGGTCAAAATGTCTGTTTGCTGCATGCCCGCTGGGGCTGCAGTGACCTTTATGATGACTGGGTCGTCGTTGGCAGAGTCTTCATCAGCAGCAGTATCCGCCACTTCTTGTTGAGCCTCATCACACTCCATAAGTCTGAGACTTTGGACGAGCTTCCTTTTACGCTTAAGTACCTTTGTTGGATCATGGTGTGCCTCACTCTCAGACGGCTG